>NC_081436.1:12787248-14160710 GCF_949786415.1 Peromyscus eremicus | reverse complement strand
GTTCTACAACCCTGAGCAGGGGCAGTGAGGGAATGAAGAAAGGACAGATATGCGGCCAGGTGGGCCATGTGCACTCTGATGGAGTTGTGCCTACTGCCACACTGGGGAAGTTCAGCATGTTTATTTTGTACAGCAAGGGGGGAAGAGTTAGGCAGGAGGTGTCTGCAGGAGATGCAGATGCCTGAGACTTGAGACTGTAAACACCCGGGAGGAGGGAACCTGCAGTTGCTAGGGCTTTTCGTATATACTGGTCAGTTGTCTGTAATTAGGGCACTTGGACCGGAAGGCAGCTTTGCCTCTCTGAGCCTGACCAGAGGAAAGGCTTTTCCATTTCCTACTGATCCCAGGCCTCAGTCCTTGACATGGCAGGCTCATGTCAAACAGTCCCCTCAGAACCTCTCAGGGTTTCCTCTGTTCCCTACACTGCCCTGTGCTAAAGTTCTCTGTATTGCAATCCTTGTTTTAGGATATGGCAGGAGAATCAACAGTTGGGCGGCTGGCACTTTTTTATTGCCACAGTAAGAAAGGTTTTCATTATAGAGGCCTGGAGTTTTAGGATGTTCACTTCCAATTAAAACCATTATTCCCGTTTTCCCTTTCTCTTTTTGTGTCTCGAGTGAGTCCAGACTGTGCTTTCCCTGCTCTTGGCCCAATACTCAACAAGTTTGTTCATCAGGCAATTTGATATGTGTATGTGTGTGTGTGTGTGTGTGTGTGTGTGTAAATATTTTTAATTTTAATTTAATTAACTTTAATTTGTATTTGGAGACAGGGTCTTACTTTGTAGTCATGGCTGGCCTGGAACTCTGCATCCCAAAGGTGTGTGCCACCATACCTGACTAGATTTTAATTTTATTTTTAGTTATGTGTTTGTGTATATGAGTGCAGGTGTCCTTGGAGGCCAGAGGCATTGGATCCTCTGGAATTGGACTTACAAGTGCTTGTGAGTCACTCAGTGTAGATGCTGGCAACTGAACTTTGGGTCTTCTGCAAGAGCAGTATTTGCTCTATCTCTGTCTCTGTCTCTGTCTCTCTCTTACACACACACACACACATACACACACACACACACACACACACACACACACACGTGTATGTACACACACTTCTTCAAATTTAATTTGGTTTATTTTTGAGACAAGGTCTCACCATATAGCCATGGCTGTCCTGGACTCACTTTGTAGACTAGGTTGGCCTTGAACTCAGAGATTGGCCTAGTCTGCCTCCCAAGTACTGGGATTAAAGGTATACACTATGCCAGGTGGAAATGGTACACACCTTTAATCCCAACAGAGGCAGGTGGATCTCTGAGTTCAAGGCCAGTTTGGTCTACAGAGCAAGTTCCAGGACAAGCTCCAAAGCTACACAGAGAAACCCTGTCTCAAACCATGCACCCCCTCCCTCTTAAAACATGCCTTACGACACCTGGCTGTGAGAACACATGTGTGTCGTGGGGGGGGGGGGCGCCTCCCTCCTCCCCCTGTAGACCAGGCTGGCCTCGAACTCACAGAGATCCTCTTGGCTCTGCCTCCAAAGTGCTGGGATTAAAGGTGTGTGCCACCACCGCCTGGCAAGAACAAAAAACACAAGGTTTCTAATTTAAAAAAATCTATCCCTTTTTAATTTAGAATTTTAAAATTAGAAATGTGGTCCTCACCTTTCCCTAGTTCTGTTCCATAGAAGCTAGTTCATTCAAATTCGTTAAAAACAAATTTTTTGTTTTGTTTTTGTTGTCTTGAGTCGGGGTCTCTCTATGTAGCCCTGGCTGTCCTGGAACTCATATAGACCAGGCTGGCCTCTAACTTACAGAGATCTGCCTGCCTCTGCCTCCCAAGTAGCGGTATTAAAGGTGCTTGGCCCAATATTTTATTTTGTTTTTAATTACATGTATGTGTGTGTATCACATGAATGCAAGTGCCCACAGAGACTTCAAGTCCTCTTGGAGCTAGAGCTCCAGGTGGTTGAGCTGCCACCTACCAAGGGTGCTCAGAACTCAATTCAGGTCTTCTGCAAGAGCAGTACATTCTTTTAACTTCTGAGCCATCTCTCCAGCCCCATAGCTTTTTTTTTTTTTTTTTTTTTTTTTTTAAGAATATGAATGAGGGAGCTAAAGAAATAGCTCAGCAGTTAAAAGCACTAGCTGTTGGGGCTAGAGAGGTGGCTTAGAAGTTAAGAGCATTCATTGGCTGTTCTTCCAGGGGACCCAGGTTCAATTCCCAGGACACATATGACAGCTCACAGCCATCTGTAACTTCAATCCCAGGGCCTCTAAGGGCAGTGTGTGCACATATTACACAGACAGACCTACATGCAGGCAAAACACCATGCACATAAAAACTTTTTTTTTTAACCAAAAAAGCTGGGTGTGGCAGTGTATACCTTTAATCCCAGCATTTGAGTTCCAGGATAGCCAGTACTATATATAGAGACCCTGCCTCAATAAATAAATAGACAAAATAAAATAAAATCTTAAAATTTTTATTTATTGTATATGTGTGTGCATCATGCATAGTGGGGGGTCATGCATGCCATTCATGCATATAGACAACTTTTTGGAGTTGGTTGTTCCATCTACTTTTTTTGTTTGTTTGTTTGTTTTTCGAGACAGGGTTTCTCTGTGTAGCTTTGCGCCTTTCCTGGAACTCACTCTGTAGCCCAGGCTGGCCTCGAACTCACAGAGATCTGCCTGGCTCTGCCTCCCGAGTGCTGGGATTAAAGGCGTGTGCCACCATCACCCAGCTTCCATTTACTTTTTCTTTCTTTCTTTCTCTCTCTCTCTCTCTCTCTCTCTCTTTCTTTCTTTCTCTTTTCCTTCTCTTGAGACAGGGTCTCCTGTATAGCTCTAGCTGGCCTGGAACTCAGTATGTAGACCAAGCTGGCCTTGAACTCATAGAGATCTGCCTGCCGAGTGATGGGATTACAGCCAGTTTGCACAGCTACAGCTGCTTGTACTTTATTAATATACCTGATATATATATATATATATATATATATATATATATATATATATATATATATATATATATTTGCACTAGTCCTTGGAGTTATTCATTTCTCTGAGGACTGTCTGTTATGTTTGAAAATGGTGGTTGAAGAGCACAGTTTATAGTGCATTTCCTCTAGGAGTTGAAAGGGATTACCATTTAGCTTGTGATCAGATGTCTGAGTGTTCTGTTGCTGTGAGGAGACACCATGGCCAAGGCAACTCTTTTTTTTTAGTTTTTCAAGACAGAGTTTCTCTGTGTAGTTTTGGTGCCTGTCCTGGATCTGGCTCTGCAGACTAGGCTGGCCTTGAACTTACATAGATCCACCTGGCTCTGCCTCCCAAATGCTAGGACTAAAGGCGTGCGCCCGGCCAAGCCAAGGCAACTCTTAGAAAAGAAAACATTTGACTGGGGCTTGCTTACAGTTTCAAAGGGTTAGTCCAGTGTCATCACGGCAGGGAGCATGGTGCTGGAGTAGTAGCTGAGAGCTTTAGATCCTGAGTTGCAGGCTTCAGGCCAGAGGGACAGGGACACTGGACCTGATGTGGGCTGTTGAAACCTCACAGTCAAGAGCTGGGTATAATATCACACACCTTTAATCTAAGCACTTGGGAGGCAGAGGCAGGCGGATCTCTGTGAGTTTGAGACTAGCCTGGTCTATTTAGTGAGTTTCAGGACAGCCAGGGCTCTGTAGTAAGACCCTGTCTTGAAAAAAGCCAGAAGAAAGAAGAAAGGAAGAAAGAAGGAGAGAAGAAAAAATGAACGGGAGGAAGGAAGAAAGATCACTCAAAGCCCATCCCCAGTGACACAGCTACTTCAACCAGGCCGTACCTAATCCTTCCAAGTAGTTCACCAACTGGACACTAAGCATGCACATATACGAGCCTATGGGAATCAATCTCCTTCAAACTACCACACCAGGAATGTGCATTTGTTAATGGTAGCAGTCTACTGTTATGAAACTGGCAACTTCAATAGAAATCCTTGTCATATCCTTAGGTTCTTTTTATTTTTTAAATTAAACAGGGTTACTGAAAACCAACTTCTTGCAACTGTATAATATTCTTCGAGCACGTTCTCTCTATACTGCTTTCTCCCTTTTCTTTTCTCACTCCCATTTGTTCCCCCAGACAAATTTGCTTCTACTTTCATATCATCAGTACATATATGACATTATGTATCTATAAAGTCTAGGAGCCATAAATGAAAGAAAACATGCAACACTTATCTTTCTTAGACTGACTTAATTCACTTAATGTGAGTATCTCTAGATGCAAAGGAACAAAACAATGTCTTGCTGTATTGCCCAGGCTGGCTTTGAACTCCTGGCCTAAAGAGATTCTCTTTCCTCAGCCTCCTGAGTAGGTGGCACTATAACCAGGTTCACAATACCCATTATCCTTGGATTGTTTGGTGTGACATTCTAACTACTGAGCCAGTTAGTCAAATGTGGAATGGATTTATATTGTTAGTACTTTTTTTTTTTTTAGAAAAAGTAACAAGAGTTTTTTAGTTCCTTAATTATGAAATGTTCCGATGATTTGGATACAACTAAACATAGTGTATCAGTTTTGTGTCCTTGTGACCAAATAGCTGAGCAGAACAAGGGTGGAAAGACGATTTTTGTCTCACAGTTTCTGAGTTTTCAATCTCTCTTGTCAGGGAGGGTATGGTGGAACAAAGTGACTTGTGGTGATATTGTGTTCCCCAAAATATTGTGCACCCTAATGAACTTATCTGGGGTCAGAGAACAGAACAGCCACTAGATATAGAGGCCAGAAAATGGTGGCACACATGCCTTTAATCCTTAATCTGCCTTAGGAGGCGGAAATCTATCTAGATCTCTGTGAGTTTAAAGCCACACTGGAGGTAGCCAGGCATGGTGACTCATGCCTTTAATCCCAGGAAGTGATGAAAGAAAGCAGAAAGGTATATAAGGCGTGAAAACCAGGAACTAGCCTGGTTAAGCTTTTAGGCTTCTGAGTAACAGTTCAGCTGAGAGCCATTCAGATGAGGACTCAGAGGCTTCCAGTCTGAGGAAACAGGATCAGCTGAGGAATTGGTAAGGTGAGGTGGCTGTGGCCTATTCTGCCTCTCTGATCTTCCAGGGTTCACCCCAATACGTGGCTCAGGTTTGTTTTTATTAGTAAGACTTTTTAAGATTCCTGCTACATGGCCGGGCGTTGGTGGCGCACGCTTTTATTCCCAGCACTTGAGAGGCAGAGCCAGGCGGATCTCTGAGTTCGAGGCCAGCCTGGACTACCAAGTGAGTTCCAGGAAAGGCGCAAAGCTACACAGAGAAACCCTGTCTCGAAAAACAAAACAAAACAAAAAAACAAACAAACAAACAAACAAAAAAAAACAAAAAAAAAGAAAAAGAAAAGAAAAAAAAAAGATTCCTGCTACAGTAACTTACATTATGCTCTTAAGGAAACAGAAGGAGAAAATGCCTGGACTAGGTGTCTTCTTCCATTTTCTCCTTTTATTCCATTTGGATTCCTACCTTAAGAATTGGTGCTGCCCACCTTTAATCCCAGCACTCGGGAGGCAGAGGCAGATGGATCTCTGAGTTTGAGGCCAGCCTGGTCTACAGAGTGAGTTCCAGGACAGCAGCAGGACTGTTACATAGAGAAACCCTGGTTTTTTGTTTTTTCGAGACAGGGTTTCTCTGTGTAGCTTTGGAGCCTGTCTTGGAACTCACTCTGTAGCCCAGGCTGGCCTCGAACTCACAGAGATCCGCCTGCTTCTGCCTCCCGAGTGCTGGGATTAAAGGCATGTGCCACCACCGCCCGGTGAAACCCTGTCTTGAAAAACCAAAAAAAGAAAAGAAAAGAAAAAAAGAAGCAAAGGAAAAATAGGAGGAGGGTGGCTGGGACTTAGGAGGTATTTCTAAGTGCCTGCAGGTAAGCATGAGGAACTGAGTTTGAATCCCAGCACCCTCTTAAGCCAGGAGTGACAGTGTTGTGGAACATTATTTCAACTATGTAGAAATGTGTTACATTTGTTTGTGATGCAGAATATTACTTTGAATGGCCAATAGCTAGGCAAGAGAGGGATACGCAGGGCTGGCGGCCCGAGAGAATAAGCAATAGGAGAAATTTAGGCTAAAGAGAGAAGAACGAGAGAACGAGAAGGACACGCCCCAGGCCAGAAGCCAGGCAGCTGCCTGACATGAGAAGCAGTGAAAGTAGGAAATACAGAAAGAAAGGTTAAAAAAAAAAAAGGCCTGGGGCAAGACATAGGTGAAGAGAAACAGGGTTATTTAAGTTATAAAAGCTAGCAAGAAATAAGAGCTAAGATAAGACTGAGCATTCATAACTTAAAAAAAAAAGAATTGGTGCTGCCTACTTCAGAGGTCTCTCTCTCTCTCTCTCTCTTTGATTTTTTTTTTTTTGGAATAGGGTTTCTCTGTATAATCCTGGTTGTCCTGGAACTCACTCTATAGACCAGGCTAGCTTCAAACCCTCAGAGATCCATCTGTGTGTATCACCACTGCCTGGCCAGGGTAGGTCTTAATAGCTCTTAGTTAATGGTCTCTAAAAACAATAACAAAAAAACCATGTTTTTAGTCATGTAATACCTACCTCTGTACCCCATACCATTTTATTTTAAATGAGTGTTTTACTTGCATGTATATGTCTGTATGCTATGTGCTTGTTGGGTAACCGTGGAGGCCAGAAAAGGGTGTCAAATTCCCCAGAACTGGAGCTGTGGTTGTTGAGCCATCGGGTGGGTGCTTGGAATTGAACCCAGGAAGAGCATCCAGTGCTCATAACAAACAGCTGAGCCATAATTCTAGCCCCACCCCCGTAAAGGTTTTTAATGTTGGTTTACATTTGTGTGACAAAATACCCATATAAACAACTTATGGGAGGAGAGATTTGTTTCGTCTCTAGTCTGAGTGATATTACCTTGTCATAGTGGTGTTAGTCTACCATAGTCTATCAGATCATAGTCTGTATATCATGGGAGCCAGGAAGGACTGAAAAGAATGAGGGAAGGAGGGAGAGAAAGAAAAAGACAAGGAAAGTATGACTGCTTAGCTAGCTTCTCCGTTTTTCTGTTTTATTCTGTCCAGGCCCTCAGCCTATGAGATAGTGTCAACTATACATTCAAGGCAGTTCTCCACACCTTAATTAATCATCTCTCAGAATGCCCTCAGATACACCCAGAGGTACTTTATTGCTCTCCTAGGTCTCATTCCAGTCAAGATGACAATCAAAATAACAGTTCTTGATTTCTTTTGTTTTCCTTGTATTTTGCCTGACTTTTTTTGGCTGTCCTGGAACTCGTGCTATAGACCAGGCTGGCCTCAAACTCATAGAGATCTACCTTCTTCTGCCTCCAGAGTGCTGGGACTAAAGGTGCACACCACCAACCTTCAACATTTTTTGTTAGTATGATGTTGCAACTTGACAGGATCTAGAATTACTTGGGAAATGGACTTCTGGTGCATGTCTATAGGAGGTTATCTTGATGCAGTAATTGAGATGGGAAAACCTGCCCACCATGGGTGGCACCATTGTGTAGGCAGTGGTCTTAGACTGTACGGGAGGAGACAGTGGGCTGATTACAGGTATTTGTTGATCTTTTCTTTGACTGTGGATGTAATGTGACTAACTGCTTCAAGTTCCTACTGCGTTGATTTCTCTACCATGATGGACCTTGAACTGTGAGTTAAAATAAGCCCTTCCTTAAGTGGCTTTTGTAAAGTATTTTATTACAGCAACAGGAAAGAAACTAAGAAAATTAACTTACAAAGGAAAATTAGTATTTTTCTCTTATTTTTCAGGTAAACAGGCTAAAACTCTTCCCTGAATGAAAATATCTTTTTTAAAGTTGCATATATACAGAAGAAAAAACCCAAATGCTTTTTATTTTGCCTGAACACAAGATTTAAACAAGGTACAGCCATTGAAGGTAAGTTGCTTTTTCTTTTCAGTTAAATTTTACTTTATTGTTTTTTGGTTTTTCGAGACAGGGTTTCTCTGTGCAGTTTTAGTGTCTGTCCTGGATCTCGCTCTGTAGACCAGGCTGCCTTGAACTTACAGAGGTCTGTAAGTCCGCCCGGCTCAAATTCTACTTCATTGTACAGTTTACTCAAATACATTGTGTAGATGGACATTCAAAGATTGGATGACAGTGAAATCTTTTGTTTCTGTTTTTTTTTGAGGTGGGGGTCTCACTGGCCCATTGAAAGCCTTTCTTTTATAATCCAACTTGATGTTGGAATTCTCTCTCTCTGACAGGATCTCACTATGTAGTCAAAACTGTTCTTTTTTTTTTTTTTTTTTTTTTTTTTTTGGAGCTGAGGATCGAACCCAGGGCCTTGTGCTTGCTAGGCAAGCGCTGTACCACTGAGCTAAGTCCCCAACCCCTCAAAACTGTTCTTAAACTTATGATTCTTCTCCCTTGTGCCCTGAATGCTGGAATTCTGGGTGGACATCATGACACTTGGTTCATGTAATTTCTTGCCAGCATTTTGTTGTACTAGAAATTCAGGTAGCACTCTAAAGGACAAAAGACAGGACACTGAGCATTATGGCAACTCTTTTGCTTTGTACTGAAGAAAGTATTGATTTTCTTCAGAATAAAACATGCTCAGTGTTCTATTTCTTTTTCTGTTACTGTGATAAAGCACCACTTTTCAAAAACGAATGAGACATAAGTTCGTAGATTTAAGAAGCATGTTGTATCCCAACTAATATGAAATAAGAGAGAAAATAGGCTGACAAGATGGCTCAGTGGGTAAAAGCTCTTATTGCACAAATCTGATGGCTTACCTGAGTTTGATCCTTGGAACCCATGGTGGAGGGAGAGAATTGACCCCTAAAAGCTGTCTTCTGATCTTAAGACATGTGTGATGACACATTTGCTCCTGTACTAACACACATCACACACACACAATAATGATAAATAAAGCTTATTTATTTATTCATTCATTCTTTTTTTATTTTTTGAAACAGAGTCTCTGTGTGTAGCCCCAGCTGTCTAGAACTCACTACATAGATCAGGCTAGCCTCCAACGCACAGAGACACCTACCTCTGCCTCTCAAGTGCTGGGATTAAAGGCATGGGCCACCATACCTGGCAGTGATAAAGTTTAAAAAGTCAAAATAGAAAAAAAAAATAAGAGCTAATTGGTGGCTGGACAGATAATAAATTACAGTTTAGATTCTAATTCTCTCTTGGCAACAATCTCTACCACAGAATGTTCTGTTGGACTCTTTCATGGAACTGTAGGATCGTATGATCATATGGGCGACACTTGTGTTTGAATCCTACCCTCTGTCTTCTGATTGTGTCACCCTGGAAAAATAAAGAAGCAGAACTTGAGGCTCCTTCCATTCATTCAGTGCTGGGTAAGCATGTAGGAGATGTTGGCTGTAGCATGTTGTTCTTGACAGAATCTCGAGAACAGTTGTCACAATGGGAAAAGCATCCTGCTGTGTTGAAGCACTAAGTCCAAAGTTGGTTTATGAACAAGGATGCTCTCAGTGGTAACCAGCAGGTCATCTGTGGAAGGAGGAGTATGGCCTTCCCCATAGTTAAGCATCTTTATGGAAGATAGGGTATATAGAGACCAGGCATGGTAGTTCACACCTGTAATCCCAGAATTAGAGAGGCTGAGGTAAGATTATAACCATAAGTTCAAGACCAGCATGTGCTACTGAGACCCTGCTTCAATTAAAACAAACAAACAAAAGTTTGAAAAAGAAATATTCAAGAATTGGGCCTGCAAGATGGTTTAGCAGCTAAAGACACTTGTGAATTTAAACAGATGAAACATATATGAAGACAGAATTAGTGAACTGTAATATGTATCTGAAAAAAAATTATTCCGAGTTGTTGAACTGAGAGATGGGAAATAGAAAATGAGATTAAGCAAAAAATAGAGTTCCTATAAAAATGATGTAAATGGATAGTTGGGATTTCACTGTAAAAATAGGGAAAATGGAGGCACAGCATTATTCAAAGTATCAAGAGCTTTAAACTTTTCAAAAACTAATAATACGTAAGTCCATAGATTTATGAAGCATGTTGTATCCCGACTAATATGAATTAAAAAGAGAAAATGGGCTGGTGAGATGGCTTGGTGGGTAAAAATGTTTATTGCACAAGCTTGATGACCTGAGTTTGATCCCCAGAACCCATGATGGAGGGAGAGAATTGATCCCTTAAATTTTCTTCTGACCTCCAGACATGTGTGATGGGCCTGTGCCCAGTGATCGGAATTTGATCCCTGGAATACACATAGTGGAAGAAGAAAACTGATGCCCACAAACTGGTCAGTATAGGCATGTGTGCACACCACACACACACACACACACACACACACACACACACACACACACTCACTCGCTCAAATAAATAAGTAAATGTAAAAAAACTAAGAGCTGGAGAGGTGGGATCATGTTTAAGAGCACTTGCTTCCCTTCCAGAGGACCTGAGGTTGTTATCCAGCCATTATGTGGGGTAGCTCACAAATGCCTGTAACTCCAGCTCTAGGGGATCTGACTCCCACTTTTAGCCCAAGGGCAACCACACATGTGACACACAACACACACATAAATAAAAATACATTTTGTTTTGTTGGGGTTTCTTTGTTGTTTGTTTGTTTTCATTTTTCAAGACAGCGTTTCTCTGTCTGGCCCTAGCTGTCTTGGAACTCACTTTGTAGACCAGGCTAGCCTCAAACTCAGAGATCTGCCTGCTTCTGCCTCCCGAGTGTTGGGATTAAAAGTGTGTACCACCAGGGCTGGAGAGATGGCTAAGAGCACTGGTTGCTCTTCCAGAGGTCCTCTGCACATGGTGGCTCACAGCCATCTCTAGTGGGATCTGATGTTCTCTTCTGGCATAAAGGTGTACATGCAGATAGAACACTCATATACATAAATAAATTTAAAAAAATGCACCACACCACCACCTGGCCAGCCTCTTTTTTTTTTTTGATTGTTATTGTTATGTACATATACATGTATATATGTGTGTGTATGCACAAATATATAAATACAACCTAATGAGTCTGTTTTTGTTGTGCGTGTATGTGGTTTCAAGGCTGACCACTCTGCATTGGACAACCAGTTAAGGTGCTCATCTCTGGGAGAGACTAATTCTCCTTCTCCCCACAGTTACTAGTTGCCTGTAGTTCTTTATCTAGAAGGGGGATCCATGAAATTTTCCTCCTTCCACATTACCATATCCATTGACATGGCCATTAATTATTACAGTCTTGTTTATGCAGCCATTTCTAGGAGAGACTGGCTCTTACAGCCTTTCTACTCCCTCTTCTGAGATGTTCTCTGAGCCATAGATATGGGAGCTGTGTTATGGATATATCTGAGGCTGAGCTCCCGTTGATCTCTGGTGGGGAGCACATAAGTATGACACGTGAGTGGTGACTGAGAGCTATGCATCCTGATCCACAGGCAGCAGGTAGACAAAGAAAGTCACTGGGCCTGGCATGGGCTTTTGAAACCTCAGGGCCCAACCCCAGTGACATACCTCCTCCAACAAGGCCACACTGTCTCCAGCAAGAACACACCTCCTCCAGCAAGGTCACACCTCCTAATCCTTCCCAAACGTTTATCAACTAGGAACCAACATTCAAATATATGAGCCTTCATACTGGGGCATCCTCATTCAAACCACCACATACATAGTGCATTCAGCTTACTGTCACCTCCACCTTCTCTGAACCCCTCCCAGCCCCTTTACCCCACTCTACCAGGCCCTTTTCTACCTACAGTTACGTCTTAATCAGTGACCATCAGTTTGGAAATAGGCATGGGAGCACAGTGGGCTCCTCAATGAAGTGTTTATGTCCTTAAATTCCCTCGATATTCCTTATTTTTGAAAACAAGTTAAAAATAATATGAATAGAGTAAGGGGAAAAAGAAGCAGAACCTGTGAGTCCTCCAGGATTGTCCTTTCTTTTCACCATTGTGTTGTCTATGCTGAATTCCTTGCATTTCTGTATTAATTTTAGGAATAGCTTGTGAGATCATAGGTAGGATTTAAAAACAAAACAAAAAACTAAGTGCAATGGTGGCACATGTCTATAGTCACACCCACAGGTAGGATTTAAAAACAAAAAAAACATTAACAACAACAAAAAAACTGAACTAAATGCAGCAGGTGGCACACTCCTATAATCCCACCATTTGAGCATGGAAGCCACAGGATCAGTGATTTATGATGATTCTCAGCTGTACAGAGAGTTTAGGGCCAGCCAGGGTGGGCTACAGAAGACCCTTTCTTTAAAAAACAATAAAAAACCCAGTCCTTAGGACTAGAGAGATGGCTTGAGTTAAGAGCACTTGCTGCTTTTCCTGAGGACCAGATTTTGATTCTCAGCACATCAGGCAGCTCATGACTACCTATAACTCCAGCTCCAGAGCATCTGATATCCATTTCTGATCTGTGTGTGTGTGTGTGTGACACAGACACACACACACATACATAGAAATAAAAATAAAATCTTAGCCAGGCAGTGGTGGCGCTCACTGTTGTGGAAGGAATGTTCTGTATGGCAAATGTGTTGCTCTGATTGCTTAGTAAATAAAACACTGATTGGCCAGTAGTCAGGCAGGAGGAAGTATAGGCGGGACAAGGAGGAGAATAAAGCTGGGAAGTGGAAGGCTGAGTCAGAGACACTGCCAGCCGCCACGATGACAAACAGCATGTGAAGATGCCAGTAAGCCACGAGCCATGTGGCAAGGTATAGATTTATAGAAATGGATTAATTTAAGCTGTAAGAACAGTTAGCAAGAAGCCTGCCATGGCCATACAGTTTGTAAGCAATATAAGTCTCTGTGTTTACTTGATTGGGTCTGAGCGGCTGTGGGACTGGCAGGTGAGAGAGATTTGTCCTGACTGTGGGCCAGGCAGGAAAACTCTAGCTACAGCTCACCTTTAATCCCAGCACTTAGGAGGCAGAGGCAGGTGGATCTCTGAGTTTGAGGCCAGCCTGATCTCCAGAGTGAGTTCCAGGACAACCAGGACTACACAGAAAAATCTTGTCTTGTAAAAACAAAATCTTTTTTTTTTTTTTTGGTTTTTTTTTTTTTTTTTTTTTTTTTGGTTTTTCAAGACAGGGTTTCTTTGTGTAGTTTTGGTGCCTGTCCTGGATCTTGTTCTGAAGACCAGGCTGGACTCGAACTCACAGAGATCCACCTGCCTCTACTTCCTGAGCTGGGATTAAAGGCGTGCACCACCACCACTGCCGGTTACAAAACAAAATCTTAAAAAAAAAAAAAAAAACTTTTGATATTAGTTTCCATATCTTACTGTTTTTAGAGAAGTAATCTGTATGACAGTGGTCATCTGAAGTTCTTGTGTTGGGGATTATATTTGTATTTTTGGTTGTGAGCCTAGCCTTTAATGGCTGAGCATTCTTCCCAGCTCAGTGACTTATATTTGTAAATGTTACATTGGATGTTGGAAATTTTTGTATTTCATTTTTAGGTGTTTAAGTTTCCTTAGCAGCCTGAGCTTAGTCAGTGCAACTGTAGAAACAACAGAGAAATCCCTTGTGCCCTTTACCCATTTCCCCCATAATGAAACTTTGTTTTGGGAAAGGCTCTCAAATAGCCCATGCTGGCCGTCAGCTCCCTATGCAGCTGTGGCTGAGCTTGAACTACTCTACTCTTTCTTCTGCCTGTCCTTCCAGGTGGCGGGATTGCAGGCCAGCAATAGTAGAAATGTTTTACAGAGTTCTAACCAGGAAGTGGGGCTGTCACAGTCTACTGACTAGTCACACCTCCCAGTTGTTTGTTTTTAGGCTGATTCTTGTTGGCCTGAAGCTTGTATGTAGTTCATGTTATCCTGGAACTCACAGAAATCTGACTGCTCAGCCTTTCAAATGCTGGGATTACAAATGTGTTCTACCACACTCAACTTGACCTCCCCAGTTCATTCTGTGTGTGTGTGTGTGTGTGTGTGTGTGTGTGTGTGTGTGTGTGTGTGTGTGTATGTGTGTACTCATGGACTTGAACTTACTTTGTAGTGAAGGATGATCTTAAATTCCTGATCCAGCCGCTTTCACCTCCCTAGGGCTGGGATTGCAAGTGTGCACTACATGCCCAGTTGTCATGTCACTTTTATAACCATATTTACTTCCTTTTTTCTCCT
Source organism: Peromyscus eremicus (assembly GCF_949786415.1). Taxonomy (NCBI): domain Eukaryota; kingdom Metazoa; phylum Chordata; class Mammalia; order Rodentia; family Cricetidae; genus Peromyscus; species Peromyscus eremicus. The sequence continues at coordinate 14,146,593 of NC_081436.1, read as the reverse complement.
CTCCTAATTCCCAACCACTGGAAACCAAGAATCTGTCTTTTCATGTTGCTGTGATAAAATATCCTGATAGGAGCCATTTAAGGTGGAATAGTTTATTTTGGTCCACAGCTTAAGGATATAGTCCATCGTGGTAGAACAGTTAAGACTGCAAGCACCCAAAGCAGTCTTGGCTGTGTTGCATTCACAGTTAGGAAGAGGAGAGCAGTGAATGAATGCTTGTGCTGAGCTGGCTTCCTCCTTTTTATGTGGTCTAGAACCCAAGCCTAGGGAATCGTGCTGCCCACTCTTTGGGTGTGTCTTCTCATTTCAGTTAACCTAATCAAGAGACTCTATTGCACGAATCCAAATTGGTCTTATAATAAAAACCCAGAGCCAGGTATTCAGGTAAATGCTGAAAGATCAGAGACAAAGGAATGAGCCACAGCCACCTCTCACCTCACCAACTCCTCAGCCGAAAAGACTGAGCTCCTGTCTCCTTCCCTTTATATTTCTTTTCTCCGCCCAGCCATATCTCTTCCTGCTCAGCCTCCCTAGTGCTGGGATTAAAGGCATGTGTGCCTCCCAAGTACTGGGAGCAAAGGCATGAGATCCCAAGTGCTGGGATTAAAGGTGTGTGCCACCACTGCCTGGCCTCTATGGCTAACTAGTGGCTGGCTTTGCCCTCTGATCTTTAGGCAAGTTTTTTTTTTTTTGATAGAGCATACACAAAATATCACCACAAGACTCCATTACAGGTATGCCTAGAAGCTTGTCTCTAGGTTATACTAGATTCTGTTAATACTATCCACTACACTGTCCTCCTGTTTCTAATATTTTTTAAAGTTTTATTTATTTTGTGTGTATGAGTGTATGGCCTGCATGTATGTCTGTACTACATGCATGCCTGGTGCCTTCAGGTGTCAGAAGAGGGCAAGGGCATCAGATCCCCAGAACTGGAGTTACATATGGTTGAGAACCACCATATGGGTGCTGGGACTCAAACCCAGGTCTCTGCAAGAACAACTAGTGCTCTCTTAACCACCAAGCCATCTCTTCAGCCTCTGTTTCTAGAATTTTTTTTTTTTTTTTTTTTTTTTTTTTTTTTTTTGAGACACGGTCTCTCTTAGTAGCTCTGGTTGTGCTGGAATTTGCTTGCTATAATGACCAGGTGGGCCTTGAACTCACAGAGATCCAACCTGCCTCTGCCTTCCAAATGTTGTGATTAAAGGTATGTACCACTGCGCCATTTCTAAAATTTTATCACTTAAAAATGTTGCACTGGACCTAGGCATGGTGACATACGCTTAGGCTTTCAGGAGACTGCAGTGAGAGAATTGTTTGAACCCAAGAGTTCAAGACCAGCCTGGGCACTATAGTGAGATCATATCTCAAACAAATAAAACAAACAAAATGAAACCAAAGCCACCAAGCCATCAATGGAATCAAAGTATACAACTTTTTGAGATTTGTTTACTTTGCCTAGTAATAAATTTCTAGACACTCAGTTTTTGTACCCATCACTAGTTCCTTTTGGGGGCTGGGGATGTAATTCTGTTGGTAGAGTGCTTGCCTAACATGAAAAGCTCTGGGTTTGAGCCCAGCTCAGCACCAGGGAGGAAGAGGCAGAAAGGTTGGGAATTCAAGGTGACCCTCAGCTATATATAAAGTTTGAGGTTATTCTGACAAACAGGACACTCTCTCAAAAAAAAAAAAAAATTTTTTTTTTCCTAATCATAAAACATTTATTCCGCTTACATGAACTGAGTACATATGTTAACAATTGTGCTTGGATAACAATTGTGCTTGGAATTGCACATGGATTTTTCATATGACATTAAACAAGAGTAGCCGTCATTTAAAGTTATTTCCTTGTTAACTGTTTCTACAGCATATACATTTTAGGCAAGAAAATAAGAAAAGAGTGATAAATTTTCCTAACTTCCTTGCAGGGTGGCCATGTTAACTTTCCCAGATCATTGTGGTTTTAGTACATGAGCTATCAGAGTGAGCACAATAGCACTTTTTATCATCCTGTTTTCCTTTCAGTGTTGGCTCCACATGCTGTGTTTAGTTTGTATTTTGAAGACTGTCCAAGCTGATGCCAACCTTTACCTCCCTCCCCTTTTTTAGTTAGCATACAAAGAAATGTGTTTTGTTTTGTTTGATACCAGATCTCAGCAGGTAGCTCTGGCTGTCCTAGAACTCACAGTATAGAACAGGCTAGCCTCAAACCAGAGACCTGCCTGCCTCTGCCTCCTGAGTGCTGTGATTACAGGCGTACCCTGCTGTTATTTTAGCTTTTGACTGTTATAAATAAAGCTGCTGTGAAGGTTTTTGTGTGCATTGAAGTTTTTGTTTTTCTAGGATCAATGTCCAGGGCCAAGGCAGTTTTATTTGTATGGATTTCTGTTCACTGCTTGCTGCATTATAGAGGTTGCAGAATCTCTTAAGGTTTGTATGTTTATCATGCTTAGATCTTTTCTTTTTTACTTGGGTATAACATTGCCTCTTATTGTTTTTTGCCTTAAAGTTTATCAGATATTAAAATTGTATCTCAGTTTTTGGTTCCTATTTGCCCACTGTGTTTTTCAGTTGTCCTATTTCTGCCTCGTTCAGTTTTTAAAGTATGTCTTTGTTTGAGACAGGCTTCCTCTCTATATCCTTGGCTGTCCTGGAACTCTCTATGTAGACCAGACTGGCCTTGAATTCACAGAGATCTGCCTGCTTCTGCCTTCCAAGCACACAAAGGTGTGTGCCACTATGCCCAGCTAAAGTATATTGTTTAGAGTCAACATTGTTGGAATTTTTTAAATTTATTTAACGTTATTTTATGTGCATTCGTGTGAAGGTATCAGATCCCCTAGAATTAAAGTTACAGACAGTTGTGAGCTGCCATGTGGGTGCTGGGAATTGAACCCAGGTCCTCTGGAAGAACAGCCAGCGCTCTTAACTGCTGAGCCATCTCTCTAGCCTTGTTGGAATTTTTTATATCTAGTCTGAGAGACTTTTTCATTGATAACTTTATCCCACATGTGGTTGTTGACATTATTAGTGCTAGTTTCTGTCATTTTATTTCATATTTTTTATTTACTAATATTTTAGTTTTGTCTTTATTTTTTCTTTATTATTTTCCATAGGCTAGATTATGGTAGATGTTTCATTTTGAGTTTTGCTTTTGTTTACTTTATTGCTATTTTCTTAGTTATGCATTCTGTTGTGGAATATTATTTTAAGGTGTGTTACATTTGTTTATGCTGTGGAACATTTGTTTAATGATGCAAAGCTGTGTTGCATTCTTTTATGTTGCATTTTTTAACTCTGTGAAGCTGTGTTGCTGTGCCTGTCTAAAACACCTGATCAGTCTAATAAAGAGCTGAACAGCCAATAGCTAGGCAGGAGAAAGGATAGGCGGGGATGGCAGGCAGAGAGAATAAATAGGAGAACTTTGGGAGGAAAAGAAGAAAGAGAACAACGAGAGGAGGATGTTAGAGGCCAGCCAGCCTCTCAGCCTCACAGCCTCACAGCCTCACAGCCTCACAGCCTCACAGCCTCACAGCCAGCCACAAAGTGGGAAAGTAAGATATACAGAGGCAAAAGGTAGACGGGATAATTTAAAGTTAAGAAAAGCTGGTGGCCGGGCGGTGGTGGCGCACACCTTTAATCCCAGCACTCGGGAGGCAGAGGCAGGCGGATCTCTGTGAGTTCGAGGCCGGCCTGGTCTACAGAGTGAGTTCCAGGAAAGGCGCAAAGCTACACAGAGAAACCCTGTCTCGAAAAACCAAAAAAAAAAAAAAAAAAAAAGAAAAGCTGGTAAGAAACAAGACAAGCTAAAGGATGGGCATTTGTAAGTAGTAATAAGCCTCCATGTGATATATTTGGGAGCTGGGTGGCAGGCCCCCCAAAAGAGCAAAAATAACCAACAGCAATATTCCCTTTGTTGTGGATATTAAGACCTTTATTCCACTTACATAATTTTTAAGGTTAAAAATATTTCTTCCATTTTCCCAGTAACACAGCCCCTTTTCCTTGCCATATCAACAGGTAGAGAAGCCTCTACTGAACATCATTCTGGCCACATAAATGGCTGTCCAAAGGAATGAATCTTAGTTAATAGAATAATAGAATGCCAGCTGGGTATGGTAGCACACGCCTGTAATCCTAGACTTTTTTGGAGGTTAAGCAGAAGAATTTTAAGTTTGAGACCAACTCCAGCTATGTTATATAAGCCAACCTGAAAAAAAATCATGAAGAACAAAACCAAACAAAATATAGATTGCCTGAGATGAGCATGATGAGCCAGGTATTTTTTTGTTTTGCTGTTTTTAAGTCATAAAGGTTTTGTTGTTTTGTTTGTTTCTTCTTTCCGAGACAGGCTCTCTGTGTGTAGCCCTGGATGGGCTGGAATTGGCCATGAGGATCAGGCTAGTTTTGGACTAACAGAAACCTGCCTGCCTTTGCTTCTTGAGTTTAAAGAGATTAAAGGTGCGCAATACTATCCCCAGCAGTCACACAGATTTTTAAAAAATTTGTTTTTATTCTTTGTAATTATATGTAGGTATGTACACCTGCATGTGGGTATGTGCACATGCATTCAGTGCTTATGGAGACCAGAGGCATTCGATCCCTTGGAGCTGGAGTTAGAGAAGGTTGTGAGAACTCAGATCCTCTGGGAAAGCAGAAAGTGCTCACAACCACGGAGCCATCTCTCCAGCCAGAGTCATACAGATACTAAATTATAGATTATTTTATAGTAAGCACTTCTTTGCTTTGAATTCATTCCAAATCTTATAAATAATTTCATAGGTATTTTATCAGCAATTACTTACTTGTTTGTTTGTTTATTTTGAGACAGGGTTTCTCTGTGTTGCCATGGTGTCCTGGAACTCACTCTGTAGACCAGGTTGGCTTTGAACTCAGAGATCCACCTGCCTCTGCCTCGTAATTGCTGGGATTAAAGGTGTGTGCCACCACCACCTGGTATTCTTAATAATTCTTTACTGGTTTTTGTTGTATACCACACAGGTATTATTTATAGTAAATAAACAGACCCCCTTTAAGTTTTCAGTTTGTGATGGTTAGTTTTATGTCAACTTGACACAAGCTAGAGCCATTTGGGAAGAAGGAACTTCAGTTGAGAAAATGCCTCCATTCGATTGGCCTGTGGGCAAGCTTGTGGGACATTTTCTTGATTGATGATTGATGTGGAGAGCCCAGCTCACTGTGGGCTGGTAGTCCTGGGTGCTATAGGAAAACAGGCTGAGCGAGATAGGAGGAGCAAGCCACTAAAGAGCATTTCCAGTAAAGGCCTCTGCTTCAGTTTCTGCCTTGAGTCCTTGCCCTGACTTCCTTCAGTGATGGACTGTGATATGGAAGTGTAATTGAAATAAACCATTTTCTCTCCAAGTTGCTTATGGTCATGGTGTTTCGTCACAGCAGCAGTAGGAACCCTAACTAAGATGGCTTGGTACCGGGCCATGGGGTATAGCGTTGACAGTCCTGACTATGAGTTTTGAGTTGCTCAGAGCTCCGTGGGCTGTTCTGTAGGAACTTAGAAGATGACAGTCAGAGCACTGCATGAGATGGAGGCCTGGCTTGTGAAGTTCCAGAGGGAGGCAGAGACTCAGGGCTGTTGATGTGATATTTTGAATTAAGAATCTGTGGTCCTGGTCAGCTGAGGCTGAAGAATTGGCTGTAATTAACAAGAGACCAGAACCACTGAAGTGAAACCTTTGTTTTGATGGGATAATTGCTGCTGGTTAGCTGGAGCTGAGAAATTAGTGGTGATGAAGAAGAAACCAGTAACACTGAGAACTGTGTATCTGGGAGTTTTTTTCCTGAATGTCAGCACACAGAATCTCTGGTATAGAGGGAGCTGAGGCTGTACCTGGGGCTTATAAGAAAATCAAACTGAACAAACCAGAATAAATTGAGCCAGTAAGTGGGGTTCCCCTGTGACTGCTGCATCAGTTCTTGCCCTGAGTTTCTGCCATGACTTCCTTCGATGATGGACTGTGATGTGGAAGTGTAATTGAAAAAAAAAAAAAAAAAGCCCAAATTACTTATGATCATGATGTTTTATCACAGCAGTAGAGATCCTATTTAAGACACAGTTCTATATTACCCCCAAATTCCCTTCAGTCACAGTGTAGTTATTCTATGCCATATCCCTGGCCTTGAACAACTTCTGCTGTCCTTGCCCTGGATATGTTTTACATATTTCTGAACTCTCTTATAAATGGAACCATTTAATATTGGCCTTCATCCCCTGTCACTCATCTGTGTTGTGCTTGTTGTATGTTGTGAGTAAGGTTCCGTTGTATGGGGAGATCATTCACCTGTTAATAGGCATCTGAGCTGTTGCCTGTGTGTAACTACTGTGAATAAGGTGGCTGTCAGCCTTCACTCAGTCTTTGTACAGACATAGTATTTAATTTTTCTTATGTTGGACCTGAGAGTAGAATTGGTAGATCACATGGTAAGAATATGCGTAACTCTATAAAAAAGCTGTTAAACTCTTTTCAGAGTGGTTGTGCCACATTAGAGCTCTCTTCCTGGAAGTGGATAGGAGTTTGAGTTGTTCAATGTCTTCATCAGCACATGGGTAGCTTTTGATGTTAGTCATTCTGGTAGGTATGTATGCAGTACAGCCTCACTGCAGATCACTGGTTACTGTGATACTGATCCTATTATAGTGCACTTACTGGATGGATTTTTGTTTTGTTTTGAGACAAGATCTTACTGTGTTGCCAAGGTTGGCTTCAAGTTCATGGTCCTCTTGCCTCAGCATTGCAAATTCTGAGATAAAAGGTGTAAGCTAGCATGTATATTTTTATATCTTTTAAAGTAATGTATCTCCAGTTTTTTAAATTAGTGTTTTGTTGTCTTATAGCTGAGTTGTAAAAAGTTTTTTATGATGTGAATATGGATAACTTTTCAGATATATATCAGAAATAAGTATAGATTTATATCTGAACTATACATTGAGAAATATTTTTCCCAGCCTTTGACTTATATTTTTATTTTACTAACAGTATAAAGGAATTGAATTTTTTTACATCTATTTATTTCATGTATGTGCTGTGGTATATTTGTGGACATCAAAGGACAAATTTTCAGAGAGTAAGTTCTGCTCTTCTTCTACATGGATCCTGGGGATTGAACCCAGGTCTTTTTTTTTTTTTTTTTTTTTTTAAAGATTTATTTATTTATTATGTATGCAGTATTCTGTCTGCATATACACCTGCAGGTCAGAAGAGGGCACCAGATTTCATTATGGATGGTTGTGAGCCACCATGTGGTTGCTGGGAATTGAACTCAGGTCCTCTGGAAGAACAGCCAGTGCTCTTAACCTCTGAGCCATTGCTCCAGCCCTGAACCCAGGTCTTTAGGCTTGGCAGCAAGCCTCTACCTGCTGAATCATCTTTTTTTTTTTTTTAAATAATTGATTTAACTTTATTTTATGTGCATTGGTATGAGGGTGTCAGATCCCCTGGAACCAGAGATACAGTTGTAAGCTGCCATGTGGGTGCTGGGAATTGAACCCAGGTCCTCTGGAAGAGCAGCCAGTGCTCTTAACCACTGAGCCATCTCTCCAGCCCCCCCCCTTTTTTTTTAAAGAATAATTTTTTTAAGTTATTTATTTTTATTTTATGTGTATTGGTGTTTGCCTGCATATCTGTGTGAGGGTGTCGGATCTTGGGAGTTACAGACAGTTGTTAGCTGCCATGTGGGTGCTGGGAATTGAACCCAGGTCCTCTGGAAGAGTAGTCAGCGCTCTTAGCCACTGAGCCATCTCTCCAGCCCTGTGAATCATCTTACTGGTCCCAGGAATTTCCCCACCCCCTTCTTTTTTTTTTTCTTTTTTTTTTAAATAGATGCTCTCAGTGTGTGGTAATCTGGCCTTGCCTCCTGAGTGGGGATGTGGCTGAAGGCACAGAAATGTTCTTTTCTCTGTCTTTGTCTCTCTCTTTCTCTGTCTCTCTCTTAACATTTATTTGCTTATTTATTTAGTGAGGGGACACACAAGTGTTAAAACACACAAGTGTGGAGGTCAGAGGACAACTTGAAGGAGTTGGTTTGCCTTTTCTGGGTTTCTGTGATTCAACTCATTGTCAGGCTTGGCCACAAGATCTCTTACCCACTATGTCATACTGCCAGCCCCAGAAGATTATAATTTTGTGGAGGTCTGATTCATTACTTTTCCTTCCATAAATTGATTTCTTATATCATTTGAACCCCAAAGTTTAGTTTTATTTATTGTTTGTGTGCATGCATGTGTGTGTGTCTGTGTGCTGTGCAAGTAGCACACATAAAGAGGTCAGAGGACAAGTGACAGTTCTTTCCTACCATGTGTGTCACAGGGATTGAACTCAAGTTGTCACACTTGGTGACAGTTGCCTTTAACTACTCAGTCATCCTGCTGGCTCTCAGAAGTTCACAATTTTGTGGGAGTCTTACTTACTTCTTACTTTTTCCATCATAAATTGTTTAGTGTGTCTTATGAACCTCCAACTTTTGTTTCTTTTCTTTCTTTTTTTTTTTTTTTTTTTTTTTTTTTTTTTGGTTTTTCAAGACAGGGTTTCTCTGTGTAGCTTTGCGCCTTTCCTGGAACTCACTTGGTAGCCCAGGCTGGCCTCGAACTCACAGAGATCTGCCTGGCTCTGCCTCCCGAGTGCTGGGATTAAAAGCGTGCGCCACCACCGCCCGGCTTTTTTTGGTTTTTCAAGACAGGGTTTCCTCTGTATAACAGCTTTGGCTGTCCTGGAACTCACTATGTAGACCAGGCTGGCCTCAAACTCACAGAGATCCACCTGTCTCTGTCTACTTAGTGCTGGAATTAAAGGTGTGTGCCACCACCAACTGGCCTTCATTTCTTGCTTTTTAAAACATTTAGTCACATTACTTTTTGTTGTTTTGAGATAGTCTCACTGTGTGTCTTTTGACTGGTCTGGAATGCTTTATGTAGACCCAGGCTGGCTTTGAACTCACAGAGATCCACCTGCCTCTGCCTCCCAAGTGCTGGGATTAAAGGCGTGCAATACTATGTTTGGAGGATATCACATTTATTTATGTGTTTGTGTTTATGTGCTTGCTTTGATGTGTGTGTGTGGCCAACAGAGGACAACTTATAGGAATGGTCCTCTCCTTTCACCATGTGGTCTCAGGGATTAAACTCAGGTTCTCAGGTTTGGTGACAAGTGCCCCTAGTCACTGAAGTCATCTTGCTGACCCTCCCTTTCTATCCCACCCCTGCTTCCATAGTTCTGGGCAACAAACCTTATGACCTTGTATATGCTAGGCAATGGTTCTACCACTGAGCTGCATTCCCAGTCTCCAAACATTGTCTTCTAGAATTTCTAGTTGTAGATTTTATGATTAAACCTGTGATCTATATCATGTTAGTTTGGGGTTTGGTGTGAAGTAAGTGTTGAACATCAGCTTATTTATGTGTATTTAGTTTTCTGGAATAATTTTTGAAAAAGACTGCACACACACACTGACACAACAACACACTTTTCTTCATTTAATTGATTTTGTACATTTATTGAAAATTAATTGAATACATAATGGTATCAGAGGCTGCTGTGTCAGGGCTCCACTGATATCTCAGATTCACAAACAGGCCAACACATTTAAGAACTGCAGCCATTCTTTTAGTTTTTTCATTTTAAGTTTATTTTATCATCAGGTGTAGTGGCACACATCCTTAAATCTCAGCATTTATGTGGAAGAGGCAGTGCACTTCTGTGAGTTTGAGTTGAGCTTGGTCTACATAATGAGTTTCAGGCAACCAGAGCTACACAGTAAGATTCTGTCTTAAAACATTATTTTATGTATATGGATGTTTTGCCTGCATGCATGTCTGTGTATCATAGGTATACATTGCCCATAGAGGTCAGAAGATGGTGTTGTGTCACCTGGGACTGGAGTTACAGACTGTTGGGAGTGGTTTTGATACTAGAAATCGATCCCCAGGTCCTCTGGATCTACAGCCACTGAGCCATCTCTGTACCCCCAATCTTTTATATTTTGTTTTTAAAGTAAAAAATACCAAGTAAGAAAAGCCCCTCAGATCTTACTATAGTTTTGTAAATAACTTCATATGACTTTAAAAAGATTTATAATTTGGACCAATGAAATGGCTAACCGGGTCAGGGCTGATGATCTGAGTTCAGTCCCTGGGACCCACATGATAGAAAGTGAGAACTCACTCCCACAACTTGTCCTCTGACCACCACACATGTGTGCTTTCCTGATTGCATGGTGTTCACATGTGGGCAAACAAATAAATAAATGTAAAAATAATTTTAAAAGATTTATAATTTAAAGATAAGCTTTTAGCTTTGTTCGAGATGAAGCTTCATGTTTTCTTTTTGTTATCAGAATGTAAAAACGATTAGCTAACTCATCCTGGGCTGCACACTAACATTGAACCCCATGGGGATGGACAGTCTTGTCTAGGTATGACACCAAAAGCTGGAAGAAGGGCTGGGAAGGCAGAAGAAGGGCTGGGTTAGTGGTAGTCTTCAGATTGCTGTGGTAGTGTTCATGTGAATGAGATGGTTGTCTCATGGGTAACCTCGATGTTATGCAGCAAGATGGCCACCATAAACTGAGGGACTAGGTGACAGATGGCTGTAGAAAATGGCAGGATCAAACTTAACAGGCAGTCCTTAGTTTGGCTTGTTGAGTATAGGCTTTGAGAGTCTTCTGGGAACACATGTCTAGTGTTCACTCAGGAAGGATTAAATACTGGGAGGGTGGGTTTCTGGTTTGAGTTAACTTTTTTAGAATGGAGGGGTATTCCTGGTGTTGATACTTGGGAGACAGATGTGTGGGCCCCTCAAAGCCATGATCGAAATGAGAGCCTCCAGGGACTTAAGCATTGTGGACAGGGGAGAAGATAGGTCAGATGAGGGGGTTCCTGTGGGTGGGGAGGAGGTAAGTCAGTAAGGGGAACCTAAGGGACCTGTAGATAAAAGTAGTTACTTGGGGGATGGGTGGGGGGTGGGGGAAAAAAAAGAGTAGTTACTTGGTCCCCAGGATTGCTTGTATATATGTTGGGGATGAACTTCTTGGACTTTGGTATAATGTGGCTTTACAGAGTAGGGAGGAGTGAGCTCCTTTTTTGTCCTTGCTTGTAGCTCTGTGGCCACCATCATGTTCTGGAAATTTGACTTGAATACCACGTCCCATGTTGACAAGCTGCTCGACAAGGAACATGTGACATTGCAGGAGTTAATGGATGAAGATGACATCCTGCAAGAGTGTAAGGCTCAGAACCAGAAGTTGCTGGACTTCCTGTGCAGGCAGCAGTGTATGGAGGAGCTGGTGAACCTCATCACACAAGACCCACCCCTGGACATGGAAGAGAAGGTCCGATTCAAGTATGTACTGAGGCTGTTTCCCAGGCCAGCTGGGTAGTGCTTAAGGAGGCTATGAGTAGTGTCTAAGGCCAGCTAGAGCCAGGGCATCAGCACGTGACAAGAAAACAGGGCAAGCCTGGATGATGAGGCAGCCTGCGGTGGACTATCAGTGCTTCCTGTGGTCAGTCTGTCTGACAAGAGTCCCATGATGGGAAACGGTAGTAGGAAGAGCAGAGGCCTGCTGTCAGGAGCCACGGCGTATGGGCAGGTGGCCACAGCTGGAGGCTCGTGTGTTCTCAGTATCACCTCACAGCCTACCTGCCATCTTCTCTACAATTGTCTCCCAGTTTGGGTGACAGATGAGAACAAAGTGATAGGTGGGGGAGGAGTGTAGTTAAGGGGCTTTTGGGTCAAGACAGGGATTCTTAGAATAGCATTAATGACTCAAGACTTGCAGAGCCAGAGTCTGAGAGAGAGTAGTAATGCCTGAGTACTAAGCTAAAGCAAAATGTGAAAATGTGCAGTCTTTACTTTGCTCCCTCACCCTAGGATTTGACTTCTTACACTGCCCCAGCTGTGTCTTGTTTGGGTCTGGTAGAGTGTCACTGTGGCCTTCACTGCTGCTCACATGGCCCTCTTTCCCTGCTGTCTCTGGTCTCCCTGCCCTCATTGGTCACGTATGATCCCCTACACTAAACACTTATGCAAGGTTACAGCTATCCCATGAGGTGGGCCCTGGCTGCCCCCCTTCACAGACAAGGACATGGAAGGCCAGAGAGGCTAGCCAGGAAGGAGGCATCCCACTTAACCCTTAGGCCCCTCCCTGTGGGGCCCTGAACACTGCCCACACTATTTTGTCCAAAGGCCTACTTGTCTCGCATGTCCTGCTGGGTCTGTATGACTGACAGCTCCTTCATGGCTCTGAAGGCTGCTGCTTCCTGTGGGTCTGGGAAGGAGCACCCCATCCCCAGCTAGTGAAGAACTCTTTGTTTCTGGGGCACTGTTGTCTTCTCTCCTGTGTGGACCAGCTGCTAAAGAAGAAACAGTGATAACATGGAATCACACAATGGCTTATCTTGTCACTTTCATTAAAGGAAAAGTACATTTGCACATGCTAGCATTTTTCTCTCTTTCTCTCTTCTTTCTTCCTTTTTTTTTTTTTTGTTTTTTTGCTTTGTTTTTGAAGACAGCATTTCTCTGTGTAGCTCTGGCTGTCCTGTAGACTATACTATAGGCTGGCCTCAAACTCACAGAGATCTGCCTGCCTCTGCCTCCCTGGTGCTGGGATTAAAAGCATGTGCCACCATGACCCAGCTCATACTAGCATGTCTTAATAGTAAATTACTTGCATGATGTCTCATAGCAGATATTGTTTCATAGCTGCAGACATGATATTTCCTAGTGTGGAACAGTTTTGCTCTGTTAGATTTGAAGGCACAGGAAGAGGGGAGAAGAGGAAGGGAATTTCCCACGGAGAAACATGAGCATGACGGGGACTTGGCCTCACTGACAGTCAACAGGGAGAGGCCTGGGAGACGAGCAGGAAGGCCTGCAGAGAGAATCCAGGAGAAAAAGAGATTATCTAAGTCTGGTCTGCTGGTACACACCTGTAATCCCAGTGTTTGGGAGGTAAAGGCAGGAGGAGAAGGCCATCCTCATCTACATAGTGAATTTGAGGCCAGTCCAGGCTACATGAAATCCTGTTTTAAAAAAAATTGAAGTTATTTACAGAATGGAAGTAAAATCAGAAAATTTAGAATATTAGAGTACAGGATATATGGAGCCCATAAAAGATTTGTTAAGAACTTTGAAGTTCCAATAGTCAGAAATGATAATTGTTACAGAGTATCATCTTCATTCTGTTCTGAGGTCTGTTCTTTGAGCAGTACTTTGCTCTTATCACATGGGTCTGCTTCCTTTCTTTTTTTTTATGTTTTTTTTTAAATTATTTATTTATTATTTTTCAAGACAGGGTTTCTCTGTGTAGTTTTGGTGCCTGTCCTGGATCTCGCTCTGTAGACCAGGCTGGCCTTGAACTCACAGAGATCTACCTAGCTCTGCCTCCCGAGTGCTGGGGCTAAAGGTGTGCACCACCACCGCCTGGCCTAAATGTATTTATTTTTAGTTGTGTCTATATGTGTGTGTCTGTATGAGAGTGTGCCATGTTTGTGGGTGCCTAGAGGCTGGAGGCGTTGGATCCCCTGGAGCTGTAGTTACAGGTGGCTCTGACACCAGACATGGGCACTGGGAGTTGAACTCAGGTCCTCTGGAAGAGCAGTACATACTCTAACCGCTGAGCTCTCTCCAGCCCTGACATATGTCTGCTTCCTAAGCAGCATTTTCTTAGACAGCTTCCTAAGAGTTGGAGAAATCTCATTTCACCTCCAGTGCTTGGACTGTGCCCTTTTAGATATCCAAACACAGCCTGTGAGCTTCTGACTTGTGATGTGCCGCAGATCAGCGACAGACTAGGCGAGGATGAGAATCTGCTGAACCTTCTCTATGACTTCCTGGACCAGGAACCACCACTCAACCCTCTGCTTGCCAGTTTCTTCAGCAAGACCATTGGCAATCTTATTGCAAGGAAAACTGAACAGGTAATGAGTGAAGCCAAATGTATTGGACAATCACTGCTGACACTGTGAAACTGTCACCAGGCTCTTGGGACAGTGTTTTGTTTGCTTAACAGAACACAGATGAACAGTATGAGTGGCTGATATGTGAACTGTTGTTTAAGTAAAGTGGCTTTTCAAAGATGTTCTCGTTGCCAACTCTGGAATAAGCAGTACTTCCTGTCCTCTCTGGGTGCTTTGCAAGCTCCAGGTCAGGCATAAACATGAGGTCCTATAACATGCCTTCACTGTGGAGCGACCTGGAACATCTACATTTTGGGGTCTTTGTGAGTGGCATGTCTGTGTGGCCAGGATAGTGATTGTTTCAAAACAAACAAAAGATGATGTTCAGAATTGGGCTTTTGTGGGAAAACACTAGTATTTCAGCTGTCACACTGTCCTCCTCCTACCTTACATGTAAAGTGTTGGTGCGAAGCCAGGTAGTGGTGGTGCACACTTTTAATCCCAGAACTCAGGAGTGAGTTCCGGGACAGCTAGGGCTACACAGAGAAATCCTGTCTCAAAAAACTAAATCAGTCAGTCAGTCAATCAAGCGTGGGTGTGAACAGGGAGTGTAACGGCAGCTTGTGCTTCCCGCCATGTTCAGCATCTGTCCTTTCACTTCATTTACCCGTTCCCATTGGGTGATTAAACACACGTCTCAGATGTCAGAAAATGTCTTGTGTAAATAGTCCAGGATCTGGCTAAATTATAAGGACTTTTTTCTTTTTAATACTGCTAAGTATTATACTCCTAAAATATTAGATGTGATTGTTTAATCCCATCAAATATCCATTTAGCAAACAAACCTGTATTCTGTCTGTGCCTTGAGTCTTGGGACTCCAGAGGACTGTCTTGTCTCATTTGTTTTGAAAAGCAGAAATGATGTGCCTATGTATGTGTGTGTACGTGTGTGTACGTGTGTGTGTACGTGTGTGTGTGCCTGCACATCCCCTTCCCACTTGTGTGTGCAATGGCGGTGGCAGCAGGACTGTAGGGAAGAATGTGAGGAAAGGTGCTGTGGGGGGTGTTCACTCAGTGTCAGAGAGACCTCTTGTGTCTAGATCTTGCCACCCAATGACTGGATTTGTGAATCTCATAATTTACTGTAGCCTGATCATATTCTTTGGCCACTTTCAGAGTTTCTTTATAATGTTACTATCTCATAATTTCTCTTTTCTTCCTTTATCTAGTGCCTACTGCATTAGAGTAATATGAAATGAACTCTTTAAAAAATTGTATTAGGGCTGGAGGGATAGCTCAGAGGTTAAGAACACTGACTCCTCTTCCAGAGGTCCTGAGTTCAATTCCCAGCACCCACATGGTGGCTCACAACCATCTGTAATGAGATCTGGTACCGTCTTCTATATACATAATAAATAAATAAATCTTTAAAAAAAAATTGTATTATACATCAAGTTGAGTCAGGATCGAGCTCCTCCCCTGGGGCCATGCTTTGTTCCAGCCCATAGGAGGCCTGCCCCTTTCTGAATGGAGATGGAGGGAGGGGGGAAGGGCACGGGAGGAAGGAGGGAGGGGAAGCTGTGGTCAGTATGTAAAGTAAATGAAAAAAAATGTTATCTAAATAAAGTAAAAAAAATGTTATTGTGCTGACAGACATGTAATACACTTATGTGGAATTCAAGTTAAGACTGAAATATTTAGTTTTTGTACTCCTTACAATAACTACTTTTTCAGTAGATAACACATAGTTGTTAATTTTTACATAATGATATCATACTGAGTACTATAAATTGCTTTTCTTACATGTACATAAGTCTTGTATGTCTTTTCCTTTGGAAATACCTGCTTCATTTTGACAGTTCCTTGTATTATTGTACCAAAATTTGTTGTCAGTCACCCAGGAGTTGGCCTGTTCCTAGGGTTAGCTGTGGCAGGCAGGGGGAGCTTTCCTGAAAGTGTAGACTGACGCAGAGACAGGACTGTTAGGGAAAGGACTGGCAGTTCTTTCAAGTCTCTGTAAATTATGTAAACTAGTTTTTAAACCTTCATGTCTCCATAGATGGGCTTCCACATTATCTGTTAGGACCAATATTTTTTTCTGAACCTTTCTTTTCTTTTCTTTTTTTTGGGGGGGGGTTGTTTGTTTGTTTGGTTTGTTTTGTTTTTCGAGATAGGATTTTTCTGTGTTGTCCTATCTGTCCTGGAACTCACTCTACATACCAGGCTGTCCTCGAACTCACTGAGTGAGTTCTGGGATTAAAGGCATGCACCACCACCACCCAGTTTGAACCTCCTTATTTTCAATCTCATCAGATTATTTTGAAGAAAATTACAAATATCAGATGAGATGAGATATACAGATAAAAGATGAGAGATGAGATATACAGATAAAAGATGAGATGTCTTTTATAGGTATAACCACAATACCATTGTCACACATAGAGCATGAACAGTAATACCTTAATTTTGTTAATTAAAAATGTTCTTGCAGTGTATGGATTGCCTTTGACATCTCAAAATGGTCTGTGTCTCAGTTCAAGTGTCTAGTGCTGGGACAAAATGCCATGACCAAAAGCTACTGGGAGGTAGGGTTTATTTTAGCTTAAAGTTCCTCATCACAGCCTATCATGAAATGAAGTCAGGGTAGGAACTTGGGGCACAATCCTGAAGTCAGGAATTATAGCAGAAGCCATGGAGGAACACTTCTTACTAGTTTGCTCCCTCCTGGCTTGCTCAGTTTGTTTTCTTATATACCCAAGACCACCTGCCCAGAGGTGGCACTGCCCACAATGGACTGGCCCTCAATCAACCGTTAAGGAAATGCCCTATAGGTTTGCCTATAAGCTGACCTTATGGAGACATTTTCTCAATTGAAGGTCTCACCTCTCAGATGACACAGCTTGTGTCAAGTTGACAAAAAAACTAACCAGCACAATTGAACCTTTGCCAACCTGACACATAAACACATTACCATTAAACTATAACCTTTTCTTTCTTGTTCATCCCCAAGATTTCATATTAATATTAATACCACAATATAAAACATTCCAACTTTTTTTTTTTTTTTTTTTTTTTTTTTTGAGACAGGATTTCTCTAACAGCCCTGGCTGTCTTGGAACTCATTTTGTAGACCAGGCTGACCTGGAACTCATAGAGATCTGCCTGCCTCTGCCTCCCGAGTGCTGGATTAAAGGTGTGTGCCACTACACCCGGCTATAACATTCCAACTTTTAAAAGTCCCAGTCTTTTTTTTTTTTTTTTTAAAGATTTATTTATTTATTATGTATACAGTGTTCTGTCTGCACGTATGACTGCAGGCCAGAAGAGGGCACCAGATCTCATTATAAGTGGTTGTGAGCCACCATGTGGTTGCTGGGAATTGAACTCAGGACCCCTGGAAGAGCAGTTAGTGCTCTTAACATCTGAGCCATCTCTCCAGCCCAAGTCCCAGTCTTTAAAAATTCAAACACTTGAAAAGTTCAGTCTCTTGAAACCATCTGAAGTTTCTTTCAAAGTTCAAAGCCTTTTAAAAATATCTAAATCCACTATAACTTCAGAGTCTCTCAACTTTGCACTCCTATAAATAAATAAGTTATATTTTTTCCCACTTCAGAAAGGAAGAGCCAGAGCACAGGTACAGTCAGAGCAAACCAGAGTCCAACTGTGAAGCTCAGTGTTAGACTTCAGGGACTCACCATCTTCTGGGCTCCAAAAGGGGCTTGCCACAGCACACATAATGCAGCTTACAACCTCGGCCTGGCTCCACACCTGCTGCTGTTCTTGGTGGTCATCTTGTGGTACTGGCATCTCCAAAATGTTGGGGTCTCCACTGCAACTGGCTACAACTTCATCAGTAGCCTCTTTTGGGCTCTTTTCAGGGATTCTGTCCCTTTCACATGATGCTAAGCCTTAATGTCTCTCTGTGACCCCTTTCATGCTTTTCAAACCAGTACCAGGGGCTGGAGAGACGGCTCAGAAGTTATGAGCATTGGCTGTTCTTCCAGAGGACTTGGGTTTGATTCCCAGCACTTACTTGGAGGCTCACAACCACCTGTTACTGCAGTCCCAGGCCCTCTTCTGGCCTCTGCGGACACTGCACTCACGTGGTGCACAGACACCTGCAGGCAAAACATACATATACACTAAAACCCAAAACCAAACAAACAAAAAACAGTACCACCTGGGACAGTCTTACATATCACCACGTTCTTCAGGCACAAGGC
This sequence comes from Peromyscus eremicus, assembly GCF_949786415.1. NCBI lineage: Eukaryota > Metazoa > Chordata > Mammalia > Rodentia > Cricetidae > Peromyscus > Peromyscus eremicus. The sequence continues at coordinate 14,128,449 of NC_081436.1, read as the reverse complement.
TCTGTGCACTGACATGAGGAGACGTTTCCCAGAACTTTGCTTCAGTGATGCTGCACCCCCTCCTCCTTTTTTTAAATGTGCATTGATGTTTTTGCCATGGGTGTCAGGTCCCCTGGAACTGGAGTTATAGACAGTTGTGAGCTGCCATGTGGGTGCTGGGAATTAAACCTGGATCCTCTGGAAGAGCAGCCAGTGCTCTTAACCGATAAGCCGTCTCTCCAGCCCCCGCTGCTTCCTTCTTAATCACAGCTGACGTCTTAGCTCCAGTTAACCAGCACCAGTTGTTCTAGTGAAGCCAAGGTTTTGCTTTAGTCAGTGGTTATGGTCTCATTGATCTCTTATGGTCTCCTTTTCTTAGCTTCAGCTGATCAGAACCATAGAGTCTTAACTCAAAATATTTGATAGCCCTGGTTGAGATTTTTTTCCCTTTACATAATATTTTTATTGATTATTTGGGAATTTCATATCATGAACCCTGATCACACTCACTTTCCAGGTCTGTCTCCCACCCTTGTGACCCCTACCCACCCACCCAAAAAAGGAAGGGGGAAAAAAAGGTCCAATTGTGTTGTCCATATACTCACTGGAGCATGGTTAAACTCCCGGTGGCCAGTCCCTTAAAGAAAGCTAAGTTGCCAGGTGGTGATGGCGCACGCCTTTAATCCCGGCACTCGGAGGCAGAGGTAGACAGATCTCTGTGTGTTCAAGGCCAGCCTAGTCTACAGAGTGAGTTCCAGGACAGCCAGGGCTATACAGAGAAACCCTGTATTGAAGGGGGGGGGGAGTCCTTCCCCACCCCCTACCCCTGCCAGAAGCCATCAGTTGTGGAGAGTGACCCTTCAGCATCCTAAAAATATGGAACGCATGTCATGCTTGTGCAGGAGCCATGCTAGTCTTCTCTGTATCTGTCCAATTTTAGTCTGTGCTGCCAAAGCAAGCACCCCTGTTGAGTCTCTGAAACTTCACAAGGCAGGCCTCTATTGTCTGCACTGCTCTCAACATGCTCCAAGTTCCCACAAAACAGCTTATCAAGCTTTGAACACGCAATGGCGTCTCTAGCCCAATGTTTCAGAGTTCTACAGACCGTCTAAAAAATGGTCAGATCTGTCAGCAGTGTCCCACAAACCTGATACCAATTTCTGTCTTAAGGTTTCTGTTGCTGTGATAAAACACCAAGAGCAACTTGCAGAAGAAAAGGGTTTATTTCAGCGTACAGTTCACATCACAGTCCACCACAAAGGAAATCAGGGCAGGAACTAAATAAAGGCAGAAGCCATGGAGGAGCACTTTCTACTGGTTTGCACCCTCCTGGGTTACTCAGGGTTTTTTTGGTTTTTTTTTTTTTTTAATTATGCACAGGGCCATCGACCCAGAGGTGGCACCACCCAGAATGCACCTCCCACATTAAAAAATGCCTTATGGGCTCAAAAGGTGGCTCAGAGGTTAAGAGCACTGGCTGCTCTTCCAAAGGTCCTGAGTTCAATTCCCAACAACCACATGGTGATTCACAACCATCCATGAGATCTGGCATACATGCAAGAAGAACCATCCATCTTCAGGCATACATGCAAGAAGAACACTGTATACATAATAAATAAGTCATTAAAAAAAAGTTAAAGGGGTTGGGGATTTAACTCAGTGGTAGAGCACTTGCCTAGCAAGCTCAAGGCCCTGGGTTCAATCCTCAGCTCCCCCCCCCCAAAAAAAAGTTAAAAAAAAAATGCCTTACAGGTTTGCTTAAGGCTGATCTTGTGGAAGCGTTTTCTCAGTTGAAGTTCCTGACTCTCAAATGACTCTAATTGGGTCAAGTTGAAAAAAACCAAACAAAACCTAGCCAATATAGTATCTGCCTTTGGCTGCAAGAAGGATTGGCTGAGCCTATTCTGGTATACCATTGTTTTTTTTTTCCTTATTTATTGTCAGGAGTTACACTAATACCTAAACTGTGTACATTTTGTTGTTTTGGTCTCTGTATATGTCCCTGGCTGCCCTGGAACTTGCTATATAAACCAGGCTGACTTCAAACTTAAATGCACATTTTTATTTCATGAAGTTAGAGACTGAACTCAGGGCAAGAGCTGAGCTATATCAGCCTTGTGCCTTGTGGACTTCAGGACTCAGCCTTTTCACTGAGTGTAATCTCATCCAAGTTAAAATAGAGTCATCCAAGTTGTGTGTATCAATGATTCGCTCCTTTTTTATTGCTATTTAATATTGTATGGTGTGGGTAAACCAACATTTATGTGTTGGAGGACATCTGTTGTTTGTTTCTGCTCTTTTCGGGGGGCTGCCATCCAGCTCCCAAATAAATACACAGAGGCTTTTTCTTATAAATGCTTGGCCTTAGCTTGGATTGTTTCTTGCCAGCTTTCCTTAACTTATCCTGTCTACCTTTTGTCTCTGGGCTTTTCCAGTTCTCTAACTTTTGTAAATCTTACTCTTACTCTGTGGCTTGCTGTGTAGCTGGGTGGCTGGCCTCTGGAGTCCTCTTTCTCCTCTGGCTACTTCTTTCTTTTTCCTCCCAGATTTCTCCCTCTATATATTCTCTCTGCCTGCCAGCCCCGCCCATCCTTTCTCCTGCCTCGCTATTGGCCGTTCAGTTTTTTATTGGACCATCAGGTGTTTTAGACAGGCACAGTAACACAGCTTCACAGAGTTAAACAAATGCAACATAAACAAATGTAACATACCTTAAAATAATATTCTACAACAGATATCTACTGTGCTTTCCCTTTTTATTGATGAGAAATAAAACTGCTATTAATTCTAATAATTTATATCCTTTTGTTTTATTTACGTACAAGATCTTATTATTTGTGATTAGTGGTGATCTAACTTTTTACGTGTATGTGTTTTGCTTGCATGCATGTATATGCACCACATGCATGCTTGGTGCTCATGGAGGTCAGAAGAAGGTGTTGGATCCAGGACTGGAGTTATAGATGGTTGTGAGCTGCCATGTCAGTGCTGGGAACTGAACTTGAGTCTTCTGCAAGAGCAAGTGCTCTTAACCTTTGAGCCATCTCTCCAGCCCCAAGTTAATGACAGTTTTATTTTGTGCTTTATAATTTGTATACCTTTTATTTCTTTTTCATGTCTTACTGAATTGGCTGGAGCCTCTAGTACAATATTGAATAGAGGTGCTAATTGTGAATTTCCTTGTGTTATTTATTGCCTTAGATGAAAAAATTTCATAAGGAAGATGTTTATTGTAAGTTTTTTAGTGTTTTTATTTAAATTTTAATTTGTTTATTCATTGAGAATTTCATACACATATAAAATATATTTTGATCATTATCTACAAGTTCTCCTGTACCTCAGGCTGACCTCAGACCCACTATGTGTCTGAGGATAACCTTGAACTCCTTCCACCACTTGCTGAATGCCAGCATTATAGGCATGTGCCACCGAATCCTGTTTGTGTTGCCGGGAATCAAACTCTGGCTTCATGCATGCTAGGCAAGTACTGTACCAACTGATCTATATCTGCAGCTCTAAAGCTTTGAAAAAAAAAAAAAATCAAGCCTAAGGGGCCAGAGCAATGTCATAGTGGGTAAAGGCACATGCTGGCAAGCCTGACAACCTGAGTTCAAACCCTGGGGCCCATATGACCGTCACATGTGCTCTGGCACACTTATGCCCTGCTACATACAATAAATAAATGTAATAAGTTTAAAAAACCCAACCCTAAGGACCTGGTAGTTATAGCTCAATAGTAGAGTATTGCTTAACATGTACAGGGCCCTGGGTTTAATCATCAGTGTAGAAACAAACAAATTAAAAGCAGTTTGTGGGAGTGAATCCTAGCTTTTTGAAAGTCTGTGTATTGGCAATGGTTGTTGAAATTAGTGAAATGTTGTTCTTATGTTGTTAAACCAACTTTGTATTCCTGGAATGACTGAGCTTGATTGTTGGGGTTTTTTTTTCCCCCTTTTCTTTTCCTTTTTGGTTTTTTGAGACCAAGTTTCTATGCATACATCTGGCTATCCTGGAACTCACTCTGTAGAGCAGGCTAGCCTCAAAGTCAGAACTCATAATTTAGAAATCCACCCGCCTCTGCCTCCTAAGCACTGGGATTAAAGGCGTGTACCACCATGCCTGGTTTTATTTTTCTTTTCTATTGTTGAGGCTTGTGCTATGGTCTTTAATAAGATGGCTTCTAATTTCCTATTTTGCGGGATGCGTGTGCGTGTGTGGGTGAGACAAGTGTAGGTTGTTTTGTTTTGTTTGTTTGTTTTTTGGTTTTTCGAGACAGGGTTTCTTTGTGTAATTTTGGTGACTGTCCTGGATCTTGCTCTGTAGACCAGGCTGGCCTCGAACTCACAGAGATCCACCTGGCTCTGCCTCCTGAGTGCTGGGACTAAAGGCGTGTGCCACCACTGCCTAGCAGACAAGTGTAGTTTTGATTGTCCTGGAACTCATTCAGTAGACCAGGCTGGCCTCAAACTCACTAAGATCTTCCTACTTCTGCCTCCGGAGTGCTGGGATTAGAGAGGTGTGCCACTACACCCAGTGAGTTGTATTTCTTTTGATGTTCATCTGGAATGTTCATCATTCATATTTTCTTCTTGCCAGTTTAGATAATCTTAAAAAAATATTTTAAGGGGGCTGGAGAGATGGCTTAGGGGTTAAGAGTACTGGTTGTTCTTCCACAGGATCCAGGTTCAAATTCCAGCACCCACATGGTAGCTCAAAACTGTAACTCTAGTCCCAGGAGATCCAACACCCACTTCTGGTCTCCACAGGCACTACACAGACATGGTGCACAGACATTCATGCAGGCAAAATGCCCATGCACATAAATAAAAATAAAGATTAAAATATTTTTAAATTTATTGTTTTTGTTCGTGTGTGTATGATGCTGGAGGAGGGGCACACAATGTGCTATGCTGCACATATGGAGGTCAGAAGACAACCTTGTGGAGTCACTCTTCTTTTTCTGCCTTTATATTGATTCTAGGGATCAAACTTAGGTTGTTAGGCTTGGTGGCAAGTGCCTTTATCCACTGGCCCTGGACTCATTCCCCTTTTAACAGTGTTCCTTATTTATTTTAAGACAGAATGTCTCATGCAGCCCAGGCTGGTTTGAGCCTGCTATATAGCTGAGGATGACTTTGAACTTCTGATCTTCCTGCCTCTGCCTCCCAAGTGCTGGGATTACTGGCATGTACCCTGGTTAATTAGATTGTTTCTCTCCCCCCACCCCCTTTTTTAGACAGAGTCTCTCTTTTATATAGCTCTGGCTGTCCTGCAACTTACTATGTAGGGCAGGATGGCCTTGAACTCATAGTGATCCACCAGTCTCTGCCTCCCAAGTGCTAGGATTAAAGGCATGGGCCACTGTACTGCTAATTGGATTTTTAAAAAATTTTTTTTGAAGATGCATACAAATTGGTATTAAACTATTTATATTAACTTCTCATGATGGTTTTACAAATTTCCTTATTATTATTGTATATGTGTGTGATGTAAGACAGGGTGCATACCACAGCATGTAGAGTTGGGAGGACGTTTTCTCAGACAGGGTTCCTCTGTGTAGCTCTGTGTCCACCAGTGACTCTCATCTCCCAGCTTAGTTCTTCCTGTGCCTTTTGTTTCTGTTGCGCACACTTGAGCTAGCACATGGTCGGTGGGGACTGTGCATGGTAACTTGCACCGTTCTCCAGACAGATGTCCAGTTATAGCACTGCCACTTTGTACTTGCATTGCTGGTCTCTAGGACTCTGCCTGTCTTGGGAGGGATTTTTTTTTTCATATAGCCTTTACCTGGTCTTTCTATCATTTCTTCTCAGTATAATTGAAAGTTAATTATCTTTCTCATGAAAGTTCTTAAAGGAGTGTTCCTTCCTGTCAGGAACCTGTTTACTTATTAGGTGTGTTTGACTTCAGGTGATCATGTTTTTGAAGAAGAAGGACAAGTTCATCAATCTGATGTTGAAGCACATAGGTACCTCTGCTCTCATGGACCTGCTACTACGCCTCGTCAGCTGTGTGGAACCAGTTTGTCTCCGGCAAGAGGTCCTACATGTGAGTGCCAGGGACTTTGTGTGAATGTGTTCGAACATCATCTCATTCTCCATGGGAAGGTGTATCAGGCCAGGCCACCTGGATCAGGAAGCACCAGATGCCTGGCCCCAAGCTCTTCACTCAGTCCCTCAGCACCACCTGTTTCTTTCTCTACTTTTGTCCTGCTCCAGCCCATTCAGAAGCAAAGAGCAGAGGCTCCTTCTCCCCAGCACATGGCCTCTTGCTCTCTCCTGCCCTTTCCCTTTCTCAGGCACCCACACAGTCCTTAGAGCCGAAGCTCAATGAGGTGTGGGCTCCAAACTCCAATGAGGTGTGTGCTACTGTGAGCAAAGTACAAGCTGACTACTCAGACAGGGGTGCATCTCTTTATCTGGAGTGTGGGTCCTGCTGTGCTGCTGGGAAAGACATTGTAGTCCTTGGGGAGAGCAGGATGCCCAGCTTAGGGGCTTGCATTGTTCCCCATTTTAAAATCAAACAAAGTAAGCAGTTGGACCTTTGTTCATTTTCTCACTCTGAGAATCAGGTGTCACTTTAGATGGCCATTCTCATTGAGCATGGTGCTACAAGCCAGTAATCCCAGCAATTGGGAGGCAGAGGTAGGATTGTGAGTTCCAGGCCACTAAGGGCTACATAGTGCCTCATGATATATAGGTTACCTACCCTGTCTCTTAAAATAAATAAAAGATGTGATAGCTTTTCTTTTTTATTACATTTTATGTTGTTATCTCTTAGAAGCCTGTCATTTTCTTTTTTCTTTTAACTTTTATTCTTCTCTCATACATTACATCCTGACTGTGGTTTCCCCTGCCTCCACTCTCCACAGATCACCTCCTCCTCTGTTTCCCTTTTTTTAAAAAAGCAGGCCTCCCAGGTATGTCCACCGAACATGGCTAACAAGATACAATAAGACTAGGTCCAAACCCATATCATGGCTGGATATGGCAACCTAGCAGGAGGAAAAGAGTCAGAGACACCCCCCACTCCCACTGTTAGGATTCCCACAAGAATACCAAGCTACACAGCCATATGCAGAGGACTTAGCTTAGACCCACACAGGGTCCATATTTGTCATTTCATGCTCTGTGAGCCCTAAGGAGCCCTGCTTAGTTGATTCTGTGGGCCTTGTTCTCATGGTGTCCTTGACCCCTCTGACTCCTACAGTCTTTCCTCCCACTCTTCTGCAGAGTTCCTCTGGCTCCACCTAGCCTTTGGCTGTGGGTCTCGGTAGATCCAGATTTTGGGGGCGGGGGTCAGGGGAGGGAGGTAGTGGGAGGAATAGAGGAAGAGGAAACTGTGCTCAGGATACATTGTATAAGAAAATAATATTTTCAATTAAAGGGGGAAATAAATAAAAGAATAAAATAAAATGGTGGTTATTCTCACTCTTAGGTTCATAACTCATTTCCTTATGGCATATTCAGTGAATGCAGCATGTATATTAGCTGTTGTTAAGTATTTGTTGGGAGCTAATTTAGTTACTTTTCTATTGCTCATTTAAAAATCTATTAGGGTTTTCTAGAGTAACAACTTACAGAATGAATCTCTATATATATAGAAAGGTGATTTATTACAATGACTTAACAGGCTGTGGTCCAGCTAACCCAACAGTGGATGCCTATGAATAGAAGGTCCAAGAATGCAGTAGCTGTTTGGTCCATGAGGCTGGATGTCTCAGCAGCTCTTCAGTATACACTGGAATCCTAAAGAAGTAGGCTCTAGTGCCAGTGAAGGAATGGACTTGGTAGTGAGGTGAGAACAAGCAGGCAAAGAGAGAGAGCTTCCTTCTTCCATCCTTTAAGTAGGCTGCCAGCATCAGGTGGGGCCCAGGTTAGAGGTGGATCTTCCCATCTCAGAAGGTCTGGATTAAAGGTGGGTCTTCCCATCTCAGATACAGATTAGAAGTGGATCTTCCCATTTCAAACTAAACAAAATGTCTTCACAAGTGTGCCCCATTTTGGGGTCTTTAATTCCAGATGTAGTCAAGTTGACATTCAAGAATAACTATCACAAACACCATGACCCAAGGCAATTCCTTCCTTCCTTCCTTCCTTCCTTCCTTCCTTCATTCCTTCCTTCCTTCCTTCCTTCCCTTCCTCCCTCCCTCCCTCCCTCCCTCCCTCCCTTTCTTCCTTCCTCTCTCTTTCTTGTTTTGTTTTGTTTGTTTTTGTTTTTCTAGGCAGAGTTTGTTTGTGTGTAGTCCTGGGTGTCCTGAAACTTGCTTTGTAGACCAGATAGGGATCCACCTGTCTCTGCCTCCTGAGTGTTAGGATTAAGGGCATACACCACTACACCTGAAGTGACCAAGGCAATTTAAAAGAAAGCATTTAGCCGAGAGTGGGAGACTGGGGAGTAGGGGTGGTGGTGCTCACGTTTAATCCCAGCATTCAGGAGGCAGAGGTAGGCAGATCTCTGTGAGTTTAAGGCCAGCTTGGTCTACAGAGTGAGTTCCTCTAGGACAGGTTTCAAAGCTACACAGAGAAACCCTGTCTCAAAAACAAACAAACAAAAGAAAGCATTTAATTTGACTTATGGTTCTAGAAGGTTAGAGTCCATGATGGTGGGGCAAAGACATGGTGGCAGGAGCAGCTCAGAGCTCATGTCTTGAACCCTAAGTGGAAGGCAGTGAGAGAGCACACTCGGAATGGCATGAGTCTTTTGAAGCTTCAAGCCACTCCCAGTCACACACCTCCTCCAACAAGGCCACACCTCCTAATCCTTTACAAACAGTTGCACCAACTGGGGACCAAGTATTCAAACCTAAGATCCTGTGGAAGCCATTCTCTTTGAAACCACCACAGAAGACTGCATAGCCTTTCACCTTCCACCTTTCCCCTGGGCTCCTCATTCACACTGTAAAGCATCCCTGTTGGGGCATTTCATCTTTGCATGAGGAGTCTGACGTGCAGAGTACAAAGTGCACTAGTAGAGCGAGTCTGCCAGCTCTGCTGTGTGTGGCCTGACATCATTTCACTGGGTCTCCATTGCCCTTCCAGTGCTCCTACCACCACACCACAGTCCTTCTGTCCTTCCAGACCTAGGAAAGCCCTGATGCCACAGGGAGCTGGGATTTGTCTCATTTTCACAGCCGGCTGGCCTCTGGACTCCATTCTGCTCATTGTGTACTTTAGGTTTCAGAAACGTGTCCTGAAGGTGGAGAGTATGCACTATTAAGACAGATGGACATTGGCCCAGCCATTTAAACTCTTTGGGCCATTCCCAGGGTTTATTGAATTATTTTGGTTCTTTCTGGGTCTAGACAGGCATGTTAGAGTCTATCCAGGAGACCTGGGCACATGAGTTTCTGCTATACCAAAGGACTTTCTTCCATTTGGTTAGATATGAGCAGATACTGAACTCAACTTTTTTTCCCCTCTCTTTTTAGTGGCTTAATGAGGAGAAAATCATCCAGAGACTTGTGGAATTGATCCATCCCCATCAGGATGAAGATGTGAGTGTGACGCTCTCAAAGCCCACCCTCTTCCATGAAAAGTCCCACACCTAGGCTGTTGAAACGCACGCTTCTGGGTGAAGGGGGCAAGGCGCTTCTTTTCCATTAGATGCTTCCTTTCTCTAATGTCTAGGCAATTTTGTTTCTACTAAAAATAAATATAGACCAGGTATGGTGGGGCATGCCTTTAATCCCAGCTCTTGGGAGGCAGAGGTAGGTGGATCTCTGTGAGTTCAAGGCCAGCCTGGTCTACAGAGTGAGTTCCAGGACAGTCAGGGCTATATAGTGAGAACAGTTAAAATCTTTCTTTTTGTCTGTCTGTCTGTCTGTCTGTCTCTCTCTCTCTCCCTGTCTGTCTCTCTGTCTCTCTCTCTCTTTCTCTCTCTCTCTCTATATATATATCATATACATGTATATATGTGTGTGTTCATGTGTCTATCTACACACTTATGTATGCACATATTACTTCATATATATGTATAATAAAACTGTTGTAACAGGGTTGTATTAGTTAACCATAGCTACATGACAAGTCACCCTATAGCTGAGTTGTCTTTAACAAGTACCTTTTATCTCTATCAGTATCGGTTTCTCTGGTCAGGGATCTGGCCATGGTCTGTTGGCTCCTCTGCTCAGGGTCTTTCACAGGATTACAGTCATTTCAGGACTCAGCTGAAAGAAGATCCATTTCATAGTTACAAGTGGCTTAGCAGCATTCAGTTCCTCAGAGGCTGCTAACCAGGTAACCCTTTAGCTCTATGTGAGGTGGGCTTCTGAGTGGACAGCAGGTCTCACACTAAGGTAGCTGGCTTTAAGGAGTGAGCTGGACTTACACCAGACTTCTATAAATTCGGCTCAGAAATGATGGTCTTTGCTCTAATGCAGTGGTTCTCAACCTTCCTAATGCTGTGACCCTTTAATACAGTTCCTTTTGTTGTGGTGACCCCCAGCCATAAAATTATTTTATTGCTACTTCATAGCTGTAATTGTGCTACTGTTATGAATCGTAATGTGATTCTGATATACAGACTGTGTGACCCTCACCTCCCAAGGGCTCACAACCCACGGTTGATAACCTCTGCACTAATGCATTCTTCACTTGAGACTTGCACACCCAGGGCTAGCCTACATCCAAGGACATGGACTTACAAGAGTAATGCGAGATCCTCATTAATCTGAACAATAAAAACCCGGAGTCAGATATCGGGGTAAAAGCCGAAAAATCAGAGAAGCAAAGGAGAACCTCTGGTTATAGGCATGAATACCAGGAGGGGTTGATTAGGGCCCTTCTAGAAGCTTCCCTAGAAGCATATGATGGAATCATAGAAAGAAAAGCCGGCTCTCACTCAATGTCTCCTACTAACCTTTCACTAAACAAGACTATTTCTGATGCAAGTGAGGAGTCAGGTTCCTCACACTCAAGCCAGACAGTCAGTTCTCAGAGAACACCAGCCAGACACCCTAAAATTCAGTTCACCTCTGACACATGTTATTATATAGGAGCAGATGGCACAGGTCTGAGGACGTAGTCACCAAAACTACCCCACCTGCTGCTGCCTTACATCTGTGCTTCTGACCGGCCAGCTAGACATTGGATTCTCCATACACTCTTCCTTCAGTACAGATAATTTGTTGCATTTACTAGTTTATTATGATACATATGAGTAAGAAGAGTTGTGTATGGCCGGGCGGTGGTGGTGCACGCCTTTAATCCCAGCACTTGGGAGGCAGAGCCAGGCAGATCTCTGTGAGTTCGAGGCCAGCCTGGACTACCAAGTGAGTTCCAGGAAAGGCGCAAAACTACACAGAGAAACCCTGCCTCGAAAAAAACAAAACAAAACAAAAAAAAAACAAAACAACAACAAAAAAATGTAAAGAAGAGTTGTGTAGTGTAATGTATGGAAGAATGGGTATGGAGCTTCCCTGTCTTTTCCAGTTATACTACCCTGAAGGAACCTTCACATATTTTGCTATTCAGAAACTCCCCAAACCAGGTCCCTCTGAGGTTTTTTTTTGTTGTTGTTGTTGTTGAGGCTTAACTGCATAGTCATTATTGATAATAGATTTGGTGAGGAAAACCCAGTAAGGCCTGTCCGGGTTCTTCTTGGACTCTGTGAAGCATTACCCATTCCATGTCATGGAGCAGGAGCCCTCTGGGATAAGGAGGATATTATAATCTACTGCCAGAGTAGACCATTAGCCAGGAACTGTGGACAGATAGCAAAAAATATATGTCAACATACATAATATCACAGGTGCTTTGAGCCATCTTCATCCTACAGTAATCGCTGTTGAGAGCTTGAGTTATATCCTAGTAAGGGCTTTGCTATGCATTGTAAATATTTGTACACACATACACTGTCTTCAATCAATACTTGACATGTGTCCGAAGTCTTCACTGCTGCCTGACCATTCTGTTTTGGCCCCCGTCTGCTCATTGAGCCTACCAAACAGCTTGGAGAAAAATTGTTGAAGTTTAGAGGTTTTCCTATGTTAGTGTCCCAAAAGGTAGAGAGAGCCTACCAGTGGTGTGAATGTTGTAGGGTGACTGGCCTGTCCCTGGACCTAAAGGTAAGCTTAAGGCCACAGAGCCAACCTGGTTGCTTTCATTTTCCCTGAAAGCCTTGCAAGTGGCCTTTTTTTTTTTTTTTTAAATCTCGGTTTTTCTACTGTGTGTGTATGATATTGTGAAGATCAAGCTGTTTTTCTCTTGATTACTCTCATCTCTGCCCACAAGTGTTCTCAGCAAGCACATGTTTGAGTTGAAGATGTGGGGTCAGAATTGATGTTTCCCTAGGAATGTTGAGTTCTCTATTTTTGTCTTCAGCAGCTTATCCTACTTTCCTAAGCCCCCGGGACTAATTGTAAATAATAGTAACTGCTTAATATTAAATTTAAAATATAGAATAACATGATTGCATATTTAATACATTTTAGAATGTGAACCAAAGGTATAGAATAGGTGCAAAGGCATATAACATACTTGGCTATTTTAGGCCCCATTTTTAATTCCTGGGGATGGGTTCAGTATATCTTAAAAAAAAAAACAAAAAAACAAAAAAAAAAAAACTAACTGAATCCACATCTTGATAGGGAACAAAGCAGACACATGCCACTTTCAAATGAACCATTTCATGAGTCTTGATAGAAAACTGGTTCATAAGAAGTTTAACTATGTTAGCAGGGTTCACTTGGCTGATGGGTGTCTTTTACTGAGGGGAGCCTGTTTCCCTTGTCTTTTCAGAGGCAGTCAAATGCTTCTCAGGCACTCTGTGACATCATCAGGCTGGGCAGAGACCAGGGCAGTCAGCTGCAGGAGGCTGTGGAGCCAGACCCCCTCCTCATAACATTGGAGTCGTGAGTGATAGTGGGCCATGGTATGGTGGGCTTCACTCAATCATGGACCTGTCTTGGAACCTGTTTTGAGCACAGGAGATGACCCTGCCATCTCTAATTCAGAATCTGATGAATTCCTCAGGTTCAGAGACCAGAAAGGGATACCACTGGAAGCCCTGGTGGTCCAGGCAGTTGGGACTAGTGGGATTGTGTATTACGCAAGCTTTGAGTATTATCCTGGCTTTGAACCTGGACAAAACCAGAATGAGGCCCCATCTGGCTCGATGTGTTGTGGTGTCCTCTGGGGAAGAGAGTATCCTTGCATTATGTCTGTGTGTCTGCTCTGCCAGGCAGTGACCTCTGCATGTGCCCAACAGGCAGGACTGTGTGGAGCAGCTTCTGAAGAACATGTTTGATGGGGATCAGATGGAAAGCTGCCTGGTCAGTGGGATGCAGGTGCTGCTTGCCTTGCTGGAACCAAGGCGTGTTGGGTGAGCCTTTCCCTTGAAAAGCAGCATACATTGTCGCTATGCCACAGGATATAGATGTCTAAAAGGAGCCAGGAAATGCTCTATTTTTAATTAAATTTTGGTTATACAAATGTGGATAGACACCCTGGTTGAAAGGTCTCCTTTGCAGCTATAGCTAGGTCCTCTTTGACCTCACTAGCAGGCATAGTTTCACCCTAGCCCGATGGCACTCAACTGTTGCCAGTTTGCAGTATGTTTGTGGATGCATATGGAATGAGTGTGGTTTTCTCTAGGACTGTTCTGGCCACTGTCCACAATGCATGAGTGTGTATGCATGTGTACCTCCTGCAGGGCTTTTACTCCAGCATGTAGCCACTTGCTGTTTACATGGCTATCTCCCATGCTAGGGAAGGAAGCATGCTGTGTTATTCTGTCACCCACAGGTGCTAATTTCTCTGCTAAGTGTTCAGTAAGACACTTTGTTTCTGGGCTGTCCTTCACTTTTTTTTTTAAGATGTATTTATTTTTATGTGTATGAGTGTTTGCCTGCATGTATGTATGTGTGCCATGTGGATGCAGTGCCTGTGGAGGCCAGAAGAGGGCAACAGATTCTCCTGGAACATGAGTTACAGGTGGTTGTGAGCGGCCATAAAGGGTTGGAAACCAAACCCAGGTTCTCTGCAAGAGCAGTAAGTGCTCTTAACCATTGAGCCATTTCTCCAGCCACTGTCCCTCACCTCTTTTTCATCTATCAGGTGCTGTCTGAATACCTAGCATGGAATCCTAAGAGACAAAAACAACCAAAACATAGCCCCCTTTTTTCCAGTGTTCCTCTCTGTCCCAAGAGATCGTAATGGGGACAGGTGATTCAGTATGGAAAATGCATGATCCATGAGGAAAGTGTATGTAGGCCTGGAAGATAGAGATGTGCTGGTCAGGAAGTTTTTCTCTGAGAGGCCCTATTTAGTCAAAGATAGTTCCTGACAAGAAGAAGATCCCAGTATTAGCAAAAGCATACTGTCAGTATATGAATAAGGAGGTGTGAAGCTTGAAGGTCACCATACTGGTTATCCTCAATATTGCTATTGGAAGCCTTCTGAGGCAAAGTACCACTTCCTAAGACAGGAGAAAGCAGGAGACATGAATTGGTGTGAAAGGTTGAATTTATTTGGGAATACAAGTGATTGAGAACTTTCTAGGACCCCAAATATAAATTGCAGCCTAGACTGGCCCTGAGATCCCAGCAGGCTAGATGTGGCCACAGCCACTTAAACAAAGATGATCTGATTTTACCCTATGAGCCGCAGGTATGTGAGACAACAGGATATGGGGAGTCAGTAGCAGAGTTTGTTGGCTCAGGAGCACCCTGGAAGACATGCCACAGAAGGAGATAGTGGAGGAGGATCTTGATGTTACTAAGCACTAACCCCCCTCAGCCTTTTCAGAGGACCATCAAACTCCATCAGTGGGTTAAGGTTCTGCGTAACCAGCGAACCATCCCTAGGATGTTTCTGAACTGTTGTATCACATGTTGAGGCTAAGGTTCTACCTCTCCCTCAAGGCAGTTGTCATAGTTCCCCGTGTTGGGGAGAGCTTCATTATTTCCTGGTACTGATAGCCTTGTTCTTTTTTTTTGGGGGGGGGGTTCGAGACAGGGTTTCTCTGTGTAGCTTTGTGCCTTTCCTGGATCTTGCTCTGTAGACCAGGCTGGCCTTGAACTTACAAAGATCCACCTGCCTCTGCCTCCCGAGTGCTGGGATTAAAGGCGTGCGCCACCACCGCTCGGCAGCCTTGTTCTTTTAAGCGCGCGCGCGCGCGCGCGCGCGCACACACACACACACACACACACACACACACACACACACGAAAATGACAAGAAACTGGGTAAGTCTCTTTCCAAAACTACCTCAACACATTAATATTAGTGTATTGCCTAAAAATAAGTAATCATTTTATCATTTTCTCTACTTATGCAACTAGAATATTAATTTCTTTAACAAATCCAGGAAGCCTAGACCACTTCTGAAAGCCAAACTCAGCCCTACATGTGATGGAAGGGAAAACCAGAACTAGGACCAGGCATGGAGCCCCATGCCTGTAATTGCAGCAGTAGTGAGGCAGAGAAGTGGGGTTTAGGCCCCTGAGGGCTACTTAGATCCTGTTTCAACATTTTTTTTTTTTTCTTTTTAAAAGAGAGGAAAGAAGCCGGGTGGTGGTGCCGCACGCCTTTAATCCCAGCACTCGGGAGGCAGAGCCAGGCGGATCTCTGTGAGTTCAAGGCCAGCCTGGTCTATAGAGCGAGATCCAGGAAAGGCGCAAAGCTACACAGAGAAACCCTGTCTTGAAAAACCAAAAAAAAAAAAAAAAAAGGAAAGAAAGAAACCCACAGAATCAACTAACCAGCGCTCATAGGGGCTCACAGAGACTGAACTGACGACCCAGGAGCCTGCATGGGACTGGCCAGGCCCTCTGCACATATATTACAGTTGTGTAGCTTGGTCTTCTTGTGGGAGCAGGGGCTGTGTCTGACTCTTTTTTTGCCTTTTGGAATCCTCATCCTATAAGGGCTGCCTTGTCTGGCCTTCAACTTAATATGCCATGTTTGGTTGATATACATGGGAGGCCTGGATAGAAGGGGAGGCAGAGAGGAGGTGGGGGAAGGGACTGGAAGGACAGAAACAGCTGTTTGGTTATAAAAGAAATGAATAAGTAAATAAATTTTTTAAATGTTTTAAAAAAGAAAGGCAAAATAGAAATAGTTAACTGTTTCTCTTTACATTAAAAACATTTTTTAAAATTTATTTTATTGGTGCTTTGCTTGCATATGTCTGTGTGAGTGTCATTGGATCCCTTAGAACTGGAGTTACAGACAGCTGTGAGCTGCCATGTGGGTGCTGGGAATTGAACTCAGGTCCTCTAGAAGAGGAAGGTGCAAAAGCTGCACAGAGAAACCCTGTCTCGAAAAACCAAAAAAAAAAAAAAAAAAAAAGAGAGGGGGGGGGCAGACCTCCCAGGGAGCAATATCAAGCAAAGAAGGCAAGACAAGTTATAGCTGTTAAGTCAAGGGTAATGTCTTCACATTTTTAAAAAACTTTGACAGCCTGACCACTGTTTCCTCCTTCCTTTCCTCCCAGCCCTGCTCCCTTTTGCACACCCCCGCCCCCACTCCTCCTCCTTTCTATTCAGAGGAGGGCAGGCTTCCCATGGATATCAACCAAGGGTGGCATATCAAGTTGAAGGCTGGACAGTTGAGGATAAGGGTTCCAACGCCAGCAAAGCAGTCAGAGACAGCCCCTGCTCCTTTATTTAGGATTTTTTTCTGCATTGATTTCATATTGCTTTTATTAATTGGAAAATATATTTAAATCTATCTCTCAGAGGAATTGTGTTGAAAAAGCAAAGAAACTCTGTGGCCAGCCTGTCTCCTGTTTCTCACTGGAGGACTGGGGACCCTACTAGGGGTGAGGGATTAAGGGGACAGAAGGGTAGCAAGTCCTGTGTCACTCCCCTTGCCCTGTGCTCTTGGACTTCACCTAGAAGTGTTTGCTACGGGGCCAAGAGCCTTCTTCTTCCCAGTACACCAGTCACCAGATTGTGTGTAGAAGTCCTCAATAATGTCCCTTTTCAGATTTGTTTTTGAGAAACCCAACAAGAGCTTTTTGGAAGATGCTGAGTAGGTTGTTGACAAGGTGAATGGGGAGTGCACAGGACACGGTACAAATGCCAAGACTGCCTGCTATCTTTATCCACAGAACAGAAGGCTTGGTGGACTCCTTTTCTCAGGGACTGGAAAGGTCATACTCTGTCAACAGCAGCATCCTGCACGGCATCGAGCCCTGGCTGAAGAATTTCCATCAGCTCCTGCTCCACCCTCCAAAGGTAAATGGCCCTGAGAGATTGTTAGGGACCTTGAGAGACATATGAAAGCGTAATGTATAGGATAAGGCAGAGTATGGAGTTAAATGTGCTTTGATGCTGCCCTTCGAGATGCTAACTGGAGAACCAACCACTGGGGAGATGTTAAAATACGCTGCTAGCTAGGAATACCCATGTGGCCTCTACTAGGAGAGGCCTGGGAGTGGGACAGTTGCAGACTCCCCAGGTAACTAAGCATGAGGTTAACTAGCCTCTGGGTCGGGGCACACCTAGCCAAGGGTGGCTCAGCTCCTGGAGGCCAAGATCCCAGGAGAGCCCTTTGTTCAGTCAACAGCTCAGGGTAGTTCTTGGGTTCGACAGGAGGGTGAAGTTCACAAAGGTCCTCAACTGCCTCCTGCCCACCAGGGCTTCTTCTCTGGCACTCTGGCCTCACATTCCAGTTCTTTCCCAAATAGTATACCCACCTGACTTACTGACTTGGTTTTTGTCTTGTTTCCCCCACTAATAAAGAGGGATTCATGGAGGCAAGAGCTCTGTTTTGTCAGCCTCAAACATTCAGTTTATGGAAAAGTGGACAGAGATGGATCAGGAAATTCCTGAATCCAATCTAATGAAGCAAGCTTGGGGCTAGTGAGATGGCCAAGTGGGCAGAATGCTTCCTGTGCCGGCCTCATGACCCGAGTTTGATTCCTGGGAATCGTAGAAAGGTGAAAGGAGAGATTCAACTCCACAGAATTGCCCTCTGACCTTCACACGTGTACTGTGGCATACATGTGCCAGGAGCACGCACACACATACAGTACATACATAAGCATATAAGATAATATATACACATGAACCTTGTTTTTTTAAACTGGGGAGAAAAGCTATACTGCTAATGAGGCAAGCTCTTAGCTCAGAATGCCCCCAAAGAATTCTGTGGGATACACAACCATATGTCATGTCCAGGGCTTCAGCCATAGTTGGGTCTTGCTGTTTGCCTTCAGATTGGCACTGCCAACTCCATCATGGACACTGGACACATTTCATATGCTATAGTAGTGTTCCTTTGGCCTGGTAGGCACAGGCAAGAGTCTCTGGGCTTCCTAGGAGCCTTTGGTCCCCTTATCCACTCTTTTTGGCTATGAGGGGAGAAGAGGGTCCTTCATCCTGTGGATTTCTTCACTTCTTCTTGCAGGAAGCCCTGTCTTGATCACACCCTACTCTCTCCAGGCCAGGCATGTCATAGGTGAGTGGCCTTGTTTGTTATAAGACTCCAACTGGGTGGTACCTCCTGTGTTTGCAGAAAAAAGCAATCCTGACCACTATTGGCGTGCTAGAGGAGCCCCTGGGAAATGCTCGTCTTCATGGTGCACGCCTCATGGCTGCACTGCTGCATACAAACACGCCCAGCATCAACCAGGAGCTCTGCCGGCTCAACACCATGGACTTACTGCTGGTGAGTCAGCACCATAGCCAGCTCTGCTTGTCTGTATGTGCCATGCACAGTCTGCAGTTGAACATGGAGATGGGTCAGGAGCACTGGACAGGATTGTTCTGGGCAGACACTTCGGCATCTGGGCAAAAAGACCTGCCAAGGAGAGGTGCTGATAGCCAAGGCTTGATCATGGGTCTCTAATGGAGCACACTGAGCAACACAGGGATGTGTTCAGCCTTCAGCTCACAGTAGCCTGACATCATAGGCTGATGGCAGAGGACAGGTGTCTGGTCTTGTTATATCTTAAGTCAAAGTGTCCTGAGAGGTGGATCTCTGAGTTCGAGGCCAGTTTGGTCTACATAGTGAATTCCAGGACAGTCAGAGCTACATAGTAAGACCCTGTTTCAAAATAAAGGGTCCAGAGAAAGATGGTCCTTGTCTTTTATAATAGTCATCCTTGTGGCTCTTGTCAAATCCAGTAGGAAATGCCCCTCCATCAGTAGAAGCTACCCAGTGGCCTGTAGGTTACTTTTTTTGGTCTTTTGGTGTGTGGTTTTTTTTTTTTGTTTTTGTTTTTTGAGACAGGATATCTCTATGTAGCCTTGGCTGGCCTGAGACTTGCTATGTAGACCAGGCTGGCCTCCCAAGTGCTTAGGATTAAAGGCATGTGTCACCATGTCTGGTCAGAATGCTGTAGATTTCTGATGAGAGGGATGAGCTGGCAGTAGTGACCTGCCTGTACTGGCTCTGGTCATCAGGTGCTACTACAGAGAGCTTGTGGCCATTTCCTTGAGCAGGAAGATGTGGACAGGGAAGAGGCATTGCCCTGTGTGGGTACTGTTGACATACACAGTCCCTCTGGCATGCCCTGCAGCCTCTACTTCCAGAAAGCAGAAGCTTCCTCAAATATGGCACTGCTAGGTGTGGTGTTGAATACACTCAGGAGATAGTGGGCTGTATGAGACCCTGTCACACACACACACACACACACACACCCCCCACCCCACCAAAAGTTTGGCACTGCTATGACAGATCCCAGCTTGTATCGGGGTATATTTATAAAAGACTTATTTTCCTTTTCTTTCCAAAACAATTCTGAATTTTTAAAGGCATACACCACCACTGCCTGGCCCTGCTTGCTTGTTTTTTTAAGACAAGGTCTCACTCTGTAGCTCTGGATGGCCTGGAACTTATTAAGTACACCAGGCTGGCCTTGGACTCACAGAGAGAGATTCTTCTGCCCCTGCCTTCCAAGTGCTGGGATTACAGGTGTGTGCTACCACATCTGGCTCCATCTTACCTTTTGAGACAAGGTCTCCTACTGAATCTGGAACTTGCTGATTCAGCTAGTAGTTGGCCAGCAAGCAGGGATTCTCATCTTCATCTCCCTAGTGCCGAGATTACACGTGTGTGCTGCTGAGCATGGCTTATACATGGACACTGGGAATTGAACTCAGGTCTCTAATGCTTGGATGGAAAGTACTTTACTGACTTAGCCATTTTCCCAGCCCTTGCTTACTTACTACTGTTCTCTGGTCCTTGGACTAAAACACAAGTAAGTACTCCATCATTGAGCTACCCTATGGATCTTGTATATTCATTCATCCACTCAGCAATTCTAGGAACTTGCGTATGTTGGACAAGCACTCTATGACTGAACTATATGCCCAACCATAGTGGGTTTTTTGGGGCAGAGGCTTCTGCCTCCTGAGTGCTGGGATTAAAGGACATGCTACTATGCCTGGCCTTTTTCCTTCATATTGATTTTGTATTTATTGTGGGGAATAGGGGTAGTGGAGTGTGTATGTGTTTGCATGTGCATTCACAAATGCCGTGGCATGCATGTGGAAGTCAGAGGACAACTTGCAAGAATAGATTTCTCTTTGCCATGTGGGTCCTAGGAATCAAACTGGTTTTTAAATTTTGGCAATAAGAAATTTTACCTGTTGAACCTATCTACTTGCCCCCACTTTAAGGAAATCATTAAGCAGAGAAATTGGAAAGCTTGTATATTGTATACT
Source organism: Peromyscus eremicus (assembly GCF_949786415.1). Lineage (NCBI taxonomy): Eukaryota > Metazoa > Chordata > Mammalia > Rodentia > Cricetidae > Peromyscus > Peromyscus eremicus. The sequence goes on along the minus strand of NC_081436.1, from coordinate 14,107,854 downwards.
GTTGGTGAGATTGCAAAACAATATAACTGCTTTGGAAAAGTTTTGTGGTTCCTCAAAATGTTAACTGTAGAATTGCCATGAGATCTTGTATATCCGCTCCTAGGTATGCATCTAAAGACCTTAAACAGATATCTCTGTACACTCAAGGTCAGAGCAGCGCTATTCACTACAGCAAAAGTGTAAATAATCCTAGCACCTGCTGATAGACGAGTGATATATATATATATATATATATATATATATATATATATATATATACACATACACACACATATATACATACATATATACACATATGTGTGTATATATGATTATAAATGCTTCAGCTTTGAAAGGAAAGGAAATCCTGATACATGCCATAATGTAAATGAACCTTGAAGCCACTATACTCGATGAAATGTGCCACTCACAAGAAAAGCAATCTATGATTCTACCTAGATACAGAATGTACTGGAATAGCCAAATTAAAAGACAGAAAGAATGAAAACTTCCAGGGTCTGGGGAGTTAGTGTTTAAAAGGTATAGTTTCTGTTTGGAAAGGGGAGCCAGTTCTGGAGATAGATAGTTGCAAAGTGCTTAATGCCACTTTGTACATGTAAAAAAACAGTTAAAATGAGAGTTAGGTATGATGTACCATGCCTACCATCCCAGTACTTTTGAGGCTAATGGGTAGTACAGACAATAATGTCCATAATGGCCTAACCCATAATGGGCAAAGTGATTTTTATGATGACGTGACTCATGTTGGTACTGGGTGATCAGTCATGGTGTTTTCAGGCACAAAACAGATAAGAAGTCTACTGTAGTTTTATTTGATCTATATAAAACCGGTAGAAAATTTCTTGTTTTTTTTTTGTTGTTGTTTTTTTTTGTTTTTTTGAGACAGGGTTTCTCTCTGGCTTTGTGCCTTTCCCAGGCGGGCCTCAAACTCACAGAGATCCGCCTGGCTCAGCCTCCCGAGTGCTGGGATTAAAGGAGTGCACCACTACTGCCCAGCTCGGTAGAAAAGTTCTTAACCAAATGAAAGAAAGGCTCCATTGTATAGCGGCAAAAGGGAATCTCAGCCTGTGGACTAATTTCCAGACTTGATCCAGTTTGTAGACTTTTCTTTCCTGCCTGCCAGTTCCCAAATAACCAACACAGAGACTCAATATTAATTATAAATGCTTGGCTGATAGCTCAGGCTGGTTACTAGCTAACTCTCACATTTTAGATTAACCCATATCTCTTATCTACCATCTGCCACATGGCTGTACCTTCTTTCAGCCAGGCACATTCATTTTGCTTCTCTCTGCATCTTCCGAGACTCTCCTGACTCCGCCTTTCTTCTCAGTGTCCTTAGTCTGGTTTTCCCACCTGACCTTATCCTGTACAGGTATTGGCCAGTACATTAAACCACTTTATTAAACCAATCACAGCATGATTTACACAGTGTACAGAAGGATTATTCCACAGCACAGAACTCCTTGAATGAAAGAACAACCAGGTTCCCCTGAGGAAGGCCCTTGATAAAATACCTATAAAAGTTTTGCCCTTAGCCTTTCCCCAGTCCTTCTCCAGAGGGATCTGCAGCTTTTCACAAGGGTAACTATACACTGGGCCTGTTGGATACTGCTTCTGAATTGACGTTGATTCTGGGAGACCCCAAGAAACATTGTGGCCCTCCAGTTACAGTAGGGGCTTAGAGAGGTCAGATGATTTATAGAGTTTTGGTTGCTATCTGACTCAGAGTACCTCCAGTGTGTCCCTCAACTCATCCTGTGGTTATCTCCCCAGCTCCAGAATGTATAATTGGGATAGATAGAGTTAGAGGTTGGCAGAATTCTCACATGGGTTCCCTGACCTGTGGGGTGAGGAGGGCAACTGTGGTTGGAAAGGCTTAATGGAAGCCCTCAGAGTTGCCTCTACGAGAGGAAATAGTGAGTCAAAGCCAGTATCACATCCCTGGAGGAACTGCAGGAATTAGTGCACCATCGGGGACTTGAAAGATGCAGAGGTGGTGGTTCCCACCACATTTCCCTTTCATTCTCCTGTCTGGCCAGTGCGGAAGATGGATTGTGGAGAATGACAGTTGACTATCGAAAACTCAATCAGGAAGTGACTGTGACTGCTGTACCAGATGTGGTGTCCTTACTTGAGCAGATTAACACATCTCCTGGTACATGGTATGCAGCTATTGATCTATTAAATGCCTTTTTCTGTGTATCCATAAGGACCACCAGAAGCAATTTGCTTTCAGTTATCAAGGCCAGCAGTATACCTTTACAATTTCACTTCAAGGATATATTAACTCTCCAGCTCTGTGTTACAGTTTAGTTTAAGGGCTCTTGATTGTCTGTCTCTTCTACAAAATATCACATTGGTTCACTGTGCCAATGACAATATGCAGATGGGACCAAGTGAGCAGGAGGTAGCCACCACTTTGGACTTGTTGGTAATGCATATGTGTATCAGAGAATAGGAAATAAATCCAGCCAAAATTCAAGGGCCTTTTACCTCAGTGAAATCCTTAGGAGTCCAATGGTGTGGTGCATGCAGAGAGAGTCCTTCTAAGGTGGAGGATAAGTTTATTGCACCTGGCTCCTCCCACCACCAAGAAAGAAGCACAACTGTTAGTGGGCCTGTTTGGATTCTGGAGACAGCACATTCCTCACTTGGGTGTGTGACTCTGGCCCATATACCAAGTGACTCAGAAAGCTGCTAGCTTTGAGTGAGGCCTGGAAACAGAAGGCTCTTCAGCAGGCCCAGGCTGCTGTGAAGGCTGCTCTACCACTTGGACCACATGATCCAGCAGACCTGATGAAACTGAGGTGTCAGTGGCAGATAGGGATGCTGTTGGGAGCCTTTGACTGGCAGGCCCTTATAGATGAATCACAGAAGAGACCTTTGGGAGTTTGGAGCAAAGGTCTGCCATCACTGGCAGACAACTATTCTCAACTGTTTTATTCCTTTGAGAGACAGCTCTCAGCTTGCTATTAGGTTATAGGGGACACTGAACATTTGACAGTGGGCCACCGAGTTACCATGTGACCTGAGCTGCCCATCATGAGCTGGGTGCACAGCAGCAGTATTATCAAATGGAAGTGTGTGTGTGTGTGTATGTATATATATGTATGTTATCAGGCTTGATTAGGTCCTGAAGGCACAAGTAAGTTACATGAAGAAGTTGTCCAGCTGGGCGGTGGTGGCGCATGCCTTTAATCCCAGCACTCAGGAGGGAGAGCCAGGCAATGTCATCTGCTGCTGCCAAGCATGCACCTCTAGCCTCATGGCTGTGCCCTGTGATTGGTTGACTGAGGAAGAAAAGACTAGGGCCTGGTTTATTTATGGTTCTGTACATTATGCAGGCACCCAGAAGTAGACAACTGCAGCATTACCGCACTGTTCTGGGACAACCCTGAAAGACAGTGCTGAAGGGAAATCTTCACAGTGGGCAAACCTTCAGGCAATACACATAGCCGTACACACTGTTTGGAAGGAGAAATGGCCAGATGTTCAGTTGGTCACTGATTCATGGGCTGTAGCCAATGGATTGGCTAAATGGTCAGGAACCTGGAGAGAGCATGATTAGAAAATTGGTGAGAAAGACATTTGGGGAAGAAGTATGTGGATCGACCTTTCCAAATGGGCAAAGGATGTGAAGATACTTGTGTCCCATGTAAACTGTCATCAAAAGGTGACTTCAGCTGAGGAGGAGTTCAGTAATCAAGTAGATGAGATGATTTGTTCTATAGACAGTCAGCCCCTTTCCCCAGCCATCCCTGTCATTGCCCAGAGGACCATGAACAAAGTGGCCATGGTGGAAGAGATGGGTTATGCATGGGCTTGACAACATGGACTGTCACTCACCAAGGCTGACCTCACTACAGCTGCTGCTGAGTGCCAGATCTGCCGATAGTAGAGACCAACCCTGAGCCCCAGATAGGGCGCCATTCCGTGGGGTGTGCAGCCAGCGACCTGGTGGCAGGTTGACTACATTGGACTGCTTCCTCTGGAAAAGACAACACTTTGTCCTTACTGGAGTAGATTTTTATCCTGATTATGCATTTGCCCTTCCTACATGGAATGCCTCTGCCAAAACTACCATCCATGGACTTATAGAATGCCTTATCTGCCATCATAGAACTCCACACAGTATTGCTTCTGACCAAGGAACTCACTTCACAGCCAGAGAAGTGCTGACAGTGGGCCCATGATCATGGAGTCCACTGATCTCACCATGTTCCCACTGTCCTGAAGCAGCTGGCCTGGTGGAATGATGGAAGGGCCATTTGAAGATCAAGTTACAGCACCAAGTAGGTGGCAGCAGCCTGAGGGCTGGGGCAGGGTTTCCCAGAAAATGGTATATGCTTGGACTCAGTGTCTACTATATGGTATGTTTCTCCCATAACAAGGATCCATAGGTCCAGGAATCAAGGGGTGGAAAAAGGAATAGTTCCATTCATTATCACCCCCAGTGATCCATTAGGAAAGTTTTTGCTTCCTGTTTCTTTGACCTTAAATTCTGCTAGAGTAGAAGTTTTGGTTCCAGAGTTGGGAGTGCTCCTTCCAGGAGCCACAACAAACATTCCATTAAAATGGAAGCTCAGACTTCTCTCTGGCTACTTTGGCTTCTAATGTCCTTAAAAGAATAACAGTGTTAGGAAGGGTGATTGATCCAGGTTGCCATGGGGAAATTGAGTTGCTTCTCCACAATGGAGGTAAGAAAGATTATGTCTGGAGTGCAGGAGATCCTTTAGGGCATCTGTTGGTGCTACCACATCCTGTGATTAATGTCAATGGGAAACTGTAACAATCTAATCCAGGCAGGATGACAAAGGACACAGATCCTTCAAGAATAAAGGTATTGGTCACTCCTCCAGGAAAAGAGCCAAGACATGCTGAGGTTCTTGCTGAAAGTGGAGGAAATGTGGAATGGGTAGTAGAGGAAGATAGTTACAAATACCAGCTAAGGCCACGAGACCAGTTACAGAACCGATTATAATTGACATGAGTTTTTCTGTGATATTTTGTTAAGAATGTGTTTGTATAGATACTTGTGTTTTCTTTCCTCTCTATTTCCTTATCATATAATGTAACATTAATTAAGAGAATATTGGTGGTTTTCCCATTTGTTTCAGTAGATTTTCTTTGGGACTAGGGAGAAATAGCTCAGTGGCAGAGCACTTATGTAATACACAAAGCCTGTTCACACTAGAGAGATGGCTTGGGGTTTAGAGCACTGGCTGTTCTTCCAGAGGACTCAAGTTCAATTCTCAGCCCCCATATGGCGGCTCACAACCATCTATAACTCCAGGCCCAGGAAATCAGATACCCTCTCTGGCTCCCAAGGACATATAGGTAGACAAAACACTTATACACATTATAAATTATATATTTTTTAAAAAGTAAAATGAGGGGGCTGAAGAGATGGCTCAGAGGTTAAAAGCACTGACTGCTCTTCCAGAGGACCTGAGTTCAATTCCCAGCAACCACATGGTGGCTCACAACTGTCTGTAATTTGATCTGGTGCCCTCTTCTGGCATGTAGGCAGAACATTATATACATAATAAATAAACCTTTTTAAAAAAAAGTAAAATGAAACAAAACAAAAACCAATAAAGCCCTATGTTCAACTCCTAGTAATGTAAATAATAAATATATAAATCTGGTCTTCTTTGAGTTCTTCCAGCATGTTTTGCATTATATTTATTTGTTATGTATGTATGTGTGTGTGTGTGTGTGATCCCAGGTGCCACCGTGTGCATGTGGCAGTCAGAGTACAGCTTGTGGAGTCAGTTCTCTCTTTCTATCATGTAAGTCCTAAGGATTGAACTCTTAGATCATCAGTGTTAGATTTCTGATGCTTTTTTTTTTTTTTTTTTTTTTTTTTGGTTTTTGGAGACAGGGTTTCACTGTCTAACTTTGGATCTCACTCTGTAGACCAAGCTGGCCTCAAACTCACAGAGATCGGCCTGCCTCTACCTCTGAGTGCTGGGATTAAAGGCATGCACCACCACCGCCCGGCTGATGTGAGGACTTTTGGGGACAGTTTTTCAACTTACCTCCAAGGCTCTACCAGACCTCCTAGCACCAGCCATTTCTCCAAGGGCCTCTGCCCTGGAGTGCGGGAGTAAAGGTGTGCGCCACCACTGCCTGGGCTGTTGTGCAGTTTTCAGTGCGCTCCTGTTTGCCTCTGTAGTTTACTCTCGAGGATTTTATTCTTTTGGATGTTATCATGCATTACAATATAGTATTGGTTTCCTTTTTGAATTGTTTATTGCTTCTGTGTAGAAATACAAGGTGTGTGTGTGTGTTGACTTTGTATCCTACAATATTAATGAATTTGTTCTTTCTTTTTTTTAATAACTCGATGTTTTTATTACTTTTAAATTTGTGTGTAAACTTGTTTCTTACCTCTAATAGTTATGTGAAATCTTTAGATTTTTTTTTTAACAAGATCATGTCATTTTGCAATGGGGATAATTGTACTTACTCTTTTCTGATTTGGAGACCTGTGATTCTTGTTCTTGCCTGACTGCTCTGGTGGGGATTTCAGCACTACACTGAGTCGAAGGTTCTCCTGTCTTCTTCCTGGAGCAGTTTTCAGTTTTACAGCATTGAATGTGATGTTAGGTAGGAACATTTTGTAGATATCTTGAAGAAGTTTCCTTCTATCCCTAGCTTTTTCAGCTTTTTTTTCCAATAAGACTTGAATTTTATCAAATAGTTTTTCTTTATGAAAGAGATAGTCTTTTGACTTTTATCTTTCCCTCTCTGTTTTGATTTATTTCCTATGTTGAACTGGCCTTGCTCTCGCTTTCCAGGAATAGTCCCATTTAGTTATGGTGAATGATCTTTTACTGGGAAGCTGGATTCATTTTGTTAGTATTTTGCATTGGTATGCATAAGGCATATAAAGGCTTTTTTCATTTCCTTATCTCATTTTAGTATCAGATCGATACTTTGGTGGAGGAGCTGAGAGACAACTCAGCAGTTAAGAACACTTGCTGCTCTTGCAGGGGACCCGGGTTTGGTTCCCAGCACCCACATCGTGGCTCACAACCATCTATGACTCCTGTTCTAGGGGATCTGACACCTCCTTCTGGCCTTCACAAGCATCAGGCACACACATGGTACATAAACATATATGCAGGCAAAATATCCATGCACATAAAAAAAATTTAAGGGTCTGGAATGGCTTAGCAGTTAAGAGTACTGGCTGCTCTTCCAGAGGACACAGGTTCACTTCTCAACACCCACATGGCAGCTCATAATTGTCTGTAGCTCCAGGTTCAGGGAATCTGACACCTTCACATAGACATACATGCAGACAGAACACGAGTGCATGTAAAATAAACAAAAAGGTTTTAATTAAATGTTTGGTAGCATTCATCATTTAGGTCATGTATTCTCTCCTTTCTCTGTTGAAAGGTGATCTAGGTAGCAAAGTCGGCTGCGTGGCTTAAGGTCACAGAGCCAAAAAGTAAAGCTAGGGATTGGGGTTGTTTGTTGGTTTGTTTCTTTCTCTTTTTTTATTTTTTATTTATTTTCTTTGTCTTTGAGATGGGGGTCTCACTATGTAGCCTTAGATGGCCTGGAACTTGCTATGTAAACCAGGCTGGCCTCGAACACATGGAGATATGCCTGCCTCTGCCTCCCAGGTGCTAGGATTAAAAGTGTGCAGCACACACTCAGAAAGGGATTATGTATGTTTTGGAGAAGAATGTCAACAGATGACTTCTCTGTTTGATGATGTAATCTTTGTTGTAAAGGAGGGTCTGAAGTTGTACCCACCTCTCCACCAGCACATACCTGTTTGCTCAGCTGGGTCTGGGACTGTGGGCTGCTGCAACCCTGGCTGTGTGAGATGGCAGTAATGGAGAAGGTCCAGAGCTGAGGACTCAGCCTTTATTCCTCTCCCTACCCTGGTCTGGAAAAGGCTCCTTGGGAGACAGGATACTTTTAATCCTTTGTGTTTCAGAGGAGGCCCGAGGCTGCTCTTTGTCTAGGCTTTGCCAATGATGCTCTAGCTCCAACTCTTCCAAGGATACCTGGCACACCTCAGTCTCATGTTCATGTGGAGAAGATGGATGTCACTCATCCTGGTGGAGTCCCAACTTTAGCATACTTTTAAATTCTTAGAGCTGAATAATAATTTAAAAAACACTATGTAGTAAAATATATAAAGTGTAAAGTAGGCTTTATAGGAAAATACATAGCCCTTCAAAGACACCATAAAAAAAAACCAAACCCAAATTAGATAAATATCTAATTAAGGAACAAAGAATAAATCTATAGAAAGTAGAGTACAACTATTTGGATAGGATCTGAGGTGGATGAGATTGTAGCAAGCAAGAGGGCGGTGGGCAGGTCAGATCCTCGGGAACTTGATAAAAGAGAAATGGGCCTCAGGGAAGCCCTAGCACACCACAGCTGCACACTTGTGAAATTAGCAGATGAAGTTTTGAGATTGATTCCCCTTCACCTTGGAGTTCAGCTGTTTGGAGAAGACCCATCTAAAGACTTTTTTCTGTCCTCTGTTTACTCAGGACTTGTTTTTTAAATACACCTGGAATAACTTTTTGCACTTCCAAGTGGAACTATGCATAGCTGCTATTCTTTCCCATGCTGCCCGGGAGGAGCAGGCAGAAGCCAGTGGATCGGATGGCAAGGTGGAGCCTCTGCAGGGGAGTGGAGATGGGATTGGGAAGCTGGAGACCCCCCAGTCTGTCACCAGCCTTCCTGAGAACACGATGGTGACCCATGTAAGTCCAAGGCCCTTCTTCCTCATTGTCAGCTGAGCCAGCACTTCCCAGGATCTGGGGTATCATCCTCTCACCCTCGTGGGCCAGAGGTGCTACTCACAAGAACATAAAATTGTGAAGAAGAAATGTTCAGGTGTGACAGGATCAGAGTTGGAGACAGAGAAGGCAAGCCAGCATTTGCAGAGATGATCTTGTGGTTGTGGGTAGTGGCTCTAGGCAGGCGGCCACCTGGACATTGCTCCCCCGGTGTGGCTCTGCTCACAAGGAGCCCCCCCCCCCCTTCAGTCCACCTTTATAACTAAACACAAGGGGAAATACAAGTGTTAAATTCTCATGAGAAAGTTTTCTGGAACTTTGGACCTCCTAGAAGCCAGGTGCACCAGCTTTCTCTGTGAATTCCTGTATTCTTCATAGGATGACCATACAGTTGTCACCCTGCCCCTTCACCTGGGTCGGTCACCCTAGGGCTAAGAGCCTGCAACTCAGCCTCTTTTTGACAGCAGCATTTAATATCGTCCCTGGTAGAGAGCAGCCCTAATGGACGTTTGCCAGGGAAGAAAGGGAGAAAATAGCTTGGGATCATAAGCTGTACCTGAGCTGAGGCCCACCGTGACTGCTGCCCAGTTCTACAGTGATAAAGGACATTCTGGACCATACTACAGAGCTGACAGGAGGGCAGTAGCTTGAGAAAGGGTTCCTGGGTCTCTGTTCAGAGGCCTCATAGACAGCAGTGCTTGATTGGGTTTAGAAGGTCTCAATGCTACTTGCTTGGGGTAGGTATCTTGGCAACCTGTGTGCAGACAGACCTAGCAGGAGCTAATATGGATAAGATGCATTCAGTCTGGCCCACAGTTTATGGCCCAGTGAATAAACAGCCATGAGACAGGTGATTGCAGCATCAAGAGCTACATGGGGACAGAGAGTACTGTTGAGGGGGTGCATATAGACCAACAGGGACCCCCAGATAGTGACGGTGAAGGTGTGAGTTGGGATCTGTAACAGACATCCTACATACAAGAAAACAGCCTGTGTATGGGAGAAGAAAATGCTAAGGGCCCCAGAGAGCTGATGGGAGAGTGGCCAGAGGTGTAGGTGAGGCCCACAGGAGGGGAGGTAGAAGACATTCTAGCATGTTGGAGGAGCATAGACTGTCCTTTACTATATTTACTGGTCTTCATTCTCAGGGCATTCAATAGCATGAGACTTGGAGCCCTTGAGCATCAGTGATGTCATGGCCACAGGGTCTTCAGTGCTGATTTGCCAGCTCACTACCTGCAGCACCTAGGAGGCAGTGTGAACCTTGGGCTCCCACTCACACTGCTTGCCGCTCTGCTCTCACAGCTGTTCCAGAAGTGCTGCCTGGTACAGAGGATCCTGGAAGCCTGGGAAGCCAACGACCACACACAGTAAGGACCCTGAGGAACCCCCTTGGCCAGTTAGGGATGCAGAGATGCATCTCACCAGGATGTTGGATACGGCAAGACTCCAGGCTCCATGTCAGGCATCAGCAGTGTGTCACAAAGATATGTGCCTGGGACTATTCTAGAAGGGATCTTGCTGCTGGGTAAACAGCTATAAGGGCTTCTCAGGAAGGAGGATACAGGCAGGCATGGAGAGTGCCATGTTGAGTGATGGCTGGCTGGGCCACACAGTGTAGGTAGGTGACCCTCCCCAACCTATCTTGCTTGGACTTCGTTTTGGTTTGGTTTTTTGAGACAGGGTTTCTCTGTGTACCCTTGTCTGTCCTGAAACTCACTTTGTAGACCAGGCTGGCCTTAAACTCACAGAGATCCACCTTCCTCTACCTCTGAGTGCTGGAATTAAAGGTATGTGCCATCACCTCCCAGCCTTGCTTGGACTTTGTGAATCTGTGATATCTCTCTCTCTCTCTCTCTCTCTTAAGATTTTTTTCTTTTAATTTTTTTCCCCAGTGACAGGGTCTCATTATATAGCTTTGGCTATCCTGGAATTTACCACATAACCAGATTGGCCTAAAACTGAGAGATCCATCCACCTGCTATTGCCTCCCAAATTCTGGGATTAAAGGCATGTACCACCACAACTAGCCACTGTTTTGGTTTTTTTGAAAGAGTGTCTTGCTATATATCGCAGGCTGGCCAGGAACTTCTTATGCTGCTACCTCAGCTTCCCATGTGCCGGCTGCCACCATTCTTTTTTATTTTAAAATTATTATTTTATATGTGAGGGTTTTGCCTCATGGTTTTTTTGTGCACTATGAGTGTATGCCTGGTACCCTCAGAGGCCACACGATGGCATTGGATCCCCTAGAACTGGAGTTAGTGGTGATTGTGAGCTGCCCTGTGGTGGGAATCAAACCCAGGTCCTCTGGAAGAACAGCCAGTGCTCGTAACTGCTGAGCCATCTCTAACAGTCTGGATCTTACTAAACTCGGAGCACACTTTGTTGGGACTTGTGCACAGGGCACAGTTTAGCTTTCCTGCATCTCCTGGCTGAGCCTTCTCTTCACTCAGAAACAATGCTCTATGGTTTTCAGGAGTCAGTGGTCACCCTCATTCATTTATTGTCCTGCTGAGAACAGGTGGGCTCTAGGCAGTGTTGGGCAGGGCTCATGAGAGCCCAGAGGGGTCTAAGTACAGTTGTGGAACTGTCACTCAGGACCTGTGTGGTGCACAAGTAGAGGCTAGACCAGCTCACTTGTGGAGGCCCCAGCCAGCTCCAACGATGGGCAATATCCTAAAAGCAGTGTGCCCAGCAAAAGCTGTACTACCATCAGCCCCGATCAGCTCCTCTTTCATGCTACTCTGGTGGAACGTGGGCCACGAAGTAAGCTGTCTCGTTAGTGTTTCTTGTCTGACGGGGGAGCTGGGCTGATCTTAGTGCATACCAGATGATCGATAATCAGCAGTATCCTAGAGGCTGGCTGTCAGTCAGGCACCGACTGGTCAGGTTGTTCCCCCGCAGTTAAGCTGGGGTGACAGCTGCAGAGAAGCCAAAGGCTTAGGCTACAGGTGACAGTGGAGATGAGCTTCAGAAAGCCTGTTAGTGGCCCTCCCAGTGAGAATGGGCAGAGCTGGACTGAGTGACCACCATGATAGTTCATTTTACTTTCAGGGCAGCAGGTGGCATGAGACGTGGGAATATGGGTCACCTCACACGGATCGCCAATGCAGTTGTACAGAACCTGGAGCAGGGCCCGGTGCAGACCCATATCAGTGAAGTCATCCGAGGTGAGCCTACTACTTCCCTCTCTCTCTGCCCTGTGTCCTTAGCAGTGATAACTACACTTGGGGACAAACCATGCAGCCTTCTTCGTCATCTCAATATAAGCTGATGTTCTGTTCATGGAGCAGACATCTGTAGAGTATAGGAGATTCAGCCTGCCAAGGACGGGCTCCAGTGCTGGCCTTAGAAGCCAAGAATCACCCTCTAGGCTCTCTTGTGCTCAGGGGCTGCCCAGAGCTGTGCCTTCACTAGAGACCCTGGCCTACCTTCCTGCTTTGTTTTCAACTCCAGCAATTTGGAGGGCCTTCCTAGTATGCACATCTGGAGACCATCAGTGTAGGTGATAGCCTGCCCCTAGAAGCAGGTGGTAGGCACCAAGACTGGAACCCTGAGCCCTACAGGGTGGGCAGTACCATTCTGGGTCCCAAACAGAACAGCAGAGCCCCTGCCCTCAGCCATGGTGCCCGCTGCTCTGTGCCCCCTCAAGCAGGGCACTCCTTTCTGACCCTTTCATGTCCTGAGCACAGGATGGCTCTGTGACCACATTCTCATCCTTATATCACATACTCTCTCATTTGACCTAAGTGCATGAGTGAGGGGGTACTGGGTGAGGGAAGGAGAGGTTACCAGCAAGCCTGGATAGGGCACACCAGATCCCCTGCAGCCTGGTCCGGATTGACAGACAGGTAGCCTCAGAGATGTCTAGGAACTAGTTTGTGCATGGGCAAGATAATTCTTGCTCAACACCCTGAGTTGGCTGGTGGGGAGCTGTCTTGGGAAGGTGAAAAGATAGCTTTGCTGCACTAGAGATAATTATGGGTCCTGTGCACATTTGTGGTGGAGGAGGGGTGAGCTCCTTGTTCGGCCCCATGGCCCTTTGTGCAATATCTCCCCAACAAGGGTAGAGTAAGGAAGCTCCAGGTGGTTCTCCATGACCCAGGACCAGAGGAATTGCTTTCTCTGTGGTATCTCAGGCCACCTGCCTGTCTGCTAGTTATACTTCTTCCTAGTTGTACTTCAGTAGTCTCTGGTGAAGTTGGATTTGCTGGCCCATCACCACATGATAAGGAAGTGGCAGGGCAGAACAGTGAGCAAGCTGGGGGTGGCTCCCTTGTAGCTAGAAGAGAAAAACAAGTGGGAGTGGAGCCCAGGATAGGACAGTTTAGGGAGGTGAGGGGTGAGCAGAAAGCTCTGGTTTCCGGATCAGGCCCAGGCTGTAGACCACATTCAGGACTATAAGGAGTACAGTAGGAGGGGATGCTGCTTTAGATCCTTGGGATGTAAACATACACCAGCAGGTGGACTCAGAATTCTCATGCCACCAGGTGTGATGGCATATGCTTTTGATCCCAGTACTTGGGGGACGGGGCCAGAGACAGGTGGATCTCTAGGAGTTTGAGGCCTGCCTGGCTTACATATTGAGTTCCAGGATAGCCAGAGTTATATGGTGAAACCCTGTCTCAAAAAAACAAAAACAAAAACAAAAAAATCGAATAAACTCTATCTTGAAAAAACAAAAAAAAAAACACCCAACCAAACAAACTGGGCAGTGGTGGCTCACACCTTTAATCTCAGCACTAGGGAGACAGAGACAGGTGGATCTCTGAGTTCAAGGTCAGCCTAGTCTGTAGATGGAGTTCCAGGACAGCCAGGACTACACAGAGAAAAAAGACCTGTCTTGAAAAAACAACCAATGAACCAACGAAACAAACAAAAAAGAAAATATATTGTCAATATATTAAATTTATTTTTATGAATTGCAAGTAAATAAATAAATGAAGCAACAACTCTCATGTCCCTGAGATCTTTGTAAAACCAAGAAGGTGAGCATTGACCTATAGGGTTGCTATAGTCTCAGACCCTACAGGACATCTGTCCTCCCCTTTGTTGTATGGGCTTACTTCCTGTCAGCAGCCCCTGTTTGCCTCAAGTGGACTGGTCATAGAAGCATAGCTTGTCCCTCTCTGGACCAGCATTTGCCTTCTAGGGCTCCTGAGTGCCCTGCCCTGTCTGCACACATCCCAAGGACTTACAGGGTAGCACTTATCTTGCAGGGCTCCCTGCAGATTGCCGTGGGCGATGGGAGAGCTTTGTGGAAGAAACCCTGATGGAGACCAACCGCAGGAACACTGTGGACCTGGTGAGGAAGCTGGGGCTACTGCCATGGCAGGGCTGCAGCTAGGACCACTGACAGTCCCACATGCCCCCTGCAGCCCAGGGGAGGAGGGAAGCACAAGGGCAGTACTGTGACAGGGCACTCAGTCCAGCCTTTGGCCTGCGGTCTGTGCATGACCTTGGCAGTGTCACACCAGAGCTGGCTCTCTCTCTCAGGATCTCTTTGCAAAGCTGGTGTTATCTCTCAGTCTCCTCCCTCCCACAGCTATAGCTTGTTTGTGAAGGACTCTATGCTTGGGACCCAGGGTATTACCTGGCTCAGGGAGGCTAGGCTTTCTTTCATGAGGCTTTGGCCTCACTTGGCATCTCTTTGCAGTAAGCTGCACAGGCCCACAAGTGCCAGGGGGTTGGTGGTATGGGAGGGTGCTGGGGAGAGACCCAGGCTGGGCAGGGTGGGTCTGGGCTCTGGCTGGAATGGACTGGGTGGGGTCTGGCTAGCTCACATGCCCACCCCATCTGGCCTGTGTTTTAGGTGAGCACTCACCACCTTCACTCCTCAAGTGAGGACGAGGACATTGAGGGTACTTTCCCTAACGAGCTGTCCCTTCAGCAGGTGAGGGCATGGCCGGCACTCTGCACCCTGCCGGGCCCTTCTGGAGCCTGTGTCCTTGGTAGTGCTTAGTTCCCATGACATTGCCTAGCAAAAAGAAAAACGTAACTCATCCCCAAGCATATCTGGGGGAGAGGGAGGCCTGGGGGGACACCCCCAAAGTCACATCACCTTGGTGAGACTCCTGGGGACACTGAGCTTGAAAGTTGAGTAAGGAGGTGTTCTTCTGTACACAACTGCTCAGCCACTCTGAATATTCAGCCTACGGGAAAATTCACTGCCTGCTTCTGAGCACTAGAGCTCTGGCTTCCAAGGAGCAGCCTCCTCCAGAGCTCCAGCTTGTTCTATAACAGCGTCCTCTCCTCCCAGGCCTTCTCTGAGTACCAGATCCAGCAGATGACAGCCAACTTCGTGGATCAGTTTGGCTTCAACGATGAGGAATTTGCAGACCAGGATGACAACATCAAGTGAGTGCAGACACCATGAAGGCGCAGGCTCTGGGCTAGCGAGTCCTCTTCCCTAAGCTCCAAGTGATCTCACCAGGATGAGGTCCACTGTCCCTGAGGAGATAGTGAATGTCCCACCCACTGTCTGAGGGCAACCAGGTCCACTGGACCAGAGGAGGTACTGAGGGACCTTGTTCTTGCAGTGCTCCATTTGACCGGATTGCAGAGATCAACTTCAACATTGAAGCCGATGAGGACAGTGTGAGTGATGGGGGCTGCTGCAGGGCCGCAGGGTATAACATTTTATTCCCCTTGCTCAGCTAGTTCAAGCTATGCCCACAACTTGGTCCTTGTCACAGGTGGATGAAACCATGGGGGCCCTGGCCAGTATATTTGTGTCAGGACTGGGAGGCAGCCCTCCATGGGAGTGAGAGCAGAGCTTCCCTCCTTGCCTCCTCCCATACTGTCTTGTCAGCCTTGTTCTGTGAGCTGAGCCTCTCTGGGAGTCATTTGGGACCAAGGCTTCCCCAGGGTCTGCAGAAAGCAGCTCCTGTTCCATCTTACAGCCTAGTGCAGCTCTGTTTGAAGCAGCTCCTGTTCCATCTTACAGCCTAGTGCAGCTCTGTTTGAAGCCTGCTGTAGTGATCGAATCCAGCCCTTCGATGACGAGGAGGAAGAAGACATCTGGGAGGATGAGGAGACTCGATGCACTGCCCGTGTGATGGCCAGAGCCAGGTGTGGGGTTCACATATTCTCTCAGAGCCTCCCCCAGTGGGAAGCAGGCACAAGATTGAGCACTGGATATCCAGCTACTGTTGAAGGTCTGATACCCAGAGAGGCAGTGACCCTTCCTGAAGAGACCAGAGCTTAGAAGCTGGTGGGAGCCAAGCAGTGCTTATCTGGATACCCTGTGCCCATCCTTCCCTGGCACCAATTCCTGAGCTACCATGGGCTCTCCAGCATTGGGCATCTAACCAAGGCTTACCAGGCATCTACTACCTTTGTGTTTGCCCAGGTTTGGAGCCCCTCATGTCTCAGAAAATTACTCAAAGAATGCCCTGGAGCATGGAGGCCAGGACAGGAAGGCTGGCTTAGCAGCAGCTAGGAGTATGCCTGGATTGGCCACTCCTTCATCCCCTACACAGAAAGAAGGTCCTCGCTCAGAGAGTGATTCAGAAGGTAATACCTGAAGATCCAGCAAGGGACATGGGTGTTGGGGACAGGTGATCTGACTTGTATGTCTTAGGAGCTCCCTTTGGCTGTCGATGACCTGCTTCCCCATCTACATATGGTTTCATGAAATGTTCTGCTTCTCTACCTGGAATCGAGAGCACGGTGTTCTTGCTCCCTTCTCTTGGGGTACCTGTTTCCTGCATCTGCACTTGCACAGCTGGTATCAGCTGTCATTGTTAGGGAAGGCATACCCCCATGTAATCTGTGTGCTGTTGCTTGCCACCCCATCTACTACCTCCTAAGAGACCCCTTTTATTACTTCTGCTTTGGGGTGCTGAGATACTCAGGACATGGGCAAGAAGCCAGCTTTCTGTTAGGAGTTGTCAGCACCCTAGCTGGGGCTGACAAGAAGCTGCGAGGCCAAGGGCAAGAACACCCACAGTAGGGCTACCCATGCCGAGGCCAAGGAGAGAGCAGAGTGCCTGTGACCTCCGGCGGGACAGTACCTACTTTGTACCATCTCTCAGGTACCTTGTGAAGCACCACACAGCTAGTACTGATGCCCATACATGTGGATAATCTATCAGAACCCTCGAGGCCCTCGCACCCAAGCATTCCAGGGTCTGAGGCCATACTACCCTCTTCAAAGGGCCAGTAGGTACCAGGATGTCCTGCTATCTCTGACACTTCAGACAGAGAGGGCTCCTGAGGGGGGAGTGTTTTTTTGTTTTTTTTTTTTAAGATTTATTTACGATGTATACAGTGTTCTGCCTGCATATATGGCTGCAGGCCAGAAGAGGGCACCATGTGGTTGCTGGGTATTGAACTCAGGACCTTTGGAAGAACAGTCAGTACTCTTAACCGCTGAGCCATCTCTCCAGCCCTCCTCTGGGGTTTCTTAACTGGGAGCATCTTGTATTCCTGCTGAGCTCTGCTGATCCCTCTACCAATTTCCATATGATGCTGCTTCTCCCTTGTCTATCACATCCTGGGCCTGCCTGTTTATGACTGCTGTATCTCCCCCTGGCAGGTACTACATGGACAGCAGTTTTTGATGAGCCAGTGAACCCGATGTCTGCAGCCCCAGGAGCTGCGAGGGATGTGGGGTCTAGTGTATGGACAGCTGGTCCCTCAGCTCCAGAAGAGAAAGGCTGGGCCAAATTCACCGACTTCCAGCCTTTCTGCTGGTAACAAACACATCAGCATGTAGAGCAATGCCTGTTGGGTGTCAGGACCAGTGTTGCCCTGTGGGCTCAGTTTGTCCCCATCTTCTTTTGTAGCTCTGAGTCAGGGCCCCGGTGCAGCTCTCCTGTGGATATGGGCCACAGCCATGCTGAGGGTGGCCAGAGTCCAGGCCCAGAGAAAGCCTGTAAGTAGCAGCAGCTCGGACACCTGCTCTGACTAGTTCCCAGGCCTAAATGCAAGGACAGACCCCCTTGGGAAAATGGGAAGTGGTCAAGGTCCCAGGTGTGACCATGCCTTTGTGGTATTGGGGTCCATATATACTTGTGGGATTTGAGTTGTCATGTATAGATGGAGGTCTTCCAGCTTTAGGGGTACAGGACAGGGCAACATGGCCATTAGGCTGCCCTCAGAGCCAGGTCTGCACCCTTGAGTCACATTGTTAAGTATGTAGAGAGTCACTGATGGAAAGCCAACTGGGACGTGATCAAAAAGTCCTTGGCCTCCATCTCCTCCTTCCTAGGCAACTAGACCAGGTTAGAGTAGGGACAGCGACAGCAGTCTCAGTGCCTTCCTCCTCTGAGAAGAGCACACATTACCCTATGGAGGGCACAGCAGCAGTTCATGTGGTCCCTGTGAACAAGCAGGTGTGACACTCACGGGAGCTCTTTCTGCCTCTCGTGTTTCACCTGGCATATGCAAATTTGGGGTCCCTCAGGCTGTGGTAGCTGTGCTCTCTGGCCCCTCTGCCCTCACAAATACCGCAGGATTCCTTCGTTTGCAGTTGGTCCTACCTCGCCTTGTGCCTGGAACGTGTGTGTCACCCGGAAGGCCCCACTGGTAGCCTCCGACAGCAGCTCCTCCGGGGGATCTGACAGTGAGGACGAGGAGAAGGCGCCTGGTGCTGTGGAAGCCGTGTGCACAGGCCGTGGGGGAAAGGCCTCCCCACTGCCCAGGACAGAGGAGGCTGCTGCCAGCAGGTGTGAAGGGAGGCAAGTTCGCCTGGGGGCCCAGTGAACACTGTGTGGCGTATACAGGTCTCTGGTCCTGTAACCACTAAGACCCAGGCTCAGTTGCCAGATCTCAGCTCTCTGAGAACAAGTAGCCGCTAGGCTGGAACCCCTTGCTGCTGCCTCAGTGGCTAATGATCCTGGGAAGCCATCTCTAGAAAAGACAGTGCCTCTTTACTAAGGGGAAGGCTGGACTGAGGGTATGGGACTTCTTTGACAATAGTGCATGCCTTCTGTTTTAAGTAACTCAGAATAGAAGATAGAACCTGGATGTACTAAGAGCTCCCCAGAAACTTGAGAAGACAGCCAGCCTCCACTACAGAAGCCAGTTACAGAGAATACCTGTTTTCAGGCTCTGGGACTGGCTAACCTCCTTGTTGTCTAGGGTTGTTCTAGACAGTGAACAACCTTAACTTTCTATAGGGCAAACTCATGACTCTGGGGCTGGCCAACCCTCCTCTGCTGCCCACTTTGTGGTAGGGCATGTGTGGACTCCAGTCGGGTGCCCTGCACACCCACAGTAGGATAGAGTATTTCTCGGGGTTGAGGACTGGGTCTGTAGTACGAGCCCTAGCTGGGTGGTAGAAGCAACTGGCAGGTAGATAAGTCAGAGTCCCCTTGAGGAGTCTGAAGAAAATAGGACTGCCATCCTCCCTGCAAAGAAGCCAGCCCTCTAGCAAACTCAGTCCACAGTTCGTTTTTTGTTTTGTTTTCTGTTTTGAGTGGTTAAGATGAGAAGACAGGACCAAGACATTCCAGGAGTTACCTGACTCGGGGCACTCACTCCCCAGAGGCTAAGTCCCTAGGGTCCATCAGCGAACTGACATGCCTCCTGGCATTCAGAGGCTAGAGCGCAGGTGTTGAGGCACAGGAGCATAAGGAGTTGCCTATTGACAGGATTCTGGAAATGGCTTGCAGCTGGACAAAGGCAGGACTCCACCTAAGTTCAGGGTGCGGTGGAGGAACCCTACCAGGAGACATGGTACTCACTCACAAGGCTCTTGACTGCCCCATGTGTGGAAGGCTTTTGCAACTGCTCTGAATGAATATCACTCGTGGGCTTCCCAGTCTTGTCCCTGCCGACACTTCTTCCAAGTTGGCTCGTACCTGACAGGTGGGCATCAGCCATACGGCCTAGCACAAGTCCACCATCATGCATGCATGCATTCAGGCCCTAGATCCCACCAGCCTTGCCTACTCCTGTACAAGCAGAGCAGGCCCTGCCCACCACGCTATGTGGTTCTGGAGGGTCCTCTGTGATATTGGGGCCCCCTCAGGTAAGCTGGGAGCTCAACCAGCTGGAATCCATGGTTGGTGTAACACAGTGGTTTCTCAACCTTCCTAATGCTGTGACTCTTTAATATATACAGTTCTTCATGTTGTGGTGACCCCCAACCCTAACATTATTTTCATAACTGTAACTTTGCTACTGTTATGAAGTCTAATTCTAAAGGGGTCACAACTCACAGGTTGAGAATCACTATGTCCAGGTTGGGCTTATAGTTGAATATTCTGTGCCCACAGCCCCTTGGCTGTGTATGTCCAAAGCTCATTGAGCCCCTGACCCTATATTCTAGAAACCCCAGGCAAGACACAGCCCTAAATACTAATATTAGCCAATACTAAAGGATTTGCAGAAAAGTAGAGCCAAGACTTGGAGAGGGGCTCACATGGTCACTCATTTGGATGTGATGGAATTAACCAAAGGGAAAGCCTAGTCTAGAGCTCCTTGGATGAGAGTGCTTGTTTGGGACAGTCTTTATGTGTTCACATAAAGCCTCAAGTTCACAACCCTCCTGCCTCCATCTTTGTAGTGCTCCGATTACAGAGTACACCGCCATGCCCATATAGTAGCCTGTCTTACAAGTTTAGGATTACTGAGATTTTCAAGACCATAATGCTCCTTTCCTTAATCCTTCCTAGGGAACTACTTTAACCCTGTTGAAAAAGACAGGGTCATTCTGCAAAGTAAATTCTTTCCAAGGCCATTCTTAAAACTTGCTAGATGGCGGCATCACTGCCAGGTTTTATTCAGCCTTGAGGAGAACTCCCTCCCCCTCCCTTGTCCTGCATCTCATCTGAGCACCCCTGCCCGGCTCAGACTACAGAGCTGGCTATCTTTGTCTGCGGGCCAGTGGATCCGTCTGCTTGCTACTTTGTGGCTAGGCTGGGCTGGCCTTGGGTATGAAGACCCTTAAGTGCCTATATAGTCCCTTCCCCGCCCCACCCCCACTTTCTAACAAAGTCTTACTTTATAGCCCTGGCTGGCCTGGTATTCTCTGTAGGCCAGGCTGACCTCAAACTCAGTGACCTGCTTACCTGTGCCTCCTAAAAGTGCAGGATTAAAGGCGTGTACCATGCCCAGCCCTCTGGAACCCTTTTGATAGGGTAAAGGTGGAGTTGACTTTAAGAAGAAGCATTGGGGCCTTCAGTAAACGAAGCTCCACAACTGTCAGGACTTGAGTGTTGCTTGTAGGGAGGATTCAGGTCATGGCAATCATGTAGCTTGTCCCACTGTTTGGGACTCAGGCTTCTAGAGCCACCTGGCTGTAGCTCCTGAGTCATCCCACAGAGGATAAGAGCAGAAAGGAGCTGTGTGCTGCTCCCATGCCCTTTGCTGGATCAAGCCATTTTACTGGTCGGTGGGTTATGTGACGGAGGCAGCGGTGAGGGTGGGGCACCCGTAACTGAAGCCTGTCTGCCACACAGGGCTGAGTGTACCGACAGCACCGTGTCAGCCCCTGCCTGCCCTGCATCTCCAGAAGTGACTGTCAGTCCTGCTGTGGCCACCACAGCACCAAGCAAGGCAGGCCCCCCCACAGCTGCCACAGCTGTTTCTCCCTCAGTGGCCACTGCAGTCCCCCCAGGGCCGATCATGGCAGTAACCACAGCAGCCCCAGCCATAGCTGCCACCCTGGGGACAGTGACAAAGGACAGGTGAGTAGGTTGGCCAAAGAGGGTAGGATGGGACTG
Source organism: Peromyscus eremicus (assembly GCF_949786415.1). Lineage (NCBI taxonomy): Eukaryota > Metazoa > Chordata > Mammalia > Rodentia > Cricetidae > Peromyscus > Peromyscus eremicus. The sequence goes on along the minus strand of NC_081436.1, from coordinate 14,086,394 downwards.
GATGAACCCCAGGAACCCACATGCTTCCAACTCTGCCTTTCCCCATTTATGCAGGAAGACAGATGCCCTGCCAGAAGGAGCTGCCTTAAACGGTCCTGTGTAACTGCTGCCATCCAGCTGTGGCCCGCCCTGGTCAGGCTGCTTCCTGTATCAGAAAACTACCTGGTGATGCAATTTTTTTTTTTTTTAATTTAACTTTAAAATAAATGCTGCATTTGGTAAAGCTGGCAGTTGGAACCAGTTGGATGACCGAACTCACATCTCTCCTGCCTGCCCTTGGTCCCATTGGAAGACAGGATACACCTGGCCACCCCCGGGTCCAGGCCTTGGTATGGCAATGAAGTCCCTGACATGCAGCTTCCACCTGCAGGAGTTGGGGAGGAACAAGATCCTGAAGTGCCAGCATCAACAGATGGGCGGGAAGGGTGTGGATCTCCAGGCTCTGGTTTCACCTGTATTTTTTAACGCATGGAGGAAAAGCCGTTTTTTTTGCACTTTGTACCCAGCTACAGTACAGGGTCTCCCTTGGCTCAGGGCAGATGCAAAGGCCTGAGTTGGAGAGACCTGATCCCCACAAATGCATGGGGGTCTGGCATTAGTTTGGCCACATGAGGTCAAACCCCACTTCTAGCTGCCCAGGGGGTCCTGGGAGCTGGTATTTGAATCAGGCTGCAAATTTTTGACTGCCTTAAAAACAAAGGACCCTTTGGACCAGATGGGGTTGTCTCTGTGATCAGCAGGGTGGACTGGCACGCTTGAGTGGGTGGTTCGAGGTGCCTGGTATTAGCCAATGTCAGACATAGAAGAGTGGACACAGCAGAGCACTGGGAGGCTGAGACAGGCAGGCCCATATTGTCCAGGAAGAGTCTAAAAGTCTGGTTTTTTTTGTTTTGTTTTGTTTTTTTTAAATGTTCTGACCTTCTGACAGGGCATCCAACCCCCAATAAAAAGTATCATTCTTACTGAAAAAGTGTGTATTGTTAAGCTGCAGATGCTGAGCCCAGCCTATGTGGACACTTTTGCTATCCTACCAAGTTCATTCATAGTAGTTGGATCTCATACTGAAACAGAATGAAAAGCTCTCCCTCAACAGTCAGACCAATGACACCGTTTTGTGAAGGCTTCCCCAACCCAACCCCAAGGCCCATCCACAAGTGACTGACCCAAGGGTCACGTTCCTCCCTCCCAGCAGCACCTTTACTTCCGTCTTCACTGGGCCCTGTGGCTCTGCCCCGGCCCCTGCCAGTGTTCACCTGCTCAGGTAGTAGTGCCTCGGCTACACCCCCAGCCCTGACTCGAACCTGAAATGTGGACAGCAGCGCTTTTCCTCCCCAGAATGTGCCCTACTGATGGATTTCTGAATCACAGTCTAACTCAGTTCCAGGAAAGATCTAAGATCATCTTACGGCCAGCTGTGGGGAACAGAAGTAGTAATGATACAGCACCAGAGATGATGGGGTTCAACCTTCCACCACAGCAGGGTCACACCTCTGGCATCTTCATCTGCTGCTCACCTCCACCTTAGAGAGACAGGCAGGGTCCAGATCACCAGTGGCTAGCCCTCAACACCAACAGCCATCCTGGGACATTCCTCCAATCTCTGCAGCACCCATAGCTCTCTGCCTACCTTCTGCCCCAGCCCTGGCTGCAAGTACACAGCTAATGGTGTCTAGTCTTGGTGAGGTTCACAGGCAAGTAGGAAAGGACAGTAACAAGCCCAGCAACAAAAATCATCACAACGTCCTTGGATGGGATGATCAGGGACCTCCATGGTAGCCCCAGGGGAGGAAGAGGAGGAGGTGTAGACAGCGTAAGACCCATGATCTGTGACTTACAGATCACTGTGGGTGTTGCCTCTTCTCTTAGCCACATTTCCCCCTTCCTAGCTGCCTTGAGGACCTTTTTTTTTTTTTTTTTAAGAGCCCATGCTCCTTTCTGCCCAAGAGTGTGGCCTTTGTCCTTCAGCTTCAGAACGATTTCCTGAAGTCTCTCAGTCTCTCTCTCTCTCTCTCTCTCTCTCTCTCTCTCTCTCTCTCTCCTCTCTCTCTCTCTCTCTCTCTCACACACACACACACACACACACACACATCTGGAGCCTCCTTGACGTCAACTAATGCTGCAGAGCTATTTGGGTAGAAAAGACAGGGCTTTCTTCTCTGGCTTGGAGGCCTGCAGAAGTTGGGTGGCCATGTGCTAGCAAGAGTGTCATGAAGTCGCCTTCTGCAGCAAAGCTGCTCATGACCACAGGCTCTTGGAGGAAGATGGACTCAGGCTCCAGAAGAAGTATACAAGAAAGATAGCAACTCTCTGCCCACTCAGCAAACCCCAAGGTTGGGACAGAGGGGAGCCCCTCTGGGCAGACCCATGACACACTGGCTGATGCAGGGACAGGAGTGTGTTCGTTAGTTCTCTCTTTATATAGACTCTGGTTCTAGAAACAACAGTACAGCCAGCCGGCCAGGGCCAGCACACTGATGGGCTGGGTGGGGTGGACTATTTACAAGCCCGATACAGGGCTGTACCATGGCCTCGTCCCTAAACGGCTCAGCCATGACACCACAATAAGTTAGAGCTGGCCAGGTGGGGCGGGGCGGGGGCTGTACACACAAGTGCTGGGGGGCTCAGGGCCTCAAATACTGTCGAGGGCCGGGGCTGTAAACATGGCCGGGGCGGCCCTGCCCACCCCTAGTGGTCTGTAACGACTGGAAGCAGAGCAGCCCGGGCAGGGCCGGGAGGGTCAGGCGTCCGACAGGCAGCTCTGGATCCGGTCCACCCACTGCTGGGCCGAGGGGACATCCTGGGCACAGAAGTTGTAAACACGACGTGTTGTCTTCACCTGGGAAGAGCAGGTTACTGACTCCACGGACCCTACAACTCCAAGCCCCCTGCCCCAGGTGTTCCCCACCCCTGGGCAGAGGCTCACATCAAAGAAGGCCTTCTCATCAACAGTCTTAGGGGCACCTATGGTGGGTGTGCCAGGTGCCACAGCTTCCACCTCTGCCAGGTCAATGACACCCTTGCATTCTGTGTCCACTCGGTGGTCATAATAGCGCAGCTGGGGTGAGGAGCAAGAGGCACCGAGTTAGGACAGGTCTGCCTTCCATCTCTTTCCCTTGTCCCTGCCACTCGTCACTCACCTGGTGCTTGGTCTTGTCCAGGACAAACCAGCGGGCCTTCCAGGGCTTCATGAAGGCTCCTTTCTTGTACAGGGTGCCCTCATAGGACCTGCATTTGTACCAGAATCAGAGCCAAGTTAACAAGTGGGGGACTACCTCTAGAAATGAGATGATTGGTTGGTCTCTCTATAGTTGTCATGTGACAGACACTGGGTCCCAAACACCAGAACTTTAAGGGTGGTGGGAAAGCAGTCTCATGTGACATAAACACTCCCAAAGAGGAGGAACACTTAGTCAAATCTGGCAGCAACCATAGTAAAATGCCCTCCAGACTCAGTGTCATCTAGTGGCAGTCTTAGGGTGCTCCTTGGCTCCATCTCAGCCCTGCTAGAGTCACCAGTTCGACAAGCCAACCCTCTCTTGATGCTGTCCTCCGCTCAGGCAGCTGTCATGGCTTCTACACGTCCTCCTACTTAAACTAAAGCTCCCCAGAGAACCTGCTAGCCCCACTACACCGTCGTGTGTGGCCCCATCCCCCCGTCCGGAAGTGGCTATGCAGCGGGAGGTGCCTTTCACCTGTTCTCACTCTCAGCTGTCTGGAATTGGCTGTAGAGGGTACTGGTGCTCCGTCGGGCAGCCTGACGGGAGCTGGATGTGGTTGAGCCACTGCTCTGGTCACTGTCCAGGCTGAGGCTCAGAGTAGAGCCCACAGGCCCCTCCTGCAGATACACACCTAACGAGCGGCGGTGGTGGGGCACCGCGGACACCAGCAGTGAGCTAGAGGTGCCCTGGAGGAAGCAGAATGGAAGGGTTTTTCCTTAACATAAAAACAGGTTATAATTTAAAAGTCCAGGGTTACTTTAAACAGTAAAATATTTTCCCTGTAGAAAATAGTATAAACGCTAACATTTCCCAATAAACCCTTTTAAGCCAAATGATAGCTGAATTATACATATAAATATTGATTAGATTCTGGGATACAGAATAAACCTATTTTCATCTGTTCAGAGAGCTATGTTTTACTTAAATTGTGTAAGTGGGCTTCCTATTCATCTTCCCCTTCCCTGTTTGATTTACGGTAGACATTTGCAGAATCAAAGCCGTCGGCCTCCATCTCCTGGCAACACACACACTTGGTGCTCCTCGGCCCAGCCTACCATCCCCACCCCACTCACACGTCCATCTTGCCGGCCCTCAAGGCGCTGCACAGCCTTCACCCGGTCCCAGGTATCTTTCCAGCGTTCAGAAGGTCGGCCTAGCTCTGTCTCCAACCGTTGCAGCTCCTGGGGAGAATTGGTGAACAAAAAAACATCCAAGAGCTGGAAAGATGGCTCAGCAGTTTAGAACACTTGTTCTTACAAAGGAGCTGGGTTTGGTGTCCAGTTATCCATACAGTGGTCACAGTTATCTGAGGTTCCAGGGGATCTGACAGGTAGTTCTAGGAGATCCGACACCCTCTTCTGACCTTTGTAGGTACCAGGCATATATATGGTACATAGACATACATGCAGGCAAAACACTCATACTCTAAAGAATTTTTTCAATCTAAAAAATATTTAAGAACAAAACAACAGCAAAAACCTCCAGACTGGGAAGCCATGATGGCTTGCTTCCCAGTGAAGATGCTGGCTGCCACGCCTGCCAGCTGAAGTGCAGCCTTAGGACCCACATGATGGAATAGGAGACCTGACTCCTGAAAGCAGACCTCTGACCTTCCACTGCACACATACACAGACACGCTCAATAAGTAACTGTAATTAAAATTTAAAAATATATATATATCTATCCAGGCCAGTGATGGTACATGCCTTTAATCCTAGTACTCAAGAGGCAGATACAGGCCAATCTCTGTGAGTTACAGGCTAGCCAGAGCTCTACAGCAAGACCCTATCACAAATGGTAAAAATAAAAATGACATTATATACTTTATAAGGATATGAATGAACACTGATTATAGTGTAAGTAATGCAAGCAAGAAAACAATGTAATGATTTTGTAAAACTGAATGTAGTATGTGGGTTTAATTAGTATTCTCCCAATGGGGGGAGGGTAGAGTGGGGGCTTGAATGTAAAAAGCTGCCACATCTGAATTCTATATTCAGAGAAAATACCCTTCACAACAATGACATATGGGCTGAGTGTAGTATAGGTCCTGGGAGAGCACCTGCTTCCCATGCACCAAGTTCTGGATTCAGTATCCAACACCACTAAATAACACAGAGAAAGAGAAAGGAGGGGGAAGCAGGTAGGCAAAACCAGGCACCGTGTTTCCCATGTAGTTCTACCTACCCGAGAGGCTAAAATAAAAACAGAAGGATCGCTTGAGCCCAGGAGTTCAAGGCCAGCCTAGGAAAACACAGCAATACTCTCTCTTAAAAATAAATGAGGCCGGGCGGTGGTGGTGCACGCCTTTAATCCCAGCACTCGGGAGGCACAGCCAGGCGGATCTCTGTGAGTTCGAGGCCAGCCTGGTCTACCAAGTGAGTTCCAGGAAAGGCGCAAAGCTACACAGAGAAACCCTGTCTCGAAAAACCAAAACTAAATAAATAAATAAATGAGAGTTGAGGTGGTAGTTCCCAAATCCTAAAACTGGGCAGGCTGAAGCAGAAGGATCAGAAGGGAGTTCATGGCTCAGTGGCAGAGCACCTGCCATGTGTATACAAGGCGCTAGAACTGATTCACTCATCTACAACACCACCAAAAGGCAAAAGGAAAGGAGGTGGAGGGATGTTTTCAGACCGAAAAAAAAAAAAAAAAATCAAAGTTTGAGGAAATGTGTGACCAGCAGACCTGTATTACAGGAAATATTGCAAGTTTTTCAGACTGAAAGGAACTGGGATTAGACTAGATATACACAGAAAAAAAGTGATTATTAGAGACCAGATTGGAGTATACCTGTTCTCTCAACTATTGGGGAGGCTGAGGCAGGAGGATCTCAAATTGCACCCAGCTAGAATAACTTAGAGAGACCTTGTCTCAAAAAAAACAAAACAAAACACCCCACCAAGTGACAGTTCTACCTCAGTGGTAGAGCACCTGCCTAGCATATATAACGGTCCTGAGTTCAATTCTCAGTACTGGAAAAGAAAAGATACTGGGAATGGCAAAAAAAAGAAAGCTTTTCTCTCATTTTTAAAACTTCTTTAAAACAAAGTTAACTAAACAAAAATAAAATACTATGTGCATTTATGCCATAGAAAAGCTAAGTGAGTGCAGTAACATCAGATGGAGCTGATGACAGAGGTAAAGGACTCTTCTGATCTCTGTACTGTCGTCCTCCATACCTTCATTCACAAAACACACTGTCTCCCTCCCTCCCTCTCTCTTCCAGCAATAAGCCCTTTGGACCAGGTCCCTCTAAGATCCTAAGATGCTCAGATAATCTTGAAGGAAACTCAGCCAGCACAGAGGAGGGCGCACCCTCCCCTGCTTAGGACCTGAGACCCACACCCTTCTGACTGCTCAGCCCCTGATGAACCAGTGAGAGAGGCCATGCCACAGACAGGACCTGCCACCTGTACACTGTCCCAACTACCACACACCAAACTCCCATAGCTCACTTGGCCCTTGTTTGATTCCGATTCCTGAGCAGATGTGCTCAGAAAAGATGGCAAGTGAGAGGTGACGGTGACATCTAAGCTCCAGAGCTGGAACTCAGATGAGCTACTACTCACTGACAAGCAGAGGCAGATGGCTCCTGGGGAAGAAACCCTGCCTGCACTGATGCCTGGGAGCTACCTAAGTTACTTAAAGCAAGGTAGCATAGGGTAGATGCAGTCTGTACCGCAAAGGTCCATGGGAAAGTAAGATTAGTCCCTGGGTAACAGACTAGGAAGTAATGCAATCTTAAGAGGTGGGGCCTGGTGGAAGGTCCTTGGGTCACAGAGAACTTGGGAGACTCTGCCATGATGTGACCCAGCCCAGAGACTTACCAGAATTGAGTACATGCCCTTGAGCCTCCAAAACTGAAAGCTAAATACATTTCTCAACCTTGTAAGTTAGCCTATCTCCAGTATTTCCTCACAATGACCAATGATGACTAATATACCATGTCAAGGGACACACATGCCAAGAGCAAAGGTCTTGAGAGTGTTTGGCAAATGCTTTCTCATCACTACTATCTGCAAATATCTATTAGCACGGGACAGAGACCTAGGAACCACAACTACCCTAAGTAAGCAAGCAGTTCATATGGTAGTAGATGGAGTCAGAGCCGCCCTAGTTCCCAAGGGACACACGCACATACGCACAGCTATGGCCCTGGTGTCTCAACCAGTGGAGGAGGAAGACCAGGCCCTCCTCCGGGGCAGCACACACCTCCAGCAGGCGTGAGATGGCGTCAGGCTGGACTCGAGGGCGGCTGTCATAGCACGGCCAGACCACACGGCGCCTGCTCTGGGGAGCACCTCCATCAGGCCGCTCTTCTTCCGGAGGCTCAGGGGGCCCCTGGGCCAGCTCCCAGTCATACGGGGGGCCCTCAGCCAGCGTCTCCTCGGTGTAGAAATCCCACACTTTCAGATTGGACACATTGCTGTAGGGTCGCAGCACCTGGGAACAAGTCTTACGTTCAGAAGCTGGGCCATGCAGGAGCTGCTGCCCCCGCCAGAGCCCATTCACCTCTGTGTCCTCAGGTGCGTATGTGTAGTTGTAGAACATGGGGGTCCTCTTGCTCAGCCGGTCCACGTACTCCCACACGGACCTGCATGCCAGCTGGCCTCTGCGTTCTCCCTTCTCCTCATACAGCAGCCCTACACAAGCGTAGCACTGAGCTTAGGCCCCTCTAACCCAGAGTCATCCCAGATCTCCTTCTTCCCTACATACCCAGCTCAATACGCTCATAATCAGAGTCCAGCAAGAAGGTCCGAAAACGGCGGGATGCATGGTGGTAACCGAGGAACTTGAGGTAGAACTGACTGAATTCAAACTCCATGGGGAACTGCAAATGGACCTGCATGAAGTAGTGGGTCGGAGGTCAGGTGAGGGAAGAACTGCTCAAGCCTACCTACACGGCAGCCTACCTCCCTACCTCAAGCCTACCTACCCACCTGGTGTACACAGTCCAGGAACTGCAGGAAGACGGGCGTGAAGCCGCTGCTCTGCCCAGCTAGGGTGTGGGCCCCACGGTGGCTGAAACGGTGGCCAAACGACAGCCACTCCTTCTCCACCAGCAGGCGGAAGCCCTCCAGAGTGCGGTAGAAGGGGTCTGAGAGCAGCTGCACCAAGGACACCACCTGCCAGCACCACCGACGTCAGGACATCTGAGGAGCCCACCCCACCCCTTCCCTGCATCTGCCACATACCTGAGTGGTGATGTCCCAGCCATCCTCCAGGCTCACCAGGACAGAGGAGCCCGAGTCCAGCAGCTCCACTACCAGCACCGATATCTGCAGCAGCTTGTGTATCTGCGGGGACAGGCAGCCCTTGGGCACTACAGCCAATCCGGTCCCAGAGGCTCACACTGCCACAGAATCCTTCTAAGGCAGTAGTACCTACAGCACTGGACGGACATGATCTGCTCTGCTCTGGTCACATTTGCATGATTCCTCCAGCCTGCCCACCCCTCCCCAAACCCCCGTGACGAGGAAGGCAGACTCAGAAGTCCCTGTCCTTGCTGGGTGTAGTAGAAGATGCCTGTAATCCCAGCAGCTAGGAGGACTGCCACAAACTCTGGGCCAGCCAGCGCGGCATTGTGAGACCCTGTCCCAAAAAGAGAGGAAGTCCCTGCCCTTCAGGTGCCCAGCAGTCCCATCCCTAAGTGCTCTAGCTGTCACAGGGCACCGATGGCACAACACCCATTTCCATTCTCCAGAAAGGACAAAGCAGCAGAGGGCCCTGTCCACAAGCCACATTCCACAGTGGAGATCAACTCCCCTCACCCCCCAAAACAGCAGACAGGCTCCAACATCCCTTTCATTGTTGGCCTGCCCAACGTTGAACAGGCCCAGACCATCAGCTGCCTCCCAGACACTATGATACTACATAGCAAGTGCACATCTCCTCGCCCTCCTCCCAGTACCCAACATATCAAACAAGGAAACTCAGACCTAGAAGTAGACCTAGCACCCAGATGGGCAGAGAGGCAGAGGCAGTGTAGAGACCTGAATCAGCCATTCTGAGTCCTCTAGTGAGCGCAGAAAGGAGGCAGGGCCGGGCTCAGTGGCAGGGCAACCAGGTACACAGGCCTTCAGCAATTTCTTGAAGCTGGCTTTCACCTGCCTGGCCTCAAACACCTCAATAGGCACCAGCTCCCACTGTTGCAAGGGGTCTGGGCGCACACCCTGGAAGAAGGCCAATGAAAAGCTGTGAGCCAAACCTAGCCTGTGCTCCCTGCTGGCCCTGTGTCCCTACCCCAGTTACCTTAAGCTGAGCTTTGTCACCAATGATGTAAAGGGCTGCCCGCTGTGGCCGGAGAAAGCCAGAATCGGGTGGAGCTCCATTGGTGTGGGGGGTGCTGAGGAGATCTCTGCTAGCTAGCCTCGAGCCCACATCGGCACCCAGTCCACTGCTGCGGCCACTGGCTCGGACACTGCTCCACTTGCCTGCAAAGGACACCCCAAGTAAGCACGAGATTGAGGTCAGGGCACCACTTACCTGGGGCTGGCTGGGCCTGGCCTCCAGGGAGGGGACTGAGTTTCCAGGCAGGGCAGAGTGGTCGGCAGGCCACGAGAGGGAGCAGGGCTGGAACACACAGATGCTGAGGCACGTGGGGAGGGGTGTTGTGTTAGTGTCTTATGTTAGCATCTGGAGTGGGCTCAGGTGCTGGGCAGGTGAATAACTAGGGCTAGGAAGTCAGTTGTGCTAGTCTCTCAGAGGGGGCGTTAGTGCTGGGTGTGGAGGGAGAGATTAGTGCCCAAGACATACTCCTACTAGGGGCCATCAGTGCCAGGGAAGGGAAAAGCCCCAGTACGGTACCTCGGGACGCAGTCCATCTGGAGGCCGAGGCCGCCATAGGGTTGGACAGCGTGGTGACCCTGGCTCGGGGGCTGGGCACTGAGGGCACAGCAGAGAGAAGGCTCAGATTTGGTCCCAGGCCTGGGTTGCCAGAGGCTCCCACCAAGTCCCACTCCCAGGGGTCAGCACCAGGATCGGCCCTTGTCTGTTCAGGCAAGGGTCCTTCCCACCAGGGGCAGCTAGGCATAGAGGGCCTGTGATGCTGGGAAGGGTCAGGCTTTGCCATATGGGGCTCTTCAAACAGCTCCAAGCAATCTTGTCTTCAGATTTTTCCTAGACCCTCTTTCTTGTAGTTTAAGCCAGGGACTGTCTGATAGACAATTCCTGAAAGAAGCGATCAACATACAACCATGGAGTAGCCTTACCCAGACCAAACACAAGAGGTACCTGAGAGCCTCAGCCTGGAGGAGACCTAGAGGCAACTGAAAGAGGAAGAAAGAAGGGCCAGAAGGATAGGAGGACAATTTAACCCAGAACACAAGCGGATCTCTTCCCAGGACTGCATCAGCCACAGTCACAGGCTGCAACAATGTGGCAGTGTCTGGGAGGAGCCTGAGTCGTATCTCAGGTTACCTGACTATGTAGAGGCTTCATGCAGTACACAGAAAAAATGTCTGGGGCAAGACACCATTACCCCACCCAATGCAAGGGTGACTACGGCCGAGCTCCAGGCCAGTCTTCCACCCCGATTTCTCTGACAACTCCACATCACAGACAGCAGTTACCCAGCCTGCAGTGCCGACAACCTCAGACTACTTAGGGTGCAAGCTGGAGATCCAAGCAGGGCTGAGGGAAAGCAGACTCCTGCTCACCACTGGACAGTCAGGGAAGGTGGCCCTACACCTTGAATTCACAACACCAGAGGTAGCAACAGTAGCCCCAGAGAAGGCTAGAGATGCTCAGGGGACACTCAGGAAGGTGCAGGCTGATACTTTCTGAGGGGAGGATGCTGCCTGAAGGTGCCACTCAGAATTTCCGGAAGAAAAATCACACAGAAATCAGGTATTCTCAGGAAACTGAGACACGGGTCAATCTGGCCTATCTACCAGACTGGTATCGCCTGGTGACCACGAGAGCCAGCTTGCTGCCCTGTCCTTAGCACTAGGGGCCAGCAAGAGATGAAGATCACTGACAAACTGGTGAGTCCATACGAGAACCAGGGGCTCAACAGGGAGTAAAGAAGCCTAGGGTAGAGAGGCTGCAGAGAGAGGGAAGGGCAGACAGACAGCTGCAGGCAAGAACAACAGACCTGGCCTGGTGTGGTGGCTCACACCTTTAATCCCATCACATGGGAGACAGAGGCACGTGGATCTGTGAGTCTGAGGCCTGCCTGGTCTACAGAGTGATTTCCAGGACAGCCAGGGCTACACAGAGAAATGCTGTCTCACAACACCACCAACAAAAAGAACAATAGACCTGGGTGGTCAGCGTATAGGAACCAGATAGACAAGACAGACAAACTTAAGGACCCTGGGCCATAAGATGGCTCTGTTCATAGGAGGTGCTACCAAGCCTTAAAAAGGCACCAGTACCACTGTGCTCTCAGAAGCTGATCCCAAAAGAGAAAATGTAGCCCCCCAACTTCAAGAGGGGGAGGCAAGGACTGGAGGTTAAGGCTTGGCATACAGCTACCACCTGCTAAGCAGACAAGATGGACTGAGGCAACTTACTTCCAAGTGATACCGTCGCATTAGCTTGGTAAGATGACTCAAGAGCCTGGCAGATGCCACACCCAGTGCTGAGACAGAGTTCCAAGCACAAGGACCCAGCTTGACACACACTAGGCTTGGTATGAAGTTAGTGGCTAGAGTTGTGCATCGAAGAATCAACTGCCAAGGACCCCAGCATCTACCAGGCAGGCCGTGAGAATGAGCCAGACCAGAGCAGTGCCCCTACCCCACAGTTCACTTGCCAACCACACTGGACCCAGGTTATCTGCCTTCACAGAGAGCGTTGAGAGCATACACAGGGCAGCACTCTTTAGAACCACCACCTAGACAACTATGTAAACACAGTCAGCCCAAAGCTAGTGCTGGGCAGCAAGTTCCACGCAGCAAAAAAAGGGGCTCAACTAATAGCCAGAGGCACACACCTGATCTCTGGGCCTCCTTCAGACAACAGACCCAGCTCATAACAACAGAAGACATTGCACACAACTATGACAGCAGTTCTCAGGCAAGGAACTGTGTGGGTGCCTCATAAGCAGAGGTCAGCATGGGAAGACGGTTGGCCTGGCACCCCTTTTAGTGTGTTCAGGGTGGAGCAGAGCAAACAAGATCCAATTAGCCAGGACAGAAGAACATGAAGGCCACCTAGTGGGCGGAGTGACAGTTGGAAGGGACAGGCTAGAGGAAGGATGAAAAAATGACTCGAGGGATGTTCCAAGGGCTCTAGGCATCAGCAAACACAGCAAGGTATGGCCGGAGCACTTGTCGGACCTAGAGACCTCTGGGAGATGTCCTGGTTTAGGGAAGGAGAGGAATGGACAGGCTTATGGTCAGAAGAGAGAGGGCCTCAGGACACTCACCTACCTGGTCTGGGCAGTATTCCTGCCCTGTCCCAGAACACGAAGAGAAGTCCCTCTTTGTCCCATACTCAACACCCACAATAAAGTCATTTCTGCCCCCTGCTGGTTAGCCCTCCATGAATGCTGCCACAGCCTAAAGTCCTCTTTGCTCTATGCCACCATTCACCCCAAAGCACCCTCTCACCATGACCACCCATGTGGGCCGAGGAGAAGCTACTAAGCGTGTTCCGTCCCGACGAGTCAGCATAACGGGGCATGGCGCTGACCACAGCCTGCAGGTACTTCTCTTGCTCCAGGCTGCTGGAATCTGCCTGCGTCTGGCCTGAGAAAGGAGAAGCTGGAGCTGAAGCTAGAGCTGCAGGAGGTGGAGATTGGACAAGCAGGGTAGGCACACACAGGCAGAACAAAGGAGGAGTACCTGGAGAAGGTGTATTCTGGGCCTTGAAGAGACCAACGACACCTTTGCCATGCAGGCCCCCAGAGCGTAGCAACACAGCCTTGGAGCGCCCACTGCGCCAGCAGACCACAGGGAAGCGGTTCTGGCGGTAGCAGCGGGATACACGCTGCAGGGCATTGTCCTGGATGCTCTGGGGGACAATCAGCAATCCCGGATAGCTGCAGGAGTTGGAGGTATCAGGAGGGCAGTCTAAGGCCTTGCCCCATGCCTATCCAGAGTAGGTAAGAAGAGCCAACAGGGTGAGCACAATGGCACAAACCCATGGCTCCCAGAACCGGAAGGCCAAAGGCACGTTATGCTTATCTGGGTGCCTCCACCAAACCCGCAGCCCAACCCTCTCTCCACCTCCTGCCCAGGCTCCTTGTTTCTCCAGGATCCATGGCTGGGACCCATGGCAAGCAGGGAAGGTGTTCAAGCACTGCCTACCACCCTAGTCAGCCCTGGCAAAATCTTCTTGGTGTGTCCTGGCCAGCCCTCACCTGCGACATATGGCATACATGCGATTAACAGGAGAGATGCGAAAGGGCTCAGACTTGGCCCGGCTCAGGCTGCTGCTCAGGGTACCTAGTCCAAGGCGCTGGTAGTCACGGCAACATGCCCGCTCCACCAAGCTGCTCATGGTCATACGGTCAGAGGGCTTCAGGGCTGAGGACGGGGTCAGTGTGCTGGGCTCCAGCTCCTCTGACACTGCAAACAGTATAGTAGTTGGGGAGCATCTCTAAAGACCACCAACCCAGGCCCGAGCCTCCATGGGACCATCTCTGACAGAGAACACACAGACTTCCCTGACCCTGCTCCCACCTGAGATCTCGTCCTCCTGGTCCTCAGGGGGTGGCTGGCCCCGATGCTCCCAGCTAGGGGGGTTATATTTCTTCCGAGTAACATACTGCCGCCCAATGGTCTTCTTAGCATTCTTCACCAGGTTCCGGGAGAAGGTTCTAGGCATAAAAGTCCAACAGAGCTGAGAGGGCAGGAGGTCCAGGGAAGACTGTGCTAGGTGATAATAAGCACCTGGCTGCCCTGGCTCTGGGACCCAACTCCATACCTGAGGGAAGGACCCTTGTCCTTGGCAACCCGTGGCGGCCGGCCGGGTGTGTGGGCTGAGCCAAGCGTGAAGGCGAAGGTGCCCCTGATGTCTGGTGGGTACCGAAGCTTGTGCAGCTGCTTGCGGAAGAGCTCAGCACTGTCAGACCCCACCTCCTCATCAAAGGCCATTTTCAGCAGCTGGGTCAGACAAATAGACCCTCAGGGCTCTAAGTGGCTACCAGGCTCCCCCCGAATCAGATAGCATTCAGTTCACAGGCTCCCTTCTTATGGCATGCAACACCACGGAGGCAGGCAAACTGCCTTTTAAGGAGAGGCATCATGTCCATGTAACTCAGGGTCCAATGTGTATAAACTGTAAACTTCAGTGGCTACTTGATGAGGTCTCAGCTTAGGCAGTACACTCAAAACTTGGACTCAGAAGGTCAATGCCCCAAGGATAAAGACAAATACACAGGGGCTGGAGAGATGGCTCAGGGGTTAAGTAAGAGCACTGGCTGCTCTTCCAGAGGTCCTGAGTTCAATTCCCAGCAACTATCTGTAATGACATCTGGTGCCCTCATCTGGCCTACAGGCATACATGCAGGCAGAACACTGTATATGTAATAAATAAATCTTAAAAAAAAAAAAAAAAAAAAAAAAAAAAAAAGACAAATACACAGAGGCCACTATTTCAAAAGGTCAGATGATAGCAAGCTGAGAGCCAATGTGACAGGCCCGAGTCAACAACCCACTGGCAGGAACCCACTTACAGAGCATAAACTAGCTGCAGCAGACCTAAGTTTCCTCACCTGGAATGTGCAGGAACGGAGCTGCAGACCATCCTGCAGAAGCTGGTCCACAGGGGTCTGGACACTAATGCGCTTCTCCTTGGTCAATGCAGCCACGGGGAAGGAGCGGACTACCACTTGCTCCCCCACTTACACAGGTCAAGCAGTAGTGAAGGGGGAGGAGAAGAAAAGGGCTCATATCTCAGGGTACCAGACATGGAGGTCTTGGGTGGGTAGGGAAGGAGCGTCATGGGGCCTATCACCTACAGGGCTTTGATTCTTTGAGAAAAGGGAAGGGAAAAGAAAATCTTATCTACTCCAAGAGCTGGGGAGGCACAGAAAGAAGGTCCAGAGGCTTACCCAGGGGGTCAGTAGGCATCCCCGTGAAGATGACGCGGTATGTGGTAAGGAAGACAGCACCCTCGGCTGGGAGTAGTGCAGGGCCCCCTCCACTGCCTCCCACACCCTCCTCACGCCCATCTGGCAGCAGGTACACTCGAAGGCCGTCTAAGACACACTCCTCACCAGGCAACAGGCGTGGCCTTAGCAGCTTGGGCTATTCAGCAAACAGAGCAGAAACTTAGAGCACAGCCCAGGCCTCAGGTACCCACAGCTTGTCAGCCACTATTTACCTTCTGTATGGGGGGCAGCCTCTTGCTCTCACGGTGCACAGCCTCCAGCGTCTCAATGTGCATCTGGACAATGTCTAGGGGAGAGCAGGTCTCATACCCTGGGCCCCTACAGCCACCCATCTGAGGAGTACTCCCATGCCCAGTCCCACCATACCTGGCACCATGACATGCAGTCCCTTGAGATGGTCACTGGTGACCCCACTCTCTGTGCAGACCTTGTCCACAAAGCGGTTGATGAAGCGGACCACGGCCCCAGCCACATCACACGTCTCTGCGTCTTCAAAGCCACTCTCTGTGTCATAGCTCTCAGCCACACTGCCCGCCATGCTGGGCCAGGAGGGGGTGTGTGGGCACCAGCACCACCACACCCCCACCATACACCTTCTCCCTGGCCCAGGCCTCACCACTGACCCCACCCCACCTGTTGGTGACCAGGCTGTTGCTGGCACTCTCCAGGTCTCCTAACCCTGCCCGCTCCCGCAGCAGCCGGCTCTTGCTGCTGTCCAGAGGCAGCAGAAGGTAGCTCATGCGGTTGGCATAGTGGATGGCCTGGCTGAACACAGTGCTCTCCTCCTTCTGGACCAGCTCTTGCTGCTTCTCCTGGCTTAGGGTTGGCCACAGGCGCCGCTGCTCTGACGCCACATCCAGGGCAGATCGTTCATCATCCTGAGACTGTGCTTCCCCAACCTCCTGTCACGGCACCGCCAGAGTAAGCTGGGACTAAGGTACCTGCCCCCAAGCCAGCCCAGGCCCCAGAAGTCCTGCACACCTGGGAGGGGCTCACACGATCATCGGAAGGGTCCAAGTAGAGGGCCCGGATATGGGTCTGCACATCCCCGTAGAACATGGCCTCCCAGAACTGTGGTGTGCTCCACACTACATGCTCCTGCACACAGCTGTATGCAAACTGGGTCACCCCTGGGCTCAGCTTCTACAGAAAGGCAAGTGGAGAGGTCACGAGCACACAGGCAAGCGTAGACTAGGGAGGAAAGCTCGTCCCACCACCCTGCTGACACTTACCCGGCAGAAAGCTGTGACCAGGGGCAGCAGTGCAGCGGCAATGCCATGCTCATCCAGGGAAGTACAATCCTGTGAGCAGAGCCAGGAGTGACAGGGAGCCCCTCTCGGAGAGCATCCACACCCCATCCCATCTCTCCGGCCATCACAGGCCAGTGTCTCCCACCACTGCCGCCTGGAACTGTTCCCTCAGGTTTCAAAGTCAGTGCCAACAAGGGCTCCCTCAGCTCCCCATTCTCCACAGACTATGGACCTCCCCAACCCCATCACATGGGAGAGACCCCTGCACCCCCTCTTCACTCTCACCCCATGATCACAGTCTCTCCTAACTGTCAGAGTCACAGGGACACTAGAGGCCGCATGTCGACCCACCCATGTGACATCCCTGGTAAGATGAAGGCCGGCCTCACCTGTAGGCAGCAATTCATCATGCGGACGACAAAGTCAAACTGCTGATGGTCTAGAACTGCACGGTTCTGCTGCACGTGCAGGTGAAGCTCACGGGCGAGGCAGCGACGGGCAGCTCGCCCCTTCAGGGCCCTGAGGACAGCTGGAAGCAACTGGAGGCAGAGACAAGGGGAAATGTAGAACAGAAGGCAGCGCGGGGGAAATCCTCACCCAGCGTCAAAGTGGAGACGGCCAAGCCCAAGCTCCAAGCACAGAAAAGCCCAAAGGCCGATGTAAGTCAGGTGTGCTCAGGCTCTGGTTTTCACTGACCAGTACAAACTAAACCCTCCAGCGGACCCAGCAACTCCACAGTTCAGAGGACACAGACACCAGGCATGCACGGTGCTGGCTCCCAAGCCAAGTATGGACACGTGCTCTGGAGGGAGCCCCACAGAAACACCACCCAACACCCCAGAGGTGTTCGCGAACACAATGAAGGGCAGAATGGCATGCAAGAAGATTATTAAAGCAACCAAGCCAGCCGTGGTGGCTTGTGCCTCTAATCCCAGCACTGAAGAGGCCAAGACAGAGTAAGAGCAAAGCCCACTTGGCTTAGATAGTGAGCTCCAGGCCAGCCTGGGCTATAAAGGCTGTGTCTGAAAAACTCCTCCCCAAACAAACAAACACTCCAAAAATCCATGGCATATACAGGTCTACACTGTATATAGTGTGTACACTATGCTGCTGTCCACTCAGACGAAGGAGTATCCTCCTATCCATGCAGCCACTGCACAGGCTCAGCATTTACCACACTAGAAGAAAGAACTGAGTCTCCGGAGAGCAGCTGCCCCAAGCCCAGATTAGAGGTTCGGTCCACCTGACAAGCCTCACCTTCTTTGCTTCAAGCATTTTCCCTTCGAACACATAGGAGATGCAATTCCGCACCACCTCCAGGCGACGCGCACTGTTGATGTGAGGCCCGCTGCATCGCTCTAGTATGGCCGCTAAAGAGACAGGACATGCTCATTTTAACTCCTGGCCTTGTACCCATCCTAAACCAGCTTGTCTTCCCCCTCAAGTTACATACTCATGGGGGGCCCTGAAGGCACAGTGGTCTTCCTCTCAGCTTTGACAGCTGGGGGTGCACCCTGCATCTTGGCCGCAGCCTGGTCCACAATCCACTGAACTGTGCCCTCATCTAGCCGGGGGAATGGCCGGTGAGTCCGCCGCAGGTGACTGGCCTCACCTGGCCTCTGCACTTTGTGCATTGCCACAGCTGGGTATGGGTTTTCCTGAGGGAACACAGGCAGGCATTGGCTGGCGGGCCAGACCAAAGTGGCAGCATGCCCTCCATGTCACCCACCATACATTCTTATAAAGTTGCTCCGCTAGTTCCTGGACGTGACGCAGGACACGGTGGGGGTGGTTCTCGTCCGCGCGCATCCGCGCTACTTCGTGAGCCACCAGCTAAGGGGGAGGAGACAAGACGATGGGGGTCAGTTGAGCGGGTTGGAGAGGGACAGGTAGACAGGCAGGGGCAGGGCTGTACCTCATCAAACAGGTCTGTGGAACGGTAAGGGACCCCTCGCTCTGATACAAAGCCTGCAAAGGCCATGCCCTCCAACACCTTCATCAGGAAATCATCCTCCACCAGCCCACGCTGGCCTAAGAACGCTGCCTGGGAGAATACCGAGAAGTTAGCTCTTCCTGGATTCATGGAGCCATCTCCAGCCCCAGCCCCAGCCCCACAGCCTACCTTATGGAAACGAATGACGGGTTCTGGGTGGATGCGCACAATGTGCAGGCACCAGCGGTAACCTTGCAATAGTTGAGCAAAGAGCCGCAGAAAGACAGCACGAAGCTCCTTGTCCTGAGAGAACAAGTCAATGCAGGTATCGGGTCCATTCAAGTACTCTCTCTGTCCCCACTCACGGCCAGGCACAGCGTTTCCCAGGCACCTCTGCTGCCCCCCTTGCCTCTCCCTACAGTGCAGTCAAGTGAGTCCTCCAAGCAAGTGCTGAACAGTAGCTCCTGTCCACGGCCCCTTGATTGGTTCACTGTACTGACTCAGAACAATCACCACACCTAACTAACTGTATAGCTCCTTCGTTCCTAGGCTCCTTCCTGCCTAGGGTACAGAAACCTGAGGTCAGCTTGGAGGTAAGCCGAGTGTCTGAGCACCATCAGCTTGGCCAGTAGAGGCACTGGAATCTCTGTATCAAAGCAGCAGTGACCCTCACCTGCATCTTCAGGGAGGAAGCAGATGTTGTAGGGGGTGGGAAGGCAAGGTCAGCCAACTCCAGCTCTGGATCCAGGACCTGTGGACGCAGAGAGGAGCAGAGAAAACTGCATGGTGACCTTAGGCTCTGGGTTCCCTGGCTGTCAGGTGATGGCTCCCACAAGCCCAAGGCTCCAGCCCCACCCTGGCCCCAACCCTCACCATGCTCAGAACATTGTGGGTCTGGCTTTGTAGTGGCTCTGGCAGGGGTGGAATGTGCACACACTCAGGGACAGTCACCGTCCCTCCATCAAGATCAGCAATAATCACGTCCAGCTGTGCACCAAAGGGAGCAAGTGGTGAGAGATCAGCAAGCCCAGGCAGTGATGCAGACACCAAGCACAGCCCTTACCAGCTCCTGAGTCTCTGCCTGGAAGGCTGCATTGACCCCAATGATGAAAGGCGTGGGCGTGCTAAGGACTTCTAGCAGCTGTGCTGGCAGGATGGGCACATAGGTGAAGCTGCAACAGGCCCAGAAGACACTGTAAGCCCCGGAGGATAGATGGGTAGACAGAGGGACCAGGGAGGCCAGGAAGAAGGGCTAGGCAGAAAAGCACCTGTATCTGAGAGGGAACAGCAGTGCCAAGAGGCCCCTGCAAGCATCGGCAAGACGCTGGTAGCTCCTGGACAAGAAGAGGACTTTGTGCTCAGTAAGGGCAGCACAGAACAAAGACAGCACATTGGTGATGCCTGAAGAAAGAAGACAGGGTTGGTGAGGGCCCGAGTCCCTACTCCAGTACACAGGGAGCACCCTGACCTCTGACCACTGGTCCCAGAACAGGAAACTGGGGGTGGGGTATAAGAGGCAGTCTCACCCAGCTGGCGGAAGAGTAGGGCCACACTACAGCGGCTGACAGGCAGTGAGTCTACCAGTGGAGTCTGAATGACCTGCCGGTCACCAGCCCCCAAAGAGATGGTTCTCTGTAGAAAGAAATCGACCAGAGCTTAGAGTGTGGGCAGCCGGTATCAGCTCTGAGCACTTGGCCCCAGGTAAGCTGACAGGTCTTGAGATGGGACTGGCTTAGACCGCTGGAGGGAAAGGTCCCGCCCTGCTCTGCTGGCTGACCAGTGCTGCAGAGAAAACTCAAGGTAAGGGGGGTCTGCCTCTGATCTGAGTGGGGCAGGGCCTGAGTGGGCAGAAGAAACAAAGAATCCATACCGCTCCTTCCTCAACAGAGTCCAGCTGCACAGGACAGACAGACAGAGAGACACCATTAGACACAAGGCACAGAGTAAGAAACAGAAAGATACACGGAGCCGGGCAGTGGTGGCACACTTCTTTAATCCCAGCACTCGGAAGTAGAGCCAGGAGGATCTCTGTGAGTTCGAGGCCAGCCTGGTCTCCAAAGCGAGTGCCAGGAAAGGCACAAAGCTACACAGAGAAACCCTGTCTCGAATAACAAAAAAAAAAAAAAAAAAGATACACGGACAACCACGGCATCCAGAGACAGGCACACACCCAATGATCAAGAGGACAGAGACTGGAAAGGCAGGCCCAAAGGTACAGGTACAAAGCCAAGTAAGCAGACAGGGTTAAGAGGAGATGACAGACGACGGCACCAGAGCAGAAGGGAGTATCTAAGGCCTTGGGTTGTGTGCTCGGCCAGGCAGGACCATGAGTGCCCAACAGGTACCCACCCCCACCTCCTATGACTGTACCAGGAGGGCCTGTGGCCACCCAGCTGTCTCCAAGACCTACCTGAGATCCCCCAGCCAAAGGGACAGTACACGTGAGCAGGTTCCCAATCACATTCTCGAGGCATACATTCAGGCCCTCCACATGGATAGCATAGATGAGACCAAGGCTATTCTGCAACAACCAGATAGGGAATAGTGGTACAGCTGACGGGGATACCCCACGTACTGCCGTGCCGCTATGGTGGCCCTCCTCACCCTGAACACTTCTGTGTGGTCCAGTCGGGACACCAGCACCAGAGTCTTTGGAGCAAAAAGCTGGCTGGGCTGGGCTGGTGCTGTGGACGACAGCCGTGCCTGGCCTCCTTCATCTGCCTCTTCCTCCTTCTCTGTGCTATCTTCATTGCACACCACTTCCTGCAGACAGAAACCCATCCTCCTGGCTCTCATCCGAGTCATTCCATGAGCCCAAGTGGAAGAAGAGGTGACTCAGATCCAGCCTTCCCCAACAGGAACGTACCCCCAGAGGTAGAGCAAGCTGGCCATGGCTCAAGGCTCAGCTTCACATGCTGCACACCAGAGCTTCAACTGACCTGTGTGGACTCCACTGGCTCCCAGAAGGTCAGGCAGGCGCAGTAGTGCCTCTCAGAGTTGATGTCAGTAAGGACAGCCACAAAAAAAGTTGGTGGATTCCTCTCGGGACATAGCTGCCACCCACTGGGCTGGCAAAACTACAAGGAGGGATCAGCAGTTAATGCCTGCACCCACACCTACAGTAAGAATTAGCCCCTTTCCCTCACCACCTGCCCTCAAGCATCTGCCCTGCCAGGACCTGGAGTTGCAGGGTATACGAAGCACCTTTTTATCACCCAGGGAACACCTCTGGAAGGAGGGCTCTGGCCTTACCATCTAGGGTGAAGCCTACAAGGGACACAGTGACATGAGCAAGACACCCTGCCTGTCAGGCCAGCTGCCCCCCAGTGGACCTGACATCCCCTAGGCTAGGCCTCCACACTCACCAGCTCAATGCCCTGGGGGAAAGGGTTGTCCTCCCAGTCCTTCTCCGGGAAGCGCTGCAGGATCTGGCCCTGGCCTTCCCCACTCCCTGCGAACAAGAGCAGGTGGTCAGAGTGCCCCCCAATTCCCATCCCCACCCCCGACCCTCACAGTCAGGACTGGCCCAGGGTGGAAACAGCGCCTTCTCATCGGGCATCGTCTCAGCCTAGGCTCCCAGATCTACCATTCTCTAAACACACTTCTGTGCAGATAGGCCACCATAAGGAAGATGGAGAAGGCCTCAGACCTCTCCTCCCACCTACTAGCCCAGCCTAATCTTTCACTGTATAGGATCCTCTGGGGGCGGGGGGGGGGGGGGGGAGGCAGAGTACTTTTGGCTAACTCAGCAACTTCCCTGACTGCCAACCTGCAGCTTTAACCCTCAACCCCTTGCCAGACAGTGAGCACCATGCAGACAGTGGGCATGTCTGGATATACACTGGGTACCTTGGTGATCCCTGTCACCTGTCTGCCCTGGGCCCATGCTCACAACTGTTATCTGTGTGGAATTCAAGCCTCAGCTTCTCTTACACAGGTAGAAACACCAACCATGGCTCCAAATTGCTACCTATTCACAGTACCTCAGAGACAGTTCCTCCCAGAGCACAAGTCTCAGAAGTCAAGAGTTTAGCAGGGACCTGCCCCTTTGAACGCTGGAGCTCCCAGGCCCCTGTCTGTACCAGCAAGGAAAGTACTTCTAAGTATAGTCTATGTAGGTGGAGTGAAGGTCCCTGCCTGGGGCTCACTCCTAAACCACCAAATCAGGAGGCCAAGTGATGGTAACAACGATGACATATATCATTTGCCTCATATACTCATGGAAGATGCAACATGGTATGGCAGTGGTTCTCAACCTTCATGGTGTTGCAACCCTTTGTTATGGTGTTCCACATTATGGTGAACCCCCAACCATAAAATTATTTCATTGCTACTTCATGACTGTAATTTTGCTGCTGTTATGAATCATGATGGAAATATGTAATATGCAGGATATCTGATACGTGATCCCCAAAGGGGTCGAAACCTACAGGTTGAGAACCGCTGTGGTATGGCAAGAAAGACAAGCGTCCTCACTTTTGCCTCTCACATGTACAACTTCAAGATCCGCAGGGCATAGTGCTCTCCCATCCTTTACATGGACCAGACTCAATGCTGATGATGCTCCCACCAGCAGAAGCAGCAGAAGCAGATAGTGAGGGGAGGGTGTTCAACATAAAAGTCTTTTCATGCCAGCCAGTGGTGGCACACACCTTTAATCCTAGCACTCGGGAGGCAGAGGCAGGCAGATCTCTGAGTATGAGGCCAGCCTGGTCTACATAGCTAGTTCCAGGACAGCCAAAGCTACACAAAGAAACCCTGTCTCAAAATAAAAAAATAAATAAAAAAAAAGAAAGAAAGAAAAAGAAAAGAAGTCTTTTCAGGGATCCTCCCCACCTTAGCCAAAGTCCCAGAAAACTTCAGTGTGCAATGGGCCTGCTAGAATATGGCCTCACATCCACCCAGCCTACACTTAGACACAGTTGTGCTGAACACACAAGCCCAAGACAACAGGACACAATGCCCAGGTCCCCTAAGAGCAAAAGAACTCAGCTGCAACCATGGGAGATCACCCGTGCCTCTAGAACCATGGAGAAAATATCAAGGATGTGACTACTACGAAGGTTGCTGCTAAGCTGGAGGTGGTGGGGTGCAGGAGCCTGTTATGACTCAGAAAACCTCAGCTTCCTGCTCCCCTCCTCCCACCACCAACACCCTGCAGGCGACAGGCAACAGACAAGGAAGGGACAGGTGTCTGCTGGTGTCATGCCTACCTACACACACCCACGCACCTGTCCCACCAAGACAAAACCCCCAGGGGGTCCCTCAGGTCCCACCCTCAACAGGCCTAGGCAGTGCATGCACAAAGACATGATCACATACACACATGCATGCACACACATACACACACAAGCACACACACAACATGCGCACACACAAACTACTCCCCCAGTTGTGGCTCCTCCCCCAACCCACTCAGGCAAGAGCCTCCTTGTGCTCGGCCCTAAACCACCATCTGGGCCCAGCCCTGGCTGGCACCCAGGGCTCACCCAGTTCTTGCCACGAGGCAGCAGGCGGAGGAAGGAAGGGGGGTGTGCAGACAGGGAGAGCAGCCTCTGCTCTGCAGCCTTCCCAAGGCCAGAAGGGCTAGTAGCCTTCTGAGGGTTGTTTTTAGCAGCCTCTCCTCCCAGGGGAATGGGCACAGGATGGTCTTCATCCACTGCCAGCACCGTTCATCCTGTGAAATCTTAATTCCCACTTCCCACTTGTCTTCAAGTCTTCTGAGGGTCCTACACTCTAAAGAGATCCTTTCCTGAGACTTCCAACTGCCTCATAAGGGTAGATGGGTAGATAGCCAAGTGGTCTCTCTTGAGCACCTTCTCTGTACCTTCAACAGCCCAGGATCTCACCGTCAGGTTTCAGTCTAGTGCTTCCTCCTCTAAGAAGCTTGCTATCCACTCTCAGCCTAAATCGGGGGGCCTGTAGCAGGACCCTGAAGCCTTCCCTCCAACAAGTATAGCCCCTGTCTCCAGGCAACTGGTATACCTGTCAGTAGCCTGACCAGACAACAAGTTCCTGTGCATGGCACAGACTACAGCCTAATTAGGGCTTGTTGAATTCATGTAGTCAGCTATATGACCATCCTCCCCACACCCAGCCCAACTCAACCCCACAAACAAACAGGTTCCTCAGTCAGAAGTGCAGAACAACTTCCGGGGCCCTGAGGCACAGCAGGCCCTCCCAACAGGACCGTGAGGAAGACTGGTAACTCTCTCCTTTGGCTTCTCTGAGACCCCACACTGCTGGCTTGCATTTAGGTGAGGGGTTTTGCCATGCCTCTATGTCTGTCATCCACTAAAACCTTTTGGCAACAAGAGTAACCTGTAATGGCTGTAGCTGTACTTGACCCACCAAAGCACTGCCCACTTTGGGTAGAGAAGAGAATGAGCACCCTCCCTCACTAACCTAACAGTGCTGGGACTAATCCCAACAGTTCAGCCAGACACTGCAAAGCAGTGCGCTTTGGGGAGCCTATGGAGGATAGACACCAAGTCCACTGAAGCAGAGATGGGAAGTCCCTGACCCACTCTTGAACCCACAGGCTGGGTAGGCCCATACTAGGAAAACACATTGGGATTCCCGTACTCAAAGCACCTCAGCAAGAGCTTCCTCCACCAACCAGGCCCATGTAGGCTGGGGGCCTGAGTGGCAGAACACAGACCATGTATTCTGTCATCTGCTGGCAGCACCCCATCACCAGTGCCAGGCTCCGATGCTTGGAGGGCCAGCCATGGACAGTGTGCACTGTGGGAAGGCAAAGAAGGAACGGCAGCTTCTCCTGGCCCACCGCACACCTCACCACACATGCTGGACAGCACCAGGTAGCTGCAGCCTCTAAGGAGCCCCGCTCTAGGAAAAGGGAGGGAACAACAGAATACTACCTTCCTGCTTTTCTCACTATCAGACTTCAAGACGAAGACAACCCCCCAGGCGAGCTGCAGCAGAGGACAAGTGCAGAGGGAGCTACAGCTTTTTCAGTTTTCCTCTCTGACCTGTCCCCAATCCATAAACAGACCACAGAAGCTTTAATCCACCTCAGCAAAACCTTGGACCCTTAGACTCCCGGGGTGGGGGGCTGGGAGGGAACTGCAGCCATCCCAAACAGCCCCAACCTGATCCAGAGGGAGGGCAGGGCCATGGGTGGGGACAATAGATGGGGCCCAAGAATGTGGCCACCTCATTATCATCAGGACTGAAGGAGGCCAGGTCATGGAACAGAAGTCGTTTTCTTGGGTGCTGGAGATCTAGCTCTTCCTCCCCAGCAGTAGGAGGAGGGTACCTGCCAGGCTTAGGCCAGGTAAAGTGTCTGATAACTGAGCACTGGCCAAGCTACAACAATTAACTGACCACTTTTGGGAGCTGGGCAAGGGGTCTTAAGCTAAGCTGTCGGGTCCTCATCCTAAAGAAGGTGTCTAGTTCAGTGATAAGACAAGGCACACACAGGGTGTTCCCTGATTCACCTGGTGAGGGGCCTATGCTGTGCCAGCTGGCATCCTCTAAACTTTAGAGCCTAAAATGGAAGGGTCTCACACACAGTCCAGCCATTTACTGTCTGTAACCTTGTCTACTTTCCCTGAGAGGTCACCAACTGTAACCATTAGCAACCAGGATGCTACCTCAGGTAAGACTCTGGACCCAACCTAGACAGCTTAAAAAGGCACCCAGCACCCAGGTCCTATACCTAGCAGCTCCAAAGAAAAAGTTCTGCTTCAGAACAAAAATAATATGAGTATCCTTTCCCTCATACTCCTCACCCTAAAAGACCCTGCATCTCCGCCCCAATGTCCTAGGGCAGCCAGTACAGCGGGTCCTTCACCTTCCTCAGGAGCACCCACTGTTCACACATCGGCTACCCAGCCTGTCCTGTGCTATAGCTTCGTATGTGAGTGCTCCTGACAGCCTCGTAGCAGCTTAGATGAATGGGATTCGTCCCATCTCAAGATGAGGAGACTGGGGCAGAGAGAGCACAAGGACTGGCATAAGGCTAGTGACAGAGTGACAAAGAAGGACAGCCGAAGTAGCAGGCTCTCTTCTGACCCACCAACCAGCTCCTAAATCACAACACGGAGGCTTTTTATTAGTGAGGAATGCTCAGACTTACCTTATGCTTGTCCCACCAGTGCTTGTAACTTACATGAACCTGTTCATCTACGTTTTGCCTCGGTGCTTTTTTACCTCTCTTTCATTCTGTGTGTCCTATCCATGTCTGGCTGGCGGCTGCCTGGCTCGCTGGCCCTGGGCCTCTCTCTCTCTCTCCCCACTAGGTTCCTCCTCCTCCTTAGTCTCTCTGCCCGCCAGCCCCACATATCCCTCTACTGTCTTGCTACTGGCCATTTTTTTACTAGACCAATCAGGTGCCATAGGCAGGCAAAGCAACACATCTTTACACGTTAAACAACTGCAGCATAAACAAATACAGCACATCTTTACATAGTTAAACAACTATTCTGCTACATAAACAAATGCAACACATCTTTACATAGTTAAAGTAATCTTCCACAACACACTAATTTTCAGCGTGTTCCTCAGCTTTGAGTCTTTAGCTCCCAGTGCGCACACCCCTTGTCTTTGGCCCACCCAGTGACCCAATTCTGGACTGATTCCTCAAAGAAATGCCTCGAGGCTGAGTGGTTAGCCAGCAACTAGTCAATTTTGACCCTAGAAGGCAACACTTAGAGGGCTCCATGGCCTTCTGGTTCCACAATGATGGGTAATTTGAGAATTACTCCTTCACATCATTCAGGACAAGTAGCCACCTTTGGCCTCAGCCTCTGAGCAAGCTCACTGTTCTGTCCCTATAGGAAACACAGTAGAGTAGAAGAGTGCTCTTTTCTCAAAAGCAGAGTGTGTTTCTTGTAAGGCGAGCTAGAGTTTGTTTCCCAGTCATAAACGGAGTTGAATCCCATGCAGTTTCTGGTCCTACGAGCAAGAGTTGTTTTCTGTCCTGCTCAGAGGTCAGAGGTACCTATCTCTTGTGTGGCTCTATCAGTGAGTCCACGTGTGTCACAGCAAGCTTCTCGCGGAGACCACCTACACCTCCTTATGTCACCCTCAACTTCACCCCCCCCCCCCACACACACACATACCTATCTGACCTGGTCTCTGCCTGCAGTCTCGGCCTCACGGGACATTTTTCATACTGTTCTCACCACCAACCAAGTCCATTTTGTTCCTCCAGCCCTGGCCCAGCACCCAGCCCTAGACCCCTCAGAGTAAAGTAGCCCCTCAGCCAGCTTTGTTCCCTGATTCTCTAGCAGCACTCCAGTTCCAGGGGGAGCCTGGCTGACCTTCACACGTGCCTTTGAGCCCAGGCTCTCCCTCGGTGCGCCAGCACAGCACTGGCGGCAAGCCTCCTGCTCGAAGAGGACAGGGAGATGAAGACAATGTGGTCTCTGCTTTTGAGAACTCCCTCTCTGGAGAGAAAGGCAGATGCTCACGACTGAGTGCCAAGAGATACAGACTTGAATACATGAGAACAGAGAGAAGGAGGTGCTCAGTGAGAGGGTACTGAAGAGGGGCTGGAGACAAAGACAACGGTGATGCAGAGGTTTCCCAGTGGGTCTGGGGTCCAGCTGGTAGACATTAAACAAAGGAACAGTCCTACTGAAGACTTAGCAAGAAGAAAGGCAAAGAGGAAAGTTTAGGTCGTCCTAAATGGTGACAGTGACTGAGAGGCGGCAGGGTAACTGTGTGGAGGAGATGATGGTAGAAGAACATGGTAGGAGGCGTGACCTCTAGGAATGAAGGGCTGCCTAGTCTGGCCACACAGCTGTCCCTAAGATACTGCCCCTCTACAGGTGGGAGTTGACAGCTAGACTGCAAGTCCCCACTCTCTGTCCCAGAACCGCACTCAACTTCTCTGTGCCCGATTCTATCCTAAAGATAGGGGCAACAGCAAGGCAACCTCAGTGGGCTATTGGGAGGAATGAGATCATACACACAAAGGGTTGTGCGGGGCCTGGCACACTGACGACTCTAGCCAACACCCCAACACTGTTGTCTCCATGGCTGTTGCTGATGTCACTGTCAGGCTCCGTTTTCTCCTACCCCCTGGGCTGAAGGGCTCTCAGACACAGGTGCTAACCCCCAGAGCAGGGCCTCCTAGACATGAGCACCAATCACCACACTGATCCCCCACGGAGGGCCTGGCTTGCAGGCTTGGACAGCAGGGCGAGCACCAGGAATGCTCTTCTCCAAGTCTGACACTTTCTTCTGAAGTCCAGCTCAATACCACCTATCCATTTAGCAATTTCTGAACCCCCTCCCCTTCCACTGCACCCCACCAAGCGTGCTTGAGGTTTCGGAACTAGCACTGGGTCAGAGAAGCTGGAAAACCAACGTTCCGCCCCCCTCTGTGAAATTCCCAGATACAGCCACCGGCAGTCGGCCAAGGCGGGTGCGCCCATCCCACCCAACTTGGAATCGGGGAGACTGAACTGCAGCAGGGCCCTCCCACCTCCCGCGCCGGGGCACACGCCCCTGCCCACCTCAGGAGACCGATGCAGGTGCCCAGGTGCGGGAGGACGGCCCTTACACAGGCCAAACAGTCTGGGGTCCTCGCGAGCTACCCCGGACGCCACGGTGACCAATAACCTCGGAGGCCTCTGTTCGCAGGCCCGGAGAGCTCGGCCCCAAGTTCTAACACTGCCTCCGGCCGGGTGTTTTCAGCCTCGAGTCCTCAGTCCCAGTCCCTCAGACCCCAGCTCGTCCCTGGGCGCTCAGCCTCGGCACTCACCGCGCGGGTGCGGCCCGAACGCCACCAGCACGAAGTAGTCCGCGAGCCGCGCCATGGCAAGGGGCGCAGGCGGGCTCCACGGCTCGAGGACTCGATGGCGGCGCGCTCATGGCCCGGCGCTGGCCCTAAGCTGCACACTTGGGACACCCCCGGCCCGCTCCTCTGCAGCGCCGCTGGCCAGGGCTTCCGCCGCCATCTTCCCAGCCAGCCGGCCCGCCCGGGCCCTCCGTGCGCCTGCGCAGTTCTGCCCCTCCCGTGTAGGCGGGGCCCTGTACAACACGCTCCCATTGGTCCACCCGGTGTGGGGCGGGTCCCGAGAGCGCTGCTCCGCCCACTACTTCACGCTCAAGGACCAGCTCAACCCTTTGGGCGGGTGAAGCCGACGGCGGCCGGGGCGGGTCAGCTACCCTGATCCCGCAGCCGATGTTTCGACCTGAGACACGGGTCAGGACCGGGGCATATTTCCTCGTCCAAGCTGAAGCCCCGGAATGAAGAGAGGCCTGGAACTCACCCTTAGGAGATCCTAATCCCGAGGGCCAGGGGCGTGGTCCCGAGGCTCCGGCTCACTTTGGCTGAAGTAAGCCCGTGGAGACCGGGCCTTGTCCAGCTAGTCTCCCAAACTGGAGGTTCAAGTTGGGGGGGCCAGGGCTTCGCCTCAAACGCTGCCAAGGGAGAGACTTCACTTTTGGATGGTTGGGATGTCCAACACCTGCATTTAAAAAAAAAAAAAACATTTGCAGCATGTCCCAGCGTGTGTCACCTTCCTGGCAGATCAGACTACCCTGGAGGTCAGGGGGTTAGCCAGACCTCTAGCAGTGACATGGGTAACGGGCTGTGCACTGTAGGAGAGGCAAAGTCTTTGACCAGGGAGGTCCAAGGGGAGGGCGGGGCTTGTGTAGATGAATTTAGTTTCTGTGGGAACTGAAAGACAAGCTACCTACTAGCATCCTGTTTCCTCCACCTGCAGGATCTGGAGAATGAATTGAAACCAAACTCAAGAATGAGGGAGAAGTCCAGTTGGTGGTGTAGGTGTATAATCTAGCCCTTGGGAGGGGGAAGCAGGTAGATCATGACGTCCAATCCAGCCTCCTAGGCTTCACTGGGAAACCTTGTGTCAAAAAAACAAGCAAACAACAACAAAACAATAAACAGGGCACGAGGGCCTGCTGGAGAATTAGCTTAGCAGTTAAGGGCACTTACTTTTGCAGAGGACCTGTGCTGGGTTCCCAGCACCCAAAGATCTTTTAACTGTGATTCCAGGGGATCTGTCGCCCTCTTCTGGTAACCAGGAGCACCGCTTGTACGCCGTGCACAGACATACATGCAGGGAAAACACCAAAGCACATAAAATGAAACTGTCTTTTTTAAAAGAGGGGGATAAAGAAGACTCTTCCAGGAACACTCTATGCACAGAGACATAGCCCTAGCTCTCCCTTGCCACTGCCAAGTGATATGGGCTGTGACATCTTCCTTTCTGCTTAACATGTGTCTGAACTTGCTCGAGTTGGCTTCTGTCAATCACTAAAACTCCTCTCTACACCATTAAGTGAAGAAATGGTGACTGGCAAGTTTGACTTGGTGCTTGAACTCTGGGCTGGCTCTCTTAGAAACTATTAGGGCCCTGTACCCCATGGCTCCCATAACCACCAGGCCCTGTTTCCTTACCTAAAAGAACCCAGATCCTGGCAAAGGTCATTTCCAATCTATCCTCAGTCTCTTGCCACTAAGCTGAGTGCCTGACCATCACATTTCCCAGGTCACCTGCTGTTGGCCTCTCCTCAAGGGCCTGAAGTCTCCTCAGATCCTCCCTTCTTCAACCAGTCAGACCTCCTCCAAGAAGACACTCTCTTTATCCCGTAGGCTCCTTGGCTCCCTCCATCTGTTCTTTTACCCAACCACTACACTTATGCATGCCTCCAAATGCTTGTCATCTTGCAAACTGCTGCCTTCGTTTTTCACTGTTCATGTCTAACCCAGCCATGTACCATCTTAACCATCTATATCCTGCAGACAGACCTAAGAGAGCAGAGGGAACCCACGATGACACAACTATCTCAACTTGAGATGGATGGATGCCCCTATAGAGTAGACTGACCTACAGTGACACAGTGGTCCTAGCCCATGATGGATGGGCACTCCCCAAACATACTCCCCTGGCCTGCTGACATGTACAGTTGTCTTTTGGTCTTTCTCTTCTGATTCTACTTCCTCTGTCTCAGATATGGTCAGCTGCTTGAGTTGACTTTTCCTAGAAAAAAA
Organism: Peromyscus eremicus; assembly: GCF_949786415.1. Lineage (NCBI taxonomy): Eukaryota > Metazoa > Chordata > Mammalia > Rodentia > Cricetidae > Peromyscus > Peromyscus eremicus. The sequence continues at coordinate 14,054,932 of NC_081436.1, read as the reverse complement.
AAAAAGCATACCCATAATATGATAGACCCTAAACCTGCCCATCTATCCCCACCCTCCTTCCAGAGACACCTGCCCCTCCCACCTACCTATCCACTTCCCACTGTTCCCTATCAGTTCCCCTGCCACACTCAGTCTTTTCCTGTCTTCAAAACCCTTGCCATCAGGATCAAACCTCAAATTTACACCTTAAAAAATATCTCTTGATGAAGTTGCTACCCTTTTTACCCTAAGAAGATTTCTCTAAAGCAGCAGTCCTCAACCTGTGGGTCGAAAAACAAAACAAACAAACAAACAAAAAACATGATAAAGGGCTTGTGAGCTGGTTCAGTAGGTAAAAATGCTTGCCAACAAGCCTTATAAGCTGAGTTTGATCCCCAGGACCTACATGATAGAAGTAGAGAGCTGAGCTGATTCCTGCCAGTTGTCCTCTGACCTCTCCATGTGCACTGTGGCTCACTACACACACACACACACACACACACACACACACACACACACACACATACGTGTTATAAAAAACTTTAAATATTACACACACACAACCCTGACAAGACAGGCTGGGCACGATGGTACACTCTTTTACTCAAGCTTATGGGAGTCAGAGGCAGGTGGATCTCTATGAGTTTGAGGACATCTTTATCTACATCAGAAATTCCAGGCTACCCAGGACTACATAGTGAGATTCCCTCTCAAAACAATAACAACAAAAGCCAACAAAAACAACAAAAAAACACATTGATAAGAACAGAGAATTTAAATGCTGGTTTTTTTTTTTCTTTTTTAAATGTACTAGTTAATGCATTAAGGAAGGAAAACACAGACTTCCTCTTGGATTAGTTTGACCAAGAGTAAACTCAAGTTTGAATTCTCTACTTCTCTTCCTGTGTCTTCCATCTGTCCCTAAAAAAAGGGCTTTGCTCTGTATTTATTGAAGAACACAGAAAGTGTCAATCACATGGGGAAGGAATGAGGTGCTCTTTACTAAAATTGTAAAGAGTTTTTACAAGGAAGAAACATTACTATTCCCAACTAGCCAGAATAGTAAACAAAAACTACAAACAAATGCTGTCAACCTATATCCACACAATATTTACATTTATATTAGATATTTATAGTATAAGGTTGCTTTGAACTGTTGACTGTTTTCAGCAAATGTTTACAACACGCCAGGCAGTGGTGGCGCATGCCTTTAATCCCAGCACTCGGGAGGCAGAGCCAGGCGGATCTCTGTGAGTTCGAGGCCAGCCTGGGCTACCAAGTGAGTCCCAGGAAAGGCGCAAAGCTACACAGAGAAACCCTGTCTCGAAAAACCAAAAAAAAAAAAAAAAAAAAAAAATGTTTACAACACATACATTACTCTGGGTCAGAGGCATGGAATTAAAGGCATGTGCCACCACTGCCTGGCCAAAGGCAGGTTATATATTAACAGGGCTTTTAATCCTAGCATTTAGGAGACAGAGGCAGGCAGATCTCTGTGAGCTCCAGGTCAGACAGGGTTACATAGTGAGACCCTGTCTCAAAACAAAAAAAGTAAGGAGTTCTCAGTAGGATAGCAGGTTAAGTCTCAAGTGCTCTTAGGTACATGCCTTTAATCCCAGAACTCAGGCGGCAGATCCAGGCGAGTCTGGTCTGCAGGTGAGTTTCAGGAGAGCCAGAGACACACAGAGAAACCCTGTCTTGAAGAAAACAAAAACAAACTAACAGACAAAAAACCTCAACACCAACAAAACAAAAAGGGGGCTGGGGGCTGGAGAGATGGCTCAGTGGTTAAGAGCACTGGCTGCTCTTCCAGAGGACCCAGGTTCAGTTCTCAGCACCCACATGGCAGCACATAACTGTCTGAAACTCTAGTTCCAGGGGATCAGATAACCTTCAAACATACCCACAGGCAAAACACCAATATGCATTAAATAAAAATAAATCATTTAAAAAAAAAACAAAAAAAAAAAAGCCTTAAGTGATCTCAAGGCATATTATTAACTTTACTTTAAGGTCCAACAAAAGTTCAGCCTCTTTGAATACAAGAGATATTTTCCAAAAATTGTATTACTACAAAGTTTTTTATTTGTGCCATGGCATGTGTGTAGAGGTCAGAGGAGAGCAGTCAGTGCTCCCACTGTGTGGGTTCTGGGGATCAAACTCAAGTTATTAGGCTTGGTGGCAAGTGCCTTTATCCACTAAGCCATCTTGCCAGCTCACGGAATGTATTTTGTACTTACTGGTGGGTGAATAACATGATGGCATTTGTAGCTTGAAAGGCAATGCCAGCAGCAGCGTGGAGACACACTGAAGGTGGAGCCGGGCTGGAGAGGGAGACACAGCTGAAGAGCCGAGTCTGTCTCAGCAGCCTCCTCTTGCCTCTGCCCTGCTGTCCCTTGAGAGCTGGCACACTGATTCCGTACTCAGTCACACCGTCGTCTCTTCATTCCCTTGGATGACGCTTACAATAGTTCTCAGAGCCTAACCATCCCTGAAGACCCAAGACTGTTCCAGCCTGCCGCCCTCCAGCTTAGGTCCACCAGACTGGAGGCCTCCTGGACAGACACCTCTAGCCACAGGCGGCTTAGCCTGGGCATGTCCACACTGTAGCCTCTTTTACAGTCTCTTCCACAGCTTCCTGCACCACCGAACAGAAGGGCTGTGTACAGACCTTCAACCTCCCGTTCCTTCACTCCCCTGTCTACTTTCTCTCTGCTCTGACCTGCCTGTTCTGTGACCCCAGCGTCCCTTCCTTCTAGACTCCCTAGCACCTACCTCACCCCATGTTTATTTGTGGTAGAGTCACCTTTTTATTTTTGAAGGGGTTGTAAAGGAACTCCAGGGCCTTGCACACATAAAAAAGGACTCTACCACAAAGGTCCATTCCCAGGCTTTGGTTTGTTTCTTTTTTTGGTGGGGGCAGGGTCTTACTATGTAGCCCAGGCTAGTCCTACCTCCGTTCCCTGAGCGCTGGGTTCACAGACTGGGACCACCACCATGCTCAGCACTGTTCTTTTCTAACATAAACGAAACCACTCTTCCCACAACTGATGGAAATAAGCAAATAGGTGATTATCTGCTAAAATTTCCCTCAGGAGGTAAAGCCAGATCTTCAGCATGGCCTACATTCAACACTCTTTGATGGATTCATCTGGCAAATGTTTACTGAGCATCCATGTGTGTTCAGCAGGAGGGAGAGAGTGACCAAGTCCCCGGGGAAGCCCCACAGAGGGACAGGGTGAGATAGAAGAGGAGACACAGATGGACACAGAAATGTTCGTTCAGGAAGAGAAATGCTTATGGTAGTGTTAGAGGTATTTTTTTTAAAAGTCCATCAGGCTGACAAAGATGCTGAGAACCACTGGCACAGAATCCATTATGGGTAGATGGTTGTCATAATGAAATCCATGATTTTGTACACTGAAGTTTAATAAAAACAAGTAAAAAGAAGGAGGAGGAGGAGGAAGAGGAGGAGGAGGAGGAGGAGGAGGAGGAGGACTGCTTGCTAGGCTCAGGGTGCAGACTTGCAATCCCAGCTGTTCAAGAAGCAGAGACAGGAAGACTCTGAGTTGAAGCCCTCCCTAGGCTACAGAGGGTCCCGAGCAGCTTAGGGAGACCCAACCTACACACAAAGGCAAATAAGGTCATTGTGGTAGGTGCTTGCCTGGCTCACACTCCAGTACCAACCACAATAGGAAAAAAGGCTGATTGAAAAAAAGCAACTCATGCCAGGTGGTGGCTCATCATGCATGCCCAACCATAAGAAAGAGTGCCTTTATGCTTACACATACTTACACATATTACTCGTTTGTGCATGTGTGTGTAACACATACAGAGAATATTGTGCGCAGATTAGAGGTACGAGTCTCTCACCCAGAATACTGCTGTGGTGGGGGGCTCACTTTGTACTTATATTACAGTATTTGATAATGAGAAGACACCTGTCTTGGGAAACAAGTTGGCAGTCATCAGGAATCTGCCATTATCTCCTGGGGATGGATGTTGGGTAACCAAGTCATGCTCCTGCCTTTCCTGAAGAGGTGACAGGTCGATGTCCTTGGGGTCAGAACACACCTCTACTTCACCACTCACCTTTCAGCCTGGCGGGTCATTGGGCCCCACGCATCTCTGAGACTTCCTCGCACACTGAAGTTAGGAGTTAAGTAACAGGAGTCAGGATAGGAGGTCCTCGACAGCTCTTGAGCATTTCCCAGCAGGGGTGGACCCCTCGAAGTGACCTCCCCCCTGTGGCTCTACTGGTTCCTGCTGGGCAGGAGTAGCTGCCAGGAGAGCTGGGCTAGTGCAGCCCACCCCGTGGAGAACGCCCCGCCCCATCAGCGGCGGGCCCCGCCTTCAGCTTCAAAGCCTACTTAGCGCTGGAAGTGCCTCCCAAACTGGTCTTCCGCTGGACCCCAGAAGGCGCACTAGCCCAGGAGACCACGACCTGACCTGAGTTCCACTGAGTGCTCCCGGATCTCCCAACAGACCCCAGCCCCGCCTGCTGTCTCTAAAATCCGAGACCTGTGCCACAACAGACTCAGGTACCAATCTTCCCACGCCCCGAGCCCCCCGGGCTGAGAACTCCCCAACTGGTGGGTGAAGAGGGTTGGCTCCAGGCTGAAGTTGCCCTCCTCCACCCCATTTGCCGGCTTCACCGCATTCTTCCTCCACAGCCCAGCCCGCCATGGCCCAGTTCCTGATGGTCACGGTAACCTTCGGTTGCATCAGCCTCCTCTACCTGCTCCCGGGCACGCAGTCTGGCGGCCTGAGCAGGGGACTGAAGCTTTCCAGACCCAGGTGAGTGAGTACCAGGTGTGGACCAGCCTCCTCGTGGGGACATAAGTTTTCTAGAGCTCGTCTCCCAGATCAAGGGCCACCTTCCCACCTTCCCAGCTTCAGTGGTGCCTGAGAAAGGCAAGAAAGGGGACTTTTTCTTCCTTTGCTTCTTTCTACTTGGAGTAGTTAGTCCCACCCTACACACACACACACACACACACACACACACACACGTGTGTGTGTGTGTGTGTGTGTGTGTGTGTGTGTGAGAGAGAGAGAGAGAGAGAGAGAGAGAGAGAGAGGGAGGTGGGGGTGGGGGTGGGGGTGGGATACCCTCTTAGACTAAAGGTCTGCTGGAGTAAGGGAGACCAGAGGCATTCTCGGGGAAGAACCCAGGGAGGTCTTTCTGAAGTCTAAGAGCAGTGGCCCTCAGAGCCTACTGCTTTGGAGACCTTTGCCCCGAGCGGTGCTGCTAATGGTACATGTGACTTGGGCTATGGAGATGGCCAAGCTGCCAGTAAGCTCAGAAGGGTAATGGGCTTCCTCTCCTGGTCTTCAGGTCGGAGACAGGGGGTCAGGCTTCGGGCTTCCCCTGGTCCTAGGCCAGGCTTTTAGGGAAGCTGTGGGCTTCCCCTGCCAGGGCCTTCAGACTGTGTAGAGAAGTAGGTGGGATTAGGGGCCTTTGGGAGGCTATGCCTGGCCATTGAGCTTACAGCTTCCTCCCCCTTCCACAGAGAATCCACAGCAAAGATTCCTGCCAGTGGCCTGCAGCCTGGACACTCTTCACTACGACCTGTAGTTTGGAAGCCTCATCATGCCCCCCAGCCACAGGGAAGGGGCAACCCGACCCTTGCTATGGTTCATCTGCTTCAGGGTGCGGGCTCACGACACCCAGGTCCCCAGCGACACTTGGAACCTCGAAGACCTCATGCCCAGCTTCTGCGGGTGGGCTGTGTCCTGGGCACATGCCAAGTGCAGAATCTCAGTCACCGCTTGTGGCAGCTGGTCCGGCCAAGTGGCCGGCGAGACTCAGCTCCTGTGGATCCCAGCAGCCCCCACAGTTATGGCTGAGGTGGGTCCTGAATGGTCCACCTGGAGTGCTGTACTCTAATCCCAGAGCTGCAGCCTGGTCCAGGTCTCTGGAGCTCCTGCTGGCAGCGATTCCTCATGGCTTTGGATACTGTAAACCTAAACATATGAGGATATGTGGATCTAGACGCTGCACCCTCAGGGGCCTGTGCCTCCCAGAACTGTGCACACTCGGGGAACAGGTGCTTGGCCGGAGTGGTGACAGTATCTCAAGCCACAGAGAACTTGAAAGGAGGAGTGTGTCTAAAGAAATAGAGCAAAAGCTAGAGTCTTAACATAGCCCCTCCCACAACCAAGCAGGAGAAAGGCTAGTGTGGCCCCTGTGACCCCCCCCCCCCTTGGGAATTAAAGCCTAGCTGTGAGCTAAAGCTGTGGTCACTCTCTTGTACCGTTTGCTCTTCTGTGACTGACCTGGAATGGTGACTTTTCCTTGTTCATATCCTGAGGCAAGAGGGGCAGAAGGAAAAGCTATAGGCTGTGGTCCCTAGGATCAGAGTCAGGAAAGCAGAGACCTTCCCAGGGGCTGTTGCCAACCTGGAGCCCAGGCCATGGTGGTGATGGAGACTCCTAGGACATTCTGGGATAAAGTACAACAGAGACAACCCTTCTTATCCTCAGGCCAGGGCAGAGGGATAAGACAAAAGTGTCCCATCTCAAAAAGGCTTGGTATGATCTACCCCTGAGCAAGAGGTGGTGGCACACACCTGCAGTCTCAGCACTAAGAAGACTGAGGCAGGAGGATGACAAGTTCATGACCCACTTAGGCTATATAGCAAGCCCCTGTTTCAAAAACCCAATCATCAACAACAACAAAACTACCCCAAATTAGAAAAACAAAACAAAAAAGACCCAAACCTATCTCAGGAAAGCTGGAGGCATTTAAACAAAGTTCTCTCCACATCCTACCCACCCCTGGTCCCGTGGGGACGCCCAGCAGGATCAGGAGTAGGGACAGTGGAGTCTGACAGGCTTATTCCTTTGTTCCCAGCCAAGAGTCCAAGAAGGGGAGATGGACCGCAAATGGCAATCAAGAGGAGAACCAAACCGACCCAGAATCACAAGTTCAAGACCAGCCTTGGCTACAAAGACTCTGTTAAAAAAAAAAAAAAAAAGTGGGGGCGGGTGGGCATCAATCACAACCTGGAAATAGGTACTTGGTACAGGGTTTTTGTTCACGTTATTTCACCCAAACCTTGCAATTGTCCGGTCAGAACACAGGGTTCCAAAAGAGTTGTTCCTTGGCAACTACTCACAGCACTTGCGTGTGCTTCCCAGCACCCCCCTCGATGCCTCCCTGGTAGGAGCACTTCATGACTCCAGAACTATAGGTAGCCACGCAGAGCTCAGCAACATGCTCCAGTGACTATAGTATTCGTACTCAGAGTCAGGCCTACCTTTCAAGTGACCAGAGATGATCCCCAGTTAGGAGCATCCTAAAAATACCCCTCTGGATCCCCCCAATCCCTGTCCTTACTGAGGGTTTGTGTAATTCAGGTAACTCGTCTTCCTTCCAAGATAAGCCCTGTGGGCACAGTTTAGCTCCGTCCCTGCTCTGCTAGAATAGAGACCTTCATGCATAGAGAGAGGCCAAAATAGGGACTGTAATAGGAGGTGGTGTGCTGAGGAGCCTCACAAGACAGCAAAGGCAGGCTGCCTGGAAGAAACCAGCAAAGTCCAGGATAGGTCTGGGTACCGCAAGGGCTTGCCGGAGCCAGGATTTAGAAGCGTCGTTGAGTCTCTGTGCTCACAGAAGGTATGGGCTGCGGGGGGTTAGCCAACAGCAGCAGGCAGGCATGTGAATGGGGACTAGAGAGGCCTCTGATGCAAACCCCTGTGGCCACTGAAAGGTAATGGTAAAGGTAGGTGGGCAGTGAAGACAAACCATGGGGTCTGGAGTAAAGGTGAGGAGTCAAAACAAGCTGAGAGCAGACAGAAGCTGGGTCTTCTAGACCCAAATTTGCCAAGACCCTCCTCAATACCCTGGATCCTGGGCAAAGTTTAACCTTGAACTTCTCCTGAGCCTGCGTGGTCTGTTCTTCAGCACAAGATGCCTCCTCTTCCGGGATCACCTCCCGTCGCCCCCATACCTCTCTTCACTGGTACTTTGCATCTTTCCGGCATGGACGCCCAGACCTCTTGCAGGTTGACCTCTAGAATCCCAGGAGTGGCCAAGGCTCCTGAGCCTCAGAACTTTGCCGTGAAGAGGGAGGAACACTGGCCTCTTGTGCAGTGTCAGGAGATTGCCAGTTATGACCCTTGTATCTGGTGTGGTGCCAACCTCACACTGCGCTTGGCTACACTTGATTACCTCCTGATGCCCCCATGCAGAGGTTCAGTGGCAGTACAGCCCTCCCCCAACGCACCCCCACAGCCACTTTCTGGCTGTTTTCACACTTAAAAGTCTTACCCTCCTCAAGAACCTATCCAGGCACCGGGGCCTGCCCTTGATCGCTTTGAAGGTCACGGCTCTAGCTTTCTCCAAGGAACCCTTGCCTGGCCAATGCTCACTGAGCATGGAGCACACAGAACACACCGGAGAGTTCAGCCTCCTAGGGCCGACTTTCACTGGGATGAGAGAGAGAAACACACCAAAAAGGCAGTTAAGAAAAGGTTCCTTGGGGGCTGGAGAGATGGCTCAGAGGTTAAGAGCACTGCTTGCTCTTCCAAAGGTCCTGAGTTCAATTCCCAGCAACCACATGGTGGCTCACAACCATCTGTAATGAGATCTGGTGCCCTCTTCTGGCCTGCAGGGATACATGCAGACAGAACACTGTACACATAATAAATAAATAAATAAATCTTAAAAAAAAGAAAAGAAAGAAAAGAAAAGGTTCCTTGCAGTTTACTTTGTAAGTGGTGCCGGGGTTGCTGGTGGCCCAGCACAGCTGCATAGGGCACCCATTGAATGTACAATCAACTTAATTGGCTCCTAACCTAGGACTCTCACCCTCACAGCACCTAGGTGTCAGCTGCCCTGTTCCCTGCTCCAGGCTTGTCATGGCCCAGGCAAATTGTTTTTGTCTGCTGGATCCTCTTCATAAGAGTATCCATGACTGGTGGTGGCACATGCCTTTGATCCCAGCACTCGGGAGGCAGAGGCAGGTGGATCTCTGTGAGTTCGAGACCAGCCTGGTCTACAAAGCAAGTTCCAGGACAGACTCCAAAGCTACACAGAGAAACCTTGTCTTGAAAAAAACAAAAACAAACAAACAAAAAGTATCCACCCTTCTTTGCTAGACCTCAGACAGATTGTCCTGAGGTAACAGTAGAACATTTGCTCTTGGTTTACTACCCACCACTGCGAAACAAAATGCCCAAATCAGGCCGTGGAGAGGCCTCTCTTCCACCCTGATAGCTGGCCACCTACCTGCCTCCAGCAAGAATCCAGTGACGCGGTCTCCGTAAGAGCCCTCCTATGCCTGATGTCTCAGCGACTTCCGACTTGGACCACTGCAACCCTTAGCGGTAAATTTCCACTTGTCTCCATTGCATTTGATCTCACTCCCCTTTTGTGGCAGCCTTAAATAAAGCCTTATCATTTTAACAAGTCTGACCTCTCCTTCCCTTGCCTCCCATTTTTTGCAGTAGTGGGGTTGAACCTTGGTTCTAGGCCTTGATACATGCTCAGCAAGCACCTAATCACTTAGCAGCCTCCCCAGCCTACACTGATTTCTTCTGCTCACCTACAATTCATAGATGCTCTTCAACGGGTTTTTTTTTTCCTGGGAGAAGATAAGGGGAATCGCTGGGCAGTGGTGGTGCACGCCTTTGATCCCAGCACTCGAGAGGCAGAGGCAGGCGGATCTCTGTGAGTTTGAGGCCAGCCTGGTCTACAGAGTGAGTTCCAGGACAGGCTCCAAAGTTACACAGACAAACCCTGTCTTGAAAAACAAAAGAAAAAGAAAAAAGAAAAGATGTGGGGAATCACATGCTTTTGAGTAAGACTCAGAACTGCAGGCCTTATCAGGAGCCGCCTGCAGGCATGGAGGTGTTTAAAGCTGGGTTGGTGGTGGTGAGGGGGGACCCTGCAGGTGTCAATGCAGGCAGTGGTCTGCCAAGAGACAAGAATGACAATATAGTTCAGATTGACTTTGTCAACCTGGATCAGACTTCGGGGAGTCTAATGCCAGGCAGTTCACTGTCAGCAGATTTAAAACACAGGACAACTTGGGAAAAGGCTTTCAGGCAACAATCAGTCCAATTCCAGGTGCACAATAAAGCTTAAGGTGTGACTACATAGAAAGTCTTTTTACAAAGTACATGTGACCATGAGGGTGGGCTCTATGGCTAAAAGACCTAGAATCTAGTGTAGTTTCTGACCCATAGCATAGAGGTCAGCGGGATATAAAGTACATGTGACATCTCCCTAAGGATGGGTAATGGTCTAGGGAGGGAAGAGTCTGGAATAACCATCCTGGGAAATTAGGGTGAGGTGTTCTGCCACAGATAACAAAAAGGTCACCAGGTCATTAACAAAATCCACTCTCAGCTTTCTGGATGGAACGAAGGTATTTAATTTTTTTTATCTCCTCCATTGAGATAAATGATTAACATTCCTGGTTCTCTAAGTGCTTCTCTGTGAGTACAAGGACCACTGTGCGCCCAACATCTGCTCCCTTCTAATTTGTTTTTTAAAGAAAAAAAAATAGTGGCTGTAAAAGAGGACAAGGTTGAATACATTGCCTCTACAGCTACCCTAATTAATACAGGTAAGCATAAGAGAATTATAAGAATAGCTAACAGTGGATGAGGAAAGATGAAAGCCATCCTCAATTCAACCATCTCTTGATTAGTTTCTGCTACTATTTTTGCTGTGAGCAAAATGGGTGTAATATGGCCTACTCCACACAAAGTTTGTTTTTTGTTTTTTTTTGTTTTTTTTTTTTTTTTTTTCCCCGAGACAGGGTTTCTTTGTATAGCTTTGCGTCTTTCCTGGTACTCACTTTGTAGACCAGGCTGGCCTCGAACTCACAGAGATCTGCCTGCCTCTGCCTCCCGAGTGCTAGGATTAAAGGCGTGCACCGCCGCTGCCCAGCTCACATAAAGTTTTATAAACAGTCCTTGGCATGGCAAAACAATGTCAGATTGTCTCTTAGCGCAGGTATGTCTTTCATCCGCCTTGACAAACAACATTTGGATTCTGCATTGACAAGAATTAACATGTAATACAGTCATGAAACTTAAGTATCTTTTTTTGGTTAGTCCTTGTTGTTTCCCCCAGGTCTCAGCTTGAGGGGTTAAAGTCTTGGTGTCTCCTTGAGTCACAGCTTCCTCTCCCTCTTTGGGACATCTCCTTTCGATGGATCTGTCCTCTGTCTTTGGCTGCATCATTTCTCCGGTGGCCTCGGGATGTCCTGGTCGGATGCATCAGGTCAGGAGCCATCTGGGACTTCGTTCATGTTCTGAAAAGACTCAAGCATAACCTCACCTTGACGTTAGAACATCGGGCTCTCTCTTTTTATTTAACATCTACTTTAAGCTGTGTCTCCTTTAGGGCAAATACTTTTAGGCAGCAGAAAATGTGTTATCCTTTAGAATGAATTTGAGGGGAGAAGCATTGAGACAGGGTTTCTCTGTAACAGCCCTGGCTCTCCTGGAACTCAAGACCAGGCTGGTTTTGAACTGAGAGATCTGCCTGCCTCTGCCTCCTGAATGCTGGAATTAAAGGCAGGCGTGTGCAACTACCACCACCTGGTGAACTTTTTTTAATTTAAAGTTAACATAGCTAAATAGTATGTGAAGATTAAGTATCCCTTATTTAATTCATTTATTTATTTAATTTGCCAGTTAAGTATCTGATGGTGTCATTCCACAATAGCTTGACCCTGTGGATAGTTAAGAGATTTTAGTAACATGATTAATATTAAAATTTCTCAAGTCATTTGCTAGCATAAGCAGGACCATCATTACTATTTAACTGTAATGAGAGTCCTAGCAAGGAGATGGATAAAGAGCTAGTGGACAAAGCTAAGTTTCAGAGATGATACAATGGCATTTCACTGGAGTTTCCAGGGCCCCAGCCATGTCTGGGGTTATGCTCTGTAGCTGAGTAGACAGGGAGAGGCATTTTGTAAGCCTGTAGTGCACTTTAAGCACAGATCTTTATATACTTGACATCAGAGAATGCCCAAGACACAGACAGATATATTTTCAGATGTCAAGCTGATGTCCATTCATTACTAATTATGCACTAGAAGTTTGAAATACTGAGTGGCCGCCGCCGCACACCTTTGATACCAGGCAGAGATAGGTGATCTTTGAGTTTGAGGCCAGCCTGGGCTACAGAGTGAGTTCCAAGACAGCCAGGGCTACACAGACCAAACCTGTCTTATGAAACAGAAAACAAAATCGAAATGCTGTATAAAATCTGTCTCTAATAGAGGATAGGCTCTCAGGAGCCTCCTATAACTTCCTCCCTTGCCAGAGTTTGATCATTAAATCAGACCAACAGCAAGCACAAAACCAAAGATACAAACAAAATCTATTTAATTAACAGTGCTCATTAACTTTTAAAGAGTTAAACTTAAGGCTTTTAATTTAAGATTTAGTATCTATAAAATTCAGGACAATCTTAATTATGAGTTTAAGGAGACCTTCCTACTAGGTAACAGGATATTCAGAAGTATCCAAGACATAAGCAGAAAATCCTGAAGGAGAAAACAATTGGGTTTTCCCATGTAAGCATGAAAGTGCCCATTCAGCTGATACTGTAAATGGAACAGAGTTGTGAGCAATTTCAAAGCATAACAGTTTCATGGAGGGAAAACTTGCTCAAAGGCTTTAAGTTTTTACTACATTCTGAAGATAGTTTGAAGTAACGGATTCTCAGGCTGTACCAAAAATAATTTTAGGTGAAAACTTCAAAATAATCTAATTTTTATTCACTCATCTTTGGCCTCCAAGGAGATTTAAGAAATATACAATTGTAGTGGGTAGCCATTCCAGCTTTGATCTGGAAGTTCCAACCCCCACTGAGGCCTCAGTAACTGTCACGCCTACAAGGTGGGGCCAAGAGAGGGCCCTGAAGACCCGAGATCCGGATTCCCCGCCCTCTGTTGTTTCCTGGACCCTGGATGCTGGAGGTTGACCGAGCAGAGTTCTTTCCCAGACCCTGTTACTTATCCCTTCATTTGTAAGTTATGCCACTAAATAAATCTCCTTTTTAGCTACATGGAGTGGCCTTAATAATTTCACCAATATACAATTATGTTTGCTTTGTTGTTTGTTTTGTTTTGTTGTTTTTCAAGACAGGGTTTCTCTGTGTAGCCCAGACTATCCTGCAACTAGCTCTGTAGATCAGGCTGGCCTCAACTCAGAAATCTGCCTCCCAAATGCTGGGATTAAGGGCATGTACCACCATACCTGGCAATGTTTGCATTTTTTTTGCCACCATATTATCCAGAAAAAATATTCTAAAAAAAAAACTTTGATTCTAATTTACTCTTATTTTCCTTTTTAAATCCACCCCGAGCTTGTTTAAGTCATTATATTTAATTTTTTTGTCATGCTATACAAAAATATAAATTTAAAAATGAAGTTTTAGCAATAAAAAACAAGATAAATTTTCTTATTTTGTAGACAGGCAGTGGTGGAGCATGCCTTTGATCCTAGCACTTGGGAGGCAGAGGCAGGTAGATCTGAGTTGAAGGCCAGCCTGGTCTAGAAAGTGAGTTCCAAGTCAGCCAAAGCTGTTACACAGAGAAAAACCAAACCTGTCTCAAAAAACCAAAAAAAGATTTTGATCGTTTATAAGGTGATTGACCATTAGCTTGCATGTCTTAATTATCTTTTAACAGTTTATAAAAAGTTAGTAGCATACATACATACATACATACATATATATACATACACACACACACACTATATATAAACAGAAAAATAAACAGAAGGCTCAATAGGACTAAGAAATTTTTTTTTTTTAAAGATTTATTTATTATGTATACAGTATTCTGCCTGTGTACCAGAAGAGGGCACCAGATCTCACTACAGATGGCTGTGAGCCACCACGTGGTTGCTGGGAATTGAACTCAGGACCCCTGGAAGAGCAACCAGTGCTCTTAACCTCTGAGCCATCTCTCCAGCCCAGGACTAAGAAATTTTATAGGTTGCTGCCTTTTGCTAATAACAGATCAGCTGTCCCTGGCTTTCTTTCCTCCTAGGCAGATTTTTTCCTGCTAGTGTTTTGTAGAGATGGAGGTACCAGCAGCTGAGTATTACTGTCATGTTTCAATAAGCCTGGATTCATTTATTTATTTATTTATTTATTTGTTTGTTTGTTTGTTTGTCTGTCTGTCTGTCTATCTATCTATCTATCTATCTATCTATCTATTTATTTATTTACTTATTTATTTATTTATTTTTTGAGACAAGGCTTCTCTGTGTAGTTTTGGTGCCTGCCCTGGATTTTGCTCTGTAGACCAGGCTGGCTCCGAACTTGGAGATTGGCCTGACTCTGCCTCCCAAGTGCTAGGATTAAAGGCATGTGCCACTGCTACCTGGCTCATTTGGCTCCTTGATTTTTTTAAGCAAGGAAACTGAGCTGAAGAAATACACTAAGCCTTTTCTCCCACTTTTGTGTCTATCTCCATTTCCATCTCTGTCTCCAAACCTCACATGTCCCTTCCATTCCAACTGTCTGTTAACTAGACTCCATTCTCAAGGACCTCACTCCAAATGTTTCCTTCCACTATATCCTTTCCACGATCACAATCCTTTTGCAGTGTTTCTTTTTCCTCTCATTAGGTTCCTTTCCGTTCTCACGGCATCTCAATCCTTCATGTGCTAATTTTTATATGAGGCCAGTTAATGTTGAGCCTTAATCCTTAATTCCTTAGGGATGCTCATTTTGGGTAAAGAAGTACAAACGGGAGTTCCGAAGCTACCCATCATGACTAGAAGACTCTGATGCTTCCTTAAGTCTACCCAATAAACTGTCATTCAAATTTAAATAAATAGCAGCGTCAGTTAAAACAGTCAATGGCTGAGAAGCATCTAATAAAAGCTGATTGATTATGGCAAGTTTAGAGGGTTGAGCTGTATAACCCAGAGTGAATACAATCTTGTGTGTGTGTGTGTGTGTGTGTGTGTGTGTGTGTGTGTAGCATGTGAATATTTTATATAAAACATAAGCTCCTTGACCTTTTGAAGAGCCATTAAAAGCAATCTCTATAGGGTTTTTAGATGTAATTTTAGGCAATAATCAGGGAGTATCTTCAAAAATTCTTTGTTTTAAGATTTATTCATTTTCTTTATATACATTGGGTTTTACCTGCTATGTGAGGAACCCAGATCCTCTGGAACTGGAGTTACAGACAGTTGTGAACAGCCATGTGGGGTGCTGGGAATTGAACCTGGATCCTTTGAAAGAGCAGCCAGTGAGTGCTCTTAACCACTGAACCATCCAGCCCAGCTGCTTAAAATTCTTAAAAAGGGAATATTTCAGATAATTATCTATAGATCTCAAGTAATATGTTAATTTGAACTGCCAACTATTAACAGTATGGAACAAATAGTTTACCAGAAAAATAATTATTATAGCCTCTTTATCAGTAAGAGATTATTTCTATGAGCTGCTGGTTTAGCAACCACATTATTTAATAAGCTAATAACCTGCTCTGTTTCAGATATTACATTTTTATAGAATATAATGGCGAGTTTCCAGACAGCAACTTAAAGAGCAGAGCCAGATCCTCAGCAGTGAGAGACAGATAAGAGGATACCCAATGATATAGTTCAAAATTATGAATTTTGCTCTCTCAGTTTATTTACTATGGAAATTAAGCATTAATTAATTGACAATATAATGAATGACTAATACCTCTGGAAATTTAAGCAGCATTGGCTTAGTGCTTTATGTCCTAATTGTGGTTGGTTTTGTACTAGAAGTTAGGCTTGTTTTGATTTTTTTTTCTCCCATGAAGTGGCCATTGATACTGAGTTATTCCTGCTATTAGAGAAAAATTAAAAAAAAATTTTTTTTCCATGAAGGGACCTTTAATTTGAGTTATCCCACTATGAGGGAAAACAAAAAAAAAAATCAAACAGCTCTCTCTTTTTAAAATAATTCACAGAGACTTTGTTATCCTCCTTTACACAGGCTGTCTTTACTTTAGTTCCTATGCTATAAAGTTGCAGAGCTGTAGCTCTGAATGTTTGGTTTCTTTGAACCTTTTTTTTTTTTTTTGAGACAGGGTTTCTCTGTGTAACTTTGGAGCCTGTCCTGGAACTCACTCTGTAGCCCAGGCTGGCCTCAAACTCAGAGATCTGCCTGCCTCTGCCTCCCGAGTGCTGGGATTAAAGGCGTGCACCACCACTGCCTGGCAACAAATATTTTAATAATCATAAAAAAACGCTTTGTCTCTGAAGACTGAGAAGAGCCCTTGTTTAGTGAGAGGACCGCACTTCCCTAACCCTCAATTTCTACAGAAAGAAAAGTTTTCTTACCTTCTCCAATGTTTTTGGTGCCAGTTGAGGGGGACCCTGCAGGTGTCAATGCAGGCAGTGATTGGAGAGGAGATAGGAATGAAAACCAGGTTCGGATTGACTTGGTCAGGAGGGTCACTGGTCACTGTTAGCATTTTTTTTTTTTTTTCGAGACAGTGTCTTTCTGTGTAGCTTTGCACCTTTCCTGGAACTCACTTGGTAGCCCAGGCTGGCCTCGAACTCAGAGATCCGCCTGGCTCTGCCTCCCGAGTGCTGGGATTAAAGGCGTGCACCACCAGTCAGCATATTTAAAATACAGAACAATTTGGGGAAAGGTTTCCAGGCAACAATAATCCAATCAGTCCAATTCTAGGTACACAATAAAGCTGAAGGTGTGACTATGTAGAAAGTCTTTTTACAAAGTACATGTGACCACGAGGGTGAGCTCTATGGCTAAAAGACCTAGAATCTAGTGTAGTTTCCGACCCATAGCATAGAGGTCAGCGGGATATAAAGTACATGTGACATCTCCCCTAAGGATGGGTAACGGTCTAGGATAATCATTCTGGAATTTGGGTGAGGTCTGCCTCTATAGCAAAAGGTGGGTGAGGTGTGTCTCCACAGATAACAAAAGGGTTATCAGGTCATTAAACAAAATCCACTCTCAGCTTTCGGATGGAACACAGGTATTTGATTTTTATCTCCATTGAGGAGACACCCCTGCGTGAATAACATTCCTGGTTCTCTTAGTACAAGGACCTCTGTGCCCACAACAAGGGGGATTCAGAGTTCTGTCTACAGAGTCTATCTGAGGAATTAGTCACTCTAGGACAGAGGAGGCGGGAACGAAGGTAAAGGGGCTGGACTAGGGGGGTTCTGTTTCTGTGCTGATATATTAACTTGCTGAGGCCAGAGGGAGGGTAGATGGTCACTCATTACCAAATGTCAAGTCCAAGGAGATAGGTATTATCCGGTCAGTTACATAACCTGTGAGCGTATAAAAAAGGCACCTTGGCCTCGGACCTCACCTACCTGCGAGCTTTGCCATCTGATCGCTGCTCCCTCTCAGGATGAAGGTGGATGTGGTAAGTACCTTATGATCGTACAGGAGCGGCTTCACCAAGCCCTCAGTGGAAGAGGCAGCTGCACGGTCTTCTGCAGTTGGTTCATGCAGGCCCTGCTTGTCAAGGTCACAGAGCTAACTTCTTCCTCTTATATCCAGCTGGGGTAGGGGTGAGAAGCCCCCACCTCCAGCCTCCCCATGGAGTCAGGTCTCCTACAATTACCTTCTGTCTGCAAGGGTATCAAGCAGGTGGGGGCTGCTGGCTCTTAATTAGTATCTTCTCACACTGGAAGTAGGTAGGCTTCCGCTGACATTGGCCGGCTGGTGCCGGGCTGCCATGCACATGGGATGAGGTGTTTAAGTGCCTAGCCCCTTGGGGATGTAATGTCCTTCTTTATGAGCCCGGCTGGTGGTGAGATGGGTCAAACTCCTATCCAACCAGGGCCCAGACCCTTCCCTGGTCTATCGACCTGATGTGGACCCAGAGTTGGCCCAAAGCAAGGACAGCTTCCGAAACTACACCGTGAGTGAACCCACGTTAACACCCCTTCCCTTTCTCTGCCCGGGTCTCTGGTCCAGCCCTGTGGGGAGCAGCGCTTCCTCTTCTCACAGCTCTAAGGGGGCTTTTGGGGAAGCTCCATTCCGCTTTATACCTGTGGGGCCTCTCCTGCGAGAGGGGAAGCCACGGCTCCCAGTGGGCTGGGCCGATTTGGCACATAGCCTGCGCTGGTTGTCCGGCTTGCAGGCTGGCCCGTTGCTGGATCGCGTCTTCACCACCTACAAGCTCATGCACACACACCAGACGGTGGACTTCGTCAGCAGAAAGGTAAAGGTTCCCTGCTCCTAGCGCAGACTCTGAGGGTGGGAGCCTCCTTGCCTGGGGCCCAATGTACCCACAGAGTGACCCTGCTCTGTTAGCCCCCTCTTGGAACATGGCGAATTTCTCCCTTCTCACCAGCATATCCAGTTTGGAGGCTTCTCGTACAAGAAAATGACCGTCATGGAGGCTGTGAACATGCTAGATGATCTGGTGGATGAATCGGACCCGGATGTAGATTTCCCCAACTCCTTTCATGCATTCCAGACAGCGGAGGGCATCCGGAAAGCCCACCCAGACAAAGGTGCGCCCCACAGCTGTGGTGGGGGAGGGGCCATCATTGCCCTAGCAGGAGACCGGACCTGAGAGGCTTGGTCCTCTCCCACAGGCTCCACCTTAAGGGAAACAGACCCCCAGGCTCCTTGCTTTCAGCCCAAAGTCTGCTCTGCCTACCTTTATCCCTGCATTTATTTGTCCCCTTTCCACAGACTGGTTCCACTTGGTCGGACTTCTGCACGATCTGGGGAAGATCCTGGCTCTGTGGGGGGAACCTCAGGTAGGTGACGGCCAGGTGTGGGGGTGTGGGGCAGCTTCATTCAGCACTGGGCTTGGGGCACTACGAGAGGGAGCAGACCGGCTGACCCCTCACCCACCCACGGCTGCCTGTCCTCTCCTAGTGGGCCGTTGTTGGAGACACTTTTCCCGTGGGCTGCCGGCCCCAGGCCTCTGTGGTATTCTGTGACTCTACTTTCCAGGACAATCCTGACCTTCAGGACCCTCGATACAGGTAGTTCGAAATAGCACCCCACCTTACCTCAATAGACGACCACAGGTGGTCCTTCCCCTGTACCCGCTCAGTCCTGCTCATACTCATCTCTTGGTCACCGCAGCACAGAACTTGGCATGTACCAGCCCCACTGTGGACTTGAGAATGTCCTTATGTCCTGGGGCCATGACGGTGAGCACAGCTAGAGAGACGGGCAGGGAGACAGTGTGGGGATGGTGGTGAGGGCAGCCCCTCTGGGCACCTGGCTGTAAACGCCCCCCTCTCCTGCAGAGTACCTTTACCAGATGATGAAGTTCAACAAGTTCTCCCTACCCTCCGAGGTAGGTGTGGGGAGGGCCCGATCAGGAGCCTAGCCCCGGTCGGGCCAGTCTGGCAGATCTGAGCGTGCTGGGTGTGGCGTCCACAGGCCTTCTACATGATCCGATTCCACTCCTTCTATCCGTGGCACACGGGTGGTGACTACCGACAGCTGTGCAGCCAGCAGGACCTGGATATGCTGCCCTGGGTGAAAGAGTTCAAGTACATAGCTCCTCTAGGGGTGTGGGCAGCGAAGGGGGCTTGGGGCTCAAGAAGGATCTTTCCTGGTGCTCATTATTCCTCCCCACGTTGTCGGCAGCAAATTTGACCTCTACACCAAGAGCCCCGAGCTACCAGACGTGGACAGCCTGCGGCCCTACTATCAAGGGCTGATTGACAAGTACTGCCCCGGCATCCTGAGCTGGTGAATGGTTCCCAATGCCTTCCCACCGCTGAAACAGCACCTAGGCTGGACACCACCAGGCACCGTAACAGCCCGCTCCAGCCTTGCTCAGGGCCCCGTCCAGCTGTCTACAGTCCCTACCCATTGTGGTTGAGGTCACTTGTGCCAGGTATCAATAAAGATTGAAAGAGTTTACAAAGCTGATTTATCACTGGGTATTACTCAGGTAGGGGTAGCAGGAGCAGGCCTACCCAGCACAGGAATACCACTTACTATGAACATGCTGCTTAGCCTCTTGGCTCCAGGTCAGTCATCCAACTTACCCCCCATTCTAGAAATAATTACAAAGTCTTCTAGACTCAGCTTCCTTCAACAGAGAAGTGGGAGGGGAAACCTGGGCAGTGGTGGTGGTGGTGGTGCACGCCTTTAATCCCAGAACTCAGAGGCAAAGGCAGGTGGATGTCTGTGAGTTCGAGGCCAGCCTGGTCTACAGAGCGAGTTCCAGGATAGAAAGGGCAACAGAGAGACCCTGTCTTGAAACAAAACAAAATAAACAAAAAAAATAAATGAAAGAAAAGCATCTAAATAAAACAACATAAATTGATAGGTTGATTGCCCATGCTACACCTATAGATGGCCAGACAGGACTCCCCAGTGCCTTTGGTGTGCCTAAGATGCAGCTCCATCTGGGCTTGCCAGCGACCATCATAGCTTTTCTCGGTCATAGATTCATCCCTCACTGTGACATACAACCAGAAGATATCTCTTTCAGTTCAAAGGCTTCCCTTATTCCCCTAGAATAAGGAGAAAATAAGTCTTTGGACTTAGGGAACTCCCTTCTGCAAGGCTTTTTCTGGTTGGCTTCCCCAATGTAGCTAACATTTCCCTGCATTTCTTGTTAACTGGTGAGTGAATCTAGGGGATTAATCAGATTCATGGGGATCAGATTATTCTCAGGAGTCCAGAACTGAAGAACAGGAGGACCATAGCACTCACCTCTGATGGTGGAAACCTTCCTTATTTATCTGTTGGAACACTTCAGCATAGAAACTCCCTCCCAGGTGTCCTGGTAGAGCTGTGTGCATAGGAAGGACAGTAAACACTTTCCTTTAATTAATATGCCAGTGAGTTGGTTCCTCAGTATCCTCCCAAGATGGACTATTTGTGTTTAAGAGTATACAATCACCCGCGGTGGTGTCGGTGTGTGCCTTTAATCCCAGGACTCGGGAAGCAGAGGCAGGCGGATCTCTGAGTTTGAGGCCAGCCTGGTCTACAGAGCGAGTCCCAGGACAGTCAGGACTACACAGAGAAACCCTGTCTTGAAAAAAAGATCAATATAAGCTTTCAGTATTTTGGGTGTGCTTCAGCTCCTTGATGGTCCTATCTTCGGAGGCAGAGAGAAGCTTCCAGGATGGCTCCTGGTTCCTTTATAGGTCAGGAGTCTCTGGCAAATATGTTGCTATTTAGTGTGACAAGACACCCAAGCTGGGCCTAGTGGCACAAGATTATAATTCCAACACTCAAGAAGCTGAGAAGGAAGGAACATGAGTTCCAGGTTGGCCTGAGCTATAAAGCTAGACTTTCTTTTTTTTTTTTTGGTTTTTCGAGACAGGGTTTCTCTGTGTAGCTTTGCGCCTTTCCTGGAACTCACTTGGTAGTCCAGGCTGGCCTCGAACTCACAGAGATCCGAGCTAGACTTTCTTAAACAAACAAAAATCAATCGGAGTGCAAAATCAGTGGTGGTCAGGGAATGCAGCACAGTGGGAAAATGCCCGTCTCCTACGCATGAGGTCCTGGGTTCGGTTCCCAACACCAAGAGAGAAACCAGTGGCCAGCTGGACAGCCTTCCTTCCTTCCTTCCTTCCTTCCTTCCTTCCTTCCTTCCTTCCTTCCTTCCTTCCTTCTTCCCTCCTTCCCTCCCTCCCTTTCCTTCCTTCTTTTTTCTTATATTGCTGGGAACTGAACCCAGAGCCTCAGTGACTCTACCACAGAGCTATGCATGCCCGTAATCTCAGCACTCAGGAAACTGGCAAGATATCTACTCCACCTCTCCGCCCCGCCCCAGACAGGGTTTCTCTGTGTAACATTCCTGGATGTACTGGAATCTGCTTTGTAGACCAGGCTAGCCTTGAACTCACAGAGATCTGCCTGCCTCTGCCACCCTAGTGCTGGGATCAAAGGTGTGCACCACTACCGCCCAGCCAGAGGCAAGAATTTGAGGCCAACCTGAGCTACAATGTGAGGCTCTGTCTCAAAACAAACAAAAACCAAGCACACAACAGAAAAAAAAATTCCACTTTCAATAGCCACAAAAATAGTGAAGAATAAATTTAACCAAGGAGATAAGGGTTTTTAGACTGAAAAATATAAAACAATAATGAAATGAACTTCAGAATGCACAAACAAATGCAAAGATGTCCCATGTTTACAGATGAAATAATTAATATTGTTAAAATACCCAAAGTAAACCAGACACAGCCTATCTGTAATCCCAGCATTTGGGAGGTGTATACAGGAGGATCAGAAGTTAACAATCTTAGCAGGTCATGGTAGCACACATCTTTAATTCCAGCACTCGGGAGGCAAAGGCAGACATATCTCTGTGAGTTCAAGGCCAGCCTGGTCTACAGAGTGAGTTCCAGGACAGCCAAGGCTACACAGAGAAACCCTGTCTTGAAAAACCAAACAAACAAAAACCAAGCACACTCAGGAAAAGTTACATATCCAATTTGAGAGCAGCTTGGGTTACTTGACATCCTGTCTCAAAAAACAAACCCAAAGGTGCATGTGCACACTTGTGTGTGTGTGTGTGTGTGTGTGTGTTTTGAGATGGCTCAGTGGATAAGGTGCTTGCTGCCAAGCCTGACATCCTGAATTTGAGCCCTAGAACCACATGGTAGAAGCAGAAAACCAACTCCCAGGAATTGTCCTCTGACAGCCTCATGCATGTTACGGCATACACATGTTTCACTCTCCTGGGCACGTGTGCAAGCACTCACACTCATATTAGAATATATATTAAAATATATGTAAATGCGATTACAACAGACTAAGGTCTTCTCACACAAAGGAAACAATCAAATCAACTTAGGGAAGACATAACCTACAGAACGGGAGAAAAACACATTCCTGAAAAGGATTAACATCCAAAACCTATAAAGAACTTACTAAATAGTAGGACAATAAATAACCCAATAAAACATAGGCAAAGATAGGCCTGGAGAGGTAGCTCAGTGGTTGAGAGCATTTGCTCTTACAGAGGACCTGAATTTAGTTTCTAGAATCCACATGTCAGCTCATAACCACCTGTAACTCCAGTTCTAGGGGATCTGATGCCCTCTTCTGACTTCTGGAGGCTCCTGCAGGCTTGTGGTACACATAAAAAAAATCGTTTTTTATTCTTCTCTCCTACATATATTCCAACCGCAGTTCCCCCCCCCCCATTCCTCCCAGTGCCCCCCTCCCTTCCCCTCCCCCTCGCCCAGATCCACTCCTCCTCCATTTCCCTGTAGAAAAGAGCAGGCCTTCCAGGAATATTAACTGAACACAGCATAGCAAGTTAAAGTAAGACCAGGCACGGACCCTCATATCAAGGGACGAGGCAACCCAACCCACTCTGAGGAAAAGGGTTCCAAGAACAGGCAAAAGATCCAGAAACACCCCAGCACTCGGGAGGCAGGGGCAGGCGGATCTCTGCGAGCTCGAGGCCAGCCTGGGCTACAGAGTGAGTTCTAGGAAAGGCGCAAAGCTACACAGAGAAACTCTGTCTCGAAAAACAAACAAACAAAAAAAAATCCAGAAACACCCCACCCCACTGTTAGGAGTCCCACAAGAAGACAAAGCCACGGAACTGTAGCAAATCTGCAGAGGAGCTAACTCAGAGCCATGAGGCTCTATTAATGTGGCTTCAGGCTCTGTGAGCCCCTATGAGACTTGCTTAGTTGATTCTGTGGGCCATGTTCATGGTGTCCTCAACCCCTCTGGCTCCTACAATCCTTCCTCCCCCTTTCTGGGGGGTTCTTTGAGCTCCACCTAATGTTTGGCTGTGGGTCTCTGCGTCTGCCGGATAAAGCCTCTCTGATGATGATCAGGCTAGGCACTGATCTATGAGTATGGCAGAAGATCATTAGGAATAATTTCATTAACTTTTTTTTTTCAGTCATGTTTGAGTCTATCTTAGGTCTCTGGGCTGTCCAGCCTCTAGTTCTTGGTCCTCTAGGCAGTGTGAGCTCCCTCTCATGGCGTGGACCTCAAGTTGGACCAGTCACTGGTTGGCCACTCCCACAAGTTCTGCACCGCCTTTACCTCAGCACATCTTACAGGCAGGACAAATTGTAGCTGGAAGGTTTTGTGCCTGGGTTGATGTCCTGGCACCAACACTGGAAGCCTTGCCTGGTTACAGAAGATGGCCAGTTCCAGCTCTGAATGCCCCATTACTAGGAATCTTCTCTAGGGTCACCCTCATAGATCCCAGGGAGTTTCCACTCCAGTTCTAGGGGATCTGATGCCTTCTCCTGACTTCTGAGGACTCCTGCAGGCACGTGGTACACATGCAAACATTTTAAAAACATCAAATAACAACAACAACCACCAAGAAAAAAAAGGAGGAAAGAGACCTGCAGATGTAGCACAGTGGTAGGGTGTTTCCCTAGCATGCATTATGGCCTGGGTTCTAGAGATGTACAGATCTGGAGATGGCGGCACATGCTTATAGTCCTAGTTACACAGGAGGCTGGCTGAGCAAGATAATCACTTGAGCCCGTGAATTTGGGACTAGCCTGTGTGGAATAGTAAAACCTTCATCACTTCTCCCTCAAAAGACATAAAAATGGCCAACAGGTGTATGAAAAAATGCTCAGTATCACTAACAATTGGAAAAATGTGAACAAAATCTACAATGAGGCACTGAGGAGTATGTTTAATGGTAGAGCACTTGCCTCACGTACAAGGGGCTCTGGGCTACCCTCCAGCACCACCAAAAGCACTGGGAGTTCACCTCACACTTGTTAGGATGGCCATTGTAGAAACAGATGTTACAAGGGCAGGAGAAATGGCTTAATAGTTAAGAGCACTGGCTGTTCTTCAGAGGACTGGATTCAATTCCCAGCACCCCATGGCAGTTCACAGCTGTCTACAATTCCAGTCCTAGGGGATCCGAAACACCCTCTTCTGGCCTCCAAAGGCAGCAGGTACTTCATATGTGGTGCACAGACATGCATGCAGGGAAATCATGTCCACACATCAACTAAAAGTATTAATTTAAAAAACGATGTTACAAAACCCCACAGCCAGTGAAAATGCAGAGTTGTGGAGCCCAGTCCCAATTGATACATCTACAACAGAGCTCCGGTACCCAAGGCTCAGGGATCACTGAAGAAGAGGAGGCAGAGTGAGTGTAAGGGCCAGGGACTTTAGGAGATTGTCTCCTAAAAATGTCAGAAGATACACCCATAAAGTCCCAACATGGCTGCCTAAACACGACCTGAACAAGGATGGCACCAACAGACATGTTAATGTAGACAGGGAAAGCTCAGGAGGCCTCAACCTAGACAACTAAGGGATGCTGAGTGGGAGATAGAGTCTTCCCCAGGGAAGAGCAGACCAATTGGTTATTTAATATCAAATAATCAGTCCTGAAAATATAAAAATATATCAAGTAACAAACAGACTGAGTACACTGTATCTATGTATTTAGGAACACACACACACACACACACACACACACACACGCACACACACACAAGAGTAATTAAAAACAGGTCATGAAGTTGAAAGAGTAAGGGAGTACATGGGAGGGTTTGGAGGGAGGAAGGGAGGGGGAATTATGTAATTATATTATAATCTCAAAAAATTATTTTTAAAAGAGATGAAGGATTATGTGCCAACGAGGATGTGGAGGAAAGGAACTATTTTCACACTATTACTGGAAATATAAATTAGTAGAGCCATTATGGAAAACAGTTGATTTTATATAACCATAAAAAATCACATATAGAGTGAACGCAGAAGTCTACGTACGTGTGGATTCTGGGGATCAAACTCAGACAGCAAGCACCTTTACCTGCTATGTCAACACACACACACACACACACACACACACACACACACACACACACACACGGTGTATCTAGTGGAGCAAAGAGACCTAATGGGCGAGGGGAGGGTTGCGAAAATAGAGTGTAGGGAGGAATTGATGGAGAACAATCTGCTTCATATACAATATATAAGAAAAAAATTTAAAAGTTTGGAGGGTCCTCAAAAAATTGAAAGTATAACTGCTGCCAGGCGGTGGTGGAGCACGCCTTTAATCCCAGCACTCGGGAGGCAGAGAGCAGGTGGACCTCTGTGAGTTCGAGGCCAGCGTGGGCTACAGAGTGAGTTCCAGGACAGGCTCCAAAGCTACACAGAGAAACCTTGTCTCAAAAAACAAAACAAAACAAAAGAAAGTATAACTGCTAACCAGGCATGGTGCTTCAAGCCTGTAATCACAGCAATCAGGAGGCTGAGGCTGGAGAAAAACAAATTGCTAAGGGAACTCTTCCCTTCTTTTGGTTTTTTGACTATGCCTAGGCTGACCTCAAATCTGAAACAAACCTGTTTCAGTTTGCCAAGGGTGCTGCAGAGCCCCATTCCAGATAGATTTTTGTCTGTTTTGTTTTTGCTTTTAAGACAAAAAGTTTTGTGTAGTTCAGGCTAGCCTTGAACCCTCTATGGTGACTTATGATTCCCCTGTCTCAATCTTAGTCTTCAGAGTTCTGGGATTATACGTACTTAAAAGTATTGTGGTGTGTGTGTGTGTGTGTGTGTGTGTGTGTGTGTGTGTGTCTGTCTGTCTGTCTGTCTGTGTGGTGTGTGTCTGCACGTTTCTGTGTACATGAGCACTCCTGTGTGTGGGTACATTTGCACACATGTGCACATGCATACGGATGCCCAAGGCTGACACTGGGTGTCTTCCTTGCATATTGAGGTGAAGCCTCTTGCTGAACCAGAGTTTGCCATTTCAGTTAGTTTGGCTAGCCACCTTACTCTGGGGAGCCCTTGTCTCTGAGTTAGATTAAAAGTGGGCCATCATGCTCACGCAGCTTTTCCATGAGTTCTGAGAATCTAAACTCTGGTCTTCAAGCTTGTGCAGGAAGGGCTTTTCTTGCTCAACTATCTCCCAGCCCAGAACAGATAAATTTTTTTTTGTTGTTGTTGTTTGAGACAGGATTTCTCTGTATAGCTTTGGCTATGCTGGAAATCACTCTGTAGACCAGGCTGGCCTCGAACTCAGATACCACTGCCGGGCTTTTCTTTTCTTTTTTTTTTTTCATTTTTTTTTCAAATAGGAGTGGTGATCTGGTAAAAATGCCAGCAAGCCAGAAGACCTGAGTTTGATTTTTGGAATCAACATGGTGGAGAACCAACTCCTATTAGTTGTCTCTGACCTCCACAGGCACCATGGTGCATGCACCACATACTATAAACAAATGTTCTAAAAATTGTCTTTAACACACATACACAAACTACATAAGAATGTTAATTAACTAACCCACATGTTGAACACACTCTAAAATATCATGTATCATAAATATATACAACGTTTGCCAATTTAAGACACGAGGGAAGCAGTGTTAATTCTAGACCTCGGGATGTAGAGGTCGGAGGAGCAAGTGGTTGATCAAGACCAACCTCAGCTACAAGGTGAATTCAAGGCCAAACTGGGCTTGTCTCAAATAAAAATAAACAAACAAAGAAAAACAAGAAGCAATGAAGCTGGGCGGTCGTGGCACATGCCTTTAATCCCAGCACTCGGGAGGTAGAGCCAGGTGGATCTCTGTCAGTTCGAGGCCAGCCTAGTCTACAGAGCGAGATCCAGGACAGGCACCAAAACTACACAGAAACCCTGTCTCGAAAGAAACAAAAAACAAAAACAAAAAAAGCAGCAATGATCTTGAGGATGTGGCTCAGTGGCATAGAGCTGATTGATATGTTCCCAGTTTTGGGTTTTATTCCCAGCACCAAAAAACAACCAACTAACAGCAACAAACCCCCCAAAATTCATTCTCTCAAATTCAGAAGGCCTAAGTGAAAAATAAATGTTTGGGAAGAACTGGTGGTTTTTGGTGTTTTTCCCCTTTTCTCCCAGCTCCCTGGTGACAGTGTCTTTGTACTGACTTCAGGTCTTCTGGGTGTGGACAAGGGCTATCTGCTGCTGTGATACTTGGGATGGCACTTAGGGACCACTTGAGACAATCCAGGATGATCTCATCTCAAGATCTGTCACTAACCCCTGCTGCAAATATGTTTTTTCTAAATGGCACAACTCACAAGCTCTGGAGACTTCATTTGGTTTTGTCGTGCTAGAGATTGAAGGTGGGCCTTGGTGAATTCTGAGGATTTGATGTGAGGACTTTGGGGGACTGCTTTTCAACTTGCCTCAAAGGCTCTACCAGACCTCCTGGCACCAGCCATTTCTCCAAGGGCCTTTGGTTCTTCATGCTTCAAATCTACATGTAGGGGCTGAATGCTATGATGCAGTGTGGACAAACATGATTTACTATGCCCATTCTCACACCTCTGACTCTATGTAATCCAGGCTGGTTTGAAATCTGAAATCCTTCTGCCTTGGCCTCCTGAGTTCTGGGATTGACAGGTATGAGCCATTGTATCTGACCTGATCATCTCTTGAACATCCAACCCACTCTGGTTGTGATCACTGGACACAGTATTGCTTTGGTTGTCCTTCTGACTATTGCCCCCAGAACCTGTCTGTGGCTCTTGTAGACTCTTTCCTAAACCTGTCACCCCTAAAAAGGCCCAAGGTGTCATGGGAGGATGGCAGGACTCCAGGTCCTGTCCACTCAAGGAGAATGTCAGGCCTTTCTGGGGACTCAGGCTTGCTGGGACTGCTGTGGGGCCAGAAGGAAGGAATGGGGACTTGGCCTTTTAGCCACAGAACACGTGGCAAAACATAGATTAATAGAAATGGGTTAATTGAAGTTATAAGGGCTAGCTAGCAAGAAGCCTGCCAAAGGCCATGCAATTGGTAATATTAAGTCTCTGAACGATTATTTTATAAGCAGCTGAGGGACCACGTGGCCGGGTGGTACTGGAGAAACCTTCCGACTACAGCTTTTTCTTAACCCTCTTCCAGCCTTGCCACTGCCCTTGAAGCTTCTGTTAGTTGAATGTGGTTGCTCTTTTGGGTCTTCCTATGCAGAGACTTTGGAAACAGAAAAACAGCCACTGGTTTCTGCTTACTGCCTCTCAGGGGCCGCAGGCCAAAGCTATTGTGATAGGATCCTGGAAGACCACTGGAACACCATCACGATAGTGGTCTTCCTTCAATCTGTCACCACGATGTCTTTGGTGGCCATGTTTTTCTCTTTCTTTCTTTCTTTCTTTCTTTCTTTCTTTCTTTCTCCCCTCATTCGTTTGTTCCTTCGTTCCTTCGTTCCTTCTTCCTCCTCCTCCGCCTCCTCTTCCTTTTCTTCTTCTTTTGAGACAGGGTTTCTCTGTATAACAGCTCTGGCTGTCCTGGAACTCACTATGTAAACCAGGCTGGCCTCACACTCACAGAAATCCACCTGCCTCCGCCTCCCCAGTGCTGAGATTAAACCTGGCTGCTAGCCATGTTTTTCAATACTGCTTTCAGAGCTGAAAAGAGGGCTGGAGAGGGGGCTCAGCCATTAAACGCTAGGCTCACAACCAAAACTACAAAGTGAGAAGGGCAGTTTTGTTTATGACGAAGCCAATAAAATGACTACTGTTAATAAACCTTCATCTCTCAGTATGGGTATTTCACCTTTTATGTGACAAAATGAGAAATGTAGCCTGATGAGGACATACATGCTCTAATCTCAGCACTTGAGAAGCTGAGGCAGGAGGATTGCAGCAAGTTTGAGGCTAGCCTGGACTACAAAGTGATTTCGGGTCCAGCCAGTGCTACATAGCAAAACCTTGTCTCAAAACCAACCAACCAATCAATCACCAGACACAAAACAAAACAACAGCCAAATGAAACAAACAGCCCCCCAAAACAGATGGGTAGACCATATTTGTAACCCCAGTATTTGAGAGGTGTAGATAGAAGACTGGAAGTTCAAGGCATCATTGGCTACCTTTCCCCAGAAAGGCCTGACATTGCCCTTCAGTGGACAGAATCTGGAGCCCTGCTACCTTCCCATGCACACTCTGGGCCTTTTTAGAGGTGACAGGTTTAGGATAGGATATAGCCTGGGCTACATGAGATTTCCTGTCTCAGGAAAACAAAACAGAAACAAAAAAGGAACAACACTCTGATACATTATAACATGGATGGATCCTAAAAATATAGTGCAAAAGCAGACCCCTCCCCTCAAAAAAAAAAAAAAAAAAAAAAGAGGGAGAAGGAAGAATATAATTCAGTCTAGAATTAAAAAAAAAAAAAAAGGAAAACACAAGTTGTTAGGGACGAAGGAGTTATTGTCTAATGGATACACAGGGTTTCTCTTTGGGGTATTGGAAAAGTTCTAGAAACAATAGCAAGATATTATAGTTATAAAATATTGTGAGTGTAGTTAATGCTACAAAAACACATACTTAAAAACACCGATGGCTCAGCAGTTAAAGGAGCATACTGCTCTTGCAGAGGATCCAAGTGCAGTTTCTAACATTCATACCTGGGGGTTCAGAACGGTTTGTAACTCCAGGGGATCGCATGCTTCTGGCACCTATGATCACATGTACATACATGCAATTAAACACGTAATTAAAAACATGTATGCAATTAAAAATAATAAAAGTAAAATCTTTAAAAAAAAATGGTTAAGGTGATGGGGAGATGGTCTAGTTGAGAAAGTGCCCACCACACAAGAACGAGCACCCAAGTTTGGATCTCCATAACACATGTAAAAAAACTGGGCATGGCCAGTCATGGTGGTGCACGCCTTTAATCCCAGCACTCAGGAGGCAGAGGCAGGCAAGATCTCCAAGTGTGAGGCCAGCCTGGTCTACAGAGCAAGTTCTAGGATAGCCAGGACTACACAGAGAAACCCTGTCTCAAACAAAGAGCGAAACACCCCATCAAAACAATAAATAAACAAACATGGGCTTGGTGGCCAGCCAGCAATCCCAGTGCCGGGGATGAACAGACAGGAGGATCCTTGGGGCTCGCTGGCCAGCCAAGAATCCGGAAGCTATGCTGGGAGAACAAAAGGAGGTGTGGACCAACAATAGAGCTGAGATAAAGGAAGCTGGGCTGCAGGATCCCAGGGAAGAGAAATGGACTCCCGCTCTGTTGTCCTCTTCCCAGGACAGGGCTACGGGCGACCACACGCTCCTTCTTCATTCCATCCAGGGTCTGGCACCTCTGCTAACATAACCATCTAGTACTCGTCCCCTCTTCTATCCTTCTCACACTCTGACCTTTCTGAAGACCAGGAAGTAGAGCAGGAGGTGGAGAGAGGGATGTGCTCTGGAAAGTTCCCCGGTCCTTGGGTGGTTCTAGTTTCATCTTCCTCCATTGGTCTCACAGCCCTCGTTGTACAGGTCTGCCGGGCGGGGCCACACCGAGGCTTCTTGTAACCAGGCCTTTTGGTTTATTTTATGGAGAAGACTGAGTGACAAGGAGGGAGCCCAATCAGCTGGGTCAGTAACCAGTCTAGGCTGTGCTGACTGTCCTCAGGTCTCTCTAGAAGGAAGAAACCACCAGCAAGGGGGATGTATAAACGGTGCCTTTATTGGTACAGTCTGAGGGGCAGGTAGGCACCGTCACATGGTTCCGCTCCCCTTTGCTCCCAGTCTCAGCACATCCAGCTCATCCCCTCCACAGTGGGGCTGGATAGGGGCTCCAGACTCAGGCCTCTACATCCACGGGTACACTGATTACAATGTCCCAGGAAAGTCCTGAGCGAGGCCCCATGCCCACTTCTGGTTTGGTTGCCAATACAGTGGAAAGTGACTTAGAGGAGGATGTGGCTGGTGCAGAGGGACTAGTAGGGCTCAAGGTATCACCAACAGTCCTCAGGGGTGGCATTCCAAGCCACCTGCATCTGCCCTGGCAGGACTGCCTAAGGCACAGTGACGGGGCTGTGTCGTGATGTGGGCTGGAATTCTGGGGATCTGACCCCATCAGGACATGTGGCTGGCTGGCTGACAGACAGCACACGAAGCTATTTTTTCCTCCGGGAGACCCCCGAGTCACTGCTGTTGTTGTTGGGGGCTGGGGCAGCCTGCTCAGCGGCAGCTCTGGAATCCTTTTTGGGAGTCTGCTTCCGTTTTTCCTCTCTAGACACTTTTGAGGACTGGAGTGGGGAGGGGGCAAGTAGGGTCTGTACAACTCTGACAGTCACCACAGCCCCCAAGAGCCCCCAGAGCAGGATGGGAGGCTCCAGAGGAGACAGCTGCGTCCGAATCCAGTTCAGTGTCTGAGCTAGAGCATTGCTGGGGCTGCGGGTCCGGAGTGGACTCTTATCCTGTGGAGATAAAAACCACGAAAAGCCCATTAGATTTACTCCGGCAATAGCCACGCACCCTGCTACCTCCCACAGTCCAGCTGACTCCTTCACACCTGAAGTCCAAACTGTTGGAGCAGTGTTTCCAGCTTTGGGTCCCCCAGGGATACAGCTGGGAAGAATTCCTCTACCCACTGGCGGTGCCACCACTGGCTGTAACAGAACTGGACAGTCAGCATGTGGCTATAGCCCAGGCCTTGGCACCCCACCCATCATCCCAGCCTTACCTCTGCTCCCCAGGCTTTGAGAACCAGTACTTATAGTGCTGGGCCCGCAGGTAGGTGGGTGGCTGCTCATGAAAGGGGTACTGGGCAACATGGTTCTGGACCAGGCGGATCACTGTGGCAGGGGAGGAGAGGTTGACATGGCTCTGAACTTGTCCTTCCCTTCCCAGCCCCTCTCCCGGCCTATCCCTCACCTGGCTCCTTGCCCTGCAGGAGACGCAGCACCAGGCTGGTGAACCAGGGGCTCTGTGTATGTGGGCCCAGGGCTGCAAACCACATCTGCCAATCAAGGCGCGGCTGGTGGGGTATCAGGAAAGGGGGTGGTCGGCTCACATTCCCAGGTTTGTACATGAATTCTATCTCCTGGAAGATGGACATATGGTTAGCTGGGATGGCTGGACTTGGTCCCTCGACCCTGACATCCTTTGGGAGGGCTCACTGTCCAATGGTGTCCATCATAGCTGCCCTCCAGCACCACTTCGGGCCGTCCACCCAGACCAGTCATCCGACGGAAGAGGCCGTATGAGCTGGCCAGCTGCAGGTGCTCCACAGAACTGTACAGGCGATGAGCCCCAGTCCAGAGACGCCCGTGGGTCCCAGGCTCCATATAGGAGTAAGGTACCTGTAAGCGCAAGAGGGCAACAGCTCAGTGCTGCCCCATCTTCCCCCAACCCCGTTCTCCACAGGGCTACCTACCAGGCTGATCAAGAACAAGGCCACCGTGGCAGTGCCCAGGATGGAGAGCTGGATACTGGCAAAGAACTTCCGTAGCCATCCTTGCACCCGGATCCACCTGGGGACAAGGGGGCCCAGGTATCGTCAGGCCAGGCCTGAGCTGAGAGCAGCCTCTTCCCCCTGCCTTCAGGTACACACATACCTCCAGAGGGCAACGAGCAACTCCCAGGCCAGGGAGGCTGCCCCGAGCCACACAGTAGGCAGAGTTACCATCTTCAGCCACTGGGAGAACTGGTGGAAGGTAAAGGCTGCCAAAGGAGATTGTGATCAGGGGCTGACCCAGCCCTTGTCCTGAGATCCCCAAGCTGGCACTTACTGGTTCCCCTCACCCCCCACCCCCATCTCCCCACCCCCACCCCCCACCCCGGGGGTGAGGACCGAACCGGGCCTTGTGCTTGCTAGGCAAGCGCTCTACCACTGAGCTAAATCCCCAACCCCCACTTACTGGTTTTAGAGAGGATGTTATGCTGCTGCCAGTCAACCTCCAGGCCAAAGTAATGCACGGTGCCATAGGCCAGTAGCCCATAGGCCGTCAGTTCCAGCAGTAGGGACAGCATGGTCAGCAGGGTCTTGGGCCAGGCTATGGGCAGGACAGTCATAGGTTGGCTGAGGAGCTACAGCCAAGGAAGGGGCTGGGGCAGAGGTGGAACAGGGGTTCTTTGGGAGTACCAGGCAGATGACATCAGTTTGGTTGTCATGACAGGATGACACTCACAGGTGGGCATCTTCTTGGGGCATCTGAGGCCAGGCTCAGCAGACAGGTGACGGTCATCCAGGAGGGACGTGGTAAGCACCAAGGTTAGCAGGTTGAAGAAATTGTAGTTGCCAGTAATGATAATCAGGACTTGTAATAGTACCTGCAGGGAAGGTCTGCGATCAGATCTACGGTGGGCTGTTCTTCCTGCGCCCTTCTGACCTAGAGACTGACATTTTCATAGAGGCTACATGCAGCCTTGATCCGAGTAGCGCGTCCCTCTGCCTGCCATGCTTTCTCAACAGCACCCACATCACCTGGCCACTCCCCGGGGCTGCTCGCTCTGCTACAGGACTCACTGGTCAGTGCGGAAGGCCACACTCTCTTCTACCCACCTGAGCATAGAAGGCACTCAATCGCAGGCGGCGAACAGGGGCAAAGAACAGAGGGGGCACAGCAATCTCGATGAGGAAGGTGGCCACCACACTGAGCTTGTGCAGCCAGACTGGCAGGTGGTGGGCAAACCAGGCAGCCGGGGTGGGCAGGCACTGTGTCTCATAGTGGTAGGTGAGAGCTGCAGGTAATGGGTGGGGGGGTGGGGGTCAGGGCTGATGAGAGCCTCCAGACCATCCCAGCGTCCGGCCCAGGCCCTCACCAGTGAGTCCCCACCACGCAGGGCAGCGGCTGGTCAGCTTGACCACACCAGAGGCAA
This sequence comes from Peromyscus eremicus, assembly GCF_949786415.1. Lineage (NCBI taxonomy): Eukaryota > Metazoa > Chordata > Mammalia > Rodentia > Cricetidae > Peromyscus > Peromyscus eremicus. The sequence continues at coordinate 14,020,458 of NC_081436.1, read as the reverse complement.
ACATGAGCCGAAACAGCAGCCAGCGCACGAGCCAGAACGGGAGGTTTTCGAGGGGTAAGGCCCCTGCCGGTCCACCCTGGGGGGCCCTGTGGTTGGAAGGCTTCCTCAGCGGGGCTACTAGTACAGCCAGGAATCCTGCCTCCAGCAGCAGGGAATCCCTATAGGGAGAAGAAATATCATAAAGGGTTCCTCTCCGTTAAGACTGCTTCCCTCGCAGGGTCCTCCCCGGGAGAGGCAAACATCCCTTGCCCAGCCTCAGGCAGCACTGGCCCAGGAGTTACTCACCACTGGAAATAAAGGAACACTTGGCCCACCTGTAGGGAGAGGAGCTGTTAAAACAGCCATCGTGCATCTGCTGCATTAGGCGAGGCAGAGTGGGTGGATTAGACAGAGGCTGAAGTTGTTAAAGAGTCTCACTTGCCTGGCAGACTGACAGGTAGGCAGCCCAGAGCAGCAGGTAGATGAAGGGATGTCGCATAGAGTTCAGGAGCAGGGCACCGAGCCCTAGCACGGTGCCCAGCAGGGTCAGTAGATCCAGACCCTGGGCAGTATCCAGACCCAGTCTTGGTGCCTCCCATAGCAGCGTTGGCGTTTCCCACAGCTGCTGCCACCGACCCTTGCCTTGGGGCCGCAGTGTTCTTCGAGCAGGAAGGATGCCCTCGGGGCCATAGAGGCCTGTGGGAGGGCACGTCAGTGTCTTCTCAGACTAAGTCCACCCTAATCAAGCCCTGAAGATGCCCCACTACCAGCTCCAGGCATGCAGATGCCATACTGTCAGGACCTCTAAATGCTCCCCCGCACCCCGCGCACCCCGGGTTGTGCCTGCAGATGTTCCCACCCCAGGTAGGGCTTGCTCTACCAGACGCTCTCTTTCAGGTTAGAAATTGTTGACCCCCAACCCCAGGTTCAGAAGACCTAACTCTGGGTCAGCACCTTCCGCTGGAGAGTAAAAGGTAAAAATCTGTCTCCTACTCCCTTCGGGGTTCTGCCCTAATCCCGGACGAGAATCCGAATGGTAACGGGAAACCGATCCTTGCACATCTTTCTCCCTCCACACTCGTGTAGTGGCCCGCAGTACACAAACTACCGCCCCCTAGTCCCACGTAGAGGCCTGGACCTCACACCCGCCTCGGAGAGCTCGTACTCAGGGTGAAGGGAGGGATGATACCACGTGTGAGTGTGTCCCACTCTCGGCGCCCTCACCTGGGATCTGGGTGTAGAGGGACGCAAAGGCAAACGTGTAGACGGCGGCCACACCCTGTAGGAAAAGCTGCTGAGGGACCCGGGAACTCGCCATGTCCGCTACGCGGTCCGCCAAAGCAGTGCCCTCCGGTCCCCCCCCAGCCCCGCCTCTGGCCCACGCCCCACTTGGAATCCGTCGGGTTTGGCCACTGCGCTCCACCCAGTGCCAAGGAACTCACCGCTAACTGGCCCAGAAACTTAGTCTCAGCGGGTCCTCCAGGGCCCGCCCCGGACGCCTAACCACGCCCCTCGTCGTAGGCCCCGCCCCGTCAGGTCCGCCTCTTTCCCTCGTGCGCCTTCCTTCCACTTTGAAACTGGGGGCCCGCGTTACGTCATAGGTGTGCGCGCCGCGTCCGTGTACGTACTTCCTGGGCGGGAACACCAAAATGGCGCCAGAGCCAGTGGCGGGTTGATCCTGCTGGCCCTATCCGGAGCCAGTGTACGGTCCCGGGCCTCTAGTCCCTTTCTGGACATGGAGGATGTGGAGGTGCGCTTCGCTCACCTCTTGCAGCCCATCCGGGACCTCACTAAGAACTGGGAGGTGGACGTAGCGGCACAGCTGGGCGAGTATCTGGAGGAGGTGAGGGCGGCGGGGGAATGGCACGAGCCTGGGGACCCAGGCGTCACTGCCACCCCCGCCTCCAGGTCTGTAGCCGTCTGGTGTTTTGTCCTCAGTTTCTCGGTTTTTTTTTTTTTTCCTCCCCCAACTCCAGCCTGCCTCTCAAAACTTTCTTCAGTTAGGTTCTCCTGCAGCTGTCATTTTCTGGTCTCTACCCGTTAACGAGCTGTGAAATCGATTTGGTTGGATGATAACCTTTTTCTTCAATAAATACATTATTTCTGCTTTCTTTTCGGGGTGCAATACATTGGGAAGCATCACTTTCGTACTCCTTTTTTGGGGGGTGCTTGGGATTTAACCTAGGGCTTTGTACGAGCTTGGCAAGCGCTCTACCACTGAGCTTTTTTTTTTTTTTCTTAAATCCTTTTTTTCTTCTTAAGACAGGCCTTAAACTGGAATCTTCCTGCCTCAGTATCTCAATTATTTGCGAGTACTAATCGACCCTACTATGCCTGGACTCTTGACTGTATTTGAGAGATCTGGATCCCGAAGGGAAAGGGATTTCGTATTTTAGACCTCAAGCTCCGCCCATGTCTTTTCCCTGGTGTGTCGTGACGCACCCATACCCGGGGCTCTTAACTTGAGCCAGCTTTGTCCCGGAGGGTCCGCCCCTAGTGTGTGGCCCTGCCCCTCGCTGTAATCTAGCCTATCAGCATTTCACGCCTCCATTTTTAGCAGCAGTGTCTAGGTCTCTTCAGGCTCTGTCTGCTCCATTTCTGCGTATTCACTCCTCAGCCCAACACAATCGGATTCCACTACTGAATAGTTACAGATCTCTTGTGTTGAACGATAGTGGTTTTCATCTCACAAAATCCAAAAGATGCTCGAAATGTCCTGTAATTCAGTTGGGGAGCATTTGTTTGTCTGACAAATTCCTTTTTGAAACAGTGCTATTAGGATTTCTATTTCACTGCTTCGTTTTTCTCTCCTGAGTGTTGAGCTTCCCGGCGTGGAGCCTTCTTCCCCTTAAAAACAGAAAATCTTGCGTGATTTAAAACACGGGTTTTCAACTCCATGTCGTGGGATACACCCATACCGCTACTACTTGTAAGCTGTTCCAATGTTGCCTCCAAATCTGTTTGTTCTCGAAACTCTCTTGGCATTTTCTGGGATGTTACATAAGCCCTTGGGGTTTTATTTAAAGTGGAGCTTTTGATTTTTGGTTCAAATTCTAGTCCTGTTTTGGTAAAGAGTTTTACTGTTCAACTAAAGGTGGAAATTAAGAGATGTAATAAGGCTTCATATCCCACACCTAGTTGACCTATGAATTCTGTTAGTTACACAGCCAGAGTATCACATTGTGTCTGGTCTAGGCCTATTAAACCTAGATATTTAAGACCTTCTCATCCAAGTTCCTAGATTGGACATCATCCAGTAGCTAGAGCTAGTGTGAGTCTTAAAAATTTAAACGAAGCCGGGCGGTGGTGGCGCACGCCTTTAATCCCAGCACTCGGGAGGCAGAGCCAGGCGGATCTCTGTGAGTTCGAGGTCAGCCTGGTCTACAGAATGAGATCCAGGAAAGGTGCAAAGCTACACAGAGAAACCCTGTCTCGAAAAACCAAAAAAAAAAAAAAAAAAAAAAAAATTAAACGAGCTGGGCCATGGCACATGCCTTTTATCCCAGCACTCAGGAGGTAGAGGCAGGCAGATCTCTGTGAGTTTGAGGCCAGTTTGGGCTATGGAGGGAGATCCAGGATAGGCACCAAAACTACACAGAGAAACCCTGTCTCGAAAAAGCAAAAAAAAAAAAAAAAAAGAGAGAGAGAGAGAGAGACAGGGCTGGGAGTGCAGGGAACTGGAGAGATGGTTCATCAGTTAAGAGCACTGGTTGCTCTTCCAGAGGACTCAGGTTCAATTCTTTTTTTGTGTGCTGGGGGGTTTGAGATAGGGTTTTTCTGTGTAGCTTTGGAGCCTGTCCTGGAACTCAGTGTGTAGACCAGGCTGGCCTGGAACTCACAGAGATCTGCCTGGCTCTGCCTCCTGGGTGCTGGGATTAAAGGAGTGCGCCGCCACTGTCCAGCCTCCAGGTTCAATTCTAAGTGTCCACATGAGGGATCACAGCTGTCTGTAACTCCAGTTCCAGGGGATCCATTGCTTTCATCTGGCCTCGGTTGGCACCGAAAGTGGTGCACAGATACATGCAGGCAAAACACTCACAGAATTTTTTAGAAAATTAAAATCAGGGCTAGAGCGATGACTCTGATTAAGAGTACATGCTACTCTTGCAGAAGACCTGGGTTTGGTTCTCAGAACCCGAATGTAGCTCTACTTCCAGGGGTTCCAGGACCATCTTCCGGTTCCATGGACACCTGCAAGCACATGGCACACACACATAAATGCAAGCAAACACACATCTTAGGAAAAAAAATTATACTCAGTTTTAGTTTAAAGCCCTCAGGTTTTTATTGCATTCATTGCTCGGTAGTTTTAGCTTTACCCACGGGTGTCCTGTACCTTATGTGCGTTTTAAAATTTTTTATTTTAATTTTCAAAATTAACATGATTATGTGGGGGCAGGACATGCATACCAGTGTGCTTGTGGAGGTCTCTTCTTTCCTTCTACCACATAGATACTTAGTCATCAGGCTTCATGGCAAGCACATTTATCCACTGAGCTATCTCACTGCTCAAAGGCTGCATACATTGTAGGCAAGTGCTCTGTCTTTAAGCCACACCTCTAGGTGCTCTTTGTGTTTTTTGAACACTCAACCTATGGCATCCCATGCTTGTTCTTGGCTGAAGGATATCTGTGATTTCTTGTCCTATAAGTGACTGTTCTATTTATGACTGAGTCTTTTCATCCTTTAACTTTTTTATTATTTTCTTTCTTTCTTTCTTTCTTTCTTTCTTTCTTTCTTTCTTTCTTTCTTTCTTTATCCATCCATTTATTTATTCATTCATTCACTCATTCATGTATTTTGGTTTTTTGAGAGGGGGTTTCTGTGTAATTCAGGCTGTCCTGGAACTCACTCTGTAGACCAGGCTGGCCTCAAACTCGGAGAGATCTGCCTGCCTCTGCCTCCTGAGAGCTGGGGTTAAAGGCATGTGCCACCATGCCCAGCCCTGATCCTTTATGTCTGAAGTGTCAGTTAACCATTCTATCTAAAATAATTCTCTTTGATATAACAATGTCATAAGGTATTCTTCAACTTGCTTGTTTGTGGTCTGTCTCCACCCTACAATGTAAATTCTAAAGGGGCAGAGACTGTGTGTATGATTTCTTCTACTTTGTAGAATGCCTGACACATAGATGCAGGATAAATGCTTATTAAGTGAACATGGGCTCTGATGATTAACTTATACTGCACAGTTGGCTGAGGAATGCCAAGAACAGTGTTAAGAGGTCATACTGCACCCTAATTGTCGTGCTAGAAACCCCATCCAACGACTGAGGGATCTGGATGCAGAGATCCACGGCTAGGCCCCGGGTGGAGCTCTGGGAGTCTATCGAGAAAAAGGAGGGTTTATATGAGCGAGAATTGTTGAGACCAAGGTTGGATAAAGCACAGGGACAAATAGCCAAACGAATGGAAACATATGAACTATGAACCAATGGCTGAGGGGTCCCCAACTGGATCAGGCCCTCTGAATGGGTGAGACAGTTGTTTGGCTTGCTCTGTTGGGGAGGCATCCAGGCAGTGGGACCGGGTCCTGTGCTCATTGCATGAGTTGGCTGTTTGAAACCTGGGGCTTATGCAGGGTCCCTTGGCTCGGCCTGGGAGGAGGGGACTGGACCTACCTGGACTGAGTCCACCAGGTTGATCTCAGTCCTCGGGAGAGGCTTTGCCCTGGAGGAGGTGGGAATGGGGGGTGGGCTGGGGGGAAAGGGAGAGGGGCGGGAGGGGGGAGAACAAGGGAATCCGTGGCTGATATGTAGAACCGGATTGTATTGTGGAAAAAAAAAAAAAAAAAAAAAAGAGGTCATACTGGCTGTGTAGAGGTAGCATATGCCTTTAATCCCAGCACTCGGGAGGCAGAGGCAGGCGGATCTCTGTGAGTTCGAGGCCAGCCTGGGCTACCAAGTGAGTTCCAGGAAAGGCGCAAAGCTACACAGAGAAACCCTGTCTCGAAAAACCAAAAAAAAAAAAAAAAAGAGATAGAATTTCTGCTTTCTAGGGAGAAATCCTAGATACCAAGTAGGAACCACATTGTTGGGTATTAGGTGCCTATTTGGCCTAAGTACTGTTTCTTTGTGTTTTATATAAAGCAATGTAGTTTTTACAACAAAAACTGATATAGTCACCAGAGAGATGAAATGATATGCCGGAAGTCACAGCTGATAGTGGACAAAGCAGATCTCTTTCCCCCCACTGCCTGTATCTGGGTGTTGTCATAAATGGGTGATAGATTGGAAAAAAAAGGTTAGGATACTATGAAGACTTTGACTGAGGGACCTGATTTTATTTGAAGTAAAAGGAGTTGTCATGTCTGATAAGCTGAAAATTATGTAGAGGGGACATTGTGTTTGCCTTAGTGGGAAGCATGAGAGTGCAGCTCACATGGGAAGTCCAGTAGCTGGAGGAGACTGTGGGTTTAAAGACCTCTTGAAGCCTTGTTTAGAGTTTCAGATCTTTCCCTCCGAGTGGCAGAAGGCCTGTAAAGAACATACAGAAGACGGGGTCGGGAGGAGCCCGGTTAGAGGTTAGGCTGGGCCAGAGCAGTAGTCGTGGGAGAGGAACATGGAAGTGGTAAGGGGCTGATCCTAGATTGAACGGACAGGTGAGCAAAAGAGGAGAGGAGCTGAGGTCCTTCAGTTTCTGGGGAGGAGTAGGGATGCTTGGAGTCCGTCATGACCTGTTCCTTTCACTCTTGTTTATAGAAATCTAGATCGTTGAATAAGACAGTTGGACATAGGTGTCTGGGCAGTAGTAAGAGTGTCTGTAAGATCTTGAGTTCAATCCCCAATACCTTGAACATTTCTGTGCCATATCTTGTTTTTTTTTAGATCCCCAGTAGCTACCTGTAAATGGAACCTCAGAGCCTCAGGGAGAAAGTTATTCTGAGGACAGATTTGGCAATTGTTGACATGTGTGTGGCTGGTTGCTTGCATATGATAGAAGGTGTTCATTGGTATAAAGAGCCAAAACACTGGCTAAGAGCCAAGGTTCACAGAGACCAAGGAGGGTTGCAGAGAGAGAACTACTTATGGCACTGTTTCCTCAATTTTCCAGTCAAAGGATAGAGAGTGCTGTATTTGTCTGTCTCCTTTTCCTTCTCTCGGGGTAAAGGGTCTTTGTGCTGGAGTCTGTCCCAGTTGGTTTTGACCTGGGTGGGTACAATGTGAGGTGCTGGTGACAGCTGGTATGCTACTTTAGCCATCATGGTCAGTATCTTTGGGGACCTCTCTCTTCCAAAACACTTGGTCTCAAAGGATCCAGGAAGTAGGGGGAATCACAAAGATCTAGCTTTCCTCTAGAAATACCCAGAGGCAACTGGCAAAATCTAGTAGACTTGGAGCTATGTTTGTGGGTGGTGGGTTGAGCTGCCCTGGAGGAAGTGAGCATAGCCTTCTGCCCTGGCATCTTGCTTTCTTTGATTCTGTCTCACTGTGTAGCGTAGGTGGAACTTGAATCCTACTCAATGTCCCAACTGCTGGGATCATAGGCATGCCCACCGAGTCTAGCTTACTAATGTTTTCTCTTGCAGCTGGACCAGATCTGCATTTCTTTTGATGAAGGCAAAACCACTATGAACTTCATTGAGGCAGCACTGTTGATCCAGGGCTCAGCTTGTGTCTACAGTAAAAAGGTGGGTTCCGGGCTGGAAAGATGGCTCAGAGGTTAAGAGCACTGGCTGTTCTTCCAGAGGTCCTGAGTTCAATTCCCAGCAACCACATGGTGGATCACAACCATCTGTAATGAGATCTGGTGCCCTCTTCTGGCCTATAGGCATATGTGTAGGCAGAACACTGTATACATAATAAATAAAATTAAAAAAAAAAAAAAAAAAAAGGTGGGTTCCACAGACTGCTGATCTTTGTGCTTTAGTGTTGAGTGGGAGTAACATGATTGGCTTCTTCTGGGCCAGCAATGGTGTACATCTATCTGTAGCCTGCTTTCACTGTGGCTCACACTTAAGATTCCTTCATAGTTTTCAATACCAAAGAAAAACTGGAGTTTATTGTTTGCTTTTTTGAGACACATCTCATGCATCCCAGGCTGATCTTGAACATTATGTCTACCTGAGGAAGATGACCTTGAACTTCTGATCCATTTGCTTATACCTCCTGGAGTGCTAGTATGACAGGTGTCAATCACTGTATCTAATTTTTGCAGTCCTGTGGCGGGGGTTGGGGTGGAGTGGGGGGTGGTGCTTCATGTAGGTGAATGCTTCACCAACTAAACCATATTCCCAACCTGCTTGTTTCTGAGGCAGGATTTTATTAGCAGACTGGCCTTGAGCTTGCTCTTAGCTGAGGCTTGCCTTGAACCCCTGATACTCCCTGCCTTTGCCTCTTAAGTGTTTGGATAATAGGCATGTTCTACAATGCGTCCGGGTAAATTTGAGTTTAAAATGGTACTACCAGGAGGTGATGGTTCATTTGGCAAAAGTCTGCTGTATGAGCATGCAGACCTGAGCTTGGATCCTCGGCACCCGCATAAACCAGGTATAACCCTAGCGGTATGGTGCGGGAGACTTGTGGAGCCCTGGAGCTCATTAGCCAGCCAGCCTGAAAATAAGGTAGAGGGCAGTCGGGGAAGACATCTGAGGTTAACCTATAGCTTCCTTAACCATTTGTACAATGTACATGTACATCTGAACACATTTGTACCCACCCCCATAAAACACATATAGACAACACAATGTACACAATGGTATGGCTAAGCTAGAGGTGTAATTCAATTGTATAACGCTCATCTAGCATACAGGAGGCCCTGGTTGTCATCCCTAGCACCACATCAGTAAATAAAATGACCAGGAAGAGAGGGTCAGGTGTGCTGTGGGCTCTGTTGTCCCTCATGTACATAATTATCTGTAGCTCAGGCACAGTGTGTATAAGCTCTACTTTCCTTGCCTTCCACATGTGGATACTATGCAGTTGTGATACGTCATCATTTAGAAAAACTTCAGGTCTCACCCTATGGTGAGACCTTTGGTTCTGTGGAGGAGACCAACAAGAAGCAAATGAAAGATCTGTCAGGCAGGACCACATGGCTTACGTTTGACAGGGCCACCAGAGACTCTGAGCACCCTCCTGTGAATGGAGTAGAAGAGCTAGGAGGAGGAGCTGCAGCTGGCCTGGGGCACTGGGCAGAAGGACAGTGGGGACCATGTGTGAGCATTCTGGGTCTGAAGCATAGTGGGCACCCATCGTGACATGGCCATGACCTGTGTCAAGGAGGCTGTGCTTGTAGATGTGTGGAGTATGGGACAGAGGAGAAGTAGAAACCTCAACTGTCAAAAGTAATTCTGAAGAGACTGGTTTGACTTGAGAATTATTATTATTATTATTATTATTGTTGTTGTTGTTGTTATATATGTGTGTCTGTGCGTGTATGTGCCCAGGAATGTGTAACTCTGGAGTTAATGTCCATGTGTTTACTTGCTCTCTCTCCACTTTATTTTTTGAGTCAGGGTCTCACCTGAAGCTCACTGGTTTGTTTGGCTGGCTGACTGGTGAATTTCAGGGCTTCTTCTATCTCTGCTACCTCAGCCTTCCCCAAGACCGGGCTTACAAGCATGCACTGCCATGTTTGGCTTTTTAACATGGGTTCTGGGGATCCAAACTCAGATTCATGTGTTTGCATGTCAGGTACTTATGCATGTGGGTGTATGCATTTGAGTGTAGGTACTCCCAGAGGCCCGAGGCAACTGATTTTCCTGGAGCTGGAGTTACAAGTGGTTGTGAATAGCTAATGATGGTGTGGGAACCAAACTCAGGTCCTCTGAAAGAACAGCAAGCACTCTTAACTGCTGAGCCATCTCTCCAGCCCCAGAGAATTATTTTTATGTTTGTATTTCAGTGTTTGTGTGTGTGTGTGTGCACATGTGTGGTTGCCTAAATATGTAGGTCAGAAGTTGATATAGGAATCGTTTACCTTTTTTTTTTTTTTTTTTAAAGATTTTTTTAATTTTTGTCAGGTGTGGTGGCACATTCCTTTAATCCCAGCACTCTGTGAGGCAGAAATAGACAGATCTCTAAGTTCAAGGCCAGCCTGGTTTACAGAGCAAGTTCCAGGACAGCCAGGGTTACACAGAAACCGTGTCTCAAGAAACAAAACAATATTATTTTATTTTATGTGTATGAGTGCTTTATCTGCATGTTTTTAGATGCACCATATGTGCTTGGTGACCTCAGAGGTAAGATCGCCTGGAACTGGAGTTACAGTTGTGAGCTGCCATCTGGATGCTAGAACAGAACTGCTTTTGACTGCTGAACTATCTATCAGCTGTCTCCGTTATTCTTCGACAAAGTCTAACTGAACCTGGAGCTTGCTGTTAGAGCTGGACTGGCTAGCCAGCAAATGCCCAGGATCTGCCTTCCCATCCCAGTGCTGGGGTTACAAATGCATGCCACCTGCCCAACTTTTTCTATAAATGCTCAGGATCTGAGCATAGCAAGCATCTTACTCACTGAGCAGTTTATTCAGTCTGCTTGTTCGTTTTTTAGATAGTAGCTTGGCATGTAGCCCAGGCTGGCCTTCAATCTAAGGTTCTCCTGCCTTAGCCTTTGTGTGCTGGAGCAGGCTTGTCAAGATTGATTTATTTATCTATCTATCTATTTATTTATTTATTTATTTATTTGAGATGGGGTCTTATATTCTAACCCAGAACTTATTGTATAGCTTAGATTGGCATCAAACTCATGATAATCCTCCTGCTTCAGCCTCCTATGTGCTGAGGTTATAGTCATATGCCACCATTCTGGGTAGTGAGAATTTCGTAATAGTAGTAAAACTGGCTGGGCTTGTACGGAGGTTTGGAAGTGATGGCCAGATGTTGATATGTACCAGTGTCTAATAAGAAAGGTTCTGGGGGTGTTTGCAAGCACCGTTTCAGACAGGCACCTCCTTTCCACGTCCTTACTGCTTGCCTCTGGTTGCCAGGTGGAGTACCTCTACTCGCTGGTCTACCAGGCTCTTGATTTTATTTCTGGCAAGAGGTGAGTATTAGAAGTGAGCCAGGAGGAAGAGGCCTTCATCTTCTCAGCTGAGCCCTGCTTGCAGCTTGGGAGGCTCCTGAAGTCTCCTAGGATGCTCTTGGTGTGTTTTACTTTCTCAGGCGAGCCAAGCAGCTCTCTTTAGTACAAGAAGATGGGAGCAACAGAGCCGTCAACTCAGGAGCTCCCTACGAAACAGAGGATGAGGTGAGTTGGGGCATGTGGACTCTGCCCTGGGTGCTTGCCTGGCCCTGCTCCCATGAGTACTTTGCGTTCTCCTGCAGCTCCTGTCCCTGGATGACTTCCCTGACTCCCGGGCCAATGTGGATCTGAAAAATGACCAGGCATCCAGTGTGAGTGTCCCGGCCTTTGTGCAGTGGGGACAGCAGTCTTCTCAGTGTTACTCCGTGTAGAATTCAGAGCTCTTCCTCCCCCACCCTCAGGAGCTGCTTATCATACCCCTTCTGCCCATGGCCCTGGTGGCCCCTGATGAAGTGGAAAAGAACAACAGCCCCTTGTATAGGTATAACACTGTGCTAGCATGGGAAAGAAGGGCAGGAAGCCTGCCTGGGAAGGGTCTCTGTGGTAAGCCTGTTTTTGACCACACAGCTGTCAGGGTGAGGTCTTGGCCAGCCGGAAGGATTTCAGGATGAACACATGTACCCCCGGCCCCAGAGGTTCCTTTATGTTGGATCCAGTGGGAATGTGTCCTGTGGAGCCTCCAGATGTGTGCCCCATGCCAAGGAGCCTGAAAGGTAAGGCTTTGGAGGTGGGGGCTTAGTGGGAAATAGATGAAGATCTTTTGGGAGACTACTGCTGGGTATCTTATGCCTGCCGTCTCTGGACTTAGAAGCTACCTCATACCACCAGCCTTTTCCACTGTGGATAGGTTGGCTAGAGCTATCCCTCATCTTTTTTTGTACCTTGATTACCAGCCAGCAAGGTCATAGCTTAGCTCAGTACTGGGGTCTGGTATCTCGTGGCCTCCTTAATCCCAGACTTGGGGCCTGCTGGGTTCTGCTTTCTGCTGGCAATCCAGAGAGGCTCCTTTGGTACCAGTGGGGACCATCCAGCAATAGGGCTGACCATGTCTAATATCTGTCTCCCAGATGGTGAGGATGTTGAGGAGCAGCCAATGGAAGTCTCTAGGAATGGGAGTCCTGTTCCTGTACTCTGCGTCTCCCAAGAGCCAGGTGAGAAGAGAGGATCAGGGAGGCAGCGCTAGGAACTCCGACCTTGGATGCTCTCAGTTTCCTTAGCCTGTCTTGTTTGCTTCCTCTTTGTTGGCTTTTGGGAACAGGCTTAGTGGTAGCTTATGTTGGCTCTCTGCTGGGGTGCAATCATCAGTGAGATTTGTTTTCCTGGGTCTTCTCCATGTAAACATAAATGGTAAGAAAAAGTATCTGGGCTGGGGCTGTAACTTGGAGCACTTGCCTAGCCATATACAAAGCCCAGGCCTTAGCCCACAGCATAAACAAACAAATAAATTAGCAAGTACATATACAAAGCCCAGGCCTTAGCCCACAGCATAAACAAACAAACAAACAAATAAATAAATTAGCAAGTACATATACAAGGCCTAGGATTCAGCCCACAGCATAAACAAACAAACAAACAAATAAATAAGCAAATATATAAATATTTGCCAAGAAATAAGGTAAACCAACCAAAGCATGCCAGTATGAGGACAAGACTATAAAGCCTTGTGCAGTTTTTCAAATGCTAAAGTGTGAAGCTGAGAGGAGAGGCTGGCCTGTCCAGCTTTTCTAGGAGCTGGCTGCCAGCCTCCTGTGTGGGTGCTCCACCTGCTGCCTGGCCTCCAGCCTCTTTAGGGCTAACTGGTTTCTTGGTTCCTGCCCAAACTTTCTAGATGGCCCTATGCTCAGTGGTGGAGATGAGGATGCAGAGGATGTAGCAGAACTCCCAGAGGTTGCTCCAGAGCCTGCAGAGCCCAGGACCTCACAGCAGGTGGGACACAGTGACCTGCAGAGCTCTAGCTGTCAGCAGAGCAAGCCCTGGTTCTGGGGCAGAATTAACGTTCCGTGGGGACCACAGTGCAGGGTCTTGGCTCCTGTATGTCACATTGATGTCCCATCACTCTAGTTTTGTGTGTCCTCTCAGGGAGTGTCTGCCCTGAAGCCTGGCTATCCTCCAGCCAGACTGTTGAATGTAGCTTCCACATCCTTTTCCTCCGTAAGCAGAAGGGCAGTTGCTCCTTGAGGATGAACTGATGTTCAAGGCTCTGAGCCCTGTGGAGCTCCCAGGCCCTGCGCTGTCAGCTGACCCCGAGCTCCATGCTGTCAGGCTGCCATGAGAGAATGAGTGTGGAGGGCTTTGCTGCTGCCTCGTTCAGCCCCACGGGTGTACTCTATCGGGAGATGATTAAGAAAGCCTCATTGAACACAAGCTACAGACAAAACAGAAGCTCTGAGGAGGCTGGGGTTGTATTTGAATGCTGGAATTCTTGACTAGCCTATGGGAGGCCCAGAGTTTAATCCCCAGCATTGTGATATGAATACATTAAGAAACGAGGGGGCTGTAGAGATGGCTCAGAGTGTGTACTGTTTTTGCAGACGGTCCAGGTTCATTCCCAGCCTCCACACCAGGCAACTGATAACGACCTGTAACTCCACTGGGGATCTGGTGTTTCCACCTCCACAGACAGGCATCTGCATGCATATGTACATTGACTGCATCCCCACATACAGAACTTTTAACTTGTAAAAATTTTTGTTTTGTTTTGTCTTGAGACAGGGTTTCTCTGTATAGCCTTGCCTGTCATGGAACTCTCTCTGTAGACCAGGCTGGCCTTGAACTCACAGAGACCCGCCTGCCTCTGCCTCCTGAGGGCTGGAGTTAATGTCGTGTGCCATCACCAACTGGCCTTTTTTTTTTTTAAATCCAGCCAGGCAGGATCTTTCATGTTTAATGTAAGCATGAGGACCAGAGTTTGGATTCCCAGGAGCCCACATAATGTTGGGTAGGTGTAGCGGCCTGCCTGGAATTCCAGGCCTGGAAGGTGGAGACATGATACCCAGAGCAAGATGGCTAGCAAGACTAAACACGAGGGTGAGCTTTGGCTTTGATCAGAGACTCTGCCTCACTGAATAAGGGGAAAGAGCCTTGAGAATGATTCTGAACATCCGCTTCAGCCTCCACATGCACCCATTTTTGTGTGCAACCACACTCAAGCCCAAGACAAAGTTAGGTGATTATACACAGCACACACAGAAAAGGGGATTACTTCTTCCAAAACCACCTTTAGTATTTAGAAGGGAACATTAACATTTATGAATTCTGGCTGGATGTTAGAGTCTATTATTTTGGTTAGGTTTGGTTATTGGAGACAGGGTCTCATTTTATAGTCTAGGCTAATCCTGAACTTGTGATCCTTCTGTCTCAGTCTCCCAAGTATTGGGACGAGTATGAGTCATCATGCCAGGTTTTCATGTTCTCTCCTTGTTTATTTACTTACTTATATTTATGGTGCTAAGTATTGTACCCACTGTATTGTACGTGCCAGGTAAGCACTCTCCTGTGGAGTTACACCTCCCAGCAATATTGTGGTTTTAAAGGAAAAATTTCCCTGATGACTGGTTCTCCTTAGGATTGTTTGTGTTTATATGTATATGGAGGTTAGAGGTCAACCTGGGGTTTCATTCCTCACAAGCTGTCCAACTTTTTTTTAAGATTCATTTTTATTAGCCGGTTGGTGGTGGCACACACCTTTAATCCCAGCACTTGAGAGGCAGAGGTAGGTGAATCTGTAAGTTCAAGACCGACCTGGTCTATAGATGAGTTCCGGGACAGCTGGGACTGCACAGAGAAACCCTGTCTTGGAGAAAAACAAAAACAAACAAACAAAAAAAACCCCACAGAAGATTCATTTTTATTTTATATGTATGTGTAAGTACCAATACATGCATGCATACATATCTGATGCCTGTGGAGGCCAAAAGAGGGTGTTGGGTCCCTTGGAACTGGAGTTACAAATAGTTGTGAGCTACCTGGTAGGTGTTAGGAACCAAACTTGAGTCCTCTGCAAGAATAGCCAGTGCTCTTAACTGATGAACCATCTTGTCGTTTCCCACCCTGTTTTCCAAGACTTTCTGGGATGACAAATTTTTGTGTACTGAGCTTCTGCTCCTATCCGTGATTGAGACCAAAAGCCCTATAGGGACTGGTTGCTCAGGTTGCTTTTGCCACAGCCCAGCCATAGCCTTCTGAACTTAATAGTGTTCAGGAAGGGACAGGATGGTAGTGGGGCACACAGGATCTTAGCCTGCTCAAAAGCCTCGTGCGTCTTTCCGTCCTGATCCCACAGAACACTTTCCTGTGTTATACAGAGGACCCATTGTTTGTTTGCTCTCATCTCCTCCCAAGTACTTTAGCACCTTGCAAACTAGATTATTCAGATCTGCCAAAGCCTCTCCTGCTCCATAAAGATCACATCCCACCAAAGGACTCAACAGAGCCACTAAATCCCCATACCAGCCTCAAGGTCACGCCTGTGAACATAGTTCTGTGTGGCCTGGGGAGGGTCAAGCACAACTTCTCAGTCCCAGTTCTTGTAGTAGGTAGGACCTCTCCTTCCTGGGAATGTTGTCCATTCCCAGACAGTTGTGGGGACCTCAGACAGAGATGACCACGTGTTATCTGGAATTCCCTTCACAGATACTCAAAATCCTAATGGCTCAGCCTTAGTTGCATGTCTCACTACCCATACATAGTAAGAACCATGTAATCGCTGCCATAGCAGGAAGACACTATTAGCCCGGTGGTGGCGCACGCCTTTAATCCCAGCACTTGGGAGGCAGAGGCAGGTGAATCTCTGAGTTTGGGGCTAACCTGGTTTACAAAGCAAGTTCTAGGACAACCAGGACTGTTACACAGAGAAACCCTGTCCCGTCCCGTCCTGTCCCCCCCCCACACCGTCCCTCCCCCCCCCAAAAAAAGAAAAAAAAGACACTGACACAGCATATGGGAAGGGACATCTGTATGGAAATTTCCCCATTCGTAGGCTGCTCGGCTTCAGTTAGATGACTTGCTACCCTGTACCTCCAGGACCATGCGCTTCTCTCCATTTCGTCTTTTGTTCTGTCCTGGCCCTGTTCTGATGTCAGTTACGATGTGTGATGTTCTTTTTTGGGGAGATGTGAACAAATGTCTATTTACCCTAGAGAGGGAACTGAAGACAGATCAACGTGCAAATGGCATCAAAGTCCAACTTGGTGAACCAATGCGAGTTTTATTGGGATTACTTAGAGGGATATGGGTGAGGTGTTGTTATATAGGAGCAGAAATGACTCAGAGACACCCGCATCACCAAAGACCCATCCAAGCATATGTGGCAGCTCACAAAAGCTGGAAACCTGGAGCACACTGCACAACTTGAAGGCAGCTTAGCAGGTTGGAGAGAGTTTTTTGTCGTCGTCCTCCCCCCCCCCAGACAGGGTTTCTCTGTGTAGCTTTGGAGCCTATCCTAGAACTCACTCTGTAGACCAGGCTGGCCTCAAACTCAACAGATATCTGCCTGCGTCTGCCTCCCGAGTGCTGGGATAAAGGCCTGCGCCACCACGCCCGGCTGGAGAGTGTCTTTTCCTTGTGGCTCGGTTGGTCTCAGCCTCTTCCACGTAGCTTAGCTTGTCTGAGTCTTCTGTGAAGCTTGGCTAGTCTCTACTTCTAAGCCTTCTAAGTGGTCGGGCTGTTGGAGAATCTTCTTCGGAGTCTCTACTGTTTATGTACTCTTGGGAAAACAGGGGCCTAATGAATCTGATCAGTTTTAGGAACTTCCTGAAGCTATTTTGAGTTTACTTGATGAGCGTCCCTGCAGGATGAAGTATTTCACCTCATCTTAGAACAGCAGTTCTTAACCTGTAGGTTGTAACCCCTTTCGGAGTCTCATATCAAATATCAGATAGTTACATTATGAAGTAGCAGTGAAATTTTATGGTTGGGGTCACCACAACATGAGGAACTGTGTGAAAGGGTCACAGCATTAGGAAGGCTGAGAACCACTGCCTTAGAACATCCTGTTGTTGTATTTTTCTTTTCACATCCTGTGTCATAGTTTTACTCTAAGAGGAAACTGTCCAACAACCCAAGTGAGCACCACCACACCCAGTTGACTATGTGAATGCTGGGGATTGAACTCGGGTGCCCATGCTTGCGGGTCAAGCACTTTGCCAACTTTTAATTTTTAGTCCCTAAGGGGGCCTTGAACCATGTTTTTGATGTGAGCCTAAGCAGCATTTCTAGGATCTTGAGAGCCTTGGGTGGATAGGAGCCAGAAGAGGAAAGCCTATGAGCTATTTCTTTGCAGAGTGCCACCTTGCCAAAGAGGTACATGCTGCGGGAGCCACGAGGGGCCCAGGAGCCTGCCTCCCGGCTACAGGTGAGAGGTGCCTGGGCCCTGGCAGGGAGGGTATATTCAAGGGTATCCCTGTCCTGTCTTTACCCTGTTGCCCTTTAGACCCTTAATATTTCTTCCAGAAACTTAAGTCCTCTCCCACGTAGCCCTGGGCCTCTAATCCTGGGCAGTCCCCACTGTGTCAGCTCTGGTAGGGAGGGCTCATGCTCTACCCCTCCTCAGCTTCTGCTTATGTTTGCTCAGGAGACCCCAGACCCCTGGCAGAGCCTGGACCCTTTTGACTCCTTGGACTCTAAGCTCTTCCAGAAAGGTCAGTAGGATGGTGGCACCTCATTCATGTTCCCCTGCCCAGAGCCACTGAGTTCTGAGGTAATGGATTGGATGGGGCTCTGTATGCCCTTCCCTTGGCCACTCTGGATGCAGTCCCTCTCTGCCTCCAGGTAAGCCCTATTCTGTGCCCCCCTGTGTGGAAGAGGTTCCAGGACAGAAGCGCAAGAGGAAGTGTGCTACCAAGCTGCAGGACTTCCACCAGTGGTACCTGGCTGCCTGTGAGTGAGTGTGGGCTAAGGTGGCACACGCTTTCGCCTGGGTGCCGTGATTTTGGCCTGGTTCTTGCTAACTACTCTCTCACAGATGCCGACCATGCTGACAGCAGGAAGCCTCGGCGAAAGGGCCCAACCTTTGCAGGTGAGGTTGGGTCCTATGTAGCTGTTCAGGGAAGATAGTCCTTAACCGCCTTCCCCAGCTCCACCCCCATCGTCCCTGCCAGGGTCACTGGAAGTCCTGGGTGGACAAATGGGAGCTTGGGCTGGATGGGGAAGCCCCTCATAAGGTCTTTTTCTGCAGACATGGAAGTGCTGTACTGGAAACATGTAAAAGAACAGCTCGAGACCCTTCAGAAGCTACAGAGACGTAAGGCAAGTACCCATAGTTCTCAAGTCAGACCCCACAGGGCCTAGAAGTTGAGATACCTCACAGATATTCTCTGGACAGGTGACTGAGAGATGGCTGCCCAGTGCCAAGGAGGATCTGTGGCCTGTAGAGGAGGAACGCTTGGAAGATTCCCTAGAAGACCTAGGGGTAGGAGGTAGGTGCCATTTGATGTGGGGTGGGTGGGGTCGGGGGTTGGTGCCATTTGATGTGGGGTGGGTGGGGTCGGGGGTTGGTGCCATTTGATGTGGGGTGGGTGGGGTCGGGGGTTGGTGCTCTCAGTACCTGCCGCCATCTGAGCAGCTGCCTCTGGTCACTTCTCCATGTCTCAGCAGATGACTTTCTAGAACCTGAAGAGTATGCAGAGCCTGAGGGGGTGATGCCTGGGGAAGCTGCTGACCTAGGTAGGTCTGGATTGGGAGCAGCTGAGATGGGCTGAGGGCGCAAGAGCAGCAGGAGGGGAGAGTGTATAGCCCCATAGCTGCAGCGGCTCATGGTTGGGCCTTTCCAGATGCAGAGGCTATGCCCGAGTCCCTGAGATATGAGGAGCTGGTCCGAAGAAATGTGGTAAGCCTGGGTCACAGGTGGGAGTAGCGGGGCATCCTGGCCTCTTACGTGCAAGGAAGAACCCACTGGTCCTTCCGTAGGAACTCTTCATTGCCACCTCCCAGAAGTTTGTCCAGGAGACAGAGCTGAGCCAGCGCATCAGGGACTGGGAAGATACCATCCAGCCCCTGCTCCAGGAGCAGGTGAGGCATGCTGTTTGGTACTGTAACCGCCTACCACCAGTTTGGGGTTTGTTCAGAGCTGTCTCTCCACTTGAAGCTAACACGTCCTTTCCCTGTGCAGGAGCAGCATGTGCCCTTCGATATCCACACCTATGGGGACCAGTTGGTCTCACGGTTTCCCCAGCTCAATGAGTGGTGTCCCTTTGCAGAGCTTGTAGCTGGGCAGCCTGCTTTTGAGGTGTGCCGCTCCATGCTGGCCTCCTTGCAACTGGTGAGTGGCCTGGGACACATGGGAGGGGGAAACACCCCTGGACTCTGCTGATGCCTCGTCTCCACAGGCTAATGACTATACGGTGGAGATCACCCAGCAGCCGGGACTGGAGGCAGCTGTGGACACCATGTCTCTGAGACTGCTCACACACCAACGAGCCCATACCCGCTTCCAGACCTATGCTGCCCCCTCCATGGCCCAGCCTTGAGTGGAGAGCACTGAGGCAGGGGTGGAAGGTAGTGTATACCTGGAAATCTTGTGCCCTTAGTGTGCTGTGGGGCCATTTACTCCAGTGCTGCTTCCTGGCTGGCCTAGCCTAATAAAGTGGCGTTGCTACCCCTACCTGTTCACCTAACAAACCATTTAAATGGGCTGCGGATAGAGCACACACATACAGATTAAGTACATTCATTTATTGGCAGGGCCTAGGTAGCATAGTTCAGGGCAGGATGCTACGGAAGGCAGCTATGTGCCGACGTACACTCTCTACAATCTGCTCTGCTGACCTGCTCCGCCCATAGTAGTCTGTGAAGAGACCATCTGGGTTGAGCAAGTAGATGGCAATGGAGTGGTCCACAATATAGTCCTGGTCCTCGTCCTTGGGACCAGCGCTGTAGTACACCCGGTAATTGCGACTAGCCTGGGCCACCTGTTCTTTAGAACCCGTCAGACCCAGTAGCCTTGGGTGGAAGTCCTGCACATACCGGGCCATGGCTGCTACGTCATCCCGCTCTGGGTCCACAGAGATGAAAACGGGCTGCACCAGAGGCAGATCAGGCTCTGCCTCCAGCTTCTGTACCACCTTAACCAGCTTTTCCAGCTCATCGGGGCAGATATCAGGGCAGTGAGTGAAGCCAAAGTACATCAGTACCCACTGGCCTCGGAAGTCAGCTTTGCATCGAGGCTGGCCTTTGTGGTCCAGTAGGCTGAAGTCACCCTGACCCACAGCAGCCTGGCGCAGGGCTTCGGTCCGTTGCTGTTGGCGCCACTGCTCCTTCTCAGCTCTTGCTGCCAGCCAGGCCCAGCCCAGCCCAGCCCCAAACAGGGCAGTGATCAGCAGCCTAGTTCTTAGCCCAGGGCCTTGGGGCTGGCCCTGCCCTGACAAGTGTCGCGACTTTACATACAGAGTTTCACTTCCTGGGATCCCGAGAAGGACTTGAGGTTTGAACTGAGAGAGCCTGGGCCAAGCTTTGGGCCCTAGAGCCAGTAGCACCATGGACCTGAAGCCTCTGGAAAAGAACGGAGATGCCAGAAGTCAGAAAAGAACAGACAAGGAAGGTGCCTGGGCCTCCACTGCTGGAGAAATTCAGCACCCCACATCCAAGCAGCATAGCCAGCTGTCTGCATGGGCTCATCTGAACTCAGAACTGTTCCACCTCAAGCCTTAAGCTTCAGCTTAGGCAACACCAAATGTCCATAGATGGTTTGCTCCACACCTGTCACTCCTAGTTCTTTAACTAGGGAGCCTCAGCTTCATTACCGCAGTCTATGGATAACCTGCACCTCAACTGCCAGGCTTCCCTCTGATGCCTGGAAGCATTCAGAATATGCTTTGCCCGGGCACCAGAGCACGTGTGTCTATTTACAATAAATCTTTTTTAAAGGAAGGATGTCGACACTCTGGTTTACCACCTTAAAGGGGTAATCCTTTCTAGCCTCAGGGGCCACTATAGGGTGATCTGGGGCTCAGTAGAAAACCAGTGCCACCAATGTCACAAAGCCCAGCCCATTCATGCTCAGGGCACCATGGGCCCGTCTGTCCCTGATCTGGCCCCTGGCACCACCCCGAGAAGATAGGGTTGGTAAATATTCATAACACAGCCCTTTTGTGCGCCCCAGCATCCGCACCTCACATTAGCAGGTCTCCTCTAGCGCACTGCAACGCAGTGGATGAGGCAACAGCATTACCCTCATAGACAAATCGCGGAGGTCACATGTTCACCGTGTCCCATCCACCCAGGCCCGCCCCTAGTGTGGGGGGTGCTTGCTCAACTACCGGACCCCCCTACCTGCCTACGGTGGGGTCGGATTTAGGGCTGTGCGAAGGTCGGTGGGAGGACTAGTTCAGCGAAGGGCGAAGGGGCCTTGAAGGGTGCGCGGTCCGACAGCACGAGCGCCCCCTGTAGAGCGCGGCGCTGCTGGCCGCTGAGCGCGGGGCCGTCCAGGTGTACGCGGAGCCAGGGTGTACCTGCACGAACGACGGAAGCGGTTACCTAGGTCACAGCGGGCGACCGGGGGTGTGGGAGTGGTTCCGGGTTCCGGACGGCGCTCACCGCGGTACAGCCACTGACCCACGTCGACCAGCAGCTCGGCACCCACTCCCGGCCTGATCGGCTGCCCCGCTCGGCTGCGTCCGGCCCCGAGCTCGTGAAGCACACGGGCCAGCGGCAACGCCAGGACGTGCTCCACGGTGCCTAAGGGAGAAGACGGTCGCTGAGGATCGGCGGGCGGACGCACGAGGGCAGGACCGGGAAGGAAAAGACGCGGAGAGGAAGTGGGTGGGGCCTGGCCGGGGATATCCGGTCTCACCGTCTGCCGGTGCGAGCAGCTCCTCTTGTTCTCTGGCGTGGGGCAGCAGCTGGCGGCGTTGCGTGGGGCTCCCGGAGCACAGTGCTCTGGCTAGGCCGGGGTCCACGCCCTGCGCCGAAAGCATCAGCTGGAAGCGGTGCATCGCAGAGCCATCATCCAGCGCCGCGGCCACTCGGGCGGCGCCCTGGTCTTGGGTTTCCGCCTGTCCGCTAAGCCAAAGGATGGCGCCCCCTGCTGGCGGGAGGGACGGAGCCCAGGAGCTGCAGAAGCTGCAGAAGCTGCAGAAGCTGCAGGGGTTGAGAGCTCCTGGCATGCAGATAGGTGGTCTTAACCCCAGCCCTCTCACCTAGCCTAATGACCAGGTCCCGTAGGTCCGGCGGCCCCGCACCATCCAGACAAAGCAATGCTTCTTCCACTTCCAGGGTATGACCCACGCTGCGGCCCAGAGGGTCATCCATGGCGGTCAGGGCTGCTGCGACCCGCAGCCCCAGGCCCACTCCTGCGCTAACCTGAGGAGGCACTACTCAGTGTCCAGCTGGCATTACCAAATTCCATGCCTGCTGCACCTGGGTTAAGATGTCAGGAAAGGTTTGGGATGGAGATCAGAGACCAACACTGCCAGGTGGTGGTGGTGATGGGGTGGTCTTGTGATTCATCCTAAGTGCAGGGGCTCTGTGCAGGATTTCCCCAGCCCAAGCTCAGGACAGCCTTGATTAGACAGGGTAGGAGGGCTGGGAAGGGGGATTGCCAGTTGGTTCTACCCGGATTATTGAGTGGGCAGAGACAAGGATATGGCAGAAAGTGAGGTTCACATCCCTTCACAGAAAGGCCACAGAGGTCCAGCGGTGGTGGCCCATGCCTTTAATCCCAGCACTTGGGAGGCAGAGGCAGGCAGATCTCTGTGAGTCTTAGGCCAGCCTGGTCTACAGAGCGAGATCCAGGACAGCCAAAGCTACACAGAGAAACCCTGTGTCTCAAAACGAAACAAACAAACAAAAAAGGAAAGAAAGGCCACAGAGGCCCAGCACGGGCTCACCAACGTCTTTGCCAGCTCTCGGGCCTGCTCCTGGTCTGGGAAGACTGCAGCCCCCCCAAACTTAACATCCACCACCAGAGTGGAGAGTCCCTCCACGACCTTCTTACTGAGGATCGATGCTGTGGAGAACAGAAACATCATCCTCAGGGTATGATACCTGGGGACAGAAGGAGTTGCCTCTGTGATAAAGGTGGCAGTGCCTAGTGGATTGTATGTCAGTCAGGGTACCCATATCAGGTCACCTGTAATGAGTGGTATACTGTCCACAGTAGCTGTCACATCTCGGGCAGCATACAGGATTCCATCAGCAGGGACCAGCTTCTCACTCTGGCCAACAATACAGCAGCCCACTTCCTCCAGTAAGAGCAGTATCTGTTCAGACACCTGCAGTGTGACCTCTGAGGAAGGACCCTCTCACTGGCCCTGGCCACTGACCCAGCCAAAGTTCAAAACATGACCCGAGAGTGTCAATAATCTTTCTCTGATGACTGACCTGCCAAGGGTCCTGATTAGTTATAATACATTAATGATTAGCAGCTCGTCCGTGTTTTCTACCCATTCCCGAGTAATGATTCTGATCAAAGTTCTCTTGATGACTCCAGCCTATCTACAACCAACGACCTTTAGAGAAGTCAGCACGCTCACTAGTGACCCCAGATAAATAACCTATCTGTTGATCGTCCTGTGATTCTGGCCAGTGATTCTCCCTCAACCCAGATCAATGGTAGATTAGTGGCCCACCTGTACCTGCTCTGGGCTCTGGGTGACATTGAACCCAGGAATAGACTCCAGCTTATCCAGTGTGCCCCCTGTGTGCCCCAGACCACGTCCGCTGATCATTGGCACCTGGTGGATAGGAATACTGACTTTTCCTGCACCACTTCCCCTGTCCCATTTTATCTCTCCACTAGTAAGAACTTCAGCTAAAATTACTTTTTAAGCAGTTGTAATATTTTCAAATATTTTAAACAGTTCATGTTGGTGCCCAATTGCTGGAAAGGAAATAAACTGTACTTGGTGGGGAGCAGTTTGCCAGTAGGGTAAGAGGCTGGCACTCATGCGTCTGGGACCCAAGTTCAAGGGACAAGAAGAGAAAGACCCAGCTCTTCCTCTGAGGGTCCTGTTAGGTACAGAGGCAGCAGTATTCCATGGTGGAACTTGGTTGGTACTGGGGGATAGGACAACCCTGGGTTTTGTCTTTGAGAGCTTTGAGCCAGGCTTGAGGGTAGGAGGTGCCTGCGAGTGGGTCAGAGGCCTGTAGAGATGGCAATCACTAACCTTGCAGCCACATGCAGCCAGGGCAGGTGCCAGAACCAGGCTGACCTTGTCACCCACACCTCCTGTGGAGTGTTTATCCACAAGCTGCTGGTGCCAGGCCTTGGGCCACTCCAGTTGCTGCCCAGAGTCTGCCAGGGCCTGAGTCAGCACAGATGTCTCCTCTAGGTCCATGCCCTGCAGCCGAATGGCCATCAGCATGGCCCCTAAGTATGGACATATGAGTGAGGTGTTCACAGAGCATGGGTTTTCTGGGGCCTGTGATGGTGATGGGGTATTGTGGATCCTTGAGGTGCATATGGGGCAGTTAGGGGTCAAGGTTCAATTAGGGCTTGCCACACACCGATTTGTGTGTCCTGTGCACTTCCATCCATCACTGCATGCACGAAGTCCCTGATGTCTGCCTCACTCAGATGCCCTCCATCTCGTTTCAGGCGGATCAGCTCAGGCAGCTGCTTGGGTTCCCCACTCCCTCCCCCTGAGACGGTACCAGCTGCCTCTGGGGTTAAGGGAGGTGGTATCCCTGGAGCTGCCATTGCTTCAGCCTGCAGGGGATATTGAGACACTGCTGGAATCTGCCCCCTGTCCATGTCCCTGAAGCCATGGCCACTTGTCCCAACCTTGCTCCTATATATGTTTCTGGTGCCCATCACTGACCCATGTCTTTCTTAACACCCGGCACCTTTCTCCCCCAAGTCTGGCTTCCATTTCTCGACCTCACAACTTGACCCCAGTCCAGTACCTACTCAGCTCAGGGGCCTTTACCAGTTTTCTGGATCTGGCCCGGTTCCGACCTGGCATCCCTCAGCCCGGCGTGAAGTTAGGTGCAGAGCAGACAAGCCACTGACAGGTAATTCAGGGACAGCGGGCAGATGGGGCGGTCCCAGTAGGCGGCACTTGTCAAGGTAAGGCCAATCACCACTTGAGCTGCTCCCTACATGCTACCTTGTGGCCAATTGAAGGTGTTTCCGGGACCTTAAGGGCCAGGAGATCGTGGCTCCCGACCAGAGACCATTCTACCCAGTTCTCTGGGGTCGCGATATCTATGGGTCCCGGGCACTGCTACCCTGTCCGACTGGTCGTTAGATTCAGACACTCCCAAAGTTCAGACGCCACTGAGGCTATCGACGCTCGCACTCACCTCGTCCTCCCCCATCCCCTCACCCCTTGCCCAACCAGGAAGAGAGAGAAGCACACACAGCGCTGGCTTGAAAAGCTTTAAGCAAAAAACCGAGGGCCGGTGCGCGCCTGCTGGCATCAGTCGTTCACGCGGGGTATCATGGGGGCCAGATAGTCTGAGTGCCTGATTCCGAAGCTCCAGCCACGAGGCTTCCGGTGCTGCGGGCCCAGGAGACGCTGCTGACCTTACCAAGCCAGCCGTTCGGCTTCACACAGGAATGCCTGTTCCCCGGGGACCCTGTCTTAGCCCTCAGACCCTCAAGCCCTGCCCCTTGACCCTGGACTCCAGACCACCTCGTCCACGCTGTAGCTTGCGGGTCCTGGCCTCTGAGTGCTTTCTTGGGGTACTGAAGTCCGCGGCAGCATCGTGAACTGCGGGGCTCGGTTCTTGTAGACCCCGGGGTTCACAACGTGGTAGGCACACGGGCCTGGGGTCTAGGAGGACAGGAGGAGGGTGTTGGGTCCAGCCTTCATTCCTTGTGAGCTTCTCCCCTGCCCCAAGCTAGAATCTCACTGTGTACCCCAGGCTGGCTTTGAACTCACAGTCCTCCTGCCTCAGTTTCCTGAGTGGTGGAGTTCCAGGCGTCCCTCACCACCCCCATCGCCACTGACCCTCTTGATTACTAGAGACGTTCGGCTGGCAGCCCTTTCCCCACCTTGCTGAGGTCCTCGAAGCAGCTGCCCACAGAGCTGCGGCCGTAGATGGAGTAAGTTGGGGCTGAGACTTTGCCTATGACACGTGGGCCCAAGAGCGAAGGCACAGTGTAGGACCCAGGGCCTAAGGAGGAGTCAGCAAGACGTTATGTTGGACCAATCTCCTTGCCTTTATGGCAGACTGCCGGTTGGGGTGTGGGAGGGTCCCTAGTGCTGGATCCAGCCCTCCGGCCTCACCTGGGGTTTGTTGCTTCGTGAGAATGCCCCAGTTTCGGGGAGCGATGGTATGCCGGGGAGCGCTGGGGTACGTCGCGTTTCCCGAGCGTTCTGGGAAGTACCTGCCTAGGGGATGGACCAAGAGTGTGGGCCAGAACTGGGGTGGGGTGGGGTGGGGTGAGGTATGGGGAGCCTAGCCTGGGATCTTGGCACTAGGGAGAAATTGGAGCCACAGTGAGGTTCGGGTTTCTGGGTATGGGGGGGGGGGGAGGTTCCCGGGATTCTGGGTTTGGGTGGGGAGTTCCCCAGTGGGCTTCCTCGGAGGCAGTTCCACCATGGGGAGACCCGTGCCCCAGGGTGCTGACCCGGTCCCGGAGTGAGGAAGGGCGCTGTGTGGCGTAGGCGACCATAGATGGAGAATGCTGGGGCGCCGTCGGTGCCGCGCACGGTCATGCGGGCGGGCACCAGATGGCTCGGCCCCGGCCCGCAGGTTGTGTGCTGCAAGGGCAGGCGCGAGCCGAAGGTGAAGGCGGGGGCGCGCGGCCGAGACGGGTCATGCAGTTTGTAACCTGCGGGAGCATCCCCGCGTCACCTTGGCGGTGCACAGCGGCCGCCAGCTCCTTTCCCTCCCCCTTGTCACCAAGGCAGTCCCAGCACAAAACCTCCTATCTTTTGGCCTCCCTTTTTGCTCCGGGCACAGTCCAACGGTTCCTGGATTCCAGGCACCAGTGTAGACCGCCCACAGTCCCACCTTCCCTACTTCCTCCCCAGTATCCGCCCTGGCTACCGGTGTTCGGTGGCAGCTTGTATTTGGGCCCCGGGCCTCTGTAGAGCGCCGCGATGGGGCCGCGGGGCCGATGTGGCCGCCAAGTGCCGACCCAGACTTCTGAGCCCATGGCGCAGGCGGGGGCGCTTATGGCTTGCAGCACCTGTGGACAGAACTCGTGGGAGACAGGCTTCCCCAGCTCCACTCAGGACCAGCACGACCCAGGGCAAGGCCTACCATGTATCCCAGGGCACCCGGAAAACAAACAGTAGTTGCCTAGGCTGGGAGGCGGGTGCACTGGGGCAGGACCAAGCTTCAAAGCCATCTCTTGGCCTCCTGTCCCAGGGACTTCAGTGCTAGTGTTTAAGTACAGGCCAAGTTTGGACCCAGACATTGGAAAGAGAATGGCCTGGAGTTTCTGGATGGGAGAGGGTTTTAGAGGTGTTGGGAAAGGATGTCCTGGGAAGGGGCCTTGGGGGGCACAGGGTGCCCCGAGGAAAGGCCCGGAGATGCACTGACCTGCGGCGGTGGTTACCCTCTTGAGAAAGCATAGCGGAGCAGCTGGACAACCCTTGCATCAAACTCTCAGACCCCATTATGTCCCGTCTTGCTTCCTGGCAACCCGAGTAAGTGCCCGGCCCCACCCTCCGGTGCCTTCAGCCCTACCATCTGATCGCCTGCCCCTGTGGGGACTGTGTGCTGGGCCACAGGCCAGTGCACCCATTCCAGAGTTAGACAGATCCGCAGACGAAAAAACAAACTTAAGAATAAAGGAATACTACAGAAAGCTCAGTTTGATTATGTATCTATGTAAGCCCACGAAATAGTTGCAAAAACTAATGTTTTTGTCCAGAAAATAATAAAAGTTGAATGGAGAGACAACAAGGTATGATTGTATCACACTCCAATACAAATTCTCAATGAACAATTTTTTTAAGAAAACAAAATTTAAAACTTCGGGATTAAAGCCGGGCCGTGGTGGCGCACGCCTTTAATCCCAGCACTTGGGAGGCAGAGCCAGGCGGATCTCTGGGAGTTCGAGGCCAGCCTGGTCTACAGAGCGAGATCCAGACAGGCTCAAAAACTACACAGAGAAACCCTGTCTCGAAAAACCAAAAAAAAAAAAAAAAAAAAAAAAAAAAAGTGAAGAAAGTAATCATTCTGTCTTGTTCCTGGTTTTAGTGGAAATGCTTTCATGTTTTTTCTCTTTAGTATGATGTTGGCTGTTTATTTAGCATATGTTTGTCATATATAGTCTTTATTGTGTTAAAATATATCCCTTCTGTTCCTAGTTTCTTTGGGGATTTTATCAAAAAAGGATATTGGATTTTGCCAAAAGCCTTTTCTGCATCTATTGAGATGACCTTGTGACTTCTGTCTTTGAGGCCATCTATGTTTGTATTATTAATTGATTCACATATGTTGCCGAGCCATGTCTCCAGCTTATGATTTACCTTTCTATTTCATTAATTTTTGTTGTGATAGATCTTGATTCTTTCCATTTACTGCCTTTTTTTTTTTTTTTGAGACAGACTTCCTATATAGTCTGGCTGTCCTGGAGCTCACTATGTAGACCAGACTCCAGACTCACAAGAGATCCCCCTGCCTCTCCCTCCCGAGCCCCCCACATGACCCTCATTGTTTGTGGGTTTGTTTGTGTTGATTTTTGCATCCCCTCTCCCCTCTGTGACCTTCCTGGCTCTTGAACTCCCCTGGATCTTCAGAAGCTGTGTGGATGGAGCTGGCAAGGTACTGACTAGCCCATAAAGAGGTACAGGGAAAGCCGGGCGGTGGTGGCGCATGCCTTTAATCCCAGCACTCAGGAGGCAGAGCCAGGCGGATCTTTGTGAGTTCGAGGCCAGCCTGGTCTACAGAGCGAGATCCAGGAAAGGCGCAAAGCTACACAGAGAAACCCTGTCTTGAAAAACCAAAAAAAAAGAGGTACAGGGAAAGCGTCAACTACATCTATTGAAGGTCCGGGGTCTACAGACTTAACTGGGGAGCCTGAGAGCGGGACAGAGAATAAAGGCAAGAAGGTCCTCTGCTGGTTGAAGTCCACCTTAAGGTGTAGGGCTCACCCCATCCTCTCTCTGTCACTTAATAGTTCTGTGGGAAGCCGGGATGGGACCAGGCCAGATGAGATACTTGAGGCTCAGCAGAGCCCAGGCTAGGTGCCAGGGACACTCTTGCCACCTCCTTGATGCCTAAGTCAAGGAGTCCTTGGGTCCATTGTGTTCCAGAGGAAGAAAAGGTCCACTTCTTGTTGGGAGAGCTACCTTTATTCTGGGGACTCCAATCTCTTTTTCTGTGTGTCTCGGTCCTCCCTGGTAAATAAATGTCTGAAGACTCACTCCTGCTATGGATTTCAGGGATGAGCAGATAGGGAAGGCCCCTCCCTGGTATCCACATGCCATTCCGTGAGATCCAAACTGGGTGGGGAGGTGGGATGGAGAGTGATTTGGTTCAGATAGGAAAGGTTTAGGAGAGGATACGTGGGAACTAGACTGGTAGGGCACCTGGGCCAGAGAGGGTTTCTGAAGGATCTGGGCACAGGTTGATGAAGTGACTGGAGGAGAGGCTATGCCCTGCGCTTTTCTGAGGCATGCTGGGACGGTACATGAGCAGGCCGAGAGAGTGAAAGGAGGCTCCACTCACATTTAAGTTAGGGTGGAAAAAGACTGGCCACACAGGGAGACAGAACGGTTAGCTTTTCTTCATTCTTTCTCACTTTCGTTTTTTCCCTCTTGACTTGAAAACTACTTTATCTTGGAGCAATGTTTGGAGGAGGGAGGACGAGACCTTCACTTGTCCCACACCCAGATGCTAACTCACATGACCCTCATATCCCGGGGTCTCCATGTTCAGTCTGAGAGCCCACCAAAATAACCACCCCCACACCCTTCCCTGGTGGCCATGGTGGAATTGGCCTCTCCGGTTTCTGGTAATTTCATCAGGGCTGCATCATGTTGCTAAGGCCCGAGATAACATCTCCCCGTGTGGTAACCCTTCCTTGTCAGCTCTTGTGTAGCCTCTAGGGTGTAGGGTGATTTGGGGATATGAGGGTCTTTAAGGCAGAAGACAGTGGAGTGGAATGCTGGCAGTGTGTCCAGGGACACTTTCATTTGTCCCTAGGACCCTGAGCAAAGAAGGAGGGGGAAGGGGCTGGGATTGGGGTTCACAACCAGGGCAGGCTGCGGTAGACCACGGGCTCTCTTGATGTGTCTAGCTGGGTTTGCTGACAAGCCTGCACACCGGAATGCCAGCAGGTGTCCCTCAGGGGCCTAGAGAGGCAGTCCACCTTAACAGGGCTGTCCCAGGGGAGCTGCGTGCCGTGCCATCTGCACAGCCAGCAGCCCAAGCTGGGTGTGGGGCATACAGAGCTGCCAGCCAGAACGGGCTCTTCACAGCAGGTCTGCAATCTGCACCATGCTCCAGGGCGCTGTAGACGCTGGTGGGCCCCTCTGGGGCTGGGATGATGATGGAGATGACGACTGGGATGGGGCCGTCCTCACTTTGCTGGCACTAGCTGTGGTAGCCGCCATGGCACTGGCTCTGCAGTGGTTTGGCTCCAGGCAGGACCAGGAGGCACAAGGCTCAGCATCCACAGCTCTGGGTGTGCAACCCGCTCAGGCAGGAGGAGTCAGGTTGGCCCTGCACCCCAAGTCCAAGGACAGTGACGCCAGTGAGGGGCAGAGCAAAGGACAGGAGGGATCAGAGGCTCCTGGAGATGGCCAGAGAAGACCAGCTACAGCGAGGGCCCAGGACCCGGAGCCGTCAAGAGGCAGAAGTATGGCCTCAGATGCCTGGCTTTCACTCAAGACACCTGGAGAGGTGGCCAGCAGAGGGACCACCCCAGCCGCCCTGGGAAAGAAAAGAAGGGAGCCACCCGGGCCAGGAACTTCCTTTCAGGGTCACCATGAAGCAAGGGATATTCCTGTCCCCATCATGATCCGCTTTACCCCTCGAAGTCCTGATAGCAAAACAGAGATGCAGGTCGAGGCCACTGGCACCTGTGGTAGAGGGGCAGCTCAGCAGGGCCCCGTCCATACAGAGCAACAGGACACCAGCCCTTGGCACCTGCCCGTGGGGCCTCCTGGCCCGCCAGGGAGAAGCTTAGGCAGCTTGCGTAGGCGGCGTCGACGGCCCGGTGCCAGCTCAGGAGACAGACCCTGCCGTCCTCTAAAGCTGGACCCCCTTCGCCTGGGCACTGTGGTGAGTGTGTGGGATGCTGTGGATATGGCAGCTGCGGCCAGCCAGGACATCTGCACCAGCAGTTCCCTTGCAGGTCCCTCGTCGCTCCACTCAGACAGGGGGCTCAAGGGTCCTGAGGAAACAGGCCTAGCGGATGTTATGGACGGTCGACCTCGGGGGGACTCCAAGGACGTGTGTGGGAGGGGCAGTCTTCAGCTCTCTCCCACCAGCACGGCAGGCTCAGGGGCTAAGGATGGTGAGAGCAGGGAGCCTGGGTCCCCTGCCCCTGGGGAGACTCAGGGGAGCCTGGCTGGTGAGGAAGCCTGGCCCCGGGAGAGTGGGGCAGCTGCTGTCACCAGCAACTTCAGCCCCTCCCAAGGTGCTTTGCCAGAAGAGCTGCACCCTGAGGCTTCTGAAGTGGACCGAATCGCTGACCAGAGCAAGATGGAGAAACTAAGAGAGGGCCACCTCCTTGGCAAAGGGAGAGGGTCCGGTCAAGGCGACCAGAGAGCTGGCAGTCCAGCTGCTGCCCAGAGGCTTGTGCTTATCACGGATGTGACCAAGTCCACTGGTGGCCTCAACTGCACCCCCTCCCACAGCCTTCCAGCCTCTTCTCTGACCCGAGAAACTGAGCTGGTTCCATCCTCTGCCACGGCGGTGCATTCCAGCCCTGGGTTTCTCCATGCAGTCTCTCCCCTTGCTCCTTTAAACAATTTGCCCCTGGAAGTTAGCCGGGGGCCTTCGGGTGGTGAAAATCGCAAAGCAGGGCCAGCCTCCCTTCCAACCCAAACTTTAGCCTCAGCAGGAGCCTCAACTTCAGCCCCAGAAGCAACCCGAGTACCATCCTTAACATCACCCCCAAGCCCAACCTCAGCCCCGTCCTTAACCCCAGCCCCAGTTACAACCTTAACCCCAATCTCAACACCAACCCCATCTCTAACACCACTCCCTACCCCATCCCCAACTGCAGCTACAGCCTTAACCCCAATCTCAACACCAACCCCATCCCCAACATCACCCTCAACTCCAGCCTCTGCCCAAGCTCCTGCAGTAGACAGTGGGCCAAGGCCTATGTCTAGGGAGTCTAGTGTGGGCCTGTCCAAGAGCTCCCTGGAAGGACGAATCTCAGCTAGCTGGGGAAACCTTATTACCATGGTTCTTAGAAGTCACCCCTTCCCTAGGCAAGAAAAGGCCGATAGTAGTGCCCCAAGGGCAGATCCTCAGAGTCCTGCTGGGCCCAGCACATCCACATACTTGAAAGATGGACAGCCAGTTCCCCCCTCTGAAGGGGCCATCTCCAGCCTCCAGGACAAACATAGACCACCGTCTGTCTTAGTCACACCAGTAGGTTCAGAGGGCCTAGCTGAAGGTAGATGTGAAACACAACCAGTGAGCGTGGAGACTAATGTGTCTTCCACTCCAGACCCTAGAGGAGACGGAACCAAGGAGAAAAGTCTAGACTCTCTGCCCCCAGCTGCAAAGCCTGTGGCTGTCTCACCGTTCCCTGGGCTGGCACGGCCTGCTCCTGGACCATCTACTATGAAGCAGGATGCTCAGCCCATCCCTCAGCCTCGGCAACGGAGGAAACGTAGCATAGCTCAGAGCTCTGAACAGATACTCACTCACGAAGTACCCCAGCAGCCCCAGGGGCAGGTGCTAGAGGAGGGAGCCAGACCTGCAGGCGGCAGGGCAGTCCTCACAGAGAAGCAGAAAGAGACACAAAAGCTTATGATTTTTCTGCAGAAGCCTGGTAGTTGGGGAGTGGTGGACGGGCATCAGAAGTCCTGCTCACAGGCCTCGCAGCCTCCCACAACGATGGCGCTGTGGCCCCCAAAGCTAGACCTAGGCAGCTGCTTGGAGGTTTTGGCTTTTGCCCAGCAGCATGGAGAGTTGGGTTTAGCCCAGGAGACCTACATCTTGATGAGCAACAACTTGCTGCATGTTCTGGGAGACCCACACCTCTACCGACAGCTGAGTGGAGCTGACAGGGAACGCATCCTGAACCTGCGGACCTGCCAGGGCCAGACAGTGCTGGGGGTCCTTGTTCTGCCCAGCCTTTACCAGGTGAGCCGCTCAGGGTTCACAAGGGGACCTCATGGTGAGGAAGCTCCTGCAACCGGGCCTGAGCATTTGCATCTTCACACATACCTCCATGTGTTCAACCCACAAGAGAATGTGTGGCGGCCCCTGACTCAAGTACCAGAGGAGGTCCCACTCCGGGGATGTGGTCTCTGCACGATGCATAACTATCTGTTTCTGGCAGGTGGCATCAGAGGTTCTGGTGCCAAGGCTGTCTGCTCTAACAAGGTGTTCTGCTACAACCCTCTGACCAACATTTGGAGCCAGGTTCGGCCCATGCAGCAAGCCCGGGCCCAGCTCAAGTTGGTGGCTCTGGACGGGATGCTTTATGCCATTGGTGGTGAGTGCCTATACAGCATGGAGCGCTATGACCCACGCACGGATACCTGGACCTTGAGAGCATCCCTCCCTGAGGGCACCTTCCCTGTGGCCCACGAGGCTGTGGTCTGCCGAGGAGATATCTATGTCACAGGGGGTCATCTCTTTTACCGCTTGCTCAGATACAGCCCAGTCAAAGACTCATGGGATGAGTGCCCTTACAGTGCCAGCCACCGACGCTCCAGTGATATGGTGGCACTCGGGGGCTTCCTATACCGCTTTGACTTGTTGCGGGGTGTAGGTGCTGCGGTGATGCGCTACAACACAGTGACAGGGTCCTGGAGCCGGGCTGCCTCCTTGCCCCTGCCTGACCCCGCCCCACTCCACTGCACAGTACTGGGCAACACCATTTACTGTCTCAACCACCAGGTCACAGCTACCTTCACAGTTTCGGAGGGGACTGCCCAGTTCCAGGCCAAGGAGCTGCAGCCCTTTCCCCTGGGAAGTAAGGGAGTCCTTTATCCATTCACTCTGACTTTGCCCCCCAAGACCTGGTTACAGACCACACTCTGAGTGCTGGGGGGAAAAACAACGTTGTGGCTACTCTCCAGAGAAACCCTTCTCTGGGTGGGTCTGAGTGGACCTGCGGCATGGGAAGAAGCCTAGGAGCAGAACTTTCTGCTCTTGTGCCCAAAGCTCCCGCTGTCAAGTTAAGGGTTGTTGATTCTCTCTGAAGTGCAATCCCTTCTAACTCACCCTTGGAACCCTGGCTATGTTAGTCCCTCTTGGCTCCCCTATACCTGCTGGTTTTGGCTCCAGGTCCTACCTGCTGAGGATGTCTTGTCTTCATCACAACCCTCTCTGTGGGATTCTTTGAGCTCCCTATGTTCCCCCAAGATGGAAAATGAAGCAGAGTTCCTCAGCAAACATCCCCTCTCTGGGATTTTTGCTGTCCTGAGGCCCTTTAGGAGTCTGGGTATGATCAGGCAGCGGTGGCACACTTCTTTAATCCCAGCACTCAGGAATTCAGGAGGCAGGGGCAGGAGAATCTCTGTGAGTTTGAGGCCAGTCTGGTCTATAGAGTGAGTTCCAGGACAGCCAAAGCTACACAGAGAAACCCTGTCTCGAAAAACAAAAAACAAAAAACAACAACAAAAAAAAAAACAACAAAAAAAAGAAGAAAAAGAAAAAGAAAGAAAGAATGAAAGAAAAAAAGAGGAAGTGTCTGGGTCTGAATGGCACCTGAATGTCTTATGCCTTGATTGGACAATCACTCTTCTGCCCACAGTCCCAGCCCAGATTGGATCAGGACCATTTGACACGTTGTGAGCCTCTCTCCAACTCTCTGAACCCCCACATCGCTTCTTTCAAGCTCTCCTCTAGATGAGTCCTGCATTTTACTCTAGTAATACCTGTTGTTACCTGTGTGAACCAGGAGAAGCACTGAATACTCCTCTGGACACCTGCCACTCAGGAGATCCATGGCAACAGGAACCCAGTGGCCATCTGGCCTGGTGCCTAGGGCAAACCACATTTGAAATGACATGCTTTCTCCTTCACCCACTGAAGCCCACTTTAGGCAGGGAGAGAAATCTGAGTTTTGCTGCTTGTCCTGGTCTGCAACCTGGTTGGTCCCAACTGGGCCATTTTCTGCATTGAAAAAAAAAAAAGAAATTTGGGGCTGGAGAGATGACTCAGTGGTCAAGAGCATTGGTTACTCTTCCAGAGGGCCCAGGTTTGAGTCCTAGAATCCACATAGTGGCTCACAACTGTCTGTAACCCCATTCCTGGGGATCTGACACCCTCTTCTGGTCTTTGTGGGCACTGAATACACATGGTACACAAACATCCATGCAGTCCAAACACCCATCCACATAAAATAATAAATATTTTCAAAAGAAATGATTTACTGTTATTGTGAGGGAAATGCGTGTGTCGTGGTGCAGGTGAAGAGGTCAGAGGACAGCTCTGTGGAATTGCTTTTCTCCTTATCCCTCTGTGTAGTCCTGAGGACTGGACGCAGTCTTGAGTGGGAGTGCCTGTGTCTGCAATCCCACCAGCCCCATTTCCCCTCCTTTTGTTCAACACTTAGAACAGCTGACACCAATAGGTGTTTGGCCCACTGGAAGCATCCTCCTCACACACTTGTCATGTTTTGCTCACAGAGTCTGATGTGAAGTTGTGTCAATCATAGTGCAACACAGAAAGGGGTCCTTGGTTTTGCTTGAAAATAAGTTTATTGAGAAACAAGTACTGCGCACACAGCTACACATCTGGGCCTCCTGGCCCACGCCCCTGGCTTCTGCACTCAGGCTGGTGACTGTGGTGGCTCACTGCTTGCGTTTGGTCTCGGTGAGCAGCTCTTGCCAGTTCTTCTCCATCTCCTCTTTGCAGTTGAGGAAGGCATCCTCCAGCCGGCGCATGGACTCTGCTAGTGTGGGGTTGGTACGCATGACCACCATATCGTAGGCCATCCAGGTTGCCTGCACTACAACAACCAAACAGGCCCAGTCAGGTGACAGGCGCTGAAGCTCTGGGGGGCCATGTACTCAGCTTTAGGGGCCAGATCCTGGGGGACACCAAGTATCCCAAGAAGAGAAAGCTTATAGGTTGCTATAAACTCCCTACAAAACTTTCTACAATAGCAATAATGGCACCTCCTAATATTCTAAAAGTCTTAACTTCTCAGTACTTCAGCCTATGACAACAACAAGCTGGAGGCTGGTCTGATATGGAATGGGAGGAAAATAAGAACAAAACTGGACCCTTACCTGTATGTAGTTCTTAGCTAATGGTTTGCATGGTAACTCTTAGGAAGTTATAATTTTTACCCAAGCTTACATGCTCAAAGTAATCCAACCATTTCTAGACCCCCAAGATCCAAATGATGTCTTTTCTCATGCTCAGTGACCTGAGGCACCTTTCTACCTGTCCCTGACACCAGGAAGGCTCAGGACAGGCCTTCTCTGAGAAGGTCAGGTTGCTTCCCTGTTAGGCATCCCTGGCTGTCACACCTGGGATGGTGTCGCCCATGTGACAAATGCCGATCTGGTGGTCTCATGAGGAAGGGGGGCACGTGTCTCTCGAGGCTAGGCCCCCGGCAGTCCTCTGGCAATCAGCCCGAGCAATGGTTCCTGGATACATTGTTCCCTAAAGACCAGCCTTCTGTGGATGGTTGGCAAGACTCCTGCTTCTTTCTTCTTTCCTGACAATAACAACCTCTCTGTGCCTGGACTCCGGCAGACGCTCGCTTGATGTACCTGATAACTCCTCAACTGTTACACCGGCACCGCCCCCAGTGATTCAAGCCCTTGGGCAGATAGCACAAAAAACCCCTACTTCAGTGGGGGCACTCATGGATGGATTAGAACAGAAAGAGCTAATGATTCAGGTTCCCACAGATTCTAAGGAAGAAAATGTAAAAGCAAAAAGATGGTTAGGTAACCCTCACTCAGCTCATGCAAACTCACAAGAAAGAGAACTTAGGAAACTGGCAACTCCCACAAGAATGGTTGGAAAGTACATTCAATACCGTATTAATGGGAAATGGTGGACACCCCCTCGTTGAAATCCCAGAAGTAAAAATTACTTAGATTCACCCCCTTTTTATAGGGGCTTATGACTATGAAGGGAATCGGTTGGGTAAATCATGGGGGAAAAAGAATGTTGTGGAATCAGTTGCCTTTTATGGAAAGGCTGGTTAGAAGCAGAAAGGTATGGTGTACATATGATAGGCAGACAAGGTCAGCTATATTGAGGGGTATAGCACCTGTGCTAAAGAGGTGGGCTAAGCCGGGCGGTGGTGGCGCATGCCTTTAATCCCAGCACTCGGGAGGCAGAGCCAGGCGGATCTCTGTGAGTTCGAGGCCAGCCTGGGCTACCAAGTGAGTCCCAGGAAAGGCGCAAAGCTACATAGAGAAACCCTGTCTCGAAAAACCAAAAAAAAAAAAAAAAAAAAAAAAAAAAAAAAAAAAAAGAGGTGGGCTAAGGCTCTTGGCGAGGACTTTGTAACTGTCTTTAATAAATTACTAGAAATGGATCACTAGTTACTGAGTGCGTGATCTGGCTCTTAGGGTTCAGGCCATAGCATGTCTCTGTCTGAAAGGATTAATCGTTCTGAAAACCACATTGT
This sequence comes from Peromyscus eremicus, assembly GCF_949786415.1. Lineage (NCBI taxonomy): Eukaryota > Metazoa > Chordata > Mammalia > Rodentia > Cricetidae > Peromyscus > Peromyscus eremicus. Next base: position 13,982,823 of record NC_081436.1, on the reverse strand, counting down.
GTGACCACAAAAGATTGCGTCTATTGTTTTCCTTTTGCCCCTGGGCTTAGTTTCTTGTTAAGATTGTACAAAATCTCAGCCTGATGTTCAGTAAAATTACAGCAGTTTCACAGCATACTCTGGTGTCTGTGTCTGTCTGTCATCACCGAATCCCAATTATCCTGAGCACCTTCATCCCGTTCTCCCTCGGTCTGGTGGCCCTACTGAGACCCAGTCCGCGGCACCTGGCACTCCCTACCACACAGAGAAGCATCTCTGCTCTTTCTCAGAACAACTGGAGCCTCTTAGGTGAGCACTCTTGTGCAGACTCAGTGGAAGTGTGCTCAGAACCCATTCTGCAGCAGCCACTTCCGGTGCATCTCTTCCCTCTGGAACTGCACAGAACATGGTCTGCTCCTCTGCCCAGCTGAGTGCAGCAGACATCTCCTCCTGAAATTCCTCCACTGCAGTAAAGAGTAGTCGATACTTTGGGAAATGAGATCTTCAAGGAAATTACCAATGTGATTATAGGAAGATGGTTAGTGCTAGGTGTGCATGTGTACACATATGCAAGCAACATCACCACAGACTCGAAGTAGTGGAGAGAAGCATATGTTTAGTTATGGAAAAAGTACTTACAGGGGATCAACAGGTCCTACGACTCTATTACTAGCATAGGGAGTTTTAACTTTTAAATTAGAAGTGGCACTTGGGACACTTCTTACAATGTAGACCCCTGGCCCATTCCACAATGCAGAGTTTTTGTCTAGCAGGCTGTGGATCATTCTAGCACCAAGGGTCTGCAGATCACCCTTTCCAAACACCTGGCAGCAGATGACATATGGATCTGGATCTCTCTGCCTGCTAGCTATGTGACCTTAAACAAGGGAGCAAATTTGCTAACTCAGTCTCCTCATTCACAAAATAGAGACTATCTATTAGCTGCCAGTGAGAACCAAACATATGCTACATGAACCACTTAGCACAGGTTATGGACTGAATGTATGCATCCCTCTACATTTATGTACTAAAATATGGTCCCCCGTTAATGGTATTGGTGATGGGCCTCTGGAATGGTAGAGCCCTCATGGCTCATGGGCTTGGTGTCTTTATAAGAGGGCCGCAGCACTTGCAGTTGGCCGTGTGAAGACACAGTAAGAAGGTGAATGACTGTACAAACATGGACGAGACTTCTTACCAGATAACTCGCTGGCACCTTGACCTTGGATTTCCCAGACTCGAGGACCAACCGTGAGAAATAAATGTTTATTTTTAAAGCTACCTTGTTTGTGGCCATTTGTTATAGTATCCCCAGATGATTGGTCAGAAATTGGTACCAACAAGGAGAATGTTTCTATAAGAAACATCTAAAGTATGGGAGCAGCTTTGGTGGTGGAGAGAGGTGGCTAGAGGTGTTTTTTTTTTTTTAATAATTTTTAATGTGCATTGGTGTTTTGCCTGCATGTCTATTTGTGTGAGGATGCCAGACCACCTGGAGCTGGAGTTACAGACAGTTGTGAGCTGCCATGTGGGTGCTGGGGATTGAACCCAGGTCTTCTGGAAGAGCAGCCAGTGCTCTTAACCGCTGAGCCATCTCTCCAGCCCAATGGCTAGAGTTTTGAAGCATATAGAAGTACATGGCACAGCACTGCCATGAAGGGAGTTTTGAAAGTGATTCTGGTTCAGGAAGAAAGGAGGAATTTGGAGAGAAACTGTCTTCATAGAGAATGTATGTAACCCTGGACAGGATGCTAAAGCCATTCTGATGAGCACTCAAATGGAAACGGAAAATACGTTATTGGGAAGAATAAGTGACCCTTGTCATAAGTGTCAAGAACTTGGCTGGACTGTGTTTATACTCAATATTTTGTGGAATGTAGAATTGTAAGCAATGAAACTGTATACCCAGATGAGGAGAACTGCTTAAAATTAGAAACTTTTACTATAAAACAAATAATTTAGGTACTCAGGGCAAAGGCTTAAGATAGGAAAGATGATAACATCAGGGGATAAAAGTAGCTCAAAGAAATGAATCTCATACAGTAACCACAGCACCCAGAATTCAAACTCCTCTGAGCTTCCTAGACCAAAGTAGTGAAAGAAAAAACTTCTTTTATAAGGCCCAGTGCCCATAAAAGAGAGACAAATACACTCTTGAAAACACCTCTGTTCTGGAGCTCTCTGTCTTAGTCACCTCCATTGCTTTGAGAAGACACCATGACCAAAGCAGCTTTTAAGGAAGCATTTAGTTGAGGGCTCGCTTACAGTGTCAGAGGGTGAGTCCATGACCATCATGGCTGGGAGTGTGGCAGCAGGCAGGCAGGCAGGCATGGTGATGGAGAAGTAGCTAAGAGCTCACATCTGATCCATAAGTTGTAGGCAGAGAGAGAGAGTGAGACTGGGCCTGGCATGTTGACTGGGCCAACAAGGCCACACCTCCAAATCCTTCCCAAACACTTCCATTAGCCAGGGACCAAGCATTCAAACTTATGAGCCCATGGGGGACATTCTCATTCAAACCAACACACACACCCTCCATAACATGCACAAAGCCTTGGTTTGATTCCCAACATGGGAAGAATAAAAACTTCCAAAATAAAAAAAAAGTCAACAGAAACAAACAAATTGAAATAAGAAATCCATCCTAAGAGATAAATTCCCAAGGAGGTTCCTTTGTGAAGAGTATTTGGGGGCTCAAGAGATAGTTCAGTGGTTAAGGGTATTGCTTTTCCAGAGGACATGGGTTTGATTCCCAGCACCCACATGACCATTCACAACTGTCTATAACTCCAGTCCCAGTTTCTGATGCTCTTTTCTGGCCTCTCTGAACATTGCAAACATTGCAGGACATACATGTAGACAGGCAAAACACCCATCCACATGAGATAAATATATTTACAATGAAAGTTAAAGAAAAGAGTATTCTGCTGCCGTAGAATATTAGTTAAAGATGTCTTACATTTGTTATGCTGTGGAACATTTGTTTAATGATGCAAAGATGTTTTGTATTATTTTATGTTGCATTTGTCTAACTCTGTGAAGCTGTGTTACTTTGCCTGTCTAAAACATCTGATTAGTCTATAAAGAGCTGAACGGCCAATAGCAAGGCAGGAGAAAGGATTAGCAGAGCTGGCAGGCAGAGAGAATAAATAGGAGGAGAAATTTTGGGAGAGAGGATCAAGATGCAAGAAAAGGAGGAGGACATCAGGGGTCAGCTACCCAGCTACATAGCAAGTCATGGAGTAAGAAGTAAAAAAAAAAAAAAAAAAAAAAAAAAAGGTATACAGAAATAGAGAAAGAAAAGCCCAGAGGCAACAGATGGATGGGATAATTTTTTTTTTAAAGATTTATTTATTTATTTATTATGTATACCATGACCTGTCTGCATGTATGCCTGCAGGCCAGAAGAGGGCACCAGATGGTTGTGAGCCACCATGTGGTTGCTGGGAATTGAACTCAGGACCTCTGGAAGAGCAGCCAACGCTCTTAACCTCTGAGCTATCTCTCCAGCCGATAATTTTTTTTTTTTTTTTTTGGTTTTTTGAGACAGGGTTTCTCTGTGTAGTTTTGGTGCCTGTCTTGGATCTCACTCTATAGACCAGGCTGGCCTTGAACTCCCAGAGATCCAACTGCCTCTGCCTCCCAAGTGCTGGGATTAAAGGTGTGTGCCACCACTGTCCAGCCCTGGATGGGATAATTTAAGTTAAGAAAAGCTGGGTAGAAATAAGCCAAGCTAAGGCCATGCATTCATAAGAAAGAATAAGCCTCTGTGTGTAATTTATTTGGGAGTTGGGTGGCGGGCCCTCCAAAGAGTAAGAGGCAAAGAACAAAACAAACAAACAAAAACCCAACAACATTCTGCAGTTGCCAATAACTTTGACAACATCTGTATTTTAAATACAAGGAGGCCCCTTCATGCCTGTAGTTAGTTAGAATCACTGATAAGGTTAGCTGGCAGTATGGCTCAAAGCACTGTTAGGAAGGAGAAATCACCCAGACAGCAAGGCACTCTGTTATTTGTAATAGCCCTCTTGTCTTCAGATCCAAGGGAAATATTTTAGAATATATAGAATAGGAAGAACTAACCAGAAGATTCTCCAGAAATACATCCATCCTGTTTTGCTTTGTAAAGGTAGTGTCTCATGTAGTTCAGGCTGGCCTCAATCTTGCTATGTAGCTGAGGATGACCTTGAACTCCTGTTCCTCTTGCCTCTACCTCCCAGGTGCTAGGATTACAGGAGTGTGTCATCACATTCCACTTCAGAATCTGTCTCTTGAGGTTCGATTCATTTACTATTTACTGATTGCCTCTATGCCGCCATTTGCGGACGCAGCGCTGGCACTATATACAGGGGATAAAGCAGACACAGCTGTGTTCCCAAAGAGTCCATGGTAAGTTGTGGTGGGAGAAGAGAGAGAATCAGCATACTTGGCATAAGAGATTGTGACACATGCTGGGAAGGAAGTAAACAGTAGATGCTGTCACAGAGAAGTGGCAGGCAAAGTTAAGACCAGCCCTATGGAGAGGCCACACAGAGAAGCCTCCTGCTCGGGGGGGGGGGGGGGGGCACCACACATGACTAGTTGCCTACTATTCCCAAGGCTCTAGCACCACCACCATCAGAAGGAAGGAAAAAATAGGAAGAGAAAGAGAGGGAAACAAAATCTCCTGCCAACAGCTATCTGAGCATGGAGACGGATTTTCCAGTACCCAGTCAAGTGTTCAGAGACTGAAGCCATGGTTGATACTGTGACTGTGGTCTCATGAGAAACATAGCCAGAACCAGCCAGCTCTGCTGAGTTCAGATTTATTACCCCCTAAAGTTGGGCCATAATAAATGCCTTTGTTGTCTAGCCTCTTGGATTGGTTATGCAGCAATAAATAGCAGATACTGATTTGGGTGTCGAGAATATGATGCTTCCAGAGCGAAACCCTAAACCATTGGGGGTAGTTTTGGAAAAGGACAGTGAGTAGGAAAGATATGATGATTTTGAAAAGAGAACTAGCAAAAGTTTAGAGTTCCTTAAGTGTGCTGATTCCAGAATTGACAATAAAAACTTAGAGAGGTGGGGAAAATCTTACTGAAAACTGAAGGAGCGGGGAGCTTTGTTAGGTAGGGGCAGATGATTAAGCAACATTATCACAAGAATAATTTAGGAGGCTAAAAATGTACCTAATGAGCTGTTTATTAGGGTTTAGCTACATTTTTTTCTTTTTTCTTGGGGTGAAAAGAGGTAGAGCTGGTGCTGGGGATAAACCCAGGGCATTGCACACACGGTGATGACATTCTATCACTGAGGCGCCTCATGTGGAAATGGGGATGATAATGGTATACAACCCCCTAACGTTGTTAAAAGAAGTAGATGAGATAACGTATTTAGAGCATGGAAGTCATCAGTGTGGTCTACAATAAACACAAGCTGCTGTTATCACCACCAATAATACACAAGGGTACTAAACAGCAGACCCCTGCAACCTTCCTGGGGTCTAGTATTAGTTAGCAAATCAAGTGGCAAAATATCCATTTCCTATTTATTTATTTATTTTTATTTTTTTATTTTATGTTTGCTTGCTTGTATGTCTGTGAGGGTATCCGACCCCCTGAAAATGGAGTTACAGGCAGTTGTGAGCTGCTATGTGGGTGCTGGAAACTGAACCCAGTTCCTCTGGAAGAGCAGCCAGTGCTCTTAACCACTGAGCCATCTCTCCAGCCCCCAAATATCCATTCCTAATAGGATATTTCTGACAAAACCACAGAAGTACATGCATAGAAAAATATGTAGAAGCCAGGTCTTTGATACCAGACCTCAGGAGGCAGAAGCAGGCAGATCTTTGTGAGTTCGAGGCCAGCTGCTCTACACAGTGAACTTCATGGTGGCCTGGTGTGGTGACACATACCTTTAATACCAGCACTTGGGAAGCAAAGTCATGAAGATCTCTGTGAGCTGGAGGCCAGCCTAATCTACATAGCGAGTTCCAGGCCAGCCTAGGCTACATAGTGAGGCTCTCTCCCCTCTTCAAAGGAGTCTGAGGCCTGGGCAGATGGTTTAGGGAAAGTGCTTCCTGTGTAAATAAATACAAGGAACCACACTGGATTCTCAGTACTCATGTAAAACGCTGGGCATGGAGGTGCATGCCTGTAATCCTAGCTCCAGGGATGTGGAGGCAGGAGGATCCCTAGGGCTTAACGGTCAGCTAACCAAGCTGGATCAACACACTACAGGTTTAAAGACAGTCTGTTGCTGTGGGATGATCCTTCTGTATGCTGTGAATATGTATTATTCTCACTGGTTAATAAGGAAGCTGCTTGGCCTGTAGCCAGGCAGGATAAGTTTGGGCGGAAAAATCAAACTAAGGAGGAGAAGAAGAAGAAGGGAGGAGTCAAGAGAGAGAGACAAGCCAGCCTCAAGAAGCTAGATGCTAGAGAACCAGTAAAGCACAGCCATGTGGCAATACATATATGAATAGAAATGAGTTGATTTAAATGTAAGAGCTTGCTAATAATAAGCCTGAGTTAACAGATGAGCATTTTGTAATTAATATAAGCTTTTGTGTGATTATTTGGGACAGCAGTCAGGACAGAAAACTCCGCCACCATTTATAGTCTGTATCAAAAAATAAGGTGGAGAGTGATCCAAGAAGACACATGCCATTGATCTCTGGCCTCTACATGTATGCACACACATGTGCATACATATCTACACAAACATATACAGACACACACACAGAACTTCATGAGTAACACAAAATCTTAAAATAATGGATGTGGTGGTTTGACTGAGAATAGCCCGCACAGGCTCATATATTTGAATACTTAGTCCCCTGTTGGCAGACCTGTTTGGGAAGGATTAGGAGGTGTGGTCTTGCTGGAGGTTATGGCACTGGGGATGGGCTTTGAGGTTTCAAAAGCCCATGCCATTCCCAGTTAGCTCTTTCTGTCTTGTGGCTGTTTCTCCAAGTTGCAAGTTCTTAGCTACTGCTCCAGTGCCATGCCTACCTGCTGCCATGGTCCCGCCTGAGTGCTGGTATTACAGATGTGTGACACTACTCTGTTTGAAGGAGTTATATTTGCAGTGGAAAATTAATTACATACATCTTAGTAAAGGATAACTAAAATGTATTTAAATTTTTCATATATATATATATATACATATATATATGCAAATATACAGGCAAAAAACCCTGCAAACATTTTTAAGCAGAAATGTTTACAATCTGCTATGAATAATTTACCTAAAATTTTGTGTGTGTTGGTGTGTATATGCTCACATGCCATAGTGCATGTGTGGAGGTCAGAGGTCGAAAGCTTGTAAGAGTCAATTCTCTTCAGTGGTTGAACTGAGGTTGTCAGGATCAGCTACAAGTGCCTTTACATACTCAGCCATCTTGCTTACTCCAAATTTGTTTTCATTTGAGTAAAGTATATATATATGCCCTGTAAAAATTTTTTCCCCATCATTTTCTGCAGCAAAGTTTTGGCTCACAGATTATAAGAGTTTTTGTGTTTTTTTTTTTTTTTTTTTTTTTTTTTGCTTTTCAAGACAGGTTTCTCTGTGTAGCCCTGACTGTCCTGGAACTTGCTCTGTAGACCAGGCTGCTCAAAGTCATCGTGATCCACCTGCCTCTGCCTTCTGAGTACTGGGATTAAGAGCATGAGCCACCACTGCCTGGCTATATGTATTTTTTAGTCTTTTATTTTATTTTGAGACAGGATTTCTTTGTGTAGCCCAGGTTGTCCTTGAACTCACTTTGTAGATGAGGCTGGCCTAGAACTCAGAAATCCACCTGCCTCTAGAATTATACATATTTTGAATTAAGAACATATGAAATTATAATGTTGTTGCTATTACTGCTTCACGGAAACATGTTGAATAAAATAATACAATATTCCTTCCCAAGAATAAAGAAATAGACCCATCCTGTTGATGCTTTATTCCAGTGCTGTGCCTGCCATTTTCAGTGTACTAGTGTACTAGTCTTATCATGATCATTCCAAACCTTTCTACTTAAACGATTCACAGATTGTTCAACTTCTGTTCACTAGTGCAATAATGACCCATGCTTGCCTTTTGGTGCGCATCTGAGTTAGTACCTAGTGCTATGCCAATTACATGCTTCTATTTCTACCCTCAAGAAGGAAACAGTCCAATGGTAGAAGTTAGATGTAATCACACGGAAGATAATCAAAGTAATTCAGAGTCAATCATTGTAACTGTCAAATTTGGTGTTGCAAGAGTTACAAGCTATAAAAGTTGGAAGGATGTTAGGGAAGCCCTTGTCAGAGAAAGCACTTGATATAGGTTGATAAGTTCAGGGAACAATGAAGCCATTGGAAAGAAGGGGAAGGAATCTTGTTTGGGAAGACATCCTACCTGAGATTTTTTCCATCTCTTCCAATAGCTTTTCCAGGTCCTTATTCAAGTCGGACAGCATTTTCAGCATGTTATCATAGTTTCTTTCCCCAGGATCAGAATCAGCCATCTAGGCAGTGAACAAAAAGAGGCTGCATGGGACATATTGGCATTTTAGTTTCCACCCCACATGTAACTCACAGATGAGCAATCCTTGAACAACTATGTACCTATCTGCCAAAGTTGGACACCACCACTTATGCCCCAGAGGTACTGTGAAGGTTAGGTGAAAATGTATGGGAAGGGTCCACACAGACTATTTCACATGTTAATTATTCTTTTCATTCTTTGATCCTTGTTATGTGTCATAGTTAGCTTCAGTTGTCAACTTGACACATCTGGGAAGATGGAATCTCAACTGAGGAATTGCCTCAATGGGATTGTTCTGTGGGCATGCCTGTGGGAAATTTTATTTCTTTTTTTTTTAAAGATTGATAGATGATTTTAATTTAGTATTATTTTTAAAGTTTCATCTATTTTTTATTCCTGTACATCTGCACACCTTGTGTATGCAGCACCTAAGAAGGCCAGAAGAGGGCATCAGATCCCCTAGAACTGGAGTTAGTCTATTATAAGCTGCTTTGTGGGTCCTGGATATTGAATCCAAGTGCTCTTAACTGTTGAGCCATCTCTCCAGTCCCAAAGATTTATTTTTATTATTTTTAAAGTGTGTGTGTGTGGGGGGGTATGTGCCCAACAGTGCAGGTGCCCATGGAGTCCAGAAGAGTGCACTGAATACCCTGTAACTGGCATTATGAATAGTTGTTAGCCACCATAAGGCTGGTGGGAACTGTGCAAGGACATTAAGGTCATGTGCAAGGACATCAAGTGCTCTTAACTGCTGAGCCATCTCTCCAACCCCCACTGGGGCATTTTGTAATTGCTAATTTATATAGGAGGGCCTAGTCCACTGTGGGTGGTGACACTCCTGCTGTGGAATATCCCTTTTGCACACTATGAATATGTATTACTCTCATTGGTTTAATAAAGAGCCAACTGGCCAATAGCTAGGCAGGAAGAAGTTAGGTGGGAGAGCTAGACTGAGAGGATGCTGGGAAGAAGGGCAGAGTCATGAGGAGCTGCCAGCCAGATGCAGAGGAAGCAGGAGATGAACATGCTGTGCTGAAGAAAGGTACTGCCATGTGGTCGAGTGTAGATAAGAAATATGGGTTAATTTAACTTATAAGAGCTAGTTAGTTACAAGCCTAAGCTATCAGCTGAGTATTTATAATCAATGAGAAGTCTCTGTGTGGTTATTTGGGAGCTGGCTGACAGGACAGAAAACCCTGCCTACACACCCCTAAGCAGGTGACCCTGAGCTATATAGAAAAGATAGTTAAGCAAGCCAGTAAGCAGCATTCGTTCACGGTCTCTGCCTCAGTTCTTGCCTCCAGGTTTCTGCTTAAACTCCTACTCTGGCTTCCCTTGGTTATGGACTGTAATTTGTAAGATGAAATAAACCTTTTCCTCCCCAAGCTGCTTTTGGTCAGTGTTTGATCACAGCAACAGAGAAAGCAAACTAATACACCATGCTAATATCTCTTCAACAAAGCTGAGAACTGAGATGATTACAGCAGAAGATATCTTTACTGGTCATGGGGGGAAATCTTTGCTATTATGGTGATGTGAGAGTGAATTTATTTTCACAAAAATATATTAAGAATCAATAAAAATGCAAGCTTTGTGATGATGTGTTAAGAAAATATATTCCCTGAACCTAAAAGAAATCTCTAATGTTATAAGAGAGTCATAGACCATATGAAAAAACAAAATGGGACAGATACCCAAGCAAACACAAAATATTATTAATATAATATAGATATACAGCCATGGAGCCTAGGTTAGATTACTTTTTTTTTTAAATTTTGAGACAGGTTTTCATATATCCCAGACTGGCTTCAAATTTGATATATAGCCTAAGATGACCTTAAGAAACCTGACCCTCTTGTTTCTACCTCCTGAGTGCTGGGATTATAGGTATGCACCACCTGGCTTTATGTCATGGTAGGGATAGAACCCAGGCCTTTGTACATGCTAGACAAGCACTCTACCAACTGAACTTAAACTCCAGCCCACAGTTAGCTTAATTCTAAAATATGGAATGATTCAGAAAATTTCAGACTATCAGCATAACATTCCAGAAGGATTCTACTAGGCACTGGAGGCAGTGTTCTAGAAAGACCACATGCAAACTTTGGATTTGAACTTTCTGGGTTCAAATCTTGATACTTCCATATATGAGGACTTATCTTTGCATCAATATTGTGCTGTAAATTATAATAGGCAATTGGTAATCATAGCTATATAAAGTGGAGTACGGTTTTTGTAAGGATTAAACATATATTGGTCAATATAGAAACTATCATAATAAGCACTTAATAAAAAAACATTATTTAGAATACTAAAATATAATTAAACCACTCCAGATTTTCTGACTTTTAGTTCTCTTCACATTAATTCATTTGAGCATATTTGATCCTCATCTATTTATCTATAAGACTCTGGGCTAGGTAAGATAAAAGAAAGATAGAATATAAGGTTATCCTATCTGTCAGGCAAACAGCAGACTTATCTGTGGTGATTTCCCTGCAGGCTTTACAGCAGGCAGGGAAAAAACCATCCACGAGCAGACAAGAACAACTTGGCTCATCCTGATTTTATGGTAACTGGTGCTGGACCAAGACTTCTAGAGTCTGGTCCAGATCATTTTACATTAGCCATATTTAAGCACAGCACAATTTTGATAAAAGTATTCAGATAACAATTAACTCAGTCCCAAGTGCACAACAATTTAAGACATGGTTACATTGAGATTCCTTACAAGGTACATCTGGGTTCTTTCACAAAAATGGGTGCTGTTGACCCAGAATTAGTGCCCAAGACTTGTGGTCTAGGGAGTTTGACTGAGGTAAACGTAATGTCTGAGGGTGTCAGGACTGGTCTGGCCCTCTATATGTTATCTACATAGCACTTAGGCTGTTGTAAAGCACTACTGACCTCACTCATAAGAGCAGGTTTTATGGTCTAAAAGTAATGCATAAGATTTAGGGGAAAAGGTTTTGGATAAGTGAAAACATAAATTCTGGGAGAAAAGGCAGAGCCTGTCTCATTAGACAGCAAAGGATCATCAGGTTGTAACATGACATCATTCCTAGCGTTCCAGGAAGAGCAGCTTCGTACCTCATTCTGTTGAAGAGGTAAGCTGTGGTTAAACTTTCCTGGCTTCTCCAGTGCTGATCTGTGTGCACAAGGCTCTTTGTTCTCTACACTTATTAATATGAAAGAATGATCCAGATGGCCATAAGCAGAGAAGGATGGTCCCCATGGTGGTGGGTTATTCTCACTGTTCATGTGGATATGTGGGAAAAGCCTTCCTGGCCCTTTCTGCAGTTAGGCCTCTCCACCCTGCTCTGCACCCCTCCTCAATGGTACCTCTCAGCTGGTTTCATGACTGTGGAGTCTACCTCCTCAAATGGACTCTGAGCATCAGAGGGCTGGGGCTGTGTTTCCAATGGGCTATTCCTAGTTTTAGTTCAGGTAGAAAAAAGGCAAGTGCTCAATATATGTTGACTGACTAGAGGAAGGGATGAAGGACTGCCAGAGGTCCGACTCTCCCTTCTGCCGTCCTCAGAGAGTTAAAGGCAAATGTTTTGTTTTGTTTTGAAAGATATGGTTTCATGTAGCCCAGTCTGGCCTTAAACTTGTTATGTAGACAACCTTGAACTCCTGATCCTCCTGCCTCCAATTCCAAAGTGCTGGGATTACAGGTATAAGCCACCAGACCAGGATAAGGGTGAAATTCTGGGGGTGGAGCAGAAGGCCTCTGACAGGCATGAAGCAGATATGAGGTACAGCCCTTTTGGGATCTGCAATGTGTCACTTCTAGAATATGGGGCCATTCCTTATTGGAGAATCCATTTTTTATGTTGGCCTGTTTTGTTTTATTTGTTTTGTTTTGTTTTGTTGAGACAGGGTTTCTCTGTGTAACAGCCCTGGTTGTCCTAGAACTCTTTGTAGACCAGGCTGGCCTCAAATTCAAAAAGATCTGCCTGCTTCTGCCTCCTGTGTGCTAGGATTAAAGGCACACACCACCACACCCAGCTTGTTGCCCTGTTTTCCTAAGAGTTTTCTAGGAACAGGTGGGGTTCGTGGTAGTGGGCTGAACGTGGGACACCATCTTTGAACCTTTATTGTATGGTTACTCCCTGTTTCATAGCCAGGCCTCACACATTGACCTACCTCTTTACACTCTTGGGATCTGATATCTTTCTCTGCCCAGTGCAGAGCAGGAAGCTTCTCCACAATAGTACTGATCTTTCTCAGTTACAGCTGATTTTTTAGCATCAGCCTGAATATCATCTTGCTTTGAAATTTCCTCTGCTGAATAAACCTGTCAATTACCTTCAAATTCAACTTCACTCAGAATCTCAAGACATGAGCAGAATGATTATCCACATGAATGGTCATTATCCTTCTTCCTAATAGAGTTCGTTCCCATCTGAAACCTCTGAGCTGGGCCTCCATTTTTCTTAGTATTCTTTTTTTTTCCCCAAGCACAACACTGGCCCATTTAGCTCTGCTTAAACCATTCAATAGCTTTTCTAGCCCAAAGTACCAAACGGTTCTACATTCTTTGCACAAAAAGCAATTCCAGGACAGGTGAGATACCTTTGCTGGTAAGGGTGCTTTCTGCCAAGCCTGGCAACCTGAGTTCAATTCCTGGAAATCCACACTGTGAAAATGACTCTCAAAATTGTTCTCTGTTCTCCACATGCTCGCTCGCTCTCTCTCTCTCTCTCTCTCTCTTTGTCTCTCTTTCTTTCTCTCTCTCTCTCTCTCTCTCTCTCTCTCTCTCTCTCTCTCTCTCTCTCTCTCACACACACACACACACACACACACCAGAGTACATGTGTCAAAACAGAAAAAACCCTCTAAAGGCGTAGAAGCTACATGGTCAGGCTTACCACTGCCACAACTCCACTCTATACTACTTTCTGTCCTAGTTCTGTTTCCCATTGCTATGACAAAATGCCCTGACAGAAGCCACTTTAAGGGAAGGAGTGTATTCAGCTTACACTTGCAGGTTACAGTCTACCACTGTGAGAAAGTCAAGGCAGGAACTTGAAACACTGAGTCACGGCCACAGTTAAGAGTAGAGAAAAAGAACGAATGCACACATGCTAACTAATGCTTGGTTGACTTTCTCCACTCTTATAAAGAGGACCCAAACGTAGGGAATGGTCCCACCCACAGTGCTTCCCACTTCAATCAATAGAGTCCAGATAATCTCCCACAGACTGCTCACAGGCCAACCTGATCTAGACACTCCTTGTAGAGAAAAGGTAGTAGAATCATTGAATCTAGAGTAAAAACATTAGAATGAAACAATTGTTTTCACTGTAGGGTAAACTTCAGAATAAATAGTTGTTTCCTAGAAGTACTTAAACCTTGAAGAAATCACTGTCGAAAACAGTCATTGTTTTCTATTTATTTATAGAGTTGTTTTTCTGAAGGAGCTTTACAGCCTTTGCAGCAAGACAGTCCTGGCACACCTAGAGCGTCTTGCATTATTGGGTACTGCAAACAGTACACAATAAAGACTAAAGTTGCAGGGATATGATCTTTTCCTTCACAAAACATATAGATTAGATTAGGGGCTTTGGTATGAGGAACCTGATTTATCCAAAAAACAACTTTTGTGTATCCATCAATAAATACGCCTTTGCATGGCTGTTCTTCAAAACTGTTCCTCCCTGCTGCCACAGAGCTTGAATTGCGTCTTGGAGTGACCCACTCTTTTTGATTGTCCCTTGTAACACAGAACACTGACACTGTGTCATTGAGATTCTTCCCAGGTGATTCTAGAGTGTGTCAACAATTAAAACTAACTACCACAAACACAAGTTTATTATGCTTACTATGCATCTAAATGGGGACACTGAGTAGGAAGCTAGATAAGTGAATTCTGCAAGGTGAGCTAGAGATAGAAATGTGAATGCTATCCACATAGAGATGATATTTAAAGACAAAGATTAGATTACTAAGGGAGATGGTGCAGATGGCAAAGAGGCCTAGCACCAAAGACTGGTGAAATAATGTGAAGGAACCATCCAGATACTAAAGATAAATAACCTGAGAAGTAGAAGAGTAGGGCAGTCATGTTCTGGAAGTCCAGTGCATTCTAACCATTATTCTCCCATCATGAGGAATTTTACTGAACTGAAAAGGAAGCTCTAAAAAGTACAAGAGAAGGAATCCCCCAAAATTGTATAGGATAATGTGTTTTGTGTCTTAGTTAGGGTTTTCTATTGCTGTGAAAAAACACCATTAACGATGGCATCTCTTTATAAAGGAAAACATTTAAGTGTAGTAGCTTGCTTACAGTTCAGAGATTTAGTCCATTATCATCACGGCGGGACACAAGGCAGCTTGCAGGCAGACATGGTGCTAGAGAAGGAGCTGAGAGTTCTTACATCTTGACTCATAGGCAACAGGAAGTGGTCTGAGACACTGGGTGTGGCTTGAGCATATATGACACCTCAAAGCCCACCTCCACAGTGACATACTTCTTCCAACAAGGCCACACCTACTCCAACAAAGCCACACCTCCTAATAGTGCCACTCCCTTTGGGGCCATTTTTCTTTCAAACCACCACTGTATATGAGCAATTTACAAGCCTGAGAAAATAGGACATTAAGATGGAAATGTTTACAAAGATAAAAACAATAATTATGAATATTCATCAATTTGGATTTTGATATAAAAGAGAATTATGTATTAGAGTAATAGATCAATTTTACTATTCTACTTTAAGATGTGTAATTGATTACAGATTGTAATTTTTAGCCAAAGTTTCTGTACAGTTTGGGACATTTAAGAGAACACAAGCGTCACTGTAAGTCTGATATGATATTTATAAGAATTACTTAAGAGAATGGGGCTTGGTGGTATATGCTATAATCTCAGCACTTGAGAGGCACAGGCAAGAGGATCATCATGAGTTTTAAGGGAGCCTGAGCTCCCTTAAACACAAACATGCACCAAACCAAAACTAAAAACCAACCAAACAAAAGACCCTAACTATTTAAGAAACCAAGAAGGTTTTATTAAGACAATTCAGGCACTTAAAGAGATAGAATATATTAAGATTATAATTAGATGAGTTTAATTTTGTAAATGGAACAACAACAAACATCTTAAAAATTATTACTAAATTTTGCTACTAGACTTAGAATATGACTTATAAACTAATAACTCAAAGGGAGGTATCATCTTCCTGGCACTGGGGATTTTGTTGCATGTAGCTCCCATGGGGCAGTGTTATTCAACTGTGTAGGGTAATTCCATTTTAAACATTTTTTTTTTACCAGAGTTAGAATGGGCTTTATTAGAGAGAAGAGGGGATAGGACGGAGAGAGAGAAAGAGACCAAGAGGATTTTAAACATATTTTTAAGTAAGCTTATAAAACAATAGGTTTCACCAAGCGGTGATGGCATACGCCTTTAATCTCAGCACTCAAGAGGCAGAGCCAGGCGGATCTCTGTGAGTTTGAGGCCAGCCTGGGCTACAGAGCGAGATCCAGGACAGGCACCAAAACTACACAGAGAAACCCTGTCTCAAAAAGCCAAAAATAAATAAAATAAATAAATAAATAAAATAAATAAATCAAAACAGTAGGTTTCCCAGTGGCTTTTCCAAACATTCTTAGTGTTACTTATTCCTCCTTCCTCTCCCTTTTCATTACCTTCCCTCCCTGCTTCCCATTTAATCTCTCTCTTCTTCCTTCCTAGCATCTGAGAGCTCCTTCTCACCCATCCCACCCCCTCAATGGTTCCTTTTTCTTTTCTGGTTGGTTACGCCAAGTTACACACTCAAACCTAAAGATTCAAATCTAGGAGACCCCTCCAAAAAAACAATATAGGTTATTGCCATTGTCCTTGTTTGATTGCTGAAGACACCATAAAAATCTGTCATAGTACTTGAAGAAATGAAACTGGTATCTGGAAGCATCTTCCTCAAGGGTTAGCTCTCATAGTGTCAAAGGGCGATGTATAAGCTGCCAAAGGAGAAAAGCCATCAACAGTTCTACCCCTTGTAAAATCTGAGAACCACAACTACTGGACTGGCAAGATATCCTCAATGGTGCAACAGAGGCACTTGTATCTTGGGGTTAACCAAAAGTCTGCTTAATTCAGGAGAACTCATGCCTGGAACTATAAACCTAGCCAAGAACCCACGGCTGAAGAGGTCATAGACCCTAGAGGATAATCTGCTACTAGCATACTGCTAAATAGTATGGGTTACAGCTACCTTCTAAATAAATACTTATTCTCACATTCACAGATAAGTGCAGCTCTCACTCTTCTTCGAAGATGCTTCTTTTTGTAGCAGATGGAGGCTATTACAGAGATCCACAAATGGTCAAAATGTAGACTAAATGGGGTGCTCAGCCCCAAGTGGTACATCTATAGTAGAACTCCTACACCTAAGCTTCAAGGAATATTGCAGAAGAGGAGGTAGAAAGATTCTAAGAGCCTAAGGACCAGGATGACTCCTGCAAGACAGTGTCTTCTGGACATTATAGGGATGTCATAACCATAAACACTTAACAATATGGTTGTCTGATGCAAATAGTATACCAATCGACATGCCAACGTGGATGGAGGAAA
Source organism: Peromyscus eremicus (assembly GCF_949786415.1). Lineage (NCBI taxonomy): Eukaryota > Metazoa > Chordata > Mammalia > Rodentia > Cricetidae > Peromyscus > Peromyscus eremicus. The sequence continues at coordinate 13,965,761 of NC_081436.1, read as the reverse complement.
CTATCACATGGCTGCACCCCAGAGGAAGAGCTAGAGGCAGTCAATGGCTGATGAGGGAGGAAGAACCAGTTTTCTTCAGAGACAAGAACCCAATCCTGAGTGGTTGATTTTAAATACATGCACATATGGGCAGCACTAATTAGACTCAGGAGGTATACACACACACACACACACACACACACACACACACACACATATATCATATATATATTATATATGCATATGTAGTGTAATAGTTATAGGAGTAGTAAAATTGAGAGAGGTAGTGGTGGTATACAGAAAGAATTGGAGAGGTAAAAATCATGCAAGTACAGTGCACTTATGTATACAATTCTCAAAATTTTAGGAATGTGTACACTAAATAAGATAAAATTGGATTTTAAAATTTTAATGAAATGCCAATTATTTATTGATTTTTTTTCTTTGCTGTTTTTTTTTTTTTTTTTTTTTTTCGAGACAGGGTTTCTCTGTGTAGCTTTGCGCTTTTCCTGGGACTCACTTGGTAGTCCAGGCTGGCCTCGAACTCATAGAGATCCGCCTGGCTCTGCCTCCCGAGTGCTGGGATTAAAGGCGTGTGCCACCACCACCCGGCTCTTTGCTGGTTTTTGAGACAAGGTCTCATGCAGCTCAGGCTGGCCCCAGACTTGCTTTGTAACTGAAGATGATCTTGAACTCCTGATCCTCGTTCCTCTTCTCTCATGTACTAGGATTATAGGTATGTACCACTATCCATGGCATAAATGTTCATGTAAGAAGTTGAAGTATCCGGGCATGGTGGCACATGCTTGTAATCCAGCACTTGGGAGTTAGAGGGAGAAGGATCAAGAATTTAAGGCTATCTCATCCTCAGCTACATAATGCCAGCCTAAGCTACATGACATCCTGTTGCAAACAAATAAAACCCAAACAGTGGCCACTCTGGAAATTGGTGTAGAAAGTTATCAAAAAGCTAAAAAGAAACCTACCATATAGCCAGCTATACCACTGCTGGGCATATGCCCAAAGCTTTTGACATCCTACTGCATAGGATACCTGCTTAGTTGCATTCGGTGCCATTCCATTTACACTATCTAGGATCTAGGAAACACCCTAAATATCCTTCAACTGGTGAATGGATAATGAAAATGTGCTACATATACACAATGGAACAGTATTCAGCTAATAAATATATAAAAATTTATCTGCAGATAAATGGATGGAACTAGAAAAGATTATACTGAGTGAGATGATCCAGACTCAGAAAGACCACATTTTCTCTTATTTGTGGATGATAGATTTGAATCTTCAGATATGAGTGTCTTTAATGTTCTATTGCTATGAAGAGACACCATGATCAAGGCAACTCTTATAAAAGAAAGCATTTAACTTGGGGCTCATGCTTCCCAAGGGTAGTAGAGTCCAAGACCTTCATGGCAGGAAACAGATACACATGGCACTGGAGCAGGAGCTAAGAGCATTACATATATATTAGCAGGCAGCAGGTAGAGAAGAGAGACTGGGCTTGTGGTAGCTGGTAGCCCTGTCAGAAGAACAGCAGGTGGCAATTGAAGTTCAGGTGTTAGCCCACCAGAAGAAAAACTCTGATGGGTATGTGTCGCTTAGGCAAGGCTTGGGAGAATACAGACTCCAGAATGTATTTTGCTTCTGTTGTGTCCCTGCATGCTTGCTGCTACAATGTATATGGCGTGGGGAGTCCCCCACTACCTATATTGTAGTGTATTTATCTCATGAAAACATCTCTATCTAATGGGCATTTATATCTGTCAAAAAGATGACTCCTCCTCAAGCTGTATAATTTTGATGAATAAAAATGAATACAAAGATTTTGCTACATAGTCAAGGCCCATAGATTCCCCTAGAAGCTGCTTCTGATCACAGCTCAAATTAATGATAAACTAGGAGCCAGAACGGCTCAAATTCCTTTAATTTTATGGCTGAGCACCACGAGCTGATATAAAGCTTCAAAAGAGCTTTAGATCAGACCAGATGCCTTGCTAGTGGGTTTTTAGATAAACATTCCCTATCTTAGTTCACAAGGACATACTGAGCAGTCTGGCTAGGTCGTAAATACAAAACAGCCCAATTATTGCTAGCTGGCAAATGATTAATTCCCATTCCTGACCTCAATTTGTGAAAATATATTCTGACTAGTCAAGGATATAAGAAATGATTTGACTCTGTAGCCCCAAATGAGGGCTACAGATGTTCTTGGATAATCAGGAGCTACACACAGGACAAAAAGTACATTTTAAGATTTTAGTGTTATTATGCCATAGTATCTTGGAAAGCACAGACTTGAGCTGATGCTAAAAGACGAAACAGTTTATCTCAGGAAGGCTGGCTTGGGCCTTAATTAGAGGATATATGGCCTCCTTGCCTGGAGATTCAGCATTCACCAGTTACTCTCTAATTGCAGGGAGTTCAAAATGTTTACATAGTCATGGTTTCTATAATCATTCACTTAATTATGGAATGTGGCCTTTGTGTGACTCTGGGATTGCCTGAAAAAGTTTTTGTTGAGATATATAAGCTGTAAAAAGACTTGAGAGGATGGAGCAATGAGAAAGAACCACGTGAAAGAACATCATCATGAGAACAAGATGAGAGAATAAAGAAATGAAACCATCAAGAGAATGTGTGTGAGTGTTTTCATTCCCTAAAACTCCTCAGATAGAAAAGTCCTAGCCTTGCCAATGCCATGGATTCCCTGCAAACCCTGTGCTGTCCTAGAGGCTAGCACTTCGAACTGTAATACTGGGCCAGCAATGCACTTTTGGAACCTCAAAACCCAACCCCAGTAACACACCTCCTCCAACAAGGCCACATCCCCTAGTCCTTCCCAGACAGTTTCAATAATTGGGGATGAAACATTCAAACGTATGACCTATAGGGGCCATTCTTATTCTAACCACAGTGAGTATATGATATGAATAGCTACAGATACCAGAAAATTATGAAGGAAAGATGGTAGCTAGGTGTGGTGGCACACACCTTTAGCCCAGCACTGAGGAAGAAGAAGCAGGTGGATCTGTATGAGTTCAAGGCCATCCTGGCCTACACAGGGAGTTACAGGCCAGCAAAGGCTACATAGTAAGGTGCTGTTTCAAAAAAAAAAAAAAATGGCAGTGGTGGCGCACGCTTTTAATCCCAGCACCCAGAAGGCAGAGGCAGGCAGATCTCTGTGAGTTCGAGGCCAGCCTGGTCTACAAAGTGAGTTCCAGGAAAGGCGCAAAGCTACACAGAAAAACCCTGTCTCGAAAAAACAAAAACAAAAACAAAAACAAAACAAACAAACAAACAAAAAAAAGGAGTCTATGGGGGGAGCAGGAGAGGTGAATAGTAGGATACAGTTGCTATGAAGGAGGAAATGGGAAAAATAGGTGGGAAGTCTTACCTAGGGAGGGGGCAAGGGGGAACACAGAGGGAGAGAGACAAACAACACTTAGGATATTTGAAATGCCATAGGGAGTTGTGTTTACTTAAAATTACATATAATGTATATACATGTTTATATGTAATTGTATATGTATGTATATAGTTCAGTTGAAGTTACACCAAGTGGGGTGACAACACTCCTTTCCCCCCCAAAAAAAACCCCATAGACTATCATCTATTAGAAAGCCCTTTGCCATGCCGGGCAGTGATGGTGCACACCTTTCATCCCAGCACTCGGGAGGCAGAGGCAGGTGGATCTCTGTGAGTTCAAGGCCAGTCTAGTCTACAGAGCAAGTTCCAGGACAGCCAGGACTGTTATACAGAGAAACCCTGTCTTGAAAAACAAAACAAAACAAAAAACAAACAAACAAAAAAAGCCCTTTGCCAGGCATAGGTAACTTCTTTTTGAGTTTTTGGTCAGGGCAATTCAAGAGACCCCCAAAACAGCATAGACTGCAGCTGATGCCCTTAGTACCTTACAGAAAAAGAAGGCAAGATCCTTTTGCTTATGACACCACCCACTTTGGACACTGAACTTGGAAGAACCAATTCGGATGTGACCTGGAAGTCTCATCCCTGAGGACTAACCCTCATAGAACTGGAAGGAGCCATGCAAACTGCCAAGGGAAAAAAAGCAATCATTAGTCCTATCTAGGTGTAATGCCTACAAACTCATAATAACTGGCACAACAAGATATTCCAAAAGATGCAATGATGGTCCTTGTGGGTGACCAACAGCCACCTAATTGGACTTAAGGCCCACTCAATAGGAGGGGCTTCATGCTTGGCACTATAAAATTAGCCAATTACCTGTGGATAGTAAAGCCATAGAAACTGGAGGGGAATCCACTACTTACTGCCACTTTCCTAAACCAGTAGAATTTCTAATTGCGTTCTAAATAGTTGTCCAGGCATTCAAATATATAAGCCTATGGGGTCCATTCTTATTTAAATCACCACATTCCATTCCCTGGCCCCCATTGATTGTACCCATATCATAATACAAAAATGCATTCAAAATTCAACTTCAAAAGTCCTCATCCATAGTCTATCACAGTCTCAACACTGTTTAAAAGTCCAAAGTTCAAAGTCTCTTCTGAGACTCATGGCATTCTCTTAACTGTAAGCCCCACATAAAATAAAACTCAAAAAGCAGATCACATACTCCCAACATACAATGGCACATATACATAATGGTAATATACATTCCATTCCAAAAGGTAGGAAAGTGAACACATCAAGGAAATACTGGACCAAAGCCAAGAATGAAAACCAGCAGGGCAAACTCTAAATTCTGGTTTTCCATTGTCTGATGTCAAAGTGCTCTTCAGCTTTGTTGACTGCAACTCACTTCTCTCTCTTGGGCTGGTTCCTCACCCAGACTGCAGCTCTCCTTGGCAGGTCTCTCACCATTCTGGCATCTTCAACATCTTGGGGTCTCCCATACAATCCAGGCTTCACCTTCACAGTTTCACACAATGGCCTCTCCAAGCCTCCATGCAGGGGCTCTCCTGACACATGCCTAACCTCACTAACTTTCCTTAGCTGCAGAGGAAGTGTCCACAACCCATTTTTGGTATCCTTGACTCTAAAGCCAGAACAACTGTGGCCGAAGCTGCCAAGTCCTGCTGCTTGCTGGGGCTGAACATGGCCCCCTCATTCAGTTACAATTACCTCAGCTTTCTTTTTTTTTGTTGTTGAAATTCTCATAATTTTAATGGTCAATAGCTTCCGGTTGGCTTCTGAATGGTATAGTTAAACAATATACTTAAGACTTCCCCACAGGGGCTGGAGAGATGGCTCAGAAGTTAAGAGCACTGACTGCTCTTCCAGAGGTCCTGAGTTTAATTCCCAGCAACCACATGGTAGCTCACAACCATCTGTAACGAGATCTGGTACCCTCTTCTGGCCTGCAGGCACACATGCTGTATACATAATAAATAAATAAATCTTTAAAAAAAAAAAAAAAAGACTTCCCCACAGCAAGTTCACACCCCTCAGTAAGTAGTGTGGGCTCCATCCATATTCCATTGCCCAGTGAGACTTCCACAGCCTGGGACCCACACCTGGGTTATGGAAATAGACATCTTAGTGTAATGAGCTGAATAAACCCCTGGCATACCCATGATCTGTTATTTTTGTTGAAAAATAACAAGTATTAAACCAAACACTTTCCCAGGTGCTGTTGCCTCATGGAGAAAACCCAAGGTGTTGCTGTAGGGATCTGAGTCCTGCGGGCCCTGTGGTTCTGCTCGCGTCCCACTCTCCTGCAGTCATATGGCGTAGAGCTCATAAACCTTCTTTACACAGTACACCAGGGCAGCCAGTGCTATTGTGTTGTGCAATCTCTTTATGTGCAGGTCGTCCTTTCGAACCAGCACCACTGGTGTGGAGCAGGTGAGTGTGTGCAGAGGCAGGCGCGACAGTTTATAGGCACCGCACTCCACCTGGTACTTGCAGCGTGGGTCAAACTGTCAAGAGATCCCATAGAGGGTATAGCAGGCCAGGCTCAGCACACCAGCGGGCAGGGAAACGTAGTGGGAGTAATCCAGGGGCAGTGCCAATGAGGTGAAGAGGCAGGCAGTGCCAGCCAACACAGCCGTCTTGTGCAGACAGTTGCCCACCGTGATCCAATGTGCTGTCTCATCTCCAATTTGGGTGGCTCTACCACAATGTACTTGTACTGGGCTTCCAGCGCCTGCTCCAACTCATACTCAAACTGGTCCTGGGCGTTCTCCCCACTGTAGATCTCACGCACTATGTAGCAGTCTGTGGCTGACAGGCTAACCCTCTTTTGGGAGCTATCGCCGCCCGGACCCAGACGCCTCCTTCCCCACGCCGCCATCTTGGAGACCTGCCTCAGCTTTCTGATGTTGATAGTTTCCTTTACTATTTAAGGTTTCCTTTAATTCTTTTTCACAAGTTGGAAGCTTAGCTGAGTGGGGGCTTGCCCCGAAGTCACACTCTCTTTATTCCATTTAGCATCAGGCTTTTCTTTAAATTTCTTATCTCCTTGAGCACTGGACTTGGCTCCAACAAAACATTTCCTGGAATTCCTTTTCTCCTCGAAACTGTACGTTTTGTAGTTTTCCTTACCCTGCTTGTTCCTTTTCATTGTAGACAGATCTACATAAGAACGATCACTAATAACCACACGTAACAGTCAATACTAGGCTGTCTTGAAAGTTCCTCTGTCAATGCCATTAATCCAAAAACTGTTCAATTTAGCTTCAGACAGATTTTTCAGACAAGACCAAAAAGCAGCCATGTTCTTTGCCAAAATATCACAAGAATTGTCTCTAGGTGACTTACTAATATTCTTGCCCTCTGAAATTTGATGAGCTGGGCCATCATAATTTACATTGTTATGTTGTTCTCAGCACCACTGTCTTCCACAGTCCTACTAGTATGGCCCATTAAGCCCCATTTAAAGCCTTCAACTGCTTTTCTAATATAAAGTCCCAAGTTCACATTCCACCAACAAGCAGCATGGCCAGGCTTGCCACAGCAACATCCACTCTCTGGTGCCAACTTCTCTCTTAATCACTGTTCTAGGGTTGTGAAGAGACACCATGACCAAGGTAACTCTTATGAAGAGAGCATTTTATTGGGGGCTTGCCTATAGTTCCAGAGGTTTAGTTCATTATCATTATAGTATAGAGCATGGTGGCATGCAGGCAGGTTCTGGAGCAGTAGCTGAGAGCAACATCCTGGCAGAGAGCGAGCCTAGGCCACACCTACTCCCACAGGGCTATATATAGCACCTCCTAATTCCTCTAATCCATCCAAAGAGTTTCACTCCCTGGCCACCAAGCATTCAAATACATGAGCCTCAGGAGGTGGGGGTGGGGAAATAGGGGGGCATTCTTATTCAAACCACCACAGGTGTGAAGAGAAGAAGCTGAAGGGAAGTGTTTGTGGCAAGTAGAGTGAGGAGTGGGGTCTTTAACTGTAGATGAGAAGCTGAAGGGCAGGGGTTTTGGGATATAGAGTAAGGAGACTGAACGAATCAGAGTGTGAAGACTGGACCAGAGTCTTAGAGGAACAAGGAGACCGAGGGAAGCAGGTAAGGATATGGGTTGAAGAAGCTGATAAAGGGAAATAAAGTGTGGAATGAAGATATGAAGGGAGGCATCTAGGGTGTAGGTTGAGGAAGCCGAACAGAGGTAAGAGTGTAGGGTGAGGAGATGAGGGGAGAGAGAAGGATGTGGGTATGGTTGGAGGCGCTGGGGGGAGGATTATAAGAGCATGGTGTTGTAGAGTATTTAACTATGTAAAGATGTGTTACATTTGTTTATGCTGTGGAATATTACTTTAACTGTGTAAAGGTGCTTACATTTGTTTATGCTGCCTTTGTTAATGATATAAAGATGTGTTGCATTTGTTTGTGCTGCATTGATTTAATTATGTAAAGATGAGTTGCATTTGTTTCACCTTGCCTGCCTAAGGCATCTGACTGGTCTAATAAAAAGCTGAAGGGCCATAGCTAGGCAGGAGAGGGATAGGTGGGGGCTGGCGGGCAGAGAGAATAAATAGGAGGGAGAAAGAGAAGAAAAGAGGAGGGAACTGCCAGCCAGCCAGACATAAAGACAACAGGAAAGTAAGCTATACAGAAAGAAAAGTTAAAAAACCCAGAGGGAAAAGGTAGATAATGAGAAACAGGTTAGTTGAAGTTAAAAGAGCTAGCCAGAAACGAGGCTAAGCTAGGCTGAGCATTCATAACTAGTAAGTCACCGTGTCATGATTTGGGAGCTGGTGGGTGGCCCAAAAGAAAAAGCCTGGTACTGTGTGGAGTCGAAGGGACAAGAAGAGGCATCTGGGCTGTGGGGTGAAGAAGCTGAGGAGAGGTAAGGGTGTGGCTTGAAATGAGTGAGCAGAGGCGTCTGGGGTGTAGGATGAGGAGCCTGAGGGGAGGGAGGTGAGGATGTGGGGTGAGATGAGGGGTGGCATCTGGGGGGCGGTGTGAAGCTGAGGGGAAATAAAGGGACAGGGTTGAGGAAAGGAGCCATCTGGGGTTGGGACTGAGGAAGCCGAGGGGAGGGAAATAAAGATACGTGCGAAGAGGGGAAGCATCTTCGGTGTGGGCTGAAGAAGCTGAGGGATAAAAGTGCGGGTGAGGAGATCAGGGGAGCCGGTTTTGCTGTGGTACCAGAGACTGAGGGGAGGTACTTGGAGTGTGGGACGAGGAGACTGAAGGGTGGGATACTGGGCTTTGGGTGAGGCTACGAAGGAGAGCGTCTGGGTTTGGGGGTGTAGGAACTAGGGTAAAAGGCGGGGTGTCAGCAGCGGCAGGTGAGGCGTGAGGGACGGAAGCAAGGGGCGAGCGGCAGCGTTGAAGGTTTCCACGTGAGGCGGTGAGGACGGCAGGGACCCAGCCCCAGAGTCCCCTGGGCGCGCAGGCCTCGCTCACCTCTGGCCGGGCCCGCGCTCTGCTCAGCTCCACAGCCCACGCGGCGGGAGAGGAAGGAGGGACTCCTGGCAACGACGCCCCGCCCCTTTCCGTTACTAGTCCCGCCCCCCGGAACTGGGTTCTCACCCTCATTGGCTCGCTTTTTCCCTGGGGGGCGGGACTTCTCGGTGGGCGGGGCCTGTTCGCGGGCCTGCCACCTGGCCTTACCGGATCTCACTCTGGATTTAGGTGGCCCGAGGTTGAGTGTCAATGGAGTAGAGATGAGGAAGCGCGAGGCTACCTCCTGCCTGTGGGTCCCCAATCCTCCCCGCAGCCTCCAGGGCTTGACAATGAGGTTCCTTTCTTACGTGCCTCTGTGTACAGCCACATGGGCAGGGCCCCCGTCTGATTACTGTTGTCCTGGTGTTCAGGACGTAAACATTTGTTCAATGTCCAGTATTATGTGTGACAGACATTGTTGCACCTGCCTGACAGGGCAAGTCAATGTTTGGGTTTTTGGAAGGTTGGGGGAGAATAATGGGGATTGGATGAGGCAGGGGTATTACCGCACAGGCAGACGTGCCTAATTCCGGCCCAAGTCTGCCCGGCAGTGGTCTTGTCTCCGCAGAATACCTATATCACCAGGCAAGGATGACAGCCAATAGAGCGACTCAGTACTTAAAAGCCAAGAGTATAAAGCTCTACTTGGGGGTGGGGGTGGGGCTGGAGGGATGGTTCAGCGAGTAAGAGCACTTACTGCTCCTACAGAGGACCTGGATTTGGTTCCCAGCACAACCGTTTTTGAGTCCAGTTCCAGAAGATCCAAAGCTACGTTTTGCTAGACCCGTGGGTCTTTCATTACCCAGACAACACCCTACTCCATCTCCATCTTGCCTCCAACAACCAGAAGTTCATTTTAATCATTTCAATCCTCTGATGGCATGTCCCAAACAACATGTCCACGGCCTTATGAATAAAGATTGATTTGGGAGTTGAGGAGACAGCTCAGGGAGGAAGAGCACTTGCCGCACAAGAATAAGGACCTGGGTTTGAGTCTCTAGCGTTCATGTGAAAGCCAGGCTGCTGTGGGATGTATGGCAAATGTGTTGCTAATTAATCAATAAAACACTGATTGGCCGTTGGCTAGGCAGGAAGTGTAGGCGGGGCAAGGAGGAGAATAAAGCTGGGAAGTGGAAGGCTGAGTCAGAGAGACACTGCCAGTCGCCACCATGATGACAAACAGCATGTGAAGATACCGGTAAGCCACGAGCCCTGTGGCAAGGTATAGATGAATGGAAATGGATTAATTTAAGCTGTAAGAACAGTTAGCAAGAAGCCTGCCACGGCCATACAGTTTGTAACCAATATAAGTCTCTGTGTTTACTTGGTCGGGTCTGAGTGGCTGTGGGACTGGCAGGTGACAGAGATTTGCCCTGACTGTGGGCCAGGCAGGAAAACTCAAGCTACACCAGGCATTGCCATACAGGTCCCTTCTGCGGAGACATTGCCATACAGATCTCCGAGGTGCGGCACTTTGGAGGCATGCACATGGTGAACATACGGACATACAGGCAAACACTCCTAAATATAATAAATAAATAAATCTTTAAAAAAAAATCCAAAAATTTCTAGTTGGAAGGAGGCTAATAGGCTAGTCCAAACCAACCCTGAGGATCGAACTTCTCCTCCTGCTTGAAAGGCAGAGATTTTCTTTCTTTCCTTCCTTCTTTCTTTCCTTCTTTCTTCCTTTATTATTTTAAAGATTTATTTTATTTATTATGTATACAGTGTTCGGTCTGCACTTATCCCTGCAGGCCAGAAGAGGGCACCAGATCTCATCTAGATGGTTGTGAGCCACCATGTGGTTGCTGGGAATTGAGCTCAAGACCTCTGGAAGAACAGCCAGTGAGTGCCCTTAACCTCTGAGCCATCTCTCCAGCCCAGGCAAAGACTTTATTAAGCTGTCTTCCCAGCCTCTCTTTGTGTGTGTGTGTGTGTGTGTGTGTGTGTGTGTGTGTGTGTGTGTGTGTGTGTGTGTGTGTTGTTGTTGTTGTTGTCAAAGGAAGACATTGGTTCTCCTGCTCTGTCACTCTCTGCCTTATGCCTTAGAGAACGGTGTGTCAATGAAATTGAAACCCACTGTTTTTGCTAGACTGGCTTGCCAGTGAACTCCTAGGGTCTGCCTCTCTCCATCCCCCAATACTGGGGTTACAGACCTGTATGGCAATGTCTCCGCAGAAGGGACCTGTATGGCAATGCCTGGCTTTCACATGAACGCTAGAGACTCAAACCCAGGTCCTTATTCTTGTGTGGCAAGTGCTCTTCCTCCCTGAGCTGTCTCCTCAACTCCCAAATCAATCTTTATTCATAAGGCCGTGGACATGTTGTTTGGGACATGCCATCAGAGGATTGAAATGATTAAAATGAACTTCTGGTTGTTGGAGGCAAGATGGAGATGGAGTAGGGTGTTGTCTGGGTAATGAAAGACCCACAGAGGTTTCCTAGTGAGAACTTACTCAAGGTCTGAGAATCTCAGCTTGCTTTACCCAGCAGGGCTGCATAAGGGGATGATGTGACCACTGGCGTGGTTACCAGGTATTTGGAAGGGTCTACACTTGGCTATGCGGTGTGCTTTGATCTTGATAGGGGGAGGTCTTTTTGCCTCGCCCCTTGGCATTGTTAGAAAAAGCCCTTTTGAAGAGCCAGATGGGGCCAGTGGATTTTGATCCAGGTCCTCCCAAAGCTGTCCTGTGTTTCTGTCTGTCTCCTCTCCCCTATCTTTCTATCTAAAAGTTTCTTATTCCTCTCTCTTCCTCATAGGAACCCTTTAAACGGTGGGAGCTGGCCTCCCACAATGATGGAAGTGTGAAGGAAGGGAGGCATGCTCATAGAGGAGGGAGAGGCAGAGTTAAAAGCCACAACAATTTGACAGGGTCTGGCAATGTGGGAGGTGAGGGAGAAATAGGCATTGGTTGGAAGGTGTTGATAACACAAGCTGAGGTGAGAAAAGGTGAGTTTGCAACTAACTTTGGACACCAACTGTTTGAGAATACAAACCACCCAGGACCCTCAGAATTTTCTCTTTGGGATTCTGATCCTTAGCAGTCTGCCAGAGAGGAAAACATCAAGGGCCGAGACAGATCGTCTGGACATAGTGAACACCCATTCACTGTTTATTGAAAAGAGCGCTGTTTAGTTAAATCCCTCCATATACCGTCAGGCTTCTGCCTCCTCTGAATCTGGTTTTCTGACTGTCCTTTTCTAGCCTGAATTACCCTTTAAACTTCCAATCACTTTCCAGCTGCATGAACAGCTCGCTCCTGACTTCTGTTATGAAACTCCAGAAAAATCAAGATGAACTCTGATGGACAGTGAAGTCAGCAAGGAAAAGTAAGGGTCAGAGATTCTAGGCAGAAAGTCTAGCAAGAGCAAAGTCAAACAGTGTAGATGGGCCTGCTCCTGTGGCAGAAATGGAGAGGAAAGTCAGGGGATCCATTCAGGTGGAATGTGAGTGGCCCTGAGTATCCTGTCTGGCAATGGAGTTGTGCTACCTGAGATGTCTTGTAGAAGTCAGATCTGAAGGCTTGAGCTTTCAGGAAGCCCAGAGGATCTGTCAGGTGTGCCCATGCCCTTACATAGCTAAGACCAGCAAACTGTGATCCCATGCTCCTATTTACATCCTAGGCACACAGCCTGATTACATACATTCCTTAGAATCTCCTGTAATAATAACTAGCATGCTACCCACACACATACACACAAAGTAAAAATGTAATCATTTGAGGCTGGAGGGGTGGAACAATAGTTAAGAGCACTTGCTTTTTTTGTAGAGGACTTGGGTTTGGTTCTTAGCATCTACTTGGTGGCTCACAGCCATTTGTAATTCTAGTTCTAAGGACTCTGACACCCTCTTCTGACTTCCATGAGCACTAGACACACACATGGTACATGCACATACATACCTGCAGAAACACACACACACACACACACACACACACACACATATACACACACACACACACACACACACACACATATATATATATATATATATATATATACTAAGTCTAAAACTTTTAATGCAAACATACATCTATATATTGTTTGATTTTTCAAGACAGGGTTTCTCTGTGTGGCCCTGGCTGTCCTGGAACTTGCTCTGTAGACCAGGCTGGCTTCAAACTCACAGAGATCTGCCAGCCTCTGCCTCCTGAGTGCTGGGGTTAAAGGCGCTTGCCACCTCTGCCTGGTAATGTAATAATTTTTTAAAGTGAGCTGTCTCTGAGATCCCATTAGGCTTGTTATTCCTACCTTTAAGAGACTCCACATCCCAATTTTCTAGTCCTGCGTATGGCACTGCCTTAGTATAAGCCCTGCCATTCTTTCCCCCTGCTGTCATGACCACTGCCTCGAGACAGGCCTCACGATTCTCCCATGACTGCATCCTATTTTGTTGTATCATTCTGGTTGGCCAGAAAAAAAAAATCTCCTTAAAATGAGGAGAGATTATGACTCCCTCTGCTCAGACTCCAGCAGTCTCCCGTCATCTGAAGAAGCTAGAAGATGAACAAGATGTCTTCAAGCCAGGCTTGCCTGCCCTCCTGCTCTCTGACTTTACACCAGCTATCCGCTGTCATGTGCTAATTCTTTACAACGGGTATTTCTCCCCATACACTTTTGGACCTTGTTGTCCCCTTGGTCCAGGAATGTTCTGCTTTCAAGTTTGAGACATGAAAGACAGGAAGAACAAGGCTTATTCCTTTCTCCTTCAGGTCTGTAAGTTGGTAGCCTTGTTTTAAAAGACCTGCTTTTACCACCATCTGAAATCGCGCCTTTTCATTGGTCTGTTCCCTCACTCACCTTGACCTGACCACTAACTTGCATTTGACTCACTACATCGTGTAGTTGTTATCCGTGTTCCTTACTGCAGTCTTTGGGTGCCGAAGGAAGGACTGTCTGCTAATTTTGTTCATTGCTAGCTCGCTTGCCTTGTATGCTGCAGGCATCCAGCAAACACTTGCTAAGTGGGTCATTCCAAAAATAGCTGTGTGTCCATCAGCTGCACTGTGCCCTACTCATATGAGCCTCTTCTAGTAGTGAATTCTGTATAGGCAGAGAGAGTATCCTGTTTATCACTGAGTTTCCAGAACAGGGTCATATCTATGCTCAACAAACATGACTTCTAAATCTGATGTGCATGTGGGTTCTTAGCATCTGGAATCTTTCATTCAAGTATGCAGCTGTAGTTACTGATATGCTACTTACGCTTTCAAAAAAGATTATTGGTTTGCTCTTTTTTTGAGACAGGGTTTCACTCTGTAGCTCAGACTGCCCTTGAAATCTTGGTAATCCGTCTGCCTCGGCCTCCTAAGTGCAAAGCAATGCTATTTCTGAAGGATTGAAGGCAAGTCTATATGGTATTGAGTCATCATTGTCCAACTCAGTTTAACGTTATTTCAACAAGAGAGCATACGGGACTGAAGTAGCACGTGGCTGCAGGGTATCTTGTGTGCCCTCACAGACATGCTCGCCTGGCACCCCTGGCCTCAGTAGAGTTGCACTCTAGCCCAGATTGCTACAGAAGGCATGCCAGTGAGTGGAGTAGGCAGGTGGGCCCCACTCCCTGGCAGATAAACAGAAGTAGCCCCATGGAACAGGTAAAGGTTCTAAAGCAAGAATTTATTCCAAGAGCACATGAGAGGGTGGACAGCGCTCTCAAAGCCTGCATTATTCCGGAAAGGCACATGTTTCAAAGCAGGGAAGAAGCCCTCGTGAACATTCTCCTTGATTGCTATTGCCACCATTCTAGTCTGAGCTGGGGCAGGAAGAGGGCCTTATAGTTCTCTAACACAACATAGGCACCTAAGGGCTGAGAGAGAATTATACAGCCTTATTTTTTATTAGCATGTACCAAGAAAAAAAAAATCAAAATTCCCTCGCCACTCCAGTCCCGCCTCCACCTGGGCCCTAAAGGAGCAGTATCTGCCTGGAGCGCACCCGCCACCAGAGCTATGCAGAACTGGGCATGTGTGCATGCCACCCCTTGTGTCTGTGAACTGGCCACAGGCTTCTTCCTCCACCAGGTGGGGACAAACGGGCAGCTGGTCTTTCTCCTGTCCTCAGCTTTCAGTCTTGGGCACTTTGAAAAGATCGGCGATGTCCAACAGTGCTTGGCGAATGTGGTTCCCAAAGCGCTGGGCATTCTGTGGGAACTGGGAGCTTAGACACATTCTCAGGACAGTCCCCAGCCCTCTGAAAACACAAGCAGACTCTTCCCCCACCAGAGGTGGAGTGTGCTTCTGGGATACCCCACGGAGCACCTCTTCTTGGGACCACCCCAAATGGGAGCATGGGAGACTCACCGTCTCAGAACTTGAGAACTTGCTGGAAACGTGGAAGAACATAGTATTTTCACCCGCGATCATGTAAGAAACCCCATAACCATCATCTGCCACCTGAGGACAAGAAGCAAATGAGTCCCAAGAGCCAAAGCGATGGATTTTTCCCTTCCCACGAGAGTCACAGGAGGTGGGCCCATGTTGGATATTGCATTCTTGAGGTCAGCCCCCACTCTCCTAATCCAGGAAAGAGTATGCAAACCAAAGGACTCTGCCTCTGGTTCCAAGACTGGACCTTCAGTTTCCTTTAAAGGATGCTGCCCCTGTGTTTGGCAGTCTGGGACTCACATTTCCTCAGGGACTCGCACTATAGATCCCCCCCCCCCCCCGGTCTCTGTAGCAATCTCTAGCCTTCTGACAGAGCAGCTCATGTGACTGCTCCATTGGGAAAGGGCTGTTCTCTTCAGGTGAATACACCTCTGAAGGGCCCAGTGTGTTGCCTTATCCCCTGAAGACTAGCCCTGAGTGTGGTGATGCCGCCCTGGGGAAGCTTGTGAATGGGTAGTCCTAGTACCTGCCTGCCTAAGTCAGCAGCTACCATTTTACAGTCACACAGTCTTCTCTAAATCAAGTGCTCATGCCCAGGTCTGAACCCCTAAACTGAAACTCCAGGGTCCCGATGCTGCCGACCACCATCCTTCTGAGGCACTCACAGGGCCAAAGCCACCCCCAGCTCCCAGATGATTGGGGTACTGATTTGGATCAAACATGCGGATCTGGTACTGAGGAATCTGGCTGGTGGAGAGGCTCCAGGGTTCTGAAAGCACCTGTAACAGGGAAGTGGAAGTCGGTTAGACATTAGGCACTCAGTGTGCCCCTGTCCTACCAGCAGTGCCAAAGAACTATATCAGTACAGACAGTATCAGCCAGGCATGGTGGTACACGCTTGTAATCCCAATACTGAGGAGGCAGAGGTAGGAGAATCATCCATGAGTTCAAGGTCAGCCTACTCTACCTAGTGAATTCCAGGCCAGCCAAAGCGATATAACAAGACTTGGTCTTAAATAAACAAGCAAGACAAAACATAAGAGGCACTAGTTAAGAGTACAGAAATGGACATGTGCTGACTGGTGGTGGCGGTGGCACACGCCTTTAATCCCAGCACTGGGAGGCAGAGCCAGGCAGATCTCTGGGAGTTCAAGGCCAGCCTGGTCTACAGAGCGAGATCCAGGACAGGCACCAAAACTACACAGAGAAACCCTGTCTCGAAAACACAAAAAGAAAAAAGAAATGGACATGTGTGGTGCAGGAGTTCCCTGAACTACCCATGTTCCTCTGTCCCCTACCACCCATTTGAAAACCTCAGCATCTGCCTAAACTCTCCCCAGCTGTGGCTGCCTTAGTCCCATCTGACTCCTTACCCTTCCCTGACCTCAGCCTGTTTCACACTCTCCATCTGGCAGAGCACACATACGTCTGCTTTTTCTCATAAGAGTACTAATTCCACAGAGCTCTATCGCAAGAAGGCCTTTCTCTGGGCCTAAAGGCAAGGGGATAGAGGTCACACCCAGCAACTTCACTGACCTCAGCCAGGAAAGGAGAGCTAACCCCTAAGTACTTGGAGACGATGTAAAGGCAGAAGAGGTGCCTGTCGATCCCAGCCCCTGTCATAGCCAGGCGGTACATGTTTTGGTGTTTTTCAGAAGCCTTCCGGAAGAGATCCTGGAGGTCTTCTTTCTGGGGGTCAGAAGCAGAGGGGTCAAGTGTTCCTTGAAGTAAACAGAGGTGAAGGAGGAAGAGAGACAAGGTGTGTGGGGCTCACCGTATGGGACCCCTTCATCATGGCCTTCACAAAGGCTGTGGACTCACTGGTACAGGAACGCACAGTCTCAGTCCGCCCCTCTCGGAACATTCTTGTCATTGAGGCCTCATAAGTCAGGCAGAACTTGCCTTTGTCCTGGGGTACACAGCACGGGGAGTCAAGCAGGTGGACCCCGAGGATGCCCTGCACATTCAACAGCCCTCAGAAGCTCCTACCCGGAAATGAGCTAGCTGCAGGGCAATCTGCACAAAGGCGTCAGGGCTGGTCCGACACTTCTTGATGAGGCCTTTGCCGAAGGGTAAGAACTGGAAGCAGTATAACTCCACATCGTCGGCCAGTGCCTTGGCCACCTGGTACGAATTCTCGATGACTTCCCGGCACTGCCAAGATGTGGAAAAGGGGTCAGTTGAGGGCAGAGTCCTCCAAGGAGGCCTCTAGATCTAAGAAGGTGTGAAGTCTAGGTGATGGGGGAAAGGCAGAGTCTGCCCAACAGCTTCCGAAGACACAAATGGCAACCTGTGAGGATTCAGCATGAGGCCCTGCTGGGCCTGGTGGAGAGGAAGGGTACTACCAGACTGTCAGGTGCTCTACGGACGTCAGCCATGGATCTCAGTGTTTCTCTAGCCAGACAACCCTGGGGTCTCTGCTTTGCTTGTGGCCCACGTGGCACCCGAGAAGCGCTTTGTCCCTTCATCCTGAGGATGAGACCTAACCCCCTCATTCCTAGCCCGCATACCTGCACAGGAATGTCCCACTGCAGCCGCTGAGGAGGCGCCAACTTCATGTTTGGCTCTCCCACACAGTGTCCAGTCTCCGTGTAACCCAGGTGAAAGGTATCAGTGCCCAGGACAAACTGCAGGGATAAAACACAACTGAGAAACGAGCTTCATTGCCAGGACCTGCCCAGAAGGTTCCCCTCTCTAGGCCTTTACCTCCCAGAGGTGCCCAATGATGGGGGCATCTGCCCATGAGTGTTCTGTGTTGAGGCCCAATAGGCCATTCTTGAAGGAAATAAGAGTGAAAGATTTGTCGAACCACCTGCAAGAGTAGATCAGGGTGGACCCAAAGCTGGGAAATTATACAGATCTCCAACCTACAACCCTAACCCTATACTGCTAACACTAATGATCCAATTCTAATTACTAACCCAGAATTTAACCTTAACTTCTATTGTTTTAAAAAATTTTAAATTTGTTTGTGTGTATATGTGTGTGTGTGTGTGTGTGTGTGTGTGTGTGTGTGTGTGTGTGTGCACACACACGTGCGCACGCACATGCATTCGTTGAGGTCAAAGGGAGCTGGTTCTCTCTTTCCACCATGTGGGTCCTGGGGTTTGAACTCAGGTCATTAGGCTTGGCAGCAGGTACCATTACCCACTGAACTATCTCCCTGCCCCCCATCTCAATCTCTATTCTTAATCTTCAACTCCAATCTTAGCTATTACCTACCACCTTACCCCTGAATAATGCTACCTCCCCATTAACTCTGAACCTGACTCCTACGTTAATCTTCTAACCCAAACCACTAGCCTCTAGTTCTAATCACTAGATTTGAACTCTGACCTCTGACCCATGACCTCTGGGGCACACACCTGTTATAGCAGTTCCCATGCAGCAAGGCCTTGCCGCAGAGGCTGAGACTGGCTTCATCATCGGGGTTGTAACAGTGGGACTCTTCATCCAGGGCCACAAAGAAAGCGGCACGTTCGATGGCATCCAGGGCGGTCCTGTTCTTGCCAGAGCTGAAGAAGGTCTGACGTGCCTGTGCCCACTCTACCCTGAGGGTACAAGGGCAGGTAAGCAGTAGAACCAATGTGTGTACTTTTTATCAGGGTATCTCTTAGGATCTGGCTGAGTCTGGAGACGAGAGGAGGTAGGACCACTTGGGTATCCTGAAAGATGGCCTCTGTCCTTACCACCAGTGCCCTTCACTATGTATTATGTGCCTGTCCTTGGTTGCAACTCTGGCCTCCAGTTCTGGGACGGAGGGAGGGCCAAGCTGTTCTTCTTATGAAGCCTTGAACCTGGGTCTGGACAAGCCCTCCCCCACAGGCCCTGGATACCTTCCTCCTGCAGTGAGGGCTGCCAGCTTCTCCTCCCCAGGCTGAGGTGGGGAAGGGTCATCCAGGATTCTCTGGAACTGCATCTCTAGGTCTCGAGGCTTGAGCAGGCGAGAGCCCTCATAGAGCCACACCTTGTAGAAGCGGCCTTTGTGGTAGACGGCCACATGTCTGCTCTCTGAGAGATGCTGTAGCACATCTGTGACAGAAGTCAGTGAGCAGCTGAGGCAGGACCTCAGAGAATACCCAGTTCCCCTCTGGAGCCCAGAGAGGGCCCACCTCCAGCACACAGACGGTCCCTGCAGACTCTGCTCTGCCTCATATCTGACCTGGGCCTGCCTTCAGCTAGGGGTAGATTTCCATGCTAAGTTAGTCCCTATGCCCGAGCGAGTCCCTCCTGCCTTCTCTTCAGGCTCCATGAGAGATAGGCTCAGTGTTCCTTCATTGCTCTTTACTCATGACTACCTTCCTAGGTACTCAGAAGCCTTGGAAGGACAGCCACTCTTCTGGACTCCTAGGGGTCCTAGCATCAGCATCATGTCTGTACATAACAACCATCCCAGCACCAGCACCATGTCTGTACATAACAACCATCCCAGCATCAGCACCATGTCTGTACATAACAACCATCCCAGCATCAGCACCATGTCTGTACATAGCAGCCATCCCAGCATCAGCACCATGTCTGCACGTAACAACCATCCCAGCATCAGCACCATGTCTGTACATAGCAACCATCCCAGCATCAGCACCATGTCTGTACATAACAACCATCCCAGCATCAGCACCATGTCTGTACATAACAACCATCCCAGCATCAGCACCTTGTCTGTACATAGCAGCCATCCCAGCATCAGCACCATGTCTGTACAACCATCCAGAATCTGTCACAAACTGACTACTTTTCACAAACTCATGATCCTGAGACACTGGAGTGCTTAGAGAAAAACAGTAGTTGGGCACCTAGCTGTCATGGCTAGGACTTCCTCTTGATGGGTGCTGGGAGGGTAGGACTTCCTCTTGATGGATGCCTGGCTGTAGCCCCGTACCTGTTTCCTTGCCTGGAATGCGTGTAGTGTTGAACATCCTCTCCATCTGGTAGGAGCACATGGGTACCATGCCCAGTGCCATTACCTGAGAGGAAGGCCCAGCATGGCTTAGATTCAAGCCTCTTTTCCTTACCCCACCCTTAACCCTGATGTAACTCACAGGTTTGATCTCTTCACGGTCCAGTTTGCGGCGGTACATGATCATGGCGTGAACAGCATTTCCCAGACGGGCTGCTTGCACATTTGTGTTCCTGATAAGCACAAAATCCTACAGACAGAGCAGAGTCTGTAGGCTGGGCACCTCTGGCTGGGTGTCACCTGAGTCTCACTAACCTGAGGAAACTTTTTCAGGGGCCTGAGATATTGTAGACCCTGCCTATGTTCCATCTCACATCATGTCAGGGTGAACTTCCAGAAATGTATAACTGACAGGCTCCAGCTTTGATCAGAACTGTTCTCCGCCCATTCATACTTTGCTCATTTTGCTTCAAAGGGGTTCTACCACAAAACAACAAAAACAATTCTTTGATTTGGACAGGTTGTAAGTTGCTAGAAAGACAGTTCATGGATGACGGGAATTCCAGGAGGCTAGCAGGGTATGTTTTAGACATCAGGAGAGATTAGGCACTGGGCAGCAGGAAGATCCGCCACCTGTCCACAGGTATATGGTGTGGCCACCAGTCACGTGAAGTGAGGCAGACAGTGGCTTCCTGAGCACCACAGGGCTGGTATTCACCCTGTGGTCTGATTCCACAAAGGGACAAAGGCAAAGCATGTTTCAAGAAATTCTCCAAAATGGTGTCAAGATAACCGAGAACCTGTGCCAGAGAGGCCAGGAGGCCAAGGAGGACAGGGCAAAGCTAGGAAGCAGTGGAGTATGGCATAACTGGCCTGAGAAGTTCATGGGCAGTCTCAGAATGCTCCCTCTTGTCAGGATCCCCACCACCCACAGGCTGGCTCTGGATTGCTCCTCCAGGAGCTCTCCTCCCCTTTTCTTTCCCTCAGGCCTCACTCCACAAGCCCCACTCACCCATGGAAACTGACGCAAAGGCTCTGGGATGTCCTCTAGATCCTTGTTCCAGAGCTGGGGACAGAGCTGGGCACACAGGAGCCCTAGGAGGCTCTGGTTCTTACCATGGCATAATAGTTGCTGTTCACCATGAGGGGGCTCCTGCCTCGGAGGTAGACGTACTCTTCCCACCAGTCACTCACCTATGGATAGTTAGGCTGCAGGTTAGAGCTGAGGAGGAGGGGGTATCGAGAACATGGGGATAAGAACAAGCCTGGGAGGGCAAACTTACATAGTTAGTTGCCCACCATGACTTGAGTACCAGGTATTTCTGCAGTCTGGGGGCAGTCTTGTCCTGGAATTCTTTTGCCAGTGTCTCCATGCGGTAAAATTCATCATCATCCAATAAGGGCCGCACAGAATCCAGGTACTGTCCAGTCAAATTATTATCATGAAGATGGCTCTACCTCTCCCTCTTAACCTTCTTACAACCTCTCCTCAACCAGACCCCGTTCTTCTCAAGCCAGCTATTTATAGAAAACAGTGCTTAGAAGTTTGGACTAGTCCTCTGAATCCAGGATTTTGTGCTCATTGGTACTCAGGCTCTTACCCGCTGAATCGTGGCTGGCACACTGGGTACAGGAAGCTTAGGCAGAGATGTTTGGAAGCTATAGAGCATGGGCCGTCGGCTGGACAGGAGGCGAACACAGATCTAAAGGTACGGAGTACAGTGTCGGGGTAAGAGCTAGCAGGAAGAGTGGACACAAACTAGAAAATGATCAAGTCCTTCAGAACCATCCCAGCTCCCTCAGGAAAAATGCATGCACCAGGCTCTCTTGTTCAATCTGCCTCTCCCTTCTTGCTCAGAACCCCAAATGAGATTCCCCAGGATCTCAAACCAGATGCCTGCACCCTCCAGTGCTTCTGCTCACAGCCCAGATCTTGGTGGCACGACTGGTCTTGCTGTGCATCTCGAACATCCACCCGTGGTAGGAAAGTAGCAGCTTCAGAGTTTGTCGGAAAAAGAAAATGCCTGTTGCCCAGACCCCAGTGGAGAAGATGACCATGCTGAGAAGTTCCTGGGTCTGTGGTGTCCCATAGGGGCCATAACTATTGGAGAAGGAGGAAGACTTCAGGATAGCCCTTTGATGCCATCCTTTGGGGAGTTCTAACTGCAGTCCATGGCTATGAACTCTCTTGGGGAAGACACGAATGGAAAAAGACCTTGCTGGGTGCACTCAGGTCTGAGTGCATCAAATAGACAAACTGCCTTGGAACTAAGATGATGGTAGCCCTGTGAGAGGGACCCTTGGCCACCAATGACTGCTTTCCTGTATCTGTCTAGTACAGGAATCCTGGCCTTGGGAACTGTCTTGGCCCTTTTTTTTTCTGAAACATGTGTCTTCCAGGTGCCTTACCTGGCAGGGAGGTATCTCTGGATGCAATCGACCAGCCCCATGGAGAGATCCACCTTGCAATAGTTGGAACCAACTGTTGCCATGACAACAACCAGCCAGCTGGTGGGGCTGCCAGGGTACACACCCCTAAGGATGCCATTCTGTGGGGGAAGAAACAAGCATCCTTGTGGAGTGGGAAAATGTAATTAGGCACCTGGGAAATCCTGAGAAAGGGCTCCTGGTCTTTGCCTCATCCTTTCACTGTGTTCTTCCTCCATACATGTCTACATTATATGTCCTATCACATATTCATCACCCATCTGGTTTCTGCTCGACTGGAGCCTATCTATAATCAGCAGTACTGCTGGCCAAAGGCGGAGACTAACTGCTGACAGCTGGCTTCTGCCTAAGCACCTGCTGGGAAAAAGAGGCCGGGAGAACCACCTGTTCCCACACCTTAATGCGAATAAGGCGTTTCTTCCAGGAGTTGATTCCAGACAGATAGATGTGTCTCAGAGCCTCCCGACTAAGCTGGAAGTCGACCCCATCCGGGGTCACAGTGAACTGGAAAGCTACTGCCTGGTGTGCTTCCGCCATCCTGGGGTTCAGTCAGCACCTAAGGTTAGGGGCAGAAGGTGCTGAGTGTGTCCAGCCCCGTCCCCGCCCGGCCACCTCTAGCTGAGGCTCCGCCCCTCCGCCGCCCCATCTGGTCCTCGCTCCCCCCACCCTCTGCCCGGTTCCCTATGCGACCACCCCCCTCCCAAACCCGCCCGTGCCCCAACGCTGCTACGCGCCCTGCTGGGCCCTCCCAAGCTTGGCTAACCGCCGCCGCCGCCGCCGCAGAACCCTCGTGGGGTTCCGGACAGGCCTATCTGCAATGCTGCAGGAGTCGGACTCCAGGTGCCCCAAGGACAGCGAAGGGCGGCTTGGGGTCCAAGAAAGACGCCCAGGGAAGGGAGTGGGCCCGGACAGAGACTAGGTTCAGGTGCTCCCAGCACAGGCCTCGCTCGCAGAGCTCGGATGACAGTAAGGGTGAAGAGTTGTGGGACGGAATGGCTCTGGGTCCGGATGGCTTCCCTGTGCTGGTCCCCCACTCACAGCTCAGGTTTGCTTCTGTCGGTGTAGGGTCTGGCCACTCTGGCCCATGTCCCCACGTCCTTCAGGCCTGGCCACCCCAGCCCGGCCCCGCCCTGCCCTCACTGGGAACTTGACACCCACTCCCAAATTGGGGTGGAGAAAACAGATATGGGCGGAAACCAGAACCCCCTCCTTTTGGTGGGGCGCCTACAAGGGGTGGGCAGAGTTCCCACAAGCCTGCTGAAGGTTGCTGGAAGGTCTGGGACTGGGGAGTGGAGGGTCTCACGTGAGCATGGTTGCATCAGTGCTAAAAATAGCTGAATGTAGGGAAAAGGTCACCAAGAGTCAGCTGTGCAGCCTGTTCCCTAATTCCAGGACTCAAGGTTGACGATCACACCCAGGGCCCGCTGATGCCCCACCCCTCTCCAGTCCTCTTCCCCAAGTCAGTATTTGTTACTTCTAGACTGGAGCCAGGAATATTACGGAATAGAAGATCTCAATGAGTGGAACCGACAGACCCCTCACCACTTTTAAGCACAGTGCACTAAACAGAAATCACTTAAATCTGTATCCCTCAGTTTGTATATTTCTGAAGCAGTTTGTTTATTTAAGTACACAGCCCCAGGGATTCCAGATGCCCACCTTGGGCATCTACTGAAACAGGAGGACAGAGGTCAGCGATTTTAAAAACAGTCTCACTTAGGGGCACAGCCCAGTCTCTGGGGTCTCCTGCTCTTTGGCCCTCCCTCCAAGGTCCTGCCCTGGAGTCTTCAGGAGAAATCTGAGGTGGGGTTGGATTGTCAAGATGATGGGTGGAAACTGGTCAGCTGCCCCTTCTGCTGGAAGTAGAACTGGAACCGAGACTGGGCGTACTCCTAAGGAAGGAAACCCATAATACAGTGATGAGAAGGCTTGGAAGCAGTAGCCTACACCTGCTGAGTTCTGCCCACAGCTACCAGGGACTGCCTGGATTTCCTGGAGGACAGGACCAGCGCTCCTCCCCAGCCCCCACCCAACATGCCCAGTGTACGGGTTATTACCAAGTAGCCAAACTCTATGGTGGACATGGATGCCTGGAGGATGGACCACAGACCCCAGAAAAAATGAGAGGCCAGAGCGTACCTAGGGAATAGGGAGGTGGGGGTGGGACGACAGGAAAAGGAGGTGCCATCAAGAGTACGTTTAGTATTGCCTGGTTTCCCCCAAGGCTAGTCAGTCTCCAAAGGCCCAGCTTCTCCCCCACTTTCCTAATCCTTACCCCACTGTGACTCTGCTTTTTTCCTGATGTCATCGGTCATCTACACTGGCACCTTACCTGCAATCCTCCTCCTCCTCCTAGTCCTCCCTCACTCCCCCCCTTGCCCTCCGTCCTCACCGATTGGCCTCTGTCAGCAAATCTTCCTCCAGCTTCTTCTGCTCTTCAGAGAGGATCTGACCTTTCTGAACCTCTGCCAGATAATGGCGAATAAAATGGAGCTGAGAGCAATGGACAAGAGTCAGGAACTGGGGAGATGGTGGAATATTACCTTTTCTAGCCATTCTTTCTTTTTACCAAAAAACCAAAAAAGCTCTTCTCTCCCAACCTCCAGCCTACAAACCTGCTGTCCTCTCGTGGGGTAGTCTGTGGGTCTCGCTTTGTAGAAAGGCCACTCCTCGTGGGTGTAATCATAAACCCACTCACAAAAGTGATTCCCAATGTCAAAGCCCCTGAGAGAACAAGCAAGCATTCAGTCCATGGGCAGCTGCGATGTGGAGACGAAGGCCTGGCAGTGTTCTCCCAGAGCCCGGGAGGAACAGGTCCCACGGGAGCTTGTCCTCCAACCCTTACCTGTAGTTGTAACTACTGTACTCAAAGTCAACCAACATGAGGCTGTCACCATTTTCTGGCTCGGAGAGCAGTAAGATGTTCCCTGGGGGAATGGGGGATTTTGGTCACTTCAGGGCACCCCACCAGCTTCAGCCTGGGCTTGAAGGCTCACAAATGTTCTCATACCTTCCTGGATGTCATTGTGGCAGAAGACCACTGGTGATGGGGTAGCCTCTAGCAATTTCCTGTAGAGGTAGAGGGGCATAGGTTGTAAGGTCATGTGACTACAGCTACCTTCAAAGGCTAGCCCTGACTCTAGTCCTCAGCAAATCCTGGGGAGGACACTGCTAAATGCCAGGTCTGCCTTCACCTGAGGTTGCCCATCTCATCCTTCAGGTTGTACATCTCCAGCAGGTTCATCTGGGGGAGGCCCGTGGAAGGCAGGTCCTGGATCTGTTTTAGGTACCTGTAAGTCCCCCAAATAGGATACATTCACTCTCCTATCTTTCCCCACTCTCTTCTCCTACATACTTTTAGGCCAAATTTTCCTGTCACTGTGACTTGGCTGGGGAACATGAGCGTCCATGATGGATACTGGGAAGCCTATCCACCCAAACTAGAGGTTCAGTTTAGGTGTACCGGTCCCAAACCTGACTCACCGCTCCATGGTCCCAAACAACCAGTGGGGCTCCTTAGTGAAGGGCATCTCCATACCATGGAAACGGGCCATCTTTGTTGCAATGGCTCCCGACAACACTGGGTCCCGGAGCTCTCGAGTTTTCAGTGGCCGGCTCTGTACCCAGTAACCTATCAGGGTGGTGAGGGGGCTGGGGCGGGACGGGGGAAGGGATATGGGAATGGGAGGAGATCATGGTCTTAGGGAAATTTCCCTACCTAGGATGTGAAGGCAGACATCGGGGAAGAGGAAGGACTTGGTAAAAACAACAATAAAAACTGGGCTCTTACTGGGAGGTACTGTTCCAGGCGGCCCTCTGGAAACACTCCATAAAGTTGGGGCCCTAGTGACCTCTCCGCAAGAATGGCGAACATCACGCTTTCCAATACCAAGGAGTCTACACCCTGAAGGAAGATGGCAAAGGAGCCCAAGTGAGAAAGAGCCGGAGGTAAGTGGGCACGGGTGCAAAGGGATGTTTTCTTCATTCATCATAGCTGGCTGGGACTTCTGGTCTGACTGACTGGGGATCCTGGAGCAAAAGCTGTTGATGGTCCACAAGCATCAACACACTCGGATGCACAAGGACGACAACAGTTTCTGCCCCACTTGCTCACTTCAAGCTCCGGCCCTCGCTCCCCCTCACCTGCAGGATGGCCCCATACAGTCGTAGCAGCACCTCGCGGGGCTCCTCGCCCACACTGGGCAGGTGGTTCGGTAGCGAGCATCGGAAGAGCAGGTTGCTAAGGCCTCCGCTGCAGATCCACACCGGTCAGGCTCAGCAAGAGTCGCCCAGATGGGTGAGACCCACCCTAGCCCCCACTCCCGAGAGAAGACCCCACCAAGCCCCCAGGGAGACCCCGACCCCCCAGCACAGCGGTCCGCAGACCTGGTGCTGGCCCCGCCCCCTTCCCCCGCACAGCACTGACAGCATCAAAATAGGGAGTGTCTTGAGAGCCCGGGAGGCTTGACCCCTGACCTCACGGGGCAAACGCTCAGCTCCTCCGGCTGCGCTCGGCGCCAGGCCCCGCCCAGGTACTCCCGGCACCACTGATAGGCTCGCCGCTGCGCGTCACGAGACAGCGATGAAGCGCGCCGCCGATTGGGGACCGGCACCGGGCACTTAGCATCCTGCAAGCTGTCTTTGGTCAGGCAGCCGCCGACAGCACCTCCTCCGGCTACACCGGTCCCGTCGGCCGCCATGACGCGGGCTCCGTTGGGCTCAACGCCCGCCGGTGCTCAGCAACCTTCAGGTGGGCTTCGCTCCTTCCGGCTCTGCTCGGTTCCGCTTCCGGCCGGCCGGCCGGCCGGAGCGTCTCTGGGCGTGCTCGCGGCTCTTGGCGACCGTCTTCGGCTTGCTTCGTGGTCCCAGCCCTGGGACTGTTTCCAAGTCAAGCACGGTTCTCAGGGGTGCGGTGCGGAGGGCAAAGACCGACGGCCGCATTCCCCGGCGGGGCGCGCTCTGGCCACGCCCTGTGGGCGGGTCTCCGTAAAGACCCGCTCCTGCGTGGACTGTGTCCGGAACCGAGGAAGTGACGCGGGCCAATCCGGGGCGCCGTGGACGGTTGGACAGTGGTAGCTCAGCAACGTTTACCCGGAATCAGGCTCTGGCCAATGAATGGGCGATGGGGCTGGAGTGCGGCTCCTTGATAACACCTGCCTTGTGAGACTCCGGACTAGGGCGTAAGAGCGATCGAGCACACAGGGGCACTTGGTGAGTGAATAGAAGAATGGGATTTTAAATTCCAACCATTCATTCCCCTTTCCAAACAAGGCAGCGTGTATATGTATATGGAAGGCGTCATTGGAATCAGTCCGGCGTATCCAAGCGCTGTATGGACTGCATGAGTACTAAGAATGTGACCCAACACAATAAACTTAAAGATTATGAAGTGGATTTTTTTTCTTGATTTTTATGTGTGTGACTTATGCTAAATATCGGGGCGGGGCGGGGGGCGCATTGGTTGTCAATCCAGAAAGGAAGCCAACACAATTCATAATTCCTTTGAAGGATGAGGTTTATTAGAACGAAAGGGCCTCAAAGCTATGATTGGGCTTCGGGATGGGAGAGAGAGAATCACACAGAAATAGTAAAATATATGGAGATCTAAACGTGAGACCTTAAAGTTAAGAAAAGAGTTCCCTTCAAAGTCTAGGGAGGAACTTAATATTAAGAGTGTGTGTAAGAGAGCCAGGCGTAGTGGTATAAGCTTTTACTCCCAGCATTCAGGAGGCAGAAACCCGGTGGTTAGTTACCTGTGAGTTCGAGTCCAGCCTAGTCTACATATCGAGCTCTGGACCATTCAAGGCCTGTCTCAGAAAAGAGATGCCATGAGAATGACTAGGGAGTGAGCAGAGGAGCCGAACAGAGAGTAGCCTTCAGTGCAATCTCCGGAAACCCCTGAGAAGTTTCTAGACCAATCTCCCAAATAAAGGAGGAACTTAGCATTTTTTTTTCTCAATCTTTTAGGATTGTCAGGAAGTTTCACAGCAACTTATCTAGTTTAACATAGCTAATATGCAGGACAAATAACATGGAGTCAGGTACTGGTTAGGGCCATAAATCATGGGCTGTTACCAGTTCACAGCACAGGTGGTTTAACTCTGCCCCGGTAAGAGCTGCAGAGGCATCCTGTGATTCAGGCTGTGGGAGCTGCCCTGAAGATGCAGACTGGTGTTCCAACATTACTTAGACCATGAACTTTGTGGAGAGTGAACTTTGTAGACGATAACACATTATGTTGCAATGTTAAGAAGTTGAGCGTGTGTCTGGAGATATCAAGTGGTGATTTTATTTTTGGCTAGTTTGAAAGCCTGGGGGAGAGTTATAAGCTCTGCCTTCTGGGCAGAGGTTCTAGGTGAAAGTGGTTTTGATTCTGGTGTCTGA
Organism: Peromyscus eremicus; assembly: GCF_949786415.1. Lineage (NCBI taxonomy): Eukaryota > Metazoa > Chordata > Mammalia > Rodentia > Cricetidae > Peromyscus > Peromyscus eremicus. The sequence continues at coordinate 13,936,819 of NC_081436.1, read as the reverse complement.
TTGAAGCAGACCAGACTATATCATTCAATCCGCTTTTTTTTTTTTTTTTTTTAATTTTTCGAGACAGTGTTTTTCTGTGTACCAGCTCTGGCTGTCCTGGAACTCGCTCTGTAGACCAGGCTGGCCTCGAACTCACAGAGATCTGCCTGCCTCTGCCTCCCAAGTGCTGGGTTAAAGGCATGTACCGCCACCAGCTGGCTCCAATCTGCTTTTTACATAACTGCTCCTATCAGTAAATGGAATCAGGTCTGGATTGGCATAGTTTGTCCTTTAATTGTGGTTTATTAGAGGTCAGTTTCTTAACCTGTGAGTCATGACCCTAGAAGACTGACCGAATGTGGAGACTGGCGAAAGGTTCGGCAACAATAAGGTTTCTGAACAAATAATAACCAGAAATTAATTTTAAAAAATCCGCACATAGTAAATTCAATAGGTTTCCAACCACTAGGCAACTTCATTGTAGCCTTAGTTTTGAACACACGGAATATATTCTTCGAATTGTACGTGCTGCCATGCCGCTAAGTGGGAACAAATACCTGAAGCAGCTTGGCTAGGATTTGAGACTATTGGATATTATGGAAACAGTTGGTAAGTGAAGTTGGTTTCCTGGCTCTGGCCACATTCTTGTCCATTCTTCCTCTAAGAATAGAGTGGGAAGACAGCAAAGGGAAAATGGATAACGTTATTTGCCATAGGGAAATAAAGAGTTCCAAGGTCTTGGTGGCAAGACTACTCTGTACTACACATTTAAAGTCACACTCTCAGAACTGATAATTATAAAATCAGAATATCAATCAATTTTGGAAAAAAATGTTGAAGATGTTCTGTACCCCAGAGTATCAAATATTTAGCCAAAATCAAATGTTTTCGTGTTTGTTTGGTTTTGTTTTTTGAGATTAGGGTTTCTATGTGTTGACATGGCTGTCCTGGAACTCACTCTATAGAATAACTAGGCTGGCCTCGAACTCAGAGATCTGCCTACCTCTACTCCTGAGTGCTGGGATTAAAGGTATGAGCCACCACTGCCTGGCCAAAATTTAATGTTTTATGTAAATGTAAGCATGTCTATCTCATTAGGAAGCAATTTTCTCCTCATCTTAATAAGTGGTAAAGGTATATGTATTCATAAAAATTGTTTTTAAGTATTTTATGAATTATTATCACGAAATGTTTTATTTATAGTACCTTTATACCTGGGGTTGAGTATGAATTTCTCAGGTAAACAAAGTCACTAGTGGAAAAAGTTGATGAATCTCTGTTAGGAGTAGTCACTCTTCCTGTTGGCTTCTCTGTTGCAATAATTTAATAGATTTCACTTAAAGGATTGGAAAACAAGAAAATCTTCAGGGAATATGCAAAACAGGGACTCTTGTGTGGACCTTCAAGAGAAGGCAGATAGTCTTGTTGCCTGCTGGTTTTCCTTGCTTTAGTTTTTCCAAGTAAATAGTTACAGATGGGAAGTTTTAAGTCCACCTCACACCAAGTTTACTGCAGGAAAAATAGCACACAGAGAGAGCACAGTACACAAAGTCATAGCTCAGTGAATAACAGGGTGTGTGTGTGTGTGTGTGTGTGTGTGTGTGAGTGTGTGTGTGTGTGTGTGTGTGTGTCTATCTTGGTGGAGCAGAATTTGCCCCTGGGAGTGTCCAGATGGTCCACAGCTCCTTTCTCAAGCTAAACTCTGACCTATATGCAACTGTAGAAAACTGTAGGTAAAAAAAAATAAGGCAAAACAAAACAAGACCTCAAGGACGAGGAACTCGGATAAAGGGGTCAAAGAGACTGCTTGCTCAAGTTCTGCTTACAGAGCTCGCTTTAGGAGCTAGGTAAATGATACATACACAGCAGTGGAAAAATAAGAACCGTTCATTCCTGAAGTGAGCCCAGAGTCCTGTGTCCCCATCTACTGTTACCCTTCTTCTCCAGCCTCCGTGTTGCCCACAGCTGTACTAGCTGGGACAGGTTTTTATATGTTTTTTAGTAGGGTGTGGGATAGGGCTGGGTCCCTCTTCTGGAGTTAGACCTGGCAGGATGCACTTGTGGGTTGGGTCATTTTCAATGACGAGAGGAACCTGACTAGGTGAGAAAGGTGGGGGAACCTTGGAAGTTTCTGCTTGTATTGGCCAGTATTCAGGGTTTAGTGAGAGTGAGGGGTAGTTAGCCCGTCCATCTTACTAGAGAGGAGAAAAAAGCCTCTCCAGCATGGCTGAGAACATGGAAATAAGCCATCTCAGTTCAAAAGGTAATTAGTTGGAGCCAGGTGTAGTGGCACATACCTTTAATCCCAGCACTTGGGAGGCAGAGGCAGGTGGATTTCTGTGAGTTAGAGACCAGCCTGGTTTACATAGTGAGTTCCAGGGTTACATAATGAGACCCTGTCTCCAAAAAAGGGGGTCGGGGTGAGGGGCATGTGATATTTTGAATAAGAATGGCTCCCATAAGCTCATAGATTTGAGTGCTTGGTCACCAGAGAGTGGCACTTATTAGGAGATGTGGCCTTGTTGGAGTAGGTGTGGCCTTGTTAGAGGAAGTGTGTCACTGGAGGTGGGCTTTGAGGTTTCAAATGCTCAAGCCAGGCCCAGTGTCTCTCTCTTTTCCTTCTGCCTATGGATCTGGATGTCGAGGACTCAAGCTTCCTCTCCAGAACCATGTTTCCCTGCATGCTGCCATGCTTTCTGCCATGATGGCAATGGACTAATAAGCCTCTGAACTATACACAAGCCCCATTTAAATGCTTTCCTTTATAAGAGTTGCTGTGGTCATGGAGTCTCTTCACAGCAATAGAACACTGAATAAGACAGAGGGTATGGTGGTTTGAGTGCAATGGCCCCAAAGGGAGTGGTGCTATTAGAAGGTGTGGCCTTGTTGGAGGAAGTGTGTCACTGGGGTTGGGCTTTGAGGTCTCAGATGCTTAAGCCAGGCCCAGTGTCTCACTGTCTCTTCCTGCTGCCCGACAATCTGGATGTAGAACTCTCAGCTACCTCTTCAGTGCCATGTCTGCCTGCGTGCCCCCGTGCTTCCCACCATGATGACAGTGGACTAAACTTCTGAACTGTAAGCCAGCCACAGTTAAATGTTTTCCTTTATAAGACTTGCTGTGGTCATGGTGTCTCTTCACAGCAATAGAAACCCTGACTAAGACAGAGGGTAACTGGGGTTTAGGGTGATCTGATCCAGGATGTCTCTCCCTAGCTGTCTACCTATTTACAAATGAACTGTCTCTTGTCTTCCTTCAGTCCTTTGGAAGCATTTGAGAGGAACCGTGGAGAGCATGTGCCTGCAGTGCTGGAAGCTCAGTCTGTACAAGTTACACTTCACCGAGGAGCAGCTTGGGCTGGTAAAATAGGTGGTCTAGCATGGTGCTGTAACTGATGGCCAGAAGCACAAGCGGTTAGACACGGAGGGTTCCCACTGGGAGGAATGTGAGCCTGTAGGGTCTCCTTTCCTCGGGGGTGGGGGTGGGGAGGGCAGGCCTGGATCCTTCCCTATGCCCCAGGGCCCTGTTTTGGTACTCTGCGTTCTAGCAGCCATCCCTTCACTAAGCTCTACTCCTAAGTCCCTTTTGCTGAGAATGAAGCCGTTCCTTCTGTTCCCGTCACAGCTCTGAGGACTCCTACTTGGTGCCTGCTCTCTTCAGGCCCCATTTGAGGTGTCTGCCCTGCCTAGGAATGGGGGGCAGAGGGAGGGCAAGAACCTGGAGTCCAAGGATGAGGGCAGGAAGTGTGGGGGTGAGGTGGGTGGAGGGAAGATGAGCAGCAGACGGCTAGAAGAACAGCAGCAACAAAAGTCAGCATGCTTATCATTTGCTATGAAGGTTGCCTCATGGAGATAATACTTCTTCCATACAGAAATGGTTTCAAGTAAGAATGTTAAAGTAGCAAGAAAGCAGGCTTACGGCCTGGGTATATATGCCCTTGGGTATGACTTACCCCTCTATTGCACAGTTCCTGGACCTCAGAAGTAAAATATTAACTTTTGTTTTTAGTGAAGCTATCCTAACTTCCTGAGTCTGTGTGATCTAGACTTTTACCTCATCAACTGTAATCTTGTTAAGGATGCAGTGGTCACCACCCTGTGATCTCATTTAAATTTCTTAGCAAGCCCTTGAAGTTAATAATTTCGTACCTCACAGAAACTGTACCTGTGGCTATTGTCAAGATAAATGAAACGTTACTCTTCCTTGAGAAACCCATTTTGACAAGTCCTGGTTGGTTCATTTTTTTTGTTTGTTGTTTTATTTTGTTTTTGTCAACTTGATACAACTAAAGTCTTCTGAGAAGAGAGAACCTCAACAGAGAAAACTCTTCCATTGGGTTGGCCCATAGACAAGCCTGTGGGTCATGTTCTTGACTGATGGTTGATATGGGAGAGCACAGCTCAGTGTGGGTGGTGCCCCCACTGGGCAGGTGGGCCTGGAGTGTGTAAGCAAATTGAGGAGGAGCAAGCCAGTAAGCAGCACTCCCCCCTGGCTTCTGCTTCAGCTCCTGCTTCCAAGGTTCTGCTCTGACTTGCTTTGATGATGGACTATGATATGGAATGCAAGCCAAATAAACCCTTTCCTCCCCAAGTTGCTTTTTGTCACGATGCTTTATCACAGCAGCAGAAGCACTAAGACACCTATACTCATGTTCTTGGATGTGCCTTACTCTTTTCCTGAGTACCTTTATATTAACCTATGCTTAAATGTGTGTTTCAAATGTCTTTTAGTAAACTATAACGTTGCTTCATACTGGCTTGTCCTGAAAATTCCTTTCTTCAGTGAGGCCATGACTCCCGTTTTACCTAAGTAGGTGTCTCTGAAAAGAATTCCTCAGTTGCTGGGGAAGGGACCCGGATAATGTGGAGCTGTGTCTCTAACCTGGTTGCTGCTGTCTGTAAGAGCAGGTTTGGTGGTCAGCATAGATTGAGTAATGCCCGAGGGAAAGGTCTTGGTGTTGCATGGCAAAAATACACACATAAGTTCTTTCTCTACCTCTGCCGTGTGGAACCAGGGCAGCAAAGTATGTGCAAGCATCCCCACACATATGGGATGGGAGGGCACAGGGAAGCTTACAGGAACAACAGACAACAAAAATGTGGAACGCAGGAGCTAAATAAAGCATTAGCAGCTTGTAACCCCATCACTTGTATCTGTTTACTGAGTGAGGTTGGCAGCTTCGGAACAGGAATACTACTTTATTTCGCTCTCCAAAATACACAGCCCTTTCAACTGTATTTCATGGCATGCCAGCATGACATAAACCCTGTCACGTTTCTTCTGTAACATACTTTTGACCTGGTTTGGCCCTTATCTACTTCCACTTTGGACCAATTCTTAGGACAAAGTCTTTATTTTGCCATACAAAAATCCATCCTTAGTTCAAAAAAATGTTCCCCTAATGACTTCTTTTCATCTCTTCGTCCTTTTACTACCTCATTTTTACCCTGCTTCCTTCATTAATGTAACAAAAATAAAGATCTAGTCAAAACAGCAGCATATCAAAATAAATTCGCCAACTATCCCACAGATAGCTGAATCCCAACAGTGTTATAGCAGAATGAAACAAACTACATCATTTATCCATATGCAGCTAAACTGCGAGTTCTTATTTTTCTACAAGTTTTTATACAGACTTTAATGATGCTTGAATTTTTTTTTTTTTTTTGAGACAGGGTTTCTCGGTGTAGTTTTGGTGCCTGTCCTGGATCTCGCTCTGTAGACCAGGCTGGCCTCGAACTCACAGAGATCTGCCTGCCTCTGCCTCCCGAGTGCTGGGATTAAAGCCATGCGCCACCACTGCCCGGCGATGCTTGAATTTTTAAAGAGCCCTTTTACATTTTATTTTCTCTTCAGTCTCACATGAGTCTAAGAATAACAGAAGGGATTTCACTGTATCCATGGCTGGCCAAGATAACAAAATCTTAACCATTTTGAGTAGCAAAACTACCCTAGTATAAGGGGAAAAAGAGCAAGAGGGGAAAAAAACCTATACACACAAAGCAGCTGATATTACAGAAGAGAAAGCTTACAGAGTTTTGGGACACAGTAACCTCTTCTTGAGTCAGGGTTCTTCTCAACCATCCCTTTATGGTCCTTAAGAGATGATATCAGACTAAGAGTCTTAGGAGATTCAATGAGAACATGTTTATTTAAACAAAAAAGAAGTGCACCACCAAGGTACATTTTCTGATGAGAAAGACGTGGTGTTTCCAGTGTGTATTTCGAAAATCTGATTAATTCTGAAGATATTCTCTTAGTCATAGATTTTCAGCAATTTTATTATTCTGTTTTGTGGGATTTGTCAGATGCTTTGGATCTATGGATGCAATAATGTGGTTTGAATATAAAAAGTCCCAACGCGCTCATGCGATAAGGCCTTGACTCCTAGCTGGCAATGCTATTTTATTAGGTCTGCAAACTATTTATGAGTTGTTGCCTAGCAGGAGGATGTAAGGCGCTGGGGGTGTGCACTGAAGGTTATGCCTAGTCCCTGGTCCTTACTATGTACTCCCTCTCTGTGGAGAGGTGTTCCTCTATGTGTTCTCACCGCCATGAAGTTCTGTGCAAATGCACAGGATGGAGCAACATCTGAAATGATGACCCAAAGTGAATTTTTCTTTTTTTAGAGTTATGTCCCATTTAGGTAGCTGAGGGTGGCCTCAACTTCCAACTCCTCCAGCCCCAGCCTGCAGAGTGCTAGGATTACAGGCCTGTACTACCAAACTGAGCTTGCATTGTGTGTGTGTGTGTGTGTGTGTGTGTGTGTGTGTGTGTGCGCGTGCGCGTGCGCGTGCGCACCATAGCACATACATAGAAGTGAAGGGACAACCTTGGCTGCTAGTCCTCACCTTTTACCTTGTTTTGAGTCAGGTTGTCTCTTGTTCATTGCTGTATATGTCAGGCTAGCTAGTCCTCCAGCTTCCAACAGTTCTCTTGTCTTTGCCTCATAGCCACCATTAGAGCACTGGTTCTCAACCTGGGGGTCATGACCCCTTTGGGGGTCAAATGACCCTTTCACAGGGATTACGTATCAGATATCCTGCATATCAGATATTTACATTATGATTTCATAACAGTAGCAAAATCACAGTTATGAAGTAGCAATGAAAATAATTTTATGTTTGGAGGGGTCACCACAACATGAGGAACTGTATTAAAGGGTCGCAGCATTAGGAAGGTTGAGAACCACTGCATTAGAGGCATGCTGAGATTAAAAACACATGCACACTACCATATCTGGCATTTGTGTAGATTCCAGGTATCCAATCTCAGATTGTCAGGCTTGTGCAGCAAGCGCTTTACCAACTGAGCACTCTTCCTTGACACAGCTTATATATATATATATATATTATATGTATATATATATATAATATATATATATATATATATATATATATATATATATATATAAAAGATTCATGGGCTGGGTGTGGTGGTACATGCCTTTAATCCCAGCACTCCAAAGGCAGAGACAGGAGAATATCTGTGAGTTTGAGGCCAGCCTGGTCTACAGTGTGAGTTCCAGGACAGCCAGGGCTGTTACACAGAGAAACCCTGTTTTGAAAAACAAAAGAAGAAAGAAAGATTTACTTTTTAGATTTATTTTATGTGTGTGAATGTTTTGTCTACATGAATGTGTGCACACCACATGTGTACCTGGTACATGTGGAGGTCAGATTAGGACACTGAATCCCCGAGAACTGGAATTAAGGATGGTTGTATGCCACCAAATGCTAGAAATGGAACTCAGGCCCTGTATGAAAGGTCCTCAACAAATGCTCGTAACCACTGAGCCATCTCTCCAGCCCCTTAAGATTTGTTTTTGTTACTTTTTAAACCCACAGACAAGTTTCACTTGTTTCTTCTTTATGACTCCCAGTCGCTGGCCATTATGTCCATGTTTTCCTTGTATACATGGCTATAAAAGCCCTTCTAATGCCCATCTCTGCCTCTTTCTGTCCTGTATGAGGCAGTTGGAGGGAGTTCTCTTCCTCTTACGTTTTCACTGCTTCATTGCAGGTCTAGCAATTAAAAAAATAAATAAAAATTATGTATTCTGCCTGCATGTGTCCCTGCGGGCCAGAAGAGGGCACCAGATCTCATTACAGATGATTGTAAGCCACCATGTAGTTGCTGGGAATTGTACTCAGGACCTCTGGAAAAACAGTCAGTGCTCTTAACCGCTGAGCGGTCTCCCTAGCCCCTAGCAATTTCTTAATAAGTGTTTCTTTAAATTTTTTCATTATATGGTGTTTTTTTAGTGGATGCAGGTTACTGTGAGTGTTGCCTTGTTGAGTGTCTGGATTTGGTTATTTTTCCTTTAACAAATATTATGGGATGAATGCTTCTGTTCCCCCACCCAGTTCCTACACTGAAATCTTTTTCTTCAATATAAATGATACTAGGAAGAAGCCTTTGGGAAGTGATTTGGTCCTGAAAATTCAACCTTTGTGATTGAGCCCTTATGGTTATGATTAGTACAATGCAGCCTCATCTGGCCTTGAACTCAGAATCTGCCCATCTAAGCCTGCCAAGCCTTGCTATTGCAGCATGGACCGCTGTACCAAAACTGCACAGGCTTTTTGTTATTTTTTAGTGGTAGAGATTGAACCTGGGATTGATGTTTGTATGAATGAGGCTTCAGAGAGCCTCTTCGCCCTGCTCTCCGTGTGAGGTGAGGGCACACAAGAGGGTATCAGCTACGTGGAATGGGCCTTGCCTAGACATTGAATCTGCTCTACTTTAATTTTGAGCTTGCAAGCGTCTAGAACTGTGGCATGCAATAACTCAAACTGACTACAAACTACCCAGTATAAGAGCACTTTCTTTCCTGTGTCAACACTTAACTCTTCCTAAGCCTTGGAGGTTTATTTTGGAAATACAATACCAAGGGGTTACAAGTAATTCTCAGTTTACAAAGATAGCTAAGAAGCAAGGAAATTGGGCTAGGAATTTATCTCAGCAGTAAAGTGCTTGCTTAGCACACACAAGCATTGGTTTTGACTTTTAGCACATACACAAAATACAGGCACACATGCATGAAACAAAACCAACCAAACAAACAAATTTAAAAAAACCCACCTGTATTTTAAAGCCAGGTATAGTGGTCCAATGCTTGTAATCTCAGTACTTGGGAGGCCGAGGCAGGTGGATCTCTGTGAGTTCAAGGCCAACCTGGTCTACATAGGGGCCAGGCCTATGTAGAGAAACCATTATCTTTTTTTTTTTTTTAAAGATTTATTTATTTAGTACACAGCATGTATGACTGCAGGCCAGAAGAGGGCACCAGATCTCATTACAGATGGTTGTGAGCCACCATGTGGTTGCTGGGAATTGAACTCAGGACCTCTGGAAGAGCAGTCAGTGCTCTTAACCTCTGAGCCATCTCTCCAGCCCAAGAAACCATTATCTTTAAAAATAAAAAAGTATTACTAAATGTCTATGGTTTGGGAAGACAGCTCAGCCAGTGAAGTATTTGTCTCATAAACATGAAGACCTGGGTTTGATCCCCTGAATCCATGCAAAAAATGCCAGATGTGATGTGTACATGTCTTATCTCAGGTTTGGGGAGGCAGCTAGGATCAATTCTAGGACTCACTGGCCATCTTAACTGGTGCACTCCAGGCCAAGGAGAGACCCTATCTCAAAGGAAGTGGACAGCATTCCTGAGATGATACCCAAATTTATCTTTTAGTCTCCACACACAAAATTGTCTTTTTAAAAAAAATATTTATTTTATGTATATGAGTGACCTATCTTCATGCACACCAGAAGAGGGCATCAGATGCCATTACAGATGGTTGTGAGCCATCATGTGGTTGCTGGGAACTGAACTCTCGACTCTGGAAGAGCAGCCAGCGCTCTTAACCGCTAAGCCATCTCTCCAGCCCCACAAAGTCGTCTTTTGACCTCTACATGCAATGCACATGTCTGTGTACGCGTACATGTGCATTTGTACACAATGAACATATGCATACTTAATAAAAAATAAATAAAATATACATTTAATACAGCTAAAGTAATAATACGGTAGTTGAAATAGGTGTAGAAATCAAAATAAGCCGAATGTGTTGGTGCCTGCTTACCATCCCAGCACTTGAGAGGCTGAGGCAGTAGGATTATAAATTTGAGACTACCATAGCAAGACTCTGCTTTTATAAATAAATAAATAAATAAATAAATAAATAAATAAATAAATAAATAAATAAAAGCTTTTATGTATTCGAAAGTTTATTTTTATTGTTTTGGAGACAGGGTCTCACTGTGTAACCATGTCTGTCCTGGAACTCACTATGTAGACCAGGCTAGCCTTGAACTCTCAGTGATCCACCTACCTCTGCCCCCCAAGTGCTGGGATTAAAGGCATGCATCACCACCACCACACCTGGCTTTGTAATTGAAATTTTAGTTGAATCTTAAATTTAATGAAATTTGAGACAGTATACAGCTTTATCCACAGATTGTAAACAGTTGAAAAGAAAAAAATATAAATGTGAATAAAGTATTAAAAATACTGTCTGAAAAGACATAGGCATGAAAAACACAAGCAAGAGGTTAAGAGTCCTGGAGGCCAGAGACAGAAAATTCAACATGAGTTTAAGGTGAGTGCTGGAAGAAAAGAAGGAATGGAGCAGAGGCCATGTTTCTCTGATTGCTTTTTTGAGATAAGAGTTTCACTGTGTAGCCCAGGCTGGCCTTAACCTTGAGCTGTCCCTACTTCAACACCATAAGTGTCGGAATGACAAGCATGTGCCACCATGGTTGGCTCTGAGACAGTATTTAAAGAGATAATGGGAAAATATATTTTTAAGAGGTAATGGCTGTCAGATTTTTTTCACTGATGAAAAAGAGATTCATATAATTAAGATCAGTGAGTGAGCCTCAGGCAGAGAAGACATGTTAAATAAATCTACACCAAGATACAGCAGATTGAAACTTCAAACACTAGAGATGGAGATGTTTTATGCACAGCTGAAGAAGAAAGAGAATTGTCAATGTGTCGTAGTGGAAATGGATGTTGAGGTAAAAAGGAAAGTTAAGATTAAAACAGCGAGGTTGGGCCGGGCGGTGGTGTCGCATGCCTTTGGTCCCAGCACTCGGGAGGCAGAGGCAGGTGGATCTTTGTGAGTTTGAGGCCAGCCTGGGCTACAGAGTGAGTTCCAGGACAGGCTCCAAAGCTACACAGAGAAACCCTTTCTCGAAAAACCAAAAACAAACAAACAAAAAAACCCAGCAAGGTTGGGAAACACTGAGGATGATAAATAAGAGGGCTCTGAGCCAATGTCAGCAGGCTCCCCCAAAGTCTCCTTCCTTAAGGAAGGTATGCAAGTCACCATTGCCCTTTCATATATTCTTTTTTTTTTTTTTTAAAGATTTATTTATTATGTATACAGTGTTATGTCTGCAGGCCAGAAGAGGGCACCAGATCTCATTATGGAGGGCTGTGAGCCACCATGTGGTTGCTGGGAATTGAACTCAGGACCTCTGGAAGAGCAGTCAGTGCTCTTAACCTCTGAGCCATCTCTCCAGCCCCTCATATATTCTTGTTATTTTTTTTTTGAAGGCGTGAGGTCTCACTATATAGACCAGGCTGGCCTTGAACTCATGATGTAGACAAAGCTGGCCTCAGACTCACAAAGATCTACCTGCTCTGCTTCTTGCAAGACATGATTAAAGGCATGTGCCACCATGCCTGACTGTGAATTTCTGAAGGATGGACATGGAGTGATAATTCGTAAACCATCGAGTTTCTGTGTGCCACAGCACCTTTGTGTAGAGAGGAAGAAACTGAGTTCTGATGCATTGAACAAGTGGCTCATGTTCAGAAAATTAGTTGGTAGCTAAAGGCAGATGGGTACCACAATCCTAAAAGCTAGAGACTCTGTGCTCTTGGAGCTAAATAGAAATCCCACAAATAAATTAGGAAGTAAAAGCTACCCCCCACCCTGTTTATGCTTTTTGAATCTGGGTGTGATCATAGAAGAGGGAGGCTTGTGGTGAGTGTGGAAGTTATAGTCTGAGATGAGTTCAAGGTTGTACAATTCCAGATGAATCCTGAAAAATCCTGGAGACTTCATGGAGAAGCCACACACCACTGACCATTCAGAAATTAAGAAACTGGTTGACCAGGGTGTCCCTACTGATTATCTGAGTTCCTTCTGCCCTTATGGATTATCTGAATTCCTTTTGCCCTGTAGTTTCCAGCCCTAATACACTAGTGCCTCATTCTTCCTTCAAAACTAGTTCCAACTGGAGGCTCCCTACCCCTTTTTCTCTCTAGCCTGTCCCTCACCACTTTGATCTTCTCTCTCCATCTCACAATTGGCTCCATTTCGGCCCTTTCTCTCTACAGAACTCCTTAGTAAGCCCACGTTTCACGTTGGAGGTTTTCCATACTCAGAACAGAGCCAAGAGCCTAGGTGGCCTCAAAAAGCAGTGGTTCTGTTGAAAGAACCCAGCCTCAACTTCTTCTAGTGCCCACCAACATCTCTGTTCAGGTTCTGCAGTCTGTACTGCACACAGACAGTTCAGTGTTGGCCTCTGGATGGTGGGCTCCGAATCCAGACCCCTTCCATATCCTTTGGGCCAGTGTCACTGTCCTCGCCCCGTTAACACTGTCAGGGACAAGACTGCTCTAGCCGGGGTCAGCAAATTTTAGGGAGAAGTTTCCTTTGGCCCCATCAGCACCCAGCGGAGAACAGCTCCGATAAGCTCTGATCAGCACCCACGGGTGGACAGCTCCCGTAGCCACACATCTGGAGGTCTAGCGGGTTGGGCAAAGATCTGGCGAGCGGGCCAACCCGGCTGTCTTTTCGGATTTCCTGGGGGGACATGACTGCTGTTCCTAGGGCCTCACCCACCCCCACGAGCCGCCCACCTCCCAGGAGCACTGCACAACGCAGATAACTCGAAGTGCGCAGACCCGGGTCTCAACGATCCTGGCTCCTGGGTCTGTCGCACCTATTTCCCCACGGCATCTTCCGGGGCTCCTTGGGTCCGTCTACCAGCCGGTTCCTGCTCCCCCCCTATTCCTTCTCGCCTGTTCCTCGCTCCGACCACGCAAGCCACGCCGCCAGCTCTCCCGGCCAGCCACCTCACCACCATCGCCACCGCCACCGCCACCACCACCGCCACCGCCACCCCACACCCCGCATCGCCCCCCCACCCCCCCGCCCGGCTCGACCCCCGTTCCCCCGCCCCCCTCAGGCCCCGCCCTGCGCCACTCCCTCCCCTCACCCCTGCGGCGCGGCTTGCTGCCGCGGTGTCCTGGCAGGGCGCTGAGGTGTGTCGCCGCCGGCGGGTGTCGCAGGGCGTGTCACGAGGTGAGTGGGGAGACAGAGGCCGCGAGCCTGAGCACCAAGGGCGCGCGGTGCTCCTCACCCCTCCCCCTAGCTGCCGGCCGGCGGTTCCCGGGAAGATGGCGGATCGCGCGGAGATGTTTTCTCTCTCCACCTTCCACTCGCTGTCGCCTCCGGGCTGCAGGTACGCACCTCGGCGGGTCTCGTCTTCATGTGGGTCTCCTCGGCCTGCTACCACCCTCCCTCCCCCCAACCCCCCCATCGATTTCAGCTACCCAGGCCAGGGGCCTCTTTGGTTTGCAGGCCTCTGATTGATGCTGCCCATCCCCCATCCTGGGCTCCGGGTCCCTCCGTGTTTGCTCCCTGTCGCGCAGACCCAATGGTACCCCCTCACACACAGACACACATAGACACACACACCACACACCTTTCCTGTTGGGATACCGAACCGCACCCAGTCAGGACAGATGACCTGGCAAGGGTGGGGTCCCTAGACTGACCCTTGGAGGGATTTTAGGCAGGGTGCCCAGCACCTAGTGCGATCTTGGCAGTGTCCCTTTGGCCTTGTTGTGTCTCTTTCCGTAGAGGCTAGGGCCTGGCCTCTACCACCCCACCCCCCACCCCCAGGCCTGGGGAGAGTGAAATCAAGCTTGAAGCTCTGGGAGTGAGATGGGGGATGTTGGGGTGAGAGGGGGCTGGACCTTTGGGTGTAGGCCTGCTTGGTACGAGGGGGATGGGGACACAAGCAGAGCAGCTGGACCCCTCCTTCTCCTATTGTGGCAGCATCAACTCCCCCCTCCCTGTTGGCTCAAGGTGTCTCCCCAGAGGCTAAAGCTGTGACCCACAGGGGCTGGGAGCGGAGCTGAGGAGGAGGGGGAGGGGGTGTGGGGAGGGATGGCTCCTCCGGGCTCATTTGCTGTGATGAAGGAAGGGATCCAGAGGAGAGCAGTGCCTGGGGGTCAAAATGACATGGCTTTAGCCTGGGAATTGGGGGCCCTGGGAGCTGGACACTTCCCACCAATGTCCTCAGGATCAGCTCTCAGGCCAGGAGCCTCGGACTGGTGGCTCTCTGACCCGGGCACCCTCTTCAGGCCTCCCCAGGACATAAGCCTGGAAGAATTTGATGATGAAGACCTGTCTGAGATCACCGACGACTGTGGACTGGGCCTTAGCTACGATTCAGACCACTGCGAGAAGGTGGGGAAAGCCTTGGGTGCAGAGGTTCTGATTGAAGGAGGGCTTCTTCACATAGGCGCCGTTTTCCTAGCACTCCAGTGGGTTTAAGAGTGTCTGAGTTCAGCTTCCATGCAAGAAAGCCTCTGCCCTTGCTCATAGCCCTTTGGGAATTGTCTTTCCTAACACATTTGTCCGTTCTCCCCAGCAGTAGGTTGAAGAGTGCCTTTGCTTGGGTGCCTCTCTACTCAGATCACTTCCCACAAAGGTTTTCTGTCACCACACAGCCTCCGTGGCCACTTCCTTTCTGTCTCATCGTCCTCTAAAATCTTTTCCCTCCTGCCTCCTGGTCCTGTCTCGGCATGTTTCCATTCTCATTTGTTCTGAGAAAATGCCGTGTGTCAAGTGCAGGGGGGGGGCTTCCGGGTATTGGGAGCAGAGGCGCAAACCCTCCTCCCCCGCCCAGCTTTCAGTTTAGCCGGGGGAGAAACACAAGGGAGAGAGAGTGGTCACCTGACAGGCCAGTGGTGGGACTCCAACTGGACACAAAGTGTGATGAGGGGGGAGGGAATCCAATCCAGACCGAGGAAATCAGGAAGACTTCGCAGAGGAAATGTCATTCATAACCCCGAGGTTAGCAGGAGGCAGGCAGATGGGGGTAGGTAGGAGGGTGTGGAAGAGAGGAATTGCTGCTGGCAGAAGGGACTGGCTGTGCCAAAGACCCTGGGGTTGGTACAGATTTGGTGAATCATCGGAGTGCAGGCTCTCCTTATTTATACATTTTGTCGTTACTTATTGATGATGTTGCCACGGGGGAGTTCACCAGTGTATAATGTGGACATGACCCCGTTCTGGTCGTCTTAACCGTCTGGTGTATAAGACAGATCAAAAGCCATGAGTTGTGAATTGTTAAATTGCTATGAAAGCAACAGAGTGGCCGTGTCAAATATGATGGGATTGGGGGGGGGGTGAATAAAGCTGGAAGGTTATTTGGGGTTACTCTGTGAATGTCTCAGAAATTTGGGCCCTTTCTGGAAGTGCAGTGATCGATACGTGTCTTAAGCAGACGTGTTTGCAAACAAACAAACAAGCATTGTTCTGTTGGTGGGGTGAACTGGAAAGGACTCTTTCTGACTTTCCCCTGTCCTCGTACCTGGGACTCCAGGATACTGCTGTACCCTGGCCCAGCATTGTCTTGTCCCTCCTTCCTGCAGGACAGCCTCTCCCTGGGTCGCTCAGAGCAGCCACACCCTATCTGTTCCTTCCAAGATGATTTCCAGGAGTTTGAGATGATCGATGACAATGAGGAGGAAGACGAGGATGAGGAGGAAGAGGAGGAAGAGGAGGAAGAAGGAGATGGGGAGGGCAAGGCAGGGGGAGGATCTGGTTCAGAGGCGCTTGTTGGAGAGACCCTTCTTCCCTCTCCTTCCCTAGAGGAGTCCCACAAGCACCGACCCACCACTCTCCACCTGACCACACTCGGGGCCCAGGTGAGCTTCCTGATACGTACAATTCTGAAGTTGAGTTTGGGGCCCAGGCAGCCGGCCCCTCCCTCTCTGGATGGCTGGAGTGGTCTTCAGCCACACTGATTTTGTCCTCCTGCCTAGGACTCCTTGAACAATAACAATGGCGGCTTTACCTCTGCACCCCCATCCTCCTGGCAGGAGACAGTGTTGCGGTCGCCAGCCCAGGAGCCCGTTAAAGGTGAGGGATGGGGGCCAGCAGAAGAGGGAGGGAAAGGGAGGGATGGCTGGGTGCCGGAAGGAGGCCTGCTTTCTGGAGGCAGTGACCCAAACACCTCCCCTGCAGAGCTCCCGGCCCCTCTCATGCCCGCTGAAGAGCAGCCCCATGAGGTGCGGTCTCTGGCACACCCTGGTTGTGACTGTGAAGGGAACCAACCCCCAGAGCCACCAGTGTCAGGTGGGGCCTCGCCTTCCTCTGATCCTGGGATTGAGGCTGACTTGAGAAGCCACTCCAGTGGAGGCCACGGGGGTCGGCGAAGCAGCCAGGAGCTCTCATCACCAGGCTCGGACTCTGAGGAGGCAGGGGGTGCACGCCTGGGCCGCATGATCTCGTCCATTTCGGAGACGGAGCTGGAGCTGAGCAGCGACGGTGGCAGCAGCAGCGGCCGCTCGTCCCATCTCACCAACTCCATCGAGGAGGCTTCATCGCCAGCCTCAGAGCCGGAGCCGGAGCCGGAGCCACTGCATGAACCTCCCCGCCGCCCTGCCTTCCTGCCCGTGGGCCATGATGACACCAACAGCGAGTACGAGTCGGGCTCTGAGTCTGAGCCTGACCTCAGCGAGGATGCCGACTCGCCCTGGCTGCTCAGCAACTTGGTGAGCCGCATGATCTCAGAGGGCTCCTCGCCCATCCGTTGCCCGGGCCAGTGCTTATCTCCAGCACCACGCCTGCCAGAAGACGCAGCATCACAGGCCAGCCGGGTACCCCAGGACTGCCAAGACCCGGAGGCAGTAGCAGGGCCCCACGTGGAGTTGGTGGACATGGACACCCTCTGCGGGTCACCTCCGCCGGCCCCTGCAGCGCCTCGGCTTGGCCCTGCGCAGCCTGGGCCCTGCCTTTTCCTCAGTAACCCGACCCGGGATACCATCACCCCGCTTTGGGCCACACCGGGCCGCACTGCCCGCCCTGGCCGCTCCTGCTCCGCTGCCTGCTCGGAGGAGGAGGATGAGGACGAAGAGGATGAGGAGGATGAGGACGATGCAGAGGACAGCGTGGTCCCTCCTGGTTCTAGGAGTACGGGCTCTAGTGCGCCGCTGGATGCCTCGCTGGTGTATGATGCGGTTAAGTACACCCTAGTAGTGGATGAGCACACTCAGCTAGAGCTGGTGAGCCTGCGGCGCTGTGCAGGTCTGGGCAACGACAGTGAAGAGGACAGCAGCTGCGAGGCCAGTGAGGAAGAGGCGGGAGCTACATTACTAGGTGGTGACCAGGTGCCAGGGGATGCCTCTCCTGACAGTCCCGACCTCACCTTCTCCAAGAAGTTCCTCAATGTCTTTGTCAACAGCACATCTCGATCCTCCAGTGAGTGGGAAGTGGGGGGAGATGGGAGGGAGGCAGAGGAAGAAGCACCATCCTGGCCCCAGGCCCTATCTGCCCCCCCCCCCTCCCAATGTCCAGGAGGCCTTAAGTTCTAGAGGTAGTCAAGGCTGGACACTTGCTTTTTTTTCCGGGACAGTGAGCAGTGATTCCCCCAAGGGGAAGGGAGTCAGTCCATAGTGGCTTGCTCTTCCTTCTTTTCTTGACTTAGGATACCCGATAGTCTGTTGCAGGGAGGGGATTTGGCTCCAGCCCAAGCCTAGGCCTTTAAATACTTTCTTTCTCCTTGGAGTTCCTGACTCTTCCCATCTCTGTCTCTCTTGTCTGACTCTCAGGCACTGAGTCCTTTGGTCTTTTCTCCTGTCTGGTCAATGGGGAGGAGAGAGAGCAGACACACCGGGCTGTCTTCAGGTACATCAACTCCTTTGCCCATGACGATCCCCCAGCCCCAGTCTGCAGATTCCTTAGGACATTGCTGTATGTGACATGCCAAGGCCTGCCTGGCCTCCACTGATCTCTCACCCGACCTCAGGTTCATCCCCCGGCATCCAGATGAACTGGAGTTGGACGTGGATGACCCAGTGTTGGTGGAAGCTGAAGAGGATGACTTTTGGTTTCGTGGCTTCAACATGCGGACTGGCGAGCGCGGAGTGTTCCCTGCCTTCTATGCCCACGCGGTGCCCGGTCCTGCCAAGGACCTGCTGGGTAAGACCCCACCTGCCACGGCAGGCTTTCTCCTGTATCACCCGCTGACTTGGGTCCGTGTGACATCCCCCTCTCCCCTCCCCAGGGAGCAAGCGGAGCCCTTGCTGGGTGGAGCGCTTCGATGTGCAGTTCCTGGGCTCCGTGGAAGTACCGTGTCACCAGGGCAATGGCATCCTGTGTGCAGCCATGCAAAAGGTCAGTGTGGAGATGGTGGCAGGCACAGGCTGGAGGCTCACCTGGATGTCACCCCAGCCCCAGGCATAGCTCCTGTGGCCCCAAGGCCTCCAGCCTTGAAGGGGGATGTTACAGGGCTGGCTCTCGGGCCTGATTCAGAAGCCTAAGCAGGAAGACCTAGGGCAGAGTGAAGCAGCTGTGCCCCTTACCTCTGGGCCTATTGGTTGGTTCAGTAAAGCTCTCACCTCGCTGCTGGTCCCTCCTCTCCTAAGCCGTCAACTTCCTGTCTGGAAATTAAAACCAACTCTCATATCCTCTTCCCTGGGAGTCCCTTGTTCACTCAGTTATCCACTCGGTGGACAATTGTCAGTACCCGCTGACAGCCCCCTGCCCCCTGCCCCAGAAACGGAGGCTGATGATGGGTCCTGAGGAGCAGGAGCGACCAGCTCTGTATCAAAGAGCTCCTGCAAGGTTATGGGAATCAGGCGACGAGGTGGCTGGAAGTGTGGGCAAAACAAGTTTTTGGCACCTGAACCAAGAGAAGCAGCCTGGTTGGAACAGAAGGGAGGCAAGCTAGGTGCGGGGTGATGATTGGCTTGTTCTGAGAGCCAAGATGGCCAAGGTCATCCTCTTGTCCTCCAGAATTGTCTCTGGGGCCCTGAGGTGCCAAGAGTGTTCAGATAATCTAAAATGGACAGAGGCATGGAGAGAGCGAGAAAGAGAAAGAGAGAGAGAGAGAGAGAGAGAGAGAGAGAGAGAGAGAGAGAGAGAGAGAGAGAGAGCACCCATGAAGGGTTCCTCAAGACCCTCCCTTCTCTAACTTCTCCCTCAGATTGCCACAGCCCGGAAGCTAACCGTGCACCTGCGCCCTCCTGCCTCTTGTGACCTTGAGATCTCTCTGCGGGGGGTCAAGCTGAGTCTGAGCGGAGGAGGACCTGAGGTGGGAGTGTGATAGGCTGGGGACCAGAGGGAGGCTTGGAGGGGGCGGTGGGGGGTGGGACCGTTAAAGCCCAGGAGAACTGTGGGGCGGGGACGGCAAGGAGGCGCGTAGTGGGCGTGGCTCCAGGCTTGTCTTAGCCAATTTGGGATGATTCTGCTCACCTCTGCTCCAGTTCCAGCGCTGCAGTCACTTCTTCCAGATGAAGAACATCTCATTCTGCGGCTGTCATCCCCGAAACAGCTGGTAAGGACTTACCTGTTCCTCCGATATTCCTTCAAATGCTGAGGGTCACTGGTTCTCCGATCCCCACCCGCCCTCAGGGATCCACCTATACTGATACGGTTGCCAGTCAGTCCATGCCAGTCAGGCTAGACACTGGTCCAGATGCGATTCTACAGGGGTGCATCAGAATCCTTTCTCAGTTCCACTGTAAGGAAAGTTGTGACGGGTGGATGGTTAATTTGCGTGACTATGAAGTAGGTGGTGGCTGAGGAGTAGCTGGGTGTGCCATGTTTGTGTAAGGTTAGGGATACGTGGTACTAGGTATTAAGATCATAGACTGCTTCCCTTACCTCAGTGCTGCCACAGACCGACTATGTGCCATTTGGCAAGATACTGATGCTCTCTAGGCTTAGTCTCTATTGGTACACTTACCTCACAGGGCTATTATGAAACGTGTGAATTAATATAAATGCTTAAGTAACCTCTGTTAGATATGGGGCAGTGGCCATATCTGACTGGCCACAGTTTGGGGGTGAGGTGAGATCTAGAGTCTCAAGCTGCTCATCTGGATAGCAGTTGCTGTCAGTATTAATGGGGTGCCCAGGGCTAGGTCAGTGCTCTGACACCCCCTTTGCCCATGTCTCCACAGCTATTTTGGCTTCATCACCAAACACCCGCTGCTAAGCCGCTTTGCCTGCCATGTCTTTGTGTCCCAGGAGTCTATGAGACCAGTGGCGCAGAGCGTGGGGTGAGTGGGAAGATGGAGCAGGCCCCCAGGGAGGCTATGGGGAGCAGAAAGGCTCAGGTGCATGTGTGTGTGTGTGTGTGTGTGTGTGTGTGGCTGCAGGTTGTTAGAAAGGGTGCTGTGCGGACACATGGTTGCTAGTCAAGACAGTAGTGCATGGCTGGGGAATTGACAGGAGGAGCACGGCGCTGAGCACTCTTTTCTCCCTCTTTGCAGCCGGGCCTTCCTGGAGTACTACCAGGAGCACCTGGCATTTGCCTGCCCCACAGAGGATATCTACCTGGAGTAGCACCCACCTCCCTCAGCTCCTGTCTACACAGCTCTGGGTATCTCAAGGCCACCATGGCTTGAGCAAGGACTGGATTGGGGACCTTTGGAACCTTACGTTGTGGGAGTCCCTGGGCTGGGAACTCTTAATCCTTTATCCCCAGGTCATGGCTTTCGGGAGCTGTTGGGGAGAGGAGCCTCGGCAGCCATACTTTTCTTCCGATGCATCTTTTCTCTCTTGTCCTCCTTCGTCCTGTTCCTCCAACTACCTTCCCTCTGTCTCCCACCTCTCTCTGTGCCTGTAGACCTTGCTCTTTGCTCTCTCTTTTGGAGGTTGAACTTGAGGGAGGGGAAGTAGGCTCAAGGTAACTGATGAAGTCAGGTCCCCCAGTGGTTCCCTCCTGCCCGTCTCCTGTGATTTATAAATGAACTTTAATTTTTATAGTGAATCTCAAGGGATCATCCGGTCTTTGATCGCAGGAAGGGACCCTAGCCCCAACCCACAAGGAGCTCAGGGGAAAGAGGGAGGGGTTTCTAAGAGAACCTTCGGGCCATTAGACGGTTCTTGCTCACCCAAAGCCCCCAATGCTGCTAGGAGGAGGGCACCCCCAGGGGTGCTCCCAACAGGTCATCTGCTTTGCCGCTAACACCCCTGCAGTCCAGCGAGTGAGTATCTGCCCTGCGTACGCCGCCTGCTGTGTACGTGGGCCCCGCCCATGGCCTCAATAAACTCTGCTTGGTGTGACCCTGGCTGTTTTTAAGGTGGTGCCCAGGTGGGGGTCCAAGTCTCAGGTCCTGCCTGTGGCAATGGAAATGGGGGACCCAGAGTGAGGGGGTTATGGGAATTGGGAGAAGTCTTCAGTACTTTCTGAAGTCCTGCTGCGGGTGGGTGACTGCATCCTGTGCTAGAGCCTTGCTGGAGGCGATGTCTGGAGGTCCCCACAGACGCTTTCTCCAAACACACTTGAATTCCTGCAGAGACAGCTGAGGCCTGAAAGAAGGCACTGGCCACAGACCGTGTGTCTTTCCCATGTGGGGTATTGGGAGAGGCATGGTCCAGATCATTGTGTGTGTCAGGGTGGGGGTGGGGCGGTGTTTTGTGTGTGTGTGTGTGTGTGTGTGTGTGTGTGTGTGTGTGTATGTGCCATGAACAACTTGAGAAACAATGTCTGTGGGTCTTAAAATTGGTATTTTCTAAAAGTCGTACTCAGAAAGCCAGCAGAAAATAGGTGACTTAGAAAAAACAACAACAAAAACCAAAAACATGCTTGTAGCCTGTAGGTGATTATGGAGCCTCACCAAGATTCTCTCCTGGGGCCCCGAAGTGACTCCAGCCTCAGCGGAGTATCAGTATGACAGTAGGTTGCCCCTGAGGACAGGTCTGTGTCCTCTGATCTTAAGCACTACTGTAGCAAGACAACAGGTGAAGGTTGTGAATGAAAGAGTGGACAAAGGGAAGTCTTGACAGCTTGCTACATAAAAATGAAAAAACTCTTTGCGGGGCATGGTAGCACATACTTATAATCCAAGGACATTGGAGGCTGGGGCAGGATGAGTGTAAATTTGAGTCCGACCTAGACTGCATGATGCGATCCTGTCTCAAAAAAAGAGTAGTAACTATAAAAATCATCTTAAATGTTGCTTCAGTGTGTCAACAAACAAAAAAATATTCACAATATATGTGAAGATCAGGGATGAAGACCAGTTGCTGTGGAATTGTCACTTTTTAGCTAGTATGCCGGGACATCCCATGTGTCCAAGAAGATCTGTAAATCCCTTTCTGCTACTTAGCAATGCTATAAAGAGACAGACAGCCTCTTGAGGGTGGTATGAAACCTGTACCCCTGTGCTGGATGATGGAGGCATGGCCTCCAGACCCACACAGCTTTGCAGCAGAGACCATTCCACTTCCAGTTCTGTGCCCTTTGTGTCCTGTATCCCTCCCGGGCCTGGCCTCCCTCCCCCGACCCTCCAACATGTCTCTTTGGTTCTTCATATGATTAACATGTTTCCTTCGGCCTGGCAATTAGCGCAGCTGTGGGACACGCTTGGTGGCCTTTCCTTGCTGTTTTCCTCCTCCCTCTCCAGCTGCCCCCCTAACCCTACTCTGTACTGGGTTCCTCTTTACGGACTTTAAGGCAATCAAGCATAGGGAATAGCTTAGCAACCCGGAACTCCACTTGGTTTGAGCTACACCTCTCTTCTAATAATGTACTTGGCGGCCTGAGATCCTAACCTGCATGCACTACGCACATACATCCCCTTCCAAACAATGTATCTAGTAACTTGTTAGCAACCTACCAAACAATGTATCTAGTAACTTGTTAGCAACCTAGGACCCCCACCTGCATTGAGATGCACGCACACTCCACTCTGAAAAATGGAATAAGTTTCTCCTTCCCTTCATGACTACTAAACTTTATATCCTTTCGGTCATATTCCACGAATGTCCAGTATGAGACTAGGGGGGGTTGATTTGGTGTTAGCTGGTTCGGGGGCACATGTGCATTAAGGCAAACTGTTCTGTAGGTGAGTTTTCAGGGAGAATTCCCTATTTACCATTTTGTACCTATGCATAGTTGGGCATGCATATAATTAAAGCAAGATGCATTGCAGGAAGAGACATGTGTGCTAGACAAGGGGTTTATGTATCCAGGCCTGTCCTTCAAAATAGAGACCCACCCAAACTATGCCAATAGCACCTCCTCCTCCTTTAGTCTCCCTAAAAGAAGCCTGGAGGCAACAACCTCCTCATATGGCCCGCAGTTGCTCTTGACAGCGTATCTGACCTGTACTATCGCTTTGCTTTGAATAAATTTACCTGGCTTATAAGGTGTGTGCTTATTTCAGTTTCTCAAATAAGATGCCAAGGGTCGGAAAATACCCAGGCCAGACCCAGACCACTGGTAACAGCTTTGTATCACCCATAGACCCAGACTACAGGTTATAATAGCTTTGTATCGCCCATAGACCCAGCCTACAGGTTATAATAGCTTGTATTGCCCCTGGAACTGACCCTGAGGGGCAGATCCATGTATTGTGCTGTGTTGTGCACTAAATCATAGCCCCAGCTGACCTCACAATCACTCCCATAGAGTCACTCCAACAATTGGTCACTGGGCTAGGGTTGAGAAGGATTACTTGTAAAGGACCCCAGTGACTGCTCAGGGGACACCACACGCACTTTGAACTAAAGTTTGAATTTACAAGAGACTCCTCCACCCACTATATATTTGTGTTCTGTATTTTACTTTTTTTTTTCTCAAGTCACCTAAACTTCAGGGCTGAGGATAGACCAGATTCCTCATGTCTGTCCATTGTCCTCACCTTCTCGACTTGGATCAAATTGCCTTGAGTTTCCTCCTGGACCTTTGTACAACAAACAGCTTCCTCGGGGCTCCCTGTTGCCCTGGCACCTGCAGCTACCTGGGCAGATCACTGTCCTTAAATGTTGCAGCAATTCCTTTTAGACCTCAGTCTGACCTACCTACACCCGTCTCCAGCTCCCTTCCCCTCCCCTCCCCTCCTCGGCTACTACCAGTGTTCTGGGAGCACCTGCTGGCCTTCCCTGTTTGTTGCCCAGTAACCATCCACCTGGGCATTAGGAGGCCTGGGCCTTGGTCACTGCAATACCCTGGGTCCTCCAGACAGTGCAACACCAGATGTGATGCACAAACCTCAGAGCTCTGCAGAACACTTCTAACTTGTGGAAACCTAGCTCAAGGGAAGCACCCTACACAAGATATATTCACTTAGATTCTCATTAAAGTTACTGAACGTAAACTGGAGTGGCTCCCTGGTGGAATGTGCGCCTGCCTGCATGAAGCCCTGGGTTCAGTTCCTAGAAACCAAAAGTGGAAACAACAACAACAAAACAAAACAAAATAAAAAAACATATGAATAATCTAACTACTGAGCAACAGAATTTACTAAACTGAGGTATATTTATATAAATGGAATATTAAGGAGATATGAAAAAATATGCTTATATTTTATAATGAAAATGTGTTATACTATTAAGAAATACGGAGAATCATACATAGTATGTTAGAGATCATGCATTGAAAACTGCTGAGAGGAAACTAAAAATAAAAGTTGAAGCCAAAATCAAAAACATTGATTTCACTTATCAAACATTTAGAGATTGCTCAGCTGAGCAGTATGTTTCTATATACTTTGTAATTGTCACTTGAGTTGTCTTTTAGGAACTAAAGACAGCTCCAACACATTGAAAATACTGTCCCTTCACTTGGGCTGTGTAATCATCCCATGGGTGGTCTTCTGACATCAGAAGCCCAAAAAACTCACTCACCAAGGCTGCATTTATAAACAAGGGTCCTCTGGAACGCTCTGAAGTATAGACATACATAAACAGACTGCTGAATGCTTCACTGTGTTTCTCTACCAGGCCTCAGGCCACCCTGTTTATCCCATAAGCAGCACTAAACCTTACCCTTCGGAGGCTTAGTGGATAAAACACTATGACCCAAACCACTTCCATATTATAGTCCATCATAAAAGAAAGTCAGATCAAGAACTGAAGCAGAACCATGGAAGAATGCTACTTACTGGCTTGCCCCACATGGCTTGCTCAACTGCTTTCTTATACAACCCAGGGTCACCTGCCCAGGGGTGGCACTGCCCACACCCTGTGGGCTGGGCCCACCCACATCAATCTTTAACCAAGAAAAATGCACATAGACTTGCCTACAGGCCAATCTGGTGGAGGCAATCTCAACTGAGATTCCCTCTTCCCAAATGATCCTAGCTTGTGTCAAGTTGACAAAAACAGACAAAAAAAAAAAAAAAAAACAAAACCCAGCACACCTTGTAAGTAAACAATAGTGCTCCTCCTCTCCTCTTCCACAATGGAATAGTAGAAGGACCTATCTCCTGAAAATCTTATCCCATGCAGGTAATTGTAATTGCTCTGATTTTGAGAGGGGAATGGCCATGTCTTGACTGGAAGAAAGAGCCTTACCTCAGCTCACTCTGGGATGGTCTCAGCTAAAAGCCTTATTCATTTAGGGATAGTACAAAAGGAGGCCATACTGTCCAGGTATGGCTCCTTCCTTAGAAGGGCCCTTCTTCTAAGAGAAGATAGCAGAGTAGGCACAGGTTGGTCCCTAAGGCCTCTGCTCCTCCATCCTGAGCATGGCACTTTACTTTGAACCTTACATTGATGTTGTACCTCTGCACTTGGCTCCTCCAGTCTCTTTTACCCAGCACACATTTACTGGGATTAGGAGGCCAGGGTGTATTTCATTTCTTTCTGTGCCAATTATTATTTTTTGATCACAACAAACTAGTAGAAATTTCTAAAAGGGGATTTATTGGGAGGGGATCGGGGTCAAAAGAGGGACGAGCAAAGGACACTAAAAAGGGTTTGGCATTAGTGCATGTACTCTTCCTTCATGGCTGCTGGGTAGATACAAGGTTTCTTGATTCCTAAAAGGAATGTGTTCATAGTGAAACAAGGTTAAATTAGGTTAGTGCTGAAACCTCTAGGGTTATACATTTTAACTCCACAGAGAATGATGTTTAGGGAGGGCTGCACTGCCTTCCCAGACCGAGGTTACTGAGTGTGTCTGGTTTGCTTTGATACATTGTTACTGACTGGCAAAAGTATCTTGTTCTAGGAGTACCAACAGACTAGGCCACCCATCCCAAAACACCAATAAAAAAGGTGAATAGTGAGTTGGATAGAGAAAGATTTAACCACGGTGGCCATGTTGTGAAGAGCAAAGGGGTTCTATAACCTTGAGCCCGTCTTCAAGCGGCCAAGAGGAACTTGAGATTTTTTATGGAAAAGGGCAATAAATGGGGGCAGGGGTTTGAGATTCTGCATAACCGAGAGCTCGGTCAGGTCATTGTTTCAGTTCTTGTTCTGCAAGGGATTCTGGAGAAGTTCCCACGGTCATTGCTTGAGAGCCATCTGGTTTCCAAGCGATTGCTCATTCTCCACGGGGTAACCTTGCCATCCCGGGTAGTCGACCACATTTGAGGGGTGATCTGCCTTGCAAAGCTTAGCTGTTGTTTTGGGGGTGGTTTGAATCCCTGGATAGAAAGATATGTATCAAGCAGTTCTCACCAGTCCTGTCCCCAGTGTCCCCAGCACAAAGTGGGAGACACTGACTCAGGAGGGAAGAAAGTTAAAGAGGTAAAAACGAGCCAGAGAGGGACGAAAATGGAGTCAGCCCAGTGACTTGTGCCCTCCTCGAAAACTACGTTTGTAATTAAGAACCTTCAGAAAAGAGGTGAATTGAAGGAAACATTATTCCATGTTTAAACGTTCCCTTTTACTCCCCTTCTGGTCACTTGAGAAAAATGCATGGGAAAGGACAGCTAGGCCAGGGACAATACCTAGGAGGCTCCTAGGGAGAGGTGTTGGCTTTTTTTTTTTTTCATTTTCATTTTAATTTTTTATATCAACAGCATAGAAATGAGAAAGATAGATGTCCTTTGAGGTCACCTTGCTCTAGCACTGCACAGAAAACATGATGAAACCAGAATCATGGGGGGCACCTGAGGACCATAACTGTTTATGAGTACATGTGTGAATGTATGTATATATTCAAGTGCATGTGTATATGTGTGTCTGTGTCATCCATGTGTGAATGTACCTGTTACTGTATGCATGTATCTGCACAAATAGTCATGCTATGCCTGTGTGAATGTGAGCACACATGTGCCTAAGCACTTGTGAATATGTATAGGTATACCTGCATATCTGTGTGGGCATATGTAAGTACACACAAATGAGCCTCTGTACAAATATGTTGCATTTGGTTGAAATAATGAGAAACAAGCATGTATGCATGCATACAAATCATAGCAAAGACGGTGTGGCTGTTAAACAGTCTGGTTATCTCCTACTCCATGATTTTGCTCTCATATCATGACTATTATTGCTTTGGAGGACTGCTACAGATTTTATTGAAGTGTAAATTACAGAATGATATAAGCAAATATGAAAATCCCGAGTGTATAGCTATTGGTGGCTTTATTCACATACATATCTCAAGTCACCTCCTGTTCAGACTGTAGCATGTCCAGGTTTCCTATTGTCTGTCTAGGCTATACTCACACACTGCACTCTGCAAGATTCAATGGCACTGAAATCTCACGTGTACCTGTCATCCCTGTGTTAAGAGCATCTTTATCCTTCGAGGACACCTTGCTCCAGCACTACAGTGTAGTAAATATGATAGGATCAGCATTAAAATACACCCGATGCTGATGAAAGAATGGAGCAGAAGCTTTTCCAAAGGTTGTACCCAGGTGCTGATATCTACTGGTTTTGATAGGGGACTCGTTGTTGTTTTTGTGTGTCATTATTGTTTTCAAGGTGACGTATGGGTGTTCCATGTTTCAGTTCTTTTTTCTATCTTCACCTTGAACAGTATCAATCATCTGGGACCAGCCCTCCTCTTAGAGAAGTGATGCAGGAGCTCTTTAAGCCAGGATAAGTTCCTGCTGGATGGCCCCAAAGAAACCTCTACCTTGTGTGCGTAGCCTGGGGGCACTGCAGACCTTGGAGTGTGGTCAGGGTAGCTTCTCAACCAGATAAGAGGTTATGGAAGGCTGGGCGGTGGTGGCGCACGCCTTTAATCCCAGCACTCGGGAGGCAGAGCCAGGCGGATCTCTGTGAGTTCGAGGCCAGCCTGGACTACTACCAAGTGAGTTCCAGGAAAGGCGCAAAGCTACACAGAGAAACCCTGTCTCGAAAAACAAAAAACAAAAACAAAAACAACAAAAAAAAGAGGTTATGGAAGAGTTATATGGAAAACGGAGATGTAGAGGACCTCAAGCAAACATCTGGTATCATGAGGTGTTCCCTCCCCGCAAAGTGGATCCATACATTCCATTCAGGCTCCTTCCTACCAGGCCACATCGGCTGCAAGCGACAAACGGTTCACCAGCAGAAGCACCAACAGCAAGATTTACTTTTACATGCTCTCCAGGCAGGCAGCTGGAGACACTGGTTTAATCATTACCTGGTTCTCTCCAGGGCCAGCAACACTGCTAAAGTTAGGCTCTCACCCAGATCACCCCACCCAACCTGTCACTCCCAGGACTTCCTAGTCATATGCCACTCCTGGACCAATCACTGGAATGTAACCAGCTCAGGTTGGTCACCAACTTGAAGGAGAGAGGCTGTATGCTTGACACCTGGAAGAGAGGTGTCCCCATAAAGAGAGGCAACAACAGTTTGCTAGAAATATTGGCCCACCCTGAGGGCTACTGTTCCTATGTGACCAGTACTGAGGAGCACCTGGGATGTACAGCACACATTGCCATACAAACACAGGTAGGCAGTCCAAAGGTCTCTTTCTACAGAGGCTAACATCTGAGGCAGAATATTGTCAGTGGAAAGAACAGCCAGGCCAGCTTGCAGTGAGTCTGAGGGAAAGGTGGGTCACTGAGGAGTTTGGAATTTGAACATGGTGCACTCCAACCCAATAGGCTTTTTTTTTTTTACATTTATTATTATTATTATTATTATTGTTATCATTGCTCATATGAGTGTGATGTAAGTTCAGACATGTGTGGGCCACAGAGCATGTGTGGAGATCAGAGCACAATCCCCAGAGTTCCTGGGGATTGAACTCAAGCTGTCAGGCTTGCATAGCAAGCATTTTTACCCACTGAGTCATCTCATGGCCCCTGATAGATGTTTTTAAAAAGTACTTTGTAGAAAATTAGATGGGATGAGGAGACCTGAAGTATGTACTATGGAGAAATGCAGAGCTGGGGAGAAGGTGGGCAAGCCCCATGGGGCAGTCTTAGGAGCTGCTCATGTTCCTTTTTGGGATCTAGCTAGGCCCCCAATTCCTTAACTCTGTCTGGAATGAGCAGTTCATCACCTAATTCCAAGTGAATTGTAAGAACCAAGGTGGCCAGTTCCAGGGCCCCTAAGAATGCTTCTTGAGGAAAACCTATGTTCCGGGGGGCTTTGCACCTTTAGGGTCTCCTAGATACCATGCCCTCACCACCCCTCCCTCACAGTTCCTGGCACCTGAATGCAATACCGGCTTCTGTGAACAAATATGTCCATGCCCGGGGCGGGGCAAATTTCAGACCCTGGATGCCTGGGTTAAAATCCTAGCTCACGCTCTTTCTGGTAAGGTGACATTGGACTTGAACAGGTCCATGAGATTTCCCCATGCCTCAGTTTCCTCATTTGCAGCACAGGAGAATAGCACTGACCTCAGAGTTACCACAAGGACTAGATGAATTAGCACACCTGCAAGTCTGATGTTATTACATTACCAGATACAAACTACACACTTGCCCCCGCCCCTCTGGTGAACCATCGCACACTCAGGAGAGGGTTAGGGGTCCTGGGCTACCCTTGGGGGGACCGCTGTGATTTCTTCAGGACCCTCAGGTCTGGGCATCGGGGCAGCTGCAGCAGATTGGGTGGGGAAAGCAGCTTGGCTGACAGCAGATCTGTAGGGCAGGGTCCTCACCCCTGGCTATCTGGCTGGGGCTGAAGGTCATATCTGCATCATATTGGGCCTTGAGCAGCTCAAGGTGCTTCAGAGCCTGTAGGACTTCTGCGGAGATGTCTTCCATGCTTTCCAGAAGATTGTAGTTCTCTCCAGGGTCCTCGGACAGGTCATAGAGTAGTGGGGGCTCATGAGCGGTCAGAGGGCTGGCAGCGTGGCAGGCGGGGTCCGCAGTGGTGTCGCTGTGGGCAGAACCTGGAGAGGGGGTCGGCTTTTGGGACAGGAAGGGGCAGACGACAGAGCAGCTGGGGGCCCTCAGGGTCGGGGAGAGGAAGCCAGGGAGAGAGAGTTACCCTGGGTGTAGAAATGAGCCTTGTATTTCCCACTTCGCACAGCAAAGACCCCGTGGATCTCGTCTGGGTAGGGCGGGTAGAAGAAGACAGACTTCCGTGGGCTCTGAGGGCAAAGTCAAGGTCACAGGGTGGGAGAAGATCGCTAAGAGCTCTTGCGTTAGGCACTGGTGGTGGACCCCCTTTTGGCCCGCCCAAGGAACTCGCGAGGTGGTACTCAGAGGCCACTCATCAAAGGAGACATAAGGCACTGCCCAGATTCAAACCTAAAGGAAGACCAGCATGGGGCAGTGGAGTGGGGGGGTCAAGGGATTATTGGCCCTACCTCGCCTGTGCCTAGCAGCAAGGGGCTGAGGTCAACACCATCCAAGGTAATATTGGGCAGTGGAGCCCCGGTCAGAGCTGCCAAGGTGGGCAGCAGGTCCAGAGAGCTGGCCAGCTCGTGGGTTACACCTGTGGACAGACAGCTGTTTGGTCACTCGGTTCACCACCCAGGCTGGGGAGATAGGGCCAAGGGTCTACAAAAAGAGGGCCAGCGGACTGACCAGGAGTAATGTGGCCTGGCCAGAAGGCCAAGGCAGGTTCTCGGACACCACCTTCAAAAGTTGTTCCTTTTCCACATCTCAAGAGGCCAGAGCAGCCACCATTGGACATACGCATCAACTCAGGACTAGGACATACAAGGAAGCCATCAGTAACGAGGGGCCAAGGGCCCTGACCCACCACTGATGACTACCAGCCCCATATTTCAAAGTTACAAATTTTGCCAAGAATGATCGTTATTTGCCTGTTTCCTCCCTTGCCTACCAAGACCAGCAACTCTGTGTACCACCTGTGGTCCCCAGTCTGTGACTCCATGGATCACTATAACAAGGCTTGCATCTCTCTTAAGAGCCTTTTATACCACAGTCTTCAACTAATAGCTAGCTAGGGTGGATGGACCCTAGAGTCCTTGCCTATGATCCAGCAATGAGTGTCCCCTGCTCTGGCTCGTACCCATTATCTGCAGTGAAGATGACCAGTGTCTCTCCGAGCAGACCTAGGTCCCCCACAGCTGTCATCAAGGCCCCTACAGCTCCGTCCAGCTCCATCAAGGAGTCCCCAAATGGCCCACGGCCTGAGCGCTCTGTGAAGCTTTCTCCACTGAACTGTGGGTAGTGGGTGTGCTGGGGGCAGAGAGTGGAGTCAGCACTGGGCACAGGTCTTGGGCAGCCAGGAGGGTGGGGCCACGGTCACTCACGTGGGAAGCGTAGTACAGGAAGAATGGTTTGCCCTGGCGCTGGGCATCAGCCATGAGGTCTCGGGAGAAAGACACATAACGGGCTTCTAGTCCAGGCAGCCAAGGGGGCTGGGCCTCCACGGACAGGTTGGCCAGTAACGGGATGGGAACCAGGCCTTGGTCACAGCCACCACTGCAGGGAGTGTCTGGTGGGAAGCAGGTTAGGTTCTGACAAGGACCCTGGGGAGACAGTTCCAGTGAGAGAGGTCTGGCTATGGGTTAGGGGACATTGATAAGAGGGCTTGGGTGTGGTGGTGGGGACAGCGGAGGGGCCCAGGTGGTTTGTACCTGGTCATGGGAATATGGGATGCCCAGGAATCGATGGAAGCCCTGATGTGGGGGCAGGTAGGCCCCCTCTGGCCCCACTCCAAGATGCCACTTGCCAGCCATCCCTGTAAGATAGCCTCGGGCAGCTAGGACCTCAGCCAGAGTCACCTCCTCCAGGGGCAGGCCCCCTTGAGAGCTGGGCCTCAGAACTCCAGGGTACATGCCTGTTCGAACTGGGAGCCGGCCAGTCAGGAGGGCAGCCCTGTACAGTACAAGCCACACAATCCATCATCTGTGAGTCCCGCAGAAATGAACACAGGGAGGAGCATAGAGAGGGGTGTGGGGGGCGGGGAGCGGAGGACTTACTCACAGAGACAGAAATGGGATGGGCAGGGGATAGGGGAGGGGTAAAGGTCCCTCACTCACCGAGATGGTGTGCACAGAGACACAGGCACATAGAAATCTGTGAACCGTAGTCCCCCTGCAGCCAACTGATCCAGGTTGGGGGTGGTGGAACTGGGGTGCCCGTAGGAGCCTAGGTCCCCATAGCCCAGGTCATCAGCAAAGATCAGCACGATGTTAGGTGGGCTGGCAGTGCTCAGGCCTGCAGCCAATGCCAAAAAGAGGGCCTCCAGGGCCCCCATGGCAGAGATACAGAAGGGCCTGTTTCTTCAGACCCTTGGTAGGAAAGGCAGAGCGATTCCAGCAGGTTCGTTCCCTGAGCCACCAGGCCAGCCCTCGCCTGAAGTCCCAGGCCCAGTCTTCCTTCTCCCCTGAGCCCCCAGACCCCAATACTCCTTCTATCAGAAGGCCCACTTTCTGAAGCTCCAGCGAATCTGTCAGAACTCGGGAGGTGGTGGCCTGGGGTGTAACTCCACAGGGCCCCTAAAGGACCAGGGCTTCCTTAGATTCACGCGCGGGGATCTGACCCTGTTCACCCAGAGGTCCCAGCACAGGCTTGGGATCAGGAGCAGACGTCACTTCACATTGACCCGGGAGGGCTCCGGCGCCATGGGACGAGGGCGGTTCAGAACTGAGGAGGAACTGGTCATAGACAGCGTCGGTCTCAGGCCGTCTGGGATACGCCCTTGGTCACGAGACACTTGGCTGCTCGAGAAGGGCGGGCGCTGGGACCGGGCGGTACGGAGACGGGGAGGGGTGGAGCTGCGACGGGGCGGGGCGAGGCGGGGCGGAGCTGGGCTTCGGAGCGAGGCGGGCTTGTGTGCCGACGGGTCCTTCCGGGGGTGGGGCTTGTGCCGCACCTGGGATCGAGCCTGGACGGGGTGAGGCTGGGGATTGCTCACGCGCTCCGCACCCCTCTCTGCGCCGGTTGGCGTGTCCCGTGCTGGGCTTGGTAACCTTGCGCTCATTGCTTCTGCGCGGTGGGCTCAGCTGCTGGACTGCCTGGCGGTGCATCAATTATCTGGCTCTTCTGCTGCCTCGCTGTTCGAGCGTGCCTGGAGTTCCTTTGGGGAAGGGTGGTTGGTTTGTCCCATTTCCCCTGATGAGACATTTGAGGGATCCTTGTTGAAAAGACCTCAGCATCCCCTTCTGAAGGAGCAAAGCAAGAGAAAACCGGGCAGTCGGATTGAAATGAATCAGGAAGACAAATCGGATAGGCTGCTGGCTTTTTGCTCACAGCCACGTTTGGTGCATTTTGTGAAACACAAGCTATCACATTCTTTAAAAATCCTTTTTCTTCCTACATGTGTACCTGGTGTTTAAGGCTGAGTGTGTGTGTGTGTGTGTGTGTGTGTGTGTGTGTGTGTGTGTGTGTGTGTTGTGTGTTTCTGTCTAGTGTTTGAGGTGGGAGGGATTTTGGGTTCATGTGTGGTATGACTTGGAACATTAGTATTGAGGAACTCGTGTAGACAACATGACTTGTTTTCCAACTCTTTGTGCAGTCTTGAGCTTAACCATTTTTGGTTTCCAGTTTTAACTGTCAAGAGAGAAAAACAGATATGCCCCCCAGGGGGTGGAAGGGTGGGTACTTTGCTTAGTGTATCTTAACATCTAAAGGTCCGTGAACTGAACTTCCCAGATCACCCCACCCCCAAAAGTCCCTGACCTGAGTCACTTTTCCAGGGCAAGTTTCTTAGGGTATTTCCCCGCAGGTGGCTGTTCCTAGGGCAATAACTTGCCCAGATTCTTGGCCTTTGATCGCTCCATAAACTTAGAGTGCCCCTCTAAGACCTCTGTCATCAAGGTCATGACCAGAGGACCCAGGAAGGGAAGATTTTCCCTGGTTACTAACTCTGGAGCCAGGGGGAAGATAAACAGGGTTCTGGAAGGGCCTCCAGTAGGGACTACAGTAAGGATCAGGACTCAGATTCACGTGGGGAGATATGACCCTGTTCACCCAGAGGTCCAACACTGACTTGGGGTTGGGTCAGGAGCAGACATCATGTGATACAGGGTTGAGGGTGCCCTCTGGCAGGCAGAATGTGAGTGATTCAGAACTGGAGTACACTGGTCATGGACTTCCACTGAAGCCTGGCTGCCTGAGCATCTGGAATTTTTCTGATGAAATCTGCTAGATAATGGGCACCACAGGAACAAAGTTTGAATGGCAGAGACCCCAGAGACGGCACAGAAAAGGAACCTGGTCTGAGGCTACTGTAGACCTCATGTGAAGTGTGTGTGTGTGTGTGTGTGTGTGCGCGCGCGCGCGCGCGGGGGTGGGGTGGGGTGTAGGACAATCTTCAGTTCGTGATTCTCTCAGTGTCACATTCCAGCCCGGTTTCTGGGCCTGTGCATAGGGTGGGGGTTGCCCATAGTCCTTCTATTAGAGTCGGGACAGAAAGCTCTTCTGTGTCCCAGAAATCTTTGAAACTGTAAATTGGAGCTCTCACAGCTGGTGGGCACTGAGAATTGTAATTTGAAAGGAATCAACCAAAAGCACTTTTCACCTCTTTCCGTTGCAAGCTGGGAACTACCCCAGGCCTGCCCATTATTTTCTGGAGAGCCTGTGTAGGGTTGTGATGTTATGCAAATTGTGGTACTTTCCCTCTAGGTTCTTAAGGACCCTCAGGTGTGTATACACGTGAAGGCTGCTTGGGCTCAGCTCTGACCTGGAGCCTTGGGAAACTTGGAAAGAGGTGTATGTATGCTGCCAGCTCTGTTCAAAGCCAAGCTCTGAAGGCCAACCTGACTTTAGAGAGGTGAACTCTTTTTTCTTTTCTTTCTTTTTTTTTTTTCTCCAACAACAGAGCCCCAGTTGGAAGTAGCCTGCTAGGCTTCAGATGATGCCTGCCTGGGGCACTGCTAATTTTGGACAAACGCCCACAGTTGAGAAAGGAGCCTTGCAATGAGTGGCAGGTCTCTTAGTTCTGTACCTTGCAAAGGGATGGGAAAGGCTTCTGCATGGGGGTCAGTAAGATGGGGTAACTGGAGTGGCGACATTGGCCTGAGTAGAGTTCTGTAGCTGTTCTTGCACCAGCTGATGTGGGGACCCAGGACACATCAGGCCTACACCTTCCCTCCCCCCTTGCTGCTCCATAATGTCGTCGTCGTCGTTGTTATAGTGTGGGTGTTGGACTGCATGGTGCTGAGCAGGACCAGAAAGGGTAATTCTCCCAGAAGACAAAACATCTTAGCTGAGAACTTCGACCTGATGGAGACAGGCTGACAACAGGGCTTTTGGGATTGCTGAAGACAAGTTTTCAGCTGAGTTATGATCAGGGGCTACGTTTTGTTATAATCTCAAATGTGAGGGAAAACCCTGAGAGACCCTCTTCAAACATACTTAGGGGAGGAACAAGAATTACTGTCAGGTGACACAGAAATGACCTCTGGTAAGCACGTGACCCATGAATGAGCCTGCTGGGCAGGTAACTAGTTTCCAAAATAAGTCTTACATTATAGAAAAATGAAAAAAAAAAAGTAAGCATTTTATTAGGAATACTGGTTCTGCCACGGCAAAATTTATTGCCAGTGATTTCAAAGAACTAAACAAAGCTCACAGGAAGGATGTTCTCAAGCAAAACCAGGCACCAAAGTGACTGCAGACAATAGACGTTAGATGTGGTAGTGATGGCAGCCAGGAACCTCCATGTAGAGTCAGTGTAGCTGTGATGAGGCTGAGCTGAGATGCCGCTTCCATAGTCTACGGTACAAGTCCAAGGGCCTGAGAAATGCAAAGGCTGGAGACGAAACACGAGTGGATCGACAACCAGGTCTTTCTGAATAGGGCAGGAGCCATTTAAAGTGAGTCTGAACACCCAAACAATTGTACCATGTTACAAATCTTACTCAACAGAGTCTCGAAGAATGGATATTGGAAGAAGTTGGTTCCAAATCAGATGGACCAATTTGGTGATCATAGATTTTGGAATGCAAGGGTGGGTGGGATGGCTAGAAGGACTGTTTTCTACTTGAGCAATCAAGAGCAGGGCTTAAGAAGCTTATGAAAATGATAGTGAAATACTAGAACCTCCTTGGTTTAGTGGAGGAAAAGACACCCCACACTGAAGGAATGTGCATTGTACACCATCCGCTCAGCTGTCTCCTCGGGGGAAGGGGGCGGCTGGAGGATACCCTTCGAGACATTAAGAGGTATACTGTGGATGTGTGTTGAGGGGAAAATAACTCAGGGAGAAAATGTTTGCTGTGCAAACATAAGACCTGAGTCCAGATGCCCAGCACCCACATAAAATCTGGGAGGCCAGCTCCTATAGCCCCAGTGCTGGGGAGGGATGGAGACAGGTGGGCCCTGGGGGCTTGTTGCCAGCCAGTCTAGATAAAACAGTAAATTCCAGGTTCAGTGAAAGAATCTGTGTCGGAAAAATAAGGAGGAAAAGCCAGGCAATGATGGCTCACACCTTTAATCCCAGCTCTCAGGAGGCAGAGGCAGATGGATCTCTGAGTTTAAGGCCAGCCTGGTCTACGAGTCCCAGGACAGCCAGGACTACACAGAGAGACCCTGTCTCAAAACAAAACAAAACAAAACAAAACAAAACAAAACAAAACAAAAAACAAAAACAAAAAAAAACAAAACAAAACCCAAAACCAAACAAAATGAAAAAGGGAAGAAAGCAATAGAGAAAGACACCTGGTATTAACCTCTGTCCTCTAGATGTTTGTACACGCATCACGTACACACATATTATACACACACGCGCTCATGCACACACGCACACACTCACACATGAACATCCGTGCACAGCAACATCCTTGGAAAGCTCTGGAGAGTCTGATGGTCAGGCAGGAGTGAATGCAGAAATGCAGCCAGGAAGCAGAGTAAAGGAGTGAGGAGATGCTGGTGTGCCAGAGGCCACGTGATCAGCCAAGGCTGGTGAGGACCCCTTGATCGGCAAGCAACTCTATAACCCCAGACACCTTTGACTCACTGGTCATCAAGTCACCCCAGCCTGGGACAAAACAGAAAGCAACACTGGGGAAGGCGGGGAAAGACCCGGGTTTTAGGAATGTGTCCTGGACTTGGTCGTAACACAATGGAGCAATTCCTGGATATGAGTCATTCCTGGATCCGGAGCCCTACATTGAGTGCCAATCCTGATGGAGACATTCAAGGCCACCCCCTCCCCCAACCAAGGGAAGTACAAGCTTTAGGCATGTCTTAGGGGGAGAGATTCCATAGACTGAGGGACTGTTGGCTTTGGCTAGGCATTTGATGGCCCTTAACAAACCCCGATTCCCTGGAGTTCACTGTTTTCAGATGGGGATTTCGGAGGTCAGGTGATACATTGTATTTAGTCTCTTGAGACTCTGTCTTGCGATGTTGATACCCACGGTGGCTTTAGACTCATGGACTCAAGGGACCCTCCCACTTTAGCCTCCCTAGTATTATAGTTCAGGCTGTAGGCTTGTGTCCCTTTGCCAGGCTGGAACGTTTATTTTAAGAGATCATAGTCCATCTCACAATGACATAGTGCGTATGTAAACAGACCGTATTAATTTCCCGATTCTCGATCTTCTGACTCAGACAATGAGTGCTCAAGCTCTCTTTTTGTGTGTGTTATAATGCGGGAGATTAAACCCAGAACCTTACAAATGCTAAGTAAACATTACCTGAGAGCGATACTCAGCTTTCACACCAAGTTTTTACACCATTCATATCCCTCACATCCTCATAGCTTCTCAATGCCTTTGTCTTACTGGCTATAAAAGTTGTTTGTGTTTTCCTCCTATATCAAGTGAGCAAACACCGTCTCTGACAGACAAAAATCCCCAAACCTCAGTAACTTACAATTGGTATTTATTGATTGTGTACATTACGTCTATATCACAACATAGGTAAGAGCTGTGATACTTTTTGCACCTTGTAGTTATTTAGGAACCCAGCTAAAGGAACTGTATCATTAAAATGTTTTAAAATTATTATTTTACTTTTTTTGAACTCACTCTGTAGTCCAGGCTGGCTTCGAACTCACAGAGATCTGTCTACCTCTGCCTCCCAAAGTGCTGGTATTAAAGGCATGCGCTACCACCACCTGGCTTACTTTATTTTTTGTGTGTGGGTCTTTTGCCTGCATATGTCTGTGCACCATGTGTGTGCAATGGTGGAAAAGGCCAGAAAAGGGTGTCAGTTCCCCTGGGACTGGAGTTACAGACAGTTTTGAACAGCCATGTAGGTGCTGGGTATTGAACCCTGGTCTTCTGGAAGACTAACCAGTGCTCTTAACTGCTGAGCCATCTCTCCAGCCCTGGAACTATATACCATATATGTGGATTTAAAGGCACGTTGGAGTCCCATAACCAGCCAGCAGGAGGATAAAGAGAGAGTATTTGGCTGGGCAGTGGTGGCGCACACCTTTAATCTCAGCACTCAGGAGGCAGAGCTAGGCGGATCTCTGTGAGTTCAAGGACAGCCTGGGCTACAGAGGGAGTTCCAGGATAGGCTCCAAAGCTACAAAGAGAAAACCTATCTCGAACCCCGAGAGAGAGAGAAAGAGAGAGAGAGAGAGAGAGAGAGAGAGAGAGAGAGAGAGAGAGAGGATATTCAGGACTGAGCAGTGTGTGGCACTTGGAAGTCAGAGGCACTA
This sequence comes from Peromyscus eremicus, assembly GCF_949786415.1. Lineage (NCBI taxonomy): Eukaryota > Metazoa > Chordata > Mammalia > Rodentia > Cricetidae > Peromyscus > Peromyscus eremicus. The sequence goes on along the minus strand of NC_081436.1, from coordinate 13,897,903 downwards.
TGATTGCCTCAAGTTTGAGTCTAGCCAGGCCAGTCATATCTACAGGGCAAGAGTCTGTTACAAACAACAACAAAACTACACACACACATACACACAAATAAATAAAATTACAAAACATCTAAATATGTTTTTTAAAAAGTTCCACAAGATTTCACAAAAAAAAAAAAAAAAAATGCACTGTGCTATATAGTGCAGGATTTTGATCCCCGCACTCGGGAGGCAGAGGCAGACAAATCTCTGAGTTCGAGGCCAGCCTGGCTTACCAAGTGAGTTCCAGGCCAGCTGGGGCTACTTAGTGAGACCTTGCAAGCCCCCCACCCCTGATTTTTTTTGAGACAAGGTTTCTCTGTGTAACATCCCTAACCATCCTGGAACTCATTTTGTAGCCCAGGCTGGCCTTGAACTCACAGAGATCTGTCTGCCTCTCTGCCTCCCAAGTGCTGGGATTAAAGGCATGTGCCACCACTGCCTAGCCCCCACCCCCAATTTTTTTTTTTTTTTTTTGAGACAGGGTTTCTCTGTGTAGCTTTGGAGCCTGTCCTGGAAATCACTCTGAAGACCAGGCTGGCCTCGAACTCACAGAGATCCACCTGGCTCTGCCTCCCTAGTGCTGGGATTAAAGGCATGCGCCACCATCGCCCCCAATTATAAAAAAACACAGAACTGAGCATGCTGGTGCCAGTATTTCTTTCTTTATTGCGTGTATGTGTGCAAGCAGAGCTCAAAGGACAACTTATAAGAGACAGTTCTCAGGATCCTTCAGAATCTTAAGAAAATCCCCTAAGACTGAACGCAAGTCATTCAGGTTATCAGGCTTGGCACCTTGTGCCTTTACCCACTGAACTTTCTCACTGCCCCCACCCCTCTTTTGAGACAAGCTCTTGTACAGCCCAGGCTACCCTTGAACTTACTATGCAGTTGAGGAAGACCTTGCCCTCCTGCCCTCCTGCTCTTCCTGCCTGCCCCTCCCCAGTGCTAGGTTTAGTCTGCCTCCCGACCACATCTGGCTCCTGACCCTTGTCTTAACCGTCATTGTTGTCTCTGGGAATATTTTTCTTGAATGTTTCTAAAATTGACAAATGAAAATTTTATATTTGTTTTGTACAACACATTATTTAGAAATTCATGTAACACAACCAAGTCAAATCATTTTCTCTCTCTCTGTATGCTTATTGTTTACTTTTTTTTTTCTGGTGAGAAAATTGATCTCAGCTTTTGTTCCCCACCCATCCTGAGGATTGAACTTGAGGTCTCACAAATGCTGAGCCTTATAAATAATCTCAACAATGTTCTTTTCTTTTTTTAAAGAAATTAGGAAGACATTTTATTTCCAATCTCATCAAAGATTATCACAAACACAGAGGAAATATCATTCCAAAGTATCCCAGATTAAACCAAAGATACATCATCCAACTAAAAAACACTCATGAGGCCGGGCATGGTGGTGCACATCTTTAATCCCAGTACTAGGGAGGCACAGCCAGGTAGATTTTTTTTTTTTTTTTTTTTTTTTTTTTTTTTTGTGAGTTCGAGGTCAGCTTGGTCTACATAGTGAGTTCTAGGACAGCTAGGACTACAAAGAGAGACTCTGTCCCAAAACAAACCAAACAAAGAAAGACTGTAAGGTGAAGAGTTCTCTTACTTTGTAATATTCTCACTTTCTTTTTAACTACTTTTTTTTTTTTTTTTTTTTTTTTTTTTTTTTTTTTTCTGAGATAGGGTTTCTCTGTGTAGCTTTGTGCCTGTCCTGGAACTCACTCTGTAGACCAGGCTGGCCTCGAACTCACAGAGATCCGCCTGGCTCTGCCTCCCGAGTGCTGGGATTAAAGGCGTGCGCCACCGCCGCCCGGCCTTTTTAACCACTTTCAATGTTTGATGTGCAGGTCAGATTTTAGACTTAAAATTTTAGGTTTCTTGGGGGCTGGAGAGATGGCTCAGAGGTTAAGAGCACTGACTGCTCTTCCAGAGGTCCTGAGTTCAATTCCCAGCAACCACATGGTGGCTCACAACCATCTTTAATGAGATCTGGTGCCCTTTTCTGGCCTGCAGTCATACATGCTGTATACATAATAATAATAAATAAATCTTTAAAAAAAAAAAATTTTAGGTTTCTTTTTTAAATTTATTTTTAAAACTTAATTTTTTTTTCAGGCTGGAGAGATGGCTCAGCAGTTAAGAGCACTGGCTGCTTTTCTAGAAGACCTGGTTTCAATTCCCAGCACCCACATGGCAGCTCACAACTGTCTGTGACTGCAAGATCTGACACCATCACACATACATGCAGGCAACACATCAATGCAAATAAAATAAAAATAAAGAAATTATTTAAAAAATAAAATAAAGCCGGGCGGTGGTGGCGCATGCCTTTAATCCCAGCACTCGGGAGGCAGAGCCAGGCGGATCTCTGTGAGTTCGAGGCCAGCCTGGACTACCAAGTGAGTTCCAGGAAAGGCGCAAAAGCTACACAGAGAAACCCTGTCTCAAAAAACCGAAAAAAAAAACAAAAAAAAACAAAAAAAAGAAACCCTGTCTCAAAAAACCTAAATAAATAAATAAATAAATAAATAAATAAATAAATAAATAAATAAAATAAATTTCTTCTTCTCTCATACAGTACATCCTTACTGCAGCCTCCTCTCAGACCCTCTACTTCCCCTCTCCCCCAGATCCACTGCTCCTCTGTTTCCCTTCAGAAAAGAGCAGACCTCCCAGGTTATCAACTGAACACAGCATAACAAGATTCACTAAGACTAGGCACAACCCCCCATATCAAGGCTGGGTGAGGCAACCCAGTAGGAGGAAGAAGGTCCCATGAATAGGCAAAAGAGTCAGAGACACCCCCACTTCTATTGTCAGGAGTCCAACAAGAACCCCAAGCTAATGCCTTAAAAATAGTTACTATTTAGCAAAAACAACTAAACAAAAAATAACAAAGTGGTTGGATTGATACTATCTTGTTTCAAAAGTTACTATAAGATTTTAGAAATTGAACAGGGTGGTGTTGAAGAAAGTATGTAAATATAGATCAATGAAAGAAATAGAAGAGTCCGTAAATAGACCATACATATGTGGCCAGCTGATTTTCAACCAAAGTGCAAAGGCAATTCAAGGTAAAGGGACAGTCTTTCAAAAAACTGGTGCTGAGATGTGCCTAGAATAGGAAAAACCGAGTCAGAAAGTGGAACAGTAGTTAAAGGGCCTTCCGTGGAAAGGGAACGGGAGACGGCTGGTTAATGGCAGCATAAAAATTTCCATTTTAACCATGTATCAGTGTGCAGTTGTGTAGTATTAAGTATGTGCATATGTATGTAACTATCCCCACTATCCATTTCTATTAGTTTTTCATCATGCTGTATGAAATGCTATGCAGATTTTACTCTATTTTTTTGAGTCAAGGTCTTGTTATGTATCCCAGGGTGGTCTTAAACTAATCCTACCTCAGTCTCCCAAGTGCCAGAGTACATGTGTGCTACTACATTTGGTACATTGGAAATATTTTGTTGTTGTTTATTTGTTTGGGTGTTTTTGGTTTTTCGAGACAGGGTTTCTCTGTGTAATTTTGGTGCCTGTTCTGGATCTCACTGGTCCAGGCTGGCCTCGAACTCACAGAGATCGGCCTGGCTCTGCCTTCCTAGTGCTGGGATTAAAGGTGTGCGCCACCGCCGCCCGGCGTGTGGAACTATTTTTAAAGGGGCTGGTGAGATGGTTTGATGGGTGGCCTGGTTAGTTTTTATTGTAAACTAGACACAAGCCTGGAGTCACAGGGAGAGAGGAGAGAGAGAGAGAGAGAGAGAGAGAGAGAGAGAAAGAGAGAGAGAGAATCTCAAATGAAGAGTTGCCCAGTTCAGACTGGCCTGGGCCCATAGCTGGGAGAAATTGTGGTCAATGATGGTTGATGTGGGAGGGTGCAGTCCACCATGGGCAACACCATCCCTAGGCAGGTGATCCCGGGACTGGAGAAGAGAGCCAGAGGAGCCAGTGAGGAAGCAGGAAGCGGTACTCTTCCGGGGTTCCTGCTTCACTTCCTGTGCTCGCTTCCCGCAGAGACAGATTGAGTCCTGGAAGTGTCAGCTAAAGAGACCTTTCCCTTCTCCCAGTTGCCGTTGGTCCCGGTGTTTATCACACCAACAGAGAGAAAACTCCAACAGTGGGCGAAAGCGCTTGCTGCCAAGCGGGGAACCCTGGCATCTGGTGCTGGGATCCATGCATTGAAGGAGAATGGACTCCTCAACTTCTTTTCAGATCTCTGCACTCAGTCGCGGCACGTGCGTGTCTCCACCCCTTAAATAATAGTTTTTAAAGACTTTTACAATGAGGGCCGGGCCTGGGGTTCAGTGGTAGAGTTCTCACCTAACATGTATGAGGTCCTGGGATTGATTCCCAGTACACACACACACACACACACACACACACACACACACACACAAACAAATTTAACTCTGAGTGTGTGTGTGTGTTGCTAGGATTGAACCCAGGTCTCAGACATACTAGGCAAACATTCTACCAAACCCTAAAAAATGTTTCTGAGCAGCCTGACACCCCCAAGGTAAAACATAAGCATCTACTTTTTTTGACACCAAAACTAGAAACGAAATTATTCAGGGACCAAAAAAAAGTAAAACGTTGGGCTGGACATGGTATCACATGCCTTTGATCCCAGCACTTGGGAGGCAGAGGCAGGCAGATCTCTGTTCTCTGTGAGTTTGATGACAGCCTAGTCTACATAGTGAGTTCCAGGACAGCCAAGGTTATGTAGAGATCCTGTCTTAACACCACCCCACCTCCACCCCCTGCACCCCGCACCCTGGCCAAAGGAACTATTGGGAGTGTAACTGTGTGGTAGAGAACTTGTAAAGCACACTAAAGTTCCCGCACTGTGCAGGTAGATGATGTCTTCGGAAAGCAGGAGGAATAGGAGCCCAAACTACAAAACACAGGAGATTTTTTTTTTTTGAGACAGGGCCTCACTATGTATTCTTGGATGGCCTGTAGATCAGGTTGGCTTCGAACTCACAGAGATCTGCCTGTTTCTGCCTCTAGAGTGCTGGGATTAAAGTTGTGTGCCACCAAGCCTGTAAAAAAATTGTGATTATGAGGTAGGTAAAGATTTCTTAGGTAGAACTCAAAGAATATTAATGATATTGAAAAAGAGGGTGAGATTCTTTAATAATGAGAACTTAAGCCAAGTGGGGTAGCATAAACCAATAATACTTGATTAGGCTGAGGCAGGATTGCAAGTTCAAGAACAGTCTGAGACACATACTGTGTTGAAACACCAAAACAAAACAAAACAAAACAAAAAAACCAAAAACCAAAACAAAACAAAAGGAATATAAAACCAAAAGAATCCATTGTGGGAGGTTGTGGTGCACACTTTAATTCCACCATTCTAGAGGCTGAGGCAGGTGGATGTCTGTGGGTTCGAGGCTAGCCTGGTCTATCTGGTCCATATAGTAAGTTCCAAGCCAGTCAGGGATGTATAATGAGATGTCTCAAAAAAAAAAAATCCACAAGATTATTATGAAAAGGTGAGGCATGAAATTATAGTGTTTTTCTGGGCTTTAAATACTATCTAGAGGCCAGTTGTGGTGGCACATGCCTGCAGTCCCAGCATTTGGGAGGCAGAGGCAGGTGGATTTCTCTGAGTTTGAGGCTAGCTTGGTCTACATAGTGAGTTTTAGGATAGCCAGGGCTATGTAGAGAGACCCTGTTGTCTCAAAAACTAAAATAAATAAATGAACAAATAAAAATTATTTGGAGGGCTGTGAGATTGAGTTCAGGGAGTAAATGTGCTTGCCAACCAGCCTGATAACTTGGGCTTGATCTCTGGAACCCACAGGGTGGAAGGAGAGAACCAACTCCTGCAAGACTCCCCCCTCACCTCCACGTGCCACATGGCCTAGAACTCATTGAGAAACAAAGTTGTACGTATATGGCTGTTTGGCCTGCATGTATTTCTATGCCCCACCTGTGTTCTATGCCTGTGGAGGCCACAAGAGGGCGTTGGATCCCCTGGGACTAAAGTTACAAGTGGTTATCAGATAGGTACTAGGAATCGAACCAGGGTTCTCTGGAAGAGCAGTCGCTCAGTGCTCCTAACTGCTGAGCCAGGTCTCTAGCCCTGGCCTAGAACTCTTGATCCTCTTGCCTTAGCTTCTTGAGTGTTGAACTTCCTGAGATCAATGGACTAAAGCAGATATTTCACAAAAAAATACTTGAAGGCCAAGCAGCCCATAAGATACAGCTGAGTATCAGATAGTAATCTAGGAAACAGGGTTCAAACCTTCTATGGGACACAACATACAGTTATGGGAAGACTGAAGCCACAGTCTTGTGAAACCAAAGACTGATAATGACACAGAGGAAGTGGGAGAAGTTGGAATGTAAATATGCTGTCACTCCAGAAGACTGCGCAGGATTTAAAAAGTCAGCATGCATCTACCACAAAGGCATGGCCATTCTAAGTATTTATCCGAGAGAACAAGAAGTGTAAGTTTAGATTAAAACATATACAAATATTCAAAAGCAGTTTTATCCATAATTCTTCTAAGCTGGAAACAAGTCAATGTGGAGGTAGGAATGAGAACAGCTTCCATAGGCTAATGTATTTGCATGTTTGATTCCCAGGTGGTGGACTGTTTAGGAAGGATTAGGAGGTGTGGCCTTGTTTGAGGAGGCATGTCGCTGGGGGTGGGCTTTGAGGTTTCAAAAGGCCAAAGTCTCAAGCACTCTCTCTGTCTGCTGTCTGTGGATCAGGATGGAAGCTCTTAGCTACTGCCCCGGCACCATGCCTGCCTGCCTGCCTGCCTGCTGCCATGCTCCCCGCCATGACACTCAATAACTAACCTTCTGAAACCTGTATCAAGCCTCCAATTAAATGCTTTCTTTTATAAGTTGCCTTGGTCATGCTGTCCCTTAGCAGCAACAGAACTAAGACACTCAAATAGTCACAGCAATTTATCTACAGATAAACTGAAAAGCAAAATGTGCCTTTTCTCTCTCTTCTTCCTCCCTGCTTCTCTTCCTTTTTCCCTCCTCCTGTCTCTCCCAGTATGTGTTCTTCCCACCCCCAACTCCCTAGTCTCAGGTTTATGTAGTCCAGGTTGGCCTGGAATTGATATGTGTGATCTTTCTGCTTCATCTTCCAGAGTGCCGGCTTACAGGCTTGCACTGCCATGAATAAATAGCTCCCACTGGTTTCTCTCCTGTTCCTGTGACTGTGAGGAGACTTACTTAATCTTGTTTGTGAAATACAGACAATAACAGTGATTTGCTCAGTGATTTTGTAACCACTGAATGAGTTAATACATGTAATATACTTAGAATGGCATGTTAAGTGCCCAACATAATTACTATTACTCGTTTCTTTCTAACTTTAGCAGTTTTTCCTAAAGCTTTGTCAAGATCTGGTGAAAAAGTCTCTCTGTCTGTGAAACAGTAACCATTGCCTTTCCCTACTAGTTTCGGAGTGGGAACTATGTTATCCTTTGTGTTCCTCAAGCCACATAAAAGATGTCTTGGGACTGGGCGGTGGTGGCGCATGCCTTTAATCCCAGCACACGGGAGGCAGAGCCAGGCAGATCTCTGTGAGTTCGAGGCCAGCCTGGTCTACAAAGCGAGATCCAGGACAGGCACCAAAACACCACAGAGAAACCCTGTCTCCAAAAAACAAAAACCAAAAAACAAAAACCAAAACAAACAAACAAAAAAAATGTCTTGGGCTGGTGGTCCTCCTCTGAAGGGACACCTCTAGGTTCCTCAGGATTCTCAGATAAATCCAAGCTGAGTATGAACTTATAACCCTGAACCATCAAACCTTCCCTGAATCTATCTACCTGTCACAGTAAGATATTGTAGAAACCCCAAAGGCAGAGTAGAAGGACCTTTTACCAAAATGTCACACAATAAAACAAAAATTTAAGATAGATATATTTGAAAAGACTAAGAATGAAAGAAACTTCAAAACCTAATTAAGTGAAAATCAAAAAAGTAAAAAAAAAAGACACGAAGATTTAAGAATGTACCGCGTGGAGCTTCTAAAAATAAAGATTACAGTTACCAGAATGCAAACAGGGTTGATGGCAAATTAAACACAGTTAAAGAGAGAATTACTGTTATAGGAGTCAGAATTGCAAAAACTTTCCAGAATGTAACACACAGGAAAGAAAAAAATGCTTCAAAGTGAGCTGGGGATGTAGCTCAGTGGTAGAGTGCTCATTTAGCATGCATAAGGTCCTGGGTTCAAGCCGCAGTACCACAAGAAAAGAGGGGGAAAAAGACTTCAAAAAAGTTTGAGGAAAATAAACTATCAGTTTAGGATTGTATATTGGCTAAGTTGTCATTCAGAAAAACAAAAGTGTACTGGCTGGTTTTGTGTGTCAACTTGACACAAACTGGAGTCATGGGGAGGAAAGAGCCTCAGTTGAGGAAACACCTTCATGAGATCAAGCTGTAAGGCATTCCTCATTTAGTGATCAACGGGGGAGGGTCCAGCCTATGGTGGGTGGTACCATGCCTGGTCCTGAGTTCTATAAGAAGGTGGGCTGAGCAGGCCAGGGGAAGCAAGCCAACTCCCCTCCATGGTCTTTACATCAGCTCCTGTCTCCGGGATCCTGCCTTGTTTGACTTCCTGTCCTGACTTCCTCCAGTGATGAACAGCAATGCTGAAGTGTAAGCCAAATAAACCCTTTCCTCCTCAACTTGCTTTTTGGTCATAGTGTTTCGTCTCAGTAATAGAAACCCTAACTAAGACAAAAGGTGAAGGTAGCATACATCTGTAAGCATGATGGTATAGATCTGTAATCCTGTTGCGGAGGCAGGAGGATTGCAAGTTTGAGGCCAGCCTGGACTGTATGATAAGACTCTGTGCCAGTGTTCTGTTGATGTAAAGAGACAACATGACCATGGCAACTGTTATAAAATAAAGCATTTAATTGCTTACAGTTTCAGAGGTTTAGTCCATTGCTATGATGGCAGGAAGCATGGTGGGGCAGGCAGACATGGTGCTGAAGAAGTAGCTGAGAGTTCTACATCTGGATCCACAGGCAGTACCAAGTGAGAGACACTGGCCTTTTTAGAACCTCAAAGCCCACCCCCAGTGACACTCTTTCTTCCTCCAACAAGGCCACACCTCCTAATCCTTTCAAATAGTGCCACTCCCTGGTGACCAAGCATTAAAATCTATGACCCTGTGGGGACTATTCTCATTCAAATCACCATACCCTGTCTCAAAAAACTTAATAGGGCTGGAGAGATGACTCAGTGATTAACTGTGTGTTCTGTTCTTGCAGGGGACTTGAGTTCCGGGTGGCTCACAGCCCTCTTCTAGTCTCTGGGGCACCTAGGCTCACAGGCACAAACATACACACAGACACATATATACACAAAATTAATAAAATAAATCTTAAAATTTCAAACAAAATCGAAACAAAATAAGAGTAAGGGCAAAACGAGACTCTTAATGAGAGACAAAGCTTAGCCATTCATTACAAGACAGTCTCAGGAAATTTCTAAGGGATGTATTTTCAAGAAGATAATTTAAGCCCCAGAGAGTTTAAAGAGTGAGCAGCAAGAAAGAACAGCAAATAAAGAAACCTGTCAACATATGAGGAAGACTAAAGAAGTACTCACTCTTCGACCATGGGAATAATAACAAAAATGGCAAATTTTCAAGTTAAAGGAAATGGGCAAAAAAACTGTAGAATGAGAAGATCAGTTGGAATTCGCTATACATTCTTTTTATTATATGAAAAAAAGAGATACTAATTAGCTTTAATTTTTATTAGCGATGCAATTTAAGTGTACTTGTGAAAAATGATGAGATTGCACAACTTCCAAACCAATGAGAGAGGAAGGAAAGAGAAATGAAGAAAACTTGATCACTTAAATGGAAGGTGGAAATGCAGATGAAAGCCACACCGAGAAAGGACAGCACAAAATGGATGATAGAAATTAGTTAAGTTGATCATTAATCCCAATAAATATACAGATGCAAAGGGTTAGACTGGCTTTATTTTGCTTTTTAATGCTTAAAAAGGTATATTACATGTATTAAACATACATCACATGTATTAAACCTTAAAAAAAGATTTCAAACAATCTCACGTGTAGGAGTGTTTTGCTGGCACTTCAGGTATGTGCACTGAATACATGCAGTGCTTACGGAGGCCAGAAGAGGGCATCCGAACCACTGGAACTGGAGTTACAGATCACTGTGAGCCATCATACTGGTGTTGGGAACTGAATCGGGTCCTCTCCGAGGGCTGTAAGGGCTCTCCATTGCTCAGCCATCTCTCTAGCGTCCCTCCCCTCCACCCACTCCGAGACAGGGTTAGTCTGCATAGCCTTGGCTGTCCTGGCACTCGCTCAGTAGATCAGGCTGGTTTTGAACTCAGAGAACCACCTGTGCACCACCATGCCGGGCTTGCTTCAGTTTTTGAAATGTGATCTCATTCCGTGGTCCAATTTGGCCTAGAACTTGTCATTTTTTCCTCCTTCAGCTTTAGGAGCCAAGGAAAATCTTCACAAACTGCACAAACATCAGTATTGTCTGGACCATCTTGTCCGACCACAATGCAGGAAGAGATCATTAATAAAGAGTTAGTCCACAAACACATAGTCAACATTTGAAAATGTAAATAAGCACATTCCTGTAATACCTGAGCCAAAATATATGACATCAGAAAATCAGAACAAAAAGAAATAAAGTCATTAGATATCAACACTCTGACTCAAATGATAATTGGAGATTAACAGTGCTGAATGCTTGTGAAGGACTTAGAGAAAAGGAGAACACTGAAAATGAATCGGAAAAATATCCAGTTCAGTGAATTTAGCAAGAACGAAAAGAAATATAGCGAGAAATATGATAGTGTAAAATGAAGAAAAAGATGAACAAACCCAAAAAACTTGGAGGCTGATGCGCTGATGGAAGTTTGAGGCAGCCTGGGATACATCGCCAGACTCTATCCTAAACAACACAAAGCAAAAACCAAAGCTGAATCTAAAGAGATTCTTATTCCTGGAAAAAGAAAAATTAGACTCAAGATGAGATGGAATATGCATATACCTTTAGATATTATATAACCAGGAGCAATAAAAACTACACACACACACACACACACACACACACACACACACACACACACACACACACACTGGGTCCAGACAGCTTTGCGGTCAACCTAGCCCTCCCGGTTTCAGCTGCTCCACAGCAAGGAGGTCTGAGCTGAAGTTGGGTGTAATCTTGTAGATGACAGTTTAATCTCTGGCTTACTTACATAGTAAACAAACTGAGCTACACAGTGTATACCAGGGCTTGGTCACAGCAAAACCAGAGAGGCTAAGACCTCTCTCCACAGGGAGCCCACCTCCTGGCAGGGAAAGAGATGCTAAGCAACAAATAAAGGAATTACAGTGTGTTGAAATTTCGACAACGGCAGCTTTACAAAAGAGAAACCAGATTAGGGCAGAACAGAGTATTTAGTGAAGAAGCATGGGGTGAGATGCAGACTGGGAGAGGAAGGCATCTAGGAGACGCTTCTCTAGATGAGTACAGAACCTCCTGACAGGATGGAAATCAAAGGAAGAGCTTCAGGAGCAGACAAGTTAGACTGGACAGAAGAATGCCTGTCAGACTTTCAGCAAGAGGTCCCCCGTAATTGGTAACCTAGGGGACAGGCCAGGATGAGCTAAGTGACAAGATCGAGAAGTGTGCAGGAGTGATGGATGGAAGGGAGGGATACCTCCCGAGGTGGAAGTGAGGCAAGCCGTCTAGCATACAGAGGAGCCTACAGGCCAAGCGAGGACAACCAGAGGGCCAGAAGGTGGGCTAGGAGTACAAATCACAGGTCAGAGGACGCTTAGGATGTGGAAGGGTCAAGAGCATGGAGACCGTCACTGGAGGTTTGGATGTCTCCAGTGAATGCTTAAGCAATGGACACTTGGAGCTGCACAGCAGCGGGCTGAGGACTATAGTTACACATTTGCTGCCAATCCACGTGCCATACACTATTCTGGATGCACTAGTCACAAATCTTCCTCCACCCCCAAATCTCCTGGAGCTGTGTAGCTGAAAGTGCACTAGGAGGTGGGGAAGAAGTGTGCATGGTCAAAATAAGATCTTTCTAGAATTTTGGCCCTGGTAAAGGAAAAAAGTAAGCAAAAGGCACCCGACCGGTATTTGAAGGTAGGGCCAGGCCAAGTGTCACCTTGCCTGGGAGACGGGGTCTGGTGGACCTGAGGGAAGGTGGCCTGGGCTGCTCAAGAGACTGTCAGTCTGCAGGTAGCTGGTTAGCAAAATGTGAGACTCTCTCCCCAAAAGCTTGGCAACAAAGGTCATAGGCCTGTATGGAGAGTTAGATTCGCCCAGCAAGGGAGGTGACAGAGGAGGCTCAAAGGCTTCCTTCCATGAAGTCCAGTCGTGGACAGCAAGCCCCGAAGAGGCAACACCCAGGGATCTGGGCCCATCCAGGTCAAGACAGGTTTACTGAGTGTCCAAAGCTGGCCTGCTGCCTGATTGAGGGCATGGGATTTCTCCATTTCAGCCTCATCCCTGGTGGATGCTGGCCATCATTTCCCACCAGCAGCCAGCTAGTTTAGGGAAAAGGGAGGCTGGAAATAAAGGTGGGTGGAGGTTTTGATGGGAGGGATTGGGTTTAGCCGGAAAGGAGGCCTGGGTCAAGGCGAAAAGGAAAGAGGCAAGAGAGGAAGATGGCGGAGACTCCCGGGCCAGGAAGCAGCCTTTCCTCTCTGGGCTGGGACACAGGAAACCCAGCCCTGAGCTTCCCAAGGTGCTTCCTGAAGATAAGAGAGACTCTTTCCTGCTCCTGCCCCTCTGACATCCTGCCCTAGCCCCTAGGGTACTCTAAGTTGCCCCGCTCAGTCAGACCTTGGGAGGGGCTTGGAGGTCAGGGACTACTGGGGCTTCACTTCCTCCAGCACTCAGGGGTCCACCCAGGCTTGAGGGCAGCAGGGAACAGAGGCACAGGAGCGCTGGAGACTCAGCTCTGCCGGGTAAGTGGTTCTTGTGAAGGGAGAGATTGTTCCTCAAAGGTAGTGATGTAGGAGTCAGCCAGGTGGTCCCTGGGGGACAGTCCCATGGGGTTTGGATTGGTCAGAAGGCCCTATTATGGAGTCATGAGACACTTTTGGAAGGTGGTGGATCCGGGGAGTGCAGGCTGTTTTTTGGGGGGAAGTCTAATCAATCACTGTTCTGTGTGGGGTGAGGGCATGTCTCAGGTGAACCAAGATGGTCAGGGGGTGGGATATGGTGAGGTGTATGGTGTATAGGACCAGGGCAGTCCAAGGTTATTCCTGGGATGCTCAGGAATAACCAGTTTTGTGGGCGATCCAGGGCTGCTCATGGAGAGAGTTGGGGAGGCTGGGGCTGAGGGGATGCTTTCTGCCACTGGCAGAGTTCCCGGCCAGACTGCTCCGCAAAAGCTGTCCAGTGTGTGCCGCCAGGCATGAGTGGCTCTCTGGGGCCGTTAGGGGGTGGGGTATAAGTCAAGGTAGGTGGGAGAGTGCAGTGGAAGGCAGGACTAGACCCTACTGTTAGTAGGGCAATTCATCCACTCAGGGGCTGCACCTTTCTGGGCCTTAGGAGTGAGGCCCCCGCGCGTTGGGCACTTCCGAGGCAGCGCCGGGCTAAGGCTGGCACGCCACGCGGGCGGCGCCTGAGTTGGTTCACTCGCAGCGCTCCCCTCCCCGCCCACTCGTCACCCCCTCCCGCGTTGCCACGACAACGTGTGAAACTAAAATTCAGTTCCCCGTCGCAGGTGGAGACTAGTGGCGCCCCCTCCCCTAAGCCCTTCCTCGTAGGTCGCGCCCCCATCCTGCTGTCGCTAAGGTGACGGGGAGGGGGCGACCAGCTGCAGGGTTGGGCCAGCCAAGGTGGGGGAGACCGCAGAGTCCGGACAGACTCCCCAAACTCGGTTGCGGCGGGGGCCGAAAGGAACACCCTGGGTGCGGTTAGAAGGGCTGATTTGGGGGGCGCTTCCGTGGCACAGCAGCTCCACCCTGCTCGAGCCTGGGGTCTGCGGCCCTCCGACTCCCACCCAGCACGGTGCCCCGGCTGACCCCACCACCTCCTCGGGGTCCGGAGTGGGGTCGGCAGACTGGGGAGATTTCCACCCCGGGACACCGATTTTCCTGCTTGTCTCTCCCTCCCTGTCAGCCTGTGGTCCTCTTGCCCCGACGCGTGGAGGTCCCTCATCCAGCTCCAGAACCCTCCGTCACCCTAGTACGGTGGTCTGCGACGCTCGCCTGCAGCGGAAGCGCGGCGTGCCATCCCCCCGCTGTGTCAGCCACTCCCCCTCGACAGCCAACCCCCCCCCCCGCGCGCGGGCCCCCGGCCCCCGCCCTCTGCACCACACGCCCACGCCGCCCGACCCCGCGGGGGACCCCAGTTTCCCGGCTCTGGGCTTCCCGTCCCCGCCTCCGGCGCGGCCCCCTCCCCGCCTCCGCTCCGCTCCGGGCTCGGGCCCCCTCCCCCCGCCGCCCCCGCCCCCGGGGAAGGCAGGCGCCGCTCGAAGCCGGGGCCGATGCAGCTAAACCGTGCCGCCGTCGCCGCCGCCGCTGCGCCTGCGGAGCCCCCGGAGCCGCTGTCCCCCGCGCTGGCCCCGGCCCCGGCCCCCCCCGGCCCCCTCCCGCGAAGCGCGGTCGGCGGGGCTCCGGCGGGGGGTCAGGGGGGGCCAGGGCGCCGCGCGGAATCCCCGTGCGCTCCTCTCTCTGCCGGCAACAGTCCGGGCCCGGGCGCTAGCACCGGGATGGACGGCCCCGGGGCCAGCGCCGTGGTCGTGCGCGTCGGCATCCCGGACCTGCAACAAACGGTGAGCCCTCGCGATCTCGCCGTACCCCTGTGTAGCCCGCTGGCGGTGACCCCCGCCGGGCGCGCCCTGCGCCAGGACCCCCGGCCGCGGCCACTCGCCCCTCCCCCGCCGCCTCCGCGGGACCCTCCCCATCGCCGGGGCGGGGCCCTGGAAGGCCAGCCCCAGGGCGGGGCCTCGGCCTCTGCGCCGTGGCGCGGGGTCCCTGCTCTTGCTCCCCAACTAGCCCTCCATGCGGGGCCCGGGGCGCGGTGTCCTGCGCTCGCAGGTCCGGGCTCACGACTCGCTCCGCTGCAGAAGTGCCTGCGTCTGGACCCAACCGCGCCCGTGTGGGCCGCCAAGCAGCGTGTGCTCTGCGCCCTCAACCACAGCCTTCAGGACGCGCTCAACTACGGGCTATTCCAGCCGCCCTCCCGGGGTCGCGCCGGCAAGTTCCTGGATGAAGAGCGGCTCTTACAGGACTACCCGCCTAACCTGGACACGCCCCTGCCCTATCTGGAGGTGCTGGGCAGACCAGGGTGGGGGTGGCATGGAGCGCACTGGGTGTGATCTTTGAGCTCCGTGGCTGGAGCAGTGAAGGGCAAGGCCGGGAGGAGTTGGCTACAGGAGCGGTGGGGGGCTGTGTGCAGCCTGAGCAGTGTGCTGAGAGCCAGAGGTGGGTACATTTGAGTGCAGCGGGTAGGGCGTAGTGTGAGCTGCATGTGTGGTAAGTGCTGTGTTGCAGCTTAAGCGTGGAGAACAGTGTGAGCAGTGTGTAGAGTGCTTGCAGCAAGCGATGCGTACAAGCACACAATGAGCACCTGCAGCACATGCACTCAGCATGTGTGGTGTGAGCAGTTTGAACACTGGAGGGAGAAGTGTGAGAAGGAGTGAGTGCCCTGAGGGTCATGCAGTGTGAACAGTGTTATCTGTGTGCACGTTTGTCTCTTGCCCCTCACCCCCAAGTCTTCTGAGGTTGGCCCAAAATATTAGCACCATTTATGACATATAAGGGTGATTTGAGTGCCATTCCAGGTATAGGGGTGGAGACTGGGTCCTAATTGGAAGGTCTCGCGCGCGCGTGTGTGTGTGTGTGTGTGTGTGTGTGTGTGTGTGTGTGTACACACCAAGGTCAGAGTTGGTCTGATCCTCGTGGTAGCACCAGGAATTGGGTTATTTCTACTAGGAGAGGAAGTGTCTAGGAATAGAAGCTTAGTTTCAGATCTTGGGGGAGCCGTGGAGTTTTCCAAGTCCTGGTGGTGGGAATGAGACAGACAGGCTGTAGGCCTGCCGGGCCACGAATTGGCTGAGTACTGTCTTCTCTGGAACCACACATCATTTCTGTACATGTAGAGGGTAGTCAGTAGTTGTCAGTGTTTGTCCACTTTGTGTGTGTGTGTCTGGGACTTGTATGGCTGTGTCGCAGTGAAAGTGTGGGCAGGAGGGTGGTGAGCGGTGAGTGGCACGCGGTGGTGGCCACCGCCACTTGCTCACTGGACCTGTGTGGGTCCCTTCTCTCCACCTTTTCTTTATCTGAGCAGTTTCGATACAAGCGGAGAGTTTATGCCCAGAACCTCATCGATGACAAGCAGTTTGCAAAGCTGCACACAAAGGTAAGGAGGCCGTCTTCGGAGGGGACTCCCCATGACCACTGCTCCTGTTCTGGCTTGGCCCAGCCTGCCTTCCCGGAAGTGGCTTTCGGGATCTGGTCCGGGGCTGGGTACAGGCTCCATGCCCCTGGCTGGTTCAGTGATAGGTTCTAGCTAAATGAGATTTTTTTGCCTTGGTTGAAGCTGGGGGAGAAGGAAGCAAATGAGTGTCCAGTGTGTTTGTTGGCTGTGAGGGCAAGAGGTCCAGTGTTTAGTGTTCCCTAGTACAAGGAACACAGAATTAGATATCTCATTAATTCTCTCCCGGAGGAGATTTACTACCTCGTTTCACAGGTGAGGCAGAGGGGTTGAGTCACCTGCTGTGACTGGCTAGTGAAGCTGGCCAGATCTGCCTAGGTAGACCCTGTAGTCTGGTTACACCTGTACAGTGTCTATTCTTCTGGGACCTGCTCCCAAGTGGGCCTGACGCCATTTGCCTTTTTTGTTTTGAGGGGGCACTACACTCCTGTGGGTGTCCAATGGGCAAGGTGGGTGTCATAGCCCCTTTCCAAGTCCCCCAGCTCCATGGGCCAATGGGAATTTGTTTGTGGGATACTTCACTGATGGTCCCTGGAGCTTAGGAAAGGGTCTTCGTGACCCTACCTATTGTCCTAGATCTTTGGGTTTCTGTGGCAGACTTTTCTGCTGCTCCAGAGAAGGTAACAGTCAGTGGCCCTGGCTCTATGTTGGGCAGAGACCATGTCAGAGAGGTAACTGTCTCCCTCCACTGGCCCTTGTATGACCCTGGCACCCTGGGTTCTCTAGATCTTTTCTCAGGGGCCCACAAGACATGAGTGACTTGCTTTTCAGTGAGTCTTGTCTGTGTTTGGGATGAATTTGAACTCCTCACTACAGCCCTGTCCTCTTGCTTGCCTGGGGGCCAGCTGTCCCCACCCTCTCCCCCTGTCACCTCCAGGCTAAGGTTCTTCCTAGATGATTTGCATAGATTCTTCCTCTGGTTTCATCACCCTGACCCCATGATACTGGTTCATGAGACACCCTCTCTTGTCTATGATACATGCTGTTTCTAGATGCCTGGGCTGGGACACCTTGCCCTACGTGTGTGGTGGCATCTAGGCCACCTGACAAGGCTAGCAAGACTTTGTTGGGTGAAGGACTAAAAGGCAAAGTCATGTCATGGGTGCTCCAGGGGTATATCATGGAGGGTAGGAGGAGCTGGCCAGAGGAGTGAGTCTAGAGCTGTTAGTATTTGGAGCCTGTTAGAATGGACTCAGTGCTCTTTTAGGCTGAGGGAAGGGAGTCAGTTGGAGTCTGGGACTAAGGTGGCCTGGCTGTGATGGAAGTGGCCAGGCTCAGGCTGACAGGTTTGCTCAGGCTGCTGTGGGTTTGCAGAGAAGGGCTTTGAAAGCACATGGGTCTAGCCGAGATGGAACTAGAGTTGAGGTAAGAGTATTGGGGTTGAGGATGAGCAAGCCCGGATGACAGGTTAGACAGGTCGGGGTTAGGGACAGTGTCTGCCTTACAGGTGGTCGGGAGCTTGCTGGAGGAAGGGGGTGATGGTAAGATGACCATGGCTGTGGCACTCAGCTGACTGGGATGGCTGGTGTTCTAGGCCAACCTGAAGAAGTTCATGGACTATGTCCAGCTACACAGCACAGACAAGGTGGCCCGCCTGCTGGACAAGGGGCTGGACCCCAATTTCCATGACCCTGACTCAGGAGGTGAGAAGAGCAGAGAGGGGCTGTGTTTTCTTTTCTTTTCTTTCTTTCTTTCTTTCTTTCTTTCTTTCTTTCTTTCTTTCTTTCTTTCTTTCTTTCTTTCTTCCTTCCTTCCTCCCTCCCTCCCTCCCTCCCTCCCTCCCTCCCTCCCTCCCTTTCTTCCTTCCTTCCTCCCTCCCTCCCTCCCTTCCTTCCTCCCTCCCTTTCTTCCTTCCTTCCTTCCTTTCTTTTTTTTTTTGAGTAGCTGGGACCCTAACTTTCATTTATCTCCAAACCCAGAGTGCCCTCTGAGCCTTGCGGCACAGTTGGACAACGCCACTGACCTCCTGAAGGTTCTTCGCAATGGCGGTGCTCACCTGGACTTCCGAACCCGAGATGGGCTCACGGCCGTCCACTGTGCCACCCGCCAGCGGAATGCAGGGGCATTGACGGTTAGTAAGGGCAGGACCCTGGTCTGGAGGGACTCATGGGCTCATGCAGAAAGCTGGGCCTGGCATGGATCCTGAGGTGCCTTACCCTCAGACCCTGCTGGACCTGGGGGCTTCACCTGACTACAAGGACAGCCGCGGCCTGACGCCCCTGTACCATAGTGCCCTAGGGGGCGGGGATGCCCTCTGCTGCGAGCTGCTTCTTCATGATCATGCACAGCTGGGGACCACTGATGAGAATGGCTGGCAAGAAATCCATCAGGTGAGCAGGGGGCCTGGGCTGGGTGCAGGCTGTATGCCTCTGTACCTGGGATGCTTCAGTACCTCTCTTCTCCTCAGGCCTGCCGCTTTGGACACGTGCAGCACTTGGAGCACTTGCTATTTTATGGGGCCAACATGGGTGCCCAGAATGCCTCGGGAAACACAGCCTTGCACATCTGTGCCCTCTACAACCAGGTACCACCTTGCGTCTCACCCCTCTGTCGGTTCATCTACATTTTCTGCGTGTGGTAAAGTGGGACTGTGTGTGTGTCTGTGCCGGCACGCAGGTGGCCGCACACCCCAGCTTGTGCGACACTCCCGTGTGTATGTTCTGTGCCCGATCTGGTTACTGGGTGACCTACTTAAGCACATCTGTTCTCCGAACACACGTGTGTCAATGCGTCCATATGTGTGCTCTTAACAACTAGCTCTCAGATGAGAGCTACTTACGTAGTCCTACCTAGCCTAGGGATGCGCGCATGTGTGAGTGTGAGTGATTCCTGTGCCTTGCACTCCTGTGCACCTGCCACGGCCTGGCCCTGCCTCTCCTGCTGCCCGCTGTGATTGTTGCTGCCTCCCAACAGGAGAGCTGTGCTCGTGTCCTGCTTTTCCGTGGTGCCAACAAGGACGTCCGCAATTACAACAGCCAGACAGCCTTCCAGGTACAGGATGTGTAAGGCTGACCCAGGGGGGTTGCTTGTGTGTCCTATTGACTTTGAACCCGGATTCTTCTTCAGAGGGCAAGAAGGGAGCGCTCACTCTCAGGACTACCGCCGGAGGTGGAACTGTGAGTGGGCTAGTGTGGTGCCCAGAATTGGAGGGAGTGTTTGCTGTGCTGGTTGCCTCTACCCTCCACCTATGGGTAAATGTCACATGACTCCACGACTCTGGGGAAGGGCCACATGGAGAGGACAGAGAGACGGCTATGGTGGGCCTGATTCCCCAGAAGGAGGGGGGAGTGCAGAGGTCCAAGCTGAGAGGGGTGTGTGACTGCTACTTTACCTGACTTGACCCAGGTTATATTTCTGAGCCATTAGTCCGCCAGGCTGGTTGGCACTGGATAGGATAGCCAGGTAGTTATCATCTCTGTGGCCTGGAGTTTTTGAGGAGTTGAGGGTGTCACGGAAATTTATGGACCATGAAAGCAGCAGAGAAGGAGGTGTTTTTATTATTATTGTTATTATTGTTATTATTATTATTATTATTTTTGAGACAGGGTTTCTCTGTGTGTCCCTGGCTGTCCTGGAACTCACTCTGTAGACCAGGCTGGCCTCGAACTCACAGAGATCCGCCTGGCTCTGCCTCCCGAGTGCTGGGATTAAAGGCGTGTGCCACTACTGCCCGGCCTCTGTTTATTATTCTTAATGGGCGCACAGGGCCCTGAGAATGTCAGAAAGGCAAGCTGCTGTGGTCGTGTCTGGGAGTGTGAGGCAGAGGTTGAAAATGTGGGCACATCTGGAAGTAGATACATCAGGCCAGGTTTGGGGACATGGGTAGGAAGAACGAGGGCTGAAAAGCTGTGGGGCCAGGATTGATACAGGAGTCGTGGCTGCATGTAGGGGCAGAGTAGAAGTTCTGCTAGTGTGTGCAGCTCTGTTCATGTTTTAACTCTCAGCCTGGTGTCCCAGAAGCACCCTGGACTGAGGCTGATGAGAGCAGCGGGCCAACTCTGGTTACTGGTATCCTCTCTTGCCCGTTGGCAGTGCTGTGCCCGTAGACACTGACTGCTGGGACTCGAGAGAAGGGTGGCTTAGGATCCCAGCAGGACCACCTGGGGTGGGGCTCAAATCTGGGTTGCTGAGCCTCCCTCCTCGTCCTCCATGTGTTGACTTCTTTCTCCCAGGTGGCCATCATTGCAGGGAACTTTGAGCTCGCTGAGGTCATCAAGACCCACAAAGACTCGGATGTCGGTGAGTTCTGCCTACCCATAGGTCCTTTCTGAGTGGGCTGTGGTGCTCATAAGCAGTGGAGGTGTAACAGGGCCCCCATACTCCAAGACAACTGCTAGTGACCCTTGCAGACCTGGGGACCGTGATGAACAATGGCCTGTGTGGACTGAACAGAATTTTTGGTCAGGGCCTAGAGCAGGTCCGGGCTCTAGGCTATGATAGCCCTGGGCCCAGCAGTTGACATTTAGGTAAGGGTCTGTGCTTCCCATTAGGTGCTAGGGTTGTGTTTAGCCTCCGATGGCTTCCCGTGTGACATGATCCCATGAACATACCTGCAGAGAGAACAAAACACGATGGTGGGGATGAAGATGAAGTGGGGATAGGATTGTGGGTGTCTCCTTGGCCAGAGGATTTGAGCTCCCAGCAGGTAGTGCGTAAAAGAGACTTGGCATATGGATGAGCCCTAGGAGGAAGGACCAGACGCTGCATGTGTAGTTTTAGCGCCAAGACTGGCAGGCAGAAGGGTCCAGCCTATGCCTCTGTGGGTGCATGCGTGCGTGTGTGAGTGCCTGGAGAGAGAGAGAGACAGATAGACAGACAGAGACAGACAGACATAGACAGAGACAGACAGACAGAGACAGACATACATACAGACAGACGGGGGTGGTGGTGGTAGTGTGTGCGTGTGCATGCGTGTTTGTTTCTGGAGCCAGGCTGGCTCATCCTGGGTAGAGGAAAGTCTGCAGGGTACTGCAGGCCCCTCCTCCAGTAAAGGGTTGCTGTCCAGCTACAGCAAAGCCTTCTAGCCATACGGATCGCTTTATGTTCTGGGTAGGCTTTTCTGCCTGTGACGCTTTCTGGAACATGGAGCCCCAGGCTCCTCTTTCTTCTGTGAGTGTTACTTGAAGTGTCCCCATTTCTTGTTTCAGTTTGCAGTGACATGGGGCAGCAAAGGGCTGGAGCTGGCATTAAAGTTAGACTATGCCTCGGTTCTATGACGGTCTGGCCTGGGGCTTCATCTATGGACGGGCTTAAGACTAAGGTCCGTTTCATGTTTAGGGTTCTTCCTCCAGCTGCTCTCTGCTAGTGAGGTTTGGGTGTGCGCCCCTTGACCCGTGCAAGGTGGGGCCATCATGGTGGTTGAACTGAGGGTGGGTGGCTTCCCCAAGAGAGATACTGCAGCAGTGCTGAGTAACTTCATGATCCATGGTACAAAGCTGGGCCCAGGTTCAGGTAGAAAGAACAGGGTATAGTTTTGGGGTTGAGATTGGCACAAGCAATAGCTACAGTTTGATGGGGGCTGACAGAGATGGTATTTTCTGGGATCACCCCGCTTATGGATGTTGGGGGGGTGTCTTTGTTTTGCCTGATCGTCTAATCCAGAGAGAACTGCTGACATCTGTGGTACCTCCCTTTATCATACGTGAAAGATAGTGTCTTAGAGTTATCTCATCTTCTTTTCACCTTGGTCTCCTGTAGCCTTTGTTCCTGGAAGGGGCTGAATTCTAGGAAGTGGCCCAGTCACTGATTTGGCAAAAGATGAGGGACTTGTATAATATCTAGGATGAGAGGTAGGAGTATTCCTCTGCCCTCCATCCTAGGATTCTGGGGGTCACCAACTGAAGCGCGCTGTCCATTTCACCCAAGTGGGCTTGCTCAGTTGGGGTCAGGCTCATCATTGCCTAGTATAGTGGGCATCTGTGTCATCTGGTCCTGATGTAGACATCTACTCTATACACCAGCATGTGTTTCAAGGTTACAGTTGTTCTAGTTAGGTTTCTGTTGTTGTGATAAAACACCATGACCAAAAGTAACTTGGGGAGCAAAGGGTTTATTACAGTTTACGTGTCCCAATCTCACTCCATCCTGAAGGGAAGTCACGGTAGGAAATGAAGGCAGGAACTGAAGCGGAGCCCACGGAGGAATGCTGCTTTCTGGCTTGCTCCACATGGTTTGCTCAGCTTGCTTTCTTATAAATCCAGAACCACCTGCCCAGCGGTGGCACCACCCATAGTGGCTGGGCGTTTCCACATCAATTATTTAATAATAGTAAAAGAAGCTCCCCACAGGCTTACCTATATAGGCCAGTTTGATGGAAGCATTTTCTCAACTGAAATTTCTTCTTCCTAGATGACCTGGCTTGTGTAAAGTTGACAAAAAACTAACCATCACCCAGCCAGCCAACCCTGTGTAGGATGATGTAGTCATGAGATTTACTATGAACTCTCTTATCTCAGTTCACCTTTCCTAATAGTCTCTTGTGAAGTTGATTATTGGACCGTTTTTTACAGAGACTTTTGGAAACCAAATCTCAGAGGGTTAATGAGAAAACCTACCCTTAGACCTGGGGACTCAGGGTCTGGGTTACCCACTGCCCTCTGCACATAGTCACTCGAAGGACATTCCTTACGTGACAGTTGTAAGTTACTATGTCTCACTCTGGGTCTTTGGGCAGAGGCCTGCACATAGGAGTTGTATGTGCCTATCCATCCTCCACTTCCTTCCTCAGGGTAGTGTCTGGTAGGCACCTGTGTCGTGCTTCAAGAGACCCTTTCTATCTCTAGGCAGCCTCGCTTTTGTGAACCAACAGACCTTGGGTGGGACTCTGTTCTCTCACTGTCTTTCTCTATTTCCTGTTTCTGTTTGTGGACTATGCTCTTTCAGGCAACCGCCAATGTGAACAAAAACATTCTATGTATATATGTTCTCAGGGACGGTCTATCTAAGGTTTTTGGGAAGTGCCTCGGGAAATGCTTCTCACATGGTGATGTCACCTGGAGAGCTTGTTCAGTGTAGGTTCTGAGTCTGGGCCTGGGTGTGGCCTGAGCGTCTACACTGGTCATCAGCTCAAGGTGATGCTTGCCTGCTCTGCTGACCCTGGTTCTACTCTCTATAACAGGTGTAGACCAGCTTGGCAGGTAGTGCTGCAGGCCAAAGCCTTCCCACGGCATAGTTTTCGTTTTTAAATTAAGGCAAAAATGTTTCTTACTTAAAACTTACTACTTTTATTGACAATCCAGTGGCATTCCTTACATTTACAGTATTGTATGCCAGTTTTGTTGAATCCCAAAATGTTTTCATTGCTCCAAAGAATACCTCTGATAGAGTAAGCAATTTTTCTGTGTTACCCTCTTCTCCTAACTTGTCAGCTGAGAACATAACTCCTCTTTGCATTTACTTGTTATTGTTGTTTCATATCAATGGAATTATGATATGGCCCTTTCTTTGTGTGTGGCTTCTTTTACTTATTGTGGTTTGGAGCTTCATCTGCCTTGAAGATCACTTCATTCCTTCTTATGGCTAAAAAGTATTCTATTGTCTGTATGCATGGTACTGGGCTCATCCATTTGCCTGTTGGTGGATATATAAGTTGTTTCTACTTTAAAACACATACACATATATGTGTATATATGTTTTAACAAACAAACTACATATATGTGCGTGCGTGCGTGTGTGCGTGTGTGTGTGTGTGTGTGTGTGTGTGCCTTCCTGCTTGTCTGTATGTGTATCAGATGCATACAGGTGCCCTTGGGGGCCAGAAGAGGGTACCTGATTCCCTGAAACTGGAGATACAGATGGTTGTTAGCTGCTCAATGTGGGTACTGGGACTTAAACCCATGTCCGTCTACAAGTTATTATCCACTTTTTCTTTTTTGGTTTTTCGAGACGGGGTTTCTCCATGTAGTTTTGGTGTCTGTCCTGGCTCTTACTCTGTAGACCAGGCTGGCCTCGAACTCACAGATATCTGCCTGGCTCTGCCTCCCTAGTGCTGGGATTAAAGGCGTGCACCACCGCCGGGCCTAGTATCCACTCTTAACAGGTGAGCCATCTCTCCAGCTGGTTTCTACTTTTTGATTTATGAATATTGCTATCACAGTTTGAACATGTATTTATATGAATACTTGTTTACACTTTTGGGTTTATCCCGAGGAGTAGAATTACTAGGTGATATGACAGTCCTTATATTTTTGAGGAGTTTCTAAACTGTTTTCCTCTAAACTTCTATCAGCTGTGCCTGAGTTTCTAACTTCTTTACATTCTTCCCAGTGCTTGCCTGGTGTTTTTTTTTTTTTTTTTTAATTGTGGTTATCCTATTGGCTATGGTGTGGTATTTCATTGTGGTTTTGTGGTTTCCTAATGCCACCTCCTATTACGCATATTTTCTTGAGTTTGTTGTTCATTTGTGTGTCTTGGGAGGAGAGTGAAGGCCTCTGTTCACGTTAAGATTTTTTTTTTTATTGTTGAACCATAAGGATTCTTTTTTTTTTTTTTTTTTTTTTTTTTTTTTTTTTTTTTTTTTTGGTTTTTCGAGACAGGGTTTCTCTGTGTAGCTTTGCGCCTTTCCTGGAACTCACTTGGTAGCCCAGGCTGGCCTCGAACTCACAGAGATCCTCCTGGCTCTGCCTCCTGAGTGCCGGGATTAAAGGCGTGCGCCACCACCGCCCGGCAAGAATTCTTTATATGTTCTGAATATATAGAATATAGGGCCAGCAAGATGGCTTAGTGGGTAAAAGTGTTTGCTGCTAAGCCTGGGAAATCCACATGGTGGAAGGAGAGAGCTGACTTCTTCAGGGCTTTCACCTGCTTCATAGAGCCATGGCACATGCTTGTGTTCATATATGTACATACGCAAATAAGTAGATGTAACAAATTAAAAATACGTTGTATATGATTTTTTTTTGAGATAAGGTTTCGCTGTAGCCCAGGTTGGTGTTGACCTTGGTCTACAGCCCAGGCAGGCCTCAAACTCTTGACAGTTCTTCTGCCTTAGCATCTGAGATTACAGGAAAAAGCTACCATGTACCACTTTGTTTCTTGCCCAGATTGGTTTTGAATTCTGGGCTCAGGTGATCTTCCTGCCTCAGCCTCTCGAGTAGCAGGGACTATAGGCCCTTGTCATCCTCCTCCTCCCTCTTTTTTTAAATTAAAAATTAAAAAAAAAATTGTTTAAGCTTTTGATGTTGTAGCTAAGAATCCATTGCCAAATATAAGGTCACATCACTGATACGAGAAAAACTTAAGCATGCTTAAATTTTAAAGAGTTTTGAGTAGTCCGCAGCTCCTAAATGGAGGTTGTACTCTGCAGGACAGAGCAAGAGAGGTCAAGTCTTTGTAGAGACACCATGGACTCTGCTTTGTTTGGCAGTGAAGTACCAGAGCCACTCCCGTTATGGGCATCCCAGTGAGATGATTTTTTAAAAAAATTATTATTATTTTGAGACAGGGTCTCACTGTGTAGCCCTGGCTGGCCAGGAACTCACTATGTAGATGAGGCTGGCCTAAAACTCACAGAGAGTTTCCAAGTGCTGAGATTAAAGACTTGTACCACCGTGCCTGGCACTTTCAAAAACAACAAACAAAAACAGTTGTCCACTTTGACGAGAAGTTGGGCAGAAGTGCCACCATAATGTGTCATGGCTAGATGTCTTGGACTCCGATCATATTGTTAAGATGTGGAAGATTTTTGTTGTTGTTGATCTCATTTTTGTTCTTAGCATACTGTGGATGGCTGTGAAGACACATTTGGGACCCTAGAAAAAAATGTAGCACACTGGAGAATTAGGATGACTATCAGGCAGATGCGCAAGACTAGAGTAGGTCCTTAGCTGAGGATTCTACCAACCAATACACACACACACACACACACACACATACACATACATACATATATATCTCTATATCCTGGAATTCAGTATGGAGACTAGGCTGGCCTCCAACTCACAGAGATCTACTAGCCTCTGGGATTAAAGGTGTGTGCCACCATGCCTGGCTCAAAATAATATGTCTGCCTGGCTCAAAATAATATGTCTTTCTGCCTGCTCTCTCTCTCTCTCTCTTTCTCTCTCTCTCTCTCCTCTCTCCTCTCTCTCTCTGTCTCTCGTTCGAGACAGGGTTTCTCTGTGTATCCCCGGCTGTCCTGGAACTCACTTTGTAGACCAGGCTGTCCTGGAACTCACAGAGATCCACCTGCCTCTGCCTCCCGAGTGCTGGGATTCAAGGCGTGCACCACCACCACCCAGCTCAAAATAATATTTCTACTGAACAAAAGTATAGCAAAGGGCAATCACTAAAACAAACAAAATCAGAGTCCAGAAAGAAGTTAGCCAAGACTTCTAGAGTTGAGCTCGAAGCGTGTTTCCTGGCTTGCCTCTCACATGCCTGTATTTCTGGCCCTGGGGAGACAGCTGACCTCCCTTGGTGGCCAGCATTCCGGTACGGTTGTCCTCTGGAATTGCATCAAGGTGTCTCTCTCCAGCCGCAGAATTTCAGGAATGAGCAGTTCTTGTTCTTAGTGATTCTAAGTTGGAAAAGTGGGAAAAAAATTCAGATGGAGGAATATAGAAGATCACTATCCAGTTCAGTTTATAGCTAATAATAATAATAATAATAATAATAATAATAATAATAATAATAATAAAATTTTAAAACAGTGAGCAGGCCCACAGTTTCAGAACAGTGTCCTGCAGTTTTCTCTGAAGCATAATTTTCTTCTCTTTTGCCATGCCAGTCTTTGAACCTTAGCCTATTTCTACAAATTTAGTAGGAAAGGCTTGGCATGCAGCTTAAGTTGGTAGGGTGCCTACCCAGCTGTGCAGAGCTCTGGGCTATATCACTAGCACTGAGTAAGGCAGTCACATTTGTAATCCCAGCACAGTAGACCACATCTGTAATCTCAGCACTCTGGAAGTGGAGACAGGATCAGAGATTCAAAGTCATCCTCAGCGAAATTGAGTTTGAGGCCAGCCTGGGCTACACGAGACTGTCTCCCAGCAACAACAATAACGACACAAGAAGACATTTAGTAAAAAAAAAAAAAAAAAAAAAAAAGTAGTTAACCACATAGGCTGTTAAGTTTGTTTTGCTTAAAGTTTTGGTAAGGAGCCCCAGTTTGGACTTTTAGAAATCTTTCAAGGCTCAGAAATAAAATCAAGACAAACTTCAGACTTTCCCTGTAGTAATTGATTGTTTTTTTAGGTCTTTCAAATACCTTCAGGTTTCTGGAGGAAACCTGGCAGGAAATGACATTTTACTCACAATAAGGCTTGGAACAGCTTTTCCAGGTTGGCATCCGATGCAGATTCTCAAATCACATTCTAATGCCTTGGTAATAGAGTCAGTTTTTCCAATTGTACTCTATTAAAAACAGAACAGTTTCTTATTGAACTTGTGCAGATAATATATTACCATGTAATAAAAATATCCATGATTAGCTTTTCCAATGCCAAAAGATCAGGCGGGAAGAAGAAGTAAATATTTCAGTTTTTTGTTCTGTTTTATTATTATTATTTTTTGAGACAGGGTTTTTCAGTGTAGCCCAGGCTGTCCTGGAACTCACTTTGTAGACCAGGCTGTCCTTGAACTCACAGAGATCCACCTGCCTCTGCCTACTGAAGGCTAGGATTAAAGGTGTGTGCCACTGCCGCTCAGCAGACATTTCAGTTTTAATTTTCAAAAAGTAACCAGTAGGCCACAGATAGTGTAAAAGGAAAGCATGCTCCTTAAATTTAGAATATTAAAATGAAAAAAAATTCAACTAAACATAAAATTGTAGTCCAGGCTCGTCTTGCATTTACAGTGATCCTCTTGGCTCGGCTTCAGAGTGCCAGGATGACAGGTGTGAAGCAGCATGATCCCAGGCTCACGTCCATAATTCTTGTTTTGCTTGGGACTTACTTAGTAGTCACAACAAACCAACAGGTATTTTTCTCTTCCTCCCCTTCCTCTTTAGTCTCTCTTTCTCAGATCTCCTCTTTTCTTTCTCTTCTCCCTCTTCCCCCCTCCCTTCTCTCTCATTTGCTTTTCCTTTTCCTTTCCCTCTTCTTCCTGCCCCCGCCTCTTGTCAGCATTTACCATATTGCCTAGGTTGGCCCTGAACTCCTGGCTTCAAGCGCCTCTCTGGACTCAGCCTCTGAATTACTTGTGACTTCAGACACATGCCACCATTCCTGGCTTTCATCTCATTTCATTTCCTCATTACAGTTCTGAACATTCTTATCCAAGCTAATGGTATGATGTTAAAGTTACTGGAAACCTATATTCCATAGGACTTTTCTAAGCCCAACAGTGTCTTTGAAGGAGAAATGATTTTGGGTTGCAGCTAACTGCACGCACTTTTAGACAAGAATGGCAATCATAACTGAATACTTGGCAAAGCTCAAAATAGCTGTGGTTGAAATCTGATGATATGGCTTATAAGAGTTTGCCACAACCAGATTTACGACTGATTGGATTGTACCAAGACAGGCCCAATTTCCAGGAATTTTATACACTTTTAGAACATTTGTATCTTGAAATTATGTGAAAATATTGTTTAAAATTTGGTACCTGGGTGGTATATGCCAATGGTCTTAGTGCGCTGGAGGCTGAGGGGGGTAATGACAAGTTTGGGGCCAGCTTGGGCTGTATAGGGGTGTCCTGTGCTTATTCCCACCCCCTACCACAAAAGAGGTTTAGTGTTACTTATGTGACAATGCTTTCCATACAATTTAACACATCAAACAAATTTAATTAATTCAGTACCTCTTCAACATGACAGGAGCCTTCTGGATTGTCCCGAAGTTAGTTTAGGATTAAAAACAAATTGAGGAGCCAGGCATGGCCTTCAATCCCAGCATTTGAGAGGCAGAGGCAGGCAGATTGCAGTGACTTCCTGGCCATCCAGGGCTGCACAGTGAGACCTTGTCTCCACAACAAACAAACAAACAAACAAATCAACCAACCAACCAACCAACCCCCAAATTACCTCGTGCACTCTGAAATCAGTAAGATATTTTTCTTTTGTCCTTAGGACTGGTTGACTAGTAGCATGGGTAAGAAGCACACTAGGATGACTTTCAGTAGGTTCCTAGCTTTTTCTAATTCATATGTAGCTTGAATTTGGACTCCATGGGGGCATGTGGCCATGGGGATGATCCTCAAGGTGACACTTGGGTCCTATTAATGTGTTTAGATTACCTTGGAGCTCAGGTTGGAACCTATGAGAAAGGCAAAGTGTGTGTGCTTTGGTTTTTTTTCAAGACAGGATTTCTCTGTAACAGCTCTGGCTGTCCTGAAACTTGCTCTGAGATCCACCTGTCTCTGCCTCCTGAATGCTGGGATTAAAGGTGTATGCCACCATGCCTGGCAGCAAAAGGTTTTTAATTTAGACAGGAATACCTTTATTTATTTCTGAGCTCAAGATTTTGATCAAAGTCTAACAGTGGTTAAAAAGCAGACTAAAGAATTTGATTGTGATATATGCTGTAATTCTGGAGGTAGAGGTAGGGAGATAAGAGATTGAGGCCAACCTGGGCTATGAAGCAAGACAGACAGACAGACAGACAGATAGACAGACAAACACACACACACACACACACACAGTGGTTTCCAAGCTGAGAGATTGAGGTCAATCTGGGCAAGACAGACACACACACACACACACACACACACACACACACACACACTCACTCACACTGTGGTTTCCAAGCTGAGAGATTGAGGCCAACCTGGGCTATGAAGCAAGACACACACACACACACACACACACACACACACACACACACACACACACACACACACAGTGATTTTCCAAGCTGGTAATTTTTCTTGCTAAGATTTACCCTTTGTCTAGAAAAGAGCAAATTCTGAGATAGAGTCTCAGTTCCTGGATTTAAACAACCTATTATTTCCTGTCTTCCTGGGAATTTCCAACTGAGACCTTTTCATTAAATCCAGTTAAGACACTCGAAGACTCCCTACAGGACCCAGGACAGCTTTTATTTCAACTTCAGAAGTCAGTGTGACTTCAGGAGCCACTGTGAGTCAAAATACTCTCCAATAAACTCAGAGAATTTCCCACA
The DNA here is from genome assembly GCF_949786415.1 of Peromyscus eremicus. Taxonomy (NCBI): domain Eukaryota; kingdom Metazoa; phylum Chordata; class Mammalia; order Rodentia; family Cricetidae; genus Peromyscus; species Peromyscus eremicus. The sequence goes on along the minus strand of NC_081436.1, from coordinate 13,867,351 downwards.
AAATGTAGAGCACGAGAGGGTTAGAAGTGGTGGCCTCCAGGCTCAGTAGGTGACTGCTCCTGTGTGTGGCTCTAATAAGGTCTTTGTTTCTTCTTATATTAGATCTGATAAAAGAAAAACTTAAGCATGTTTACATTTTAGTCTGTAATTCATGAATATAAGGGCAAGTAACTCTGCCAGAAGGGAGACACTTTAAGGTATTTGTAGAAGCAAGACAAGAAATACAGTTTTGACTGGTTAAAAGTTAGTGTTTACTAACTGGTACAATTTCTAGTTTCAGTTTAGTTTACAGTAGATGTTGGTTTGCCCAGGTGGAATGTAAAGTGTGAGAATCACATTTAATGGCATCCAAATAACATTTTTCCCTCTACCAGCCACTGAGTTTTCTTCTAACTTTTTTGGGTTCAGCTTTTATATTGAGGTCACCGATCAGTTGTAGCTTAATTTTTGTATGAACGTGAGTTCAGAATCTGATTTCATGTGGATCTTTAGTTGTTTGGCAGTATTTGTTGAAGGATATTTTCTTCTCTCATTGGTTATTCATTGCTGGTGTATAGCAACAGTAACCTCTTGTACACTGGTCTTGTACAAGCTTTTCTGTATTTGCTTATTAGCTTTAGTGGCTTTCTTGGTGCATTATTGGGCTTTTCTATATATAGAGTCATTCTGTCTGCAAATGGATGTACTTCTTTCTTCTAACTTGGACACATTTCATTTATTTTTTCCTTTCTCCCTCTCATTCTTTCCTTGTTAAATTTATTTAACTTTATGTGCATTTATTTTTACTTATTGGTGTGAAGGTGTCTAATCCCCTGGAACTGGAGTTACAGACAGTTGTGAGCTGCCACGTGGGTGCTGGGAATTGAACCCGCGTTTCCTCTTGAAGATCAGCCAGTGCTCTTAACCACTGAGCCATCTCTCCAGCCCCTTATCTTTTCTTTTTGGAGGTAGTCTCACCATGTAGCCTTGGCTGGCCTCTAACTACTGAGGGCTGTGATTAGAGGCATGTGCCACCGTGCCCAGCCTCATCTGTTTTTCTTCCCTTAGTGCTCTGGCTTGAACTTCTCTACCATATTGGATAGCGGTCACGAAAGCAGGCGTCCTGCCTTACTCCTCATGTTTGAGGAGAGCTCTTTAGCCTTTCACCATTGAGTGCGATGTTAGCTGTGGGTTATAAAGACCCCGTAACACGTTGAGGAAGTTCCTTTCTGTTCCAGCTTTCTGATATTTTATCATTAAAGGATGTTGGATTTTTTTAGCGATGGTTTCTCAAATAGAGGTGTTGGTTTTTCTCTTTTGTTCTATTGAGGCATTACATTGGTCACTGAAGTCTTTATCCTTGGATTGCTTTGTCTAGCTTGGGTGTCTATAATACAGAATCAGTTAGGAATGCTTTTCTTTCCGGTTTTCTTGGAAGCGTTTGAGAAGGACTGATGTTGATTGATTGTTTCTGGTAATGCCGTCCGCTACCACTTTTCTGTTGTTGGTAGGAAGGTTGTGACTTCTCAGTCAGTTTCTTTGTTTGGAGTCTGTTGAGATTTTCTGTTTCTTCTTAAGTCAGTTTTTGTAACTTGTGGATTTAAAAAGAAAGCTGTCTGCCTATTTAGCTTATCTAATTTGGTGGCAAATGATTGTGCATAATATCATTTTGTATTTTATTTCTGAAAGATTGGCAACAATACCCTAAATCATTTCTGATTTTAGCTGTATGTGTGTGTGTGTGTGTGTGTGTGTGTGTGTGTGTGTGTGTATATATATATATATATATATATATATATATATATATGACTTTTTTTTGTTTTGTTTGTTTGTTTGTTTTTCGAGACAGGGTTTCTCTGTGTAGCTTTGCGCCTTTCCTGGAACTCGCTTTGTAGACCAGGCTGGCCTTGAACTCACAGAGATCCGCCTGCCTCTGCCTCCCAAGTGCTGAGATTAAAGGCGTGTGCCACCACCGCCCAGCGACTTTTTAAAAGTCTTTAAAATTTAAAAATTTTTTTTTCTTTATTGAACAATTCAGGGTTTAATCTTTGAAATTAGCAATAAGGTGCATATTTCTTCTTTGTATAGGAATTAGGAAAAGCAATTTTTTTTTATCAGTTCTCTCCTTTTAAAGTCTTTTGTAAAGTCAGTCTAGCTAAAAGTGTGCTGGCTTCTTGCATTACTTATGTGTATGAAGATTTTTGCCAGCATGTATGTCTGTGTACCATGTGAGTGCCTGGTGCCAGCACAGGTCAGAAGAGGGCTTTGTGGATCCCCTGGAACTGGAGTGATGGATGGTTGTAAGCTACCATGTCGGTGCTGAGAATTGAACCCAGGTCCCCTCTACAAGAGCAATAGCTGCTCCTCATGGCTGAGCTATCTCCCCACACCACACCTTTTCCTTTTTGAGACAGCGTCTCTCTGTGTAACTCTGACTCTCCCGGGGCTCACTATGTAGACCAGGCTGGCCTCGAACTCACAGAGATACAACAGCCTCTCCCCCCAGTGCTGGGATTAAAAGTGTGCGCCACCACGGCCAGTGTGCTGATGCTTTTCTTGTTGTTGAGACAAAGTCTTGTCATGAAGCCCCTGGCTGGTCTCGAACTTGCATGGATCTTCCTGCCTTTGCCTCTCCAGTGCTGGGAGTAAAGGTGTGTGTGCCGTGCACCACCACCCCCGTGCTATTTCTGTTTTTTAATTAGTGGTATTTGTTTCATATGTTTTGCTTTTATGTTCTTTGGTGTATATATGTTAATAATTGTTAATATTCTTGATGAACTGACCTTCTTACTGATGTATAATGTATCTTTCTGACCTTTGTTACATATATATATATTTGTATGTGCGTGTGTGTGTGTGTGTGTGTGTGTGTGCATGTCTGTGTGCAGGTGTGTTTGTATGACTGTATAGGCCTGAGGTCAACCTCCAGGGGTGTTCCTTGGCAGTCATCCTGAATCTTGCTTGTTGAGACATGGTTTCTCACTGGACTGGATTATTGATTTGATGATTAGGCTAGCTGGCCAATGAGCCCCGGGGGTCTCCTGTCTCTTCCTCCTCAGCTCTGGGATAATTGCATTCAACAACACTGACTTTATGTGGGTGCTGGGGATCGAACTCAGGTCCTCATGCTTGTATGTCAGGCATTCTACTATATGGGCTATCTTCTCAGGCTTGCCTTTTTTTTCATTTAAAGTTTATTTTGTCTGATATTAATATGGCTACTCAGCTCTTTTGGTTACTATTTACATGGGTTATTTAAAAAAAAAAATACATTTTAACTTCAGCCAGGCATAGTGTCACATACCTTTAATCCCAGCCCTTGGGAATCAAAGGCAGGCAGTTCTCTGTGGGTTGGAGGCCCAGCCTGGTCTACATAGTGAGTTCCAGGACAGCCAGAGTTAAATAGTAAGGCCCTGTCTCAAACCAACAAAATAAACAAAAATATTCTAGCTTTCCATATATTTATATCTTTGGATCTAAAGTGATTCTCTTCTACATAACATACAGTTCGGTATCTCATCTGTTTTTAAAGTAAAGTTTTATTGGAACATAGACAAGCCCATTTGTTTACATACTGTTTGTGGCAATTTTCATGCTACTGTGACGGAGTTTGAGACATGGCAGTGGAGACTCTGTGGTTTGCAGAGCCCGAAATAGTTACTGCCTGATTCCTTTTGGGGTGTTTACTGATTCTAGAATGTCTTTTTTAGTTTCCTTGGCTATAGTCAATAGTACAAAGTCTCACATAGCAGTAGCCTGATGAGATTTGTCACATGTTGCCTGCTTTATCCTTAGCCTTGTAAAGTGGGAAGTTCTGAGAACAGATCTGGGCATTCCCAGGCCTTAGCTGGCTGAAAAGAGGGGCAAGCTTCTAACCTTAAAGTTAGGGCTGGAGACAGCATGCTTGGGGTGGGTCACCCAGTGGTGACTGCATTAACGTGGCTCACTGTTCTGATTTCCTGGGATGGGGCCACTTCCTAGAACACATTTTAGATCTATTCATTTGTCTCTCTCTGTGTAGATTTATGTATATGCAGGTAGATGTGTGTATATGTGTGTGTTGAAGCCAGAAGCCAACATATAGAAAGAACTACAGGGCAACTGATCTTTTAAAACTAAAATACTTGGCTAGAAGATAGCTCAGTCATTCAAGTGTTTTCTGTGCAAAACTGAGGACCTGAGTTCAATCCTCAGCATCCACAGAAAAAGCCAGGTGGTATGTTGGCATGCTCTTGTAATGCCCGCACTGGGGACGTGAGGACAGGCAGATCCCTGAGGCTCACAGGCCAGCCTGCCTAGCATAATCAGTGAGCTCCGAGCCTTTGGACAGCCTCTCTCCAAAATCATGGTGGGTAGCTCCTGAGGAGCAATACCCAAGGCATGCTGGGAGTGGGAGAAACAGTCTTCCCCAGAGGAAGAGCACACTAATTGGTTATCTAATACCAAATGGCCAGCCCTGAAATCATCCATATAAGTAACATTATGTGTATTGAGCTGCTTATCTTTAGGAATATATATGTCTATATATATATGCATGTAATAACAATGAAAAGAGAGGCCATGAATTTGAAAGAGAGTAAGGAAGGGCATATGGGAGGGTTTGGAGGGAGGAAAAGGAGAAATGTTGTAATTATAAAATCTCTAAAAAAACAGTTAGTCTTCAGAGTCTAACTTGTGTCCCTCTACTCCAGTACCATTCAGGGAAACCCCCAGCTATGCAAAGCGGCGACGTCTGGCGGGCCCGAGTGGCTTGGCATCCCCTCGGCCCTTACAGCGCTCCGCCAGCGATATTAACCTGAAAGGTGAAGCACAGCCGGCAGCTTCTCCCGGGCCCACTCTCCGAAGCCTCCCTCACCAACTGCTGCTTCAGCGGCTTCAGGAGGAGAAAGATCGGGACAGGGATGGTGAGCAGGAAAACGACATCAGTGGCCCCGCGGCAGGCAGGGGTAGCCACAAGATCAGGTAGGAGGGGATGGGGAGGGTCCTGGAGGGGTCAGGGTGGGTCGAGAGCTATGACAAACCAGAGCTGTGAAAGGCAGGCCAAGGTAGTTCATGGTACCTTCGAGGTGATGGGCTGGGGCTTGCGGCCGAGCTCCTGGGTGGTTTTACTCATGCTGATCTCCAGAAGAAGCCGGGGCTTGCTGTGATGGTAGTGGGTCGGCTGAGGGGGTTGTGGGTGGAGAGGGTGTGGTCCAACTTGTGGTTAGAAAGCTCATTTGCAGCGTGGCAACTGGTCATAAGTTGGTTTGGAGATGCCTTTCTGTGTAGGCTTCAAGCCTACAGGTGAGCGTTAGCGCCCCGCCCCCCCAGCCCTGGCCCAGCCCTATATACATACCTCCAGTACTTTGAACCTCCCTCCTGAGTCCTGGGACCCTGAGAAACCAGGCTATTTGCAGTACCGACTTCCCCATAACTTGAGTAGGAAGTGTAGACTGGAGGCTTTGTAGCCTTAAGAGTGGCCGCCGTGCTGGCTCCTCACCAGTACAGTACAAGGTGTTTCCTTTGAGAAGCCCTCCGGGGTGCCCGTGAGGGTTCGTCTTCTTGGACCCTTGTGCGCTGTCTGTGTTAACCACCAGTGGTCGTCTTAAATTCGCCTTGCGGTCTGGAGCTTGTCTTTCTTGCCTCCTGCCGTTTCTCCGGAGCCAGGTATATAGAAGGTGTTTGGAAGCCTGTTGGATGGAAGTGTTACATAAGCATGTTGTTTTCACAGTGCCGGCCAGCTCTTAGAGCCCGACGGGTGGATGTACCACTGGGCCGAGCAGCAAAGATGCTTGCCACTCCGTTAACCTCTATCACTTAGGCTTGTGTCTGTCTGTTAGCGGCATGGTACAAGCTGGGGTCCTGATGCCCCAGCTGGGTTAGAGGCTTGTTTAAAGTCACCGAGAGTAGGGATCAGGCCGACCTGGGTACAGGTGTGTGGTAGAAGGTCCTGGATGCAGCTTACAGGAAGCATTGTTCTCCTGTGTGTGTATGCAGCCAGATTTCCATGTTGTAGACTTCTTGGACCTCCCCCTCCCCTCCCCTCCAGGGTTGTCTGTTTGATTCCAAATCGCGCTTCTCCCCTTGGAGCTTTCGCATGGCCCCTTGGGTTTTCTAAGAATTGGATGGGCTGGTGGCTGAAAGAGCGCATTCTAGGATGTCGCAGTTTGCCAGGAGGGCTGCTTTCGAGTGGAACTGTGTGGCTGCCACTGGTCCCTGTCATTGGTGCTTGTTTACGCTTGCAGCAGGCCCAGAATAAACGCCTCTGTGCTAGGGTCTCTAGCTCACCTGCTCTTCGGGAGGGCAGACTTCTTTCTTCTCCACGTTAATTAGGTGACTGGAGTGCCAGATATATATGCGTGCGTGTGTGTGCATGTGTGTGTATGTGTGTGTGTGTGTGTGTGAACACTTATGCATGGGCAGCTTGCCTCTGCTCCCTGCCCCCCCCCCCCAAATCTCACAGCAGTGGTCCTGACTGTTTTTGAGGAAGTAGACAGCTGAGCTTGGGGCTGAGAGGCACTTGGATAGGTTGATAGAGGTTAAGGGGGCTTACCTGGTGTGACAGTGGTCTGCCAGTTGGGAAGTGGCAGAGCAAGTTGGGTGCACTGAGAAGGAAGAGACCCTCAGGCACAGGTTGCCTATGGTTAAAACAAAACCGATGGTATTATGGACCCTGGTGGGGCTGCAGTGGCTCCTTGTTGCTCCCTGTGGGCTGAGTCTGGCATGGAGCCCAGAAATACGGTCTGCAGGTTCTGGCCCCGGCACCACAGTGGAGCCTACAAGGGCAAATTTGAAGTGGAGTCAGTAACTTAATCTCTGGCCGAAAGGGCAGGGTCACAGTTTGTTTAGGTGTGTTAAGAGTGTAGCATATTTCTAAGTCCCAGAGAGCTGGTCATTGGCAGAGCAGGTGAATTTGGCCTGTCTGGGTCCTAGGGAGCCCAAGCAGGCTTTTAGGCAGAAAGGAAGATCAAGACCTCGGACTCTATACCTAAGCCCAAGAAGTGGTATGGAGACCGGTGGTCAACGTAGAAGGAGCATGGGTCCAGGGACAGGTGCCTAAAACGAGAGGAGACGGGTCCAGAGGCAGGAGAATTGGGGCGCCCAGTGCATGCTGGTGGTCAGGGTGTGAGGAGGCCGGACCGCGGCGCCCCGCCTGCCCTTCCCTGCTGCCCGAAGCCTCGGTGCCAGCCCTGCTCCAGCTCCTACCTGGCAGCTCTGCCCGCCGTCCCCCGTGCGCCCACCTCCTGGCCCTCGCTGTTCCTTTGCAGCCGCCCGCGTGGGGTCGGTCTGCGGGGGGCACCGCGGCCCCAGGGCGCGCCGGCCGCCGCCGCCCGCAGAGGGAGGAGCTGGCGGAGGAGGCGGGGCGCGGAGCGGCCGTGGCATGGAGCGAGCCCGGCGCGCCCGGGAGCGCAGCCCCGCGGCCCCCGAGCCCTGAGCGGGCGCGGCTCGTACGCTGGCGGGAGCGGGCCGGGCGCGGCGGCGCGGCCCATGGAGCGGCCCCGGGCCGGGCCCCCGGCGGGCGGGCGGGCGGCGGGCGGGCGGTGGGCGCTGCGGCGGCGGCTGCGGTGAGGCCGGCGGCGGGGCCGGGCCGTGCGCCATGGAGGCCCCGGGCGCCGGCTTCGCGTGCCCGCTGCCCCCCGGCATCGCGTCCGTCACCTACGTGTTCGTCTACAGCCCCAGCGGGCCCGGCGGCTCCGGCCCCGCGCCCGGCCCCGGCCCGGCGTCTCCCGCGCCCCCCGCGCCGCCGCCCCGGGGCCCGAAGCGGAAACTTTACAGTGCCGTCCCCGGCCGCAAGTTCATCGCTGTGAAGGCGCACAGCCCGCAGGGCGAGGGCGAGATCCCGCTGCACCGCGGCGAGGCCGTGAAGGGTGAGGGGCGCGGGCGGGGTGAGGGGCGCGAGCGGGCTGGGGGGCGGGCCCCGGGGCAGGCGGCCTGTTTCATGCCGTTTGGGGGGAGTCTCTGTGGTTGGGGTGTCCCCGGGTCACGACAGCAAGCTGCTGTGCCGGGGTCTCTGTCTCTGGCCCTGGTTTTATGGGCTCCTGGCATGAAGCTCTAGCTCTGTCATGGTTAGAGGCTTGGCTCTCTTGGGGCGGTTCTTGTTATGATGGGGGCCAGCGACAACGGGGTCCTTGTGTCGGAAGGACCCTAACCCATTATGGAGCTCCCACGCCATGTGGGGTTCCTGTGTTCACTCTGGGGCTTCTTCATTGGAAATCCTTGGGATACAGGTGAGGGGGGCTTGCCCCCTTCTGGGGATCTGTAACAGTTGTGGTTGTCTGTGTACAGTGCACATTCCTTCCATGGATGCTGACTGTTTTGGGGAGACGAACCCCTCTTATCACGGGGCTCCCTGTCTTTATTGGGTTCCTACCTTGGGCACTCTGTCTCTGAGGTGGAAGTAGTTGTGAAGATCAGCCCTCCTGGTACGTCAATGTGGCTTATTCCACTGGCTGCCTCCAGATGACCCTGTGCTCTTGGCCGTGACTCCTGGGTGGATGTCAGTTACCCTGGTTGGGGGACGTGGTCACGGTGGGCAGGTGGGCAGGAGCAGGAGCGTGGCCCCTGCTTCTGCCTCTGTCCTCTTCAAGTGTGTCCATCTGTGTCTGTCTGTCTCCCACATGTCCATCCTTTACTGAGGCCATCTGTTCAATTCTCTCTTCTGTGTGGATCACAGAATCTTCCCAGGGGAAAAATGCTAGGAGGATGTGGGCTTGGGAAGAGAGCAAGGGTTGGGGTTGGGGTTGGGGGCCCCCCAGAGCCTCAGGTGGGCAGGGAAGTGGGTACCCCACAGCTCTGCTTTGCCCTGACAACCTGTCTGGCTTCTCTTCCTAGTGCTCAGCATTGGGGAGGGCGGTTTCTGGGAGGGAACCGTGAAGGGCCGCACTGGCTGGTTCCCAGCTGACTGTGTGGAGGAAGTGCAGATGCGACAGTATGATACACGGCATGGTAAGTGACCCCCCGTTTTGCCCAGGTGGCCCCCAAAGGGCATATGCCTCGAGTCTCCCTTTGGTCTTCTTGGTAACAAGTCTGGACGTTCACTAAGACTCAGTTACACTCGAGATATATATATATATATACACAGATCTGTACATACACACCATGGGTAAGCGTACATGTCCCTAGGAACATGAATGTGTGGCCCCGACATGTTCTAAACAGTGAAGAACCTTGGCTGTGCCGTCAGGAGGTGCACACTCATGGCCATCCTCTGTCTGCATGTGGGCACGTGAGTCTCCAGGGATGGCGACCACCCCCTCTGGCACAGTCTTCACGGAGATACCAGGTTCTTGGAGCTCCCAGTTCACGAGCGGCTGGTAGATAAGTAAGGAGGTCAATGTGAGAAAAGAGGCGTTTTTCCAAAGTGGACAGATTGTCCAAGTGGGCAGAGCAGGAGGCCTGGACCGGCTAAGAGGAAATGAGGCCAGCTGGGCTCCACGGAGTGGTTCGGGGTACCCTGGGGTTGATACATTCTAAGGGCAGCTAGCTGATGAAGAATGGCCCCTGATCTTACAGAAATGTGAAGGTGAGGGATACAGTTCCCGGGGCTGCTGAGCGTCTGTGGTCCAATCTTACTGGACGCTTGGACTTCTAGGAAGGATCCCTTCAGGTGCTGGTGAAGACAGTGGCTGGTCCTCTGGAGCCCCCGTGTGGGCTGATTACATATCTAGGGTATCCCCCTTCATTGAGCCCTCAGGTATCCTGGGAGGCCACAAGATCAATGATACTATTTCCAGTCCAGAGAGTGAATATGACAATTAACTCCTCCTAAGTGGTGGTCCGGGGTGATTATCAGGGGTATGTCTGGATCATCATACACGGGTCCCTTTCTCTGTACATAGAAGGTTTGGGCCCTGGGTTGTGGTGGCCTCTACCTTAAGTTGGCAGTTTTCTAGGGGAGCCCACAACCGTGTGGCCAGGAACCTTGGCTCTGTGTCAAACTTGATGGAGGCCTAGGTTAGACGGGAGCTCAGTTTCTGCCCTACTGCTGGCTCGGTGCCTTGCTTTCTTACGTGGCTTACCCTGCCCTGCCTTGATGGCTTTACTAGTGACTGGGAGTATGGAAGGGGATAGTCTCACTTATGGCCTGTGGAGAGTAGATGGAGTGAGATCCCGGTGAAAATGATTTCAGAGCTTTGGGTCCTAGTTCCCACAGGACAGAGCAGGGGACAGGGGATAGGGGCTGCACACCTGTTGAATAGGAGCTAGTCTTGTGCTTTGCCATGAGGGTGGGGATAAGGTTCTGAGAACTCTGGCTCCAGGGGCATTTGGTTGGAAGTTCAGGAGGGAGCGTTGGAGTCAGACTCGGGGAGGGGGGGCAGATGTTTGTCAGTTTGTGCTGGCCGTCAGTGGTGATGGCAAGTGTCCATCCGTGTCCCGTTACCCACCCCCCCCATCGGGTGTATAGACCATTGAGAGTGGGAGATCCAGTTAGCCTGAGGAAGCCAAAGAGGGCTTCAAAGCAGAGGTGTTGTTTAGGCTGAATTCTCTGAGTAGTTTGCAGATGGGCCCCCCAAGTTTATAGGAATCCAGCACAGCCTTTTAGAACTGTGCCGGTTCCAACTTCCGTATTTGAGCGGTGCCAGACATGATTTTAGCATTTTTATGTGAATGAAGTGGTGGACCTATCCTAGCAATCCTGGGAGGTGGGGCCTGTGGTTAGTATGTTTCTGGAGTGTGAATAACCGCAAGGGGCAGGGATGTTTAACTGTATGTATGTACATATGTATGCATGTATTTTATTTTGCTACACGAGCGGTTAGCTTTGTGAGGAATGGCACAGGTGGAGTGGGGAGCATGAGTCTAGTCACCTTGGGGTCAAGGTAAAGCATAATCTTGCAGTAGGAACTGACTGAGCAGATGGTTTAGGGTCAAGATCAAGATCTGGTCAAGGCAGAGCGGTGAGTAGGGTGTGTCAAGGTCACAGAGAAAGGAGGAGTTCACCAGGGGAGTGATAAATCTGGGGGCTTTCTAGAAGCATGGGACTCCTTAGCAGGGCCACAGCTATTGCAGATGACACGAGGGAGCGGGATTCAAAAGTACCTAGGTGGATGGGAGCTACATTTGTGGGCCTTGCTTTGGCTGTCTTTTGGGAGGGGGTAGGAGCAGTTGTGGCTTTTCTCTGACCTCAGTTACAATGCCCATCTTGCTGGCAGAACTTCTTGTCTGGGATTTAGGCTGAGTTGTGCCAGAGAGCAGAGGGCATCCTAGCAACAGGAACCTGTTTCCAACAGCCCCTCACCCCCTACCCCAAACTCGAATTCCAGAGTGGGAGTGAAGGAGGACTTTGAAAGACCAAGGTCAGAAGCTGTGCTGAGGTACATAGGTTAGGTCAGCATCTAGTAGGACACAGGTCCTGGCCATTAACTGAGCAGCGAAGATTAGTCTCCTGCAGCACTATAACAGGTTGAGGAAGTTCAGTTTCCTCAACCTTTGAGGAATGCTGAAGATAGGAAATGCTGAGGCCAGCGAGTGCAAGGATCTTCAGGCCTCACATACCTTTCCATGCTGTCTACCTTCTCCTTCCAGAATGTTCCACTTGGGAGCTGGTGCTGGGCATATTCCTTTCAGCTGGCTTTCCCGTGTGTGATTAATAAAACCAGAACATGAATTTGTGTTATATAATAAATTGTTTGTTTGGTTGATGAAAATGTACCAAACAGGAGGCTTTGTAATAGGAGCTGACCAGGATAGGGCTGCTTCACTGGTGCATGTCTTTTAGGGTCAGGGTTATGATCTGGGTGTAGGGTAGAGCAGAGAGGTGGGTAGGGTTCACCAAGGTCACAGAGGAGGGTGCAGGCCGCAGAGTAGCTGGTGTGAGAGTGATGGAACCAGAGGCTTCCTGTCAACCAGACACGGTTCAGCTAGCATAGCATGTATGTGACTGGATCAGCTTGAAGGAGGATGTGATGGAGGTGAGGAGGAATCTGAGGCCCTCCTTACTTGATGGTGAGGCTTCCCCTGCACTGGTCTTGGGAACAGGGGCGCTGAGTGTATGTTTGTCACTTAGAGTGGGACAGGTGGGAAGGAGTAAGTATGGGAGCTGATGTGGCTAGCGTCTAACAGGCCATTAGAACCCAGGATCTTCCAGCGTGGCTTGCCCTGCTGTGTAAAGAGAGGTTCAGATGTGACAGGTCACTTACTGAGAGTCTCACACATAGTGGCAGGGACCTGAAGTCCGGACTAGTACTTTTCTCGATAGCCATGTCATTTGATGTGACGATCATCCAGCCTTTGCTCCACTCCTGTCTGTGACCACCTGTCTTGTAGCTCAATTACTCATTCATCTCACCACCTACTTATCCAGCAACCTACCCAGCCCACCCAGCTCCCCCTTTCTCCACCCACGTATCCCACCCATCCATCCATCACCCATCCATCCACCCACCCACCTGTCCGTCCGTCCGTCCATCCATCCATCCATCCATCCATCCACGTATCTATCTACCCTTTGACCCATCCATTCACACTCACACTTTTTGCATTATCTTTATGTCTCATTCATCCGTTTGTCCATGCATCATACCCTCACCCACTCACCTAGCCAGTTGTGTTCAATCTATTATATATGCCAGGTGCTGTAATGAGCACTTGGGACCCCAGGGGTAATTACATCTCATCGTTTGCTTTAAAAGAGTTCATAGTTGCTGGGCGGTGGTGGCACACGCCTGTAATACCAGCACTGGGAGGCAGAACCAGGTGGATCTGAATTCGAGGCCAGCCTGGTCTACAGAGCGAGATCCAGGACAGGCACCAAAAGTACACAGAGAAACCCTGTCTTAAAAAAAACCAAACCCAAACAAACAAACAAACAAAAAGTTCAAAGTTACTGACAAGACAGGTCATAAAAAACTGTATATTTTTGCTGGGTATGGTGGTACATGCCTGTAATCCTAGCATGCAGAAAGCTAAGACAGATATTCCTGAGTTCAAGGCTCAGGCTATATGTAGTGAGATCTTGTCTCAAAAAAAAAAAAAAAAAAAAAAAAAAAAATCAAAACAGGACTCTGGAACCCAGCACCCATCCCACATGGTTATCTATAACCCCAGGGGATCCAGCTCCCTCTTCAGGCCTCTGAGTGCACCAGACGTACATGTGGTACACATATAGACATACAGGGAAACACATAAAGTCAAAACAAATAAAAATCTCTTAAAAACCCCAAACAATAGAGAACCTAACTCAAAAACTCATCGGTTCCCTCTGATCTTATTTTTTTTTCTTTTTTGTTTTTCAAGACAAGGTTTCTCTGTGTAGTTTTGGTGCCTGTCCTGGATCTCGCTCTGTAGACCACTCTGGCCTTGAACTCACAGAGATCCGCCTGGCTCTGCCTCCCGAGTGCTGGGATTAAAGGCGAGCGCCACCGCCACCCGGCTCTGATCTCATTTTCTATCAGTTATTCTCCCTCTGCTTCTGCTGCATCGACTCCACACTGCTCCTGCGTGCTCCACACTAAATGCTATTTGCATGATCTTTTCCCTGACTGCCTCACTCACAGAAGCCCTGCACCCTCCCATCTACAGGCTGCTCCCTCGTCTGTCTGGACCTTTGCTCAGCTCTTCTTTCTGCTGAGGCCTTTGCTATCTAGAGAACTGTACTTTTACATCCCTTTCCTGCTTGCTTTTCTCCTGTTAGCTAGCGTTAGGTATTTCTTGCTTGTTTATTCCAGCTCTTAGAGTAGCTTATTAACTCCTCAAAGGCAGAGACTTTGCTCTGTCCTAAAATCAACAGTGCTTGGTATGTAGTAGAAGCTTAGCGCATGGTTGTTGAAGTAAAAAAATTGAGTCTGGAGAAGTGCTATGGCCAGAGAATGAGGGAGGGAGGTGCTGCGGGAGGAAATTGAAAACAGTGGTGGTGCCACCTTGAGGCCTTGTGAGGCACTGCAAGGGGAGGTGGAGTTGCCGTTCTGAACCTTGAGGTCTGGCTGAAGATTGAAACCTTCAGGACATCTGCAAGGCTAAGTGAGGTTCAGCAGGAGGTATGTCCTGACCAGCTCCATAGTGGCCTCGAAGAACTTTGAGATCAAAGGACATATATTGATATAGTCTATGGAATTTATTAATATAGTTTTGTGGGATACAGTGATAGTAACATAGTTATTAGAGTTATTAATTATTAATGCCTTTCTGTGGAATACAGTGAAGTCAGGGGACAGAGCCTTCTGTAATCCCGTTCCTCATTCCTTGCGTTTGTGTATCTTGCTGTTGTGAGGAAGCTAGTGGACACACTGGGATGCCCTCCTCCACACTGGGGCACATAGGCCGACGGACACATGCATGTGCCTGAAGCCAACACTTGCATACACGGCGGGTTATACAGACACGTGTTTGTTACTAATGCCTGGAGTCACGTACAGATAACAGATGATATGACTCTCACTTTCACAGTGTGGATGGGTCACAGACACACGTAAGCGCCGACCCAGCATTTATACTTTACTGTGAGGTACACATACATGTCCTTTCAGCTCTAAGGCTTGCTAACTGGAACAGTCTGGCCTTGTATAGGGTTCTGTGTCTAGCTGCATGACAAGTAAGGGGTGGGGGCCTGCTTTCCCCTGGGGCCCTAACTCCTAGAGGCCAGAATTGCCTGTATGGTTATCTGAACCTTCCTACCTTAGGACTTTTGGCCCTGGAGCCCCAGGGTTTGCCCCCCACCCCCCTCGCCACTTACCTCTCTACTTCAGAGTGCATGGGGACACAGACTGATCAGCACAGTTTGGGGAAAGTCCGCTAGGTGGAGGCTGTGACCGTTTCTTGGTCCTTGATGCTCCCTCCAGAAACCCGAGAGGACCGGACGAAGCGTCTCTTCCGTCACTACACTGTGGGTTCCTATGACAGCCTCACTTCACACAGGTATTGGCAGGGTTTGGACACACAGGGACACTAGCTGGGCCTCGTGTATCCGATGAGAGGGCAAGTCAGGGTCTGGGGAGGTGGGAGGTGGGCAGGCAGTGGGTGGTCAGCTACCCAGGAGGGTCAGCCTGTCTGTCTGCTAGGCTCCCTGCAAGCCCCCCTCACTCAGCCTTGCTCTCCTCGCTCAGTGATTACGTCATTGATGACAAGGTGGCTATCCTGCAGAAACGGGACCATGAGGGCTTTGGCTTCGTTCTCCGGGGAGCCAAAGGTAATGGGTGTGGGTTTCATGAGGGGGATACTGCGTCGTTGGGGATGTCCTCTGTGCTCTGCCTCCGGCCCCTTTCCGCCCCCTTAAAAGCCTCCCCTCCCCCACTGTGGTTGTATGTCTTGGTGTGGAATGTCCCAGGACAAGGCAGCAGGTCCCTCTCTTTCTTGGCTCCTTGTGGGGAGTCTAACAGAATAGAGATCTTTTGGGTGAGGGTAAATGGGGGACTTCACAGAGGCATGTACACTGCTTGGGTATCCCCGTCGGCTGCCCACCCCAAAGCAGATTTCTATGCCTTAGGAGTCAGGTGCCTCGAGCGGGCTGAGGTTGCTTTGCCGAGCTTTCTGACAGGATCTAGGCTTGTGAGTGCCTGTTATCTCGCTCTCCTTGCAGCAGAGACCCCCATTGAGGAGTTTACACCCACACCTGCCTTCCCTGCACTCCAGTACCTTGAGTCTGTAGATGTGGAAGGTGTGGCCTGGAGGGCTGGGCTTCGAACTGGGGACTTCCTCATTGAGGTGAGGCCCATCCTGTCCCTGCTCAGCAGGAAGGGAGGGGGTTCCTAACTCCTGAGCTCCCTGACACTCGGGCAGGACGGGACGGACTACCTAGCTGCTTCTCTCTGTCCCAGGTGAACGGAGTGAACGTCGTGAAGGTCGGACACAAACAAGTAGTGGGTCTCATCCGTCAGGGTGGCAACCGCCTGGTCATGAAAGTGGTGTCCGTGACCAGGAAACCGGAAGAGGATGGTGCTCGGCGCAGAGGTGAGGGCTCAGATTGCTGCCTTCCAGGTTCTAACCCTTGGTACTTGGCCCTCGACCGTGGACTTCAGGCCCACCTCCCTCTCCCCATCTCTGACCCTGCTCTGCCGACAGCACGCTCCTGCCCTTATTTGCTGCACAGGTCCGTGGTGGTGTTAGGTGCCTGACCCCCTGACCAGGCCTCTGACCCCTGGTCCTAGATGCCCCCTTCCTCAGATCCCCGTCCCCTTCTTCTGTGAATCCCCCCCAGCCCTGGTGTGGCAGAACCCTCCTTCCCGACGCCAGCAGCTGCCTGGAGGCCGGGTTGTCATGGCAACTGTGAGGTTGACGCTGCTGCTGCTGCTGCTTATTGTGCAGGGAAAGGGGGAGGCGGCACCTGAGGGAAGAGGAAAAGCGTCTTCTCCCCGCGCCGACGCCAAAGACGCGGCACAGCCTGGGCCTAAGAGGCTCTGCCGCCGGCCCAGCCCAGGTGTGCCGCTCGCCAGGCCACGCTGTGGGTCTCGTAAATAGCAGTGGTCCCTGGGCCTTGGGTGCTTCAGGCAGCAGGAGATAGTCTGGCAGGAGATCCACCCAGCCCCCCATGGGTGGTGCCCACTCACTGGGGCCTTGGTGCCCGCAGGGTGGATGCTCAGATCAGTGCCAGCCAGCATCCTAACCTCTGCTGGTACTCTTACTACCATTTGAAGCCTTGGCCCCCGGGGAGTCTTAAGGGCCCTAGGGGCCCAACTGCCCTTGGCTCTACTGCTCCCTGAGCTCCTCACGCCATGAAGAAGTTTGCATCTAGCCGCAGCCTGAACAAGATCTTGGCACAGTGTGACTCGTCTTCAAGGGAGTACGAGGAAATCCAGGCAGTGGAGCGCAAGTGGCATTTGCACCTGGCCACGCCGCGCCGCCTGCTGCTAGACAGGAGGGCCAAGGCCTCCCTCTTCTTTGCAGCCCCACCACCCCCCAAGAGGGCCCCCAGCACCACGCTGACCCTGCGCTCCAAGTCCATGACGGCCGAGCTGGAGGAACTCGGTGAGCCTCGCGGGTGGACGGCGGGGGGGACGGACGGTCTACAGCGGGCTGGCCAAAGAGGGATGGGCACAGCCAGTTCGGGAGGGCAGTGGTGCCGAGCTGGGGCTAAGGCCAGGTAGAGACAGAAGGAGGAACAGATGGTTGAGGAGACAGGTCAGCAGTTCGGGGTAGGGACCGGAGTGATGGGGAGATTGCATACCTGTGTGGTGAGGAGTGAGATAGCCAGTGGGGGGAAGAGGGCTCGGGGCAGCCCGAGGAGCTGGAGTCCGGCAGGGACAAGCAGGATAGATGGCAGGGGAACAAGGTCTGGCCCTGGAGCATGCCCGCATGCATGTGTGTGAGTGCTTTCCCTGGTTCTGTGCTTTTCCACTAAGACTTTGCTCTTGCATTTCAACCTAGCTGGTAAAGAGCAGTGGTAGGGCTCCTGGATCTGACTGGCACGAGCTGGGTCATAGTTTGTGCTTATTTTGCTCGGTTGGTAACTGTTCACTTATCTGCCAAGTGAGTCTACTGACCTAACAGAGGCATTGTGAGCGCCTCTAACTCCATGAGGGATGGGGCCCGGTGAACGGCGGGAGGGAGGCGGACCAAAGTATGTTAGGCTCTGATGGATACAGGTTGATTTCAGACAGCCTCATTGTGGGCCTGTCCTGATATACACGACCCCGTCCTGACATACGACAGTTACCAGCTTTATCATGGCCATGTTCCATATGCATAGCACATCCTGTTTGCATGTGCACATGTATGGCAGTTACCAGCCTGGTTTTAGGCATGTCTCATGTACATGACTACAATGTTCTGACACGTGTAAAAGTTAACCAGACTTACCACGGACATGTCCCATGTACATGACCACCACATCTTGACAGGCGTAGCAGTTACCAGCCTTGTCATGGGCATGTCTCGTATGCGTGACCGTATCTTGACACATATGCCAGTTAACCTTGTCATGGACATGTCTCATATTCACAGCCATGTCCTGACATGTGACATTTACCAGCCTCGTCATAGGTATGTCCTATATGCATGATCACATCTTGACACATAGGACTGTTTCCAGTCTCATCCTAGGCATGTGCTGATGTATGTGATTCTATTGTCATTGTGGGCATGTGCTAATATATTTTGACTGTTAAGAGCCTTACTGTGGGTGGTTATGGGTTAACAGTTCCACGGTAGGTATATTCCAACACATGTGACTGATTGAAACACTCTTTGCTTCTGTGATTTGAGCCTAGTCTCAATCCCAGACTTTCCTCTGGCTTCAGTCATAAAAGGAAACCCTTATTCTGGCTCCCAGAACTATCCCTGTCTTTGTTTATAGACTGAGTGCTGGCCATGTCCCAGCCATAGGCGGAGCTGCCACATTCCAAGCAGGTGCCTTGACTGAAGTTTGGAAAATAGTTACTAAGATAGAAGGGGCTGACATGATCAAGATTTCCCATGGTCAAACTCTGAGTAAAATAAATAAAAGCTACAGACAGTGTGAAGAAGGAGGAGGACTCTTGTTTCAGAAATAAAGCAGGAAATCAAAGCCAGAGGAATTAGAAACTGGAGCTTCCAACTCCTGATGGAAGTTCTCAACAAGGCTAGAAGATGTGCTGTGGACTTGTGATAGCCAGAGACAACCACAGGCACTGGGATTAGCATAAAATGAACTGGAGGGGCTGGAGTGATGGCTTAGTACTTAAGAGCGCTTGTTGCTCTTGCAGAGGACCCAGGTTTGGTTCTCAGCACCCACATAGTGGCTCATCACTGTCTGTAGCTCCAGTTCTAGTGGATCCAACCCATTTGACCTCGGGGGTGGGGAGAGGGCACCAGGCATGAATGTGGTGTGTGCATGCACACACACACACACACACATACACACATACAGCATACACTCAAAATAGATAAATCTAAAAAAAAATTTAAAAAGAACTGGAGATGAGAGTATGAGAGTAAAGTAAAAAGTTTACGTTACTATACAGGCAAGAAAACTAACAGAATTAATGAAATTAACAGGATAAGAGGAATAACAGTAATAAGCACGCTTGGGACTCTCTAACTTATTGATACAAACAAACAAACAAAAAGCTACAAATGAGAAGAGTCTGTGGCTTGGATACACAGTATCCAGGACTCACTAAAAAACATAGCAGTGAGTAAGAAGTTCAGTCTGAGCCTACCCAGAATCAGTAGATGAGGAGACATCAAGGACCAGTTAGGGGATATGAGGACAAGCGAGGAGACCTCAAACATCTACTTGACAGGGAAATAATAGAAAGGCTAAGGATTTCTCCAAAGTCGACAGAAGTGTAAGACTTCATTCTGAGGAAGTATGTCACAAATAAATATGATTTGTCAGAGTGAAACTTTAGAATACCATAGAAAAGCAGAAAGATCTTCCCAGAGCCAGTAGAGGGAGCCAGTTGGCTTAGAAATGAATGATGGTTTGCTTTTAGACTTTCCTCAGTTATGATAGAAGGGATGGTGAAAAGTGGGGTGCAGATACTTTCCCAACTAGTTACACTAGCCAAACTTGTTGACTAGACTGAGCAGAGGCACCAGCAGACCGCTGGCCTTAGGGTTTAACCTCATCTATTAGTCTCAGAGAGCAGACCCGGGACATGGATCAGTACACCAATATGAGTAGACAGCTGGGGCTGATTGGACATTAATGCATGACCCTGGAGTGCATTAATGCATGGCCATGGCTTCTTACTAGAAGCAGTCCCATAACCAGGTCAGAAAGGCCCTTCGGACTTTGCACAAAGAGGTGTTCATCATCCTGAGCTCTGCACTCCAGGAACCGAGGGGCATCCCTGTGAGAGTGAAGAGTTGCGTCTGGCTCCGGCTTTTGCCTGTAGAAATGGGAGCCGGAGAGTTGAGTCTTCCCCTCTGCTCCAGAAGCTTTAGGAGAGGGTCACTCCTGTTACATTATAGACCTTGATGGGCCAGAGGAGTAGGGTATCATATTTCTGAGTAGAGTCTGAAAGGGCTGTGAGGGTAGTTCAGCAGGAGCCTCTGCCTACCCTTCTGGGCCCAGGATCATAGTTATTGAAACTGGAACCGGGTTCAAAATGGGGCTGTGTTTAGAGAAAGACCCAGCAGTTGGGGGCCCAGTGAGCTGCCCTGACTAAAGGACACCCTGTCTTAGGAGGTGACCTGGTCCTTCTGGGAGTGCCTGGTTTGAAGAAGCCAGGCCAACATAGAGTTCTCCAAGTACCCAAGAGAACATCCCACAATCCAGTGTTTGTTCTTTTTGTTTGTTTGAGACAGGGTCATTCTATAACCGAGGCTGCTGTTGAGTTAATTGCCCATGCCTCCTGAGTTCTGGGATTACATGCCTGGATGGTTTGCTTGTGTGTGTTTTTTTAAGACAGGGTTTCTCTGTTGTTTTGGTGCCTGTCCTGGATCTTGCTGTGTAGACCAGGCTGGCCTCGAACTCGCAGAGATCCACCTGGCTCTGCCTCCCGAGTGCTGGGATTAAAGGCGTGCGCCACCACCGCCTGGCCGCTTGTGTTTTCAAAAGGCAGAAATAAGACATGTTGAGTCACCACTGTTAGAAACATGTCTATCCTGCCACTCACTTGATGGAACCCTTTAGGGAGCCATGTTTATCAAAAAGATGACCTGAACACCTGGAAAGGGAAAAACTGTGAGGTAAGGGGGATGTGGGCGCAGAGGTGGAGGCTCGTGCCGTGTAGAGGGTGAGGCAAGGCGATGCAGGAGGAAGAAGAGGAATGAGTTCCTGGGAACTGATGGAGTGAGCAGAGGCTGATCCAAAATTAAACAAATGAATTAAATAAAACGAAAGTGGTGGTGGTGGCTGGCAGAAATCAGTGGGAGAACTCTACCTGTCAATCAGGAGGTTGAGGCAGGAGGATTGCTGTGAGTTCCAGGCCTGTGTGGGCTACAGAGTGAGTTCAAGGTCAGCCTGGCCTATGTAGCAGGATCCTGTCTCAAAAAGAGAAGGGTTGTTTGTAAGAGTCGGGGGCGGGGGGAAGGGAAGAAGCTTAGATAATCCCCTTTCTACTCTCATTCTAGTCTGGGGTTCCTTTACCATGTATGTATATACTCAGCGTGAATCAGGGACGTGGGTTAATGGGGACCCACGTCAGGACCCTAATGTGGTCAGACTGTTCCTGTTCATTTATTTAGGCAGACTTAAGATGTCCTTTAATTTCTGGGTCTTTCTTTTGTGATGAGGTCAGGGTAGGTCTCTGCTACTGCCTTAGTCCAGAAAAGATTCCTTTACCAAATATGTACTGCTTGCTTTGCTGTTTACATCTGCCTGCCGCTAGAAATCTGCGTTGGAACATGAAGGTGTGTATCAGTAGTGGAGTGCTTACCTGGCATGTTCAAGGCCCTGCGTTCCATCTACAGGACTGCAAAAAAACAAAACCCAACCGAAATGTCAGTACAGAACGTACTCATAGGTGACCACTTTGGTGAAGAGCAGACTCTGAACTTCGTTTTCGTAGTTCTGTGTCTTCGTTCTGAACAAACATTTGGCTGCTCCAAGTGCAGTTTAATTGTGCACCTCTTCATGTGTGCATGTGTGCACCTGTGTGTGTATGTGTGTGCATGTGTGTGAGTGTGCATGTCCACGCAGCGTGTATTCCTGCTTTGGCTTGTTCTCTTCTAGAGTTTTAGAGCATCGGTAGGCTTGTGCTCCTGGTTTAAGAAGGAGGAGGTATAGATGGGGACAGACCTATGAAGGCCTGGTTGTTGGGAGGTGCGGGTGGGGAAACCATTGTGCAAATGGCCCAGGTGCCATGGAATAAAGCCTTCTTCTTACCCGCTCTGCTCTGTTTCTCAATTCCAAGCTTCCATTCGGAGAAGGAAAGGGGGTAAGTCCTTCTGCTGTGTTTTTAGGCCTGGCTTGCCTGTCCCTACCAAGGGGACTGGTACTGGTGTATGATGAAGCTCCAGTCCAAGTCAGAGTGGTTTGGAATCTGGCACACTCTCTGGTCGCTGCCTGGGGATTTGGTAGGGACGTGGTGAAGGAAGGATGGATGGGGCATTCCCTGGGGTCTCACTGGGATTAATAGGGAGTACAACCGTAGTCCTAGTGGGTTCAGGTGCGCTTGGGGATGTGACCTATGGAGATAGTCTGGTGGGGAGAAGGTGGGAGAATTCCTGGTGGGGCCCCTGCAAATGTCATGGCCCGGGGGAGGGGAGAGGAGGGGAGGGGAGGGTCAGGGTCAGGCCGAGGAGCTTAGGGCAGCCGGGTGCCTAGGCTGTGTTGGGATGGTGGTGTTAGGGTTTTAGGCTCTGCCTTGTGCTGTATCTTTTGTCCTTTTCTTTGCCTAAGCCAACTTCATACTGATGAGTTGGAGGATTGAGCATAGAGCAGAGCTGCTTCAGAATAGGGATTTATTTAATCTGTTGGCATTGGGAAGGGAGCTGGACTTTCCTGCTCTGAAACACTCCTGCCCCCAGGCTATTGACTTCACTGTCCCTTCTTCTGGTTCCACCCCGGTGTCCTTGGAGGCTCTTTCTCATGTGACTTTCGTGTCCAGCATGCCATCAGGGACACAGGGTCCATGTGGGGCTAGAGACATCAGGGCCTAGACTGGGTACTGAGGTCTAGCATCTGGGGGAGTTTTCCCCGGCCTCTACTGCTCCCTCTGCCTCTTGAGTGGATGGGAGTCAGGCTTGGATATGCTCACAGCCCAGGGTGTGTGGATTTGTGCATCCCGCATCCCTTCCCCCTCTCACTTCTGATGCACTGGGCCTTGCCTGGGCAGGGGGACTCTCTAGTTTTCAGCTGTGGGGGAAATGGCTAGTTTGTCACTTCCCCAGACCCTTCTTTTCATCCCTGCTTGGATCCCCAACATACTTTGCCCTGAACCCAGATGGCTAGCCCCTTGGAAGGCTGGTGGAAATGACAACACTTGGTTCCTAAGGGATTTTATTTCATTTTTTAAATATCTAGAGTAAATATGTTTTCTCATTTTGTTGTGGATTTATGTTGGGAAGAAGTGTTCAACTTTTCATATGTAGAATTCTTGACCTCCTCCTCTTGGAAACAATTCTCGCTTGGCCTCAGTACTGTTGCAACGTAACTCTAAACAGCTGCTTTGGTAAACTGTGTGCACACTGCTTGGATCTCTTGGAGCAGGTTCTGTTGACACCTTCTCTAATCCATGGCTCAGGTGACAGTGTGCCTTGGTAGGAAACATGTCACCACGGTGTCATGAACTTCTCTTTCTCCTTATGTCTTTACTCCTGCAGTTTCTGAATGGTGTCGCAACAAGGATCTGCGATCTGGGATAGAGCTCTTTGTGCATCATTTTGCTCCTGGGAAACAGGAGGATGATGATAGGATCTTGAGGTCGTTACTGTGGTAGTCATGTAAAACTTGGCACGTACTGTATGTCACCAAGGATTTGGCCAGGGTAGGGATCCCACCTTTCAAAAGGAAAGCTGTTCATCTGTAGTCTCTGTACTGTTACCTGGTGGTACTGGAAGCCATGCTTGGGCCCTACAAATTTCTCTACAGTGGGAGCATGTTTTGCTGGCAAAGTACTGTGTTGTTCAGGGCTCCAAAGGGGCAGAGTGTGAGGAACCCACAAATTGTTGGTGAAGATAAGGTAAATGTCCTGGCTGGTGCCTTCAGCATCTGCGTTGGCCAGTGTGGTCTGCATTGGCTAGAGTGGTTGTGGGCTCCTTTGTGCTCATTTCTCCTAGAGCTACGCCATATAGATGTTGTTTATGACTGTTTCGTTGGGTGAAGGACCTGGGTCTCAGAGGGTGTATACCTGAACAGAATCAGTGTGCAAGGAAGGGGTCTCAGTATGCTACTTGGTGAGTTAATTTACTCAGGAGTTAATTTACTTCTACACGGCAATTGAGAAATGAGGTAGAAACAGTAGGTGCTGGTGAGCAGCTGGGTTTGGAAGGAGTGGATGTTTAGACTTGACCATGGGAGTTCTCCAGCAATGGTACTTTGAGAGTAGAAGGGTTTCTAAGACAAGTGTCTCCTGAAGGTGGGCACAAACTTCAAGAGTTAAATATGGTCTGGGGGACAGGTGGAGCCTGGGGCTGCTGAGTGAGGATGTGCACATAAAAGCACGGGCCCTAACCTCCCGCGGATGCTTGAACACTGCCCCAGAGTGGACTCTGGGTAGGAGTTAGGTGACCGCATCTCAGACAGCCTTTGGGTACTTTTAAGGTTTGCAGAAGCCCTTTCCCTCACTGAAATGGTTTTCCCTTGTAGTTCAGTCTGATCTCAGACTTGTAATCTTGCTTCAGCCTCCCGAAGAATGGGATTACAGGGATTTGTTAGCTACTTTTCCTGCTGCTAGGATAAAGCACAGTGAAATAAAATGCTTGAGGAAGGAAGGATTTATTTGGCTCCTACTTTGAGGATTTTTTCCATCCCCAGTCGGGAAGGAGACAATGATGAATGTTCTTGTGAGGCTGTTTCTCCCCCCGCCCCTTAAGCAGTTTGGGACCCAAGCTCAGGAAATGGTTCTCCCCACTTTTAGGGTGGACCTTCCCACATCAATTATCATAGTCAAGGTAATCCCTCACAGGTGTGTCTGGGGGCTTGTCTCCTAGGTGATTCTGAATTCTGTGTCAGGTTGACAACAGTAACCGTCATTCACAATGTGCCATCACACTGGATTCTCGGCGTCTCTTCTCCCCCCACCCCCATAAGCGAAAGTACCACTTTTCTTTCTTTGGAGGGGAGTGTGTGGTGTATGTAAGTATGTGCGCGTGTGTGTGCGCACCTGTCCATGCGCGTGTGTGTGTGTGTGTGTGTGTGTGTGTGTGTGTGTGTAGTGTAGTGTAGGTCAGAGGTCTGTCTGCTGAGTATCTTCCTCAGTCATTCTCCGTCTTATTTTGGGGGACAGGTTCTCTCACTGAACCCAGAGCTTACATTTGGACTAGAGTGGGGGGCAGTGAGTCCCCTAGGACCTGTGTGTCGCTGTTCCCGAGTGCTGAGGTGATGGGCATGGACTCCCAGGCTCAGCTTTTGATGTAGGTGCTGGGGATCCGAACTCAGGCCTTCGTGCCTGGGCAGCAAACACTTGACTCACCAGGCCATCTCTACAGCCCCCCAAAGCCCCATTTTTCAAAAACAGTCACTTTAATAAAAAGTGACTGCACAAAGCTTTTCATCTGATAACGGCTGTGACAGGAATATGCCTGAGGCCGCCTGGTGTCTCCCCACCAAGCTCTTTTTAGGTGTCAGCCTTAAATGGAGCTGAAGTCTGAGGAATTTGGGTGGGTAGGCTCTCGGTGAGGAGAGTCCTTTCCGTACCACACCTGTTTCTCCTCTTTCCTTACCTTCCATCCCACTGGAACTGCCTTTCTCTATGGGCGGGAGGAAGGAGCTGTGGCGTCCTGTTTCGTATTGAACCACTCTGAGATCCCCAGCCTGAGTTTTGTTCTTAGGAGGTATTTCCCATCTGCCTGTTCATTCCTTGGTTATCAGCTTATTCACCCATTCAGCCAGCGTCTTTTGCTTGAGCGTTCGTGTCTGTCCCTGGAGCAGTGGTCCCACTAGAGACCGTGGGGAGTGGTGGAGGATAGGCCATGTGCTGAGAAAAGGCGCTGGAGGTGAGGGAGTGAGGGAAATGGATCTGAGTGGTCTGTCTCCAAGTCTGGTCTCCCTATGGTCAGTCATTGTGGTCACTCCCAGTGGCCACAGATACCCAGGGTCTCCTTAAGGACAGACTTCGGCTGGTTCAAGAACTGGGTCCTGAGGTCTGAGGGGCACTGATGGGACACAAGATCTAGGGCCTCAGGCAGTGAGAGACCTAGGGGTGGGTAGGGTTGGTTGGCTCATGGGTGCCAATGGGCTGGCATCGGTGGGTGTGGCAGGGAGGCCCAGGCAGCTCTGGGGCTGAGATTGCATCTCTTTGGTTGTGCAGAAAAGCTGGATGAGATCCTGGCAGTTGCCGCGGAGCCGACCCTGAGGCCAGACATTGCAGATGCTGACTCCAGGGCAGCCACGGTCAAGCAGCGGCCCACCAGCCGGAGGATTACCCCTGCCGAGATCAGCGTAAGCCAGCCTTGGGCCAGGGCTCTGGGATGGTCAGGTCCAGGGCCTGGGGATCAGAGGGTCATGTGCCTCTCTTTTGAGGTAAGAGTTCTTTATTTGGATCCCTTCTCCAGAGGAGGTGGAGCTCTCCACAGCCTCTCTGGGGAGATGTCTGGGACCGTCTTAGTCTGTAGAGTGGTTGTAGTTCAGCTCACTTCTGTGGGTACAGCGTTTAGTGCCTCTGACGTCAGTCAGATTCTGTGTCACCCTGGGACTACTGGGGTCGGCAACTTTGCTGAGTCTATGGCACAGCACATTCCTGTGTGTGGATTCATACGCCTGGCGCTGTGGATTCTTCCTCTGCTGTCTCTATGGACTATGCCCAGGGCCTGTACTTCTATGTTCATTTTACCACCCATATAATGAAGGCCCCAACCGAGCATGGGCCCCAGTGCCTTTAGGGTGTCTGGTGAGTGGGTGTCTGGTCTAGCGTAGGATGGGTGGGGCTGGATGGAGAACTGGGTGCTCCGGTGCCCCGGAACTTCCATGTTCCTCCCTGACCCCACAGTCATTGTTTGAGCGCCAGGGCCTCCCAGGCCCAGAGAAGCTGCCGGGCTCTCTGCGGAAGGGGATTCCACGGACCAAATCTGTAGGTATGGCTGGGCTGAGGGACTGCTTGGGGTTGGGATGGCTGGGCTAGGGTCGGGTGGCTTCAGGGTTGGAGGACCCCATCTCTCTCTGCGAAGTTCAAGGGTGCCCTTTTGTTTGTGGACCTGAGTTTGTTCTTCCACTCCGAGATGTGCCGTGGGAAGACACCTTTGAGATTCTTTTCCCGGTCTGCTTCTCTCCATCCATGGGCACCCCTTAGTCCTTCTCTTCCTGTCCGTCGCTTCTGCCTTACACAGATAACGGTTACTGCCAAGACAGCTATTTCCTGTCCTCTCAGCCAGAGTGCAGGTCCAGCTTTTCATCCTAAAATTACTCTCCCCTTGAACCTACTCCATCTCTCCAGGTGGCATCCTCTCCCTGTCCCTTCAGGGTCAGACCCAAAAGGTCACCTGTAATTGCTCTCTTGTCCCCATATGCTCATAAATCTGAAGCAGCTGGGTCTCTCCACAGATAGATTGAGGCTGCTCCCGCCAGGGTCGTCAGGAGCCTCGGGGCATTCCCCGTGGCAGACACTATTAGCCTTCCTTTTACTGATCTCAGTTGACATTTGTTTTTCTCCTTCTTCTGTGAAACTCCTTGTATTGTGGGAATGAGTTTCTTGCTCTCTCCTCCTTCCTTGGCTGCGTTTGCTCAGCATAGCCCAACAGTAGGCCAACTCAAGCCTGTGTGTGCCCTTGGCCTCCCTTTCTTCTGTCCACCGTACTGTGGAGCTTCCTCAGTCCCTCGCCGCCATCACGCCCCATACTTGGCTGCCTCTCCTAATCAATCCCAGGCCAGGATCTCTAACAAGCCCTGCTTACTGCGTGTTTCTTAGGCATCTAGTCTCCTTGACATGTTGACGCATCCATCCATTTGTCCATATATACCCTACCACACCCACCGTCTGTTCCAAAGCAGAGTAAGCTCCTGCTCGGCCCAAGGACAGGCCAGGCATGAGATGCTTATATGCACACTGGTTCATTTAATACCTACCTACAGTAACCACATTGCAGGGGGAGGGGGCCTGAATTATTCATTTTGCTTAAAGAGCGTTAAAATGGCTTGCTCAGAGTCACATAGCTGCTCTGCCTATACCTCCTATCCATTCGTAAGCCAAATAGCTATCCAAACTCCGATTGTGCCCGTTACCCATCCTGGGATTCCAGCTTACTGTAAGCTGGCCCTAGGCTAGATCTGGGTCTCAGCTGGAAGGTGATGTGTCTACAGTTAGGTCAGTTGAGCAGTTATGATACGGTGTCAAAGTACACTTATAAATGGAGACTGACTGGGGAGGTCCAGACAGACATCAGCATTAGCATTTATACTTAGAGTAACAAGGCATGCAGAAATTTCCTGGGGCTGGTGGGGTAAATGTCTGACGGAGGTCAGGGTGTATGTGTGGGAGAGTCCTTCATGGGCTGATAGTGAGGAAGGTGGGGAAGGGCGGCTGGTCAGAGACTGCAGTTACTTTGGAACCAAGAGATACTACTTTCTGTGTTAGACCAAGTGTCTGGGCATCCTCTGTGGTTTATTTCCTGCCTCACCTGTCTTATAACTGTTCAGGGCAGGCTTGTCTTGTCCCGGGTCCACAGACTTGTCTTCCCCATGTCCCCTTGCAGTGGATCTGTTCTCCAGCCCATCTCTCTGGCAAAGGAGGCTTTCTGCAGCCTATTTATCACCTGATATTCCTCCAGCTGGTCCTGTGTGGGCTCCTGTGGTCTCAGGGTCCCCAGAGCAACAGCCCTGTCCTGCTTCACCTGGGGTGTCTGTTGCTGACTTTCTGTGACACGAGTCTTCCTATACTCACTGCTGCCTATCTGTCCTCACTCTTCCTGAATGGTCTTTCCCAGAGCTGACTACTGTAGACCCAGACCTATGTACTTGTCATGGAGGCCTCAAGCTCTCTGGCAAGCCTCCCAGCTCCTCCCATCTGGATACAGCTGACCAGTGGGGTAGCAGGTGCTCAACTTTGGTTCTCCGTGGCTAGCACACTGCCAGTTGCCAGCATGACCGTTGGCTGAGTTCTCACGCTCCTGGGACTCCCGCTTCAGATCTGGCTGCTTGTCCCTGGGCATATAATACAACTCTTGGAACCCCAGGAGTCTAGTCTGCAGACGTGGATCCTGCCAGTAAGGACGGTTCAGGCTCTTCCTTGAACATTGCCATCGTAGTTGCAGCAGCCCTTTGATCCAGGCTCTGTGTCTTGAGCACACAGCCAGTCCCCAGGAAGCAGTCCTGCTGCAGACCGGCAGACGGAGAAGGTTTTTCTTTATTCTTGGGGTCTCGAACAGACCCCTCTTCTGCTTGAGGCAGGTGATTTTTTTTTCTTTACCCTCAGGCACAGCCTACCATGCCATTAGTATTAAATTCCACCCCCTCTCTCATTGTCCCACATCATTCCTGCCTTCTGTAACCTTAAGGTCTATGGGAGTTCTTCCTACATAGCTCCACCTAGCACACAGGCTTGTGAATGTTCTGTACATGTTCCTGTGCTGTGTAGGAACGGTGTCAGGAGGAGGCCCGAGGCCAGCTGGGCAGACCTTGAGATAACCAGGGATGACTTCAGTCGTCTTTCTTGGTGTTGCTACCTTGTGATAGGGGCCTGGAACTGTAAACTGTAAATAGCCTTGTGATAGGGGCAAGAAAGGTCCTGTGGTGAAACAGAGTCCTAAAAGTGACTTGTGTGAAGCTGGAACTCAAGCCTTAAGTGTGTAATAGACCTACTCTTTATATTCTTTCTGAGTGGGCTCCTGGCAGAGCCAGGGACGTAGTGTGTCATTACCAAGCCTGTCTGCTCCTTCTTGGGTCGGGCCACTCAGTGTTTGCAAGTCTCATGGTATGGAACTCTGCACAGGTGTCTACGTTATGTCTGAAATGACACAGGAGGTTCTGTAAGGGTCTTACCTAATGACATCTCTCGACGAGAGGGTGTCTTTAGGTTTTTAGTCAAGTGTAGCCTATGAGAGGGCAGGCCCAAGTGGGACTTACACCCTGGCTTGGGGGTAACACAAGACCGTAGGGATAAAACTGAAACATGCCTTCAATTCCAATTTAGTTTACTCATCCATTCTTCCTTGCATTTACCTAGCCAGCCTCTCTAAAGTTTAGATACTTCCTAGTATCCTGCAGGCCAGTCCTAGAGAGTCTCTCCAAGGATCCAGTGGGGCCTATTTCCCAGCCTCCTACCCTGGGTGTCAGAGGCACTTCTTCCAGATGCATGGATCCCTTACCACTGTTGGGATCCCCTCATTGATGGCTTATTTCGGGGGTCCTGGTGTATGTGTGTGTGTGTGTGTGTGTGTGTGTGTGTGTGTGTGTGTCCTTTCTGACCATCTTTCTTCCCATCTCTGCTTGCCATCAGGGTCTCCGTTGACTCCTGCTTGTTCAACACTGTGAATGTTTCTGGGTTGCTTTGCTCATCCTTGCGTGGGAAGCCCCTAACCAACCTTCCTCCTCTCAACAGTTTTTTGGGGGCGGGCTGCCTATACCCTCCTGGTGTCTTCTCATGGCCTGCTCCATCCATGCCCACAGGGGTTGGGGAGATCTTGGCCTCCGTCCAGGCAGTCAGAGTTTGGGTCCTGTCCCAGTTCCTCCGCAGGAACAGCCCTCCACATTGTGGGTGGGGTCCCTCCTGGACGCTTCAACAGAGCTCTCCCTACCTGTACAGGATTGGCACAGAGCCTGGGTGTCCTGCTCAGAGCTTTTGCTCTTTTCCTTGGCCTTCCATGGGCCCTGACCCCATCTTCCTTGGTGGGGCTGTGGCCACTCAGGGGTGCAGGCAGGATAGGTAGCCCGTGGCATTGGGTCCAGAGAGGCCTTTCAGTGGCCAGCATCCTTGCCAGACTTACCTGGCCCCTCCGTCCCCAGGGGAGGACGAGAAGCTGGCATCCCTACTGGAAGGGCGCTTCCCACGCAGCACATCAATGCAGGACACAGTGCGTGAAGGTCGTGGCATTCCGCCCCCGCCGCAGACCGCCCCACCACCCCCACCCGCGCCCTACTACTTCGACTCCGGGCCACCTCCCACATTCTCACCGCCGCCGCCGCCGGGCCGGGCCTACGACACTGTGCGCTCCAGCTTCAAGCCAGGCCTGGAGGCTCGCCTGGGTGCGGGGGCCGCCGGTCTGTATGATTCTGGAGCGCCTCTGGGCCCGCTGCCCTACCCTGAGCGTCAGAAGCGCGCACGCTCCATGATCATCTTGCAGGACTCTGCGCCAGAAGTGGGCGACGTCCCCCGGCCCGTGCCTGCAGCTACACCGCCTGAGCGCCCCAAGCGCCGGCCTCGGCCGTCTGGCCCTGATAGCCCCTATGCCAACCTGGGCGCCTTTAGTGCCAGCCTCTTTGCTCCATCGAAACCCCAGCGCCGCAAGAGCCCGCTGGTGAAGCAGCTTCAGGTGGAGGATGCTCAGGAGCGCGCGGCCCTGGCCGTGGGTAGCCCGGGCCCAGTGGGTGGAAGCTTTGCACGAGAACCCTCCCCAACGCACCGCGGGCCCCGGCCGGGTGGCCTTGATTACGGCTCCGGAGAAGGCCTGGGGCTCACGTTTGGCGGCCCTGGCCCCGGCCCCGGCAAGGAGCGGCGCCTGGAGGAGCGACGCCGGTCCACTGTGTTCCTGTCTGTGGGTGCCATCGAGGGCAGCCCTCCCAGCGCAGATCTGCCATCCCTGCAGCCCTCCCGCTCCATTGATGAGCGCCTCCTGGGGACAGGCGCCACCACTGGCCGCGATTTGCTGCTCCCCTCCCCTGTCTCTGCTCTGAAGCCATTGGTCAGTGGCCCCAGCCTTGGGCCCTCAGGCTCCACCTTCATCCACCCTCTCACTGGCAAACCCTTGGATCCTAGCTCACCCCTAGCCCTTGCTCTGGCTGCCCGAGAGCGGGCTCTGGCCTCGCAAACACCTTCCCGGTCCCCCACACCTGTGCACAGCCCTGATGCTGACCGCCCTGGACCCCTCTTTGTGGATGTGCAGACCCGAGACTCCGAGCGAGGGCCGATGGCTTCACCAGCCTTCTCTCCTCGGAGCCCAGCCTGGATTCCAGTGCCTGCTCGAAGAGAGGCCGAGAAGCCACCTCGGGAAGAGCGGAAGTCACCAGAGGACAAGAAATCCATGATCCTCAGCGTCTTGGACACGTCCTTGCAGCGGCCAGCTGGCCTCATTGTTGTGCATGCCACCAGCAATGGACAGGAGCCCAGCAGGCTGGGGGCTGAAGAGGAGCGCCCGGGTACTCCGGAGCTGGCCCCAGCCCCCATGCAAGCGACGGCTGTGGCAGAGCCTATGCCAAGCCCCCGGGCCCAGCCCCAGCCCCAGCCCCCTGGCAGCATCCCCGCCGATCCCGGGCCAGGCCAAGGTAGCTCAGAGGAGGAGCCAGAGCTGGTATTTGCTGTGAACCTGCCACCTGCTCAGCTGTCCTCCAGCGATGAAGAAACTAGGGAGGAGCTGGCCCGCATTGGGCTCGTGCCACCCCCTGAAGAGTTTGCCAATGGGATCCTGCTGGCCACCCCACCCCCTGGACCGGGCCCCTTGCCCACCACGGTACCCAGCCCGGCCTCAGGGAAGCCCAGCAGCGAGCTGCCCCCTGCCCCGGAGTCTGCAGCGGACTCTGGAGTAGAGGAGGCGGACACTCGAAGCTCCAGTGACCCCCACCTGGAGACCACAAGCACCATTTCCACAGTGTCCAGCATGTCCACCCTGAGCTCGGAGAGTGGGGAGCTCACCGACACCCACACCTCCTTTGCCGACGGGCACACTTTTGTACTCGAGAAGCCTCCAGTGCCTCCCAAGCCCAAGCTCAAGTCCCCGCTGGGGAAGGGGCCGGTGACCTTCCGGGACCCGCTGCTGAAGCAATCCTCGGACAGTGAGCTCATGGCCCAGCAGCACCACGCTGCCTCTACCGGGCTGGCTTCTGCGGCTGGGCCCGCCCGCCCTCGCTACCTCTTCCAGAGAAGGTCCAAGCTGTGGGGGGACCCCGTGGAGAGTCGGGGGCTCCCGGGGCCTGAAGATGACAAACCAACTGTGATCAGTGAGCTCAGCTCCCGCCTGCAGCAGCTGAACAAAGACACACGCTCCTTGGGGGAGGAACCAGTTGGTGGCCTGGGCAGCCTGCTGGACCCTGCTAAGAAGTCGCCCATTGCAGCAGCTCGGTGAGCAGGGGGATGTGGGGAGGGGCCCGTCCCCCCTGTCTTTGTTCCTTTTGTCCATCTGCAGGCTTCCTTCTGTTCTTTCTCATTCTGTCCTATCTCTCATCTGTCCCTGGCACGGGTTTCCCCTACCCACCTACCCACCTCTTTATCTTCGTCTGGTCCTGCTTTGCTGTCTGAGGTAGAAGGTTCTTTAGGACAGCTTTGGGTGCAGGCAGTGGGACTGGGTACCTCCGAGACTTAAGTATGTCGTGAGACCTCCCAGGACCCGCTGGGGGCTCTGCTACATGTTTGCAACTTTGTACTCCAGCTTCTGACTCAAGAGGCCTCTGCCATGCAGGATCTTTTCAGGTTGTACTCTGGAGCCGGGCTTCTTCCTTCTTAGCAGCTCTTTGGCCCCGAGTTTACTGCCTCATGGCTCCATTTTGTTTCTCTTCCGGATAGTAGGGCTGCCCATATGGCTGGTGTCACCTCTTCCGGAGCAGCCTCCTGCCTTGCTTCCTTTTCAGGCCAAAGTGCATTGGTTCCTTTTCTTTAGGCACTTGATACAGATGCCGTGCGTTCTGCCCTAGAAACGTGTTTTGGGGCACCTCCTCGTAGGACCCTTACACAGAATCCTGGATGTGATTTAGAACGCTCCATCAAGAAGAGTTGGAAATCACACCATCTCCTCGCCGGGCTTTTCTCCTTTCTTGTCCCGTCTGTCCCCTCCCCGAAGTGGTGCTGGGTGCTGGGTGCTGGGGGAGGTGCTGATCTGGGGTCTGAGTGCTGCTAAGGTTGTTCCTCACATTTTGTAGGTCGAGGCTGCTAGAGCCCTGTGTTGGTCCTCCAGGTCCTTTCTCGGGATCCTTCCCTGGGGGTCCCATGTGGACTGCATGGGTTCTGGTGCCAGCTGCCAACCTCTTGTCTGGGTTTCTCCAGCGGCTTCTGCCTCTTCCCTAAGGTTCCCCAGTGCTGGGTTCGGGTGGGAGGCCACCTCCTGATTGCCCGCTCTTTGCTTCTTAGGTGCGCCTCGCTGTCAGTTGTGGAAGACAGGGTTCACAAAGCAGCGAGCAGGGCACAGCTTAAGAACGGCAGGTCTTATGCAAAGGGCCTGCTCATTTTACATTCTTTCAGTTTGGGGTCCCAAAGATGAATGGGAGCTTCAGAAGTTCCCATTGCCTCTCTAAAGAGGTTCGGGATGTTCCTGGCACTCTGGGGGCTTGTTCTCAGGCTCTCTCCTCTTCTGGCCTCTTCTCTCAGCCAAATTTAAAAGCCCTTGTCAGTGGTTCAGTGATGCAGGCACCCTTAGAGAGGGCAGCAGTGGAGATGGACCAGTCAGGATGAGTGGCTGAGGTCCCAGGTTTGGCTACAGAGCTGGATCCTCCAAGATAGAGGTATCCTGATACAGCCTCAGCTGGACCTTCTTCTCTTCCTTCTTTGTCTTTCTGCCCATCATCAGCCCTTCTGTTTCTTTCTGCCTCTTTTTGTTTGTTTGTTTGTTTTCGAGACAGTGTTTCTCTGTGTAACAGTCCTGTCTATCCTGGAACTCGCTCTGTAGACCAGGCTGGCCTCGAACTCACAGAGATCTGCTTGCCTTGCCTCCCAAGTGCTGGGATTAAAGGCGTGTGCACCACCACTGCCCAGCTCTGCCTCTTTTCTTGATGAAAGTTGTACAGAGCCTACTGCTTAGCCCATTTTAGGGCCTCAATAAACATGTATTAAGCCAGTAAAAGAAGGAAGCTTAATGCAAGTGTTACATTGTTACTGGAAATCCAAAAGGGTGACCTAAGGCAAATTTCATGGAAGGACCGATGGACAAAGATTTCTTAGGTTTCTAGTAGCACCTTCTCTCACACATTGAGTTTGTACTCAGTAATTTCACACTGCAGAGGTAGACTTTTGCTGTGTAGCTGTTACGGCATCTCTTAGATGTATAAGTAATAAATTAGACTGAGTGTTCAGTCAGCTTAGCGTTGCTAAACTACCTTGTACCCTGTGTTCCTCCATTTGCCTCTGTATTCCAGTCTGTTCCCACTCACTTTTCTCCTCCCTTTGGGGCTCTTTATTTTTGGTTTTGGTTTTGGAGACAGGGTCTTGCTATGCACTGTGAGCTGGCTTTGATCCTCCTACCTCTCTGTCTCCTCAGTGGGAGCGATCACATCATCATCCCTGGGTGTAACAACGGTCATCTGGGGTGTGTCCTGCTGCCTGCCTACCATAGAGCTTTCTTTTCTGGCCCCAGGCGTGGGGCACTTGGGACTTTGTGTACATCTAGCTTATTTCAGACCTGGTCTTTTGTCTGGTCTCTGTGGACACTCTGGCTTTGATGTCTGTTGGGGCTATACCTCAGCACTGGCCTTGTAGCCATTGGGGGCTGGAATCTAGTATTCATGTCTGACTTTGGGATAAAATCCCTAATGAACCTTTCTCTTAGAGGAGTGTCTAAAGTGTGTGATGTTCTGATGTCTGGGTGTGACTGTGTCCTTCTCAGGATCTGTCCTGGCAGAGGTCACACCCTTGAGCCATATCTTTGGTCTGTGCATGGTTCCCAAGTTTTACCTACCAGGCTCATCTGTCTCTTGATGGGTTCCACCAAAAGGGAAATGACGCTTTTTTTTTTGGTCAACCTTCTCTGCAGATGGCTCAGTCCAGGTAGTGACACAGTCTAGCCACAGGTACTCAACAACCTGAGCTTGTTGAAAACAAGTTAAACGTTCCTGTGTGTCACAGTAACTTGTAGATCAGCCCATTTACACTCGGCCCATGGTTAGGGTGAGGGTTGAAGCTAGAAGGTACGTTGTTCTTGGTCCCACAGCTGAGGTCTGTGTTCCCACCGGTCCTTCGCCTCAGGTGGCAGGTCTGGCCTCCACTGGACAGGTCCTTATGTCTGAGAGGGCCTGACTTAGGCTGCATGCTGTTTGTTCATTGTTTAAAACCCAACTTTGGGCTCCACAACTGGGTGTAGAGCCCCACCTACCTATCTTGAGACCTACACCCGTCTCCAAGTTCCACTTGTCTTCTGGGTCTCATGTTTGGACTTTAATCTTACGTGTGGTTTGAGACCTACAGCAAGGCTGTTTTGCCTTGGCTTTCTAGGGAGGAGTTGATGCTGGTTGATGCCGAAGGCAGGGTCTTGTGCATACTAGGCAGATGGTGAACCATCTAGCTACTCCCCTGCTTTGTTTTATTGAGATATGGGACCCTTTTTCTTTGTACATTTATTTATTGTGTGTGTGCATGTGTACACATTTTGTGGTATACATGTGGAAGTCAGAGGACAGCTTGTGGGAGTCAGTACTGTCTTTGCACTTTGTGGGTGCCGGAGATGGAACTCAGGTCATCAGGCTTGGCTGCAGGTTACCTACGGAGCTGTCTCACCAACCTGAGATAGAGTCTTTCTATACAGCTTAGGCGGGTATTGAGCTCACTGTGTAGCCAAAGTTGGCCTTAAGCCAGAGATGCCCCCCACCCTTTTGCCTCCCAAGTACTGGAATCACAGGTGTGTGCTGACTCAATTTTATACCTGGCTGATCTTCACATCTGTTCAAAAAAAAAAAAAAAACAAAAAAAACAAAGCACGGTGGTGAATAGCTTTGAAAGTATTTGCTACAGTACTTTTCAGTGCCTCCCCCCACCCAGTGCTTGTGTGTGGGTGGTTAAAGTGTGCCTTGTTCTTGAGACCTGTTGAGGTCATTCATGAGATCTCCCAGGAGACCCATTTTCCAATCAGATTGCTCTACAAAGCCCTGTCTCTTTGATATAGGCCCTTGCCTGCATGTTAAGGGTATGGACAAAATCTGTGTGCTGGGGCAATCATACGTGAAGGTTCTTGAGACCAGTTGGATACTGGGGGGGGGGGGGGGGACGACGACAGGATGCATTGTGTCCCTGCGGATCAAATGCATGAGGTCACATGCAGATGCATTCTCAAAAGTCCCAAACTCTGCTAGGGAACAGAAAGAGAAGACCTAGGGACACTGGGCATGGCAGTGTTGGCCAGGCAGGCCAGGCAGTGAGGTGTGAGGCCAAGGCAGCAGAGAGGACTCCTGGAGAATCTTCAGAGCCCCGCTTGTTCTGTGTTCCTACTGGGAATCGTCCTGTCATGAGGCCTCCAAATGGCCAAAGGCCACAGGCCTAGACCTGACCCACAGGAGTGCAAAGGCGGCAGGCCTGAGGATGAACCTATTCTTGCCGGTTGGTACCAGTGGGATGACAGAGTTAGTAAGGCAGTCTCAGGAGGAAGATGCTGTGGTGTTTCTGTAGGATGACGTCTTTTTGTCAATGTGTGTTAATAGTCCCGAGTTTGTGCCAGGTTCCGGGTTCAAGGAAAGCTGCTTAGGAGCTGGGATGTAGCTCAGTGGCAGAGGGCTTGCCTGTTATTCATAAGGTCTGTCTTTTATCCCTAGCAGAGAGAAAGGGGGAGGGGGAGGGGAAGAGAAGGGGAGGAAGAGGTAGGTGAAAGGAAAGGAGGGTGGATGGTGAAAGAACCTGCAACTGTGAGTGGCCTGGACTCCACTGATGAGGAAGACCTGGGTTAGTGTGAGGAATTGGTGACATTCGCCAAAGGTTAAAAAGGTAGAGGAGCTCCCAGGCCTCTCTCATATGGGTGCTGTTCACTGAGGCAGGGTTGGGCAGCCTGTATGTTAAGAGGTGTTAGGAGATCCCAGTAGAAACCTTGAGCTCAGAAGAAACTGATGGGTTCTCACATATGGCATTCCTGGGCTTATTAGTCATAGCAAAGAATGGGGGTAGATGATATGGCCTCAGAAAGTACAGATTATGACAGAGTGTGGGCTAGAAAATCCATCCAGGAAGGAAGGTGCAGAGGAAAGGGTTCCTCCAAGGAAACCGATGAACAGATCAGCTGGGGGCCCTGCCTACAGCCTTGGTGATGATGGCCAGGAGCAAATGCCAGATTTCACTGCCTAGGAGTTCCTGGGGCCAAGATCTTGGAGGCTGTGCCAGCCAGGAGCACTTGGGAAGGTAGCGGATGCTGTGAGGTGACCTTGTAGTGGACCAAGTCTGATGATTAGGTGGTCAGTCAGCCAGCTATTAATGGCAATAGCCAGAGATAGGTATGCAGAGATGTGTGTAAACATCTTAAAATCAGATTTGCACACTGCTAGGGTTTCTGGGGGGACAAGGTGGG
This sequence comes from Peromyscus eremicus, assembly GCF_949786415.1. Lineage (NCBI taxonomy): Eukaryota > Metazoa > Chordata > Mammalia > Rodentia > Cricetidae > Peromyscus > Peromyscus eremicus. Next base: position 13,829,599 of record NC_081436.1, on the reverse strand, counting down.
TAGTACTCTTCCCCAAGAGGTAGACAGGGAACAGACACTAATCCTTTGGCTACACTTTCCTGTACATACCCCTCCTTGGGCTTTTCTTCTAGGCCTCCCAACATCTCCAACACGGGTGGAGGTTGTTGAGGTATATGACTGGCCTTCTCTCTCTACTCCCAGTCCACTGGCTACAGACTCTTGTTTCCGGACCCTGGGCACCTCTGAAGCCAGTTTGCCCTCAGCCCAGGCCTCCAGGTCACCCCCGCCAGGAAGGCATGATGCTATCCAGACAGGTATAGCTACTTGACCCAGCTTAGACCTTTGGGACCCAGACTGTCTCTGAGCTCTGCTTGAAGCTCCCACTGCACTGCCTCCCAGCTGTTCTGTAACCCTCCAGTGCAGCAGTGTGCTGCTGAATGAAGCCTAACCCTTGGGGGAGGTCTTGCGGAGATGTCTGCTCTGACACAGATTCCCCGGGCTAGGGTCAGCATGAATTCGGGGGAAGAAACAGACAAGGTGACATTCCTAGCTTTGTTGTACTCTGTGTGTGACCACAGTCTGACCTCATAGCTATGCCTCTGGCACCACCTCCCAGGGGACCCCACCACCTCACCTCTGTTGCCTCCCCACTTTGCCCCCCGAAGCCAAGGATGTCTCAATGAGGCCAGGTTCCATAGGAGTGAAGGTTTCCTTCTGGGGGCTCTGCCTGTCCCCTTGTATATCCCTCCGATGTTCTTGGAATCTCTGTGTTGGGGGCACTGTCTGGCTTTTTCAAGAAGCTCTGCCCTGGCTGGGTCTGAGCAGTTGGGAGGAAGCCACGGGGCCAGGGGCCAGGCTGAGGAGAAAGCCGTTGAAAGGGATGCAGATGAGGTCTCCAGGGAAGGAGCAATCCGTGCGAGGTAGACATTGAAAGTTGCTTCAAGGGAACATGTTAGTTAGCGTTCTCTTCTCTGTGAGAAAATTTTTACCTCACAGGAACAACTTGAGGAGGAAAGATGTATTTTGGTGTATAGTACCCAGTGATTTCAGCTCATGGTTTCTTGGCCCCATTGCTGTGGAGAGCGTCATAATGGGGAGCGTGGATATAGTGAATCATTTCATGGCAGCCAGGAAGAATGAAGGGAAAGGAAGGGGAAGGAATAAGACCATCAAATTATTAATTCATCAGTGTGTTTTGTGATCATTATTGTTTTTTGTTTGTTTGTCTGTTTCTCTTTTTTGGAGGGGGGCAAAGTCTCAACATGTAGCCTCCTTGGCTGGTCTGGAGTTTGCTATGTAGATCAGGCTGGCCTCAAACTCACAGAGATCTTCCCGCCTCTGCCTCCTGAGTGCTGGGATTAAAGGTGTGTGCGACCACCATACCCGGCCCCCATCAGTGTCTAAATTTATTGATTAGGACAGAGCCCTCATGATCCAGTCAATGATTGGACCCACCACTCTACCTTCAAAACGCAAGCCCTGTTTAGGGGGATATTGCATAGTTGAACTAGAAGTGTTGAGGGGACTCCGGCTGGTGTGGAATAGGCAGGAACTTGGGCCAGCTTGAGAGAGAAGGCATTGTGGGGGTGGGGGGATGAGATGGCAGCTGGAGAGAGGTTGGTCAGACAGCAGAAAGACTGCCAGGCACTGCTAAGCGACACTAACGGTCTGTACGGTATGGTGGAGAGAGCCGGAGAGCTGCTACCCCAGGGGCAGGCAAATGAGATGTCTTCTAGCCTAGCTCTCCTGGGTGCTTTCTCTTTCCCAGTAGCTCTAAAGTAGATGGGCCTTACCTTCTGAGTTCCAACCTCCATAGAGCGTCCCACAGGGGTCCCATTGTGTGATTGTGACCGAAGGCGTTGTGGGCCTGGCTTGCTAACACTCTCTCTCTCACTGCTCTTTCCCGCCCATCTGCATGTGGCTGCTCTGTCTAGCTGCGCGGTGGTCCCGAGTGCCGGCTGTGTAAGTGAGCATGCCCATCCCATGCCTCTCGCAGTCCACATGCTGTGTGCCTGGCTGCTCTGCATGGCTGTGTGGGGCTTGGGTGCTACCGACGGCGGCGACTGAGACTATCCTTGGCCATAGTAAGGGGTAGAGACAGGAGCGAGGGGCCATGGGAGTAGGCTTCCTTTAGAGCGGCCACCTCAAGGCTGGCCTCCTCCCTCCAGCCAGGCAAGCCCCTGGGGCAGGGCTGGAAGTCCAGGAGCCTGCCAGGCAAAGCTGGGACTTGAGGACGTACCATTTGCCTTGTGTGTCTGTCTCTTTGCTAGTGCATCTCTGTCATTCTTGCTGCATGTCTGCAGCAACACGTGGTCACCATTGCTGCTGTGGTGTTGCTCTTCTGTGCGGGGAGACTGCCTTCCCGTTATGGTGTGCTGTCGCCTCAGCCTCTTGTGGGTGTGAGCCCTACCTGATGTTCGTTTCCAGTGTTCATCATGGACCTGTTTGGCCTTGCGCCACTGCCAGCCTTTAACCATGACTCGGCTGTCCCTGAAACTGGCTTAGGTTTTCTGGGTCTGTTCGAGCTTGAGAACAGGGTTGGATGTGGGGAGTAGTGGTCAAGGTACTGTTCCAACCTTACAGTCCAGAGCATCTGTGGATGGAACCCATACCCAGAGACTGTGTTAGAGGCTGGCAGTGAGGGGCAAGCAGCAGCTCTTGTCCATGAGAAACTCTTTCCTTCGGTGGTGAACTGCCCGTGGGGCCTCCGTGGAGAGCTGTGTGGGGGGACTAGTTTACCTCTTAGAGTCCAGTCAGTCAAAGAATCCCCCCAGAGCAAGGCACAGGCCAGGATGTTTTTGTGTTTTGTTTTTGATTTTTTTTTAAAAAAAAAAAAGTGACCACAGGATATTCCCGCAGTCCTAGGCCTCCTGGCTCTGCTCCCCTCTGTCCACCCCGACTTGACTTTCCACCCCTCACCTGGCCCTCACCCACTCTCCCTCCGCAGGCTCTTCAGCAGCCTCGGTGAGCTGAGCACCATCTCAGCGCAGCGCAGCCCCGGGGGCCCGGGCGGAGGGGCCTCCTACTCGGTGCGGCCCAGCGGCCGGTACCCCGTGGCGAGACGAGCCCCGAGCCCAGTGAAGCCCGCATCGCTGGAGCGGGTGGAGGGGCTGGGGGCGGGCGTGGGAGGCGTGGGGCGGCCCTTCGGCCTCACGCCTCCCACCATCCTCAAGTCGTCCAGCCTCTCCATCCCGCACGAACCCAAGGAAGTGCGCTTCGTGGTGCGAAGTGTGAGTGCGCGCAGCCGCTCCCCCTCGCCATCTCCGCTGCCCTCGCCTTCTCCCGGCTCTGGCCCCAGTGCCGGCCCGCGTAGGCCATTCCAGCAGAAGCCCCTGCAGCTCTGGAGCAAGTTCGATGTGGGCGACTGGTTGGAGAGCATCCACTTAGGCGAGCACCGAGACCGCTTCGAGGACCATGAGATCGAAGGCGCACACCTGCCTGCGCTCACCAAGGACGACTTCGTGGAGCTGGGCGTCACACGCGTTGGCCACCGCATGAACATCGAGCGTGCGCTCAGGCAGCTGGATGGCAGCTGACGTCCCACTCCCTCTCCCGTTCCTGCTGCGCCCTGCCGGCAGGGCCCCCACCCCTACTCCAGGCCGCAGGCTCGGCTCGCCCCCTACCACGGCGCCCGGGCCAGGAATGTTGCATGAATCGTCCTGTTTGCTGTTGCTTGGAGACTTGCCCTGTACATTGCTTAGTGCCCTCCCCTGCCGCTGAACCCCACCCAGCACACAGTAAGGGCGCGGACCAGGGGGGCTGGGTGGAAGGGGGTTAGGGCAGGGTGCTCTGGCCTGACCACCTCCTTCACAGCTCCTGGTGGCCATTCTCCCAGAGGGGGAACCTAGTCCAGCATGCGAGGTCAGGACACGCCTTGGTGACTGGGGGGAGGGGGGAGACATTGGGGTTCTCGATGGGGGCCAAGGAGCCCCCTGTTTTACATATTTTAATCCACTCTATATTTGGAACGAGAAAAGGAACAAATATCTCTGTCCGTAACAGTTCTCACCCTCTTCCCCTCTAGTCCTCTCGCTGGTCCCGCCACAGCTGCCCAGTCTTCCATCTCCGGCCCCTCACTGCCACCCCATACAGGGCAGGGGACACTCCAGCTGGCCTGGGGTTAGCCAGGGTCCTGGCAGCCCACCCTGGGGACCCCGGCTCAGCCCCCTTCCCTCGCTGAGCTATAGTATGCCCCACCCACCCTTTAGGTGCTGCTCGGGGGGAGGGTGGCAGGCATTGCCTGCTGGGCACTAGCAGGGCCAGGTGGCCTGGGAGATTATTGCCCTGGGGCTGGGCCCCCGGTAACCCAACCCCAGCCATCATCTTCACAGGGTCTCTCCCAAAGGAGGGGTCTAACCTTCCCACTTCTTGGGCAACTACAGCAGAGAAGCCTCCCTGCCTCGCACCCCAAAGACTCCCCGTTCCTGCCCTGTGTGTGTGCCACATTATGTGTGTGCACGCCTGTGTGCTTGTGAAAACTGGGTGTGGCTGAGCGCATGGGTGCCCTGTATGTGCCTGATTGTGGAGTGGTCCCCGGGGGGGCTGTTCTGGATGGGTGGGAGGTTGTGGAAGCTTGCACAGGGTGCATGCTTGGGTGTGTACCTGTGAAAGTGCCCTGTCTTCTCCAAAGAAAGGCTGCTCTTGGGTCGTGCTGTCTTCTCAGCCTGTTCTCCCTGAGCCTCTCCCAGCTTAAGCAGGGTTTCTTGGTGAATCCTTTCAGCTTCAGGAGGCCTCGAGGGCCCCCTGTAGACAGTACCCCCTTTGGGCTTCTAAAGGGATTGTGGGGACCACTAAAAAAATCAGGCCACAACAGCCCTTGGAGAGAGGCAAAGACTCCTGAGGGTACCCTGGCCCCCTTACTGTGACTCCTCACACTCAGCAATGACCTGTGGGGTGGGGGGCCCTGGGGCATTTTTAAACATAGGGTTTGGAGTCTGGACTAAGCTCCATCCACGTCACTCACAAGTTTCTGTTTCTATTTCTAGCTTTTTTTAATAAAAAAAAAATAAAAAAGACAGAAAACAGATGTTTTCATGGCCCAGGGGCTCGGCACGCCGGTCTGTGCAGGCCCACCTGCCCCATTCCCTAGACAGAGTCACACCCACTAACCCTCTCACCAACAGACCAGGTCACACACACACACAGCAGCAGTCACTGTAACAGACTGCCACATACAACACAGTCTCACATTTACCTGTGGGTTTTTGGTTCTGTTCAATTTGGGTTTTTAACTTTACAGGGTCAGTTCTGCTTCATCCTTCCTTTTGTATGGAGTTCCATCTGGGGGCTTTCACCCCCTGCTCCAGTCCTGAGGCCTCCTGACCCTGACGTTGTGATACACCCCACAGAGATCTATGTTTCTTATATTATTATTATTAATAATAATTATTATAATATTATGTAATAAATTTATAAGAAATGAAACCATGTCTCAGTTGCTTGCTTAGGGTTAGGGAGTAGATCCTGTTCCTCAGACAGGTCACACAAGCCCCCTAGCCTTGACCCAGGGTGCTGCTGACTCAGCAATGTCTTTGGAGCGATCCTACTTGTAGACCTTCCTGTTAAGACCGACCTAGACTGCTAGACCCTGGCTGAGGCTTTCTGCAGACTGTTTAACACCTCACTGGGTAGCATTTAAAAAAAAAAAAACTTCATTTTTATGTCTGTCTGTGTCTGTGTAAGTGCATGCCACCTGTGTGAGGGTGCCCTTGGAAGCCAGCTGGCATTTAGGCCATCGTGAGCTCTCTGATGTGGGTGCCAAGGACCAAACTCCGATCCTCTGCAAGAGCGGCAAGTGCTCTTAATGGCAGAGCCATCTCTGCAGCCCTGGGTGACCACCTCTAGACCCATGGTCCGCCGAGATCACCGTCACTTTTTTTTTTTTTTTCTTCCTCTGGTGCTGGGAATGGAACCCAGGCCGGCACTTTACCACTGGACAGTGCAGCCACCCCACTTTTAAACCTAAGATTTGAAACTTTCCAGTGTCTAGTCGTTTTATAAAATCTACTTTGAATTTTAAACTCCACGTCCCTCTCCGCCGTGCTGATCCTTGGCTGCTGACTGTGTTCGGCCTCACTTCCCTCAGGGTTGATGCAGTGGTTTCTATCTTCATTCTTACCTTCTGTCCCCAGCACCCCCAGATGGCAAACGAAGCTAGTGAAGGCCCCCTTATGCCCTGCTCACCTTTCCTATACTTTCTCTTGCCTGGCGCAGGCCTACCTGGTGATGCTTCCAGCATCAGGACCTGTAGTCCTAGACTACTGTGGTGGCACTTCAAGGCTCGTTGTCTGCTCACTTCCGCTTCCTGCCTAGATTGCCCACCCTTTACCACCCTCCGTGGCTGTGGTCCACATCCCTTCTTCCTGGGGACTCCCCGTGTTCTGCTTTTTCCAGAGTTCGGGTTGGATCCTCGCAGCCCCTGGTGCTGTCTCAAATGAGAGGAAATTGGTGCTTCTCGCCTTGGGTTGTCCCCCGTCAAAAGCCAGAGCTAGCTGCTCAAGGCTGTGATGTGTACCTTTTCCTGGGACCCTGAGCCGTGCCCTAAACACAGACTTGACCTTCAAGAGCACGTTTACAGGCACATTACAGGCCAGCTGTCATCACTGGCCAATCACATAGCAGGGAACCCACACTTTGTGGCATTGAGACAGGTGTCTAGCCAGGAGCACAGTCAGGTGAACAGGCAGACAGATTCCTACTCAGCAAGAAGTTGGAGCAATCTTGGAGGGATCAAGAGATGGAACATGCCTGAAGGGAGACGCTCCAGAGAGGCAAGTAGGTTAGAGGCTCAGGCATTATGAATACAGATGACAGACTCTGAAGTTATCTCGGAGTCAAGGATGGGGCTAGGGAGGAGCTGGTTAGGAAATTGGGGGTGTGTGGGGGGGTAGGCCCCAGGCCTCTTTACCCAGGGCAAGAAGGTGGCCCAGTGGCTTCAAGGAGCAGATGAAGGTCTGGTGGCCTAAAGTCATACTCGAAATGCCTGGAGCTAGATAATATAAAACTGACAGTAAGAGGCTGGGAAGATGAATCCGTGGGTAAAGTTTATGCCATGCAAGCAGGGAGATCTGAATTCCAACCTCCAGAACCCATGCAGAGCTGGTGTGGTAGCATGTGCTTGTAATCTCAATGCTTCTAGAATGAGAAATGGGAGGCAAGGGCAGGTTCCCAGAAGCTTGTTGGCTGGCCGGTTCCCCAGCATACACAGTGGCAAACAACAAAAAGACTCTTCGACAAGGTAAGGCAAGGATTGGTGCCCAAGATTGTCCTCTGACATTCACACATGTACTGGGGCATTCGAGTTCTCATACACGTAGGAATATAGCGCGCGCGCGCGCGCGCGCACACACACACACACACACACACACACACACACACACACGATAAAGGCTCAGTGACTATTTGTGCCTTCAGCCTTGGAGGCTGAGATGAGATGGGTAGATACCACTCGTTTTTAGACACCCATTGGTATCACTCTCTGCTCTCTGGGCAGAGTCAGGCAGGTATCTGACCCAAAGTAAACACTCGTGGGCCCAAAGCAAAAACAGTTTCTAAGTGTTTGTTATATTTGCAACTTTATACTCATTAAAATACTTTTTAAATGCCTGAGTTTAATAATTATTAATTATTAATAAATTAATAATAATTATTATTGTACTGATTTGTTATCTGCTATACTAATGAGTTCATTCTTTTGCTTGTTTTGTTTTTTGGCTTTCTCTCTGTAGTCCTGGCTGTCCTGGAACTCATTCTGTAGACCAGGCTGGCCTCGATCTCAGAGATCCGCCTGCCTCTGCCTCCTGAGTGCTGGGATCAAAGGCATGTGCCAGCACTGCCTGGTGTCATTTCTTTTTTGCAAAACATATTATTTCACTTTTGTTATTTTGTGTGTATGCGTGTGAGCTTGTGTGCATGTTGTACGTGTGAAGGTCAGAAGACAACTTGGGGTGGGGAGGCTGTTGGTTCTCTCCTACCACCATGTGGATCCTGGGATTGAACTAGGACCATCAGGCTTGGTGGTAGGTACCTTTCTCTGCTGATCCATCTGGCTGCTCCCCACTTCTTGGCCATTTCCCAAGCCTTTGGGGATGCTTCTCAGGTAAAACCTGGCACCCGTTTACAGTACGGGAGGCCTTCTAATACTCAGTGGTTAAGCTGAAACCTATTAACCTATTAACTCTCATGTTGGTGAGGAAAGGACTATCTAACCTTCCTATGGGGAAGGCGAGACTTACTGACGTAAAGGTTGAGAAAGAGGGACCATGATGCAGAGAAGAAACATACTTTTGTGATTCAGATGAGAGCTCCCAGATTGCCGAGAACCCTGAAGTTGACTTAAGTACTCCTTTTCCGTCCAGGTAGAGGAGGGGCTGATTTATGCCATACAGAGATAAAAATCTCATGGTCCTCCAGGAGTTGTAATCTCCCTCCCCCTTTCTGGCCTTGAACTCATTCTGTAGCCCAGGGCAGGATTTGAACCTGTGATCCTCCCCTTGCTGCAGCTTCCTGAATAGCTGGGCCTGTAAGCCTTCATCATGAGGTTCTGCTAGCATACGGATATTTAAGTCACAACTTCTTGGTAGTTCTTAACAGGTAGAAGGCATGTAAAAAGAATTTGAGAGTCATGTAAATGACATGAGAATTACAAAAGAGTTACAGTCATGTAAAAGAATTTGAGGTATTTACTCTTTGAAGGCTGAGCACTGGTTTAAAATTTTCACTGAAGATGTAAATTTGGAAATTAAGTATTCTTACAGATTAATGAGGAATCTTGGAATGTTAATCATGGCCAGAGATTATAGCTATCTTGTATATTCGGTTATGTATTTCTTATGCCTTCCCTGTTCTATTGGCTGTTGTATGGGATCAGGTGCATATTACTGAGAAACTCCTTCCTGTGGTTAAAGAGTAGATGTTAGAACTCAGGTCCTTTCTCATAGGCCACATTGTTCTCACTCCAGTTTAGAGGCTACGACACAGGGCAGAGCCTCCAGGTGAGAGCTGTTTGCATTAGGGAGGAGGTTCTCAGGCCCCTGAGCCATGTCCTACTGACTGACTTTGGAAGCTGAGATCTCACTTTTATTTAGGAGAAATAGGATGACCTCTCGTTAGACTGTAAGGAGAGAAGCAGATGATTTAACTCTTATCTCATTACTGAGATAAGAATTAAATTATCAGCCACTCAGACAGTGGAAATGAGGTCTCCTCAATTCCTGGTAAAGAAAGGTGAGATGTCCTGACCTGGGACATCTGACCTGGAGGGAGAGTAGGCACTCATGGCTTCTTAAACATCAGAGCTGGGATGGAGAGATGGCTCAGTGATTAAGTGTGCTTGTTGCTCTTCCAAAGGACCTGAGTTGGAGTCCCAGTTCCCATGTTGGGCAGTTCATAACTGCCTGTAACTCCAGTTCTGGTGGATCCAGTGCCCTCTTCTGGCCTCACAGTACCTGTACACACAGCATATAGTCATATAGACAGATAAGCCCTCTTCTGGCCTCATGGTGCCCATACACACACAGCATATAGTCACATAGACAGATAAGCCCTCTTCTGGCTTCAGGGTGCCCATACATACACAGCATATAGTCACATAGACAGATACACATAAGTAAAAATAAAAAATTTTAAACAAAAATAATTTTTTAAAAAGCACCAAGGCTAATAAGTTGAGACTTCAGAACACAGCCCTAAAGGAGGGGTGGGAGTGGGGATACTCTGATTATTTAGCAAAGGAGATGAGAATACTTGGTGCTGAGGTAGGAAAGATAATACTTTGTTGCATTCCAGTAGAGGAGATGTGTTTCTAGCTCAAGAGGGTGGATGAGACCTTCTGGTCACTCACAGAGAAAAGATGAACCTCCAGATCAGTGGTTCTCAACCTTCTTAATGCTGTGTGTGACCCTTTAATATAGTTCCTCACGTTGTGGTGACCCCTGATCACAAAATTACTTTGTTGCTACTTCATAACTATTATTTTGCTACTGTTAGGAATCGTAATGTAAATATCTGATATACAGGATATCTGATATGCGATCCTAAAGGGGTTGCGACTCACAGGTTGAGAACCACTGCTCCGGATGCATGCCCAAAGAGATGAGTCCTGATTGTCAGATAAAGACTGGATGCCCTGATACCCTGTGATCTGATACTCTGGTAGGGTACGTAAGACCTTCTTGCACTCAAATAGAAGATATGGAATTTTGTGACTCATAGGCAGTTGGGATAGGATCTTGAGATAGGCAGACATGAAGTTGAGATGAGAACTTTGGACAGAGTAGAGAGGACTTTGAGATATTCTTGGAGAGGAGGGGAAAGCATATGACATTTAGGTAGGAGATGAGACTGGACTCGGGGAGAGGAGACTTCTTGGTAGGGGAAATGAATACTTCTGAAACTTCATTTTGGAGTTGAGAACAGTTAAGGTACACTCTTCCAATATTCAGCTAGAGGATATAAGATCTCTTGATTTTGGTAGAGAACATGTGACAAGGTGCCACTCATGGAAGAAATAAGACCCTGGGCCCTGATGTGGAAGAGTTGTTTTTACATTGGGGAGAGGAAGTCATAGCTTTCTGATGCTCGGGTGAGATATTCAAGACCTTATGGCTAGCTTAGGGAGATGTGACCTCCTAAAAGTTATATAAGAAAGTGTGACATTTAGTTAGAGAAGAGACCTGGAGAAATCAACATCATCCCATAGTCTAAGAACCGAACATACAGGAGGAGATAAAAATGTCTTGGTGAGCTGGGCGGTGGTGGCACACGCCTTTAGTCCCAGCACTTGGGAGGCAGAGGCAGGTGGATATTTGTGAGTTCGAGGCCAGCCTGGGCTACAGAGTGAGTTCCAGGAAAGGCGCAAAGCTACACAGAGAAACCCTGTCTCAACCAAAAAAAAAAAAAAAAAAAAAGTCTTGGTGGGTAGGAGAGGTGGCATCTTGTGACACCCCTTAGAGGAGATGTAACCTTTCTATCCTATGGCAGGCTGGTGGGGACTTACACTCAGAGGAGACAAGGCCTTGTGACATCGTTGCAGGAACGGTGGAACATCATAGTATGTGTTGCTCATGTCGTACTATCTTCTGACAATTAAAAAGAACACTCAATGATAGGCAGATAGCTGTGATGAAAATTCCTGCAGTGCAGGTATAGGCAATGGCCACATGTGGCTGCACTTAGCCTCAAAAGGGGAGAGCTGGAGACCTCCGGGAAACGTTGTGATGCTCAGCAATGGGCAGGAAGGTGGGCTTTGAAGTCACAAGTCAAGAAAATTCAAAATGGCTATTTGAAAGTGTTCTGATGACATATACTTCTCCCATCCCCACCACGTACCAAGGATCTCTCAGTCAGTGGAACCTGACTTCTTTTTAGCTGTGAACACACTGTACTACCTCATTACAGGAGGGCCAAGCTGCTCTTCAGTCCATGATTCTGTAGGGTAGTGGTTTCAGCCCCCAAAGAGCACATCCTGAACATTCATAAAGTGAGACTTCAGGAGACGTGGGATGAATGAAGGTCTTGGGACAGAGCAAGTGGGTTGTACAAGAGTCCCTCACCACCCCAAGGTCAGGAGAGTTTACGCAGGAAGTTGGGATGTCACCTCAGCACGAATCAGTTAATCAAGGAGGCCTGCCTGGTCTAACTGCTGAGGTGGGGGTGGGAGATCATCTTGCTGATTGGCCAGAAGGCTGTGGAGCTTTGTGAGGTCACAGCTTGCAGGCCAGGTTAGGGCAGGAGTATGGTAGAGATGCTGCCAACTGTCGTTGTGCTGGTCTTGGCAATGTCCGCGTTTGCCAGAAATAACTACACGTGTGAGTAAGTGTTGGGGGAATCTTGGTGGGGGTTAGGGCATCTTAGGAATAATAGGTCCCACCTAGACTCCCTTTGTCCAGTGCTGGGATCAGTAGTAAACTGAGCCGTAGCAGGCTCTGGATAGTCTCAGTTCCTGTGACCCACACCCCCAATTCAGACCCTTCCCGCTTCCAGAACCACGGTCCCAGAATCATTAGGTTTCCAGCTGCCCATGGTTTCCCAGAGAAAGAGATCCCTCTTCCCTCTCTCTCTCTTCCCACTGCTTCTCCAGTAACTGGCTTCATTGCCTCTCAAGCAGTGGGTCCTAAACTTTAGGAGCTGCTGTTCTATGGACAACCGAGGTAAATCACCTGTGCATGACTCCAAAGGCATTGTATGCCGTTGCACCGCAGTCTACCTGAGGACTCTCACTCCTACGGGACCACAATGCAAATAGCTCAAAAACTATCGGTAGCCTGTCCCCAGTGATGCAGTTCCCAGAGCTTCCCACTCAGGAGTCCCACTGTGTCTAGAGTGACCCCAATGCTTGTGAGCCACTGTGTCGGCTTGCAGCTACTTTCTCCAGCCCTGGTGCTGTAGCCCTAAGACCTCCTTAATCACGTGATACTTGCTTGAGTCTCCCATCCAAGATTGGTCCTGGAAAACAATTACACCCCTCTGCCTCCATAGCACTTTGAACTACCATTGTGTCCTGGGATCCCTCAATACCTTTAGGGCCTGTATAGATATTTCCTGGAGACTGTGGCCTCCTGCATACCCTCCCTTGATTGCCCTCTTTCTCAGAAGTCCCTCGCCATCTTTCCCAACCCTATGTCCCTGCCTCCCCCCAGGTGAGGTACAAAGACTGGATGCCTCTTCTTGGTTTGAGCAGTGTCCTGGTCTCTCCTCAGTGGCCCCTGTGGGTTACGATTCAGGCAGAATCCACAAGCAGGTATCCGGATTGTTGGCGGGCAGAATGCGCAGCGTGGGGCCTGGCCCTGGATGGTCAGCCTACAGATCTTCATGCCCCATAACAGCCGCAGGTACCACGCCTGTGGAGGCAGCCTACTGAACTCCCACTGGGTGCTTACAGCTGCTCACTGCTTCGATAACAAAAAGTACGTGTGGGACACAAAAGAGGGAGGTCTGCAGAGTACTCTTAATGGAAAGGGACATTCCCCAGGGGCTATGCCCAGGATCTCTGTGGAGCTCTGGGGCCACATGGTCACCAGATTCTGACAGGGCTCTGAGGGGCATTCTCACCACAGGCTTTTGTCTAGCCAGCCTATAAATGAGAACGACTGGCTTACCTTTGTGCCCACAGAAAAGTCTATGACTGGAGACTGGTTTTTGGAGCACAGGAAATTGAATATGGAAGAAACAAGCCAGTGAAAGAGCCTCTGCAGGAGAGATACGTGCAGAAAATTGTCATCCATGAAAAATACAACATTGTGACAGAGGGGAACGACATTGCTCTCTTGAAGATCACTCCTCCAGTTTCCTGTGGGGGCTACATCGGGCCTGGCTGCCTACCTCATTTTAAGGCTGGTCCTCCCAAAATTCCCCAGACCTGCTACGTGACTGGGTGGGGATACATAAAAGACAAGGGTGAGTATAGGTGGGAGCCCCTTGGTGGGCACTAGTGCACATTCTCCTTGCAGTCTTTTCATGGCAGGGGTCATGTATTGATGCGTGGCTGAGCTGTTTCAGTTCTCATGGAATCATGAATAGAGCCTACCATAGGCCCTTTCCTAACCAGAGAATTCAGTGTGAGAGAAGCTGAGTCCGGATGGTCTGAGGGCATGACTGGCAATAGCCTACCTATGGAAAGGCTGAATGGCAGGTACAAGTAGAACCTTGACATACTTTAGAATGTAACAAAGCTGTGTGAGTCTATCAACTGGAGGCCCAGCTGCTAGACTTTGGGCATTGGAAACTTAAATTGAAGCAGTGTTTGCAAAAGACCTCTGGATATGGCTTTGTTGCCATGGTGTTTTCCTCACTATTGCATGGAAGGACTGGCCTCTGGGGTTGAGCATCTCTAACTTCTATGGTCTCAGGGATGTCTTAATTCACCAGCAGCAGCAGGTACCTGGGCATTTTTTCTTCCCTGGATAGTCATAGCACCAAGACTCACCATATCCTTCCAAGTTACTTGCTGTTCGCTATGTAGACTGGGAAGGATGTAGGTGGTGGGTATAATTTTCTTTGGGTCGTTAGTTCAAGGCCCTTAGGATTGTCTAGCAGATTTTTTTTTGCCATTCAAGATGAATATAAGTGCCTTTCTAGCCCTCTGTCCTTATTCAAAGTGTCTGTGTTTTCCCTGGCTCAGACATTTTCATGCACCAATGTTACCTGGCCCACATGGCACAGAGTGAGTAGAGAGATGTCTTCTGTAGTAGACAAGCTGACAGGGGTACAGGAAATGTTCTAGAGTCATTAATGACTCCAGAGTCATAGCCTGACTCCCAGACAACCTCCCCATACCCTTAAAGTCAAGGGCCACTGTTGGTACAGAAGTAACATGTCATATCCTTAAGTCACATCAAGAGGCAGCAGGGTATTGTCAGTGGGACGAGACTAAATGAACTTGTTCCCTGCTCATGGACAGTCCTTTCATCTTCTCATAAGTGGTTGTACAGCTTTTTATTGGCACATTAGGGATGTGGAAATGTGCCTGAAATTAGCTGAGTCATCAGTTTCTTCTTTGATGTTGGAAAGGCTAGGCTGTCTAATTCGAGGCAATTTAGTCATTTGGGGTGTACAACTCAGCCTTTTTTTTTTTTTCCAAATTTGGAATTCCTGCTCCCCTCACTTTACTCTTTTCCTAGAGGTGATCTAATTCTTTAAAGCAGCAATTCTCAACCCATGGATCGTGACCCCACCAATAAACCTCTATCTCTGAAAATATTACATTCTGAAAATATTTACATTACTGTTACATTTATAACAGTAGCAAAATTACAGTTATGACGTAGCAATGAAATAATTGTATGGTTGAGGTCACCACAACACAAGGAACTGTATTAAAGGGTCGCAGCATTAGGAAGGGTGAGAACCACTGCTTTAGAGGTTTACTACCTGTCCTGTTCTTCAGGGAAGGGGGTCTCACCCTAGCTACTTTAGTTTTTACTGGCCTTTGCTGGCATGTGACTGTAGCTATTTGAGCTGGGGATGGGTACCTCATCCCATCTGCTGGTGCCTGTGGTGTCCTAAGCATGAGGACACACATTTCAGCTCTGTCTTGCCTTCCCTCTGATTGTATACACAGTTTGTGTTCTTGTGGTCCTTGAGTAGCTGGTCTCTGGTTCTTAGAATCTTCTTAAATTAGTGAGGGTATCTCTCATTTTTGTCTTGCTAACACATACCTCCTACAAAGGCCTCAGTCTTTAAAAGTCCCCAGGCCCCAAACTCCCATAGCTTGTTTATGTATGCTTGGTTCTGCCTCTGATTTGGGGCTGGGAGAGGTACCTAGATATGGTTCCTTTCCCTGGGTTTCTGAGTTCTGATAGCTCTCATATTTAAATTGTCTGGTATTGAGAACATTCTGTTTCAGAACACCTGGCTTTTCACAGTGAGGTCCATGACTTTTAAGACTATGACCTCAGCTATAGACCTAAAAAGTTATCTTAATGACTAGCGAGTTAGTGTCAATTCCCACCTCAGGAAACAATGCTTGTACAAACCTCTCACTGATGCTTGGATATGAGGAAAAGTGGAAGTTCTATTGAAAACAGAAAATAAAATAAAACATCCCCGACTCCCCACCAAAAAAATCCTTTAAATATCCAAAGCTCAGGAAACATGTATTAATCAGATCCCTACAGCCTGCCTGCCGAATGTTTAGCCCTTCTTGTACGAACTCCATGCATGTACAGACTGCATGCATTTCCTGTCTTACCACTGGCACTTGCATGGTTGTGTTTTGTGTGTGCCTTGCGTCAGGGTGTACCACATCTGTGCTGCACATAACATCCAAACCCACACTGCCATGGGAGGGGGCTATCAGAGGTGCTGCTGGCTGCATGTGATGACGGGGCACAGCTGTGCTGGTTCTGAGGATGTGTCTAAGTCAGTTGCGTGTTGGTTGCATGAGCTGAAGTGTGACTGTGTCTTTCCTAAACCCCATGATAGAGTCTGTGGTAGTGAATGAGGCCCTGACTCAGCTCTCCTCTTCTAAAAATCTCCTCAAGGCAGATCTGAGACACATGGGAGGATCCCGTCTGAAGCTGGGTGGAGGAGTCCTAATGGAGGATTAAAAACAGGGAGGGGTGACTTCTAGACACACAGTGGAGAAAGAAAGGTGTGTCTCAGTCATGGCGTGGAGAGGGGCAATCCTGGCCAAACTCTTGATGTAGGTGGGTGGTGCTCCAGTCCCTCATCCACAGTGGGAACAGTAAGACTTAGTGCTTGGCATATACTAGGTGTGCTTGTTAGAGCTACAACTAACCTCCACAGCCCCTCATCTCTCATTAATATAGACATCATCTATCCTTCCTTTCTTCCTCCAGGCAAAATCCTTTTACTTCTGCCCCCATTTGCCCTTTCACTGTGCATTTCCTCCCCTGAGTGTGAGGTGAGCCTGAGGGATCTTTGTTTAACCACAGCATTCCGTAGGATGGATGGAAGTTCAGGGCGGGAGGAGGCGGGGCTTCCTTCCTATCCTCGGTGAGCACTGACCACTGTGTGGCCTGGCTGCAGCCCCCAGGCCATCACCTATCCTGATGGAGGCACGTGTGGATCTCATTGACCTCGACCTGTGTAACTCAACCCAGTGGTACAATGGGCGTGTCACAACAACTAATGTGTGTGCAGGGTATCCTGAAGGCAAGATTGACACCTGTCAGGTAACTTTCTTCTGGTGCCCAGACCCCTGGGTTCCTCTAGGGATCCTAGCCCCCCGGCCCCCGAGAAAACCTCATTTTAGGTCCCTGATCTCCATCCTCTCCTCCCCTTACCCAAGGGCCCACTTGAGTGACTCCTCCCCTGATACCTTCTTCTTAACATTGACCATCACAACTAAGATGGGGATGATATCTACCATCTGTCCCTACTGAGAACCAGTGATCACACTTTAGCATCTGATCCCAGCTTTAGCACTCAGAATGCATTGCCCAAACCCAGTCCTGGAAGATAATGTTTTCCTCTTCCCCAGAACACAAAGTACCCAAGGCCACAGTGTTCATGAATGCAGAAAGCCACATGCATGTACATGTGAGCTCATCTTATCGAAAGGCATCTCAGGCCTTGCCCTTCACATTCCAATGGATATTGGTAGTTCTAACTTTACCAGTTGCATCTAAGGCAGCAGGAAATTATGTGGCTACAGACATTGTTCTCCCACAGCCCCATGACCCTTCTGGGAAGGGAGAGTGGCTCAGGCTGAAAGTGACCCCTCTGTCCTTCTGGACAGGGGGACAGTGGTGGGCCTCTCATGTGCAGAGACAACGTCAACAGCCCCTTTGTGGTCGTGGGGATCACGAGCTGGGGGGTAGGCTGTGCCCGTGCTAAGCGTCCTGGAGTCTACACAGCCACCTGGGACTACCTGGATTGGATTGCTTCCAAGATCGGCCCTACCGCCCTGCACTTGATTCAACCAGCCACCCCTCACCAGCCTACTACTACTCACCCACCGGTCACTTTCCACTCTTCTTCTTTTCGCCCTCCTTGGTATTACGAGCATATGCCACCTCGGCCACGACCACCTCGGCCTCTGCTACATCGACCATCTTTAGGCCAAGGCCACTCATCACTCAAACCCCTACCTCCACCCCCAACCCCAGCCCATCCTGTATCCTATACTTACGGTACACATGACACGAAATACTACACGACACTTTCTTTTGCCCAGCGTGTACAGCAACTCATAGATATCCTGAAGTTTAGGACTTACCCTATGCATGACTCCTCACGTTACAGTGGATCAATGAACTACCACCGATACACCACTTTTGATCCTTTTTCCAACAAACCCCATGGGCGCCTCCATTCCTGAGAAAAGAGAAATGAAATAAATCATATATTTGTATATAAATATATAAGCCTTCTGGACTTCTTGCCTTCCCCAACTCAACCCAAATCCCCCTCCATCAAATTTATCCCCTCCCTCCTTCACCCTCCAATAAAATGGAATTGATTATACATTCATATTGGTTTTTTTTAACGTTGAATTTGAACACTTGAATAAGGCAAACTAGGGCCATAGGCCAAAGCATGGTCCTTATTCCATACTTATTGATGCTGGCAGGCATTGTATGCCTCTGTTTATGGAATGGGAGGGTGGGATGAAAAACCTCTACCAGCTGAACTGACCAGAAAAGAAGGGACAGGCTCCCACTAGGAGGCCATGTTCTCTTAATGCTACCATGAGACTGGCCCACAGAGATGCTTCTGTGGATGACCAGGCTGCCCAAACAAGTGTCTGCCACCAAATAGTCTTACTTGTGACTGTTCGAATGTCACCTGTTCAGGGTTATTACTGGCCTATAGCTAAATCTATTAGTTCCTGGATTCAAGCACATAAAAACTTATTTGCTAAAGCTTTCCAGGAACAACAGTGGGGGAAGGGGTATCTTATGGATGCACCTGAGTTTGGAATGACTTTCTTACCATCATTAGATATTTAAGAATATCCATGGTAAGGAACAGAAACCAGTTTGAACCTTTTTAATGATACAAAGATATTCAGAACCAACAGGAAAGAGCCAGAAGCATTCTTGAGGATGAGAGAGCCCAGTAAGGCACGGACAAGGTCTGAAGTTTCCTCAGAGCGGCTGCTGGATGCTCAGTCCAGGTGTCAGACTTGCCCCATACTGCCTGAGGCTGGGGCCGGTCTTCAGCCAGATCGCATTTGTTTCCAAAGTCCTGGGAAGGACGTCCTGATGGGCTCTGTTCTGCGGTTTACTCTGGTCAAGAATCAAATCTGGTGTTTGGATGAACTTCTTGGGTTATTAAAGATGGCCGGGCAGAGAGAGGCAACACCCCTTGAAATCAGCATGTGCTCAAGGCTGTACTTTGCTTTTCAGCTGTGTTGTTTGGAATTAGTAGGAGTGTGAGGCCATGCTTTGACCCCTTTGTGTTAGGAATGAGAGTCCAGCTGGACCTCTGCTGGGTGTGCTTGCCTGCTTGATCTGGCACACTGTGTACCCATATGCAGAAGTGAAACTTTTTGCCCCACTGACACACTTTGGATTGTATGATCACCTTCTTGGGACCCCCAGACCTATTTCTAAAAGCCTGGCACCCAATGTGAGAGGCTCTTTCTCTGTGACCAAAGGTCCTGGTAACTGATTGCCATCCTGGGAGGTGCATCCTGCTGCCTTGTTGCAGTGGCTCTGGATATGGATACACTCCCAAGCTCCTGAACTAATGGAAACCCAAATTGGAAAACAAATCAGCATTGTCGAGATAAGGGCCTCAAATGAGCATAGCGTCAACCCGGTAACTTCCGTGCCCAAACCAAGGTAAGAAAATTGGACTATAGAGTACTGTCATGTGGTTGGGGCATTTTTTTTCTTTTTTAGAGAGTGATAATGTGGCTGACATGTCAGTCACAGGCTCTTTAAAGTGGAAAACCAAAGGTCCAGGGGGAGCACAGGAAACCTCCAGTGTGCGCGCGGTTGTTTGTTTGTGTGTGTGTGTGTGTGTGTGTGTGTGTGTGTGTGTGTGTGTGTTTGAGTAACTCCAGGGAGGACTTGGGAAAGGGAGAAATGGTTGTCTGGTGTTCCCCGTTTAGTCCATTAGGGTGAATTTTGAGGTTCTGAGAAGACAGCTTCTGAACCAAGAGACGTAGAACAACAAAATTTGGATGTGTTAATCCTGCTTTGGTGACTGGGACACCCTGGAGGTTGTGTGAGTGTGACTGAAATGTTAAACCCAGTGGGATGCAAGTGTGGACTCCCGATCTGCAGCTCCAGTTTCCTGTGAGGAAAAAAGTGGTTTGCATAGAGTTCAGGTGAGATGAGGGTGTCTACAAAAACTCCAGAAGTTAAACATGACCTCTGATGTTTTTCAAGGTCTTCACTATGGGAAAAGAGAGGCAGTTGAGTCTCTGATCAAGGCATCCCAGTACAAGGTAAGGATGGGAAACCAGGCTCCCTTTCTGGGTAAGCAGAAGGATAAACGATCTGAGACCAATAAGAATAAAATGTCAGGGCTGGAGAGATGGCTTAGCGATTAAGAGCACTGGCTGCTCTTTCAGAGGTCCTGAGTTCAATTCCCAGCAACCACATGGTGGCTCACAACCGTCTGTAATGAAATCTGGTGCCCTCTTCTGGCCTGCAGGTGTATATGCAGACAGAACACTATACATAATAAATAAATCTTAAAAAAAAAAAAAAGAATAAAATGTCGTCTAAAGCACGTCCTCCAGGATTAGAACAAAAGGGGAAAAGAGATAACAGGTTAAGACTGGGTGTCTTAGGGTTTCGACGGCTGTGATAAAACACCATGACCAAAAGCAACTTGGGGAGGAAAGGGTTTATTTCAGCTTACAGCTCTCAGGTTTATACTTCATCATGAGGGAGGGCAGAGCAGGAACTCAAGCAGGGCAGGACTCTGGAAGTGGGAACTGAAGCAGAGTCCCGGAAGGAGTGTTGCTTCTCATGGCTTACTTGGCCTGCTTTCTTACACTACCCAGGACCACCAGTCCAGGGATGGCATCACTCACAGAGATCATAGGTCCTTCCACATCAGTCATTAAGACAATACCATATAGGCTTGCCTAGAGAGCAATCTTATGCAGGCATTTTCTTAAGATTGCCTCTTCTCAGGTATAGGTAGGTTTGTGTCAAGTTGAGAAAAATTACCTAGCACACTAGGTAGGTGAACTTACAGAATATGTTAATGATAAAAGACCAAGAGTGTGGAGGAGATGCTTATGATCTTTGCTGGAGAAAGGAACCTGGGGCCCTTTTTTCTCTGAAACAACAGCAATAAAGTAAACAGAATAGAAAGCACTCCTTGTAAGTGGGGTCCTCTTGATCACCTCTCTTTTCATCTGTGCTGGGAGCTCCAGTTCTGAATGGCCAGCTCCGGTACCAGGTGCTCTTTATCCCTCCATCTCTAAATTAAGAATGAACCTCAAACAGTGACAGGGTACCCAAGTCTTTCCTTCTCAACAAAGGAATCTCTTCAACTGATGTTCTCATTCAGCAATATTCTCCTGGGTGGGAAAAGAAAAGTATTGTCAACATCCCCCTTCCCAGTTCAGAGGTCTTAAATTCATAAAGGGAACTAAGGCTTTTGATAGAACATCCATATGCGATGTCTGGTCAATTGGATCAATACCTTAGGCCCCAACTTTGTACCTGACCTGAGTTAATGTCAGTATTTTTAAAAAAAAATTTATTTATTATATTTCATGTGCATTGGTGTTTTGCTTGCACTGGAGTTACGGACAATTGTAAGCTGCCATGTGGGTGCTGGGAATTGAACCCTGGTCCATCTGGAAGAACAATCAGTGCTCTTAACCCTCTCTCCAGCCCCTAATGTCAGCATTGAGTATTGCCTTCTCTGGTCAACAGAGGGGATGGTAAGAAGGGCTGTCTGCACATACTTACCTGTAGGCAAAACACAAAGACAAGATTCCTGTTCAAGTGGAGGTCACAATCTTTTGGGGGCTGGAGAAATGGCTCAGCAGGTAAAAGCACTTTTGGTCTTGCAGATGACCTGGATTTGGTCCTCAGCACCCACATGGTGTCTCAATACCACCCGTGAATTTCAGTTCCAGGGGCTCTGACATCCTTTTCTGAATCTGAAGGTACCAAGCCCACATGGTACACAGACATACACGCTGGCAAAATACTCATACACATAAATCTAACATCCCCCCTAAAAAAAAAAAACACCACAAAAATTAACATTAAAAAAGGAGTGCTGTGGCTGGGTAGGGTGTGATGAAAAGAGATTAAAAAAAAAAAATCAACAACACACCTGGAATAGTAACAATGAGGTTCATTGAGGCCACATGAGGGATCTTTGAAACTTGGCCATAAGAGGGATTGGACTCCTAGACTACAGATAAATTAATATACAGTAAGGAAAAGAAGGGCCTACAGTGTTTCTAGAAAGGCTAAAAGATCAGATGAAGGAGTATTTGGAGTGACTGGGACATGGGATGGTAAAGCTACACTTAGTAACGAACAGCTGGCCAAACACAGTAAAAAGTTACACAAGATTGAGGTTTGAAAGGACAGAAGATTCTAGAGGCAGATCAATGCTACACATGCAGGGAAATGTAGGGGACAGAAAAGAAAACATGAAGTAATATCGTGCATGACTTTTGCAGAGGATTAAAAGACTCTGCTAAATATCTTTTGTCATCTCAAACTGCAGTTCCAGGGCTAACGTGGAGAGTTTGGGCTCTGAGGGTGCTTTCTTTTCTGCCTTGTTTTCAAGGAGTATGCCCTCACATCCAGATCATTTTGATAATGTGCCCAAGGCTCTTGTTAAAATGTGTGTGTTTTTTTTTTCTTTTTCTAACCACAGGGAGAAAAAAAAAAGACAGAAAAGTCCAAGGGGAGAAAAAGTTTGCTTGAGACTTGCAACAGGAAAAAAGCTTGGTGATTAAAAGTATGTGTATAGGTAATCTTAATTTGCTATAATGTGCCATGTATGTTATTTGGATTTGATTCTTTTTTTTTTAAAGATTTATTTTATTTATTATGTATACAGTATTCTGCCTGCATGTGTCCCTGCAGGCCAGACCTCATTACAGATGATTATGAGCCACCATGTAGTTGCCTGCATGTGTCCCTGCAGGCCAGACCTCATTACAGATGATTATGAGCCACCATGTAGTTGCTGGGAATTGAACTCAGGACCTCAGGAAGAACAGTAGGTGCTCTTAACCACTGAGCCATCTCTCCAGCCTGGATTTGATTCTTATTTAGGGAAAGAAATAGTAAATGTGTACGAGGGAATTATTGAGAAGGATGTAAGTATGAGTTCATATTTTTTTGTAAAAAGTGTTTTAAAAAAAGAGGTACTTTAGATAAGAATCGATTTTATGTAATAAAACAAGATTTTTGTCCTTGGAATAAAAAATAAAAGATGAAGGCTTAGTTACTGTTTTATTGCTATGAAGAGACACCATGACCAAGTCAATCTATAGAAGAAAGACTTTATTGGAGGTTTACAGTTTCAGAGAGTGAGTGTACTGGCTAGTCTTATGTCAACTTGACCCAAGCTAGAGCTATCTGAAAGGAGGGAAACCTCAATTGAGAAAATGCCTCCATAAGATCCAGCAGGTGGGCATTTTCTTAAATAGTTATTGATGGGGGAGAGCCTCGCCCATTGTGGGTGGGGCCATCCCTAGGCTGGTGGCCCTGGGTTCTATAAGAAAGCAGGCTGAGCAAGTCATAAGGAGCAAGCCAGTAAGCAGCACCCTTCTACGGTTTCCACATCAGCTCCTGCCTCCAGGTTCCTGCCCTTCTTGACTTCCTTTCCTTCACTGATGAACAGTGATGTAGAAGCATAAGCCAAATAAACCCTTTCCTCTCCAAGTTCCTTTGGTCATGGTTTCATCATAGCCACTGTGACTAAGACAGTGAGTTCAGGACCGTCATAGTAAGGAGCATGGCAATAGGCAGGCAGGCATGGCGGGCCCGTAACTGAGAGCTTATATCCCTTTTTGTCAAGAGGGAGGCAGACAGAGAGAGGGGTAACTGGGCTTTTGAAATATCAAAACCCGCTTCTGGTGACCCATCTCCTCTAATGAGGCCACACCTAACCCTTTCCAAATAGTTCTGCCAACTACCAAGCTTTCAAATACATGAGCCTGTGGAGGCCATTCTCATTCAAAGCACAGAGAGTACAAAACCATTGAAGTTTAAAGCCAAGTCATGGAAGGTCTGAATAAATTATATAAGGTCTGTGGAGAATGGGACTTCAGGGTGATATATATTTGATGATAATAGTTGTGGTAAAATTTGCAATTTTTTTTTGTTTAAGTTTTGAGACAAGGGCTCACTGTATAGCCATGGCTATTCTGGAACTCACTATATGAACCAGCCTGGCCTTGATCATTCACAGTGATCTGCTTGTGTCTGACTCTTGAGTACTAGGATTAAAGGTGTGTGCCTCCACACCTGGCTCCATGGTATTCTCAATAGATAAAAACTGAAAATATTTATCAGTGAATGAACAATTAAATTGTCGAATATATACATTTTGGAACATGATTCAGCCATAAAAGAAACAAAGTACATGATGCATAGATGAATCTCTCTCTCTCTCTCTCTCTCTCTCTCTCTCTCTCTCTCTCTCTCTCTCTCTCTCTCTCTCTCTCTCTCTCTGTATCTGAGACATGGTCTCTCTCTATAGTCCTGGGACTCACTATGTAGTGAGTCCTCTGCCTCCCAAGTGCTGGGATTAAAGGCATAAAGGCATACCACTACACTCTGCTCTGGATGAATCCTGAAAGTGGAAGAAGTTAGATACAAAATGTCACATAGTGTATGTTTTTACTTATATGAAATATTCAGAATTAACAAATCCACAGAGACAGAACACAGGTTTGTCATTGGTAAGGATTTCACTTTGGAGTGATGGAACCACACAGAATTGGGAGGTATACCACATTGTGATTATGAAATGCACTGAATGGTTAGTCATGTGAATTTCATCTCAGACATTATGTCCCTATTTAGTCTTTTTAATTTGGTCCCTTAAAAACCAGCTAAATCATAAAGCATGACAATGGACTCCCTAAAACTTACCAAGATGTAGTCTAATGACAGCTGGGGTGCAGTAGTTGGTACCTTATGAGCCTCCTGACCCCAACTCCAGTGCTACTGGATAAAGGCACTTTCCCCTTTCCCAGAGAAGTGTCTGAGCTAAAGCAGGAGCCACTTTGCCCTGGAGGATACAAGCTGTCTCCTGGGCCTCATGCATTTGCTGACAGTCCTCTGGTCTTCAGGCAGGACCAAATCTGGGACAGTTTGTCCTTCAGAGTTGGGATTGGGGATGGTAGTAAAGTTGGCCTCCAGCCAAGATCAAACCCTCAGTCCTCCCCTCCCTCGTCGGAGAAAACAGCTCCAATAGGCCATCTAAAAACTGCCTCTCAGGCTCTGCTTCCAGGAAACCTGATACAAAACAGCTATGTGAAATCAATACTGGTACATTTTTTTAGTACGTGAAGTCTATCTCAACAAAGCTATTTACATAAAAAGAAATAGTTACTGGATTAGAATGGAGTTCAGTGGTAGAGCACTTAGCTAGCTCATGAGGTCCTGCGTTCAATGCCCAAAATAGCAACACACACATGTGCAACACACACATACACACCTACCCACCCACCCAGCTTATTAATCATTTACAGTAATTATTTTTTTTTCTTTTTAGGAAGAGTTTTACTCTATAGCTCTGGATAGCCTGGAATTCATTATGTAGACCAAGCTGGACTTGAACTCAGAGATCCACCTGCTTCTGCCTCCTGAATGCTGGGATTAAAGGCATGTTCCACCATGCTCAGCAACAAATTTTTATTTTTGTTCTAGAAATCTTAGCTCACCTGAGTAATACATTCCTGAAAATCTCTGATCAGAAGTCGAAGTTGAACACGTATCATTTTACTTAAAGGGGAAACACACTTGTGGCTGAGATCTCAAATCAATATTTACTTAACACACAAACAATAAATTCCACTGAAATGTCTCCTGTAGTCAATCAAGACTTGGGCTACAGCATGGCAGCAGATCAAGGCAGTCTTCCTTTACCAGTATGGTTGATGTTTTTCTTTGTATATTTCAGACCACAAAGTACACAAAGATACTTAGTGTGGTGGTTTGAATGAGAATGACTCCCATTAGTTCATGTGTGAATGCTTGGTCCCCAGTTGGTGGAACTGTTAGGAAGGATTAGCAGGTGTGGCCTTGGAGGAGGTGTGGCCTTGGAGGAGGTGTGTCACTAGGGATGGGCCTCTGAGGCTTCAAAAGACCACTCACCATTTCCATTGGTTCTTTCAGCCTTGTGCTTGTGGGTCAAATGTAAACTCTCTGCTACTGCCCCAGCTCCATGCCTTCCGCCTGCTGCCGTGCTCCCCAGCATGATGGCCCTGGACTCACCCTCATTAAACGCTTTCTTCTCTTAAGTTGCCTTGATCATGGTGTTTTGTCACAGCAACAGAAAAGTAACTAAGACACTTAATGTTTATGAAATTTAATCTTTATTGTACAAAAGGAAACAATACAAACAAAATAATAAAGACAATGGAAATGATGCTGAAGACAATCATAAGTGCAGGCTAGCAAGCTGCAGGACGCAGGGCAGCTCTTCCCATGCCATTTCCTGCCACCCACAGAAGATGCTAGACAGGTGGAGGAACACTTTCTACCCTGAGATGGAGGCTTCAAAAGAAGCTGTTGTTCACGTGGTGGGCAACAGTAATGTGCGGATATGACCAGATATGGCTAGACTTGGTGTGTTTTCACGTGACTGCAACAGAGTCCTGTTCCTGTGCTCTCAACCCGACCTAGAACAGCTCCTGAAACAGCACTAAAAAAATCTGGAATCAACAGTCGTCTGTCCAAAATATTGTTGAAAAAGTTGGTTGGGAGACTCAGAGGGCAAAGGGACAGAGGTCACAGATTCTGCAGGACACAGCGTAGTTAGGGGTCAGCAGTCCTGTCAGCAGCAAGGAGAATCCCTGAGGTCAGTTTGGGATGAAAGACAACAAACATTACATGTCTAGTAAGAAAACATGAGCATGTTCACTGATTCTACACTGCCAGGCTGCTGGTGCGGTGAGGAGATTCGAAAGACATGGATCCCTCATCCTGCTGTAGGAAGTTGGTGGGATATTATGCCTGTCTAGTGTGTTTGTGTTGACCTCATCATGGACCACAGAACAGTGGGTTTGCAGGAAGTTGAGCAGGGGTAGCCTGGAGAGGTTCTCCAGAGATGTTGGGCATTCCAAATGGCTCCCTGATACCCCTACTCAGCCACGTGTGGGTGTCCTCTTGATTAAGGAGGAGACGGGCTCTTGACCATGCCACTGTGCTCTTGGTCTGGTGTATCCTCCTCTTTCTGCTCCAACTTGAAGTTCTGTGAACAAGGTCATAGGTGAGAGCTGATCCCGCATTTGTCCAATTACAGTTCTAAGGCATTGATTGAGTGGTGGCAAAGGCAGGCAAGACTCGTCTGCTGGATTATGCGTTTACATCTCTGAAGAAATCATCTACTTTTTCTATCGTACCTGAAACCGGGCCTGACTTACCTCAAGCTCCTGTAAAACCTCATCCATGAAGTCCTGGGAACTTTCCTTGTAAGCCACAGCTAATCGAATCGCATCATTGAAGAGCTGAAGGTGAGGCAGAAATGACAGAAGTAGAGCAGTGGGCAGGGTCTTGGACCACCTTATAATCTTCACTGTGCTTCCTCCTCACCCTGATCCCACAGTCAGTGGACTCTGGCTCACCAAATGTGGTCCTCTCTGCTGCATCCAGCCACCCACTGTCCTTGTTTTCCTCCTTTCCCTTCCCTCCTCCCTGGAACTCCAGGACCCATAAGCCACTTCGGCAGACCGCCTCTCGTTTGCCATTACCTTCACAACATTGGTACCATCGGCAGCTGAGACGAAGTACAGGGGCAGGGAAAACTTCTTAGCGAAACTGAAGTTCTTTTGAGTCATCTGTATGTCTGCTGCAGAAAGAAGCAGGGCATTGGCCCGTCCACCCAGGGAAAGGGGAGAGTTTGGAAGGAGGGTCAGTGGAGGCTCTGTGCTAGGAAGTAGGGAAGGGGCAGTCAGTTGACAGAGATCTGTGTCTTGGGAGGGCAGGTTTTGCTGCTGGCATCCCCACTGGGAAGGGAGTATCTTGGGAATGAAAAATGACTGAAGGCTACCCATCCTTGGAAAGAAGGAAATGTGTGAGGTTGGGTCCCCAGGAATTACTGTCACCCAGGTGCAGGGGTGGCCCCACCATCAATTTTATTGGCCACCAGGATGCATGGGATCTCCGGCCTGAACTCCCGAAGTTCTGCATACCAGGTACCCAGGTTCTTATAGGTGATTTTCCTCTGGACATCAAATACCTACAGAGGGTAGAAGACAGTTTAGATGTGTCAAAGTACTTTATCAGTTCCAGACAACATGCACCCAAATAGGTGTATGTAAACTCAGACCGGCACCAGAAGAGGGCCATAGAGAAACCAATGGGCACACACCACAGGTGAAGTCAGTCCCAGACAGAAAAGAGGTAAGCTCAAATACCAAATGCCAGAGCAGGACTGAAACTAAAATGGCTGATGCCCACCCCCCCCAACTCGGTGTGTGTGTGTGTGTGTGTGTGTGTGTGTGTGTGTGTGTGTGTGTGCGTGTGATTTCTGGGGTTACATTGCTCCATTTGCCTTATTTCACCATCTTTTATATTTAGTACCCTTGGTTATTAGAATTAAGAATTTTTAGGTTCTCAAGGGCTTTTGTGCTTAAGGGACTGTGGAAGAACAGGTGATGAGTCCCTTCTGTGACCCCCTCACTGTCCTCATCCACTAGCTGACAAGCTCCTCCAGGTGGCCTTTATGTGCATACCACTATCAGTCTGTGTACCACAGGTAGTCAAGAGTCCTGTGCATGCAGACAGGAAAGAACAACTCTAAACCATCAGAGGAGGCTGATGGAGACACTGGCATCTAAGAAGAGACTGATCACAAGCAACATTTTCATTGAATGGGTATAAACTACAGAAGGAGGAACAGTTGGGGGATGGTGAGAAGAATGGACCAGCCTCTCTGTATCCCCCTGTGCTACTCCTTATGGATGAGATGGTACCCATTCACAATGAGAGCAGTGGTATGTGTATTGTAGGAGGTAGGGCTAGACGGGTTAGGTGGTGTCAAATGCTATAAAATGCCAGGGCAAACTTAATGTTTTGTAGGCAGACTTACAGCAGTGGTGTCAACTTATCCGGCCCGTGTGTTCTTATCAGAGATGCAGCACCTGCTTCCTTCCTTTGTGATTAGAGCCAGAGTGACTTATAGAGCTGTCACCAACCCATACTGCTCCTACCTGGTTCTCTTTTGGTACCCAACCTTGACTTCTAGCTGCCATTCCACACCAGCTCTTACTGACAAAGTGTTCTCACTTGGTGACAATCCCTAGGGTTCATAATTCAGACAACTAGACTATGGGACTGGGGTTCAGCTCCTTAGAACACACATTAAGTATGCACAAAGTCCGGGTTTATTCCCTAGTACCAAACCCAATCCAAGCCAAACTGAATCAAACCTTAAATAGTCTATTGACTCATGCCACAGATGCTTAGCATGGTATTCATGAGAATGTTTTCTCTGTGGATTAAAAGAAAAACACATTTCTTCAAAGCACATAAGAGCGGTGGCCTAGAAAATGAGCTCGGGAGCTGGGAAGCAGGAACTCCCAGGAAACAGAGTTTCCATCTCACTTGAGCTCTGTGCATACCGACTTTTGGGGACTTTTGTGCCGTCTATTACCTGAAGCCATCCATTATTGGGGAACCCATGGTAACTATCCTAGATAGTACAGTGAGAGCCTGGGCTGGTCTGAGAGGGAAAGGTCTTTCGGAAGCAGTGGGTAATGGCTGAAGGTAGTCTTGAAGTTTCACTGTGGGTGTGCTCCATCAGTAACCAGCTACGCCTTTGTCTCAGCCGTGTTTTCCTTGGACACTACAATGGCTACAGGAGCCCAGCTTCTTTGCCTTTCTTTTATCTGCCCCCATCTGAGGACAGTTCCTCTGGCATATTCTTTTTTAGAAGCGCCTGGGTGGCTTTGAACCCTCTCCTATATATCTATATTTGGTAGTGGGGCTCAGGACTGATGAGCCCCTTG
This sequence comes from Peromyscus eremicus, assembly GCF_949786415.1. Classification (NCBI taxonomy): domain Eukaryota; kingdom Metazoa; phylum Chordata; class Mammalia; order Rodentia; family Cricetidae; genus Peromyscus; species Peromyscus eremicus. The sequence continues at coordinate 13,800,048 of NC_081436.1, read as the reverse complement.
TCTCCTTACCCCTTGGGCCCAAACTGTCTAGCACTATTTTTTTTTAACCACCCCGCTGGTTTCATACCATGATGCAGGCGTGAGCCTTGTGGTAGTAGGAGGCATGCATACTCTGGAACCGCTCCTGGCCTGCCGTATCCCAGAAGTCTGCAACATGAACACAGTTCTGTCTGTCCAATGGGGTTGGGGAGTTGGAGGGCAGAGAGACCCCCACGTGCCCCAAGCATTTCCATGCGGGTCTCTATGCAGAAACATGCATGTATTGTGAGGTGTGTATGCAGTGTTACGTGTAGGAAGACCCAGACCCAGAAGGAAGGAAGGACAGAGCAGACGAGAGTCCCAGAAGGGAGAACGTAGGTGCCCTTTGTCCCCCCACTGAAGATATGGGGCCCCAAGACGGAAATTTCCACAGATGGTGGACAGTCGGGATATGTGGCCTAGTGACCCCATGGGAAGGTCATGTCCTACATTTGAGAAGTGGTCAGGCCACAGATATATTTCTTGATACTGGCTGAATGATAATCCCGGCAATGGGGAAGTCTACTCCCTGTCAAAGGCATCTGTGCTCCTTTTCCCTCTGGCAGAACAGTCTTCCAGTGTCTGCTTTTCTACATCCTGGCCTGCACACTAGTCCTGGCCTGGGTGTTAGGAGACTGTACGTCCTGTGTGCCTCCATAAATGCTCTGACTTCCCATTTTTCTTCTTCACTCTCCCATGAGCCTCCTTTCCTACCACCCTCACCCCCCACTCAGCGTGGCCTGGGGGCCCATGCTGCTCACCCACAAGGATGGTCTTGCCGTCTACTGTGGCCGTGTGTTTATACAGAGTCAGAGCATATGTGGACAGTTGCTGTGGCTGACTGGATGCAGGTTAAGGAGCAAAGGTGAATAAAAAGAGGTAAGGGAATGGGGAAGGGGGCGTTTGTGTGAGAGAATGGGCCCCCTCCTTACTTAGCTTTTCTTAATCTTTTGAGACAGGTCTCACTCTGTAGTCCTGGCTAGCCTGGAACTCACTATGTAGACCAGGCTGGCCTCAAACTCACAGAGATCCACCTGCCTCTGCCTCTTGAATGCTGGGATTAAAGGCGTGTGCCACCATGCCTGGTGCTCTTTTTGTTGAGACAATTTTTCCAATATAGCTCAGGGTGGCCTCAAATTTGTGGCTATCCCCCTGACTCTCTCCTCCCTATAAAGAAGTTAGATTTCAAGTTGAATGAATCCTACGACAGACAGATCCAGCTTCAGTGGCACAAGGTCTAAGACAGGGCCTGGAGAATGTCCTGGATACCTAAGTGTGAGGTAACATGGAGCAGGATTTTACAGAAAAGTTGTCTTAAGTGGTGTCATGATGCTAGAAGATGTAACTGTGGATACTTTGAGTCTTTCATGGACAGAGTTCCGATAGGCTAGAGCATCATGGTTGTCCCACAGTAAAAACCACCCACAGGCCAGGCAGCTGACAAAGTATTTACAAACTGAAGTTACTTGTGTGTGGAAACACTGACAGAATACCTAGGGAACAGCATCTCCCGAAGCTGAAATATGTTAGACAGTTTAATGAGCAAAGCTGAAGCAAGACAAGTGGTCCTTGGTATAGACTGAGTGACTGAGGTCTGAGTCTGCGGGGGGCTCTGGGGACTAAGGTCAGTTCTTGCACGCAGCCCTCAGGGGTCCACTTAGGGAACTTTAAGAAGTCTCAGTTACAGCTCCTTACTCCAAATCTGTACAACGGGACAGTGCACAGGATGAGGGAAAAGCTGACACCCCACATTTTTAAAGATTATTCCTACCAAAGACTTGTTAGGCTCTCATTAAAGAGGTGAAATGATTTTCCCACAGCCAGAACTACTAAGAAGGAGGTAAGATTTGCATCCAGGCTTTTGATACAGACTAAGTACTGTCTGCTATTCTTCCTGCCTCCCTGGTAGAAACCCCAATATAAGTAAGCTCTGGACGCAACAGCCTGGATTATATGATGCAGTTTGGGTCAGCAGTGAGGAACTGGTGTGAAGCAAGCCCACGGGTCTCTCCTGGGCTGCTGCTCTAAAGGGGTGGACTGGAGGTTATGATGCACGAGAGTGGGAAAAGCCACAGGAACGAAGGACATTTCAAGTCTTTAAGGATACAATCCATCCATGAGAAACCTCTCCATGAGTCTGTAAGGGAAATGTGCGAGGTCACAGGTCACGTAGCATCTCTATCTTCTTGTCCCTACTTTATCACCCTTGGGCTGACAACTTCGAAGCTACCTGAGACTTTCTAGGTCTTGTGAACTTTCAGCCACAGTTTCTAGTCAAGCCTGCACCATGGGAATCACCATTACCAAGCCCACACAACCAAATGCTGGTGTCACTCTAGGGGTCAATTTGCATGAGGCTCTCTGATCTATTATTTCCATCTCATATACTGTTATACATAGAATTATCCCTGTCTATGCAGGGGAAACTGAGGCCAAGAAGACTATTCTTCAATCAATAGTTATTTTCAAGACTCTGTCATTCCTTAAGGCTTTGCTCAGATGTCACCTGAGCAGGAAGGCGACTGTAATAGATAACAAATTCCACCCAGCTTGTACTCTTCCATCCCTCTCTGTCCTGCACAGAACCCCAACAGAAACACTAGTGGATGTCCTTCAATGCCTCTATCAACCAGAACAGAGTATGCAGCACAGCAGTGTGTGAATATTTAGTCTACTGCTAGCTTCCAATGTCCCGGCAGGGCGCTGGTGCCCAGCCTGTATCTGAACACTTGACGGTGAGCACAGCTAACATGCTTCACACTTCACTTAGTATACAATTTGGAGCCACAGGATAGCCTTGAAACCTTTTCTTGCTCTCACAGCCACTGACTCCCAGTCAGACCATACAGTAAATCTAAACAAAGAACAAAACAACAAACCTCCCACCTCCTGGAAAGATATTAAAATCATACACATATATGATTTACATAACAGTGTATATACATTTTAAATAAAAACAAACAGACAGATTTTAACACTCTTATGATTGTTAATTTCAAAGGTCAACATGATGTAGTCTAGAAACACCTGGGAGAAGGGCCTTGGGGCCTAGAAATACTGAAAACTGGCAGAGAATTCTTGAGTCCCATTGAAACGGAAATGAGGTTTTCTCCCCTACCAGCTTCCTCTAGACAGATTCTACCATGGTCTCTCTAACATTCTGCTTGAGGTCTGAAAGGGGCTGGGAACTACTTGTCTTCAAAATGTCCTAAGAGTTGGGGATTTAGCTCAGTGGTAGAGCACTTGCCTAGCAAGCACAAGGCCCTGGGTTCGATCCTCAGCTCAAAAAAAAAAAAAAAAAAAAAAAAAAAAGTCCTAGAGGCCAGAACTGTGTTAGCCTTCTGATGGTCTGTTAACAACTTAGTTTGTTTTTAAACTGCATTAAGTTAGGCTAAAGCTGACCGAGGAGGTGCTCCTTGGGCTTCTCTCCAGTTCACATTTCTCCAAAGGTCTATCAGTTATTAAGTCAACAATCTGGTCTCCCCTTGCCTGCCACGTTGGTTTCCTGTGGCAGTTCTTTTTTTTTTTTTTTTTTGGGGAGGGGGGTTGAGACAGGGTTTCTCTGTGTAGCTTTGCACCTTTCCTTGAACTCACTTTGTAGCCCAGGCTGGCCTTGAACTCACAGAGATCCGCTTGTCTCTGCCTTCCAAGTGCTGGGATTAAAAGTGTGCGCCACCACCGCCCAGCCCCTGTAGCAGTTCTAAATTCAAGTGTGGACAAAGGGCTGATATTTACTGAGTAATCTTCCATATCTTTACCTTAATTGTATGGGATGTTGTTGAGGTTAAAGCAATTGTAAAATATGACAGAAGAGCTTTAATGTAAGGTGGAGAAATGAATATGGATCCATGAAGCTGGCCTAAAACTAGCAAGGCCTCTAGGAACTCCTCACAGCTGAGTCTGAAGTACAATGTGAGGTGATCTGGGAACTGGTAGGGTGGAAGACTAAATCAGACATTTATGGAGAAACAATTCTATCCTCATTCCTTGAAGGCAGAAATGGGCATGCACCCTCACCTACTCACCCCAAATGGGTGAGAGGTAGGATGCCTGATGGAGATAAGCCAAAAGGACTGTAGAACCTCTCTTCAGCTCTCCAGGCGGAGAGTTTTACACCTGCACAGGCAGGCACTGAAGGAAGAATAATCCAGTCTTCAATATCATCACAGCCAACCATCGTTGCTATCTGTGTTTTCAACTCAGGGAGTCCCTCCAAGAAAGCATCTTTACCACCTTTATTCTACTGGTCACGTTCCTCTCTCCATTCCCACTGTCCCACTCCAGCCATCCCTCAACCCTCACACATGTAGTAACATTCCCACCTCCGCACTCTGTACTGTTCCAGCCATTCCCAGGGTGACCCACTCTACCACTTCCATCAGGACTCAGAAAACTCCCTGATTTCTGTCCCTTCCACTCTCTCCCATTTCCTCATAAATACGGTTAAAGACATAAGGCTGTTCTTCGGCCACACACACTTGGGCTCCAGTCGAGGCTCCCCCTCACCAGCTCATAGAAACCACACTCTTCATCTCTGGAGGACTTTTCTAATCAATCCACTCTGGGATTGTTTTCTCTTCCCTAATCTCCCAACATACTTGGACTTGCCCACTGCGCTGTCTCCCAGACAGATGATCTTCACGTTGTCATGAGCATCATATTTTTCTTGGTCCAGCTCACAATGCTTGCTTCTGTCCCCTGCCATTAGCTCCTGGCCGTAAACAAGAGCCAGCCTTGGAGTCTTGTCACTGTCTGGAAAAGTCAACAAGAGGCCACCATTAGAGATGAGATCTCCCTTCAACTAAATCTATTCCCTTCAACTAAATCTACTTTCTTTTTTTTCCTGAACAGCCGATGGCGCACGCCCATGGACACCCACCCTGACAACCTGGCCACCATCTGCTGAGTCTTAGGGCTGGAGCTTTGCCTCTAGATTCTCCCGTCATTTCCCGTTGCAGGTGTGCTCGGGCCACACCTCCCCTCCTACCTTCCATATTAGATATACCAGTTCCACATACAAGTTTTCTTACTTGTAAAATGCAAAGCAACAAACAACAGCAAACAGTGCCTAAGTCACATGGTAAGGCTGATATCCGGTAAAATTGAGGTGACACTAACCACACAATCTATGGTGCCTGGCCCACACTCTCGAACCACCTTCCCTTCCCACCTTGCTGACATCAGTAGCTGCCTCACACTCCCGTCACCTTGGTATTCCTCAAAACTTTTTTTGCAGGTGTTATTTTTAACCTCCAGGACGGTGGTTCTCAACCTTCCTAAGGCTGTGACCCTTTAATACAGTTCCTCATGATGTGGTGACCCCCAACTGTAACATTATTTTCATGGCTACTTCATAACTATAATTATTGCGACTGTTATGAATTGTAATGCAAATACCTCTGTTTTCCGATGTTCTGAGGAGACCCCTATGAACAAGTCGTTTGACCTCCGCAGGGGTCATGACCCCCAGGTTGAGAAATGCTGCTCTAGTAGTTTCAACCGTTTCTTAAATGTAGATGATACAAACCACACCTACACCAAGATTTTGTCCTTCACTGCCTGAACTCTGATCTTTAACTGCTCATGAGGTTTGTAAATAGGAGACTAGGGCATATAGGAATGTTACATGTTAAACATAAACAGTACTTTAGTTCTGTGCAAACTCACACTCCTCATATTTCCATAAGTACAAGACAGCACTACCACTCAACGTCAACACTGGTGTGCGACATCATCTCTAGCCTGGTCCACTCGCCTCACACCCAAATAAGACTCGGCAAACAAAACTGCTAGGAATGCACAACAATCCAGATTCTTCGCTAACTGGGCGCACAGCAATTACACCAAGGCACAGCGGCAGGAATTCGCGCTCACTGATCATTAACTCGAGCAGACACCGAAGCGGGCTCAACTGGCTGCAGTGAGGGCTAGGACACAGGCGTGGGCACTAGCCTGGCATAAAAAACAACAACAACAGGGTCCCGCGTTGGCACGACTGATTGTATTTCCTTCCACACAGCCACGGCCTCAGCTCACGCAGGAGCATCGCGAGGACTCTGCCCCCTTCTACCTCCATCCTGCAAAGGGAGTGGTCCGTTCGAAACCAAACCTCATCTATCGATTCGCGAAGGAACCCCTCAGTGACTGTCACTGTCCTCACGGTCTAGGGGGGAAAACTCTCTTTCGTGTGACAAACGTTTTTAGGCGCCCGCCAGGCCTAACCACCATCTCCCCTAAGGGACTCGAGAACTGCGGTCGGGCCTCGGCCCGGTCCCCGCCTTCCCTCCGCCCCACCTCTCAGGCGGGTTCTCCAGGCCCTCTGTCCTCGCTTCGGCTTCGGGGGACCCGGGACACCGCCGATGCGCTCGCCCACCACAGCCCCTGGACCACAAAGGCAGCTGGCTTACCCGCTAACAGGCGACCGCACTCCGGTAGCGGCTTGGCCGCGTCTCTGCCGCTGCTATGCGACCGCACCAGGACCCCGAGCTGGGCTGTCCGGCAATGGCCCGAAGGACCCCATTGGGGCGCGGGCTGGCTAGCGCAGTGCCTGGCTGCCTGGCGCCTTCCAAGGATGCACATCTGGTCCACGGGCCTGGAGCACCACAGAGTGGGTGCACTGGACGACTGGCCAGGGTTGGGAGTGGGAACCGCAGGTTAGAGAGGCATCTGACCAGCAACAGGTTGCTGCAGGTTGTGATACCCTTGATAGCAAGTTTCTCAACTTTCGTCATCTGTGGTCTGTCACTGTATTCTATTTATGCGGTCATATGAATGTGTGGGTTGTGGGGAAAAATTTGGTAACTGTATAAAGTCTCTGAACGTGCAGTTGAATGAAAAAAAGAAATAAAAAGGAAGGAGATGACTGCTCCTAAGTATGGTGGGGAAAGTTTATTGTTGATAAAAGGGAGAGCATAGCCAGAGGTAGGAGTGGACATGATCCTGGGTTGGTGCATGTGGTGAGGGGAGGGAGGTTTTGGGTTGACTTGAGTTTCATTTAAAAAAAAAAAAAAAAAAAAAAGACTAAATTTTGGCTTGGGATTAGGACAAACATACTTCTGCCATTTTGTGCTATAGCAACATTCTCAGCATTGATCATGATATCTAAACTGTGAAATCAACTATGAAAAATGGAATATCCAAAGTTCAGCCAAGACTTAATATCTTATTAAATAAAACTAAAATTAAACAAGCACATCCAGATTTTGTTTTAATGTTAATAAATTTTAATGTTAAAATTTATGTGTGTATCAGAGAATTGTTGTAAAATAAAGTTAAAACACAATTCTATATAATTTATCATCAGTAAATGTTTGAGTCGTGTAGCTATTTTATATACCTGTATACCTGAGTATACCTAAAAATTTCTGGGGTGAAAGAGGCCATGAGAAGAAACCATGTAAGAAGCTTTGGCCTAGACAGCCTTACGTGAACAGAAGTTAGGAGAGGAGCCCCACCCTGTTCTAGCAGTTCTGGGTTTATCTGGCAGGTATTTGGGAAAGCAGACCTTAATGCTGTGGACTCCTCGAATCTGCTGCTACTGGGCCCTCCTAGGGCAGTGATAGGGTTGTGTGATCTCAGTTTCTGAGAAGGTTGGAGGATTGGATGAGATACAACAGAGCATGACACATAGCATACATGGACAGTTTGGCTAAAAAGCCTTTGTAACCAAAGGCTCTCAGGGGATGGGGAGAATTGTTCCAAGTGGGCGGGAAGAAACACTTGGACACCATAGCATCTCCATTTTAATCCTGAGATCAGGGTGCTCCTTGAAGATGAAGGGAAAGAGCCTATGACCAGATCTGAATTTTTGGGTCCTGGGAGACAGACATGTTCTACTTCCCGAGGCTGGGGCATTGAAAGATATTAAAGGTAAATTAAAGGTAAAATTCCAGGGAGGTGTCATGTCAAGGAAGACTCTAGATGTCTGGTAAATATCATACTTGTTGTTTGGCTACTTGCCTCCTGTAATATTAGAGGGAGGGCACTAGGCAGGACTTGCGGGTTGTGGTCCTTCAAGTGGATGGATTGATACCCTCATTCGGCTGGGGCTGTGTGACTTCTATGACCTCCAGGCCACTTTAAGTTACTTGGTTGGTGTCCTGCATTCTGTCTTTTGTTAGAGACTGCTTTTTCAACTGTGAATTTAAAACAATTTTTTTTTTTGGAGACTGTCTCAGTCTATGGTCCAGGATGGCCTCAAATTTATGACAGTCTTCTACCTCAGCTAAGATTACAGGTGTGTATCACTCCTCCTGGCCCAACTCTGACCTTTCGATGGCTGTTAAGGAATTATATTTCCTTTGGGCTAGAGAGATGGTTAAATTGTTGAGAGCACTGACTGCTGTTCTGGAGAACCTGAGCTCCATTTCCAGCACCCACATGGTGGCTCACAACCATCTGTAACTACAGTTCCAGGGGACCCGACACCTTTTTACTGTCTGTTGTGGGTACCAGGCATGCAGACAAAAACTGTCTACACAAAGGAATAAATAAATAAATAAACAAATAAAAGAAATTATATTTTCTTCTTGGCAAGGTCCACTTTTGCTATGGGAAGCCCACCAGCTTAAGCAGCCTTGCCCTAAGAGACAATTTCATACGTATGATGGTAGATTACGCTGTTCTTAATGACTGAATGAGGTGCACTGTTGTGTGTTTGAGGTAGTAAGACTTCTGCTTCCTGCTGGGACAGAAATGCCTCCTACACAGTGCTGCTGGACCACCTTTGTGCTCCGTGCCAAAGCTTTGACACTCTTTCTCTATGGAAGCTCTCTTGTTTGTTTGTGCCAGGGGGAATATGTTGCTCAGAATCTGCTGATGAAGATCAGGCTACATTAATCTGGCAACTACTTCCCCCTTAGCCACTCCCATTTTCTCAGGTTAGGGTTGCACAGGTGCTGAGCTGGTGGTCTTTTACGATCAGGCTAGCAGCTAGTTGTGTTCATTGTTAGTGCCAGTTTTATTAAATAAATGGAACCACAACCCATGTTCACATTAAGAATTCTGACAGAGCCGGGTGGTGGTGGCACACGCCTTTAATTCCAGCACTTGGGAGGCAGAGCCAGGCAGATCTCTGTGAGTTCGAGGCCAGCCTGGTCTACAGAGCGAGATCCAGGACAGACACCAAAACTACATAGAGAAACCCTGTCTCGAAAAATAAAAAATAAAAATAAAAATAAAATAAATAAAATAAAAAAAGAATTCTGACAGAAGGCAGTAGCAGCATTAGTTCTTGATTCCTACTCATGTTGAGTGTTAGCATGCTTGTGAAATACACGAGCTCATTCTTAAGGCTTTTAATGTCCCATTTTAGAAAACCCAGATTCAGTTGCTCATTCCATTTCTTCAGTAGGCTGTCACACAAAAAAACAATGTATGTGGTAGAATATTATTTTAAAGTGTGTTACATTTGTTTATGTTGTGGGCCATTTATTTAATGATGCAAAGACGTGTTGCATTCTTTTATGTAGCATTTGTTTAACTCTGTGAAGCTGTGGTGCTGTGCCTGTCCAAAATACCTGCTTGGTCTAATGAAGAGCTGAGTGGCCAATAGCAAGGCAGGAGAAAGGATAGGCGGGGATGGCAGGCAGAGAGAATAAATAGAAAGAGAAACCTGGGAGGAAAAGAAGAAAGAGAAGAGAACAACAAGAGGAGGATGTTAGAGGCCAGCCACCCAGCCACCCAGCCACCCAGCCAGCCACAGAGTAAGAATGAAAGTAAGATATACAGAAGTAAGAAAAGGAAAAAACACCCAGAGGCAAAAGGTAGATGGGATAATTTAAAGCTAACAAAAGCTGGCAAGAAACAAGCCAAGCTAATGCCTGGCATTTATAATTAAGAATAAGCCTCCATGTGTGATTTATTTAGGAGCTGGGTGGTACCCCCCTCCCCCAAAGAGCAAAAACAGCCAACAACATTTTGGTGCTCAACATGGGGCTAGAGTAAAAGAAAAACAACAGCATCCTTATGAGCTTTATTGGTCATTCTGGGCCACACAATGTGTCCATAGTCTGAAGAAATAATGGGTTTTTACCCAAATCTGTAAAGTTGCCCTATTTCTGTTTTTTAATTCATTCTCATATATTTTTGTGTGTATATGTATGTTTGTGTATGAATGCATGTGTGTGGAGACCAGAGGTCAACACTGAGTATCTTTCCATTCACTCTCCAGCTTATTTTTTGACACAAGGTCTCTTTTATCTGAAGCTTACCCATCAGTTAGATTGGCAAGAAGTGAACCACAGGGATCCTCCTGTCTCCACAGTCCCAGTACCTCCTGTCTCCACAGTCCCAGTACCTCCTGTCTCCACAGTCCCAGTACTTCCTGTCTCTGTCTTTCCTTCTGCTTGGTTGAGGAATGAGGCTGCTTCATCTTCTCTGAGAGCAACCCTGCCTTTCTGACTTATTTAATTGGGCCCCGGGTCTATGCTCTTACTGTAATGTATAAAATGGTGAACGTGTCTCTTGCCACCTTGCTCTCTCCTATGTCTCCCCTCTCCCTCCTGTCTCTACCCCCTCCTCCTTTCTGCCCTCACTATATTCTCTTTTCACCTCCATTCTACCTCTCTCCTCTCCCGTTCTCCCTCCTCTCCCGCTCTCCTATCCCCCCTCTCTCTCCCCTCTCTCCCCTCTCCCGCTCTCTCCCTCCTCTCCCCCTCTCTCTCTCTCCTCTCCCCTCTCACTTTCCTCTCTGCCTCGCTCTCTTCTCTCTCCTCACTCTCATTGCGCTCTCTGATCTCTCTCTTCTTTGTTCTCTCTTCCTTTTTTCATCACTTTCTGCATTCTCTCTGCTCTCTCTTCTCTCGTTTGATTTCACCTCTCTTCTCTGTCTCTCTCTCCTCACGTTCTTTCTCCTCTCTTGTCATTCTCACTCCTCTTTCTCTGATCTCATCTCTCTTCTCTCTCTGTTTGCTCTCATCCTTTCCGTTTTCTATCTACCCTCCCTGTTTCCTCTTCTTTTTCTCCACACATTCACTTCCTCCTGTCTCCCCTCTCTGGTCTCTTTCCTCTCCCTCTTCTGACTCATTGTTCATTCTCTCCTCTCCCCTGACCTCACTTATCCCTCCTCTCATTCTTTTGCTCTTCTCTCTCTTCTCCATTCTCTTTCTCTTGTCACTCTCTTCTCTTTCCTTTTAGTCTCTCTCTCTCTCTCTCTCTCTCTCTCTCTCTCTCTCTCTCTCTCTCACCTCTCTCTCCCCCAGTCTTTCTCTCCTTTCTCTCTCCTCTCTGCCATCTGTCTCTTTTCCCTCCAACCTCTCTGTTTCCTTCTGTCAAGTTGGAGGCTGAGAATTCACCTCACCAGAGAACTGTCCTGCCTTTCCTTTCCTACTCCACTATTTGGAAGTCTGTGCTCTTACAGTAGTGAATAAAGTGGTCTGTGTCCCTCCTCCTACCTCTCTTTTCTCCCTCATTTCTCTCTCTCTATGTCTCTCTCCTCTCTGCAACTCCTGTATCTCTGATTTCCGTCCTTCTTCTTATATATACTCTTGCTGTTCTCTCTCTCTCTCTCTCTCTCTCTCTCTCTCTCTCTCTCTCTCTCTCTCATTTCTCTCCTCTTGTGCTCTCTCCTGATGCTAGTCAAGCAGCACACATGAAAATACATGTAAAGGACTGTGCATGGATTCAATATTACTTGAGTGATCACGTATGTTCTCATAAAGGTAAAGGACTGTGCATGGATTCAATATTACAGGAGTGATCACGTGTGTTCTCATAAAGGTAAAGGACTGTGCATGGATTCAATATTACAGGAGTGATCACGTGTGTTCTCATAAAGCAGTGCACCTGTGCCCCAGGTCACACCTAGTCAGGAGAAGTGCAGACAGCTGTGCTCTTGAATGCTGCTAATCTGGAACAGCAAAAGCACGTGAGTTCAGGAGTGTGGCTAATCAGGGAAACTGCAGACACCTGCGCTCAGGGCTGTAAGTAATCAGAAAATTGCAAACACCTGTGCCAGGGCTTCAACTAATCCGGAAAAACAAGGACACCTGTATTCAGGCTGGCAGATAATCAGGAAATCATAAACACCAGGGGGAGCACAGCCAGTCAGGAAGAGGGCAGACAGCTGTGCCTAGGGTCACATCTAACTAGTAAGAGTGCAGACACGGTATCCAGGTGAATATCTAATTGGGAAAGGAGAAAAAAAATCCCTTTTGCCCCTGCCAGTATTGTTTGACTGTCTGTGTGGTGATTGGTGCACATAGAACCCAAAAGAGTCTGTCAGGCTTCAAAGTCAGGCAGCTGAAACTGGAGGTCAAATACCGAGTGTGGACACAGATTTATACACACATTCAAGTGCTGGTGTGGAGTCCAAAATGACTTGTTTTCGCCCATCACTGGGTAATCTGTGGTGGGCTAGTGTAGGCTGGACGAGTCAGTATCAGCGGTATTGAATTGCGTTCAGGAGTCAAACGCCGACCAACAGACCTTTCTACAATTTATTTGCACGAAAGGAGAACCTAGGAACTTTGGAGGAAACAAACATCAAGGACTATACCTAGCAATCACCATTAAGCATCCTTTTCATCCAGTTGTGGGGTGTGAGTGTATATGCTTGTGTGTGAACATACAGAAGGCAGAGGCAGAGGGAGAGATCAGGGGCTCAAGTGTCCTCTACCACTCAGTACCTCGCTCATTGGAGACGAGGTTCTTGATGAACCTGATTTCAGAGCAGCTCGATGACCTGGCAGTGAGTTCAGGACCAAGGTGAACAGGTTCTGAATGTGAGGAGCTGTTCCCAGTCACCAAGAAACACTAGACACTTGAGGGCTTAGGTTTGGCTACAGACTTGATTCTTAATGCTTGTTTAAGCTAGTGAAGACAATTTGGAATTAAGTTATAATGTCCTAGCTTAAATGCCCATGAAGTCTGGTGTGTGTGGTGTGTGTGGTGTGTGGTGTGTGGTGTGTGTGTGTGTGTGTGTGTGTGTGTGTGTAAACCAGACTGTTTCTTCTTCCATTGCTTCACCTTATGTGTGTATGTATGTGATGTTGGGGGAGGAGAGGCATACACAGGCCATGGACAGAACAGACTTTTGGAGACAGATTCTCATGGAGCTGGCCAACAAGACCCTGGGACCCACTTTCTTCATGGAGGGGTGCGGGTACTACCAAGTCTGTCTTTTTTACATGAGTTCTGAGGATCAAGCTTAGGTCCTCAAGTTGTGTGACAATTCTATAAAGCTGTACTTTATAGAATCATTTTCCTAGCCCCATTATTTAATTTATTGAGACAGTCCCATGTAGCCCAGGCTCACTATGTAATTGAGGATGACCTTGCGCTCCTCACCCTCCTCCTGCATCTGCTTCCAGCTAGGTACCACCTCCCCCACCCCCACCCCATACTGGGGTTTGAACCTAGGCCCTGTGCACTCTACTACCAAGCTATATTCTCAACTCTATAATGTGGTTTTTGATATCTAACAGATGACTCACAAAGTAACCTCAATACACTTTATGTACTTCTGATGTCCTCCTCTGTCCACAGCACATGGAAATCTGTGCACACACACCATGCTATTAAGTCTTCTGAGTGAGACATACACTCATTGAGGTCATGTTCAGGGATCGACACCTGTACTTAACTGTGATGAGAAACAACATCTTACAGATGGACATTGTTTAAGTTAGTGTTCTATGGCTGTGAAGAGACAAAATGATGACAGCAAGTCTTGCAAAGGAAAGCATTTAATTGGGGCTTGCTTATAGTTTTAGAGGTTTAGTCCATTATCAGTATGTTAGGTAGCATGGCAGTGTGCAGGCAGACATGGTGCTGGAAAAGGAGCTGAGAGTTCTACACCCGATCCAAAGGCAGCAGGAAGAGAGAGACTCTGGGACTGGCTTGGGCTTTTGAAACCCCAAAGCCCACCTCTAGTGATACGCTTCCTCCAATAAGGCCACACCTCCCCCAACAAAGCCACACCTCCTAATCCCTAACAAGTAGTGCCATTCCCTAATGATCAAACTTTTAAATATATGAGCCTATGGGGGCCATTCCTATTCTAACCACCACAGACATCAACAGGTCAATGCCTACTGGTGATTTGGATATCAAGAAACACCCTCACATCTCCAAAAACTAAAATGTGGGCATTTATACTTATCTGACGTAAAACAAAACAAGGTAGAGTGATGGCTCAGACGTTAAGAGCTCTTGCTTTTCCAGAGGACCTGGGTTCTAGCCTATCACCCGCATGATAGCTTACAGTGGTCCGTAACTCCAGTTCCAGGGGATCCAGCACCCTCTTCTGGCCTCTGAGTACACCCGGCACTCATACATGTAAAATTAAACAGGTATACCACAGTATGAATTGTGGAATCATATTACCCATTTGCCATCACAGAATTGCATTAGGCGATTGCATTGTACCATTGTGTTAAAACAACACTCGAATGTGACATCACATGACTCATTGTTATGTCACAAAGGTAAAGTGAGATAATCCAAGGCTCCGTTGTACCATCATGTGATATTATGATACCACAGGGCTCTTGTGAGGTGATCTCACAGTGCCCCAATGGACACTAGAATGTCCACTGTGACAGTACAGTGCTCCACAATGTGCCACTAGGCATCACCATATATGTATTGTACCGTCAAAATACCCTATTGTTCCACTGAGTCAATACAATGCCCCATCATGTCATCACCATGTGATGATGGCACAACAATGTTGAACTATGCCATCACAACATTAAAATATGACATCACAGTGTACCATTATACTACCAAGCTGACCTTGGATATCATAAATCATTATTCTGACACAAGCAAAATCCCATTGTAGCACTTGATGTTTCCTTATGACGTCACAATCTTCAAATACTATATCACAATGCTTCACTGTGACACCATAAAGCGAATTTTGGTTATTTAGTGCTGGGCATGGTGCTGCTCATCTGTAATCCTCAGGAAGCTGTGGTAGGAGGACAGAGAGTTTTGGAGCCAGCCTGGGTTATATAGAAGAATCCTTTCAAAACAAAAAGAGAAAATGGACTGGAGACTGTCTTGGAAGTGTGCTTGTCTGGCATGCTTGAATCCTTGGGGTTCATCCCCAGCACTGCAAAGACTGGTCACGGTGGTGCACAATGGAGGCAGGAGGACTTGAAGTTCAAGGTCATCTGTTGTGGAATACTAATTTAAGATGTGTTACATTCGATTATGCTGTGGAATATTTGCTTAGTGATGCAAAGATGTGTTACATTTGTTTGATTAAATAAAATTAATCTGGGGTCAGGAGGCTGAGTCAGCAACTAGCTGACAGGAAATGGTAGGGAGAACTGTGTGCAGCTAGGGTTCTTAAGTGGGGACTGAACAGAAGGACACCCTGTTTTTGGGGAGATGCGAGCTAGGAGAGAAAGTTAGCTACTTTCTATTCATCTTCTCTGAGCGAGCAGAATTTCACTTCAACCTTTGAGTCCTGAGTTTTATAGAGGGATAGAGATCTAGATAAAGTTCCTGTTAGCACTGTGATAGAGCCAGTGCCTGAGGGAACAGAATTCCCGCCTGGCTAAGGCCAGTGTGGCCAAACCGCAACTGGTACCTTTAGAGTTGCAATTGCCAATTAGGACAGCTGTTGCTTAAGAGGCAACTACTGAATTTAATGAAAAACAACAGCCATCCTTAGCAATATAGTTAGTTGCTGCTGACATGGTATACATGAGACCTTACTAAAAAAAAAAAAGAAAAGAAAATAGTATGAAGTACTTGAACCCCTGGGTTTCCACTTAAGCACTAATGCTCTTGCTATCATGATAGGAAGTATGTGATAGCAATTTATAGTGTTTTATACAATTTAATGTTTGTGTTGGATACTATTGTGAGCTTAAGTTTATTAACTGCTTATTTTCTCTCTGCCTTTCTGTCTCCCTCTCTCCCTTTCTTTCCATCCCTTGCCTTGCATATGTGTATGTGTGTATGTGTGTGAGACAGAGAGAGACAGAGACAGAGAGACAGAGACAGAGAGAGAGACAGAGAGAGACAGAGAGACAGAGAGAGAGAGAGAGAGAAAGAGAGAGAGGGAGAGAGAGAGAGAGAGAGAGAGAGAGAGAGAGAGAGAGATTGAAATAAAATGGCCCCAAAGGGAGTGGCACTATTGGGAGGTGTGGCCTTGTTGGAGGAAGCATGTGACTGTGGAGTAGGCTTTGAGGTCTCATATATGCTCAAGCCACGCCCAGTGTCGGAGACCATTTCCTGTTGCCTGCACAAGATGTAGAACTCTCAGCTACCTCTCCAGCACCACATCTGCTTGTACGCCACCATGTCGTACCATGATGACAATGGACTGAACTAATGAACTGTAAGTGAGCTCAATTAAATGTTTCCCTTTCTAAGAGTTGCTGTGGTCATGGTGTCTCTTCACAGCAATAGACACCCTAACTAAGACAGAGAGAGAACAACTTCTTTCAGGAACTAGATCTCTCTTTCCACCTTCTCTGCCATGTTTCCCTTGTTTCTGTCGTGCTGTGTACTCCAGGCTAGCGGGCTCAGAGGCTTCTGCCTGATCCTCCTGTGTCTGCCTCCCATTTCTCTGTGTGAGTGCTGGCATTACAGATGCACGCCACTGCACATGGCTTTCTCTGTGGGTTCCGGGGGGTTGAACTCAGCTCACAAGACTTGTAAGATAAGCACTTCTCTCTGATGAGCCATTTCTCCAGTGCGCAATATTGTTCTTTGAGACAGGCTTTCTTGCTGACCCTGAAGCTCAGCGTTTTATGTGGGTGCTGCCAATCTCTGTTCACGCTTTCGAGGCAAGCACTTTACCCAATGAACCATCTCCCCAGGTCTTATATTAACTGATTTAATAGTAACAATTCTATGAGGCAGACGTTACTATTCTCATCCAAAATAGGAGGTAACTGAGGCCGGAGAGTGTGGATAACTTGTCTACAACATAGTGAATGGTTCCCCAGCGAAACTGACTCGAATCCCATTTTCCTTTCAACAGGACAAGCATGGCTGCTGTAATATTCTGAGCAACAGAAAGGAAGGACACAAAACCATTGTGTGGACAAGATCTTCGACTCTCTGAAGAAGCAGGGACTGAAATGGGGGCACCATGGCAGTTACCACAAAAGAGGACAAGATTACCCATTTAGGTTCTGTGGTGACTAGTTTCATGTCAACTTGACATAAAGCTAAGTCATCTGAGAGGAGGGAACAAATGCCTTCATTAGAATGGGCTGTGGCCAAGGCTGTAGGGCATTTTCTTAATTGGTGATTGATGTGTATGGAAATGTAAGCAAAATTTACCCTTTCTTCCCCAAATTTCCTTTGGCATGGTGTTTCTTTACAGCAATAGCTACCTTGAGGATGACAGGGTCTCAAGATAACAGCAGTGTACCACTAGGTGGCAATAGAGCCTAAGAGCTGTAGTTCACAGTCACCTGCCTTTACAGATTGACGCAAGTACAAAATAAATCAGGGGTTTATACTCGATGTCACCTTCCCTCTCCTGGGTCTCCTGTATTCCAGCCTCAGACTTGCTGTGCAGCTGAGGATGACCTTGACCTTCTGGTCTTCCTGCTTCAATCTCCCCAGCGGGATTGCAGATGTGTGCCACTATTTTGGTTTTGCTGTGCTGACAGAAGAATGGGAAATCTGTGCCATCAGGGATGTTACGACTCTGGCCAGATGGCACCAATTTTATAGTCTCCATGGTCATAAATAAAGCTGTCAACTCTGGTGCCCAGAAAAAGAAACTCAAGACATTTGATACTTGCCAAACACGGTTTCTGTCCAAATGTGCTGCATTAACCCTACCTACTCCTCTCCAGCCGTTTCATCCACAGTTTCTTTTGAGGTCTGGGAATCTAAATGGGTATGCATGCGGGGCAGAGTCAAGGTTGATGTGGGAAAGCAGAACCCAAGAGAAATTCTTATTCATCAGCCGGCAAGAGAGTATGGTAATGGGGCAGTGTTACAAGGCGATCATGGGCATTTTCTCTTTCCTTTTGAAAGAACATGATGTTTTCCTTCTGTTTCTGTTTTAATACTTCAGTAAATGGTAAATACTGTGGATGGGTTTCTCCTTATTTTTGAGAGAACATCTCTTGTAGCGTAGGCGAGCTTGAACTCCAGATCTTCCCACCTTCACCTCTTCAGTGCTGGGAATACAGGTGTGCACCACTATGCCTGTGATTGCTGAATTTTTGTTTTGAGAAAGTGTCTCTCTGTGTAACCCTGGATGGCTTAAAACATGCTACTGCAAGAAGTAAAAAATGGTGAGTGAGATGGTTCATCCAGCAAAATAAGCTTTATGAGCTTGTATCAAAAGCCGATGACCAGAATTTGGTACCCAGAACCCACAATGGAAGGAGAGAAGTGATACTCAAAAGTAGTCCTCTAACTCTTCATGTATACAGACACACAGACAGACACACACACACAGACACACACACATACTTTAATAAAATAAAATTAGGTGTGTGAATGGAATTTTAAGGTATTTAAATTTTTGTATGTATAATATGTATATACATAATTTATTTTTATGCATGCATTCATGAATATTTGGCCTTCATGTATGTAAGTGTACTATGTGTGTGCTGTGCCTGAGGAAGCCTCAGATCCCTTGGAACTGGAGTTACAGTCAATTGTAAGCTGCCATGTGAGTTCTGGGAATTGAACCCAGGTCATTTCTAAGAGCAGCAAGTGTTCCTAACCACCTAGCCAACTTTCTAGTCTTTAAATTGAATTTTTTTTAAGAAGTAAAAGAAATGTAAACATATTTTATAGCACAAAGTGGTGGGTGCTGTGATGAAAAACAAAACAAGAATTAGTCATGAGGATTAGAGATTTCACTTTAATCCAGTACACATGAGGGAGACCTAGGACTGATTCCCAACACTGTATGAAACAGATGTTTTGGCAACATTAAGTAACATAACAAGAGTCAAGTGACCTGAGCATGGTCCCCTGGCCAAATGTAACTCTTACTGTAGGAGCAAGAAGCCACCCTCCTCTTCCCCATTTCCTTCTCCTGCTGTTTTGTTTCTGAGACAGGTCTCACTTGTGTAGCCCTGGCTGGCTGGGAAACTCATTATGTAGACCAGATCATCCCGGAACAGCAAGGTCTACCTATCTCTTGCTCTCAAGTGCTGAGAACAAGGGCATTTGGTACCACTCTGCGTTTTGTTTGTTGTCTTTAGTTATGATTTGAGACAGGCTCTCGTGTAGCCCAGGCTGGCCTCCAACTTACAATGTAGACAAGGATACCCTTGAACTTCTTCTGATCCTCTTGCCTCAGCCTCCTGATATTACAGGTATGCAGTACCACCACTGGCCTAGCATGTCGAAAGCAAATGACCCCCACTGTCCCCAGAACCACCAAATTCTTACTAGTACACTGAATAGGATCACTTTCACAGCTTCTCTGAACCATTGGCATGCCATCCAGAGCTGCTGGGCTCTTTTTCATCACCTCAGGGAGCTGTAACCACAGAATAAAATCAACTCCAAAGAAATCTGAGTCATGAGTTGGAAAAAGCTGGCTTCCGGATGCTCTCAAGTCTCTTGATCCCGCCATACCTGATACCTTGTTGACTCTTTGATTATGTCAATAATTTTCTTTCATCCCCTTGAAACTAGCTTAATTTCTGCCATAGACAACCAAAAACGTTCTATTAAAAGTTGCAGATTATTTTAGGGACTACGTGCTTGTGAATATGCATGAATGTAGAGGCTAGAGGTCTGTGTCAGGGGTCTTCAACCCCTCTCTACCTTAATAAGCACGTATGTGGTGATATTTTGTTTGTGCTCTGACAAATAAAGCTTGCCTTGAGATTAGAGGGTGGAGCTAGTCACTAGTTAATGACAGAGGCCAGGCATTGGCAGCACACACCTTTAATCCCAGCACTTGGGAGGAGGAAGCAGGAAGATCAGGAGTTCAGGGTTGTCCTGGGCTATAGATTGATCCAGTCTAAAAGAGAAGCAGAGCCTGTTGGTGGAGGCTCATGCCTTTAATCCCAGCACTAGGGAGGTGGAGATAGGAAGTGATATGACTAGGTGGAGAGAGGAATATAAGGCAGGAGACAGGAGCTCACCCCCTTTTTTGGTCTGAGTTGTCATGGAGGTAAGAGGTGATTTTGGCTAGCTCCTCTGATCTTTAGCATTTACCCCTATATCTGACTCCAGGTTTTTATTATTAAGACCAATTAGAATTTGCACTACACACATGCATGTGTTCGTGTGCGTGTGTGTATGCACGTGCACGCGTGCCTGGGAATATGTAAGTATGAGCACACGGTGTGTGCACCTGGGAGAAGATTTCTTTGTTACTCTCCAAATTATTCCTGTAAGATATTTGTCTCTTTCTGAACCTGGAGTTCATGTTTATCCAGCTGGGCCGGGAGCCAGCAAGCTCCATGGATCTTCCTGTCTAGCCCCCATCCCACACAACACTGGAGTTATTTGCAGTTATAGGTTATAGGCATGTCCAGCTTTTTCACATGGTGCTGAGGGTCCTCACGCTTGCATGGCAAGCGCTTTACCCACTGAGCCGTCTTCCCAGCCTCACAGGCGGATCTGCAGCAATTGGAGGCTTAAGAAAGCAAAGTCAGATCATAACACACAGCAGTGGAAACTGTACGGTCGTAGATGAGGTCAAGAGCAGCGGGCCACAGCACAGAGGGTGCAGGGGACCCCAGAACATTCTGAAAGTCATCCCAACCAACTCAGGAAGTGAAATCTCACTCTGAGTCTTCCAGTTAACAGCTGTTTCAGCCTATAAACAGAGCTTCTGAACGAGAGCAAGCACTTTCTGAAGTCTATAGAGGGCTGTTTGTTGCCAGTTTTGTTAGTAAAATGCAAGGAAGTCCTGCATACCTTTGCCACCCAAGTGCAGCCATGGGGATGGGGGGGGGGCTGATTTCCTCCCCCCAGGTTGTAAACTTGTCTTGTACAATTCAGCCTCTCTTGTTTTGGTAAAACATCCCCTGTTGCTGATTGGTCAATAAATAAAACACTGATTGGCCATTGGCTAGGCAGGAAGTATAGGCGGGACAAGAAGGAGAATAAAGCTGGGAAGTGGAAGGCTGAGTCAGAGACACTGCCAGCCGCCACGATGACAAACAGCATGTGAAGATGCCGGTAAGCCACAAACCACGTGGCAGGGTATAGATTTATAGAAATGGATTAATTTAAGCTGTAAGAACAGTTAGCAAGAAGCCTGCCACGGTCATACAGTTTGTAAGCAATATAAGTCTCTGTGTTTACTTGGTTGGGTCTGAGTGGCTGTGGGACTGGCAGGTGACAGAGATTTGTCCTGACTGTGGGCCAGGCAGGAAAACTCTAGCTACAATTCCCCACAGCTGCCTGGTAGTGTGTGTGTGTGTGTGTGTGTGTGTGTGTGTGTGTGTGTGTGTGTGGCTTGTGTCGATGAGGAATTCCCACTGAGCAGCAGGACACCAGCCCTTTGGAACGCCTGGGTGTAGTGGGTGTAGGATAGCAACTAATTGCTCCACTCAGGAGAAGCGGGCTTTCTTTGATGGTAAAACAAGCAGATATTTATTTTCACCAGACATCTTTTAAACAGACACCATGACCCCAGTGGCAAAGCTCTTCTTTATTTTCTCTTCAAAAAGTCATATTTTCAGATAGCCACGGTGGTGCAAGCCTGTAATACCAGCCATTGGGAGGCTGAAGCAGGAGGATTGCTAAAAGTCAGAAACTAGCTTGGGCTACCCCCCTCCCACCCAAAAAAAACCCCAAACCAAAACAAAACCCGAAACCAGATCTGGGAGCCAGCTCAGCTGATGTGACGGCTGTTCTCGGTTGTCAAACTTAGCTACATCTGTAATTAATTAAAACCCAGGCTGGGCACACCTGTGAGGAAGTTTTTCTTAATTAAATCATTTGAAGCGGGAAGATCCACTTCTAATCTGGGCCTTTGAAGTAGGAAGATCTACCTTTAATCTAGGCCACATTTTCTACAGGCAGCTTATGTAAAGGACATGGAAGAAGGAAGCTTGCTCTCTCTTTGACTGTTTGCTCTCACTCTTGCAAGTCCATTCCTTCACTGGCATCAGAGCTAACATCTAGTCTTGTGGACTGAACAACTAATGGAATCTCGGACCTTCCGTTGGTAGATAGCCATTGTTTGACTAGCAGGAACAGAGCTGGTAAGCCATTGTAATACCGCCCCCCACCCCCATATAGGTTCATTCTATAAATTCCGTTCATCTAGATAACCCTGATTAGTACAGCGGATACAAAACTCAGAGTTCAGATCTCTAGAGCCCACATAAATGATGGACATGTGTGGTGGTTCACCTCACCTGTAATCCCAGAAGCTGAAGACAGAGACAGGTGATCCATGGGAGCAAAATGGCTAGCTAGCCTAGCCAGATAGGTGTGCTCCGAGTTCAAGTGAGAGACCCTGCCTCAGTATATAAAGTAGAGAGTGATTGAAGAAGATACCTGTGTTACAGGGTGCCCACTGGAGAAGAACACTCAGACATAGTCTATAGCCAATTGAAAAACTTTATTCCAGCCACTGGGACTACATGTAGGTATTTTGGGACCCAAAGTGTAATGTTGAACGTTTAGATTAAGGGGTTTTTAAATGTAAAACCCATATTTGGTATCTTGCTTGGCAGCTGCAGGCAGAGGTTTTGCAAGTAGTTTAACAGAAGCTAAGCTAGCTGAAGCATCTTGACCTCAAGTTCCTAGAATAGAGTTGGGCAACTTTCCATGGGGCATCCCTGATCAAATTCTAGTCAAACCTAAAATGGCCTCAGCAGGAATACAAGATGGAGGAAACTCTGCACTGTCTCACCCTGTCACACCTGCTGCCAGTCTGTGGCCTCCAAATGTACGCACGCGGACACGTGTGCATACCTGCCCACATACATACACACTTCATACACATACAAAGATAAACAGGGCTGGAGGCGTAGCTCAGTTGGGAGAGTGCTTGCGCACCTTGTATGAAGAACTGGGTTCAAGCCTCAGCACTGCATGAAGTGAATGTGATGGTGCACACCTGCAAGTCTGCCTAGTACTTAGAATATAGAGAAGGTGGATCAAGAGTTCAAGGTCGTGATTGGCTACTCAGTTAATCAGGATTTTCCTAGAGAACAGAAGCAATGGAATGAATATATATTGTCAGGTCCAAACCCCTCCCCTCAAATGGCAATGCAGGTGACATCATCCTAAACAGAAGGATTCTGGGTAGTTAAACAGAAGGATTGCTACTGGGTAAACAGAAGGATTCTGGGTGGGTAAACAGAAGGATTGCTACTGGGTAAAGGAGCCTAAAGGTTTCTGTTTGCTAGAAAAGCAGATCTCTTTTTTAAAAATTATTCTTTTTTTTTCATTTTTCTTAAGAAATTTTCTACTCACTCCACATACCATCCACAAATCCCCCCTCCTCCCTCCTCCCACCTCTTTCCCAAACCACCCCGCATCCCCCAAATCGAGGTCTCCCATGGGGACTCAGCAGAGCCCAGCACACTAAGCCTAGGGAGATCCAAGCCCCTTCCCACTGCACCAAGGCTGTGCAAAACATCACACCACAGGCACTGGATTCCCAGAAGCCTGCCCATAGATCAGGGACAGATTCCGATCTCCCTGCCTGGGTTTCCCCCCAAAACAGTTCGAGCCAAACACCCGTCTTCTGTATCCAGAGGGCCTAGTCCAGTCCCATGGGGGCTCCACAGCCACCAGTCCACAGTTCATGGGCTTCTGCTAGTGTGGCCCATCATCTCTGCACATCCTTCCATCATGATCTCGACGTCCCTTGCCTGCAGAATCTCTCCTCTCTCTCAACAATTGGATTCCCGGAGCTCAGCCTGGTGCCTGGCCGTGGATCTCTGCATCTGCTTCAATCAGTCACTGGACAAAGGCTCTATGATGACAGCTAGGTTATTTGCTAGGCCGGTCACCAGAATAGACCAGTCCAGGCACCCTCTGGACCACTGCCAGTAGACCAAGGTGGGATCATCCTTGTGGATTCCTGAGAGCCTCCCCATCACCCTGCCTCTTCCTATCCCCATGATGTCCTCATCTATCATGGTATCTTCCTCCCTGCCCTCCCACTCTGTCCCTGTTCCAGCTTGACCCTCCCATTTCCCTATGTTCTCATTCCCCACTCCTTGCCCTCTGCCACCCCCCGACACCCAGTCCACTCCTGTAGATCTCATCCACTTCTCCTTTGCAGGGTCATCCATGTGTCCCTCCTAGGGTCTTTCCCTGTTAGCTAGCCTCTCTGGAGTTGTGGGTTGCAGTCTGGCCATCCTTTCCCTCACATCTAGTATCCACTTATGAGTGAGTACATACTATGTTTGTTCTTCTGAGTCTGGGTTACCTCACTCGAGATATTTTCTAGTTCCATTCATTTGCCTGCAAATTTCATGATATCATTGTTTTTTTACTGCTGAGTAGTACTCCATTGTGTATATGTGCCACATTTTCTTTATCCATTCTTCAGTTGAGGGGCATCTAGGTTGTTTCCAGGTTCTGGCTATTATGAGTAATGCTGATATGAACATAGTTGAGCATGTATCCTTGTGGTAAGATTGAGCATTCCTTGGGTATATGCCCAAGAGTGGTATAACTGGGTCTTGAGGAAGACTTATTCCCAATTTTCTGAAAAGCAGATCTCTTAAAGTAGTTCCTGTTCACCAAGAACTAATCCTCCAGGAGTCCCCCTTAACCTTCCCCTCGGAGGCCAGCTACCTCTGGTAAGGTTATCTCACTCCTGGATTCCTACATCAGCTCAGGTTCCTGCCCTGTGGACTGTCATGTAAAAATCTGTTTGCTTTTCCAAAGTTTTGCTTTCTCTCTGCAAACCCCACCCCGCTCCCCGCCTTGACAGATGATCCCCCCAATAAATCTTTCTCTCTGTCCATGGAGTGGTCTAGTTCAGTAGTCTCTCTGTGCCATTGTTTATATATATATATATATAATCAGAAAGAGAGGTTGACTGGCTTACACAATATGGCTGGGTCATCCAACAATGGCCTTCTTCACATTGAAAAAGCCAAGAATCCAGTGGCAGGTCAGTTAACGAAGCTGGGTGCCTTGGCAGCTGTCACCATTTGGCACCGAAGGCTTGGAGGATTCAGTACACACTGGAACGTTTGAAGGAGCGGGGTTCTGATGCCGGCAAAAGGAAGAAGCAGCAGTAGTAGCCACTGTAGCAGCAACACAGTAGAAGAACGCGCCAGCGGGTTGTGAAAGCAAGCAGGCAAACAGCAAGAGACTGTTCTTTTGAGCTTTCTTTAATCTGGGCTGCCGACAGGTGGTGCCACCTGTGTTTTAGGGGAGATCTTCCGACTTCAGTTTTAGCAGATCAAGAACATCCCTCACAGACATGCTGTCTTTTAGTTAACCCAAGACCTAACCAAAACCAAGATTAGCTATCATGGTTATGTAAGGTCCAGAAACGCTGAAGAAGACCCCAGACTCAAATAGTATGGAAAAGCAAAGAGCATTTATTCTGCAGAAACAGCCAGCATATGGAGGAGGGGGCGTCAGCCACTTGTACAAAATGGTGACCCCAAACAAAGGCACACAGGTTCTTTTAAGCATAGTTTAGGGGAGTTTCAGGAGCAGTTGGGTCATCTCAAACATAATTGGTTAAGCAAGCAGCAGTTACACTAGTATACTTTTAATGGGCTGAGATTTAGTCTTAACAATTTTTGGACATAACTTGCACAAGTTTGGGCAAATCTGGATAT
Source organism: Peromyscus eremicus (assembly GCF_949786415.1). Classification (NCBI taxonomy): domain Eukaryota; kingdom Metazoa; phylum Chordata; class Mammalia; order Rodentia; family Cricetidae; genus Peromyscus; species Peromyscus eremicus. Next base: position 13,774,351 of record NC_081436.1, on the reverse strand, counting down.
GACTCAGATGGGAGCTGCAGGATTTGTCCTTGAGACATTGTGGGGCTGACTTAGACCTTGTATGTGTTCTCTCCCTTGTCCCTGAATGCAAGGATGTTGTGGATAAATGGCCCTTTGTTGTGAGAGACACCTGTTTTGCCCCTCTCAGGGACCTGAAACCTAAATTCAGTTGTGAGAGTGGGAGACTTTAACCCCTTCAGTTACATAGTGAGGATACCCCAGTGTAGCTGGAAGATTTCTCAGTCTCGCCCCGCCCCACGGTCCCGCAGCTATTTATAAAATAATCACTTAGAGGCTTATATTAATTACAAACTGTCTGCCCTATGGCTCAGGCTTTTTATTAACTAGCTCTTACAACTTAATTCAACCCATTTTTATTAATCTATGTTTCGCCATGTGGCTTCTGCAGGCACCAGGCATACATGTGGTACATAGACATACATGCAGACAAAACCAAGGTAAAACATAAGAAAAGGGAATGGAGGTATTCACAGCCATAGATATGTCTGGAGGGAGTCTCCAGTTACAGGAATGTTTCATTTATTTTTTTAAATGGATGGTGCAACTCGGGATCGTTTTGGTAGGCTAGAGTTCATGTACATTACATATATTCTTCTGCACAGCAAACCTAACAGTAAAAGGTAGGTGGAGTCAGAGAGGCTGTGGAAAGACCTAAGTACAGAGGAAAACTAGTGATTCGGAGAACAGTATGGGAACACGTGTCGGGTGGGAAGGGAGGGAGTGGAGGCTGGAAAGATATCCTAGTGGTTAAGTGCATTAGATCCTCTTCCAGAGGATCTGGGTTTGGTTCCTACTACCCACAAAGCAGCTAATGGCCAACTGTTACTCCAGTTCCAGGATTTACAAGGTCTCCTAGGGTACCTGTGAAAGGACCAAGCAGATGCCATAACAGGCTGCTCAGTCTTCTCTCAGAGATCAAGCCTCAATTTCAGTTTCCTGAGACTGAGCAAGCAGTCTCTGGGAGGGCCGTGAACAAAAGACATAGTCCTTGCAGTAGCTCCCTTTCTGCACGTACTCTGACTGCTCAAAGTTCAGCCAGATGTTTATTGTCTGGGGCCCCTCACCAACTTAGAGTAATGTGCATGACATGCTAGGCCAGCCAGCCCCCATGGCAGCTCAAGGACAGAGCCTGGACCACTGAGCCAGCCCCCACAGTCAGTATGTGCTTGGCCAGCCAGCCCCCATGGCGGCTCAAGGACAAAGCCTGGGACTTGTGCTGGACTGCCCCCAAAGTGATAATTGTAACCACCAACCAGTAAATTCAAAGGTTACATACCCTCACCCAATTAAAAGAGAACAGAGATAAAAATAAACCAATTCGAGTTGCACCCGTGCAAAACCCCCCCAACCCCCTGAGGGGCTTGTGGTTTTTGCCTTTAAAAAGCTAGCCACACAAAGAAACAGCAACTCCTCCCTGCCTCACTGTATTGGGTGTAGGAATGAGTTCCCTGTCTAGACTTGTATCTACAGAATAAACCTTGCTGTTGCATTCTGGACATCCAAGGTCTTCGGTGGTCTCTTTGGGGTCACAATCTGGGCATAACACCTGGCATGCCTGTGGTACACCCAGCGACATGCATGCCAGCAAACGACTAGGCATAAAACAATAAAATGAGAGAGAGAGAGAGAGAGAGAGAGAGAGAGAGAGAGAGAGAGAGAGAGAGCGCGAGCGAGCGCAGATGGGCAGATGGGGTATAGGTTCTAGTTTCAATCAAGGTTCGTAAAGCATTCCCTGGGCAGAAAAGCTGGAGTTCCTCTTTACCCAACTCGAGCCACAGAGTGGCAGAATTACACAGCTAATCAGAAGTACTTGTAACCTGATACCACATAAATGCTCTCATTTACATAGCCAGAACTGCTTTCTTGGAAATAGTATACAAAGTGGCTCACCCCAACCCAAAGAGGACCCTTCTTGTATGCTCAGTCATGAAGACAGCCACTTCAAAAGTAATGTTTGTCCCCTGGTATGATAAACCTTTAAGTTGAGTGAAAGGCAGTAGTAACTGTGGGTTAGAGTCCTTCCTAGTCTAAAAAACAATAACATTTACCCCAAGAAGAAAGAAAACAAAATGTGATGGCCCACAGAGGCTTCCTAGTGAGGCCTTACTCAGGGTCAAAGAATCTGAGCTTGCTTTCTTTACCCAGCAGGGCTGCATAATGAGGTGATTTGGCCACAGGCGTGGGTACCAGGTGTTTTAAAGGATCTATACTTGGCTGTTCAGTGTGCTTTGATCTTGATAGAGGGAGGTCTTTTGCTTCTCCCTTTGGCATATTATAAAAAGTTCTTTTGAATAAAGCTCTGGGTGACTGGGTATGGATCCAGGATCCTCCCGAAGCTATCCTGTGTCTCTTTCTATCTTTCTACCTGGTATTTCCTCATTCCTCTCTCCTCCACCCCAGAACCCTTCCAAAGGTAGGAGCCGGTCAGAGCTGGACTTCAGCAGACTCCCACAACAAAACAAAACTGGTAAGGGCCAGCTGACTCCATTTTTTCTTCCTTTTTTAGTTCAACAGTGTTAGACTTTGATTTATTTCTCTGTTGTTCCTTTTTCTCCTCTCTAATCATGTCCTCAGCTAAAGGTCAGTCAGCTTGCTCTTTTGTTCTTCCTCTATAATCTCGTGATTTACACGTCGTAAATTGTTTCCATTGTTTCATGGTAAGTTAAGAGAACTAGCTGACCGTAAAATGTTTCATGGTTTGTTAAGGGAACTGGCTGATAGCTAACTAAATTACTAACTGCAAAAATTCTGTTTTTGTAATCATTTGCTATGCACCTCAGGCATGAGCTTGACTATGAAAAGGCTCCCTTGCTTTCAGCCCTGGCTGCTTCATTCTCCTACTCTCAAGGAGCCTGTAAGTTTGGCCTGGCTGTAAAATAAATTTTTTTCCCCTCTTGCAACATCTTGGTGTTAGCTCCTGGTTTTTTGACACCATAACAAAAACAAAATAAGACAAGAAAACCAAAAGGAACTTGAGACCTTTGTAGAGTCTTTAGTGAGTAGGAACAGTTGGGATCTTTATGTGAAATAGTACTGGAGTGCAGGTAAAAGGTTAATTTATTAGTCAAAATGCTTGAGAGTTTCCTAACTTGCTCATTTCTCCTAATATTATTATAAATTCATTTAATGTGGCTTACAAAATATTGTACATAAAATTATTAGTTTTTGTGGGCTTTATTATGTTAATGGTCTGTTCACTTCTGTTTCTATTTGGTTAGTAGGTTTCTGAATTTGTCATTATTATTATTATTATTATTATTATTATTATTATTATTATTTTGGCATGACTAAGTTAGATTTTACACTCTGCACACAGAAGGGACCCAGCAGTTTATAATTTCATGTGGGGTTCCACTTAATGAAAAACAGTTTCTTTATGCTTATGTTTCTGTTTTTGAGATAGGGTCATACTATGGCTAGCCTGGAGCTATTTATGTAGATCAGACTAGTCTTTTTTTTTGTTGTTGTTTTTTGTTTTTGTTTTTTGAGACAGAGTTTCTCTGTGTAGCTTTGTGCCTTTCCTGGAACTCACTTTGTAGCCCAGGCTGGCCTTGAATTCACAAAGATCCACCTGCCTCTGCCTCCCGAGTGCTGGGATTAAGGGCGTGTGCCACCACCGCCTGGCTGATCAGACTAGTCTTCTTCTTTTTTTTTTTTTTTTAAAGATTTATTTATTTATTATGTATACAGTGTTCTGTCTGCATGTATCCCTGTAGGCCAGAAGAGGGAGACAGATCTCATTACAGATGGTTGTGAGCCACCATATGGGTGCTGGGAATTGAACTTAGGACCTCTGGAAGAACAGTCAGGGTTCTTAACCTCTGAGCCATCTCTCCAGACTAGTCTTAAACTCCCAGAAATATGCCTATCCTTGACTTCCTCCTTGAGAGTTGGGACTAAAGGCATCTATCACCATGCCGGGTGGTTTCTTCTTAGGGCCACACAACCACAAATGATTAAATTCCTATTATCTCACTATAAAAAATTGCCATTTGTTTATGGGATTCAGGATAATGACTGAATTCTATGATACATGATATGGCTTGTAGAATGAGAACTTTTATCGAGGTATTTGGAGGTCAATTGTTGGGTCCAGGGTCATGCAATAATGGGGGACAGACCATCAAAGCCTGTTAAACCAGAAGCAGACTTTATTCCAAAAACCAAAGGGGGGGGGGGAAAGGAAATATCACTGTGGGGCACAAAAGCTTATCAGCTGGCTGAGTCGATAGCCAGTGTTTGGGATTCTGGGACTGTGGCCCCTGTAGGGGGGTTATAGCCCCTTTTATAGTAAGGGGAAAGCATTAGGCATGGACAAAGGAATTTTTACAATTTTGAAGTTAAACTTTTAGAGACAAATTGTTTTTAGGTTTTTAGAATTTCCCATTAACAAGGTTTTAGGGGGTTTCAGTTAAATAATATTTGTATATCCCTGCAGCCCTCCCTGACTCAGTTAATTGATGTTTTCCCAAACCTGCAACTCCCCTGACATAGCTGGGCTCCCATAGCAGGGTCGGGGGAGGAATATGAAACAACCCAAGGCAGATTGTCACGGAGAACTCATTGAAAGTTAACTTCGGTTTCGGTAGTGAGTGGTAGGGGGTTATGGAAGAATAGCTAACCCCATGGCTACAAAGGGCATTCTTTAGTAAAAGAAAACTGACATTTGGGTTGTTGACAGAGCTGCCCATCATAAAACATGGAAGGGTCCAGTTAAAGGTTAATCCCTTTTTGCTGGCCAAGCTGATGGCTGTCAGTTTCTATCCCTTAACCTTATTCCTATATTCCTATCTTGTTCCTATATTCCTATCTTATTCCTATATTCCTATCTTGTTCCTATATTCCTATCTTATTCATATGTTTCTATCTTATTTCTATATTCCTATCTTATTCCTATATTCCTACCTTGTTCCTATATTCCTATCTTATTCTTATATACCCCACATATTCCTATGTACCCTACACAATGCCCCATTTGACTAGACAGAAGACACTGGCCTGAGTTGTTCAATGACATCAGTGCCCTTGGCGTCCCTAGCCATATCATGGGTCCAGAAGACCTTCAGACTTTTGCCAGGTTGAGGGGTGAGCATGGATCTTTCCTTCTTGGTGGGGGTTGTCTTTCTTTTTGAGTGAAGATATGTGCTTGTGTTGAGAGGGACTCTGGTCTGTCTCCACTCTTGGCGTGTGTTCAGATGCACCAAATTCTTACTTTCACAAGGTGACACACCAGGCCTGGTGTGCTATCCTCATTTCCCCCAGGACAAGCACATGAATACCTTTGACTGGAAGAGGTCACAGAAACACCAGTTCCCTACCTGTTGCGTGGGGACCGTCTTTACACACCACATAGAGCTGTAGTCAGAAGGGAGGAAGGTGACATTTTAGGGCCTGTAACTAAGCATGAACTGGAAGTTGGCATGGGGACCCTATTCTATCACGCAATGTTGTATTGACATCTTTAGTTAATACTTCCTAATACAGGAGCGTAAGAACAGAAAAAGAGGTAAATCATTTTTATCTACATTTGGTATGATAGCATGCATTTTACTTTTAAAATTTATATTTATCATTACTCCCCCCATCCCTGTGTGTGTGTGTGTGTGTGTGTGTGTGTGTGTGTGTGTGTGTGTGTTTGCACCCATGGTGCAAATGAATACAAGTATCATGAGATCTTAAAACATACTGCCACCTGCACACAGAACTCTGTCCTTCCAAAGCCTTGTTCCCAGTGGCTCAGAAGGTGCCCTGAGCCATTCTATTTCCATGTGGAGAAGTTGCTTCAAGTTGACTTTGGTAAATGTAACATGATTTTTTTTTTTTTGTGTGTGTAATCCCAACTTTCAATGAAAATTTTTATTTTATTTTTGTGTTGAGTTCCCTGGAACTGGAGTTACAAATGGCTGTGCACCACCATGTGGTTGCTGGGAACTGAATCCGGGTCCTTTGCAAGAACAGCAAGGGCTCTTAAACCCCTGAGCCATCTCTCCAGCTCCATAATTCTAAATTCTAAAACATACGCCCTGGAAATGGCCCCTCGCTCACCGTGCCTTTCCCTTGTGCCCGTCCCTGCTCCACAGATTACTTTGGTGTCTTTCTAGGATCTCCTTCATCATTCCACAGACCCAAGCAGAGCTTCCGCTATCCATCCCAGACTTTCTTCACAATGACAGCACAGGATGAACACCCCTCTACTCCTTGCTTTGTCACTGACAAACACCATCTCCAAATAGCCTTCTTTGTTGGCCTCTGCTTTAAAAGTATGTGTGATGCGGATCTTGGCCACGAGAGGGCAGAGGAGGATCACTTTTGCAGGAAGATCTTCCAGGTTCGGTGAGTCTGTATGTAAGTGTGCTTCTTAGGCCGATGACACTGGACACGGAGTGGTGGCGGTGATGGTGGGGGAATTTTCTCTTGACACTAGCCGCCAGCAGTACCCTGTCCTGTGCCCTGGTGTGGGTTCCAAACTAAATAGGAACGGTCCTCGGTTCTGTAAAATTTTTTCATACAGTATGTTCTGACTAGTTTCTTTTCCCTCATTTAATCTCGGATCCTCTCTACATCCCTACCCATCCAGCTCCACACTTCTTTTTTTTTTTTATTTCTTTAGAAAATAAAAAGGCAAATAATAAAACAAACAGGAATAAATATAATAAACAGGAAAAGAAAATCAAAGAAAAAGCACGAGAAACACATATACATGCACATACACACACACACAATACACACTCGTGCATGCACGTACACCATAAACACACAAAATCGGAAACCATAGTATATAAGCAAAAGACTAAAAAGGTAAAAAAAAAAAAGCCCAAACAAAGCCTCATGAAACAAAAATATTCAAAGATACCATTGAAGAACAAAGGTGAGGTTATGGTGATAATCTGCATCGTGACAAGGATAATCTGTGCTGTGAGGGTTAACAACTTCTAAAAACTAGTATAATTAGGTGTGAATAGGTTGCCTTCAGGGTTAAAGGTCACAGATTCAAAGTGAGATTGACAGACATCTTCTTGCTTGTCCATTGACTCAGAATACAGCTCCCTCTTGAACACATGTCGTACTGAGGTGATGGTAGACTCAGAAGACTTTTTTTTTGTGAGTGTGAGGGGGTAAGTGGTCATGTGCACGGCATGGTATGTGTCATGGTGTATACAGGTCAGAAGAAAACCCTTGGGGGTCTGCCTCATATACTGTGACATTTTTTTCTCTTGCAAGTTTCAATATATATATATATATGATATATATGTAGCATGAATCTTAAAGGTACTTATTAATAAAATCAAACCTGAGGCCAGTTATTGGGGTGAATGCTGGAAGATCGGAGAAGCAGAACAAGCCACAGCCACCTCACCTCACCAATTCCTCAGCTAATTCTGTTTCCTCATCCGAATGGCTCTCAGCTGAACTGTGTTGCTCAAAAGCCTAAAAGCTTAACCAGCTAAAAGCTTCTAGTTCCTGGTATTCATGCCTTATATACCTTTCTGCTTTCTGCCATCACTTCCTGGGATTAAAGGCTCACTTCTTGGGATTAAAGACGTGAGTCACCATGCCTGGCTGTTTCCAGTATGGCTTTAAACTCACAGAGATGGATCTCTGTCTCCCAAGTGATAGGATTAAAGGCATGTGCACCACCACTTTTTGGCCTCTGTATCTAGTGGCTGTTCTGTTCTCTGACCCCAGATAGGTCCATTAGGGTACACAATGTTTTGGGGAACACAATACCACCACCACCACCACACACACACACACACACACACACACATATATATATATATATACATACACACACACATATAGTTCTGTATATTTAGTGTTTTAACTATGATATGTCTTGGGAGACCTTTTTCTGGTCTTGTCAAGTTAGGGTTTGGCATGCCTCTTGTATTTCTACGGGTGATTCTTTCTTTAGTTTGGGGAAATTTTTTTTCTGTGATCTTGTTACCATTGTCCTGAGCTCTTACCCTTCTTCTACGTCTCCAATTCAAAGATTTGATTTTTTTCTTTATTTCTGAGACTGTAATATAATGACACCATTTCCCCCTCCCCTTTCCTCCTCCCAAGCCTCCTCATAAACTTCTCCTTTTTCATTTTTTGTAGTTACACACATATATGTATGTTTGTACACATATGTGTTTCTAAGTATAGCCTGCTCAGTCTGTATAATGCTGTGTTTTCATCGATGTATGGATGTTTTCACCGATGGCCATTTGACAGTGGATAACCAAGTGACATGCACTTCCCTGGGGAATACACCTTTTCCCCCACTCCTGACATTCCTTAGTTTCTTGTAGTTCTCGGTGTGTAGGGACGGGGCCTCCTTGTTTTCCTCTGTCCACTTTGACATGGCTTTTGTTGTTCTCCTGGTTTACCTCACGTTTAGGCAGTCATGTGGGTGAGACTTTATGGGTGTAGCCTCTGAAATGACAAAGATTTGATTTTTCCATGGTGTTCCACATTTCCTCAATGCTCCATTCCCGTGTTTTAAACACTTTTTTACGTTCTTTTTCCATTCAGTCTGTATCTTCCATCTTTATCTTCAGGTCCTCATATTCTGTCTTTTGCTTGATTCATTCAACTGAGTTTCTAATTGGGATACTGAGTTTTCAGCACCCAGCTTTCATTTCAGCTTGTATTGTCTTGAATGCTCACCTGTATATTGAATTTGCTTGTCAGGGGTCATTTAACATGGATGTGTATTGGTGTTTTCTTAAACATCACAAAGACATTTCTTGTTATCCTCTTGGGATTAAACTAAGTTTTTGTTTGTGCTCCCTTAAATTCCTTGATAAATTTAATGATTTTTTTTTCTTATAAATTGCGTGTCCTGGGGTTCGTCTTGGTAGTTCTCCTCAGGGACCACTTTGATGGAAGAAAGGCAGGTTTCATTATTCATGTTATTTTTGCTTTTTTTTTTTCCCCCGACACAGGGTTTCTTTGTGTAGCTTTGCGCCTTTCCTGGAGCTCACGCTGTAGACCAGGCTGGCCTCGAACTCGTTATTTTTGCTTTTATGACTTGACCTGGGAATGTGAACTTTATTCGTTGCTTGTGTGTCTGGTGTGAGAGCCTGTCACTCCACAGACTGGGCCAGTGGAGGAGCTGCAGGACCAGAACAAGGCCAGGTAAAGCTGGTGAATGAGTCGTTGCACTGGACAGGCAAAGACGTCTCCAAAACCACAGCTCTGGAGCTAGGCCTGTGGTTGTAGAGATGGGAGCAGCAGGTGGGAGTCGGGGCAGTACCTCACAAACAGGGTAGCTCCTGGGTTCTTTCCAGAGTGTCTTCCTACCCCAACATCTTGAGGAATATTCCCTTGAAAAGTTTCAGTGTTTCAGGTTTTAAAATAAGGTCTCTGATCTTCTTTGAGTTGATTTTGTACAGGACGAAAGACATTGACTTAGTTGGATTCTTCTGTAGGTAGATATTTGATTTTCAATTTTACCAGCACCATTCGCTGAATAGGCTGTCTTTATCCTACTGTGTGGTTTTGCATCTTGATAAAAAAATAAGATGGACACAGTTTTGTCAGTTTATTTCTGGATCATCATTATTATTATTTTTTACTGATCTGTCTATTTTTATGTTGGTACCATGCTGTCTTTGTCATTATAACTTTGTAGTATAAATTAAAGTCAGCTACTATCATATCCCCAGCTGTGCTCTTCTGCTCAAAAAATTCTCACATCTAATAACTAATTGCAATGACATTTCCGGATATAAAATCAATATCAAAAGCAGCCTTCATATATACCAACAATGAGCGCTCAGAGAAAAAAATTAGAAAAAATATATCATTAATAATAGCCCCAACAAGCTGGGTGATGGTGGCACACACCTTTAATCCCAGCACTAGGGAGGCAGAGACAGGCGAATCTCTGTGAGTTTAAAGCCAGCCTGGTCTACAGAGTGAGTTCTAGGATACGCTCCAAAAGCTACACAGAGAAACCCTGTCTCAAAAAATAAAACAAACAAACAAAAAAAACTAAACAAAAACAAAAACAAAAAAACCCCAAAAACCAAAACCAAAAAAAAAAAAATAGCTCTAATGCAGTGATTTAACAAAGCAACTCCACGTAGTTTATCTGGTAGTTAAAAGGAGGTTTATTTTGGGGTAACTTACAACCAGTAAAGGGGTAGGTTACAGGGTCCGGAAGAGGTGAGGTGCAGTTCAGTGTGGTTCTCTGGAGAACTCTGACTTGGTCTGCAATCCAGCATTCAGGATCACGAGGAGCCAAGAGGGGTGGCATGTATGGATCTTGGGGTCTTAAGGGTCCCTGTCTTGGCGATGCTCCAGGGGCAGGCCATACATAGGCATGTCAGTTCCGGCTGCCTCACTAGGGGCAATGCTTTAAAGTCAAAGCTGGAACAGCTACCCACTACATAGCCCCAACAAACATAAAAGGTAACAAAGAAGTGAAAGACTTCTATAATGCAAACTTTAAGACATTGTAAAATGACATTAAAAGAAACACAAGACTATGGAAAGAACTTCTATGCTCCTGGATTGGCAGAATTAACATTGTGAAAATGACTATACTACCAAATTTAACCTACAGATTCCATGAAATACTCATCAAAATTCTGATGGCATTTTACACAGATCTAGAAAAACCAATCCAAGAATTCATATGGGACCACAAAAGGCCAAAAATAACCAACAAATTGTTTTCATATTTGCATTTATGGGAAGATTTTTTTCTTTAAACTGAGCTTTTTTTTCTGGTAGAAATTGCACAATTGCTTCTTCACAATTTTGTGTTACATATTTTTAAAATTTAATCTGGCTAGAATCCTCCTCAAGAATAGGCTGTATGGATGGTAGAAAAGCATGATTCAGAACCTGGATTGGCTTGCAGCTTTAGTCATTTTCCATCTGCTCCCTCTTGGACAAGTTGCTTTACCTTTGTGACACATGATATTCTTTCTTATTAACTGAAATTAAAGGCGTTTTGATGGTGCGATTATGCTGAAGCAAAGGTGGAATGATACTTAATGCAGCTTGTACTTTGTGCTTTAAAAGGGGTTATCAGACAAGAGAGGCTAAATTATGCTGTGGTAACCAACAGCCCAACTCCTTGGAATGTACCAAGATTTTTCCTTTTGGATTTCAGGTCTAACCTTGGCTAGCAGGGCTTTGAGTTCTCAAGGGGTGACTCAAGGACCCAAAGTGATACAGACTATTTCCACATGTGCTTCTCTGATGTCAGGAACAGTAGAGAGGCGATTTGGCAAATGATACTTTGGCTCTTATGACGTCTGCCTGACAGTGACACACTTCCTTATTACTCACATTCTCTCGGTCCAAACAAGGCACATGTCCGTGCTTAATTTCAAACTAATCAAGCAGTATGAACTCCATGCATTCTTAAAGGAGAAAGCCAGAGATGTTTGCTGATAGACAATGCATATATACCCTACAACATTTGTAGTATTCTATATAGGTCATATTCTCAGTGAATAGATGCTTAGTGATACATACCAATATTTTTGGGGTTGAATTTAAGTCCACACTTCTCTACTTGGGTAGATTGTCCAAACCTACTTTTGATATGAAGATAGAAATTATCAAGACCTTTATTTTGCAGTTAGTTCAGTACTAATGCTGTGAAATGCCATGTATCTCTGTCACAAGAGCACTGGGTTTGAAGGTAGGAGAGTGGTGACACATTGTCTAGTCCAAGGTCATAGCCAGTCTTCCTTTATGTTTCCTCTATTTCAGCCTTCTGTTGAATACATACACTGAGGGTTTAGCTAGAATTTCTTACTGAGATCCATTTCAGTAAGGTCTTCTTAGCAGGTTGATAATACACGTTTTTTTTCTTTTACTCTTTGAATACTTCAGAGTTTGACTCTACTCATAAATCTTGACATGGTGCTAACATCTGGTAGCACAAAAAGACATTATTAGGAAAATAAAAATGATTGATGCCTCATGCTCCAACTGGTAGGTTGCTTTAATGTGATTGTTGTTTTATGTCTATGTTTTGTCCCATTTTGGTTAATCCGGAGACAAAATATTTCACTTTAGTCAGGAGCATGCCAGGTGGTACATAATGCCATCATGGAATATGCCGTTGCTATGGCATCCAGAACCTTATTCCAGCTCTATGCTTTTACTGTCTTTCTGTTTTTGCAGAGCAATAGAAAGAAGCAGCTGCAAATCAGACTTTAATGTTTTAAGTATGGCCAGGAGGTTTTGTTCTTTATCAAAATAGATGTTCTTTTCCATTGCTCTCTCTCTCCTCCTTTTTTTTTTTTTTTGAGTGTGTGAGCAGTATCACTGGGTAATTTACAGCATCCTTTGGTGTTGATAGATGCATTCTTGGGTAGAATATTTTAAGTATTACCATTCTAAAGTTGAGCCAGAGAAATGCAGCACACATCTGAGACACATATGAGTCAACGGAAGGCTGCCAGCCAAAATTCCGGCAAATGAAATGACTCTTGGTTAAGAACATCAAGATATATAAATTGTATAGTTGGTTCCCTAGATGCTGAAGGTTAGGAAGACCTGCACGACAGATCCCAAAGGAGAACTGTAGACACAACAGACTGAGGAAGTTAATTTGCTTTATTTAAACCCTAAACCATATGGTAGTAACCTGACAACAAAGTGTAATATTTGGTATGACCTTTAAGAAAGAGGAAATGCAATTATGAGTTTCACAATCCCTAAAGTATGCTTGATAGATGAGATTGAATGTTACACAACAAAATAATTTTGTTGAGAAATGGTACACTAGTCAAAATTCAGCTCATTTATTCATGGCTTCAATGTGAAGCCCCAAGAATTGCTGAAATAGTCAACAATTTTCATTCTTATTTTATCATGGAAATCATCGTCATCATCATCTTCTTCTTGAAAACATTCATTTTGTTTGTGTGCGCACACACACACACACACACGTAGTGATCAAATGACAGCTTTCATGAGTTGGGTCTTTCCTTCTACTACGTGGTTTCTGGGGCTCAAATTCATGTCCGTAGGCTTGCTAGACCAGTGCGTTTAGCCACAGAACCATCTCACCCCATCTTCTTTTTTTTTGATATTGTAATTGAACCTAGTATCACAATTGGACCTCACACAAGTATTTTGTCTCCCAGCCATCCTTGCTTTTTTAAACAGAATATTTTAATGGCCCCATATTATTCAAAACAAATGTCAAGAAAACCTGCTCTAAGTTTATCTTTTAGTTTTGATTTTCACATATGCTCCCTAAATAAAGCATTCCATGCTTAATTAAGCATTATGCACATGATCAGATAAGACATAATTGAAGGGACCCATGTACTGTGGGGTGCTCCCTTCTGGACCTGGGACTGGGAACAGACCATACCCAAACACCAATTTCTAAGCACAAACCAAATACAAAGAGATCCTCTATTAAGCAAGGAAAAGAGACAAGGTGGCTGAATCAGAATTGGGCAGAAACAGTAGCAAATAGATTTGCAAAGTGTTAATTTTATAGGGGAAAGGGGGAGGTCTGTGTAAGAATGAGCTAGGACGTCTTGGTAAGTTCTGATTGGGTATTTTAATGAGGTTAGCCAAAATAATTAATTTTGATTGCTGGACCTTGGTGATCAGTCGCAGGAATGAGTCAGGCATAACAAAGTGGCCAAATAAGGAACCTTGGTGGCTAGCTTCAGCAATATAATATAACGGTTTAGCAAGGGAGGGGGAAGGGCAACCCACCCACCCCCACCCTGTGCCATGTTTGCCAGGCTTGGGCCTGCTAAAGCCCTTCAATAATTATTGTAAATAACAATGGATTATGTATATCAGAATCATTGTCAAACATGCTGTGACAGATGATTGAAGGAACTGATTCAGGCCTAAGTGCAAGATTATGAGGAAGTCGGATCTTTCATGATTTGAATGTAACCGAACAAGCTCCATTGTGAGGATACCATCTTCTCACACTTGTACCCGTGGAACCATCTTCTCACACTTACACCCCTGGAACCAGCCAGCTCTGCACACATCATTGTGTCAGCAGCTTATGCATAATATTATCTGGACCCTGCTTTGTTTATGTTATCTTTGGAAAAGGCGGTCTAACACATATGAAAAACAAAAGGCCAGCATAGGCAAATATTGGATTGAATTCTAAGTTACATAAACAACATCTGAGGAATTCAGAGGAGGGAAAGCATAGTGTATTGTTTGATACACTTTGGTCACAGGAAAACATGTAAGAGCTGTAAGAAATAAACTCAGATTTCAAGTGGGTACATTCGACTTTGAGTTCAGTAATATTCTCCTCTCTTTGCTCAAATACTTTTAGTATCTTGGTGATGATTTTAGACATGATACAAGTAAAGGACCCCTAATCTGAAATCTAAAATTCAAAATGTTCCTAAACTTGAAACTTTATGGGTACCAAAGTGATGATCCCAGTGGAAAAATCATTTGTTTTGTGTACAAAATTACTGAAAATATTACATAGAATATCCTTGAGGCTATGAGTATATAAAAATTGAGAAGATGGCATCTTCACAATGGAGCTTGTTCAGTTACACTCAAACCATGAGAGATCCAACTTCCTCATAATCTTGCACATATAAAAAATGTTTAGACTTGGGTTCCATTCCCTAGTTGAATAATTATGTATATGCAAATATTTCAGGGTGACAAGACTCTGAAGTCTGAAGTCCTTCTGATCACTAACATTTTAGATAATGGACACTCAGAATTTGTGCATGTAATTTAGTCTGTGCCTAAAAGCACTCCTGACACACTGTATTGTCACTCTCATTTTTGATTAGTAGAACAAAATAACTGCTTCACCTAAAAACTAGCATGTGATTTCATTATTGACGAAAACAGATAGAAGGCAGAAAAGTCATTAAGTTAGTACCAACACTTGTGTCCTTTCATGCCTCTGAAAATAATCTACGCCAGCAGGTTCCTGTATCTGGTACACCACATAAGAAAAATGGGTGCGAACGTCAAGCTATATGGGTTTATAAAATCCTCTAGTTACTTATACAATTAACATAATATTCATTGTGTAACATGCAGAAAATAAAAATAAATGTAAAATTGGAACAAAAATGCAAAAAGCACCAGTAATTTCAACTCCAAGATAGAAAGCAAGCACATGGAAAATCATGTAGATGTGTAAGTATAATGCAACTCATATCTATTCATAAATGAACCTGTGTTTACCTATATATGGAAGACAAATAAACTTAAGAGCTATTGTATGTTTACATTTGGTTTACAAATATATATTTTTATTACATTGGGCTTACAGCATTAACACTATATTGAAACCTGAACATTTTTGTACAATTGCATTAGTATATTTGAATATATCTCCAATTTTTATTTATTATCTATTTTAACCATCCTGCCATTGTCGGACTTTCAGACTGAGTGCCATATAGACAGACTCTTATTACGTAGTATAAGCTGGCTTTGAACGCATGATTGCTCTGTCTCAGCTATTTTTTCTTTTTAACTTTTTATTGATTCTTTGTGGATTTCACATCCTGCATCCCGATTCAATTCATCCCTCCATCCCTTTGTATCCACTCTCTGCCCTTGCAAACTCTCCTCAAAATAAGAAAAACTAAAAGAAAAACCCCAAAACCAAACTAAAACAAACAAAAAGCAAACAAAAATCAAACCAAACAAACAAGATCAAAACAAACCCTCCCCCCCCAAAAAAAATTTCAGCATGGAAGCTCTAGTGTGACCCAGTGAGTCACACAGTTTACCCTTTAGTCCATACAGCTTTACTTTTAAGTGTTCAATGAGTCATTGGTCTAGTTTGAGGCCTCTGGCTTCTGCTACACTATCTGTACCCTCGCTGGGACTCCTCTTGGATATCCTGTTTTTGCCTTGTGTCATGGAGATCCTGTGGCTTTGGATCTGCAGGTCCGGCCCCTTCACATGCTCCAGCCGTTCATAGATGAGGTGGGTGTTGGGGTGGGCTACCTTGCAGTCCTGGTTCTGGGCCTGGGTGGTAGCTGGGTTGGTCAGCCTGCCAGCTTTCCCTTGTCACCACCCCAGCGAGCTCTCCAGCACTGCCGGGGCTAGCTCACCCGATGCAGCACGCATCAAGGGCGGGGGGGGGGGGGACAGTTAGTTCTCCCACTCTCATGCCCTTGCGCCTGGCTCACGTGCACCCATACCACCAGGGCCAGCTCTACTGTTTTGCCCAGGTTGAGTGCTGCAGTTGGTGAGGGGCAGGACCAGCTTTACCCCTCTCACGCCTCTGAGGCCGGCTCTCCAGCCTGCTCCAGGTGGCAAGGGGCGGGGTGGGGGGCATCTTTCCTCCACCCATGCCACCAAATGGCATACAGGGGAGGGGGCAGAGTCAGCTCTCCTGCTCACCTGCATCCCCCACCAACAGGGTCAGCTCTAGTATGCTGCCCACTGCCTTGGTTTCTTAGAATTATGGTGTAGAAGGATCCGTTTCCAGCTCCTTCTTGTACACATTTGTTTTTAAAAAGTCCAGCAATCAAATCATAACAGACTGCTTAAAATTAAGAACACTCAACATATAAGAGAATTTTTTTTTTTTTTTTTTTTTTTTACCATTTTTTGTCATCACTAACCGATTGTATTGCTTGGTGTAATCAGTCTGAAGTCAGACAGAATGACCGTGACCCAGTCCTCCCCATGCTGTAGTTAACTTTCTTCTCAGCAGTATTTTATAGCAAAAAGGTTGCAAGTGTTACGTTTTGAGTCAGAATATTTTATTTTCAGCTTGACGATGAAAGGAGGCATTTAAAACATGTTTTATTTCTTTAGAGGAAGTGAGAAAAACCTTTGGAAGTCAATGCCGCTATTCTGTCTTGGATACTAGCATAGAGTCATAGTCATTTATATGCAAGAAACCTCTGACGTGTCCCTGGTTCTGGGGACTGAGACTAGGGCCTTGCCCACGCTAGGCCAGTGCTTTACCACTGGTTAATAGTCCTAGCCCTGTTTTTGCTACTGGTTTTTTTCTTTTGAGGTTAAGTCTTTTATTCCAAAAATGCAATTAACACAGTGAAGGAATATATCTAAATTCAGGAAGCTCTACAATTTAGTCACCTTGACTTTTGCTTTTAATTTCCAAAGAATTATTTATTATACATCCAATAATTTTTTTGAGTATCACAAAAGTTTATTTATCAAAAAGTTTCACATGAAAATGTACATGAGCCAATTGTACACCCCAGTCAAAGAGGCCCTTTGGGGAGGCATGTGGACTCCTCTGCTGAACAGCCCTTGTGAACAGCCATTGTTTCGACTTTTCCCAAGGCTTCTAATATGATGCTGCTGCTTCCTTGTATGACCACCATGCTGATATTATTCTGTTGCCCACTAGTTGCCATCTCCACACACTCATCAATCACAAGATTCATAAAGATCAAAGCCCCGTGGTATTCCTTATCCATGTCTGCCATCATTTAACTTCAACGACAACTTCTGGTTCATAAATTTCTTCAGTTCGGGAGGGTGGGCCTTGTTGATGGCGACCACTCAGCAGGCTCAGCACGATGGCAAAGGAGTGGGTGGCCACATATCTAATGATTTAATATATAACTTAAATATGAAACAACTGTTCCTTTTACTTGTGAAGAAAGTATATCTTTCTTATGGAGTCATAAAATCAAATAGCCAATGCTTCCAGCAGACTGTCAGTCTCACTGGAGGAAACATTGCTAGGGGTAATGTTTAGAATCTCTGAAGTAGTTTAAATAAAGTGAGCCGCAGAGTGAACGCATTTCAGAAGTCCATGAAGTATGTGTCAGTATAGGTCCAGGTCAAAAGAGCCTTTGCAAGGCTGAAGGAATTGCAACATTGTGTGCAGATGGCCAGAGCCTCTGTAGTGATACCTAGGATGCACTGTAGAGAACAGAACTGAGACCTGTGGAAAAACCTAGTCTGAGGAGATTTACTGACAGGAAAAAAAAAAAAAGGGTTGAAGAAGAGGGATCAATGATAAGCATGGGAATCTTTGTCTCGATTTTGAGGTAGAAAACAATCTCAGAATTACTGCTCCTGTCCCAGAAATAGGGCGGATTGTTTCATTCCTGTCTTCCTGCTTCACTTGAGAATTTAATTCCAAAGCTTAATTTTAAGTATTGATATTCTAAACTTTGTTGGATCACCAATCTGGAAATGCTTAGACAGGGTGCCAAATAAATTCTCGTGGAGAGACATCATGGCATGATTATGTTGTAAGTAGTCTCCTTAATTAAGGAAAGTTAATAAGGTGAAGTGATCGCTCTCAGGGATTGGTGTTTCCAGATAATCTTTAAAATACCTCATTCAGCAAATAGACTTCATAATATGAAACTTCCTTGTAATTATATCCATCACACTCTTAACTTTCAAACAACAGACATGTCCTAAAGACAGATCAATTGGCTAAACACTTACAAACTTACATCACTTCCAAAAAACACTGTTGTGATTTTCCATTATAACAGAAGATAAAATTTATGTTAAATATATCCTGGAAGTTAATCTTAAAGAACAAATAAATTCAGGGATAGAAGCACCCCACCTCTGCTTATCATAACCAGTAGGTAAGTCAACTGATATTAAACAGTAACCACTTAAACGTTTGGGTATTCTCTTCTTATTTTCTTTGTTTTTAAGATTACAGTATAATTTCCTCATTTCTTCCTTCCCTTCCCCCGCAAACCCTCCCTTATACCACTTCTTGCTCTTTTTCAAGTTAATGGCCTCTCTTCTCATTGTGATATGCATATATGTATGTATACACATATGTATTCCTAAATATAACCTGCTTGGTCTGAATAATGCTACTTGTGTATATCACCTTACAGAAGAACTAACTTCAAATGGATGAAAGACCTAATCATGACAGCCGAAACACAGAAACTACTAGAAAGGAAAAAACATAGGCAGTACCCCATATTGGGCATAGGGAGGGATTTTCTGAGTAGGACTTCATTTTCCCAAGAATTAAGGCCAACAATTGACAACTGACAGGTGGAACTTTATAAAACTAAAAAGCTTTTGGACAGCTAAAGATACAATTGACTGGGTGAAAAGAAACCCAGAGAATGGGAGAGAATCCTTGTCAGTCATACACGGGACAGAGGGTTAAGACCAGAATATATAAAGAACTCAAACAACAAAGAATGAAAAAAACAAAACAAAACTGCAAATAACCCACTAGAAAAATGGGACCCAAATAGAGAGTTCTCAAAAGAAGAAAAAAATGGCTAAGAAATATCACAAAACTTTTCACTGTTACTAGTAATCAGGGAAATGCAAATCAAAACAACTTTGAGATTTCATTTTACCCCAGTTAGAATAGCCAAGATCATCAGAACAGTTCACCACAAATGCTGAGGGGATGCAGTGAAGAAGAAATCCGTATTCAAAGTCCTGAGCCATTAAACTGGTGCAGCCACTATGAAAACAAGTGTAGAGAATCTTCAAAAAGCTAAAAACAAATCCCCCATATGACCCAGCTATCCTATTCCTTGGCATATGACAAGGTTGACATCCTACTTCAGAGATACACCCAGTCACGTTCATTACTGTTCTATTCACAATAGATAGGACATGGAAACAACCTAAATGTCCTTCATCCAATAAATGGATAATGAAATGTGTTATACATACACTATGAAATGTTATTCAGCTGTAATGAAAAAAAATGAAACCATGAACTCTGCAGGTAAACAGATGGAACTAGAAAAGATCGTATTAAGTGAGGTAATTCAGATCCAGGAAGACAAATGTCCCATGTTCTCTCTCATTGGAGGCGTTTAGCTCCAAGTCTTCAGATGTGAATACATATCCTGGAGTAAATGCAGAAATCAGACAAGGGAAAAGGGACCATACAAGATTAGGGGAATTGGGAAGCAATAGAGATGGGAATGGTAGGGTACAAGTGATCTGACCGGGAACATTGGAAAGAGAAAATCTTTTTTTTTCCTTTTTAAAAATTTTATAATTTAACTTTTCATATCAGCCACGGAGAAAATCTTTAGGGAAGGGAGAAGGGAGGTTAATACAGAAGAAGGAGGGAGGAGTATAAAATGACAGTTAGAAATCATACTAGTAACTGTTTATCTACAAAAACCTATAATACACACAATTCTGTGTATAAATATAGTTTGAATGAACTTTTCTCATCTGGGCTGAAAATTCTCCCTCCAACAGCAAAAGACCACCTAGCAAAACCCCCAATACTTCTTTTTAGTAGACCCCCTTTGGATCTCTGTGAATACTTTTTTCTTATAGGATTTATTAATATTTTATTGTTTGTCTCTAAATTCAATTTGTCCAATGAATTGTGGAGACAAAAATGACTTTCAATTTTCCCTCTGGTAAGAAATAGGCAGTCTTGGAACAAATAGAATAACATGATATCTTATTTACATGTATGTAGTCAGCTCATGGAATTTACAGTTCAAAAGGTAGTGTAGGTAGAGTGAATTCTGCAGGGTAGACAATAAGATGTGTTTAGAAAGAGGCTGGGGCCATTCCAACTACATGTTTGATTCTGAAAGTAGAAATCATGAAAATAAGTAGATCTTTCTTTCCCAAGTGTCTTTCTTTGCTCAAGTTAACAAACAGAAACAGGCTGAAAGGGCCACTGATTTTACTCTATGGAAATCTATGATTCTGCTACATAGTTTTCCAGAGCTGGGAAGACTCCCAGAACAACAGAACAAAGGTTCCTCTGATGCTCTTAGTCCTCTAGTTCTCCATTGTATTAACATATTTCACACAAAACTTGCCATTGTAGCCAACTTTCACTTCTCTTATTCTTTAGAATATCAGCTAGGATGTATATCACTGAAGTGCTGTAATCTTTTGCTTAGATGTTTCTAGTTATAGAGAAATCACTGACTCATCTTTGAGTCTGACCATCTGTAGTCGATAGAAAATTCTTCAGTGTTTCTCTTAAAAGTGTGATGTTCTATAACTTCCACATCTTGATTCTGTGTGGCGCTCTGGAGAAAAAAACTTCTTGTAGAGGCGCTGCTATAAGGAAATAAATAAAACCATTAGTATTTTTTTCTCTGTGTAGGTGAGAAGTATAGAAACAAACAGATTACAGAATGCTGTAAGCTTCCTGATATTTATCCTGTATGTGAAGAGTTATTATAACAAGTTATAAAGTTAAAAGAGTATAATTTAACTTTGTAAATAATAAGTATTTCCTACATACAAAAGAAGGGATGATGTAAGTTACCGTGTAGAAATGTATCTTAACTTTTTCATTTAAGTTTTCTCTGTTCAAGGTAAGGTCTCTTGAGTTTTAGGTTAGCCTTGAATTTGTTGTGTAACTGAGGATGATCATGAACTTCTGATCACCCTTCCTCAGCTTCCCAAGTTCTGGGGTTACAAGAATGCACTATCATTTACAGTTTATGAAGTGCTGAGGATGAAACCCAGGACTTCTGTGTGCCAGGCAAACACTACTGACTGAGGTACAACATCCCCAGCACGTGTAGATTTTTCTCACTCAAGCAAACTCTTTCAATCACAGAACTAACTTTATACTTGAATTTCTTGGACCAATATATATTTTGAAATTTTAAAATCTTTTTTATTTAATTAAAATATAATTGCATCATTTCCCACTCCCTCTCCTACCTCCAACTCTTCCCATGTCCCACACTCTTTTCCCTTCTCAAATTCATTCATGGCCTCTCATTCTTTCTATATCTATATCTACATCTATATCCCTATCTATATCTATATCCATATCTATCTCTCCATCTCTCTCTCTCTCTCTCTCTCTCTCTCCACATACATACACATTTATATGAATAAACACATAAATGCAACCTGTTGAGTATGTTTAGTGTTGCTTATATGTGTATGCTTTTAGGGCCAACCCCTTGGAATTGAATAACAATCCAGGAGGCTCATACCTATGGGGAAGACTAATTCTCCCTCTCACAGTCTTTAATTGCCAGTAGCTCTTTATTTAAGGACAGAACCCTGTGAGACTTCTCTTTTCCACATAGGAGAGTGTCTTACTTTCTTTTCTTTTTTTCCCCTGTTATGTCACAACATTGTTTATGACAGTAAAGTACAAACAGAAAATACAGGTATGTAATATATATAGATACAGCTAAATGCAGAATGGTGATTTTTTTTTTCTCTTCAAGAGGCCATGGTTCCCATTTCTAGTAAAACAAAGAGGCTGAGTATTGGTAGTAACAGATTTGTTGTTAGCTTCACATTTTACCTAGAAATGATCTACAAATGCATTTCTCCTCCTGTTACTTACTGTAAAGCATAAAAATGGAGTTAAAGGAAAGTTTCCTCATTGGTTCCTACTATATGAAAGATGCTATATTCTATTTTAGCATTCTATTTTATGAAGATATCTAAATTAAATATTATTATAAAATGAAGCAGTATTGATTTCCAAAGTGACTGTACAAATTTGCACTCCTACCAGCAGTGGAGGAGTGTTCTCCTTACTCCACATCCTCTCCAGCATAAGTTGTTATCAGTGTTTTTGATCTTAGCCATTCTGACAAGTGTAAGATGGTATCTCATAGTCAATTTGATTTTCAGAAAATTGGGAATCAATCTACCTCAAGACCCAGCTATACCAATCTTGAGCATATATCCAAAGGATGTTCAATCATATCACAAGGACACTTGCTCAACTATGTTCATAGTAGCATTATTCATAATAGCCAGAACCTAGAAACAACCAAGATGTCTCTCAACTAAAGAATAGATAAAGAAAGTATGGTACATTTACACAATGGAGTATTACTCAGCTGTTAAAAACAACAACATCAGGAAATTTAAAGCCAGATGGATAGAACTAGAAAAAAATCATCCTGAGTGAGGTAACCCAGACCCAGAAAGACAAACATGGTATGTGCTCACTTATAAGTGGGTATTAGCTGTAAAGTAAAGGATAACCAACCTACAATCTACAGCCCCAGAGAGGCTAGGTAACAAGAAGGGCCCAAAGAGAGAAATTCATGGATTTCCCTGGGAAGGGGAAATAGAAGAGATCTCCTAGGTAAACTGGAGGTGGTTGGGGATGGGAACCTGAGAGACTGGGTTGGGGGTGGGATAGAGGGAGGAGAGTAATGAAAGAGATGTTTTGATGGAGGGTGCATTTTGGGGTTAGGGAGAAACCTGGTACCAGGGAAACTCCCAAGAATCCACAAGGATGACTCCAGCTAAGACTCCTAGCAATAGTGGATAGGTAGCCTAAAATGACTTTCTCCTGTAATCAGATTGGTGACTACCCTAATTGTCATCATAGAACCTTTGTTCAGTAACTGATGGAAGCAGATCCAGAGATTCACAGCCAAGCACTGAGCCCAGCTCTGGGAATACTGTTGAAGAGAGGGAAGAAGAATTATATGAGCCAGGGGGCTCAAGACCATCACAAAGGTGTAGCAGGCTTTTTCTTTTGGGCCACCAACTAACTCCCAAGTCATGACTCAGAGACTTATTAGTTTTGAATGCTTGGCCTAGGTTAGGCATGTTTCTGGCTAGCTCTTTTAACTTAAATTAACCTGTTTCGCTTTTTTTTTTTTTTTTTTTTTTTTTTTTTGGTTTTTTGAGACAGGGTTTCTCTGTGTAGTTTTGCGCCTTTCCTGGAATTCACTTTGTAGACCAGGCTGGCCTCGAACTCACAGAGATCCACCTGCCTCTGCCTCCCGAGTGCTGGGATTAAAGGCGTGCGCCACCACTGTCCGGCTAACCTGTTTCGAGTTACCTACCTTTTGCCTTGGGGCTTTTTACCTTTTCTTAATTTCTTGCTGTCTTTGTGGCTGGCTGGCTGGTGGCCTGCCTGGCTTCTGGCCCAGGGCATCTCCTCTCTTCTTCTCTTGTTGTTCTTCCTCTCTCAAGCTAGATTTTCCCCCCTATTTATTCTCTCTACCTGGCAGCCCTGCCTATCCTTTCCTCTGCCTAGCTATTGGCCGTTCAGCTCTTTATTAGTCCAATCACCTTGTTTCACCTTAGGCAGGCAAGCTGAGACAAATGCAACACATCTTTACATAATTAAACAAATGCAGCATAAACAAAAGTAACATGCCTTAACACAGTTAAAGTAATATTCTGCAGCATAAACAAATATAACACATCTTTGCCTAGTTAAAATAATATTCCATAATACAAGGGAACCCGTAGAGACAACTAATCTGGCCTCACAGGGGTTCACAGACACTGGACTGACAGCTAAAGAGCCTTCATGGGACCGACCTAGGCCCTCTACATATGTGACAATAGTGTAGCTTGGTCTACTTGTGGGACTCCTAGCAGTGGAAGTGGGGCCTGTTCCTGATGCTTTGGCAGGCTTTTGGGAACCTATTCCTCATACTGGGTTTCCTTGCCAAGACTTAATATGAGGGGAGGAGCTTAGTCCTATCTCAACTTGATATGCCATGCTTTGTTGACACCATGGGAAGTCTGTCCCTTTCTGGACAGAAAGAGAGGAAGAGTGGATTCACAGGGGGTGGAGGATGAAAGGAGAGGAAGGAGAGGAAATTGCAGTTGGGGTGTTAAAAAAAATAATTAATAAAAAATGAAGCATCAGTGAGATTCTGGCTAAAAGAGCACTCCCACATCTACCCACCCACCCATCCACACACACATATATATAATCCCAAACAAACAAACAAACAAACAAACAAACACAGCAAGAAAGACTGTTAAAAAAAAAGTTCTAGCTGCACTGTAAGTACATAGGTTTTTTTTTTTTTCATGTGTACTTTCAAATAATGGAAGTGTCAAAAAAAAAAGGAACCACTGTGTTAGACTAAGTATATAGCTTGTGTTGAATGAAACCTCTGTATTATAATTATCACAGAGAAGTGTAGTTTGTACCATATTATGGCACTATATCAATGAAAACCTTCCAGAGTCTTTTTATTTTAGAATATTCTATAAACAATCAAACTATCAGAATATAATTATACAACAGTAAAATGTTTCCTTGTATTAAATTTAAGACATCTTTTTAATTAAAAAAAAAAAAGAAAATGTAGAAAGGTACTTAGACCTGTTAATTTTTAAGCGTACAAGACCTTAGACAATCCAAGGCATTTTTATCTCCTTTAAGAACAACAGAGACTAATTTTTGTCATGCCGTTAAATCCATCATTATATGGATAAAATTGGTGCAAACTGGTCAAATGGACAGCAAACCCTAATGTCCAAGCTGGCATATTGGCAACTAAGACACAGCTGGTGGTCAATAGAGTTTAAGAGATCTTGCCTTTCTTCTTGTTCTTTTCCAACGTTCTTGAAGAGTTCTGTTGCTCTAAAAGATGTTGCTGGGCTTCCCAGGTTGTGTTTTTTGACTTCAAACTGATGATGTCTTTCCCCCAATCCTTTGTACTTCTAAATTCCTTTTCACTTGCTCCTGGCGCTGCTGGAGCTCTGTTTCTGAGTCCTTCAGGTTTTGAACTTTTTCTTCGACCGTCATCTCAAACACTTGTTTCATCTCCATCTTCTTCATCTTGGCTACATGTTCCCTTCTCTCTTCTTCCGTCTGAGCCAGAGGGCTCTTAGTGAGTTGCCCTTTGTTCTTGTTATCTGCTCCATTGTAAGTCAACCCTGCTAGTTTTTTGCCCTCATAGTGTACATCATTAGTAACATTCGGCATGTGTGTTCTTATCAATGTATTTCTTAGAGTTGTAAAATCACGATCTTCATCATTTTCAACTTTAGCCACACCCCAAGGGCACTGTCTTCCTCTGACTCTTTTTGGCATTGGCTTTGATGATACCTTTACTACCTATCACAGTAGGAGGTAAATGGTACCTGATTTTTTTTTTTTTTAGCCAGCCTTGTTTTCTTTTTCATTATCTGTTTCTGGAAATTTGTGTATTTTAATGTGATGTCCTTGGTTTCTTTTATTGTCTGTTTTTTATACTGTTGGCATTCTTCTGGTGTGAATGTGTCTGCTCTGGCAATTAGTGGGATGAGATTCACTTTTTCATGCAAGAGTTTTGTAAACTCAGTGGTTTAAGTCCATGTTCTGAAGGAGCAATGAAGTATAAACAACACTGCACCCTGTTATCAGCATCGAGAATTACTATTACTATTACCAATTACTATTACCCATTGCATCTCCAAACCCTGGGATATCAACTGTGGCCAGCAGCAACTGAACACCACCTCCTTTGATCAAAACTTTGGATTGCTTCACCTGTACAGTATTTTTTATTCTGAGAAGGCCCTGGATACTTTGGAGAATACAGAGCTGTGAGGAACAATGAGTTGATTAATGTTGACTTTCCCCATCCAGATTTACCTACTACCACAAGGTGAACTCAAATCCTCTTTTCAATGATTTATTTATGTGTGTTGGTGTTTTGCCATGGGTGTCAGGTCCCCTGGAGCTGGGGTTACAGACAGTTGTGAGCTGCCACGTAGGTGCTAGGAACTGAACCTGGGTCCTCTGGAAGAGCAGTCAGTGTTCTTAACTGCTGAGCCATCTTTCTAGCCCTCACTGACTTTTTTGTATACTTGATTTGGAAGACTGGCAAATCCCATATAGCCTTTGAGGAACCACAGTTTGCTACGTACAGTGTGAACTTCACTGGCACTGGAGTAGATTTGCTGCATATCGTTAACCTCCATGTCTACAGTGGCCGAATCTGGGTACTTCTGTTGGGGTGGGTAGTAGGGTGTTTTGTATGTTTCTTCAACACTGGCTCTAAGGTGAGCTGTGCTACATTTATTACTCTTAGTTACTCTTCTATTGCTGTGAAGAGACACCATGACCAAGGCAACTTATAAAAGAAAGCATTTACTTGAGGCTTGCTTACAGTTTCAGAGGGTGAGTTAAGTCCATGATCATCATGGAGGGGGCCATGCAGCAGGCAGGCATGGTACTGGGGCAGTAGGTGAGAGTTTAAATCTGATCCACAGTCACAAGGCAGAGAATGAGAGCTAAGTAGAATGGTGTGGGCTTTTAAAGCCTTAAATCCCCCCCCCCCCCAGTGACACACTTTCTTCAATAAGACCACACCTCCTGATCCTTATCAAATAGTTCCACCCACTTGGGACCAAGCATTCAAACATATGCCCTTACAGAGGCCATTCTCATTCAAACTACCACAGCAGTCAACTGGTGGTGTTATTATTCAGATTTTGTTTCAGAGTCATACTTTCTGTTGAGGTTTTAGGATGGAACTTCCTGGTCATTTCTAGGGGAGCACGATTTTGTGGGAGACTTTCTGATCTTCCTCTTCTTCTGAAATGTGTCTTAAGACTTCAGTATAGGAGTTTTGTTATAGATGAATCCAATGGAGCTGAGCATCCCGTGATTAGTTGTGGTTTTCTTTGATGGTCTCTATTTTCTGCAAAGAGAAGCTTCTATAATGAGATACAAAGTGAGAGTTACACTTACCTGAGAGTATAAGGATATGTTTTTACATGCAGTTAGGAATTATTATGGTCTAGTGAAGTGGCAGTAGTGTGTTCCTCTCTACGATCCATAGCCTCACTAGTCCTCGGTAATTGGCTAGGTTTCTAGTACTAGATATTATTTCCCTTCTGTTTATTGAGTCTTAAGTCCAGGGAGAGAGCAGTTGGCTTCCACCAATATATGAATGCCACTGTTGCCCCTTTAGGGGCATCTTGTCGTAGTGGCCATTGCTGTGGTTCATGGGTGTCATAGCTGGGTAGCTTTCATTGCATCTTCTGGTACTATAAAAACTAGTCATTGGGAGGAGGTTTATGGATTAGATCAAGATCAATTACTCTAAGTCCTGTGTCCAAAGTATGTGGAATATTTAGCAATAGGAACTTACTTCCATCTTCTTTGGAGCAACCAAGGGCAACAGTAATATCCTATGTTCCTTGGACTACTCTGACCAGAAACTCAAGAGGAGATTTCTCATGCCTGGAACAGGAGTTTTTGTTAGATTGTCACCCAAAGTAGGATAACTTCATATATACATGCATATGCTTACATGTAATTTTAGGTCAGTATAAAATAATATTTCCTTCTGTCTATTTTGAGCATTCTTAGTGCTATTTACCCTTCACCCCCTTTTCCTTCTGTAATTCCCCTCCTCCCTCTCCTTCTGTAATATCCTTCCTCTATCTCCCAAACTCAAGTTTCCCCCCATCTCCCCCTTTACCTCACCTATATCCTGCTACTCCCCGATCTAGAGTCCCTTCTCCCCCACCCCATGTTTCTTTTTTGCTTTCCTGGTTTCTGCAGCTACTCCAGGTTATATACTCACATCTGAAGATTTCGAGCTAGGAACCACAAATAAGAAAACATGACAACAAGTCGAAGAGAACAAATCAGAGAAAACATTGGTCTCTCTGTATTGGGCTGACTTCACTTAGTATAATATTTTTCAGTTCTATCCGCTTACCTGAAAATTTCACGATTTTATTTTTCTCTACAGCTGAATAGTATTCTAGGTTTCTAGGCACCACATTTTTATGACCCATTTGCTGTTTGAAGGACATTTAGGTTGTTTTCATTTCCCAGCTATTGTGAACAGAGCAGCAATGATCATGGATGGATGAGCAAGTGTCTGTGGAGTAGGATGTTGAGTCCCATGGGTGTATGCCAACGAGTGATACAGCTAGGTCATAGGGTAAATTTACTTTGAGCCTTTTGAGAATTCTTCATACTGATTTCCATAGTGGCCACACCAGTTTGCAATCCCAAGAACGAATGAGGATTCTCTCCTCACAACCTTGCCAGCATTTGTTGTGGGTGTTAATAATGAATTAATTTTTGTTAATATTTGCAAATAATGAATCTGGGAGTGTGGAAAATTGTTGTTTTGGTACCACAAGGTACCTTATTGAAGTGCTAAGCAAAAGGGAAAGTGTGTGCACCTTATACACATACCAAAATATCTTCCCATATTATAGACCAAATGGAAAAAGGAACAAAGAAATTGAAAACAGAAATCATGATAGTGCTATGAAACACCATTTTGTCCATAGGTCTTATATTGTTGTCAGCCCAATAGACTCTCTGAGACATGTCCAGAGGTCTGATGGGCCTAGCTTGTGCTGCTTAGAAACAACTCTTCCATTGCATGATAGCACCAGGTCATGAAACAAGCAAAGAAAGGTTACATTTACAATTTTGATAATTTTGCTTACTCTAGATTTTATTTGAATTGATTTTTTAAGTTTTAAGTGATTGCATTGAAATGTCATTGTTTTGATTCCTGAGTATTTTGGTGTCCTTCAGAGTCTGTGCTCAAGATAAGTATGCTATTTGCTTTAAACTAATACCAGCCCTAGGTTATTACATATATAGAAACACCAAATAGCAATTAATTTAGAAATTAATAAGACAGGGATGAATGAAAGTAGGCTGACAAGATGAAAGTTATGTGGGATAAAAGCAAATCAGAAAATAAACTTCACTGTTTGTGTTTAAGGATTCATGGCTCAGCACTGATTCACATGAAAAGGATTTTGGGAATAAACTGATTGTAATCTCCCAAGTGCTGTCTAGTTATTTCACCATGAGCTTAACTCAGACAGCAAAGAATGAGAAGTTATTTCCTGATGGTAAGTCCTCTGGAGAACATTCCAGTTGTGGGAGAGGTGGTAAGCAATACACATTGCTCTTCCGGAAGACCCTGGTTCAATTACCAGCACCAACGTGGAGGCTCACGATGACATCTCCAGTTCCAGACACACGTGCAGTAAAAACATCCATACACATAAGATAAGGATTAAAAAAAAATAAATTTACACGGTGGCTAACATTCAGGATAAGCAAGGTAAGGGCGTCTGGAAATTATGTCATGTGAGGAACAACTAAGAAAGAAGGAAGGATTTATTTGGTGAAAGGATCAAACCTATTGCGAGCAAGAAAACTCTTCATATATGATGATTCTCAACTCTAGTTGTATGGGAGAGACATTACAGTTTCCAACATCCAAGCAACATCTGAGACAAGGAGGATCAGAACTTTGCTGGTATACACTCAGTCTTCCTTGATGGCTGCCGAGCAACCCAAATCAGGGAACCACTGGCTTAGAGGACAGTCAGGTGGTAGAAATGGTAGCCTTGTGTTATCCAGCCCAGTGGGACAGAGCTACCTCTCTCCTCCCACCTGCAGAAGGCTTTATATTTTGGCTCAATATAAAGAACACATTTGAGGGGCTGGAGAGATGTCAGCACTTAAGAACACTAGCTGCTCTTGCAGTGGATCTGGGTTCAGTTCCCAGCACCCCCACACTAGCTCACAACAGTCTGTAACTCCAGTCACAGGGGATCTGATGCCTTTTTCTGGCTCCATGGGTACTGCATACATATGGTGCCCAGACATACATGCTTGCAAAACACCCATACACACAAAGTAAAAATAAAGTAAAAATAAGAAAGAGCACATTTGAGCCCATATTTTCTGAAAATACATTATGCAGAGACCGTCACAGATAGTTGAGATTGGGTGTTGTGAGAAATCTTCTGGAAGGGTCAAATAGGCAATTTTAAATATTCTTTTCATTTTGATGATTCTATTACTCGGCGCCAAAAGATTCTTCTGCTTCTCACTTTAGAAGCACCCTCTTTTGCTCACTTGGCTGACTCACCTGCTGCTCACTTTGATCTTAGGGCTCATTTCTGCTCTTCCTCCTGATTAAGCCTGATTAAAGTCAGAACAATCGCTTAGAGAAGATGCGCCCTGCCATAATCTAATTGCGTAGATGCACATACTGCACAAGTGAGCCTCCAACAGGTCAGTTTTAGTTGTGTTCTGTGCAGAGTACCATCTGTGGTCCTTCAGGTGTGGTGATATTGTGTTCCCAAAATATTGTGTACCCTAATACACTTATCTGGGGTCAGAGAACAGAACAGCCACTAGATACAGAAACCAGAAAATGGTGGCACTCACGCCTTTAATCCTAGCATTCTGAAGGCAGACATCCATCTGGATCTCTGTGAGTTTAAAGCCACACTAGAAACAGCTAGGCATGGTGACTCATGCCTTTAATCCTAGGAAGTGAGCCTTTAATCCCAGGAAGTGATGGCAGAAAGCAGAAAGGTATATAAGGCGTGAAAACCAGGAACTAGCTGGTTAAGCTTTTAGGCTTTCGAGCAATAGCTCAGCTGAGATTCCTTCTGGATGAGGACTCAGAGGCTTCCAGTCAGAGGAAACAGGATCAGCTGAGGAACTGGCAAGGTGAGGTGGCTGTGGCTTGTTCTGCTTCTCTGATCTTCCAGCATTCACCCCAATACCTGGCTCTAGGTTTGATTTTATTAATAAGACTCTTTAAGATTCATGCTACATTCAGGTGGGTCCTTAGTATTAAACTTCAACTTGAATGATTCTGTACTAATTAGGGAAGAGGCAATTCTAATATTTGCAACTTGGCCTCCTAGTTGTATGAGTAAGAAAGCAGGATCAATACAGAGAAATATCATCTATTTAAGCATACGTCTTTCTTAGTTAACACAGTGAAAAAAGGAAATATGTGGTATGTGTGTGTATGCTAAGATAATAAAAACTTGAATTTTTAAGTATTTCAGAAACTAAAACGTCTCAAACACTTAAGTAACATCATTTAATGTGATTATGCCCCCTCCAAAATTATCATCTTTATTCTACAATTATTTTCAAGTACTGTTTCTTGTTACATTTAAATATTTGAAATCATTTACTTTTTAAAATTTGAGACAAGGACTCGTGTAGGCTGGCCTCAAACTAGCTTTATAGCTGAGAATGACCTTGAACTTCCAATCCTCTTGCTTTTACTCCCTGAGTGCTGCAATTCAAGACGTGCACCACCATGTGGGTTTATATGATTGAGCTCTGGGTGGGGGTAGGAGCTTTGGAGGGGAGACGAAATTTGCAATGATATTCTTGATTTAATCCTCATATCCCTCATCATTTTTTTTTTCTTAAAGAAGCCCAGGATACAGTGGTGGCACACGCCTTTAATCCCAGCACTCGGGAGGCAGAGCCAGGCGGATCTCTGTGAGTTTGAGGCCAGCCTGGTCTCCAAAGCGAGTTCCAGGAAAGGCGCAAAGCTACACAGAGAAACCCTGTCTTGAAAAACCAAAAAAAAAAAAAAAAAAAAAAAAAAAAAAAAAAAAAAAAAAAGCCCAGGATACAGAAACAAAGGGTTATTAGCATATGTATTCACATATGTATTTCATGTATGTGTGCATGTGTCCATGAAGCACTCTGATATTTCTCTATGGATTTATGTTTCTGAACATCATGTGAGAAGAGGTACACACTGCCTTTGTTATGGTCTATCCTTTCATGAGTGTTTGTACAGAAAACAGTGGTGGAATATAAAGATAGCATCTTCCTTTGGAGCAAGGAGCCAATATGCTTACTATTGATGATAAAAATTCAGATCCTCTGAGCTTTGGTTAGCCCCCTGCAAAGCAACCCACCATTCCTGCAGATGTTATTTGGTGATTTCATGTTTCGCTGTGGGAACTGGGGAGTTTGCGG
Organism: Peromyscus eremicus; assembly: GCF_949786415.1. Lineage (NCBI taxonomy): Eukaryota > Metazoa > Chordata > Mammalia > Rodentia > Cricetidae > Peromyscus > Peromyscus eremicus. The sequence goes on along the minus strand of NC_081436.1, from coordinate 13,741,938 downwards.
AAGGAAACGCTGATACTCTGTTGATTGCTATCACTGTAATAATTTTTTTTGCAGGGTTGTGGAATGAGTAAGGTTAAACTGGTACTAAACACTTAGGCTGAAAAATTTAAAGAGATAAATAGGCTGAAAACTTAAGGAGATGCTCCTTTGGAAATGCTGATTTCACTTCAACAATCCTCAAGTGTTCATCGCAGGCACTTCTTTCGCTGTAGACTCGTTTTCTCTGCCTCACGAATCTTTTGACTCTGGCCTGGGAGCCCCAAGGCCTTCTGTAAAGTATGTATACTAGTGTGGCATGCTAACTCATATTTTGTATATAGAGTGAATTCTTGACAGCTGGGCAATGAGGATGAGATCTATGGATGAAGTTAAGGCAGCCTTTGCAAAGAGGGAGAATAAAGGCTTTGTAGGTCAATAGATGGAATCTGAAGGTTTCATGGGAAGCAGTACCAAGAACAATGGGCATCTAATATGGTCAGTTGGTTCATGAATGATCTCCTTCATTTCTAGTTAGGGATGAGGAATTGGAGAGGTACTTATATGCCAAATGTCAGGGTGTAGGTTAAATATTTTTTTTTAAAAGTAAGTTCTGACTGTTACTGGGTATAGAATTTCTAATCTAGTTTGGTGGTTAGTCTCAAGTGAGTTCCATTGTAACAACCAGTACTAGTGGATAGAAGTTTCCAATTTCTCTTAGACAATAGTTACATGTCTTGATATTTATCATTTATCAGGATCTACACATAGACAGAAATGTGGCATGAGTTTTATATTTTATTCTATAGATCCACAGCCCCTCACAAGTATTGAGAAGAGGGGGATTCGTGGTTGTTATAGCCAGAGACAAGGGGCATCATTAGAGCTTTGACTAGTTAAGCTTAGATGTTCACTGAACAAATGAATGGACAAGAAAATATGACATTGTATTTAGTCATAAAGAATTACATTGTATCCTTTATAGACAAATGAGTGAACTGGAGATCATATTAATCAAACTGAGACAGACTTAGAAAAAAAATCTAGATTAAAATATGTTATATAACATGAAAGTAGAAGATGAGTTGCATGGGAAGAGTGTATTTGCTCATAGGCAGGATCTGGATTTGTGAATAAGAGGACTAATTGGAGTGGGAGAAGGGACCAGAGAGGACAATGGGGGGCAAAAGTGAGTAAAGTTCCATATATCTACACAGCATATGCATATGAGCAAATCTGTGTGAAACCCATCATTTTGTAAGCAGTCCAGTCTCATCTGCATCGCTGTGATAAAGTACCAGACAAAATGCAGCTCCAGGGAGAGGTCTTGTTTTAGGTCCCGCATCAAGGCAGTAAGTTGAAGTAGCTAGTCACATCCACAACAGAGCGCAGAGTGTGGATGAACACACACATGCTTACCACCCAGCTAACGCTCTCTACCCTTATATAACTTAGAATGTAAACCCAGGGAATGGTGCTGCCCATTTTCAGGCTAGGTCTTCCTGCATCAATTAACATAAGGAAGGCAATCTCCCAAAGTCAGCCCACAACCCGACCTAGACAAAGCTTAATTATACTCTTTCCAGGATCATTCTAGATGGTGTCAAGTTGACAATTAAAACTAGCTATCACGTATAATAACTAAATCAGTAGTAAAGAAAAAGAACTTTGGCTGGCTATCTTGAAATTGGAGAGGGCAGCTTACAGAGTACTTGTGCATCTTTCTGTTTTTTCATTGCTATAATGAAATGTCATAAGTAGGTATTTAGGTATTTGATATAGAAAAGAGGCTTTTTTAAAATTTAAAATCTCACAGTTTTAGAGGATGAAAATCCAGTGTTAGGGGACTATATCTGGTGATGGTTTGTCTGCTGGTGCAACCACATGGTGACAGGCAGAGAGTGTACATATTCTGTTTCTCTCCTCTCATAAAACCAGTAGGATCCAAACACGAAATGCTACTAGAATAACCATATCTAATTCTAACTGCCTCCTAAAGGCCATATCTCTAAATATCATGGTTGGATTGACAGTACTAGATGTGAATAATCTTCTGTAGAGCAGAAACCAAATCAAATCAAATAAAAAAGTGGTTACTTCCACAATAGCACTTGCCACTATTTAATCAGTAGAGACATTGGGATAGTCAGGGTTCTATCACTGTGAGGAGACACTGTGGTCATGGCAAATCTTATAAAAGAAAGCATTTAACTAGGGACTGGCTTACAGTTTCAGAGATTTAGTCCATTATCAGCATGTCAGCATGCTGGCAGACATGGTAGCTGCAAAAGGGGCTGGGAGTTCTACATCCAGATCTGCACTCAGCAGGAAGAAGGAGAGAAGGAAGGAGGAGAGAGAGAGAGAGAGAGAGAGAGAGAGAGAGAGAGAGAGAGAGAGCGAGCCTGGCTTGGACTGCTGAAAACCCCAAAGCCCATCCCTAGTGACACACTTCCTCCAACAAGGCAATACCTACCTCAACAAGGCTACACCTCCTAATATATCTCAAGTAACTTCACTCCCTAATGACCAAGCATTTAAATATATGCGCTTATGGGGCCATTCCTTTTCAAACCACCACATTCTACTCCCTGGTCCCCTTAGGCTTTTGATCACATTATAATGCAAAAATGCATTCAGCCCAACTTTAAAAGTCCCCATGGTCTATAACAATCTCGAACTCTTTAAAAGTCCAAAGTTCAAAAATCTCTTCTGAGACTCATAGGAATCTTTTAACTATAACCCCTGTAAAATAAAAAAGCAGATCACATACTTCCAACATATAGTGGCACAGAATATACATTTCTATTCCAAAAGGGAGAAAAGTGAAGAAATACTGGACAAAAGCAAGACCTAAAACTATCAGAACAAACTCCAAACTCTGCATCTCCATGTCTTATGTCAAAGTGCTCTTCAGATCTCTAACTCCTTTCAGCTTTGTTGACTGCAACACACTTCTTTCTCTTGGGCTGGTTCTCTACCCTGTTAACAGCTTTCCTAGGCAGGTATCCCATAACTCTGGCATCTCCAACATCTTGTGGTTTTCAAGGCAATCCAGGCTTCACCTTTACAGCTTCATGAAATGGCTTCTCAGAGCCTCCATGCACGCCTGACACACACTTGGTCTCACCAGCTTTCCTTAACCATGGAGGAAGATTCCATAACCCCTTTATTGTATCTTTGACTCTAGAGCCAGAACCATGTGGTCTAAGCTGCCAGGTTCTGCTGCTTGCTGAGGCTGGATCATGGCTCCTTTGGTTCAATTATATCTGCATTAGCTTTCTATTGTTGATCATTTCCTTCACTGCTTAAATATTTCTTTAATTACTTTTCACAGAAGTAATTAAATTGGAAGCTTAGCTAGGTGGGGCCTTGCCCTGAGGTCACCATTCCTTTTATTCTATTTACCATCACCCTTTTTTAAATTTATTTTTTATTTTTTATTTATTTTATTTTATTTTTTAGCTTTTTGAGCACTGGACTTAGCTTCATTACACTTCTTGGTGCTCCTTTTCTCTTCAAACTGTACATTTTGTATTTTTCTTTGCTCAGCTTGCTCCTTTTCATTATAGATCTGCATAAGATTGACCACTAATAACCAAGCAACAGTTAATTCTAGGTTGTCTTGGAATCCCATCTGCCAATGCTGTTAATCCAAAACTCTTCAATTTAGCTTCAGGCAGATTTTTTTTTGACAAGGAAAGAAAGCAGCCACATTCTTCACCAAAATATCACAAGAATGGTCTCTAGGCCGCTTACTAATATTCTTCTCCTTTGAAACCTCTTGAACCAGGCTGTCATAATCTATATTTCTCTCTTCATCACTGTCTTCCACATTCCTACTAGTATGGCCCATTAAGACCCACTTACAATGTTCAACTGCTTTACTAATCCAAAGTCCCAAAGTCTACATTCCACCAACAAGCAGCATGGTAAGGCCCGTCACAGCAACATCCCACTCCTGGTACCAACTTCAGTCTTTGTCAGTGTTCTATAGCTGTGGAGAGACACCATGGCCACAACAACTATAAAGGAAAAGATTTAATTGGGGCTTGCTTATAGTTTCAGAGAGTTAGTCCATTATCATCATGGTGGGGAGCATGGTAGCATATAGGCAGACATGGTGCTGGAGGAGTAGCTGAGAGCTACATCCTGATCTATAGGCAGAGAGATAACCTGGGACTAGCATAGGCTTTTGGAACCTCAAAGCCCACCCCAAGTGGCACACTTTCTCTAACAAGGCCACACATACATCAATAAGGCCATACCTCCTAGTCTTTCTAATCCTGCCAAAGAGTTCCACTTCCTGGTGATTAAGCTTTAAAATGTGTTTTTAAAACACATTTTAAAAGCTTTAAAATCTTTTTAAAAAAGCTTTAAAAATTTAAAATTTTTAAAAATTTAAAAATTCTTATTCAAAACACCACAGCTGCTAAAAATACTTAAAAATTTTTAAAAAGATTTAATTTTACTCTAAGTGTGTGTGGTGTGTGGTGTGTGTGTGTGTGTCTCATGCAAATGTCTGCTGAAGCCAGCAGAGGGCGTCAGATACCCTGGAGTTGGAGTCACAGGTGGTTGTGAGACACCTGATGTCGGTGCTAGGAATTCAACTCAGGTCTTTTGGGAGAGAAGGAAGAGGTCTTAATTGCTGAGCTATCTCACCAGCCTCCCAATTGTCTGTCTGTCTGTCTGTCTGTCTGTCTATCTCTCCCTCCCTCCCTTCTCTCTCTCCCCTCTCTCTCTGCCTTTCTTCCTTTTCTTTCTTTCTTTCCTTTCTTCCTTCCTTCTTTCTTTCTTTTCTTTTCTTTCTTTCTTTCTTTCTTTCTTTCTTTCTTTCTTTCTTTCTTTCTTTCTTTCTTTCTTTCTTTCTTTCTTTTTTCTTCCTTCCTTCCTTTCTTTCTTGAGACAGGGTCATACTATGTAGCCCTGGCTGGCCCCAAACTTGATATGTAGGTCAGACTGGCCTTGAACTCATAGTAATCTACCTGCCCCTGTCTCCTGCATGCTGGTATTTAAATTTATTTATACTATTATTTTTATTTGATTATTATTATCTTCTCTGTGTGTGGGCCACACACATGCCATGATGCACATGTAGAGGTCAGAGGAAAACTTGTGTGAGTCCGTTCTCCCCTACAGTGGGTCCTGAGATCAAATTCAGGTTGTCAAGCCTGAGCAGCAAGCGCTCTTACTTACTGAGTCATTTTGCCAGCCCTAAAAATACTTTCACACCATTAATTTACATGTGACATTTGGAATCTGCTGTTGATCCCTTGAGTGGGGAGAATTTTGTGGAAGAACTGATGAATATTTCTTGAAATAGGATAGAATAATAACTTTTACTCTGGCTTAATTTGGTATTCCTCACACATAGTTAACCTTTCATGCTTATTTAATGTCTCTTATGATCATCATTAAAGTTACAGCAATGCTAGGTTATAATTCACTTACTTGAAGAATTCACTGTGTCTTAGAGAGGCACACATATATTCTCTTTACCTCATACTCCCTGTTGCTCCCAGACAGAAATGAATCACTTTGCAGACCTCTTTCTGAGTGGAAAGAATCCTTAGAGATGCCTCTTGCATCTCTGAAATAGTTCTGTGATGGCAGAAACATTTAAAAAGACTATACTTACTGTTTTTTTTAAAAATTTCTCATCCTTAAAATGAAGTATTGTTGACTAGGGAGATAGGTCAGTCTGGTAGAGTGCCTACAGCTCAGGCTTAAGGATCTGGGTTCAGATGGCCAGCATCCATGTAAAAAGCTGGTGTGCTGGCGCTCATCTATTATCCAAGCTCTGGAGAGTCAATGGATGGATGCCTCTAGTTCATTGGCCAGCCAACCTAGTCTAATTGGTGAGATTCATGTTCAGTGAGAGACTCTGTATCAAAGATAGGGTGGAAAGAAACTGAGGAAAGACACCTGGAATCAACCTATGGCTTCTGCATAGATGAGCACAGTGTGTACACAGGCCCCAAATCACCACACTGGTGATTTTAACAGCTGGGGTCTGTTAAAGTTCTCATGTATCCACACATTCTACACTGTAACGTAAGTCAGTTAGTGGCGAGGGAAAAGTTTCACAAGGAAAACACAGGATACTACTTACCCGGAAGCTCTTTTATGACCACATACACAACACTGTGCACTTTAATTCATGTGGGAATTCTTTGTCATTTGAGCACACAGCAATTTTATAGAATTGTCTGACTGAAATGACTTGAATTTTTATATCATAATCGATAACTATTTCATAAACTCATGTTACTTGGAAAATACACGGACTGACAGATAGAAATCCAGGAGAAACTGGTGGCTTTGATTTTATAGCTATCAGATGTTGTGCACTCCTGTACGATGCATGACTCAAGATATGATCGTGACAATATAAAGGTTGACCGCAGTGGGGAAGCTGGAAGGCCATCTGTGGTAGACTTCTGGGAGAGTTTTTATTTTATTCTGCTTGGCTTTATTTTGATTTTCATTGAGATTGAATTTCTTTTTAACTTCTTTTCCTACAGTCTCCTTATAAAGACTATATTAGGGGCTTTAAAAATAGCACAATGGACCATAAGAAATGAGGAGACATCATGACAAGATGTTTTGGTTTTCAAATTTGTTGAGGAGACCAGGCAGGTCATGACTAATTAATTTTTATTGGGGCTTGCTCATAACACTGGCACCATTTTGAGTCAAAAGTAGCAACCAAACTAAGTAAGAAAACGCTAGAAGGAAACGGTGTAAACTAAAAAATAAAATAAAAATGAGAGAAAACAATAGTCTTACAGGTTTCAAGTGACAGTGTTAGTTTGTAAGATGTTTGAGAGACGCTGGTGAGGCTGAAGATGAAAGCCAATGCACATTGCAATGTGCTTCCCCATGCCCTGACAGGAAGTGACGACAGGAGACCAAAGAGTGAAAAGATCTCATCCTGGCAAACACTTGCCCAGAACCACCTCCTTACCTCCCTGCAGACTCAAGAAAAATTGCCAGCATAGACAGTTCCTATCTGAAACTGCAGAGGCAGAGCTAAGGCCAGAAAAGAATCCACTGGGCTCCAAACCCTGATATGCCCTTTCTCCAACTCAAGCCCTACAAAACCTCAAGCCCCGAGTGCCACAGTGTGTAGGCTTCACTTCTTCAGAGAGACAGTGGCCATTCAGCTGTTCTGATTAAAAGCATGACTCTAGGCTCTGTTTTGTTTTTTATTTTGTGTTTGTTTCACTACAAGTCTTACATGCAGTCCTGGCTGCTCTTGAACCGTCCATCCTCCTGCTTCAGCGTCCTGAGTGCAGGGAATATGGGCATGTATAAGCATGTATGGCCTCAATTGTGGATTGTCTCACTGGATTCTGCTAACTTTACCAATTATCATCAGAAGCCTTAATGGTTTTCTATAATTTTTGAAAGTTCCTTTTTTTTTAAATGGCAATAAGTTGGGTGAAGTAGTACATACCTGTCAACATAGTACTTGGAAGGGTGAGGCAGGAGAATAATGGGTTTAAGGCCAGCCTTAACTCTAAACCATGAGACCTTATCTCAGGGTATGGGAAAGGACACTGCAATGTGCATCAAAAAACATGCAAAAACAAAAACCCAAACCACATCCTCCCTGCTGCTACAAAACAAAACACAAATGAATGAAACATTAATCCACAACAAAGAAACCTGGCAATGAATTGTTCTGATGCATTGGTAAATTAAAAATTTGTATAAACATCTACTGTTTAGGTCTGTGGTTATGGCTAAGGGAAAGCATTGAAAAACGCTCTGCATGGGCTGGAGAGATGGCTAGGAGGTTAAGAACACTGGCTGTTCTTCCAGAGGTCCTGAATTCAATTCCCAGCAACCACATGGTGGCTCACAACCATCTGTAATGAGATCTGACTCCCTCTTCTGGCCTGCAGGGATACATGCAAACAGAACATTGTACACATAATAAATAAATAAATCTTTAAAAAAAATGCTCTGCTTTTGTGGAGCTATACTACTATCACTAGTGAATTCACACAGAAAGCCAATGAGTGGGCTATGTACTGTGCTGGGTGGGGGTCATAGCTAAGAAGACACAGTGAGACTGGGCACAGCAGTGGCCTAGACAAGATCTCACTAGGGAGATGGTCACAGTGATAAGACACCAGAGAGGTTGGGTCTGTAGAGTGGCCATATGGCTTACTTGTGTTTTGAAATTGCGTTTGTCATTCTGAGCCCCTTTGCACCGAATCAGGGAGCCTAGCCAATGATGAGAGTGATGGATTTTAGGGATTTGTTTACGGTCACATAGCCAGTTACAGGTCAAGCTGGACTCAAAACTTAACAGAAAGCTCTGATCGTAGTTGTTTCTACCGCACAAACTCTACTATAAGCCATGACTGAACATCTTTATGGGGTTCATAGAAACCCCATAAAGTACTTTAGCAATTCAGCTCTGTGACTTAGCATTTTAATTAAAGATGTAGAAATCACAGCCTTTGGAAATGTTGATCACATTTAGAGCACGCTCAGCTGCTAAATTTGTTACAATGAATTGCTTTAGTAATGTGCATCTTTTTCCAACTTAAATTCAATTCTTTAAATCTTCTTATGAACCTCTGTGTGTTCACAAAACTATTCCACTGGCGAACAAGAGAAAAAAAATACAAAAAAGCTAGTATAATGAGATTAGCCCACAAAAAGGTCATTAATCATTTTCTGGTTGTGACAGATGAGGCCCTTTAGTTTCTCATTTGGGGCTCTAGTTCTGGGTATCGCATAAAGGATGTAGGTCATTTTATCCCTTATTATCTCTTTAGGTATAGCGTAGGCTCAGTTCTTTTAACTAAAATTCTGTTTTGTCATTTGAAGTCAGGAGTTTCATTACTCAGGGTGCTTTTTTGCTGTTTGTCTCCTTGCTGTGCTCTATTGACCAGCTTCCCCCACTCTTTCCGGCCTTCTCCCACTTCCCAGATAGTCAATCCTAATGTGTCTTCATGTCACATCTACTGCATTATCCTCTCTCCTCACACCTCCCTTTAGACTGTTTCCCCCTCTCTGATGGTTTTCTTTCTACTTTCAGGTCACGTATAAATTGAAATATAGATCCCCCCCATCTTAGGGGCAACCTCTATTGTTTTTCTTTCTGAGACTGGATATTTGGTTTAACATACGGTTTTCCATTCTATCTGTTTTCCTGCAAATACCATAATTTCATTTTTTTTTTTTTTTACAGTGAAGTAAAATTCCACTGTGTACGTGTGTGCCACACTTTATCCATCTGTTAATGGGTATCTAGCCTGGTCCAATTTCTTGGTTATTGAGAATAGTACAGCAATAAACATGGATGCCCAAATACCTCTGTGATATGCCAACATAGGGTCCTTCAGGCTGTACCCAGGGTGTATCAGGGTAATATGGTAATCCTATTTTTAGGTGTTTGAAGAATCTCCAGACTTATGTCCATAGTGACTGAAACAGTTTACGTTGCTGCCAATAATGTAAGGGTTTCTCTTTCTTCACTTCCTCATCAGGATTTACTGTCCTTTATTTTGTTTATAATAGCTATTTCTGCCTGGAGTAAACAAGGATTTCAAAGCAGTTTTGATTTGCATTTCCCTGGTGTCTAAAGATGATGAGCAGTTTTTCAAATACTTATTGGCCATTTGCGATTCTTCTTTGGAAAACTTTCTGTCTAGTTCATTAGTCCATTTGTTGACTAGGTAGTTTTCCTGTTTTATTTAGGTTCTAGGCATTAACTCCTTGTCTGATGCATAGTTGGCCAAGAGTTTTCCTATTATATAAATGGTCCCTTCATTCTGGTTGATTGTTTCCTGGGCTGTGCAGAAGAACAATGTTAATTTCCTGGAACATTGTTTATCAATTTGGGGGATTATTTCCTTTGAGATGAGGGAACTTTGTGGGGAAGCCTTGGACTTTGTTTAGACACAGGAGTGCTTTCACATGTTTTCTTCTAGTAGCTTCAATTTCATGTCTTAAATTAAGATCTTTGACCCATGTTTAATTGCTTTTTTTTGTACAGGTGAGAGACGTGGATTTAGTTTCATTCTTCTACATGCAGAAATCTAGTTTCCCCAGCACCACTTGTTGAAGAGCCCCGTTTTTGCTGGAAACTTGGCACCTTTGATAATAGTAGGTATCTGAAGCTCTCTGGGTTTATTTCTGGGCCTTCTGTTTTATTCCATGCTCAGCATTTCTGCCTCTGTGCCAGTATTGTATTCTTTTTATTACTATGACTCTTGTGTATAGTTTGAGACCAAGTATGGATGCTCCAGTATTACCCTTTCTGCTTGACGTTGCTTTAACCATCTGAAGTCTTCTGTGATCCTATATGAATTCTAGGATTGTTTTACTATTTTTGTGAAAAATGTCATTGGAATTCTGATGGAAGTCTGTAGCCAGAAGGGTTCTCTGTTCCCGCCCAGCCCCACAGTCCCACAGCCACTTATAAAATAATCACTCAGAAGCTTATATTAATTATAACTACTCTGCCATTAGCTCAGCCTTATTACTGACTAGCTCTTACACTTAAATTAACCCATAATTCCTGCCTATGTGTGGTGGTATTGCATTCCCCAAAATATTGTGCACCCTAATAAATCTGTCTGAGGTCAGAGAACAGAACAGCCACTAGATACAGAGGCTAGAAAATGGTGGCACGCACACCTTTAATCCTAGCATTCTAGAGGCAGAGATCTACCTGGATCTCTGTGTGTTCAAGGATATAGCCAAGCATGGTGACTCACACCTTTAAGCCCAGAAAGTGAGCCTTTAATCCCAGGCAGTGATGGCAGAAAGCAGAAAGATATATAAGGCGTGAAGACCAGAAACTAGAAGCACTTGGTTAGATTAAGCTTTTAGGCTTTCAAGAAGCAGTTCAGCTGAGATCCATTTGGATAAGGACACAGAGGCTTCCAGTCTGAGGAAACAAGACCAGTTGAGGAATCGGCAAGGTGAGGTGGCTGTGGCTTGTTCTGCTTCTCTGATCTTCCAGCATTCACCCCAATTTTGATTTTATTAATAAGACCCTTTAAGATTCTGCTACACCTATGTTTATCCACATGGCTTGGTGCCTTTTCTCAGTTTTGCCTTGTCATCTTGCTTCCTCTGTGTCTGGCTGGTAACTCCCGACTCTGTCCTTTCTCTTCTCAGCATTCTTCTCATTTGCTTGCCCTGCCTATACTTCCTGCCTGGCTACTGGCCAATCAGCGTTTTATTAAACCAGTGTATAAGAGCATTATCCCACAGCAGAAGTCACATTCGGTCTGTAGATAACTTTTTGTAATAATAGACACTTTCACAATATTAATTCCACTGATCCATAAGGATGAAACGCTTTCAACCTTACAGTGTCTTTTGTTGGTGTGTCTAGTTCATCCTTATAAGGGTCTCTTACTTCCTTGGACATGTATATTCTCAAGCATTTAAAAAAAGTTACTGAGGATTTTTTTCCTGGTTTCTTCCTTCACATGTTCATTATTGCTATGTAGAAAGGCAATTGATTTTCATATGCTGATTTTGTACCCTGCTACTTTGCTAAAATATTTATCAGATCTAAGAGTTTTCTTGTAGAATCTCTAGGATCTTTGTCATGCAAATATGGATCATTTGACTTCTCCCTTTTCTGTTTGTTCCTCTTTTATTTCTTTCTCTTGCCTTACTGCTCTAGTGAAGACAGTGAATAAAAACAGAGAGAGTGGACACCTTTGTCACATTCCTGAATTTAGAGGAAATACTTTTTATTTTCCCTAGTTAGTACAACATTGGTTATATGTTCATTGCACATAGACTTCATTATGTTGAGATATTTTCTTTTTATTGCTAGCTTCTCTTAGGCCTTTTTATCATGTCTAACTTTGTTAAAGGCCTCTTCTGTCTCTATTTTGATATTTGTGTAATTTCTGCCCTACAGTCTATTTATATACCATATTACATTTATTGATGTATATTGAAACAACCTTACATCCCTGGGCTGAGATCAACTTAGTCATGGTGTATACTTGCTGGGGATGTCTTTCTGTATGCTCTGAATGTGTTGCTGTGATTGATTGATAAATAAAATGCTGATTAGCCAGTAGCCAGGCAGGAAGTATAGTGTAGGCAGGATAAGGAGAAAGGAGAATTCTTGGAAGTGGAAGGCTGAGTCAGGGGTTGCCAGCTAGACACAGAGGAAGTGAGATATAAAAGTACTGGTAAGCCACAAGCCATGTGGCAACTTATAGATTAGTAGAAATGGGCTAATTAAAGATATAAGAACTAGATAAAAAGAAGCCTGCCACAGCCATACAGTTTATAAGTGATATAAGTCTCTGTGTGTTTACTTGGGTCCAAGTGGCTGCAGGACTGGTGAGTGAGAGAGATTTGTCCTAACCTCAGGCCCGAACAGGACTGGAGAAAACTCCAGCTATATATACTTTCTCAGTTTACGAATTCAGTTTGCCAGTATTTTATTCACATATCTGCGGTGGATATCGTTCTGTATAAATAAAACACTGATTGGCCAGTGGCCAGGCAGGAAGTATAGGCGGGACAAGGAGAGAGGAGAATTCTGAGAAGTGGAAGGCTGAATGGGGGAGACACTGTCAGCCGCTGCCATGACAAACAGCATGTGAAGATGCTGGTAAGCCACCAGCCACGTGGCAAGGTATAAATTTATAGAAATGGATTAATTTAAGATATAAGAACAGTTAGCAAGAAGCCTGCCACGGCCATACAGTTTGTAAGCAATATAAGTCACTGTGTTTACTTGGTTGGGTCTGAGTGGCTGTGGGACTGGCGGGTGACAGAGATTTGTCCTGACTGTGGGCCAGGCAGGAAAACTCTAGCTACACATATCTTTATCTGTGTTCATCAAAGAAATTGGTCTATAGTTTGGTCTTTGTGATATCCTTATCTGGTTTTGACATTAGGTTAATACTGCTTTCATGGAATGAGTTGGGCAGTGTTCTAGTCTCCTGAACACTATGAGGATCTTTGGGTCAGTTTTTCTTTAAAGGTTTGACAGAATCTAAAAGTGAATCCATATAGTCCTGGGCATTATTTTTTGCTGGAAAATGTTTTATTATTACTTTGTCTCCTTGTTTGTTACATATCTAAGTTGTTTATATACACTTGATTTAATTTTGGTGGGTCACATGTTCATAGCAAACTGTTCATTTCTTCTGCATTTTTTATCCTTTAAAATGTAAATTTTCAGAGTTTTTTTTATATTCTTTTGGATTTCATTGGAACCTGCTCCCTTTGGAACTCTAATTTTATTACTTTGACTCTTCTCTATTTTTCTGTTAGTTTGGCAAAGGTTTGTCAAATTTGTTTATCTTTTCAAAAAACTATAATTTTGTTTGATTGATTCTATATATTGCTTCTATTTTGTGCCATTATTTATTATTTCCAGTTATTAACTTCTTTTATATTTGATTTGTTCTTATTTTGTATTAGGTCGTTTAGTTGAAATATCTCCATTTTTTTTCATTTCTTTCTCATAGCTACAAATTTTTCTCCTAGAACTGTCTTAGCCATAAACCAGAGATTCTGAAAAGGGGTGTTATTATTTTAGTACTTTATTCTAGGTACTTTAAAATTTCATTTTTGATGTCTTTAATGACCTGCTTTCTACTTTTTTTTTTTTTTCTGAGACAGGGTTTTTTTGTGTAGCCCTGGCTGTCCTGGAACTCATTCTGTAGACTAGTATGCCTCGAACTCAGAGATCCACCTGCCTCTGCCTCTCGAGTGCTGGGATTAAAGGTGTGCATCATTACTGCTCATGACCTCCTTTCATTGAAGTATGTGCTATTCACTCTCCAAGTATTCTTATACTTCTGTTGTTTTTCTTGCTATTAATGTCTAGCTTTATTTTTCTATGATCTGATAAAACACAAAATTATTTTGATTATCTTGTATTTGTTAAGACTTGGTTTGTGACCTAAGAACTGATCTATTTTAGATAAAGTACCATTGTTTTCTTGGAAGAATATGTATTTTGTATCTGTTGGATGGAATATTTAATCATCTGTTTAATCCAACTGACATATGATATTAACTTTGGAGACTCTAGGTTGAATTTTTTTAGCCTGCCTTCTCTGGAAAGTTTGGTCTTGAAATTTCCCAGTCTCATTGCATTGGGCCTATATGACATTTCATGCCCTTTTGACCATGTTTAATGAAGTTAGGAGCCCCATCATTTGATGTGTATATATTTTCAATTGTTGTTTCTTCTTGATGAATTGTTGCTTTTATTACTAATGGCCTTTCTGTTTTAATTTTGATTTGAAATATACTTTATCATATACTGGAATAGCTATGCTAGACTGATTTTTGTTTCTACTACCTTACTAAGTTATTTTTTAAAAAAATTCAGGGCACAGTTGAGCAAGTGTCCTTGAGGTAAGGTTAAGCATACTTTGGGTATATGCCCAAGAGTGGTATCACTGGGTCTTGAGGTAGATTGATTTCCAATTTTCTGAGAAACTGCCATACGGATTTCCAAAGTGGCTGTACAAGTTTGCACTCCCACCAGCAGTGGAGGAATGTTCCCCTTACTCCACATCCTGTCCAACATAGGCTGTTGCTAGTGTTTTTGATCTTAGCCATTCTGATAGGTATGAGGGTGCCTGAACTGGTCTTTGCCTGTAATCAGACTGGTGACTATCCTAATTGTCACCATAGATCCTTCATCCAGTTACTGATGGAAGCATATGTAGAGATCCACAGCCAAGCACTGGGCTGAGCTCTGGGAGTCCAGTTGAAGAGAGGATGGAGGGATTATATGAGAAAGGAGGTGTCAGAAACAAAGCTTTCCCAAAGGAAGCTTGTGGAAGCTCACAGACTCTAGATGGACAGATAGGAAGCTGGCATGGGACCCACCTATGCCCTATGCATCTGGGTGACAGTTGTGTAGCTTGATTTTTTGTGAGGTCCCTAGCAGTGGGACTCGGACCTGTCCCTGATGTATGAGCTGGCTCTTTGGAACCTATTCTTTATGGTGGGATGCCTTGTTCAGCCTTGATGCAGGGGAGAGGAGCTTGGTCCTGCCACAACTTGATATGCCATGCTTTGTGGATTCCCAAGAGAGCCCTTACCCTATCTGAATGAGTATATGAATGGGGTGGTGGTGGTAGAAAGGAGGTGGGGGAAGGGAATGGGAAGGGAAGAAGGAGGGGAAACTGTGGTTGGTACGTAAAATAAAATAAAGAAAGAAAAAAAATTTCAGGGAGTATCATTGCCAGTGAGTCATAAAGATAAGAGATTGTTGGATCTTGCATTTCATCTAGTCAACTAGTTTGTGTCTTTTAATTGGCATTGAGGACATTTGCATGTAAGATTATTACTGAGGGACTTTAGTAATTCTAATACTTTGGGAGTTATTTTTCCGATTGGATGTGCTAGTGTTTGTTCTGTTCATTAAACTCTATTAATATGGATGGTTAGCTGTTTTCTACACTGGTGAATTTTTCTTAGTTCATCTATATTCATCTATTTCTCGCATTAAATTTTTTTTGCTATGTTCTCAATACTGTTATTTTTCCTCTTCCATAGATAAGGCACATTTTCTGTGGTGCTGTCTTGATTGTCTGGACCTGTCTTAGTTTGTACTTATCTTTCAATATCCTTTATTTTTCTATTAATTTTAAATGCAATATCTGTGTCTTGCATTGTTGGTTGGTAATGGTAGTATATTAATTTAAAGGCTTGGACTTTATCACCCTGTTCTTTCCCTGACTCTAGGATTGCTGAGGAGAAATCTGGCATCATTTTTATATATCTGCCTTTTAAAGATGAGTTTGTGTTTCCTTGCAGTTTTTAATGTTGTTTGTTTACTTTGTACCTTTGACATTTGGACTATGATATGATTTGAGATATTCTTCTTTGATCATGTCTATTTGAAGATTCTTTTTTTTTTGTTTGGATGACTCTTTCACCAAATTTAGGAAGTTTCTGATATAAACTCATTGAATGGATGCTCTATGCCTTTAGTTTTTATTTCACCTCATTTGTATACCTTATGGATTCTTATGCTTGGTTTACTGAATTTACTCCAGAGATCTTGGACATATAGTGATGCTCACCCATTCCTCTATTGCTGATATTCAGCGATAGTCAGCAATATTCCCCTATTGCTGATAACCTTTCTTCTGTTTGGCATTGTGTCAACAAAAGATGATGCTTCTGTTGGTATTTATTTATTTATTTATTTTTTTCGAGACAGGGTTTCTCTGTGTAGCCTTGGCTGTCCTCGATCTCACTCTGTGGACCAGGCTGGCCTTGAACTCACAGAGATCCACCTGCCTCTGCCTCCCAAGTCCTGGGATTAACTGTCTGCACTGCCCAGCTGCCCAGCTATTGGTGCTCATTTTTATTTGATAGATTGCCTCACTTCACGAATTATAGCTTTATTCTTTTTTTTTTTTGGTAAGTACATTTCTTACATGCATATATTCTGATTATGGTCTCCCCTCCCCTTACTCTTCCCAGTTCCTCCCTACCTCCTTCCCACCCATACCCACATCCTTTCTGTCTCTTGTTAGAAAACAAACAGGCATCTAAGGAATAATAATAAAATAAAATAAGACAAAAGCAAATACATTGTAATAGGACAAGACAACCAAACAAGCCGAAGAAAAAGCACAAGATACACATATTCCCACAGGAATCCCATAAAAACACAAAACTGGAAGCCATAATATATACATAAAGGGCCTGTAAGGTTGTTTTTTTTCCTTTTCCTTTTCTTTTCTTTTCTTTTTTCTTTCTTTCTTTTTTTTTTTTTTTTAAATAAAGCCCTGATTTAACATTATGTGACAAAGAACCTCCAAAGATGCTGTTGAGTTCATTTGTGTTGGCCATCTACTGTTGGGCATAGGGTTTACCTTTTAGAGATGGGGAAAAAGAAAGGACAGTCATAAATTATTATTCAGGCAAAGTGCAAGCTAAAACAAAAGGAACAATACAAATGCAAATGTGTAGAGGGGGAAGTAAAATGAAATAGAAGATGTTTTAACTGGTCTTTGCACCCTGAAGGCCTCTACCCCGACTCAGCAAACTGAATTAGACTGAATTGGAAAAGCCCAGGTTTAATGGGTAAAGGGGCCCCACAGAGAGGAGACGGAGACGGGAACATGAGACTTGAAGAATCATGTGTCTCTTTCTGGGATGCAGCTTATATACCCTGTGGGAGTGGTCTTGAGCCTCTCTGGGGGAGGAGCTGTGTTTGGCGGGCTTTAAAGGGGCAGATTTAGGGAAAGGGACAGGGGAGGGGAGTTGAGGTGGATCTTCCACCAGACTCCTTCCAAACTTTCCAGACTCTTTGGGTATAGGGATGCCAGGGTGCCAGGGGTTGAGGTGGAACTCCCACCCAAACATTACCACCATTCAGCATTTCCTCCTGACCAGTGAAATGGGTTTTCCCCACCTCTCTTTCGTCTTGTGTCGTTGAGTGTGTAGTGGGCAGTAGAAGTAAGGCAGCTGTCAGTCTCCATGGAACTCGGTGTTCTACAGTTTCCCACTCTGAGACACCCACCTGCCGGCTACCACCTCTAGGGATTTCAGTGTCTGGGGCCCGGATGGTGAGTGGCAGGTGCTGCCGTTCTCGCGTTCACTTTTTCTGGCTGCGTGTTCTCTCCCTGCCTGGGTTCTGACTGTTTTATTCACCAGTGTCCCAGTTGGTACCTGAGATTGCTTGGCTCTGTGAGGCTCTATCAGGTTCAGCACAGTTTTGTTCCTATGCTGTCACTTCTGGGTTGACTGTTCTTGGTTGTTACCTTGACGACCTCGGGAACTAGCTAAAACCTAAGCAGATGGGCTTAAAACACCTGTGAAGGGGTTTTTCTTAATTGGATCATTTGATACCTTAAATCCAGATCCTATGAGGTCAGAAGACCCACCCTAAGTCTGGGCCACACCTTCTGGTGGCAGCCTATAGAAAGGACGTGGATGAAGGAAGCTTTTGGGTTTTTGCCTGTTTGCCCTCGCTCTCGATGGCAAGTTGGAATTATTAGGGCCTACTTCTTCAGGGTTCTGATGTATACTGAAGATCAGCTGAGACTTCCATCCGTGTGGATCAAACACTATTTCCTTCAAGAGACAGCTATTTCTGGAGTAGCTGGACTGTAGGGCACTGTAATCAATCCCATGTGTGCCTGTGTGTTTGCATTTGATCAGTTCTGTTTCTGGAGAACTCCGTATTTGTCAGGCTTGTCACTCTAGGGCACTTTTGGAAATTCTCAGTCCTTGGTTTCCATTGCCTTTCAGGCACAGTAGCACTGCCAGCACCGCCCCACCACCTCTCTGTGGGTGGTGTACCCCATCCTCAGCTTTTACTTGGAAAATCAGAGCTACAGATGTGATTAGCTTTCTCTCTGCCAACGTTTTTTTCTTAAGATGAGAGGAAAACAATGCTCGTGAAGATATTCTCCCACCTTTTTACACCCAGAGGGTAAGCAACAATGGCTGATCTTGTTTAATGAGAAGAATGAGAAATGTAGCTACAGCTTTCTTTCCACGGTGCCAAGATTTTAATGGCGGTTCTTTGTTTTGGAAGTGGCCAAGGCCTCCTGGAGTTGCACGCCACTCGGAATTTTGTGGTGCTAAATTGTCAGCAGTTTGGCAATGGTCTGCCGAAGGCAAGGTTGGCACCATATTTATCCTGCGGTCACCACCTAGCCCGCAGGGACATAGGCTAGGAATCCTAGGAAACAATCATTTGACTATTTTCTTGTAGTCAAGGTTGCTACAAATTGTTTTCAGGGAACTCTTTGAAAAACAGCCATTTTGTTAGGCAACAGGCACGATCATGGCCACCTGTACCTCCTTTGGGTTTCCTGCCTCCTCCCAACAGAGTAAGTAATTGTCTCTCAATGTGCACACTCTTGTCACTGTTTATGGAATTAGTTTCCAGCTTGGTAATAGGTCTCCTGCATATATTGCAGCCACAAGTGGTTCTCCACACTCAGTGGCTACTGTTCCTATGGCAACAGATGCATTTAAATTCACAACATTATTCAACTGTCCCCCCCCCCCCTTGTCTGCAATTTGGGAACAAGAAAGAGGGATGTTTGAAAAGGAAAGATGTTGCCATGAAAGAGATGGGAAAAGGAAGAGAATTTTTAATTATAGGAATTAATAAAATATGCAGTAAAGCAGAAAATGTTTGCTTTCAGCAGAAAGTAGTGAATTGAAGGGAGGGTGGTGACTTTGTGATAGGCACTAAAATATTGTAAAATCAGGAATTATTCAACCTTCAATATAGAGTAAAATGCCTTTATTATAAAGGTAAGAACTGTTTCAAATTCAATTGTAGGAAAAGATATATGAAGACTGGCAGTGGTTCTAAGTCCCTCACATCCTTCTGTAAACTGTTTTTTTTTTTTTTTTTTTGTCTTCCCAAATATAACACTTTTGAGTGGACCAGGAAGCTTGCAGAAACACATTGTTTAGAACCGACACGATCCAAACACTGGAACACTGGGAGGCAGGATGAGCATGGCTCCGTGAGACTTCACAGGGGCTGGTTTTTAGATACCCTTTCAGTGCTGTCTTGCAAGCTGCGTTTTTGGCTGTAATATCCTGGAGTTTGAAGGAAGGATTGGTCATACCTTGAATCTGAAGCCTTTCTAGTCATTTAAACCTGGAAATGTAGAGATCCACTTTTATTTATTATTTGTTTACTTATTTATTTTCACATCCTGACTGCAGTTTCCTCTCCCTCCTCTCCTGTCAGTCCTCTCTCCTCCCCTCTGCTCCCCCTACATCCACTCCTCCTCCATTCTATTCAGAAAGGGGTAGGCCTCCCATGGATATCAACCAAACATGGCATATCAAGTTGTAGTAGTCTTCTATGACAAGACCATTATAGTATAACATGGTTTGATGTCTACATATGGGGTAACAGAACCTATATTTTAGTAGAAATATCCTTTTGACCTTTCTAGCATTTCTAATTTCTCTGACAATTTCCCCTGTCATCAAGACAGAATCTTGATAACTATTAGCCAGTGTGATAGTTTGAATGAAACTGGCACCCTTAAGCTCATGGGGAATGGCACTACTAGGAGGTGTTGCTTTGTTGGAATAGATGTGGCCTCATTGGAAGAAGTGTGTCATATATACTCAAGCCACACCCAGTGTCTCAGTTCACTTCCTGTTGCCTGTGTATCAAGATGTAAAATCCTCAGCTCCTTCTCTAGCACCATGTCTGCCTGCATGCCACCATGTCCCACCATGATAATTATAGCCAGAAGTTTTCTCCAGTCCTGCCCGGCCCCTGCAGTAAAATATAAAATAATCACCCAGAAGCTTATATTAATTATAACTGCTTGGCCATTAGCTCAGGCTTATTACTGACTAGCTCTTACACTTAAATTAACCCATAATTCTTAATCTATGTTTTGCCATGTGTTCTGTGGCTTACCAGTCTGCTGGCATGTTGTTCCTTTGGTGGCAGCTGGTGTCTCTCTCCTCTCCTTTCTTCTTCCTGTCTATTTGCTTGTATTTCCTGCCTCCCTCTAAGCTGCCTTGCCATAGGTCAATACAGCTTTATTTATCAACCAATCAGAGCAACACATACTCACAGTATACAGAAAGACATCCCACAGCACTTCTGCTTTTCTGTCTAATCAAAAAGGAAGGTTTTAACTTTAACATAGTAAAATTACATATCATAGAACAGTTATCAAGCAAGAATTGCAGTTACAATAACTAGTCTCTTTGTGTTTGGCAAAATTAAAGAAAATACTCTATCCTTTATCTTATATTTGTGAGTCTAAAGTTTCATATATAATTATATTTTTTATCATAACCAAGGAAAATTATAATTATAACTATCTAGTCTTCAACTACATCAAAGACACCAGAATGATATAATATTACCTAAGTAAAAAGGAAATGCATTGTAAGCAACTTCCAAAAATTTAGAATGATAGAGACAGCTGCCTGCCTGGACAGTCACCCAAAGTTCCTCTGTAATGTTGGGGCATCCATCTTCAGCCGATAGTCCTAGAGTCTCTCAGTCGCTTCTCTCTGTGTCCTGTAGAGTGTTTGGCAGTCTCTTCTGCAAAGCAGAAACCTGAAGGACCATTTCACCTTGTTTTGGGCAAATTCAATGGTCATTTTTCCATGGGTCCTGCATGTCCAGTCAATACAACATTTTGTCAAGCAGTCCAGGCAAGAACAGTTTCTTGCCCAAATGGCTAACTTTTGCCAAGAAGAAGATAAACTCCATATAGAGTGTCTTCATTGTCCACCTTTCTCTCTGAAGTAAATTGGTGCTGCCAGGAGCAGACGTGTCTCATTGTCCAGGAAGTCTAAGTTTTTAAAACATTTTAAATGCCATATTCTGTAGGTCTTTGAAGTGTTTGAAGATCACCTACCTAACTGAAATATATCTATATATACCTAGAACACTTAACTAACATGACTATAAGTTTGATTATCATAGATGACTAATTATTTATTATCTGTATTTCTCAACTATACACCACAATTATTTCAAATGAGTTGCACAAACAAAATACTTTAAACAAGAGTAGAAATATACATACAGTATGACAAAATTAACTTTAAATTTGTAATAAACTAAAATCTACAGCAATGTAAAACATTTTAAGCAAGTTGTTCAGCAATGTAAAACATTTTAAACAAGTTTGTTGCTCTTGAAAAGTAGATTCAATAATCTACCCTTTCATCCTATCATATCTATATTCTATTCCCCTTTTTTTATAAACATATTGACTATGACCAATAACAATTTGTAACTAATCTCTAAACAAAGACAAATATCCATAATCCAGTTTTTTTGGGAATGTGGGTGTAGTGTTCTAGGCTACTTCCTGCTAATTGTGGGTAAAGGCATCTTTAAGGGATTCTGAAAAGAAAAATTTTGGGTTAATTGTCAAGTTCTAGGAAAGGTAGCTATATCATTTGTTATTCAGTTTCTGCATAATGCCAAAGTTCAGAGCTTATCTCAAGTCCTTGTTCATGTAGTCTGTGAAACTGGATCATCTCAGCTAGCCATCTCAAAATTGTTCTGAGCAGTTTGTAGACCAAAGCTGATCTTTGGGTGATGTTTGTCAGCTTAGTGGTATTATTATTGTCCACGTGGAATCGTTGTTGTAGGGCCCCATTATCTTTCTGGAGACTTCAAATTCAATGTTAGGCCTAGTCGTGATTCCCTGCAGAAAACTGATAGAGACTTGAACACAAAAACATGTATAGGCAGCTAATTGAATCCTTTTTTCTAGAATTAGTTAGTACTCTATATGACCATTAATATCATAATGAAAGTTTAATATATATATTAATCTTATAAATTTTGATATAAAATTCATACCTTAAGAAAAGTTTAAAGAATCAAAATAGAACCAAAGAATTGAGATTAGTAGCAATAGAATAGTCCATTAATTTTTTTCATTTTCTTCTGTCCCATATCAGAAGATGACTCTTTCTTCTGGCATGATACAGAGATTTTGCATTTTCCTTTTAACAACATGCTTGGGTTTAAAAAGGAGAGAGCCATTCTCCATCTCCAAAGCCAGCTTTAAATTTTAATTGTACTGTGACTACAAAAAGACCATTTGTGTTAAATGTCTGTAGAGAAGAGCAGAAACAAACATTTAGGAAGACTTATGAAATTTTATATGTGATATACCAGTAGGCCAATTTATTCTTTTTCTTGGAACATTTTTTCTAAATGATTTGTCCCTTCTCCTCAGATGCCTCATTTGTACAGTGTTCTTCAGATTCCTTAGCCTTCATTCTCCTGAAAGACAAAAACAAAAACCTTTCCCCAAGACTAACTTTGGCGAGGTTCCCTTTTGGCAAGTTATATCTGATTAAATGAAAAGCATTTGTTAGTGATATAAGTTAGTTTAAACTGGATGGTCATGCTGGTTGATGAACTATCACCTCTTCTAATTAAGAGATCTCTCTTGTTCAAATAGAACCTTTATCAATTTTGATAGTACCCACAGCTTATCTTCTCCTGTAGAAACAAAAGCAAAACCTTGTCCCCAATGTAACACATATCCTGGTTTCCATTCTGAGGTCAGCACATCCTTAAAGTATACAGGCTGATTTAATTCTGTAGTTTTTTCTACTATCCAATGTCTCTCTGTAGCTGTCCTCTTTGGTAAATGGGCTAATCTATTAAACAATAGTTTAAATCATAGTAGGTTATCTTTTGTTTTCAATTCTATGGCTTCAATATAAAATATTTAATTCAACGCAATTACTTGGGCCTATCATTTACTTCTTTAGCTCCCTTAAAAATCAAGCTAGCATCTTCTGTAATAAGTCTACAGTGTCAAACACTACACATATTTACGAGTACATTTGCAATGATGAGCATCACAGAATGCTGTAAGTGCGGAAATGTTAGCAACATACTGCATACAGCATACAGCATACTTCACGACAAAGCTCTGAACTGCAAGCTGTCCAATGAAGTGTTTTCCTTCATAAGAGTTGCTGTGGTCATGGTGTCTCTTCACAGCAATAGAAACCCTAACTAAGACAGTCAGGGTTCTCTAGAGTCACAGAATTTATGGGATGAATCTCTCTCTCTCTCTCTCTCTCTCTCTCTCTCTCTCTCTCTCTCTCTTTTTCTACACACACACACACACACACACACACACACACACACACATACACACAAATTTATTGGAATGACTTACAGGCTGCAGTCCAACAATGGATAGCTGTAAATGGGAAGTCCAAGAATCTAGTAGTTGCTCAGTCCCCTGAGGCTGGGTGTCTTAGCTGTATGTGTTAGAAATCTAAAGGAATGTATTTGCTGACAGGAGGGCAAGTAGACAAAGAATGAATGAACCCTTTCTTCTTCCAGTGTCCTTATATAGGTTTCCAGCAGAAGATGTGGCCCAGATTAAATTAATCCAGATATGCCTTCCCACCTCAAGATCTGGATTAAAGGCATGTGCCATCCAGACTCAAGATCTGGATCAAAGGTATGTTGTCTTCCTGCCTCAAGATCTGGATCACAGGTGTGCACTCCATTTCTGGATTATAGTTCATTCTAGATATAGTCAAGTTGTCCACCAAGAATAGCCATCACAATAACGAAAACTTCTTGTTCACAGGCAATGTCATGGGTATCTAATGGGCCCAGAATGGGCCTGTGTGGTGGAATTGGGCACAGAAATTGGAATTTGGTTTAAGTATCACTTGAGGTTTGCACAGCATGACTCCATGAAGTCAAATATTAAGAGGAGAAAAAGGAATTGTTGTGGAGAAATATGGAGGCAAAGTTAGAGCAAGGAGGTGACCAAGGTTATTGGGATTTTTGGCCTGATCCCTGTCCCTTATGATGCTAGTCTTCATTTCTTGTTCTTTGGTTTTATAAAATGCTCTAGTCCATCGAAGTCATCTAATTCCTATGCTTGGTTGAAACAGATTTTATTAGTTGAAATTGATATTCTTAAATGGCTGGTTGAGAAATCCCTGAAAAAGAGGAAATATAACGTAAAGTATGCCTTACTGTTAACTTGATTGCTACTGTAAATACGAGGAGCAATGGAGGATGATAAGTAATGGAGAAGGAAGGTGGGCCAAGGGCTCAAACTGAACAGAAGCATTATTAGGAGCTCCCTTTTAGACAAAGCTTCAGTACCCTCAACTGAAATACATTAGAATGTATTTGCAAGCAAGCATGGCGCAGACTGGGTTGAATGAGGTCAAGCATTCATGGAACAGTTCTGCTGTCTCATTTAAAATAAAACTGGGACAAGCAGCGATTAATGTTCCAGTGCCATTATGAAACATAATGAAACTGTTGGCCACAGACAGAAAAATGACAAAACCATTACTTGGTTCACTGTAGTGAATTACAAACGACATCTGTGTGAACAGTTTTGTTATTTGAAGGAAAAGCCAGTGGCTACCACCAAGTATGCTCCCATGTGTGTTTGAAAAGAAGAAGTTTACCTCCCAGAGTGGGGAGCCCTACCTGGTTTCCAAACACTGTAAACAACAAGCCAGAGTCAACCTCAAAGGGAGGCATTTGCCAGGCTGACTCTCCCCACTGATGGAAAAATGTCAGATTTTGCTGTTGATGAAAAAGAGGCTCAAACAAAACCCAAATAGCATTTACTGTGAAAGAAACTGTCTTCTATGCATTTGGCCAAATAAAGGAAGGAAGGAGAGGCATAGTTCTTCCTTTTATCTGCGGCAGATAAAAGGGTCATTTTAGAAAGTGGAGCCAGACAAAGGAAGTTCGCTATGTTGCACCCTCTATGCTTAAGTCTTCTTCCTTATCCATCCCCTTCCTCCTCCTCCTCCTCCTCCTCCTTCAGGTTTTTCTCCCCTAAAATGTAAATGAAAAACAAGACATTCTACCAATATGAAGATTTCTTAGCTAGTAGCAAATTTTAAGGGAAGCATGTCTTTCACATATGGAGATCGAACAGGAAAGTAGGAAATAAAAGCATTTTAGGCTGTGTGAATCCCACAAATAGACAGTTCTCTTTGTAAATATTCATTTGCATAGCTTTATAAACCAGATATTAGCGTGAAATAAGTAGGAGAGATAGTTAGCTATCATTTTTGTAAATATTTCTAGGGAAAAGTTAAAATTTATTGACAGTACCTTTTAGGTAGACCTTCTTTAAAGCAACTCTCAGACTTCATGCTCACGTATCCCAAAGTGCACTTACGTAATACAAGGAAGACGTCTTCATTTGGACAAATTAGACATTGGATGGCACAGTGCTTTAATCTAAAGTAATGAGAGCGGAGACGACACTGTTGCTCTGTCTTGTGCAGTGTGACTCTGAGTGCTAGTGAGGTAAAGGAGAACACGATAACCAGAAAATTGATATTTTTAAGCAAAATATGCAACTCTGTAGGAAGTTTGCTGACATAGGTCTTAGACTCGGAATTTTCCCTTGCTTCACTCCTGAGTAGTGGATGCTAAACAGATTTCTGCCTATATTTGTATTCATTTTTTGGTTGGGGGAAGACAATTCACTGGAATAGATAGATACCTTGTTGAGCTGGGAGGAAGTTAGAAGAGAAAATGAATGTCCAAAGTATTAATGAATTTATGAAATAAAAATTAGTATATAACTGACACATAATGGGAAATAGCTATGGATTTTCTTTTTTATTGTGAACTTTTGAGAACGTATGAAGTCAGATTTTAGTGACTTTTCTTGTTGCTCTTAGTTGTGTTTTCTCTTGTCACTTACTTCAATTAACATGAGAGACAAATTGAACATGACTCCTATCATTTTGTTAATATCAAGAAAAAGTAGTTACTCTATAATTGCAATATGTATTAACACTGATAAAATATCAAGCCTTTCCCCATGCTTTTTTATTGAAAAATTTTTTTCATACAATGTATTCTGATGATGGTTCCCCCTCTCTAAACTCCCTTGAGATTCTCCATACCTCCTAAACCACCCAGTTCCACATACCTCTTTGCTCTCTTTCATTTGAAAACAAATAGGCATCTAAAAAATAAAAATAAAATGACAAGAAACAGACAAACCAGAATAGGACAAAACAAATAAATGAACGGGAAAACAAAGAGCCAAAGAAAAATCACAAGAAACATATACAGACACACATACATAGGCAAACACTGGATTCCCATAAAAAAATATGTAATCTGGCTGGGCAGTGGTGGCTTACACCTTTAACCATAGCATTTGGGAGGCAGAGGCAGGTAGATCTCTGAAAGTTTGAGGTCAGCCTGGTTTTCAGAGCTAGTTCCAAGACAGCCAAGGATGCACAAAGAAACCCTGTCTTGAAAAACTAAAAAAAAAAAATCATAATCAAAAACCATAATATACAAGTGAAAGACCTGTAGGGTAAGAAAAGAAAAGAAAAAGCAGAGACAGAGTATTATGAGACAAAAATAATAACAAAATAAAAAATCTCCAAAAAACATATTATTGAGTTTGCTTTGTGTTGGCCATCTATTGCTGGGCCTTAAGAATGGTTTATCTCCCCAGTGTGACTGAGAGAAAACTGATTTTTCATTTATCAATTGGTGATAGCTTCCAGATTATGAATGTAGGCTTGTGCTCACTCTTAACCCTTTGGTAGCATGCAGAATACCTTCCAGTACCCTGAACACTAGTCAGTAGGGTGAAGGCTGTAGGTAGGCACCAGCTCAACTTCTCCGTGTCCAGTGAGTTGTGTAAGTGTGGTCTTCAGCAATAGGACCTTATCATAAGTTTGTGGAGAGCAATCAATAGCCTTGGCAATAGCGTAGGTTGTTTGGGAGTTTGGCCAACAACTTGATTGGATTTAATCCATTTGGTGATGAGAGATGTCCAGTTGGGGCTTCATCTCTCTTGTTATTTGGTGATTCCATTTAGATTACCTTAATACATGTATATATTTTAGGAATTTCTACTGTATTAGATTTCCATATAACCCCTCAAATGCCCCTTAGTTTTAACTGTTCCTCTGAGCCCTATCCTGCTCAGCCCTTTTTCCCTCCCCTTTACTATTTGATTCTCCCATTCCAGTTCCTCCCCCACGCACCCATAACTATCTATTCTATTTGCCTTTTCTAGGGTCTCTACCTAGCCGCTGTGGGTATAATGATTGTAGCCTGCTTATCAATGATTTAACAGCTAACATCCACATATAAGTGAGTCCATACCATATTTGTCTTTTTGGGTCTGGGTTACCTCATCCAGGATGCTTTTTTTCTAGATCCATCTATTTAACTATGAATTTCATGGTCGAATTCATTTTTTAACAGTTGAGTAATATTTCATTGTGTAAATATACCACATTTTCTTTATTTACTCATCTATCAACAGACATCTTATCTGCTTCCAGTTTTTGGGTATTACAAATAGAGCATCAGTAAACATGGTTGAGCAAGTGTCTCTTTAGGGGGATGTAAAGTCTTTTGGATATATATCCTAGTGTGATATTGCTAGATCTTGAGGTAGATTGATTCACCTTCCTGGGGAATCATACTGACTTCCATAGTGATTGTACAAATTTGCACTTTTCACCAGTAATGGATGAGTGTTCCCCCTACTCCATATCTTCACCAGCATGAGCTGTCATTTGTTTTATTGATCTTGGCCACTCTGACTGATGTAAGTTGGAATCTCGAAGTGTTTTGATTTGCATTTACTGATGACTAAAGATGTTCAACATGTCTAAGTGCTTCTCAGCCATTTGTATTGTTTCTTCTTTTGAGAATACTATGTTTAGATCTGTACCCTGTTTTTAATTTTTTTTATGTCCAGTTGTTTTTAGTTCTTTATATATTTTAGATACTAGCCCCCTCTGTTGGATGTTTAGTTAGTGAGAATCTTTTCCCATTCTGTAGCCTGCCTCTTTGTCCAAATGATGGTGTCCTTTGCTATACAGAAGCATTATTTGGAAACAAAGAAATTCAAGATATCTAAAACATTTTGAATAATAAAAACTGGTGATAATATCATCAGCCCCAATTTTAAATTATACTATATCACTACAGTAACAAAGACAGCATGGTATTGGTATAAAAACAGATGAGTAGATCAATGGAATTGAATTGAAGACCCAGACAGAAGTCCTCACATATATGCACACCTGATTTTTGATAAAGAGGCCAGAAATACACCATGTTAAAAAAAAAACCACCAAAAACCCCAAAGGAAACAAAAAGCAGCTTCCTAGACAGGTGCTTTTCAACCGTATGACTGACGGCATGAAGAAAATTGCAAAAAGGTTCATAAGTATCACTTTGCACAAAACTGAACAAAATGGATCAAAGACCTCAACACAAGGTCAGACACACTGAGTGTGATAGAAGAGAAAGTGGGAAATAGTCTTGAACTCAGGCACAGGGAAAGACTTTCTGAACAGAAAGCTGTTAGTAGAGGCTCTAAGATCAATCATTGATAAATTCGACCTCATGAAACTAAACAATCTCAAACTTTTAGAGAATGAAAGATATATCTTTTGATATTTAACTTGAAGTAATCCAAAATGAAGTCTATACTTAAT
This sequence comes from Peromyscus eremicus, assembly GCF_949786415.1. NCBI lineage: Eukaryota > Metazoa > Chordata > Mammalia > Rodentia > Cricetidae > Peromyscus > Peromyscus eremicus. The sequence continues at coordinate 13,712,997 of NC_081436.1, read as the reverse complement.
ATTTTATTGAATTAAGCTTTTATATTATTCCACATTTTAACTGAACCACATGTTAAACACTGTAGAAGTTTCAGGATGCTGTGGTTTTTCATGCTGTTGTTTACACAATGAAGAATAGAATTCTCACACGACTCTTGCACAGCTGGAAGAAATGAACCCAAAAGATCAAAATATATTGCTTAATACACAAAGTCCTATCTTTTTGCAAAGTACCCACATTAATTATAAAAATCCAGGTTTTTGGTAAATATTACACAGCCTATTTCTGTTGCCCATGGTCACCCCCAACCAGAGGTAGAAGGAAATATCTATTGCTGAAGACACATTTACATTCTACCAGCAGTGAATGAGGGATCTTCTTCCCTCACATCCTCATTAGCATTTATTGCCATTTTTTTTGATGATAGCTATTTTGACTGGAGTGAGGTAGAAAACAAACACTCCACAACGTATTAGAGTTAAAATAGTAGAAAAACAGAACAAAAGTTTTTTAAAGGTGCAAGAGAAAAGAGCCAGTCATTTCCAAGGCCAAGCCAATTAGATAATACCTGATCATTTGATTGAAATCTTGAAGGGCCTGAAAAGATATGTTTCATGTCTTGAGAGATTAAAGCTGTCAACTCTGATATGATATCCAGAAAAAAATTCTACTAAAATTGAAAAAGAATTAAAAACTTTCTGTAATAAAAACATATTAGAGGAATTCATGATTACCAAGTCAGTTCTACAGAGGATACTAGAAGGAATAATTCAATCTGCAGAGAAGGAGAAACATACTCAAGAGAACATAGACAATAAAAAAACGATAGGACAGGTAATCAAAAGAGACTTGAGAAAACACCACAAAAATACAATAAAGTGACAGGAACTAATACATATCTTTCAGTAGTAACTGAATATCCCTGGTCCAATTCTCTAGTATAAAGACACGGGCTAATAGACTGAATTAGTAAACATGATTGATCTTTGAAAGGAAATCAGTGTCTCCTTGAAATACACCCCATTGTCAGTGGTAGACACCATTTCAGGTTAAAAGGTTGGAGAAAGGTATTCATTACAAGCAAATGCCACTAAGAAAGAAGCAGATGATCCACAGCTCCAAAGAGGCTGGCTAAAAAGGAAAGACCCTGGGAGGGACACATGAATGGCCCAGCTAAGGAGAAGTGGATGAGATCTACATGAGCAGACTGAGAATGGGGGGGTGGGGTGGAGAACAAGGAGTGGGGGATGAGAACATAGGGAAATGGGAGGGTCGAGCTGGAACAGAGACAGAGTGGTGGACAGGGAGGGAGATACCATGATAGATAGGATATCATGGGAATAGGATGAGGCAGTATGCTGGGGAGGCTCTCAGGAATCCACAAGGATGGCCCCACCTGGGAGTGCTGTCAGTGATCTAGAGAGTGCCTGGACTGGTCTACTCTAGTGACCAGTCTAGTGAATACCCTAACCATCATCATAGAGCCTTTGTCCAGTGACTGATGGAGGCAGATGCAGAGATCCATGGCCAGGCACCAGGATGAGCTCTGGGAATCCCAATCGATGAGAGAGAGGAGGGATTCTGCAGGCGGGGGACCTCGAGACCATGATGGGAAGACGTGTAGAGATGACTGGCCACACTGGTGGAAGCCCATGAATTGTAGACTAGTGGCTGTGGAGCCCCTATGGAACTGGACTAGGCCTTCTGCATAAGGAAGACGTTTGTTTGGCTGGAACTGTTTGGGGGTTACCCAGACAGGGGGATCGGGATCTGTCCCTGGTGCATGGGCAGGCTTTTGGGAGCCCAGTGACGGTGGTGTGCTGCCTTGCACAGTCTTGGTGCAGTGTGGAGGGGCTTGGACCTGCCTAGGCTCAGTGTGCTGGGCTCTGCTGACTCCCCATGGGAGACCTTGATTTGGGGGATGTGGGAATGTGGGGTGGCTTGGGAGGGAGGGCTGGGGGGTGGGAGGAGGGAGGAGATGGGAACTCGGTGGTATGTAGAGTGAGTAGAAATTTTCTTAATAAAGAAAAATGAAAAAAAATACAATTTAACCAAATTAATACCACTAAAAAAGAAAGAAAGAAGCAGATGTAGATATTCTAATATCTGATAAAACAGACTTTAAGACAAAGATAATCAGAAGAGATCAGAAAGGACACACTTCATATTCATTAAAGGAAAAAGCCGCTGAAATAAAATTCTAAATGTATGTGCACCAAAACAGGAACACCCAATTTCATTAAAAATACTAACTCTAAAACTACACATCAACCCCGACACTGTGACAATGGGTGATTTCAATACCTCACTTTTACCCATAGACAGTTTATCAGGAAAAAAAAATAAAAAGAGAAAGTCAGGAGTTAGATGACATCCAAATCAAATGGACCTGAATGTGTCGCTAGAACTCTCCACCCAAACACTAAGGAATACACATTTTTGGTTTGAATGTGAAAGAAGAGCTCATTTAAGATTTACAATAAATGTTTATAACTAAAAGTTTTACCAGCAGGTCAAATACTTGATTTCTGAATTAGAAGAAAATAGGTCCATTCTGACTGAATTAAAACTACTAAATCTGTAAAATTTATTACTTTGGGAATGTACATTTTTCAGAACAATGTTTACAATTGCGAGTAATTCCTTACTGTATTAGTATCTTTGAACATTTAAAATTATAAATATTATAGATCGTAAAATACATTTTAAAGATATTAGATTGCATATTTCCATGATAAAAGTGAATAGTACTCATGAACATCTGCTATATTTTTTTTCTCTTAAATCTCATCCAAGTTTGAGGTTATTCTAGGCTTCATAGCTGGATTTTGTCTCAAAACAAACAAAAAATCTAACCGACTAAATAAAAACAGAATGCAAAGGCTGGGGATATGACTCAGTAGTTAAGAGAACTGACTGCTCTTCCCGAGGACCCAGATTTGATTCCCAGGAACCACATGGCACTCACAAACATCTCATCTGTTGTTGTTGGTTAGCTTGAAGCCTATTGAGAGACAATTACTTGATCACTATTTAAATCATCATCCTTAGAATGATGAAGTCATGGCCACTGTAGATGGATGCTTTTCTCTGTCCTGCCCAATCCCACAACAGCTTATAAAATAATCACTCAGAGGCTTAATATTAATTACAAACTGTTTGGCCTATGGCTCAGGCTTATTGGCTAGCTAGCTCTTAAATCTTAAAGCGACCTATTTCTAATAATCTATGTATTGCTATGTGGCTGGTGGCTTACTGGTACTTTCACATTTTGCTTCTTGGATGGCTCACTGGCTTCTCCTTGACTCCGCCCTCTTCTCCGTGTATCTCTGCTTGGATTTTCTGCCTGGCTATATTCTGCCTTGCTATAGGCCAAAGCAGCCTCTTTATTAACCAATGGTAGTAAAACATAGTTACAGTGTACACAAAGACATCCCACAGCATTATTTGACTGTTATGTAGATCCATAAAATGCATTGTATGTGGTGGTATTGTGTTCCCCAAAATATTGTGTACCCTAATAAACCTATCTGGGGTCAGAGAACAGAAAAGCCACTAGATACTTAGGATAGGCAGTGGTAGCACATGACTTTAATCCTAGCATTCCAGAGGCAGAAATCTATGTGTTCAAGGATACAGCCAAGCATGGTGACTCATGCCTTTAATCCCAGAAAGTGAGCCTTTAATCCCAGGGAGTGGTGGTAGAAAGCAGAAAGGTATATAAGGTGTGAGGACCAGAAACTAGAAACATTTGGCTGGTTAAGCTTTTAGGTTTTGAGCAGCACAGTTCAGCTGAGAGCCATTCAGATATGAGGACTCAGAGGCTTCCAGTCTGAGGAAACAAGATCAGCTGAGAAGTTGGCCAGATGAGGTTAGCTGTGGCTTGTTCTGTCTCTCTGATCTTCCAGAGTTCACTCCAATACCTGGCTCAGGTTTGATTTTATTAATAAGACTCTTTGAGATTCCTGCTACATCTGGCACCCAATGTTTGTGGTATGAACTCATGAAAAAGCTGCTTGCCTGTGGCCTTGCAGGCCCCTGCTCAGACCCGAGCTACCCTCAGCCAGTTGTGGTGAAGCACACTGGTTGAAGTCTTGGCAAAATCAGAAATGGCTATCTGCTCATTTACCAAACCTGTTCCAACATGGATTGTTGATAGTTACTGAGAAACAATGATTTTCGGAAATACTTTTTTGTAAGTGGCAAAACATAGACAATTTAGTGTCTCAATTTCTGTTTGACAAATAAGATAATAATCCTGCCAAGTGGAAGAAAAAAATTCTAGGGAATACTTTGTTTTAGAAAGGCAAGAGAGGGCTAGAGAGATGGCTCAGTAGTTATGAGCACTTGGTAGTCAATAACGAGAACTGGAGTTTAGATCACATCACCCACACTGAGTAGCTCAAAAACAACTGACCTGTATTTCCAAGGTTTATGACACCCTATTCTCACCTCCAGGGGCACCCTTGCTAGATGTTAAGATACTACTACTGAAAACACCATACACCTCAGTGATAGAAACATAGAAAAACCAGCCAGGGCGGTGGTGGCGCACACCTTTAATCCCAGCACTTGGGAGGCAGAGGCAGGTGGATCTCTGTGAGTTCAAGGCCAGCCTGGGCTACAGAGTGAGTTCCAGGACAGGCTCCAAAGCTACACAGAGAAACCCTGTCTTAAAAAACCAAAAACCAAACCAAACCAAAAAAATAAAAACAAAACAAAAACAAAAACAACAAAACAAAACAAAACAAAACAAAAAGAAACAGAAAAACCAAGCAGGAACCGGGTTGGAAGCTTCCTACATGCTAGTGAGCTTTCATAGCGCCAGAAGATGCTGTGTAGGCTGTTGAGGAAGAATTTACTATCAATAGCTTTACTTACCTGTAGCCCCTGGGTCAAACAATGTCTACTAACCAGGCAGGATAAACCCAGTGGTGCAAAAGTGCAAAGTATTTTATGGGGATGTGATGGTTTGAATGAGAACGTCCCCCATAGGCACACAGATTTGAATGTTTGGTCGTCAGGGAGTGGCACTATTTGAGAAGACTAGGAAGTGTGGCCTTGTTGGAGGAAGCATATTACTGGGGGTAAGCTTTGAGGTTTTCAAAAGCACAAGCCAGGACCAGTGGCTTTTTTTCTTGTTGCCTGCAGATCTGGATGTAGATCCCTCAGCTACTTCTCCAGAACCATGTCTGCCTGCATGCTACCATGCTCCCTATTATGATGAAAATGGACTAAACCTCTGAAACTGTAAGCAAGCTCTAAATTAATGCTTTCTTTTTTATAAGAATTGCCATGGTCATGGTGTCTCTTCACAGCAAACAACCGGCATTTTAAACACAGTCAGAAGCCCATAGCTAGGGATATCATCAACACTAGTAAAAAAAAAAAAAAAAACTGTTAAAGTAAAAATAAAATAAAATAATAAAAATAAAAACTCTTTTAAAAAGGAAAAAAAGCACATCATAAAAACTGTTCAATTGTATATGTGTGTGTGTTTGTGTGTGTGTTTGTATGTGTGTGTGTGTTTGGAGACAGGGCACCAAGTTGCCAAGGCTAGCCTTGAAATCATTGTGTAGCTAATGATAACCTTGAACGCTTTTTTTTTCTTTTGGTTTTTCAAGACAGTGTTTCTCTGTGTAGTTTTGGTGCCTGTCCTGGATCTCGCTCTGTAGACCAGGCTGGCCTCAAGCTCACCGAGACCCACCTGCCTCTGCCTCCTGAGTGCTGGGATTAAAGGCGTGTGCCACCATCACCCAGCCCAATCTTGAACTCTTATTGAACCTCCTGCCTGTACCTCCTGGTTACTGGGATTAAAGGTGTGTACCACCATGCCTGGCAGAATTCTTGTTGCTGTTTTTTTAATTTCTTTCTATGTCAACAATGAACAATCATTCTCTCTGTTTATGGTTTCCAGATCATTATTTAGTATCATTTTCACCCTTATGAATAAATTATTTTATAAATGAGTTAAGAAATGTTTTATATTCTATTTTAGTGCTTTTCAAAATCACAGATTATGTAAAACTACACAAACTATTACTGATGCTGGAGCCAGATGGTGTTACTGGTCATTTTACTTTATGGTGAAAAGGTAGAGTGTCTGATGGGGGAAAACTCAGGGGGTGAACCTATCAATTGATTCTACCAATACCAAACTATAAACTCTTGGAGTCCGGGCAGACTATATTTTTCTAGATTTTCCCCTTGTAGTAGGTGACTAGTGGGAAGAGCACTGAAAGGAAGGTTTGCATTTCCACTTAATAGCAAATAAGGTGTATGAATTTATATTCCTGCAGATAATCTACCAAAATGATGTGTGACAGGGTTTCCAGAATTGTAAATGGACTAATTTACAAATAAATGACTGTGTTTGAATAATATATATCTCTGTTCTTCAAAATAAGAACTCAGAAAGGAAATGGGACATAGAACACTGCTTTGCCCATGAAGGCTGTTGCTAACCTTTGTTCAGAAAGCATTGCAATAAGCTGTGGCAGATACAGCAGCAGGAACAAGAAGCTGAGAGATCACATCTTCAACCACAAACACAAAGTAGAGGAAACAGATAGGAAGAGGAGCAAGGCTATAAACTCTTTTCTTTTTTTCTTTATTTCTTTTATGTATGTATGTATGTATGTATGTATGTATGTATGTATGTATGTATGTATCTATCCATCCATCTATTTATTTTACCTTGACCGCAGTTTTCTCTCCCTCCTCTCCTCCCAGTTCCTCTCCTCACCTCCCTTCTGCCTCCCCTGTTATCCATTCCTCCTCCATTTCTATTCAGAAAAGGGCAGGCCTCCCACGGATATTGACAAAACATGGCATATCAAGTTATAGTAAGACTAGGCACCTCACCTTGTATTAAGGCTGGGCAAGGAAACCCAGTATGAAGAATAGGGTACCAAAAGCCAGCAAAAGAGCCAGAGACAGCCCCTGCTCCTTTTGTTATGAGTCCCATAAGAACCTGCCCCCAGTGATGCCCTTTCCAGCAATATTTCATCTGCTCATTATCTCTTCAAACAGCATTGCTGACTGGGGACCGAGTAAGTGTTCAAATACCTGAGTCTACTAGGGGAATTCTTAGTCAAACTATCACAATTGTTTAGTGAATTTCCAGACTGTTTTCCAAAGTGGCTATACTATTTTACATTCCCACCAGTAGTACATAAAAGTTTCAATTTTCCACCATTTTGTTAAAATGTGCTGACTTTTTGATTTTTTAAAATTTTAGTCATTAAGTGGGTATATGTAGTATATCATTGTGGTTTGTTTTGTTTTCAACTGATCAATGTTTATCTTCATTCTAAGTTGTATTTTCTGTTTCTGTATATGCCTTTTTTGTTTTTTTATGTCAGATATTTTGATTTTTATATTGTTGTCTGGGAAGATTTTTGTCCCTTTATTATTGTAGTCTAGTCTGGGATGCCATTAATTTCCTTGAAGATCATGTGATCCTGTTGGGTCTTGTCATTCACATCTGGCAGTACCACAGCTGTAACAAGAGCTAGTCTCCACAGCTAAGGCAAAGTCCTGTGCTAATCCCTAGAGACAGAATGTGAATTAAACAAAAAAAATGGCCTTAGTCATCAAAATAACTGTGCACCCCAGCAGGAGAGAAGACAGAGAGAATAAGAAATTAAAATGGCATAAAGCACAGAACTCCTGTTTCAGACCTAACAATGAACAATCCGGCTGGGGAACGGTGAGAGGTAGTGGTGTTCCGAGCAGGCAAAATGAAGTTAAGAAGGAACTCAAAGCCGGAATGTGCACTGTGGTTTCAGAGAGCATATAAGGTGGGAATGGTAAGTGCTTAGAATAGGTTCTAATAATCAGGCACAAGCAGGTAGTTCCTGGGGAGCCCAGCAAAGGGCAAGGGGATTATACTTTATTCTGTGCTCACTGGAAACCTTTAAGCAAAATGAATTTCATCAGAGTTGCTATTGTTGACTACAGAAAAATCCGATGCTATTTCCTATTTCCTAATAAATGTATGTGTACTTACCTACCTTATACTTCACTTGAAAAACAAATTTGATATATCTAAAATATTTAGTTGCAAAACAATATATAAAATTAGCATATTTACACTTTCAGGGGAAGTTTTGAAGGTACCAGGGAGTGAACCATGTTGATGCTAAAATCATGAACTTCATACAGTAGCGGCACATTTCATGTCAGAGGGAGAGAGACACATAGATCGATAGATGATAGATGATAGATGAGAACACATATGATAATCTTGAAGTATGTTGAAATTCTTTTATTTTTGAAAAAATGCACTCAAACTTTGTCTTCATTTTGTGAGGGAACATTACTCTTTATTTCTTTTGGTCAATTCTTCTACAGCACCAACATAGTCATTAACTTCCCTCAAGCAACAGTACAAATAAAAATAAATGCACATACATAATAAGATATGTATGATTTTTACCTTCCAGGATTATTCTTCAGAAGAGGTGTTTTCAGGGGCAAATAAGGAAATAAATATAAATAAAAAATTGACGTATGACATCACCTGAAGGACATCCTCATTACTACAAATTAGTACTAAAATGTTTTTACAATGTAGATTACAAAGACAAATGAAGGCACCTCACTTCCCTTTAGGAGAAGGCAGGATATAAAGACAAAGAAAAAACAAAAGAACCATGATATTGGTGAAGCCATAACAAACTTTATGCTAAATGGCAGCAAAGCCTTCACCTTCAGAAAAATCCTAGTGTGAGTGAATTTATTTTTTTTTAAAGTTTAAAACACAGGAGGAAGCTGAGTCATATGAAATTAAGATAAGGAAAACCAGAGAGAAAAAATACAGGTGGCCCGAAAACTGGTTCAGAAGTAATATGGATGAGATCTGAATTACCTATAACATTTAGCAGTTGGTCAAAATGTCAATAGATTGTATTTCACAGAGTTTAAACTAAAAATTGGTTATTCATAATGATAATAAATAGTGATTATCAAAACATTTAAAAGGTTTTATATTTAATTTTAAATGCATTATAGCTGTGTGTGGTTATGTGCACATAAGTACAGGTGCCTGCAGATGCCAGACGTCATCAGATCCTTTGGAGCTAGAGTTCCAGGTGGTTGTGAGCCACCAAACACGAGTTCTAGGAACTGAGCACCAGTTTTCTACAAAACTATCATGCACTTTCAACCTGTAAGCCATCTCTCCAGGCACAGAATGGTGCTTTGAAAGTAGGCAGTTAACACTAAGATTTTGAAATCTATTTCTACACCAAGTTACTTTTCAAGTTGTTAATGTACTTGAATTACAGAAGAACATTGTTTTATGTACACATAAGGTCAAACATTTTATGCCAATACATAAGGGAAAAATCTTTTGTCTGTGCTTCTTGATTCTGTTCAAATGATAAATGGTGGAAAGGTCAAATCAGAAATCCAATACAGAAATATCAAATTCACACGTGGTTTATATCAGTCTTTCACCTAGTAGAGAGGGACAGCTGAATTTGTAAACATAGATGAAAACAAACCATATTGAATTTTTGAAGGCTCATTTTCACTAATAAAATATTTATTTGGAATAAATAATGAACATGGCCACTTGTTTTAAAACAATTATTATAGCAAAATAAATAATGTTTGAAACATTTAAGTAATAATTAGATAGCAGATCAAAGAAACATACCGTCTTGAACAAAGTTTTTCTCTTAAGATGTCTTACAAGTCTATCAAGAATCTTGAGGAATACTCACCTACACTACTTGGAATATGCTAAGCACCACTAAGAGAATGCATGTACTGAGAGTAGATAGAAAGGAAAACTCCATATACAGAGGATCAGGTAGATTATTGAGCTTTCCAGGAGTCCTTGAAAGGATGTAAAATAGTTTCAGGATGAAAGATTAATGGGAAATCTGAGTGTGTCAGGAGATGCAAAATAACATTTCTGTTGAAGAAAGGATGTAGATGGGGTACATGGAGAAGACAATTCCTGAGGAAGCAGCAGGATCACATTTGGGAGAACCCCAAAGGCTAAGCTGAGGAAAATATCTTTAGCTGATTACCAGACACTTAAGAGTTTTAAGATGTTTTACATACATGCACATATACACATACTAATACACACACACACACACATACACACACACACTACGTTTATTATGACATTTTTAGATGCACATAAGGAATTTGGAACAAGGTCACTATATTATGAAGAGCAGCAATGCACATTGATGAGCAAGTGTCTCTGTAGTAGGATATAGAGTTCTTTGTGTACATGCCCAAGAGTGAATCTTGAGGTAGACCTAGTCTCAGCTTCCTAAGTAACTATCACTGTGATTTTCATAGTAGCTGTACAAATTTGCACTACCGCCAGTGTGAAGATGTATTTGCTGTGATTGGTGTAATAAAAAGCTGACTGGCCAATAGCTAGGCATTTGGTGCATAAATGTTTAGAATTGCAATATCCTCTTGTTAGGTTTCTCCATAGTATGTAGTGTCCTTCACTCTCTCTTCTGACTAGTTTTGGTATGAAGTCTATTTTGTCAGATATTAAGATAGCTAAATGTGCTAACTCTTTGGCTCATTTGCTTGGAATGCCATTTTCTATCCTTTTACTTTGAGGCGATGTCTATTCTTGATGGCAAAGTGTGTTTCTTGAATGAAGCAGAAAGCTTCATCCTATTTTCATATCCATTCTGTTTATGTGTGTTGTTTTATTAGGGAGTTGAGACCATTGGTATTGAGAATTATCAATGAGAAGTATTTATTTTGTTAGTCCAGTGTGGGGTTTCCTCCCTCTTTTGATTTACTGTTCAGGGGAATTATTCATCCCTTGTGTCCTCTTGAATGCGATTAACCTCTTCAGATTGATGATTTCCTTCTGGTGCCATTTGTATAGTGAGGTTGGTAGATAGAGACTGCTTAAATTTGGTTTTATTGTGCAATATTTTTCTTCTCTGTCAATTGTGATTGATAGTTTTGCTGGGTATAGTAGTCTAGGCTGGCATCTTTATCTCTCAGAGTTTGTAGACTATCTGTCCAGGCCCTTCTGGCTTTTAGAGTCTCCACTGAGAACTCAGGTGTTATTCTGATGGATCTGTCTTTATATGTTTTTTTTCTTGCAGCTTTTAATATTCTTTCTTTGTTCTACATATTTAATGTTTTGATTACTATATGTCATGGGGGATTTCTTCTATGGTACCATCTATTTGTTGTTCTTTATGTTTGTTGTACCTTGAGAGGCACCTCCTTCTCTTGGTTGGGGAAATTTTCTTCAATGAATATGTTGAAAATATTTTCTATATCTTTACCTGGGTTTCTTCTCCTTCCTCTATTCATATTATTTGTAGATTTGATCTTTTCATAGTGTTCCAGATTTCCTGGATGTTTAGTGCCTGGATTTTTTTAAGACTTAACATTTCCTTTGATTGAGGTATTCATTTCTTCTACCTCGTCTTTGAAGCCCAATGTTCTCTCTTCCATGTCTTGTACTCTCTTGGTGGGGACTGCCTCTGAGGTTTTTGACTTCCCCAAATTTTCACTTCCAGTTTTATTTCTGTGTAGGTTTTCTTTTGTGATTTTATTTCTTCTTTCATGTCTTGAACTGTTTTAATTATCTCATTCCACTGTTCATGTCACAGACTTAACTATGTGATTTATCAATATCCTCTTTAAAGTTCTTGTACATATTCGTAGTTGCTATTTTGAAGTTTTTTTTTCTATGCTTCAGGTATATTAAATTTCTCAAGGCCTGCTTTAGTATGGTTGCTGAGTTCTGGTGGAGGTAAATTGTCTTGGGTATTAATGTTGGTCTTTTTGCACTAGTAACTGAGTATGTGGCATCACGATGATTGGGGTGTTGGTGTCTGATATTGCCTTTGTTGGGTGAGTGTTCCATTCCTTGGTTTCTGTTGCACTCGCTGGACCTTAGGAAAGTGTAGTGTCTATAGGTCGTCTGGTAGAGAGTGCTTTTGCTGGTTGGTGGGTGGTAGAGAAGAATAGAGATGGCCTAAGAGGAAAGGCTGAGAGTGGTTGTACAAAAGGGCTAAGGGAATCCTGGCCACACCAAGAGGTGGGGTCCCCAGGGAGTTGGTGGTGTGGTGTGGGAAAGGTGCAAGTGGGTTGTAGTAAGACGAAGAATATGTCTGAAGAGACAAGGATGAAAGGACTGGGGGGACTCTTGGTCTGTTCTAAGAGTTGTGTTCTCCAGTGAATGGAGTTGAGGAGGGATGAGGGAGGAGGGGACCCATCAGCAGGATGCTACAGGGCTGGGGGTGAGATGGGTGAGATTGTAAAGGAGGATGGGTAGAATGGTGTGAATTGCCTTCTCGAGTTCCAACTCAATGTGGCCACTGGGAGTCGTAGGTAGAAAGTGTTTCTAGTTATTGGTGGCTGTTCTAGTTAGAATTTCTATTGCTGAGATGAGACACCATGATCAAAAAGCAAGTTGGGGAGGAAGAGGTTCATTAGGCTTGTACTTATGCATTGCTGTTCATCATCAAAGGAAGTCAGGACAGAACTTGGAGGCAGGAGCTGATGCAGAGGCCATGGAGAGATGCTGCTTACTGGCTTGTTCCTCACAGCTTATTCAGTCTGCATCATTATAGAACCCAGGACCACCAGCCCAGGATGGCACCACCCACCATGGGCTGGCCCTCCCTCATCAACCACTAATTAAGAAAATGCCCTTATAATCTTATGGAGGCACTTTTTTCAATTGAGGTTCCCTTCTTTCAGATGACTCTAGCTTGTGTCAAGTTGACGTAAACTAGCCAGGACAGTGGCTGAAACAAAGGAATTTGGATGGATTAGGAGGGATGGTTGAGCAGTTCATTTGAGTCCCCAAGGAATGGAGGTAGGGTGAGTAGAGGGGCACCTGCAGGCAGGCTGCTACAAGACTTGGGATAAAACAGGGGAGATTGTAATGGAGAACAGGAAGGAGAGTGAAAATTGCCTGAGTCCCAGCCTGGTGTGGCCACTGGGAGTCCCAGACAGACAGTGTTTCTAGGTAGACATGGCTGACATAAAGGAATGGGAATAGGCTAGCTCTGGTTATTTGATGTAGGTACTTAGAGCTATAAATTTCCCTTGTAGGACTGCTTTCAATGTGTCTTAGAGGTTTTGTTTGTTGTGTTCTCATTTTATTTTATTTTATTTTTTGGTTTTTTTGAGACAGGGTTTCTCTGTGTAGCTTTGCGCCTTTTCCTGGAACTCACTTGGCAGCCCAGGCTGGCCTCGAACTCACAGAGATCACCCTGGCTCTGCCTACCGAGTGCTGGGATTAAAGGCGTGCACCACCACCGCCTGGCTTGTATTCTCATTTTAATTTAGTTCCAGGAAGACTTTTTTATTTCTTTCTTGATTTATTCCTTAACCCATTCATTATCAGTAATTGGTTATTTAATATTCATGAGTTTATGTATTTATTAGGAGGTTTTTGTTTTGCTGTCAATTTTAAGTTTAATTGCATTGTGGCTAGATAAGATACACAGAGTAGGTTCAATCTTTTTGAATTTATAAAGGTTTATTTTTGTCCCAGGATGTGGTCTATTTTAGAGAAAATTTCATGTGTTGCTGAATATTCTTGTGTATTCTATGTATATTCTTTGGTGCTTGGATAGAATATTCTGTAGATACCTGCTATTCTCATTTGATGTATGATGTCAATTAATTCTGATGTTTTTCTGTTTATTTTTTTGCCCAGATGACCTGTCTATTGGAGAAACTTGGTTTTGAAATCACCTACTACTAATGGATTGATGCTAATCTTTTTCACATCACTTTGTCTCCTCATTTTTCATACTTGGATAATTATATTTCAAGGTGGTAAGAACATATATGAGACATCCAAGGATAGATCTAGTTTTCTTATCTCTCTATTAGTGTATCCAATCTTTATAATTATTATGAATGAAAATAAACTAACATGAGAAAATTTAAAAACTTGATATCATATACGATGAAAACATTTTCAAGCGTTGTATAGTTGAGTTCTATTCCAAATGTACATCACCACAGTCTAGTGCTCTAATGGTTAATTTGATCTGTACAGTGTTAGATTTAGGGTCACAGTGAGTTATGAGCTTTAAACAGGACAGAAATGTTGATATTTCCAAGCAAACAGGTACAGCAGTTAAGGATTTTTCATTACAAGTTGAGCCATCTTGGCAGGTTTTCAAGATTAGGGCATCAATAAAATTGTGTACAAAGCTATAAAAAATGGCCCTTTAGAGATACACCCTTTTCCAGAAATCAATTTTGCCCACAGCATGCCTCTAAATCATATTATAAAAGATAAAATCCCAAGGTTTGAAGGGAACAAAGGAGGACATCTATTCAACTAATCGGTCTGCTGATAGGACCATGCAAATCCTATTTGAAATATGATATTATTTTGTTTTGTAAGACTCCCAGTAAAAGAGAAAAATAGAATTTCTTAGAATTTCCAATTAATGTTGAACTGTCTGTGAGGTAGAAAACCTTTCACTCTGTCTTGTTGGTTGGCTGTCCTTACTTCCTTCCCTTCCCCTTCACTTTACCATACTGAAGTGTTGGCTCACAAAGAAATGGTATTGGGAAGTTGTTTTTGGGGAACTAAGCAGGCTGTGAAAATTGCTGGTTTCATTATGAGATCTATGCTGTAACAAAAGGGACTCTCAATGCCTTCATAGGAGGATACGTGAAAAGGGTAATTTCAAACGTGGAAGACTCTTTATTAGAGTCTGACCATGCAGAAGCCCTAAATTCAGAATTTCAGCCTCCAAAATTCTGTGATAGAAATATATGGGCTGTTTTTAAAGTGGCTCAGCCTACGGGTATGTGCTACAACAGTCAAAGTAGACTATAACAAATGCCCTTAATGTCTTTGAAGAAGAACGTTATATTTGTCCACAGACTTTTGTTTCCCTCCTGAATAAGCACAGTTTTCTAATATTTCCTTGTAGGTGTCATTTTCCTGTAGATATTCTTTAAACACTTTTGTGTTTGGAATAAATCATTTCTAAATTTCACGCATTATTGATTCTCTGTGAGCTCAGAATAGTGTATCCTCCTGTGGAGGACAGGGGTATACCTAAGGACTTGGAGAGTTTGGAGCCTTGATAGAGAAGGAGAAAAAAACAGCAAGCATGGTTTTTCATTTTTATTTTTTAGACTCCTTCCATTCTCACATTGTGTGTGTGTGTGTGTTTTTTTTTTTTAATACCTTGTTTGCTGCCTTTAGACATAAGGTTAAAATGCAATGTTGGGACTGGACAGAAGCATGTGGCCTGAGGTGGGAAATAGAACAGTAGGCATTTCATTCACCTTGCCTTATTTGCTCAGGGTCATCAGGGACAACATGAGCTATACAGAATTGTGTGCTTTTAGTAAGACAGCTTCTTCTCTGTGAAGTCTCTGTGAGCTAATAATTTCTGGATACACTGAGAAGCCTATGCCCTGTATCTTCTCTGTTTTATGCAAAACACATAATGCTGTTCATGAACTTTGTTACAATACTGTGATTTAGACCCATGCTTGAAGGCCATCTGGCCTCAGTGTAGGGTTTATGTACATGCCTTTGTATAACTTTAACTTACATTGAATAAAAAATATAGTTGAATTGCATAAAACTTGTCCTCTTAATCCACTCAGACTCACATTGAATGAAAATATGGGTTCAGAGTGACTTCAGGGTGAAAAAGTCATAATGGGACAAGGTGATGAATTATTGCTGACATGTTGGAGATAAGCTTAAAGAAGAAAAACATTCATTGTGAAAAAGTCATTTAATTCATTACAGAGAAAAGGGGAACAAAATGCAGAACAAAATGCAGACCTGCAGTGAGCAAAGGAAGCATGAGCAGGACAGTCCATAAAGGCTCTTCAGCACATTCTGTTCCGGACTTGCCCCATTATAATTTGACTGTGAATTGACCGCCAGGAGCTTTTGTGTTTTAACACTTGGTCCTCAGCTGGTGCCCCTGTTTTGGGAGACTATAGATAAGGTGAGTCTAATCTGTTGGGTCATGTACTGGAAATGGACTGATAGCCTTCCTTTTGGCTTTATAAGTTCATGGTGAGATCAAGAAAGATCAAGCTTACAGAAGTTTCTGCCTCTACCAATGTATAACCTGAGACCATGGCTAGACGGGGTGACCAATGGCTATCTTCACAGTCTGCTTGTGTGTATGTGTGCAAATGGAGGCAGTTAGCCCCAAAAGCTTATTACCCTCTGTTTTTCTTTAGGATATGCTAAGAAGGAGATTCTGTGAAGTGAATATAGGTGAGTCTGAATTCCTGCAAGGAAACATCTTGTGGAATATTGGGGTCATGCTTCCTGGAAAAAGAAAGGGGTTTTTGTTTGAGTATAGATGATTTAATTCTGCCTAGAGTTTGGGAAGGCAGCTGAGTGGTGACTTTCTTGGAACCAGTGTGTCCCATGAGACAGAGAAGAGACAGTGAAATCTTAAGCCAGGTTGCCATCTTTCTACCCTCATTCTGTCATCTGCCAGGTGGGTATCTCCAGCCTGTTGGTGGTGAGCAGTTAGTGTGGTTCGGCCTGTCCTGAGGAATAAGTATTGCGATTTCCACAACTTACCCACAGCTCAGTACCCCACCATGCTCCATTCCTCCATTTTGTATTTCAAGATCCTCAAAATTATTTGCTTAGGATGAAAGAGAGAATCCTTGAGTCTGGGTTACCCTCTTCTTACCCTCATTCCTTAGTCCACCAGATGGGTATGTCTAGCTTGACACTGGTGAGCAGCTAGTGTGGTGTTACCTGTCCTGAGGAGAAGTTAGAGTAAGTAATGAGATTTCTACACCTTATCCCCCAACCTTCTCCCAGTTTCCTCCTTTAGTACAAACCAGAAACCCCCATTCATCTATGCAACAGGTGCTGCTCTGCCCCAGCCTTCTATGATTTAGAGATCACTTACAGAACTGGGGACAGAGACACACACAGAAGGGAGCCAGGCAGGCTCCATCTCTTAGCCCATTGATACACAGTGGGGAGACTGAGAGCCAACGTATCTGCTCATTCTGGGACCTATTGACCCACCAACTCAGAAATTCTAGTCATTTTTTTAGAGATCAGCTGACAATTCTAATTCCAGAAGGGAAGAATCATGGCATAATTATAATCACACCACAGCAAAAAAAAAAAAAAATCCAAAAGTAAATAGTTCAGTGTCTAATATCTGCAATTCACACATGATTTTCTGGTTCTAGAGGGACTGAGCTCCATCTCTCTGGCTTTGCCCTACACAACACATCTCATCTACTCAGTCCTATTCTGCTCCATAGCTGCTGTCATTGGTAGACATCCCATGGTCCTGGAATTTCCTGTAGCTTTTATGCCACCAAAGTCAGCATCATGTGGGAGAATCTTCCATATTACCAAGTTTAACTGCCAACAGGAGATGCATCCTTGGCCATCTTTGGATGACAACCTCTGTGTACTAACCCTGAAGAAACACTTCCCAGAAGATTTACTTCAATGGTATTTCTCTCTTACTAATCATATCTGGTTCTTCAGCCTTAGATTACCAGTATCCATTGTCCCAGTAAATTTAAGGGTGCACCTTAGTGGTCCTAGTTTCTTCTATTAAGAATTATGCAGCTGTTTCTTTGGTCCCAGATGACCAGAACCATAGATTACGTGAAAGGCCCTGGTAGAGTCTTTAATGCACTTTCAAATTTCTCTCTGAACTTTCACAAACCAGGCCTACTGGTACATTTTCAGACATAGCTAACAGGTAGCCCATGGGTTTGCCTCTGGTACTCATCACATTCCTTGCTAGTTCCCAGATAAGCAGGCTAGAGTCCTTTAGAGGGATACAACTACAGTTTAAGTGAGCATCACATCTGTGACTTAGCCTCAAATCTAATGTCATCCATCAGACCAGAGATGACCAGAGCCAATCTTCTACAAGGCCAGCAGAGAGCTCTGCACAAACAATAAGTGGGTAGAGTGTGTGTAGGCTGGCAAAGGAGTGTCTTTGTGAAGAGGCCATTTGTTGTCTGTCCTGCAGTCAGCTAATGAAGACTCCTTGTCTGCCACCTCAGCCCTTGCCTCAGAGTTCACATATGGTGTGCTGGCTAGTTTTACATCCACTTGACACAAGCTTTAGTCATCAGAGAAGAGGGAGCCTCAATTGAGGAAATGCCTCCATAAGATGGGGCTGTAGGCAAGACTAAATTAGTGATTGATGAGGTCCAGTCCACTGTGGGTGGTGCCATCTTTGGGATGGTGATCCTGGGTTCTATAAGAAATCAGGCTGAGCAAGTCATGGAGAGCAAGCCAGTAAGCAGCACTCATCCATGGCCCCTGCATCAGCTCCTGCCTCCAAGTTCCTGCCTTGTTGGAGTTCCTGTCCTGACTTCCTTCATTGATGGTATAGAATTGTAAGCCAAATAAACCCTTTCCTCCCCAACTTGCTTTTGGTGATGATCTTTCACCATGGCACTTGTACCCTGACTAAGACGGATGGTGACAACTCCTTGAGGCAGAACATTTTTTTTTTTTTTTTTTTTTTGGTTTTTCGAGACCAGGTTTCTCTGTGTAGCTTTGCGCCTTTTCCTGGAACTCACTTGGTATCCCAGGCCGGCCTCGAACTCACAGAGATCCGCCTGGCTCTGCCTCCCGAGTGCTGGGATTAAAGGCGTGCACCACCACGGCCCGGCGAGGCAGAACATTTTTACCTCTCCTCTTGAAAGCTCCAAGGAAAAGCAGAGGCAAGCCTCTAGTAGCCACGTAGCTTCTAGAAAACCAGACAAAGCCCCCAGTGATGCCTGTGCCAGATGAAGCTTTCCCATGCAGAGACAGAACTGCCCTCATACCTCACTCATAGCCTCCATTTGAATTTGAGCAAGCCAGAAAAATTTAAGACTACTTCAGGTTCTGCCTACATGCTTTAAGAGCTTGAGAAACATACAAGGGAACTGAGCAAGTCTTCCCTTCCAGCAGACAGCCTGCTCCCAGCTGCCTCTGCTTAGCTGTTTACAGCTTAGGGGTCAGGTATAGGGTGAGGAAGCTGTTGCGCAGAGGGTTTGTCCCAATGGATCTTTTTCCGGTGTACTGAGTGGGAACTCTTGGGGGGTCTGTTTTTTTTTTCTTTCAGTGTGGTTTGTTCTGTCTTTTTACTTTGGAGTGGCGGCCTAAGCCACTATCCTGGTTATTAAAGGAGAAGTTTCATTTTAAGCATCAAAACTTAAAAGCACTCTGATCTGTTATGGCCCACGCCCCTGCTATCTCTATTCCCAGTGAGGTGGGGGGACTAACTGGGTTTCCTACTATGTTAATCTATTATGGTGATATTTTATTTGTACTGAAATGTGATTTTATTTGTATGTTAATAAATAAAGTTGCCCGGGGGTCAGAGCTAATAGCAAGCCATCGCAGAAGCTGGGCGTTGGTGGTGCATGCCTTTAATCCCAGCACTTGGTAGACAGAGCTAGGTAGATCTCTGTGTATTCAAGGATACAGCCAGCATGGAGACACACGCCTTTAATCTCAATACCAACCATAGAAGACCTGGAGGTCTGTACAGACAGGCAGTGACAAGGCAGTCATGTGGTTGGGTTTACAACCAATGAGAAGGCAGAACAGAAACTCTATAAAAAAAGACAGACACAGGAAGTAGGTCTCTTTTGGAGAGGCAGGACCACTGCGAGAGGAAGAGTAAGGTTTTTAGCTCTTAGCTCTGACCTCTTGGCTTTCTTCTTTGCATTGGTTCTGTGTTTCATATTTAATAAGACGGTTGGTTACATCTACAATCTATGATTGGAGTGTCCCCTCCCTTGGTAGGGGCCCATGGAGTACTGGCTAAGTCATGACCATTTTAAATTTCAGTCAGGCAAATGACTTTGAGTTGAAGTTTTCTTAAATCTTTGACCAGAGATCCCAAGAAATGTAAGTGGGATGTTGGTCGTTGTCTAGTGGAATGTTGAGTTCATTCTCTGGCTCAAACAAGGACATGAACACTTGGGAAAGGCAGAAGAACAAGCCACCAAGAAGAGAAAAGGACCAGCTTTATATATTTGGCATGGAAGATGCCTAAGGCTGGAAGTCCCTTAAACAGATGTTGGCTTGAGTATTTTTTAATATGGGTATTTCATAGTTTATTCTCTTTCCCTATTAGTCCTGTCTATATACGTGCCCCTGTGTATTCCTGAAATTGCTCCTTTCAGAGTCTTTTGGGAACAAGAATCCACCATCCCAGGGAGGCTGCCTTAGGGTTTTTTTTTTTTTCATTTGTTTGTTTGTTTTGTGTCCACCTACATTCAACTAACCTCAATTCAGGTTGGGCCCCATAAACACTGTCTTCTTACTTGAACTTCTTTGTTACTTCCTGAAAGAGGAAAAATCCTAGGATGGCAGAGACTGTGTGTTTCTGTTTGCATGTGAAGATGTAACAGTGTGAGTGCCATATGCCAGACAATGATTCAAAGACATAGATATGTATGCACAGTTGTTAATGAAAGTTCAACTGAACTCACATCATGGTGACAAGATTTCCAAAATCATCTTATCATCTTTAGAGAATAGACCTAAATGTGTGTATAAGTCAAAGTTCTCTAAAGGAACAGGTGACTGTGTGTGTGTGTGTGTGTGTGTGTGTGTGTGTGTGTGTGTGTGTGTCTATGACTTATTAGGGTGGCTTATAGGCTGTGATCTGAGTAGTCCAGCAATAGATCTCCTGACAGAAAGATCAAAGATCTTGTTCAGTTTGTGAGAATGGATGACTCAGCAGTAATGAATAATGAATTAGCAGTGATGAATCAGATGATGTTAGCATCTCTGGGAGATCCTAGAGATATGCTGGTCTCAGTCTACATTGGAATTCCAAAGAAGGAAGCTCTAACACCAGTGGAGTGAAAGTCACAGATTTTCCAGTGATAGTGAGGGCAAGCAGCCAAAATGCAAAAGCTAGCTTCTTCCATGTCCTTTTATGTAGGCTGTCACCAGAAAGTGTGTCCCAGATTTAGGTTGGGTCTTCAAGCGATCCAGTCAAGAAAATCCAGCCAGGTGTGGTGGTACACACCTTTAATTCCAACACTCAGAAGGCAGAGACAGGTGAATCTTGGCCAGCCTGATCTACAAAGTTCTAGGACAGCTAGGGCTACACAGAGAAACGATGTCTTGAAAAACAAAACAAAACAAAACAAAACAAAACAAAACAGAACAACAACAAAAAGAAAAGCCTTCATAGGCCTGTCCAGCTCCTTAGTTTTAGTTAATTCCAGATGTAGTAAATTTGACAATCAAGATTAGTCATTGCATGTCCAACATCAGTTTAACACACAATCACATCTCATGATGTCATGTTTAATTTTCAAACGAAAAAACAACTAGGCCATAATTTCCCCTAACATGAAATAACTATCCCAGGTACAACCTCAAAAATTATATTATTGTGATCAGTGGCAGCATCCTTAGAAAGATATTCTTTTAGTGCCTCCTAACTTAAATCTGAAAACCACTGATATTATCCAAATTGATGTTGTGGTATATGATAAAGAAATAGAGGAAAGAAAAATACAGACATCCTTAAAGTATGTCTATATATGAACAAACACATTTGTAATAAAATAGGATAGAAACACTCTTGTCAGTTATAACTTACATTTCTGCAACTAGTCACGTGGCCTTTGTTGGTACTTACAACTACATTCTTCTACTACCCAATCTGTACTTGACTTCAGCTAGAACATCAACAGGTTTTCCTGGAGGCATGACCCTTGTGTTTTCTGATAGGAGTGTTCCCCTATCTGCACCTAAAATTTCTAAATTAGCCGAATTTAAGTTCAAAGGATCAGGAAACAAACATTTTCCTAGTGGATCAGTAGGAGTGACAGAGAGCAAAACCCACTCCCATTTCCATGTCTTGATTACTGGACCTATGAATTTATGGGAGAAACTGTGCCATATACTGGATGATGATTCAAAGCATATTCTGCTTTCTAGGGAACCCTGCCCAACCCCTCCAGGCTTCTGCTGTCTAATTGGCTCTGTAACCCTGTCTTCAAAAGACAATTCTGCTGTGGGATGGTCTGTATGTCAAATGTGTTGCTAATTAGTCAATAAATAAAACACTGATTGGCCATTGGCTAGGCAGGAAGTGTAGGCGGGACAAGGAGGAGAATAAAGCTGGGAAGTGGAAGGCTGAGTCAGAGAGACACTGCCAGCCGCCACGATGAGAAACAGCATGTGAAGATGCCGGTAAGCCACGAGCTACGTGGCAAGGTATAGATTAATGGAAATGGATTAATTTAAGATATAAGAACAGTTAGCAAGAAGCCTGCCACAGCCATACAGTTTGTAACCAATATAAGTCTCTGTGTTTACTTGGTCGGGTTTGAGTGGCTGTGGGACTGGCAGGTGAGAGAGATTTGTCCTGACTGTGGGCCAGGCAGGAAAACTTTAGCTACACAATTCCATCACGTTAACAAGCCAGCTGATTAAAGATTGGAGAGAGCATGGTAAGATCAGTGGATTCCATGAGCATGGGCCTGCTGGAGTACTTCTTTGGCTGTGAGTTCCTTGGTCAGAAGCAAAGCTGTATGGAATACAATGGCAGTGGATAAGGAATACTGAAAGTTCGCGGAAGGTAGTTTTGGCAGAAGCACTATGTTCAGGAAAGTCAAATTCACAACCAGAATAAACATCTATTCCAGTAAGGGCACAGTGTTTCCCTTTCTGTGAAGGACTTGGTCCAGTGTGGTCAACCAACCATCAAGCCGCTAACTGGTGTAATGGTGCCATTTTAGGGACTCAATGTTGTTTTATGCTGCCAAGAGATCTCAGTAGTAGTGGCCATGTCTGCTTTGGTGAGTTAATGTCCATGTTGTCATGCCCATTCTTAACCTCCATCTCTGCCACCATCACACTGGGTGATGACAGAAATGGCTGGGGAAAGAAGCTGACTCTCCAAAGAATGGGACATCCTATCTACTTGGTTAATGCATCTCTCTTCTTCAGAAGCCACTTTTTGATGAGTATTTACATAGGACACAAGTATCTCCACATCCTTGTCCACATACTTCTTCTCCAGATATCTTTCTCACCAATTCTCCAACAATGCCCTTTCCAAGTTCCTGACCACCCAAGCAATCCATTGACTGCAGAGCATGAATCAGTAAATAGCACATTTATCCATTTATCATTCCAAGCAAATTGTAAGTCCATGTATACTAACCAAAATTCTGCACACTAAAGATTTCCATGCACTGGTGTCTTTTATGATTGTCCTAGAACAGGACTCTAATGATGCAGCTGTCCACTTCTGGATGGTGACTAAAGAATGTTTAGAACTATCAGTAAACTGAGCCCTAGCATTCCCTTCCTCAATCAGTGGCTCATAGGACACACTCAATGAAGCTATAGATAAAGCTTGTTAACAGAAGGCATTATGAGTAGAAACTGATACATTTGGACAACTTCTTCATGTAACTTGCTTATGTCCCCAGAACCTGCTCTAGTCCAACCAGGTATTATTACTTTCATATGACAATAGATTGCTGCTATACACATCCGCTCTAGGGCTTAGTGGGTCAGAGAATACTCAGATCATGATGGGCAGCTCAGGTTGCATGGTAACTTGGTGGCCTATTGTCAAACATTTAGTTTTCCACTAAGGCCTGATAGCAGGCCAAGAGCTGTCTCTCAAAGGGAGAATAGTTGTCTGCAGACGATGGCAGAGCTTTGCTCCAAAGTCCCAAGAGGATCCTCTGGGATTCACCTATAGTGGTTTGACCAAGGCTCCAGACGGCATCTCTAGCTGCTACTGACACCTCAAGTGCCATTGGGTCTGCTGGATCATGTGGTTCAAGTGGCAGAGCAGCCTTCATAGCAGCCTGGACCTGTTGAAGAAATACATATTCTGGTCTCTTGCCTTGATTTGGGCATTAACAATCTGTTTTGAGTGTTTTCCTATTCTGGAAATGGATACTGAACAGTCACTTTCATTCAGAGAGTAGTAGGTAAAGGGACAGTCACCCTTAAAATAAGAGGCTTTTATCTTGGAGTTGTTCCCATGTTTCATTCAGTGACTTTAAGCATGAGCTGGTGGCAGTGCATTATTACTTTAAATGTTCCTCAAGGCATCATTGTTTGAACCATTTAGCATTAACATGTTGTTACAGAAATGGGGATTTGTATTACAATAAGAATTTACTTATTCCTTTATTTTAGTGTCCATGTTTATAAATTATTTAAATTTATAAATGCTTTCAGAAAGTTTGAGAGAAAGTATCTTCAGTGAATGAATTCTCTCTGTCTTGGTGGTCTCATATTAAGTTAAACAAAATCTTTATTATCCTTTTGGTTTTGTTTGACTAGAGAGGCTCCTATAGCCCTTGTTACTTTTCCTGCCTCTGAGACAAATGTACTATGTTCAATGTAACATATTATTTTATGTGAGTATATCTTTAACATATAAATACTTGGGGGAGGGGAGCCTGTGTAAGAAAGCTGTGAAGTATTGATGTGGTAGAGTGCAGAATGTTCTTCTCACAAGTGGCCTTCTAGAACGAACTGCATAAATTATAATTGAGTGCACCTGAAGGCAAGGGAATGAAGGAAATGCCCTGGTAAGTACACACTATCTCTGTGAAAAAGACAAAGGCCTGGGAGGAATAGTTTTAGTTCTTTTTCAGATGACCAAAGATGGTAAGGTGTAACCAAGGTGTAAGCAAGGGCTCTACTTGTGTTTGCTGAAGTTAACTGTGAGCATCCATCACCTCATGTTTTGCTTTCATTAATGATAAAAATGAGAAGGGCTTTGTTTGCGTTACTCAAGCTCAAATACCTGGAGTCCCCTAGTACCCAATCAAGGTCTTTGGTACATCCTTTGCTCCACAGAAACTTTAATGGGGCAGATGGACAAGTGGCACCCAGCATGGGGCTTGAAGAGCAGGGTAGAGATTCCCCCAAATATGGAAATCCTACCTAAGTTGAGTACCAAGATAGTCAGGGAAGCAAAGATGGAGCAAAATTACCGTGAAAGTGTAGAAGTTAAGCTTGAGAATTATCTTAAATTGTTAAGGGCTTTGCTTAAGACTTTTGGAGTATGATCCTCTGGGGCAAACTTTCAACTCCTGAAGAAATACACTAAAGTCTGTTATTGGCTCCTCTGACCCACACAAGGGACATTAAGGGAAAAATACTGGAAAGAGGTGGTGAGACTTTCAGACACACTCACCCCAAGGGAGAGGCCATTCACTGCACATTTGGTCTCTTGGTGATTCGATGTCTTTATCTCTGCAGAGGCTCCCCTCAGCAGCTTCAGAGTTGGAGACACCACTAATGAAACTAAAACTGAGAAAAGAAGCAAGGTATCTAGGAAACAGAAAATGGAGGAGCTTGAGCTGAAATCAGATGAGGGTTTGCCTGAGGAGTACTTTGAGATTCCACCCAAAGAAAATACCGCTGACAAGATGATTTCTGTATTTGCTACAGGGATCAGAGCAGCTTACAGGGAAAGGAGATTGGGCGAGAACAGAGAGGCAACTCTGGTATGATGACTTAGAAATAAATCAAGTTCGTTTTTGTTGCATTACAGCTTGGGAAAAATTACTGCACCAAAAAAGATCCACTTTCCCTTAGCAAGATTAGGCAGGGCAATTCAGAACCTTATGTGGACTTCGTGGCTAAACTATGTGAAAAAAATATAAGGAAAACTGTATCTCAAGCCAAACTCAGTGATATATTCATAAATATTCTTGAAGCATTATCCTAATTAGTCTTAACAATAAAAACCCCAAGTCAGATATTGAGGGTGAAAGCTGCAAGATCAGAGAAGCAGAGCAGCCAGCTGTCAGAAACTTCTTACTTCTATGAAATCTCAGAATGAATAGGCAGTCTTGTCTCTACAAATCCTCAGACTGAATGGAGGATCCTGTCTCTATGAATCCTCAGACTGAATAGGTCCAAGATCCTATCTCCACCCACCTTATATTCCTGTTTCCACCTCTCTAGTGCTGGGATCAAAGGTGTGCACCACCACCACCTGGCTCTGTTTCTCTTTTACACTGGGTCAATCTCATGTAGCCCAGAGTGGCCTTGAACTCCTGATCTTCCTGCTTCTAAGTGCTGGGATTAAATATGTGTGCCACCACTGCCTAGCCTCTATGGTTAACTAGTGACTGGCGCTGCCCTCTGATCTCCAGGCAAGCATTATTTGTCAGAACACAAACAAAATATCGTACCACATATTCTGGCTTTTGATAATGCTGATTCAGAATGTCAAAGAGTTATGCACCCTCTATGGGCTGCAGGGAGATCTTTGGAAGAATATATCAGGGCCTGCACAGATATGGGCTCCCCCACTTGTAATGCACTTGTCTTAGGGTTAGAGTTTCAATTGTAGTAAAGAGACACCATGACCACAGCAACTCTTGTAAAGGAAAACACTTAACTGGGTGGCCTGAAGTTCAGAGGTTCAGTCCATTATCATCATGGTGGGATATGGCAGCATGCAGGCAGACATGGTGCTGGAGGAGCTGAGAGTGGAGAAGGAGCTGCATCTTCATCAGCAGGCAACAGGAAGTGATCTGACACACGGGGTGTGGCTTGAGCATATATAAAACCTCAAGCCCACACCTACAGTGACACACTTCTTCCAACAAGGCCACACCTACTCCAACAAAGCCATACCTCCTAATAGTGCCACTCCCTATGAGCTTATGGGGGCCAATTACATTCAAACTACCACAGCGCTGTTCTAGTTGCTGTTTTCAAGCAGAAAGAAAAACAATAAAATGCTTTAATTGTGGCAAAATGGGTCACATAAAAACAGATTGGAGAGAGAGAAAGAGAGCACGAGAGAGAGAGAGAGAGAGAGAGAGAGAGAGAGAGAGAGAGAGAATAATGTAAAAAAGCACCAAGATCTGGCCCCCACTGTAAAAAAGGAAGGCATGGGGTAATCAATGTCATTCTAAATTTGGTAAATTTGATAAGCAAGGCAAGCCTCTAACTGATCTGGAAAACTTGTTGACGGGTCCCTTCCAAAGGCCCTGGCCAACAGTGCAGGGAAATAAACAGATTTTAAATGAGGAGGTCTTGCAGCGACTTTTGGCAATGCAGCTGCTGATTTAAAAATGATATAAGTTTAATTTTAACTCATGATTAAAATGTCCAGATTATACAAACTGGGATATTTGGTCTTCTCCCAGCAGTACCCATGGGGATCATATTGGGAAGAAGTAGTTGTACCCTTAAAGGGTTAAATGTCCATTAAAGATTCAAATTATACAGGTCAACTTGGCATCAGTAGATAAAGTGGTCCATTTACCTGCTATAGAAAGAATTATGCAACTGCTTCTATTGCCTATATAATTTCTAACACCATGCTGTACTTATGGGCCAGAGCTTTGGCAGTACTAACACTTAAATTTGGTATAATACTTTAATTTCTGAACAGAAACCTGAGTGTAAGGTGTTGATAAAAGAATGTCAACTTCAAGATTTATTAGACACTGGTACAACTAGGGCTCCAATGAGAAACTTTTTTTAAAACCTACAATGGACATTGAACATTAATGAATTGTTCCAAGGCAACTTAATGGGCCTTGGGTACACACAAGAACAGCTTTTTATACTCTGATAGGAGATGATATTAGCCATTCAGCAGATATGGTGGCTCCTCAATGGATGATACCATCATTTGCCCGTAGTATCCACAACTCTTTTCAGCCACTGCATATATATATATACACTGCAATGATGTGTGGTGATATTTGCAATCTAAGAAATAAAGCTTGCCTGAAGATCAGAGGACAGAGTTAAACATAGAGGTCAGGCAGTGGTGGCACACACCTTTAATCCTAGCACTCAGGAGGCAGAGATCCATCTGGATCTCTGTGAGTTCAAGGCCACACTGGGCTATATGAGATTGATCCAGTCTAGGAAAGACACAGAGCCAGGCAGTAGTGGCACACACCTTTAACCCCAGTATTGGGCAGCACACAGGCCATTAATCTCAGCACTAGGAAGGTTGAGATAGGAAGTGAAATAGCTGGGCAGAGAAAGGCATATTAGGCGTGAGGAGACAGGAACTAGGCTCTTTCTGCTGCGGACTCAGAGGCATTCAGTAAGAGAATTTGTGGAGTTGGTGAGGTGAAAAGTGGCTGTGGCTTGTTCTTTTGTCTCTCCGATTTTTTAGCATTTACCCCAATATCTGACTCTGGGTTTTTATTATAAGACCATTTAGGATTCGTGCAACAATGATGTGCCTAATAATTGTAGCTCGACTGTAAATGTTACCTGGAAGGCTGGGAAAAAGCTTCCTGCAGGTTGGGCATTCCTTTGTAATAATTGTTTTGCAGCTTTGATAAAAAGGAATTTGCAGGAGTCTGTGGTTTTTTGCACATGTGGTAGTATTTTGCACATCTTGCCTGAACAGCCTGTGTATCACCCATGGCACTCATGAGCTGTCCCTGCTGGTTTTGATGATAATTTTCATGTGTTGGATCCTACTACCACTGTGGTTGCTGTTGTGTGCTGTAGTGTTCTTCCACCCTGTATCTGGACTTGTAGCAGGGATGCAGAAAGAGATATGGACAATTGCATGTGTCTTTAGCAAAACTACTAACATTAATGCCACCAGAGTGACAGAGATAAATCAGGAACTGTGTGAAGTGAGAGGGACAGTCCTTCAAAAATCAAGCAGCTATTGTTTACTGCATCAAAGGCTACATTGGCTGTAAACAATTTCCTGACATGTGCTCTTTTAATATTCCAACTTCTCACATAACATACAAGACCAGTTAGGTTTCATACATGAAGAATTCAGTAACATTTCTGTAACTCATATGTATTGGCCATGATGATTTGTAGGGCCCATGCCCTTTGTGGGTCCTGCCTTGTTAGTATTATTCATAATTATGTATCTGTAATCCATAACAAATAATTATCCAGTGTATACAACATTGGGTGCTGTAGAGGTAATACCTTATGCAAAAATAGAAACAGATGTGCAGTATAAGGACAATAACATTGCAATTTTGACAATATGCAAAATTATCTTAACCAGAGTGTAAAATATAACATGACAAAATAACCTTAATTTGCATCAACATACAAAAATATTCCAACAGAAGTAGAAACATATGACAAAAATAACTTTGAATTTGTATAAATATACAAGAATCCATACCAATGCAAAATTATTTAAAACTGATAGTCTACCTTTTAATCCTATCATTCCTATCCCCCTTTTTTGTATTCCAAATGAAACCCCTGAGTTTAATCTCTATTGTTCTGCCTCCAACCCTATAACAACTTGTTACCAACCACCTACAGATGACAATTATCCATAACCCCGAGAAAAACCCAAAAATCACTCACCTCACCTATAGGGGAAGTGGGCGTCATGTTCTTAGAATTACTTCCTGCTGTTGGTGTGGGGGTGGGGCAATGGCAAACCTACTAGGTAGAATATTTTTGAATTTCTGAGTCTTTTGTTTGTATAGTAATTCTGGTTGCTTCTAAGAGCATTTCAACATTAATAATTCTTATAGATGGCAACACTTAAATATATTATTTATTAAGGGTAATAATTTCAAAAGATATAAAGGTTCAACACCAATTAAAAACTAGTTTCACAATGGAAATGTTATTTTTGCCATTGATTAAACATAGATAGTATAATTTAAGACATGATGAAAAATTTTAAAAGTGATCTTGGAATATATTAATTAAAATCCCATTAAAACATCATAAAGTTACTCATAAATTTGTTTGATCACCCTATTCCTCTCAGGAAGGATTACTTATATTATAACTTGGGCTTTTCTTTCTATTTTGCTAAGTTCTGGATCATTTTTAATTAAGTGCTACTTTACAATATTTTGAGGGTAGCAGAATTTTCTTAATGTGTTTCTGAATAAAGTGAGTTTATTGGAAGGCTTGGCAGCTTTTATTGTTTTTTTTCTCTTTGAGCTAAAAGCTTTATTTTACTTTTACAGCAAAATTGTACAAACATAATGTCATTCAAATATTTCTCAGTGGAAGCAACTAATGAGTGTCTAATGAAATTAGATATTGTAGTTACTGTAATATCTTCATGATTTTTTTGATTGTTAGATTTTAAGAGTTATAATAGTAAAGTTGGAAGAAACTCTGTAGGGATTTTGCTTCAGTAGTCTCCCAGTGCTGGGAATCTGTTTACCTCTTCAGTTATGCAGCCTGTGTTTTGATATTTATGTTGGTCTTCCATCTAGAATGGTTTATGTCTAGAGGTGCCCACCCTTTTAAACATTTTATTGATTGTAGTCCATTTTGTGTTTGAAACAATGCTGTTTGGACTCCCCTCTTTGCTACCAGCCTTTCAAATAGCAAAGGTAGCTCCTTTTGCTTTTTCATGTCCAGTCTTTAGTCACCTCAGTCTCATCTTTGCACAGACCTCTTCTCAGAAGGTCCACTCAAGGTCAAATATAAAATTCTAGATGTCTTCTAGGCAGGAGAGACTCAGCAGGGTCATGATTTTATGGCGCATAATGGTTATTCAGTCAGCATTTGTTGAATTAGTGATCAATGATGTCCATGTCCTTTTTTTTAATGTTAACTATGTGATACTTTATTGGCTTTGCTGTTAAATAGCTATGATTACTGGTTTCTGAATTATAGATTTTTAAAGCCTGAATTTAGAAGCTAATCAAATCTTTCTATTCCTATTAAATTTTTTATTAAGAAATTTTCTATTTATTTTACATACCAACACAGATCCTCCTCTCCTCCTCCTCCCATGCCCCAGCCTTCCCCTCCAACCCATCCTCCATTCTCACCTCCTCCAAGGCAAGGCCCTATTTAAATTTTTTGAGATCAGGTATTAATATGTAGACCGAACTGGCCTAGAACTCACTATATAGACCAGCCTGGACTTGAACTCACAGATATCTATCTGCCTCTGATTCCCAGGTACTGGGGTTAAAGGCATGTGTTTTCATACCTGACTCAAACTGATTTGAATTTTGATTTTGCCATGTTCCTTCCAAATCTGAATAAATAATTTTTTAACATATATGTTGTGTATATTCTTAACAATGTTATTAATAAAATCACATATATGTGAGTTCATTTAAACTGGCTTTTTGATGATCTGTTTGAATTTCCTTCATTTAAGGCTCACCTATGTGCTCTTTGGAGTGGAAGCTGGGAGTAGTTAGGTGTGGGAGCCCGTTCTCGGGTTCCTCGTGGCTTTACCCAGCAGGTCCTCATAGAGGATGATTAGACCACGGGCCTGAGTGCAGGTGTCTGGGATGGTCTGCACTTGGCTGTGCTGGGGGAGGAGGTCTCTTGCTCCACCCCTTGGTGTCTCTATAAAAACCCTGGGGCAGAGACAGTCGGGGCCCGTTGGAATAGGTTCCAGGCCCTCTCGAGGCTATCCTTTATTTTCTATCTGTTTATCTCCGCGATATTCTCCGCAATAAATCCTTCTATCTAATATTTCCTGCTGCTCGCACTCAAGAAAACTCTGGGGAACTGTGGGGGTGGTTGGGTAAACGCCCCACAGAATGGCGCCATGAACAGGGACTAAAGAAAAAAAGGGGGGACTAAAGACAAATGAACAGGGACTAAAGACAAAGTAATAGGTACTAAAGATAAAGGAAAATAATAGTTTTATTACAGAGTTTTTGGCGAAAGTGCTGAGTTCAGCCCTGCCAGTGGATGAGGCATGCCGGTGTTATGGAAAATATATATTTTTTATATATATATTTTTGAGAGGCAGGGGTTTTATCCTCGAGAGAAAAGAAAAGCGGACTGGAAGGATGTCCGATGCTGCAGCGAAATTCTCTTCTGTCAAAATTTTCTATCTTCTATCCCTTTCTCAATTTCTGTCTGTGAAAAATAAGGCATAGGGTAGTAGAATAGTGTAGGAAAAACTTAGAAGTGTAAGATTGTGTAGGAAAAAATAAGTAAAGCAACTAGACAGAAAAACTCTACAGTTTTCTAACTTTGGGGGCTAAGAACGCAAACTGGGGGGAAAAAATCTTTGGGCTTTACGGGTTGTAAAAAAGCTCTTTGAGCTTATGGGGAAGAAAAGTTTCCTATGGAAGCTTTTGACCTGGGGACAGCTGAAATGCTAAGTCCAAGCGGCAGGAGAAAGTGATTTCTCCCTGAGGCAAAAATGGGGATGTAAAAAGCCAAAAAGTTTAAAGTTGGGAAGTTTTGGGAAAAGTTGCTCTTTCTCTTGGGGGGAAAAAAACCTTTCTCTTAAAGCTTTTCTTGGAAAATTTGGGGGAAAAAACTCTAAAAAGCCTTCATCTTTCTCAAAAGCTCTCAAACTTAAAAACTAAAGCCTTTAACTTTCTCTCAGAAGGACAAAAATTAGAATCACCTGAAGATATTAATATGGGGACCACCTGTGATTAGCTCTAAGGGAAAACAACAAACCTCTTAAGACAGCAAAACCTAAGTTCTTTCAAGCTTTAAAAATCCTCCCTGCAATGCAGGAGGCAGGGACAAGTTCCTAAAAACCTCTTCTAAGCTCTGTCTCTTCAAGCCAGTAAAAGACAGTGGGTCAGAGTACCCTGAGGGAAATGCTTGGGAGAGTGTGGGTAAAGAGCTACAGAGAGCCCAAAAGAGCCAGAAACTTTACCTGAGAAAAGCAAAAAAGCCAAGCTTTTCAGTTACAACCGAGCTGAGGCATCAAGGGTTTTGTTTCTGAGTGAGCGTTTCAGAATGAAAAGGTGCTCCTAATCGTCCTAATGCAAAGATCCCCTGAAGCATGCAAACTGTTAGCATTGTATCCTCGCTTCTGACCAAAAACCCAGAGGTGACTGGCCAGCGTCTCTGAGTTGGGGTGCATTTCAGGGATACTAGGGTTCCTGCAGTTGCAAACTTCCTGGAGCACAGAGCTGAGGCAGGAAGGTGCAGGACCCAGGGGAAGGTTGCTAATGAACAACCAAAGCTAAAGCCAGTGGGTACGGCACAGTTGTCTGCTTTCCTACAAGTCCCAGGTTGGTAGGTCCACTGCTGCAAAAAGACATCTGAAAAAAGCTTTCCTATCAGTAAGGACCTTTCTGGGAAAACCGTAAAGCTGAACTGTGTCTAAAGCAGTCGTGCTGCTGAGTCAGAACGCTGTCTGGGGAGAGAGCCCAGCCAGGGCAGAACAGAACTATCCAGGAGTAAAGCTTTCTTTTCTGTCAGAGAAAGCACCTCTTTGAGAAAAGCTTTGTTTCAACTGACTCCCCTGAGATGAGGGAGTGTAGCCCTGAGGGGTGATTGCCTCTGGCACAAGCTCTGTCCTTGAGCACCCCGACAAGCAAATGCAACCCACTGGGGACTGGGCCAGGTGAAAGTCTGATAAGGCAAAACACCTGTCCTAATGGGAGTTTAGAAATGGCAAAAACCTCCCTTGTTAGATTTTCAGTCTGTACGTAAACCACACAGACCCCGAAAACAAACGGACAAAAAAACCCTACCTTCAGGAGCAGGGAAAGCCGCCACTGTAGTGTCGGAAACTGTTTCTGGGGTAGAGGGGATAAACTGAGACCAAACTGGGAACTGCCTGGGAGAAAGACTCTAAAACAGAAGGGACCGATTCCTCCCCAGAAAAATATGACCTGAAAAAGCTGCTAGAATTTGAGGCAGATTCGGGGGGGAGAAAAGAAAGCCCCTACTTCCAAAGGCAGCTAGCAGAGGTACAGAGCCGCAGATAGCTGAAGCTCTGCATCTGGGGAAGGAAGGAACAAGCAAAATGAGAACAAGATCAGTGGGAGAAAATCTCTCTGAAAGAGCTATTGAAAAGCTGTTGTACGTGATCTTGTTTTTCACTGACTGGCTAAGACAAACACAAGCCCCGAGGAAAGTTGCTATCAGAAATTGCCCACCTCAATGCGCGCTAACGAGGCAGGTGCAGTTCTGATTTGGGGGCCAGTGTCAATTAAAGGAGAGACACCTGTTAAAGCCAGCTGAGGAGAGACTAGAACCCTCCCAATGTCCCATAATTGAAAATGTAAAATGCTTGTTCAAATCTCCCGTTGCAAAAGCAAAAAACTTTGTTCAAACCTCCCGGGCAAGAATTTGTAAGCAAGTCTGGTAAAAAAGAACTTAAAAGTTGACTCTCAGACCCAAAAAGAACTATGGGAAATGACTGATATAAGGGAAATGATATAAAGGACTGATTTAAGGGACTGACACTATTATGGACTGATATAAGGGAAATGCATTCTGGGAAAGGTAGTTTTTCTGCTAAAGATGGCGACATTGCCCTGAAACACTTTTGTCAGCTCGAAAATACATTTATGGTAAACTTTAAAATACAGCTTTTAAAAGAATAAGGAGGAAAATCATCTAAGAGTTTTAAGTGTCAGTTCCAATGAAACATTGAAAGGATATGGAACTAGGCACTTCGCGGTTTGGGGGTTGGTAAAATGACTTATTTACCCTAATAGCTGTGCAAAGTTTTAACGGTAGTTGGATGACAGAAAGCTACCTATAAGATCAAACAAGTCACTTTAAAATCCTTAAAGCAAGAGAGCAGTTTATACACTGAACGTTGTCTTAGATATGAAGGAAACTTATGCTATCTACAAAAGAAAGCTGCCATGCTTTGTGGGCCATATTAGAGTTCACTCCAATCTTCCTGGTCCTTTAGCTGAGGGTAATGCGAAATGGAAAGATCCCTGCTCGGGATTGTGGAAGGGTCCCGATCCTGTGTTAATATGGGGGTCGAGGACATGTTTGTGTTTTTTCACAAGAGGAGAACGAAGCTCGGTGATTACCGGAGCGTTTCGTAAGGAGCTTGGAACTAAGAAAGGTCAGCTCCAATGATGTTCCTACAATGGAACCAGAATGAAAGTGGCTCAATTAGTGTTTCTGAGGTTTTGTCACTGGTTAATGCAAAAGTGAGGAAATAGAGTTCGGAGCTGTGCCGCTTTTGGCTTTACTAGCTCCTTTGGAAAAATACTTCATATCACCTAATAACTGTGCGATATTTGGCAAAGAGCTTACAGCAGCTAAATACGGTAATTTCACCGTCAGCGTGAAGGGAAGTTTTTCGGTAGAACAAACCAAGAGTACTGCTGTAATAGAAACATTTGTCTGAATTGAAGCACTTAGGGGAACTATTATGAATTTGGGTGAAGGGACAGCCTCTAGTTAAACACCGTCTACCGCTGACAGTGCATCTCTGCCAGTTCGGAAAGGCTGAGAGAACTCGGCAACTTTGGAGTGTGGCTTCATTCTGGGAAAGTTACAGTCCCCTAGCAACAACTATCACAATTCTATAACAACACTCACTAAATCCCAGTGTTTTATAACAAAGCTGACTATAAACTCTAAACTTTAGAAATGATGTACGTACTTCCTGTCTAGTTGAGAATCTGTCTAATAAGAGATAGTACTAATAATTAAGAGTAAGAAATAGAAAAAGATGAAAATAAGATATGTGAGTTTGTAAAAATTCTCTTGTTAGATCTGTTAAGAAATCTTTAGGTGTTTGCTAAGTTAAATATATGCTAATGATAGCCCTATATAAGTTTGTAAAATAGATCTATAGATCCTTTAAGAATATAAGCTTGCAAGAAGTATCTAAGGTAGTCTTAAGACATGTAGTGATAAGCTTGTAAGAAGTAAAGATGTTAGCTGTAAATGTAAGTTTAAATAAGAATAAGATGGAATGAATATAAGAAATATAAGTATATAAGAAGAAATATATTTGCTAAAGTAGTTCTATAGTTTCCTTAAGGAGTATAAATAAGTAGATGTTAATGTGTTATATGTGAGTTTGTAAAAACACGTAAATGTTGAATGTGAATCTAAATGCAAAAAATGTTATATGTGAGTTTGTAAAGTGTAAATGTTAAGTGTGAGTCTATTCTTAATGTATGTGGTGAAAGAACCTGAGATACAGAAGTTAGTGTCCTAGCAGACTGCAAAGCAGGCAGTCTGAGCGGTTTTTCAAAAGCTCCAAAAGCCGCTAAGAAGCTAAGAATGGCGGACGCCAGAACCAGCACAAGGCATCCGCAGCTGAGATCCGTGGAAAATCGACGCAACACAGAAAAACCTGAGCTAACATCAAAAAACGGTGCAGTTTAGACTACTACTGTACCTAAAAAGGTCTCTGGCTTGAGAATAAGTTCAGAGACGCTTGTTTGAACAAAAATTGTTAACTGCAAAAAGTTGTGGTTGAAAAACGTCTCTTCATATTTGGAAGTGAAAGCCTGATACCAGAATTTATTTCTTGTTTGAACTTTTTGAACTTAAAATGAGATAAAATTACAAAAAGATTTTGCTTATGGATTTCTCATATTTGGAAGGCTAGTACCAGAATTTACCATTTGAATTTTGAGACTTAAGAAATGAAATAGAGATTTCATTGCAATGGGATAATTTTGAGTTTACTTATAGTAATGACCTAGGAACTGTTTTCTGGAATTGGGTTAAAAATGGAACTGTTTAAATGAAGAAATTTATTTCTACCTAGAATCAAGATGCAGTTTTGTGTATGCATATATGCTTTATTAACTGGTGATTCATGAATTGTTTTGTGGAACTGTTTATGTAAAATGGAATTACTTATGGAACTGGTTTGTGTTACAAACGGAACTGTTTAAACAGAAGTTTGAGTTTTCTAACTAGGCTTGAGATTTTGCTTAAATTATAAAGAAAAGGGGGAGAGTTAATATTCCTTAGTCTAATTTCAAAAGTTGTTTGAGTGGATTAATGTCATGTTTTTGTTAGTAAGAAATGCAAATGGGGTATATTAAGAGACTACTTTTAAAGTGTAAAGAGTTTTATTAAGAAACTGCTTTTGGATGTTTTGCTAAGTTTTCAAAGTGTTAATGGTTAGATTGAGAAGATTGCTTTTCAATATGGGTTTGTAGGAATTATATATGTTTGGGTTCCTCTAACTAGGTTTGAGATTTTGTTTAAAAAATTATAAAGAAAAGGAGGAGTTATGAGATTGAATTATGTTTGCAGAAACCTATTGATATTAATGCACCCTGGTTTTGTGGAGTTAAGGAAATATTTAAGTTTGATGTGAATATATCGAAGTTTTTCCTATGTTCTGTTAGCAAGAAAATTCAAATGATTGAGTTAAAGTTGTAAGGCGGAGAAAATTGTTAACTATGTTTAGCACCATATATGCTAATTCAAATGGTTCTGTTAAGAGTTTGCTTTGTGTTATAAGATTGAGAGAATTGTGACTATGTATAGCAATATTTATGTTAACCTGTTAATGGTAATGATGAAGCTAAGGGATTCTTTAAGTTTGTAGTTGCCTTAAGAGTTTTTGGCTTAGAAAGGGCTTGAGGCAGCTAAGACTACTGTAGTCACCTTGGACCTAATTCAAAAGAGAAATGCCATCTATATCATCCTCTACTCCCATACTGGGAGGTGTAACAGCTATGGAGATTGCTGTAAGCCATTAATAGTTATTTTTTTATATATTAAGAAAGGGGGACCTGTGGGAGCCCGTTCTCGGGTTCCTCGTGGCTTTACCCAGCAGGTCCTCATAGAGGATGATTAGACCACGGGCCTGAGTGCAGGTGTCTGGGATGGTCTGCACTTGGCTGTGCTGGGGGAGGAGGTCTCTTGCTCCACCCCTTGGCGTCTCTATAAAAACCCTGGGGCAGAGACAGTCGGGGCCCGTTGGAATAGGTTCCAGGCCCTCTCGAGGCTATCCTTTATTTTCTATCTGTTTATCTCCGCGATATTCTCCGCAATAAATCCTTCTATCTAATATTTCCTGCTGCTCGCACTCAAGAAAACTCTGGGGAACTGTGGGGGTGGTTGGGTAAACGCCCCACAGTTAGGAGAATGGGCTCTTTGTATCTTGAAATTTGACTTGCGATCTGGTTCCACCAACAAGGTTTGTGATCCTTGGCAGGCTTCTTCACTTCTCTTGCTTTATTATCCTGGACAGTAGGACAGATGATCACACCTAATAAATTCAATATAAAAATCAGAAGAGGGAAAACAAAATGGCTCAGCAGATAATGGCACTTACTCTGTAAGCCCAGTGACCTGAGTTTGATCTTCAGAATCCATGTAAAGGTGAAGGGCACATACTGTGGTGGAATTTTATTTGTGAGTAACTAGACTGACAGAGTCTCACCTCTCAATGGTAGACTGGCATTTAATAAAGGAGATGAAGCCATGGGATGTGGAGAAGAATGGGATGCTGAGATGAAACCACCCACAAGCTGAGAGGCATGGGATGTGGAGAAGAATAGGATGCTAAGATGAAGTCATCCACAAACTGAGAAGAATAGGCAGCCGAATTCCAAAAACACCAGCAATTTCCAGAATTTAAAATCCTGAATCATGACAGGACACTGGTGGAATTCAGGTTTATCTGGTACATGGAATACGCGCACTGAATGTGAGGTCGAGCTGTAGGCCTTGTGTACAGCCTACTTCACAAATGAGTCCGTCAGATATGCTAAGCCTGTAGGCTGAAGATGATGCCCCAACATGCAGAGAAACCTCGGGTGACTGTCCAGGCAGCTGGCTATTTCTGTCAACTCACATTTTTTTTTTTTGGAAGTTGCTTGTTTGCACTTCCTGTTTTACTAGGTAATATTATTTCCTTCTTGGGTCTCTGAGGGAGTTGAAGATTAGATAGTTGTAGTTACAGTTATCCTTGTTAAGAAATTTCAGAAAAGAAACTGACCAAGGAAGTGTAAAGTGTATAGATTTCAAAGACATTATAAGATAGTTTTCTATTAGTAATACAAGTTAGGATAGAAAGTGAATTAGGTACATTTTGGGCTCACCAAAATAGAATAGATAATGGAATATTTCCTCTGAATTTGTCAAATGCAAATGGATTAGACATTGTTGATGTATTTATTGCTTCTATATATTATATATTGTTATTGTACTTAATGTATATAGTTTTTCTTATATTAATTATAACTTTAAAAAAATTTATTAGACAAAAAAGGGGAGATGTGGTGATATTTTATTTGTATGTTAATAAATAAAGTTTTCCAGGAGATCAAAGGAAATAGCAAGCCATTTTAAGTAAACACAAAAGTCAGACAGTGGTAGCACACACCCTTAATCCAATCACTTGGCAGGCAGGGTCTCTGTGTGTTCAAGGCCATACTAGGGATCAGAGCCAAGTGTGGTGACACATGCCTTTAATCCCAGTACCAACCATAGAGACCTTGAGGTCTGTACAGACAGGCAGTGACAAGGAAGTGAGGTAGCTGGGCTAAGAGCCAATGAGAGGGCAGAACAGCAAGGCAGTAAATAAAGGCATAGGTAGACAGGAAATAGCTCACTTTGGAAGCTGTGTCATGGTGAGGTAAGGTTAGCTGGTGGCTATCCTTATTTCCTTGATCTCTAAGGCTTTCATCCCTATATTTGGCTCTGTGTTTTTTATTTAATAAGACCACTTAGAAATTTGTCTACAACACACCCTTTAGGAATGAAGGTGTGGGGCTGGGTGGTGGTGGTGGTGGTGGTGGTGGCGGTGGCGGTGGCGGTGGCGGTGGCGGTGGCGGTGGCGGCGCACGCCTTTAATCCCAGCACTCTGGAGGCAGAAGCATTCGAATCTCTGTGAGTTTGAGGCCAGCCTGGGCTACAAAGCGAGTTCCGGGACAGGCTCCAAAGCTACACAGAGAAACCCTGTCTCGGAAAAAAAAAAAAAAAAAAAAAAAGAAAGAATGAAGGTGTGGGTCACTCCTCCAGGAAAAGAACCACCAAGACCTGCTGTGGTGCTTGCTATGGTGGAGGAAATACAGAAAGGGGAGTAGAGGAAGGTAATTATAAATTCCAGCTAAGGCCACATGACCAGTTGCAGAAATGAGGATCATAACTGACATGCGTGTTTCTGTCATATTTTGTTAAGAATGTGTTTGCACAGATATTTGTGTTTTCATTCCTTGATTTATTTATCATGTAATGTAACATTGATTAAGAGAATATCAGTTGTTATCATATTTAAGTTTGAAATACTAAAAGAATGTCCCTCAAGGGACATTGCCACCTATTCTAAATTTATAATACATTTGTGGTTGTAAAAGGGAGAGTGATATCATGGTAGGTGCAATAATGAACTCCTTACATTACAAAAATATTAATTTTGGTGGTCAGATATTTATAGAATAAATTCTACCTATGAGAGAAAGAGAGAGATATGTTTATAAAGACACATATGTTTCTGAGTTCTTCCAAGGATCCCCAATTGCTTGTGTTATCCACACACTCCCGGAAGGCCTAGCTTAGGTTGAGCACCCTATGCATCAGCCCATCCTGGTGAGTTCCCCAAAACCTTACCTATTCCTGTGGTTCCCATACTTTGAAGCCTAGCTGGCATTGCCCAGTCTATCCAGATAAGTGCCCCAGATCATCACCCAACACCATCATTCATGAGTACCTGCTCAGCCTGGTGAGTCACCTAGACCCTGATCCTCTACATCATCCCCACAGCCCTGGCCTAATTAAGATCATGTGACCTGAGCATGAGGGGCCTCTCAGATCCCACCCACCTGCACCATCCTTACATTCCCAGGTCTAGCTTGGGTAGCACAATTTGTATACCAGATAATCTGTCCCATTCACATGCTTTCTTGGTGACCGCTAAATTGGAATGAGCCCATTCCTCCAATCAAAATTCAACGTGAGTGTCTGATAGACTGACCTATCAACTCTTCATACCTAATTTGAAATTGACCAAGGTTGAGCAACAGCAAAAAGAGAACTGAACTAAACTTTCGTTCAACAGAGGCAGGCTCAAATCTCATCTCCAATACACCACCAATGAAAGAAGTCCAGATGCATATTCGCCCAATACTTCCCCACCTTTCCTCTTAGGACCCCGCCCTACTTTTGCCCTAATCTGTATTCATCTAGGAAGTTTCAATTCTACTTCCATTTGGCCCAAAGTTTTAAGATTGTGAGGGAGACAGACTCAGTGGAGGTAGAAATGGAGGCTAAGCTTTATTCCTGATTTTGATAGAAGCAGCCTCCGAGTCCTTTGAACAGAGGGAAGGTCTGAAAACATAGGAAGCAAATAGATCACTCAGCAACAGAAAGTAAACAACAATATTGTGAGGGAATATTGAAAAGCCCAAAGAAAAGCCCAAGAAGTTTGACAGAAAAAGGGAGAAAAGGACACTTATGCTTGGAATTGAAATACATGGGGATGAGGTTGCCGCAGATACTTCTAGGTGTTTGTTGGCAAGACAGAGGGGGAAATGGGCCCCACAGAGAGGGCTGTTTACTGAGACCAGGGAAGAACTTGGTGTCTTGTCAAGTCCCTCTCTTCCAATCTGTCCTCTGGGAGCTGCACTAAATAGGAGGCTTCTTTTTATTAACTTATTCATATCTTTAAATATTTCATTAATGTATAATTATTATGCAAAATGGATTTCATTTTGGTATTTTCATTCATGTACATCATGTACTTTACATGATCATACTCCTGACCACCTCCCCTTTCCCTTCGACTCTCTCCCTTTGGGTCTCAAGAACTTACCCTGTTGTTTTCAAGTCTTATTTACACATCTTTTGAATATGTAGGTTTTTTTGTATGAGAGACAACATGCAACATTTATCTTCCTGAGTCTGGTTTATTTTGTTAAACACGATTATCTCCAGTTCCATACATTTCTTTTTGAAAAATTACATAATTTCATTCTTCTTCCCAGCTGAATACAATGCCATTGTGCAACAGCACTCTTTAATCTCTTGTCTTTAGATGGTATCAGATGATTCCATAACTATTATGGATCGTGCTGCCCAAAGCACATATGATTGGGTATCTCTGTGGTATGCTGACATAGGGTCCTTGACTACATACCCAGGACTGGTATAGCTGGACCGTCTGAAAATGTTACTTTTAGTGTTTTTGAGGAGGTAAACGCTTCTTTTACAATTTTCCCCCAATCTGTGGTTTATTGTTAGAGTCGAATGCTGCTATAATATACAAGCAAAGCTGCTAATGCTGATGTAGCCAACGGGGATAAAATTTGAGGCCTTTGGTTCCTAGCTTCTTTGAGTGTCTGGCTGGATCTTGGCATTATCATTTCCCAGTAGAGCCCCAGGTGGTACTTACTTGTTAATGAACTGTGCAAAATTCCTTTGGTAGAGGTTCTACCAGATGAAAATCAGTGTTAGAGAAATCCTGCTTTAATTTTTTATGTAGATACTTTTATAACTTATCCACTATTATAATTATACCATGCCTCTATATCTGTCTCCAAGGTAGAAGAAATTGGAGAATATTCTGAAATTTTTGGTTTCTTTTTGCTAGTGACTTTCTTCCTAAGGCTCCTAATACAAATATGGCTACACTCATACCTAATCAATGGTGTCTTCTTTTTATTTATTCCATACATAGTTCTTCAAGCTTTAGTAGTGTTCTGATATTCGGTAAACCAATGAACATAATCATGTATTACTAATGCCAGGATGTGCAGTATGACACTCATGGTATGCTAACTCATACTGTACCTCTCCCGGTAAGATTGAACCACGTCG
Source organism: Peromyscus eremicus (assembly GCF_949786415.1). Taxonomy (NCBI): domain Eukaryota; kingdom Metazoa; phylum Chordata; class Mammalia; order Rodentia; family Cricetidae; genus Peromyscus; species Peromyscus eremicus. The sequence continues at coordinate 13,670,614 of NC_081436.1, read as the reverse complement.
TACTTCATATTCAGTAGGAGGTATTTTGGAACCTCTCTTGGGGTATATTGTTTTATTGATGTCATCTTTATCCTAAGAAATATTAAAAATTATACTTCAACTCATGAAAAGGAATGGATTTTTGTTGAGATTTTGCTTGAAGGATCTTCAGAGATATTTAAAACTATTTGTCTTGTTGCTAGTTCCCATGATATGTAGGTAAAGCCTAAAAAACTAGAAAGGAGATGAAGTGATAATATATAAAATATTATATAACATTATTATAATATAAATAAGATAAAATATAGATAATAGATAATAGATAATGAGGAAGGATGAGGAGTTGGCCAAAGGACATGTAGGATATGAAAGACGAGAGAGATTAGGGTAAGGGAAGGTACACAAGGAAAGAGAGCTCTTAGGGGTGTGAGGGAGATGTAGGGGAATCACCAAAACACACTTTGTCCCAAGTGTCATGATATCTAGCATCTTGGATGCTAATTTAAAGAATTTAAAAAGTTTAATTACCTTTTTTGGAGGGGAATACTTACTCTTCTTCAGTCAACCATGTTCTTTTATATAAAAATTCTTGTTAGTTACTAAGTTTTAGTATTCTTTCATGGTATTTCAAAGAACAATTTATATAATAAGTACATACATTGTGTTTTCTCTATTCCAGGTCGTGTCTTAAATATATTAGAAAAATTAAGTCATTGGTGTTCTGATTAAAATGCTGTGGAGCAGTCTTTCTGTATGCTGTGAATATATGTTGCTCCCATTGGTTAATAGCTAAAGCTGCTTTGGCCTATGGTAAGGCAGGATAAGAGCTAGGTGGGAAATCCAAGCAGGGAGACAGGGAGAAGAAGGATGGAGTCAGGGCAGGTGCCATCCAGGTGTATTGGGATTAATCCATAGAGTCTATTTAATGATCAAAGGAATTTATTTGAGGGTAAACTCACAACCATGAGAGATTTATTGTAGGGTCCAGGAAAGCTGAGCTATGTCCCATGCTGAATGGCTTGGTCCACAATCTCAGCATCCAGAACCACAAGGTAGATAAGAAGAGAGGGCGTATGTGCATCCCAAGTCTTAAGATTCCCTGGTAGCCACGCCCCAGGGGCTGGTACCTCAAGGTCATAGGCAGGTATAACAGCTACAGCTGCCTCACTAGGTAGGGGTGGTGCTTCAGGACATGGCTCAAACAGCTACCCACTACACAGATGCCCAAAGAACAAGATGCCAGCAGGTCGGCAATGCCATGGTCAAGTGGCAAAATATAGATGAATAGAAATGGGTTAATTTAAGATGTCAGAGCTAGCTAGCAATAAGCTAGACAAAACAGTTTGTAATTAGTATTAAGCCTCTAACTGGATATTTGGGAACGGGTGGGTGGGAGAGATTTGCCCAACTACATTAAAAGGTATAAATATGTATATCCTTCTGGGTTGAATGACTCACTTAATATTAACATATTCTTGGTTATATTCTATTCTAATTACTAATAATATTTTCATTAAAAGCATGTTGAAAAGCATAATGCAACACTAACACATAACATTTTTCAGAGATGTAAAATTATCATTTATCTGTCCAATTATTTGCTGAATCATCTACATATCCAGTCTTCCATCTGCCTATTCATACATATAGAATAAGATTAACGATTTAGAACAATCAACTTTATACTTCAAAATAGTTTTTAATGGTTTGCAGTGTTTGAATATCTGAAAGGACAAATGGCTTTCACAGAATAATAGGCATGGTGAGATATTATTTCGGAAAACAAATATTTGTACTAGAATCTATAGAGAGAGAGTCACAAAAGCAAAACCACACACACACACACACACACACACACACACACACACACACATACATATATATATTAATGTCCTTTATTTTTCTCCCAAACCAACACAGGATAAATGATGATTTTTGAGATAGAAAAATTCAAATACGAGTTTGTCTGGAAATATACGTTTTTTTTTTCTAAATTCCAAGAGAAAAAATTGGATGGCTATGTTAGTGTCATTTCTGGTGCCATGAAACAATCCAAAGCAGCTCATAGAAGAAGCAGATTATGTTAGTTTACAGTTACAGGCCATCATTGTGGGAAAGTCAAGGCGGAGGAGTGTAAAGTGATTTGTCACACTGCATGCACAGTCAAGAGAAAAGCGTGCATGCTAGAGCCAGTTAGCTTTCTCCTTTTCATCCAGTTCAGGACCCCAGACCCAGAGAGTGGTGGTGTCACAGTAATAAGGTCTTCCTACATCAGTTAATCCAATTAAGATAATTTCTCAAAAACATATGCAGAGGCCATTTTAGGAGATTCTAAACTGTCAAGTTGATAATCAAAACTAAACATCGAAACTCTACCCCTTGCCAACTTGATACACAAACAAATCACTTTGTTGTTTGTTTATTTATTGTTTTTACATCCCAATCAGAGTTTCCCCTCCCTTCCCTCTTCCTAGTTCCTCCCCACCTCCCACCCCACCCACTCCTCCTCCACTGTTTCTCTTCAGATAACAGACAGGCCTCCCATGGATATCAGTCAGTCATGGCATATCAAGTTGTAGTGAGACTGAGCAACTCCTCTTCTTTTAAGGCTGAATGAGGCAATCCAGTAGGAGGAATGGGTCTCCAAAGTAGATAACAGACTGACAGTTCCTGTTAGGTATCTCACAGGAAAACCAAGTTACACAACTGTGACATACATGCAGAGGGCCTAGGTCAGTCCATGCAGGCTGCCTGGTTGTCTGTTCTGTCTCCATGAGCCCCTATGAATCTCGTTGGCTCTGTGGGTTTTCTTGTGATGCCCTTGACTCCAATGGGTCCTACAATCCTTCCTTCCCTTCTTCTGAGTGATTCCCCAAGATTTGCCTAATGTTTGGCTATGGGTCTCTGTATTTGTTTCCATCAGTTGCTGGATGAAGCCTCTCTGATAACAGTTGGGCTAGGCATCAGTCCGTGAGTATAGCAGAATATCATTAGGAATCATTTCATTGACTTTTTTTTTTTTTTTGCCATTCATGTTTGGTCTCTAGGGTATCTGGTTCTGGGTCCTGTCCTTCAAGGATGAACTCCCTATCTGAGTATGGGTCTCTAGCTAGACCAGTCATTAGTTGGTCACTCCCATAATTTCTGTGCCATTTTTACCCTAGCACATCTTGTAGGTAGGACAAATTGTAGGTTGAAGATTTTGTGGCTGGGTTGGTGTCCCAATCCCTCCATTGGAAGGCTTTCCTGGTTACAGGAGATGTCTGGTTCAGGTTCTGTATCCTCTACTGCTAGGAGTCTTAGCTAGGGTCACTTTCATAGATTCCATGGAATTTCCATTGCTCTAAGTTTCTAGCTCATTCCAGAGATGTTCCCAGATTCCAGTTGTCTCTCCCAATATTCTCTCTCCTCCTATTCCTATCCCGATTTCCCTTTCCTACCCCCTCTCCCGGCAATGTCCATTCTATTTTTCTCTTCACAGTGAGAATCACCTCCTCTCTTGAGCTCTCCTTGTTACTTAGCTTCTCTGGGTCTGTGGGTTGTAGCATGGTTCTCCTTTACTTTATGGCTAATATTCACTTATGAGTGAGTACATACCATGTTTGTCTTTCTGGGTTTGGGTTATCCCACTCAGGATGATCTTTTCTGGTTCTATCCATTTGCCAGAAAATTTCCTGATGTCATTGTTTTTAACAGCTGAGTAATCCTCCATTGTGTAAATGTACCACATTTTCTTTATCCATTCTTTGGTTGAGGGGCATTTAGGTTGTTTCCAGTTTCTGGCTATTACAAATAAAGCTGCTATAAAGATAGCTGTGCAAACGTCCTTGTAGTATGGTGGAACATTCTTTGTTTATATGCCTAGGAGTGTTATAGTGGGTCTTCACATAGATTGATTCCCAATTTTCTTAGAAACCATTATATTGATTTCCAAAGTGGCTGTTCAAGTTTGCACTCCCACCAGCAATGGAGGAGTGTTCTCCTTGTTCCATATCCTCTTCAGCATGAGTTGTGTTTTTGATCTTAGCCATTCTGACAGGCATAAGATGAAATCTCAGTGTAGTTTTGATTTGAATTTCCCAGATGGCTAAGAGTGTTGAGCATTTTAAAAGTGATTCTTGGACATTTGAAATTCCTCTGTTGAGAATTCTCTGTTTAGATCTGTACCCCATTTTTAAAATTAGATTATTTGGTTTTTTGATGTCTAGTTTCTTGAGTTCTTTATATAGTTTGGATATTAGCCCTCTGTCAGATGTGGGTTTGGTGAAGATCTTTTCCCATTCTGTAGGCTGCTGTTTTGTCCTTTTGACAGTGTCCTTTGCCTTTCAGAAGATTTTCAATTTGAGGTTCCATTTATTAATTGTCAATCTCAGTGCCTGTGAGATTGGTGTTCTGTTCAGGAAGTTGTCTCCTAAGCCAATGCATTTAAGGATAATCCCCATTTTCTTCTCTAGGTTAAGTATATCTGGTTTTATTTTCAAGTATTTTATCCATTTGAACTTGAGTTTTGTGCAGGGTGATAGATAGGAATCTATTTGCATTCTTCTACATGCCGACATCCAGGTATACCCGCACCATTTGTTGAAGATGCTGTCTCTTTTCCATTGTATAATTTTGGCATTTTTTTGGGTCAAAATTCAAGTGACCATAGGTGTGTGGATTTACTTCTAGGTCTTCAATTCGATTCCATTGATCAATGTGTTTATTTTTTTATTACTATTGTTCTCTAGCTTGAAACCAGGGATAATGATACCTCTAGAAATTCTTTTATTGTGCAGATTGTTTTAGCTATCTTTTTTTTTTCCATATGAAGTTGAGTATTGTTCTTTCAGGGTCTGTAAAGAATTGTGTTGTAACTTTGATGGGGATTGCATTGAATCTGTAGATTGCTTTTGGTAAAATGGCCATCTTTACTACATTAATCCTACTGATCCATGAGCAAGGGAGATCTTTTTATCTTCTGATATCTTCTTCAACTTCTTTCTTCAAAGACTTGAAGTTCTTGTCATACAGGTCTTTCTCTTGCTTGATTAGAGTTACCCCAAGATATTTTATATTATTTGTGGCTATTGTGAATGGTGTTGCTTCCCTGATTTCTCTCTCAGGCTGTTTATCATTTGTATATAGCAGGGCTACTGATTTTTTTTGAGTTAATCTTGTATCCAGCCACTTTGCTGAAGGTGTTTATCAGCTGTAGAAGTTCCCAGGTAGAAGTTTTGAGGTCACTTATGTATCCTATCATATCATTTGCAAATAGCGATATTTTAGCTTCTTCCTTTCCAATTTGTATCCCCTTGATCTCCTTAAGTTGTCTTATTGCTCTAGCTAAAACTTCACATACTATATTGAATAGATTTGGAGAGAGTGGACAGCCTTGTCTTGGCCCTGATTTTAGTGGAATCTCTTTGAGTTTCTCAGAGGAGATAGTCTTATTCAAGCCCAGGTATGAGGAAATGAGGGAGAATTTATGCCTTTAGGAAAATGCTCCCAGATTTTGAAAGGAGAAATAGTCTCAGAGTTTTCAATGGGACCATGGATGGAAGACCCTCCTACTTGGAGAAGTTTTTTGCTCTGTAAGTTCTCTGAATGACAGAGACCAACTCATTTTTTTCTCCTTTGAAATTCCTCAGGCCCAATTATCTATGTCTCTAATAACATAATTTTTGGAGTGAAAAGTAATAATAGGCAAAAGAAGAGGTGAATATTGCTGGATGTGTCTCCATGGAATTAAGCACTAGGAGAGAGAGATTAGTTTTGCAAGTGAGGAGAGTGACTGGCAATGACAGAAAGATCTGACAGGGCTTTGTTGATATTATACGTAAAATCCCTCCAAAGAAATGGCAGTTCCTTCCTGATGGAGCATGAGTTCTTCTTGGTAATCTCTCTCTCTCTCCCCATCCATCCATCCGTCCGTCCGTCCGTCTGTCCGTCTGTCTGTCTGTCTGTCTATCTATCACAGTTTCCCTATGAAACATTGTCTGGCCTTGAACTCACAGAGATCCACCAACCTCTTTCTCCAAAGTGCTAACATTAAAGGTGCATGGCAACATGCCTGGATGTTTTTTACTTTCTTGCAGTAGTTTTTAATCCTGTAATTTTATAGTATTTTCTTATTCATCACTTTATCTCTAGTATCTGACACACAAACAGTATTCCATGTTTATTTCTCAGAAAAATAAATGAGATAATTAGTTTAGCACTCACTGTTATTTGAATTTGTATCATTCCTTATGGAGACCAGTAGAAACTAAGATAATGCTCTGAAGTATATTGAGTTGTAGGCAGCTGCTTTCCAAATCATGTGTTCCTATTAGTAAAATAAAATTCACTTAGAAGGCTGTTCTTTTCTGTTGTATTTTGACAAAGTTTCAGTTCCTTGATTTTACAACATCAGGGAACTGGGAAGGAGGAAGTAGGCAACTGATCTACAGTCTAAAATTCAATCGACATCAGAAAGAGGAAAGCCTGTATTTGACTACAGCACTCAATTTGGAGATTTTTGGAAGGGAGAAAAGACACAAGTCTGAACATTTAGAGATGTGCTGTAGGTAAGTTCCTGTGCTGCAGCATTAAATGTCTTCAGAGTAAAGGGAACCCAGTTGTGAAGACAGACTGCAGCTGGCATGGAATTTACATCATTGGGTGCAGTTGAAAGTTTACTCAGGTCCTGCTGGGCCCCATGTGGTCCAGACAAATCTCTCTCATTCACAGTCCTGCACCTGCTTAGACCCAAGTAAACACACAGAGGCTTATATTATTTATAACTTCTCAGCCATTAGCTCAGACTTATTACTGACTAGCTCTTACACTTAAATTAACCCATAATTCTTATCTATATTTGGCCATGTGGCTTGGTAATTTTTCTCAGTGCTGCCTTCTCATCTTGCTTCCTCTGTGTCTGGCTGGCGACTCCTCACTCCACCCTTCCTCTTCCCAGCATTCTTGTAGTCTGCTTGCCCCACCTATACTTCTGCCTGGCTACTGGTCAATTAGTGTTTTATTAAACCAGTATACAAGAGCATTATCCCACAGCAGTTAGGAGAAAAAAAATTCTCCATACCCAAGGGATGTGTCATCCCTTTATATACATAAAAATGCCCTTCCCCAGGTGGTATAGGCTAACATTAGTAAATACAGTCACAGTATTTTAATGTACCTTCTCTTAAGAGAAACCAGTTTTTTTTATTAAACTTACTCCTCAAACTGAGATTATTAGGGATTTGGCTGTCTTTTCCTACATTTGTTTTTGTGAGTTGATTTAAAAAAAAAATAAGTAAGGTGTTTAAGCTGGTCTTAAACTCACTATATAGCCAAGAATGATTTTGAATTTGTGGTCCTCCTGGTATCTGAGTGCTAGAATTTGCATGGTGGGATTACAGGCATGTGCCACCATACCCAATCTATGCTTTGCTGGTGATCAAACCCAGGACTTGATATATGCTAGGTTAGTAACTCTCTCAATTTAGGTAAATCCCCTGGCCCAAACCTATTCCACATAAAGAACATTAGACAGATGTTCTGTTTGCAATCACCCTGAAAGTATCTTAGGCCAAACAAAAGTCATTTAAGTTTTAATGTGTGTGCCATCACCACCTTTTATTTCCATACCTTTAATTTTTATACACATTTTCAGATGCAATGAATTGGCAAGGCAGATAGGTAACTTCCTCACAGTTTCTTGTTTAAATTAGATTGTGTATTGTGTCTGATAATCTTCCCCTTTGGCTTAACTCAATGGGACAGATTTTACTTTGGTTCTGACATGGCAGACCTGGTGAAGATCCTGTCGTAGCTGATTTTCCACTTCTTTATGTACTGAAACCTCAGTTCTTCTACATTCAGCCCCAAACTCTGGAAGATACTGCTATCTGGGTCATTATGCCCCTAGACCTGTCTATCTCAGAAGAAACTGGCTTCTAAAAATCCTTGTGGAAGGTATAGCATCTAAGCAGTGTTCTTATTCTTCAGATATTAGTTTTATATTTATACATCAGGTGACATCTTCATGAAGTAAAGATTGCTGGTGGCCAGTGGCCATGTCAGAGGAGCAGCAGGTGGCAATTGAAGTTCAAAGTGTCAGCCCATCAGGAGGAAACTCCCCGATGGGTGAATCTCAGATAGGCAAGGCCCTGAGACCCCAGACCCCAGAATGTCTTTTTTGTTGTTTAAGAATATTTTTATTCATTTTACATACCAACTACATATCCCCCTCTCATCCCTCTTCCTGCTCCTCCCTGCTTGCCCTCTAACCCCCATGCCCTCCTCCAAAAGGGTAAGGCCTCCCATGGGAGTCAGCAAAGCTTGGTACATTCAGTTGTGGCAAGACCAAGCCCCTCTCCCCTGTATCAAGACTGAGCAAGGCATCCCACCACAGGTAATGGGCTCTAAAAAGCTAGCTCATGCACCAGGGATAGATCCTGACCCCACTGCCAGGGGCCCCTCAAACAGGCCAAGCTACACAACTGTCTCCTGTATGCAGAGGGCCTAGTCTGGTCCCATGCAGTTTCCACAGCTGTGGTCTAAAGTTTGTGAATTCCTACAAGCTTCGTTTAGTTGTCTTTGTAGATTTCTCCACCATGATCTTGACCCCGCCCCCTTGCTCATATAATCCCTCTTCCCTCTCTTTGACTGGACTCCCAGAGCTCAGCCTGGTGCTTGGCTGTGGATCTCTGCATCTGCTTCCATCAGTTACTGGATGAAGGCTCTATGATGAGAGTTATGGTATTCACCAATCTGATTACCGGGGTAGGCCAATTCAGGCACCCTCTTCACTATTGCTAGTAGTCTAACCTGGGGTCATCCTTGTGGATTCCTGGAAAATTTCTTAACACCAGTTTTCTCCCTAACCCTATAATGTTTCCCTCTATCAAAATACCTCTTTCATTGCTCTCTCATTCCTCCCCTCCCCCAGCTTGACCATTGTGTTCCATCATGTTCTCACCCCCCATTCCCTCCTCTCTATTGTCCCCTCACCCCCATTTTACTCCAGAGATCTCATTTATTTCCCCTTCCCAGGGCAATCCATATGACCCTCTTGGAGCCCTGCTTGTTAACTAGCTTCTCTGGAGTTGTGGGTTGTAGTCTGATTATCCTTTGCTTTATGTCTGGTATCTACTTATGAGTGAGTACATACTATGTTTGCCTTTCTGAGTCTGGGTTACCTCACTCAGGATATTTTCTAATTCTATCCATTTGTCTGCAAATTTTATGATGTCATTGTTTTTACAGCTGAGTAATCCTCCATTGTGCATATATACCACATTTTCTTTATTCATTCTTTTGTTGAGGGGCATCTAGGTTGTTTCCAGGTTCTGGCTATTATGAATAATGCTGCTATGAACATAGTTGAGCAAGTGTCTTTGTGGTATGATTGAGCATGCCTTGGGTATATGCCCAAGAGAAGTATCATTGGGTCTTGAGGTAGATTGATTCTCAATTTTCTGAGAAGTTACCATACTAATTTCCAAAGTGGCTGTACCAGTTTGCACCCCTACCAACAGTGGAGAAGCATTCCTCTTGCTCCACATCCTCTCCAACATAAGCTATCTTCAGTGTTTTTGATCTTAGCCATTCTGACAGGTGTAAGATGATATCTCAGAGTCACTTTGATTCATATTTTCCTGATGACTAAGGATGTTGAGCAATTCCTTAAATGTCTTTCAGCCATTTGAGATTCTTCTGTTGAGAATTCTCTGTTTAGATGTGTAGCTCATTTTTTAATTGGATTTTTTGGTATTTTGCTGTCTAGTTTCTTGAGTTCTTTATATACTTTGGAGATCAGCCCTCTGTCAGATGTGGGGTTGGTGAAGATCTTTTCCCATTCTGTAGGCTATCATTTTGTCTTATTGACTGTGTCCTTTGCCCTACAAAAGCTTCTCAGTTTCAGGAGGTCCCATTTATTAATTGTTGCTCTCAGTGTCTGGGCTACTGGTGTTATATTTAGGAAGTGGTCTCCTGTGCCAGTGCGTTCAAGACTAAATTCTCTTCTATCAAGTTCAGTGCAACTGGATTTATGTTGAGGTTTTTGATCCACTTGTACTTGAGTTTTGTGCATGGTGATATAAATGGATCTATTTGCATTCTTCTACATGTTGACAGCCAGGTATGCCAGCACCATTTCTTGAAGATGCTTTTCCCCCCATTGTACAGTTTTGGCTTCTCTTTGTCAAAAATCATGACGCTGGTGGTGTCTGTGTCTCAGGGAACCACTGGGATTTCAGGGGATGAGTGGATTTGGGGGACGGAGTGGGACTTGTAGATTACAGGGTCCAATGTGTGGTGGTGGTGGGAAGGTCTTCTTGCAGGAGTCTTGCCTGCTGGCCTGCAGCTGTGACTGCAATGGGTGGGGGTAGCGGGGCACAAGTTGTGCCTTGGGATCTGGGGCCTATAGACTGGGCTGACCAGCAAAGAGAACAGTCACTTATTTCTTGGTCCAATTAGAGCTGGCAGAGTCTGTGTCTCAGGGAGCTGCTGAGGCCTGGGTGTGGGGTGGGTGGGTTTGGGGGACAGAGTGGGACCTGTATATTATAGAGTCGAATAGGAAGTGGTGGTGGGAAGATCTGCCCACAGAAGTCTTGCCTGCTGGCCTGCAACTGGGGCTGCAGTGGGTGGTGGTGGGGAGTCCAGGCTTGGGGACTAGGCCTCAGAATGTCTTTTGATTTTGCTGTGCCTTTACGTGTTTGCTGCTGCTATATTTCTCTGGTATCTGGCATGGTGGGAATGGGTGAGGGGAGACTGCCTGTAAAGTGATGTCTTTATCTCACGGAAACATCCCATTCTACTGGATATTCTTACCTGTGGATTATTATGAAGACGATTTTTTCCTAAGCTGTACTGTGTGTTTGATAATAATAATAATGTTACTTTATACAGAGTTTTGATGAATAAAAATAAAACAAGGAAGTGTCACACAGCTAGAACACGTGAGTTCCTATTGAGGAGCCGTATAGACTGTGGCTTAGGTTAATGATTAAGAAAAACAGTTGAGTCCTAGTAGCTCAGCTAGCTTAAATTCTTTTAATCTTAATGTTGGGAGATATGTCCACAGGTTTCAGAGTTCATCATAGCTAAAACAGAGCTTTGAAAATAACTTAAAGTTAGACTAAAATGTTTTTGTCAAATAGCTTTGAGGTGAAAAACCCCAGAAGATAATCTAAAGTTTTAAAAAGGCACATAGTTGAATGTGGAACTCATCACAGGCAGGGAACAAAAACAAAGCAGCCTAATTATCATTGGCTGATGAACCTTTCTGGATAGGATTGGTTGATGATCAAAAGTGATAATTAATTCCTTATATCCATTTCTGCCCTCAACCTCCTGATACAAAAAACTATTGATGAATGTGTATGTACCCTAAAGATTTAAAGTAGAGCTGACTGATTCTTTTTCATATATAAATATTTAGGATTATGATTCCTTTAAGATTTCTTATAAGATTATCTTTCAAGATAAGTAATAAAGTAATTGGCCCTTTCTTTGTAACTGCAAAACTGCAGTCTGCCAGTAAAAGACCTGACTGAAAATATCTTGCTTGCCTACACAGTTAATCCGTAACAAATTGCTTGGGTATGAATGCATGTAGGTTCTTAGGATAATTTGTTTTTCATCTGTAGTATGTAAAATGTTTAATCATGTAAGGGATATGGAAAACATCCTGTTTTTACTGTTTGTTTTGTATTCATTGTAATCATTTACTTGAAAAACAGAATGTAACCACATTATAATTCCTATATTGCTTGAAAAACTTTGTTGGGGTATAAAAGCTGTAGAAAAAAAGTATACAGTAGAAAGAACACAGAAAAACGTAGGAGAATAGAGAATAAAGAAAGAAACCATCAAGAGAGAGTGTGAGTGTCTTTTTCCCTCAACCCCCTCAGATAGAAAAGTGTAGTACATGCAGCCTCTGTGGCTTCCCTTTGAGCCCTGCGCTGCTGGAGGCTGGCATCCCCAGGCAGCGATAAATGATCACTTCACAAAGTCATCCCTAGCTACCAAGATGGGTAGATCTTCATCTAACCATTTTAAGCTGTTATTTTATTCTTTTTTTTTGTTGAGGCTTGAAATCCACATTTTTGGAGTTGTAGGCGAATAAAGAAAGGGTGGGGATGATATTGTAGTAGGAGGTAGTAGAGAGTATGTGATCAAAGGTGTTCTTGACACTACCAAATGAAAGTCCATCATTACTGTTGCTTAATAATGGTGCTGAGGGGCTAGATATTCCATTTAAAGGGAAACTAAAAGCTCAAAATTTATGTGAAATGTTTCTTTTTAAATACTAGTAACTTTGTGTCATAACCAGTGACATAAAAATATCTAGGCTTTGCTGTTGGTTTGTATCTTGTCTTGCCATTATCTCTTGGGGCTTGTCTAGCACTATGGCATTGCCAATAACGACACTTCTGAGTTTTGGTTAAATAAAAAAAGCCAAGAAACCAGAATCAGGAAATGTAGAAAGCTTAAAATGAGAACATGGTTAAACTGAACACATGGATATTTTGAAAGAGAAATTCGTTTCTGAAACATGCTCAAAGTAGCAACATTCACTGATGAGCTAGTGCTGATGTACAGGCTACCCAACAGGAATGGATGATGAATTCCAGCAGTGGTACCTGTCATTTGCACAGAGCATAAAGATGACGTTATCAGATCATGTGCATTAACTTCAAGTTGGGAACTTCTGTGTGCACTTTAGTGGAATGCTGATGATCAAAGAGAATGGTCTGAGTTATATAAAAAGAATAAATGTGGTCAAAGAATGCAGATTATCAATGAGCAAACAGTTCCAAATATGTACCAAAGAAAACATTAATAATGCCTATCCTAATTAAGGTTATCATTGCTGTGATGAAACACTATAACAAAAGCAAGGGGGTGGGGAGGAAAGGGTTTATTTGGCTTATACCAAATAAATAAATCACTGTTCATCATTGAAGGAAGTCAGGACAGGAATCGAACCTGGAGGAGGAGCAGATGCAAATGTGTGGAGCAGTTCTACTTACTGGCTTGTTCAGTCTGCTTTGCCTCCTCCCAATTTGCAGATTAGCTTCTCCAATTTGAGTTAATTTTCATGAGAAGATTAAAAATTGAATTATTTCCATAGTGGTTAGCTTTGATGAAATTAATTTTGGCAATAAAATTACTTTAGGAATTTTGATTTCATAAGTCAAGTAAAGTGAAACTAAACACAAAGAAAATAATAAGAAATTACTGAAATACAGCAGTTGAAGGATATGTTGTCTCCTGGAAAACTATAGATCAGGATCTATTATCTTACAAGTAGCATTAAAACTTTAGCTTCTTTATTTTATTGGAGTAGTAATTGGGAAGTAGATGATGGGTTTTTTTTTTATTTAGGGTTATCATCATCACAGGAAGTCATGCTAGGTCTATTTGTACGTGCGGACTATTTTAAAGGCATCACATACGTTTTTATCAGTAACATCTGTTTTTCACATCAGTGATTTGAAATTGTAGAGATTTATTTGTACTATCTTCATAAAGCAGCTTGGTATCGCTAGGACGTCTATAGTTGTCCCCACGGGAAGGAAGATATTCTACAGAGACATTTCGGTCCCGCCCCCTTGGGCTGGAGGACTGCTGAAACAAAGGATCTCAAGAAATTGGAACTGCTCCAGGAGTCTCACGCTGGGAGGAAGAACAAGTTGGCACGTTTTGTCATATGGAGAGGAAGCTAATTTCTTTCAAAGAAATTTCTCATAGTTCTCGCAACTTGCTAGGTCGTCTTGCAGGAGAAACTGATGTTGAAACAATGGTGATGGGTGGGACCCTCTTGAGCATGACTGCTTAGTTATGTGTCTTCCCTTCTATTGAAACCTAAACTTCATGTCAGGAACCTAAAGACTTACTCGGGTGGGCAGTGGCCATTAAACCTCTTTTTCTCCCTTCTCTATAATGTGACACTTAAGTCCATCTTTGTCTGTCTGTCTGTCCATCTCTCTGCTTTTCATCATTATTTGTCAATTTTCATTAGCTAACAGAGGACAAGTGGCCAAGCCTAGAGTTTTAGGGCTGCCAAGGCCTAATCTCTGACTCTAACAATGGTGGTAACAGGTAGAGTGCTCAGGATTGGAAAGATGGCTTTGCAGTTAAGAAATATGCCTGACTGCTCTTCTATAGGACTCTGGTTCTATTCTCGGCATCCACATGGCATAAAAAAAAAAAAAAAAACAAACAACAAACTTTCTATAAAATTATATATAAAAACCTCCCAGATCTTGAGAAACACATTCCTACCCAGGTTGTGCTGGTCACTTTTTTTGTCAACTCAGCATAAGCATAGGGCCATCTGGGAAGAGAGGACCTCAACTGAGAAAACACCCCAATCAGATCAGCTTGAGGCAAGCCCATGGGGCATTTGCTTGATTAATGATTGATGTGGAAGGGTTCTGCACACTATGGCGGTACTATCCTGAGCAGGTTGCTCTGGAGTGTATAAGAAAGCAGGTTGGGGAGCAAGCCATGGGGAGCAAGCCAGTAAACAGCACCCATCCCTACATGATCTCTGTATCAGTTCCTGCCTCTAGGCTCTCATGTTGAGTTCCTATCTTGACTTCCCTTTATGATGGACTGCGATCAGAACACCAAAGCCAAATAACCCTTTACCTTTTCAGGTTGCTTTTGGTCATGATGTTTTATCACAAACAATAGAAAGTAAACTGTGGCAGGAGGGGGACAATTACTCATGAAACTATTGATAGAAAATTTGTTGTAAATTAAGTTGGGACTGGGAAAGCAATATTATAGGAAGCACATTTCTACTGTGTATTTTTCTTTATATAAAATTGCTGTAACAAGAAATATATTCACAGTCTATATTTGATAGATTAAAATATTTTGATTTGTATAGATAACCTTAAATAAGGATACAATCCAGGAGAGTAGAAAGGGATTATGTAGGAGGGAAAAGAAGGATTCAAGAAAAGGAGATAGCAGGAAATAAATGATTGCTATGAAGGGCAATAGAAGAAAATGGGAGAGAGATAGGAGAAGAGGGGAATGAAAGGTCAATACAGAGAGAGAGAGAGAGAGAGAGAGAGAGAGAGAGAGAGAGAGAGAGAGACGAAGAAGGAGGAGGAGAAGATTGTTAACACTAAAAATGTTTGAAAAAGACACAGGAAACTGTTTTATCAACTAATAATAAAACACATTGTATTGGCAGGGCTCCATTCGTATTACTATCAAAGCCCCGAGTGGTAGGCTGTTCCTTCCTGGAGAGGTGTGAATCCTTCCTTATAAAGGAACTTAAATTTTCTCTGTGTAATTTTCAATCTGTTCTCTTACACCAGTCCATTTGTAATTATATGTTGATCACCTGGCTAACATGGTATCCATGATATTTCTATTAAACACATTAACTTACATGTAATTAAATATCAGACAAATCTGGTTTAAGGAAATTTCCCTTTAAAGTGTATATGTAAAGAAATTTTTTAAAAAAATTGTCTATGTAAGGAGATTTTTTTTAAATGATGAATAAAGAGGCTTGGCTATGAAAAGCCAGGCATGATCCAGGATATAAAAATGTAAAAGTCCCCAAGACAAGGAGTAGTTTTTTCATTGCTTTACATGTGAAGATACAGATTTTTAAAGATTCCAGTTCCTTTGATTGTCACCTGAATAGAGAAACACTAACAGTTCCACAGGCAATGTTATTTCTGGATTCCTAATTTTTGCTTGAGCTGTCAGAAAAGATTTCATTGTGATGTAAAATTGAAATGTAAAGTTACTTGTGTATAGAAGATTGCCTTTCATATGCTAAGAAATTAAAAACAAACAAACAAACAAAACAAAACAAAACAACAACAAATCAACTCTCAGCATAAGTCTCTAAGATTAGGACATGGGATTGTTCAAAGTAGGGCAGGCTGAAGTGGCTGATTGATATGTCATAAAGAAGGTGCAAATATGGCTGATTGATACATCATAAAGAAGGTGCAAATAAATGTCAAGAGCTTACAGATGATACAAGAGAAATGTCTGTCTTCTCTTGATCTACAATGTGAATAGGGATTTAAAAAAATCTGAGATAAACTAATATGAGTGTCGGGGGAACAGCCAATTATAATTCTTCAATGTACCTTATTGGCAAACCAAAGGCGATAAAGAAGTAAAGAATAGGAGTTACCCTAACAATGGAAATCTGTAGTCTTCATGGAGCTCTGTAGCTGGAGTTCTAGGGCAGAACCCCTTGCTCCAGCAGTGCAAACAGGCTAGACTTGGCTTTGACAGTTTATAAGAACTGACTCGCTAATAGTTCCAAATACACCACAGAAGAGAATTGAATGCAAACTCATGCATTTTGTACATTAGTGCAAATTATGATGCGATGAAACAGATCAGATTTCCCATCTCTGTGGCTAGTCTTTTGGAGGCATTCTGTGGGCCTTTAAAAGGTGAAAGCTGCTTTCCTGTAAAATGACTGATTATTCAGTTCTCAATTCTAATTAACTCCAATTCCTACATTTCATCTCGGCATGGTTAAGATAAGGAACTTGAATAACTTATTTTTGAAAAAAGGCTGCAGCAGAAAAAGAGAGAGAATGATAGGAGTAATAGACCTGTATTTTATAAATGAAAAATTATCACACACACACACACACATGCACTCACACACATACATGCACATACACACATACACCATGTAGATGCATTTAAAACATGTCATGTTGTGAATAGCAAATGCAACATGCAATTTTTTTTTGTTTTTTTTCGCGACAGGGTTTCTCTGTGTAGCTTTGTGCCTTTCCTGGGACTCACTTGGTAGTCCAGGCTGGCCTCGAACTCACAGAGATCCACCTGGCTCTGCCTCCCGAGTACTGGGATTAAAGGCGTGCGCCACCACCGCTCATCTGCAATGTATTTTTTAAAAGTGAAGAAATGAAGTGATTACAAATTTGTTACTAAATTATTTTCAGGAATTATGAAAGTAAATAAAAGCTTGCCTCATTTTGCTTTTTTTTTTTGTTTTTTGTTTTTTCTTTGTGTAGTTTTGGAGCCTGTCCTGGAACTTGCTCTGTAGACCAGGCTGGCCTTGAACTCACAGGGATCTACCTGCCTCTGCCTCCCGAGTGCTGGGATTAAAGGTGTGCGCCACCACTGCCCAGCGCCTCTTATTGCTTTAATATAAAATTATACATATACATACACTAATTCAGAGTATATTTACAAAAATCACTGTAAATTTAGGAAATACTTGTCAGCTAAATGTCTTTGTAGGGATCATCAATATGACACAGACTGAGTACTTCCCAAGATTACATCAAGTAATACTGATAACACTAATATCTTTGTTTTCTGTGTACCTTATATCTCTTACCTGTTATTACATAAATCACTTAGATTCATAAACCTATCATATCTTAAAATAAATTCATAAGGAAAATGGGGATAATTTATAGTTTAATGAAATCAGGGAGAGCAGATTCTTGGTTTCTCTCTACTTTCCTACAGTATTGTTATAATTTTACATACACACACACACACACAGAGAGAGAGAGAGAGAGAGAGAGAGAGAGAGAGAGAGAGAGAGAGAGAGAGATGGGGGAGAGAGAAAGAGAGAGAGAATATGTAAATTTTAATATGTTAATTTAGTTTTTACTCTGACAAGCACCCAATAGTCTTTCTCCAACACTCCCCCTCCCCCTCCCATAGGATTCCAAAGGAAAGTTGGTTCTTTGGGAACCATTGTTTCAGTAGTCTGATAGAAAAGGAAAAGATACATGTCTCTTTTTAGAATATTTCCTCATCTAAAGGGGTTGTTACACTGCTAGTTGCTGACACAAAATTACAAAGTGTAAGTTTCCCTAAGAGAACAGCAGACTCACAAGGAGTTCAAAAGAACCCTAAAGGCAACAATTCAGATGACTCCCAAAGAGGTCAAATATCTCAAAAGAGACTCAAACTGATGTTGACAGGGCAATGCAACTGTCCCTTCAAAGAAAATAAGACAGTTTTTTTTTTCCTGGAATCAAGTATGCATGATCATAGACCAGGGATATAGATTCAGGTCACCCTAAATTCCGATGTGGTATCAGTCTGATGGAGTTTTTATAGTCACAGAACAAACAAAGTTACAAATCAACTTACCTTTCAAATGCATTGATAGGACTATCAGTTAAGTGGAAGTCACAGGAAGAAGTCTCTGCTATAGGAGGGTTCAGATCTCATCCAATCACATTTTTAGCCTTTTGCTTGATGGAAGCTCATGGTATTATTATGGGGAGCCCACCAGAGATGACCATTCAGACACAGTTTTTAACCAACTAAAAGTCTTTTTTCCAGATGGCTGGGACTATACTTAGGTTTTTGGGGCCCCAGTGTAGCACTGAGTGTCCAGAGCACAGAGTTTTTGAAGGCAGAATCCATGTCCTGGCATCTACTTAGCAGCTTGCAGGGGTTGGAGGGTTTTGTGTAAACAAGCAATTTAACAGAAGCCAAGATAAGCAGTTAGCTGGAGGGGGGAGATTTGCACAAGCAAGCAATTTAACAGAAGCCAAGATAAATTGTCTAGAGTATCTTGACCTCAGAGTAGAATTGGGTAGTTTTCCATGAGATTCTCCATTAAGGAGATCAAATTCTAGTTAAACCTGAAACAGCCTCAGCAAGAATACAAGATGGAGGAATCTCTGCACTGTCTTGCCCTGCCACAGTATGTTAATACATTCCAAAAGATTTCACCTGTTAGTTATGTCAACACAAAAAACACAGCTCTTACAAGTTTATTCTGGAGCCAAATTTGAGTGATCATGTTCTAGGAAACACAGAGCTAGATTTCCCCAGTTTCCACGTTCCCATGTGAAAGAAGTTTCATAAAGTTTTATAGCAACATAATAAAGACAACCATAACTAAACAGCTTAAAAATGCATCACTGGGTACATCAGAAAGGCAGTTATACACACAGAGAGGAAGCTCTCCTATAGGCATCAGATGTTGTCTGATGACATTCTTAGCTTTTGAGTTGGTGGAAGCTAGTGGTCTGCTAAGTTAACACATTCCAAAACATTTTAATCACTAGTAGCAGGATGTTAGTTTTGACACTGAGATGGTTAAGAAATGACCATTTAGGGAGCTAAAGCTAGGCTGAGATAAGGTAATTAAGCTCTGGACCTGCAACATTCTGATCTTTCCATAGCACCTCAGTTCTAATCACTCTTTACATCCACAGCTTCTTTCCAGTTCTCCTTCATGGTCACAAAATTGTTTGGTCAGACACAGAGGTGGGAAAGAAATGGGTAAGGGGTTAAAGATATCCCAAGATAAATTGAAATTATGCCCTGGGCTTGAAATAATCTAATCTTTCAAGAAATACTGCTTTCAAGTCAATCAATCAGCTTTGCAGGTTTAGTGTAAGGTGAAGTTGTTTCTAAGAACGTTTGTTTACACTGACAGAGAAAAGGAAGGGCAAGGTCTGTAGTACATTAACAGGATGATTTTTCAGGGGTCAGACTTCAGGAACTGTAGAGTCCAAACACTCATTCCTTTGCCTTATTGCACAGTTGTAGAAAACAGTGAATGCTTGTCCCACTATCTCTGTTTGATCACTCAGTCTTTTCTCCCCATCCAGGATCAACGTGCTCTAAGTAGATGATGTTCAAAAGGCCATTCCCTCAATCCCACTGAAATATTTGTAACAAGTTTTAGGACAAATTTCATGCCACTGGCGGTTCCAACAGGCTAGTCTAGGCAACTCTGCTGATACACCAATTCAAGAAATGAATAGTGGTGAAAAGCAGGCAGATGGGATTAATTTAAATGTGTCAACCTCCAGTAGAGGAAGACATAAAGGGACCCAGTAAGTCTGTGGTGGTCTGAATAAGAAATGGCTCCTACAGGTGCATGTATCTGATCACATGTTCCATAGTTTGTGGCATTGTGTTGAAAGGTTACGAATGTTTGGGAGATGGGGCCTTGCTAAGGAAAGTACATCCCTGGAAGTGGGATTTGATGATTAGAGCCTTGCTCCACCCCCCTGCTCATTTTCTCTGCTTCCTGAGTGTGGATTGAGTGTGAGCTTCCAGCTCTCTGCCTTGACATCATACTTTTCTTGCCTGTTACATATTTTTCCGTGATGATGGCCTCTATCTTTTGGAACTATAAACTAAAACAAACAATATTCCTCTCTAAGATGCTTTTATTCATGTTATTTTTAACATAGCAACAAGAAAGTAATACAGAAATTGGTACCAGGCATGGAGTATTGATATGCCAAACCTACCCATGTGGCTTTATGTTCTGGACTATTTTGTGAGTGAGGTTGAAATTTTAATATAGAAATAGTGTTAAATATTGGAAGTAGAACTTAATGGGCCATTCTAGTGAGAAATTAGAAGATAAAAATGCTGAGAGAAGCCAGGTGGTGGTGGCACATGCCTTTAATACCAGCACTCAGGAGGCAGAGCCAAGGCAGATCTTTGTGAGTTTGAGGTCACCGTGGTCTACAGAGTAAGATCCAGGACAGGCACCAAAGCCACACAGAGAAACTCTGTCTTGAAAAAACAAAAAAACAGTTGCTGAGAGAAATATGGTAGGTAGAAGCCTAGGTTGTGAGGTTTCAGAGAAGGAAAAGGGCTGTATCAGAAGCAGGGCTAAGGGTCATTTATGTGATGTTGTAGCAGAGAATATGGTTGCATTCTAACCATATTCTGAGAACTTGCATAAAGTTGAATTAAAAAGGGTGAGCTAGTTTTTTGGAAGAGGAAATTTGAAGAGAGTTAATATTAAGGCTGTGGAATGGTTATCACTGAGAATACCTATGCAGGTCTATAGTGAAAATGAACAACAAGTGGTGTATAAAGAAATAAAAACCATGTAGCTTGGAGAGGAATAGATCACGATGAAGCTTAGTGCTGGGACCAACTCATGTGCTAAAATAGAGGTTGCAGTTGTTAAAGAGATTATTAGCAGAAGGGGAAGGAAGGGAAAACAGTGATTGATATGTAAAATAAAAAATTTTAAATAAATAAAGAGATTAATAGCAATACACACCATGTAATGCTATTCTTTACATCTTCATATCTTGAAAGACCATTGGATATATTTTAGTAATGTCTTTAAAGCCTTTGTCTTGCTAGATCTTTCATCAACATTTTAGCTTTCATTTGCCGCTACAATGCCACCCCACAAACTTTATAGCAGGACTCTACATTTATGAACCAAATATGTGCTAACTTTCACTGTTTTAATTAATTCATAAACACAAAGCAATGTCCCTATGGGATATGAATTCAAATGTTGTTATTCTGATCTCCTGAATGTAAAGTCATGGTGTCATCCCATGCTACAGTCATCTCAAGATTTGTATGGGATAAAAGCATAGGTCTTGAAAGTCAGTCTTATGGGCAACAAAATGTTATCTTGTCATCCCATAGTTTCCTACATAAAATTGATTGTTTTGTAAAAGTAGAAGATGGGTTCCCACTGAGGACATGATGAGAGAAGGTGGAAGCCATTTTTTTTTTACGGATACATATTTAAGTTCAGAGGCTGCAATGTTATTTTCACAGTATCCTGATAATCTCATACATCAGATCAACTCAGTATGGTAAAGAACTACACAGAAATTTGAATAATAGGAGTTTTTTAAGTAATAATTTGGTCTGCAGGGTACCTACTGTAACTTCTAGATTCTTTAGTTCCAGAACAATGAATGTGAATACTGGTAGGAACAGAGTTGGTTTATTGAGAATGAGTGCAGTTCTGAGCAAGGAAGTGGGCTGGAGAGTTGCGGGAAAGTTATGTGCTGAACAACACCTATGCTGGGCATATTGGGACAGTGGTATGGTACTTTGTTTTTCTGTGTGTTCTGTTACAAGTCAGCATTGGTGTGGAGTAGTTGCCAGTTTTTTCTGTCAGTGGTGTCCTACATATATTAATTTTATAATATTCCCCCATGTTCTTGTCACAATTGCCCCCTAAGAGCTATGGTCATAGAAATCTTTAAGAGGATCCATGAGTTAATAATCAAACTTCCATAATATCTTAAATATAGATAAGGGGGTATGTAGCTAGAGTCTTCCTGCCTGGCCCACAGTCAGGACAAATCTCTGTCACCCGCCAGTCCCACAGCCGCTCAGATCCAACCAAGTAAACACAGAGACTTATATTGCTTACAAACTGTATGGCCGTGGCAGGCTTCTTGCTAACTGTTCTTATATCTTAAATTAATCCATTTCTATAAATCTATACCTTGCCACATAGCTTGTGGCTTATCAGCGTCTTCACATGCTGCTTGTCATGGCGGTGGCTGACAGTGTCTCCTCTCACCTTCCTGTTCTCTCAATTCTCCTCTCTGTTAGTCCTGCCTATACTTCCTGCCTGGCCACTGGCTATTCAGTGTTTTATTTATTAACCAATCAGAGCATTTGACATACAGACCATCCCACAGCAGGGGTATAAATACCTGCCTAGAAAGGTTATGAACCTTTCTCCCTGCCTTATCCATCAACTGTGAAGGAAGCATTGGTCCTCTGTCACAGGAGCTCTTTGGAGTCTCTCAGTCACAAGGAGTTTAAATTGAAATTATAATAGCCTACAAGACAGATAATTCACAGAAATAAAAATACAAGGTCTAAGCAAGAGTAATGTGGTTATGACAACCAATGGGCTCAGAAAGGACAAGGGCAAGTAAAGTCCATGACTGTGGTTGTTCTGGGAGAGCAATTGTTGTGCTCTTGGGAGTGAGATCCCTTGGATTATAAAATAAAAACATTAAGAAAGTATCAAAATGTAGAATAGATTAAAAGGAAAATAGGATGAGGTTGAAATGAGTATCAATAGTGCCAAAAAAAAGTAATGAAGAAATACAAGATATTATGTAAGGTTGTCACACTGTTAGGTTTATAAAGTCATCTTTGTATTTAAGAGTTAAGATGTTTTTCTTGAGAACTGTTAAGTTTTACAGTCTTATAGCAGTCTGTGAGTATCATGAAGTCTTGGTTTTAAGATACTCTTGAGGCTGTGGGGACTCAAAGAGCTAAAAGTTTTGTTTTTGATAATAACTTTTGAGTGTTTTTACATGGGTAGGGTAGGTCTTTATCCACCGTGGAATGTCAATAAACATCTGAAGATATTTATAATCTTCTTAAAGCTCATATATCAGCATTACCCTGGCTTCTATAATTTATAAGCAAGCTAGAAGTCTACATGTTCTGTAGAAATAAGCTACAGGTTTAGGAATGTTTCTTAGCTCCCAATGTTATATCTTGTTACTATTCCATACTTGGAGCTATCCTCAAGGCTGGGACTGGAATTAAGTCCTTTAGCGCTCAAGAATTCTAAGCTAAACTGGTTCCTATTTAAGCTCACTTAGGGAGGAATCCTAGGTTATTAGTTAAGGTAGAGAATGAAGTCAATTATTTGAAGAAAATTTATATTGCTAGGTGTCATGTTGAGTCATGAGACACTATAGTAGCCATTGTAATGACTTAAGTGTGACTTTTTCTAGGAGATCTTGGGAAGTGCTATTCTTTAAGGGCTACCATCATTGGAACTGAAGACCCATCCTCTCCAGAGAATGAGACATTTTTCTTATGGTGACTTCCCTTTTTGCAGTGGGGGTGGGGCAGATGGGCAAAGTCTTGTTTCTTAGAATCCTACTGTAGTTAGTTCTTTCCCAGGGTATGATTTCCCACACCTGTGACATACATTGCCTCTTTTGGATCCTCTACTTCTGATAATCATGAACGAAATGGTGCTAGTCCTAATTTTATTGCTAGAGAAATAAAGATTAGGGTGGTGATATGTTCATTGGTTTGTGGTTGTAAAGTTCATATGCCTAATTGTTTATAGTTGAGGGTGATTGAGAGCTCCAGGTTCTCTGAGGTGGTAGGTTGTTATCTGTGTGGGGAATGTATTATTCCTAGCATTAACATTATTAACTGTGCTTGTTGTTGTGACTATAAAGTCTCCTTGGCTTTTTGGACTGTTTTTATTTCTGTTGTTGAGAAACTAAAATTCCAAATTTAACTTGGTTGTGATTGGTTCCCATTATCTTCTTTTATAGCTTCCCTGTAACGTCCAGAGAATGTGAACTACTGAAACAAGCATCTAGCAATATCTAATCTTAGGGAAGTATTTCCCTGTTTCCTTTAACATTGTTTCCTAGAAAAACATTTTAGAACAGCAGCTACGTTGGTGCTCCCAAAGGATGGCCTGCAATAATTCATCGATTTACCCCCAATTTGGTCACCCTGATTTGGATTAGTCTCGCTGCCCCTCACCACTCCTGTCTGTTTACTAAGAATATTTGGTCTCATGGCCAAGCTTAAGCTGTGGGGTCAGCAATAGCTAGATCATTCTCCACCCTGAAATTCCTGTTAGACTATGAGCTAAAAGGAATGTGGGCTGATTTAGTGGTTTGAATTTATATGAACGCTCACTTATTTCCAATTTGGTAACATATAAACAATAAAAACATAAACACATAGAAACGACACATAGTTGCACATATCATACATGAAGATAGACTTAAAATCCAAAGATTTTAGATATTTTATTTAGACTTATATTTTTTTTGATCACTTTTTAGGGTAGATTGTTGATCTGATAATATCTGCCACAGACTTAAACAAACCCTGATCCAAAATCTGTGCATCTATAAACATGGCTGTCAATGTATAAAACAAAATGTAGAAAATTAAAATTTTAAGGCTGGAAATACTTTCGTACTGACTAAATTTGTGTTTGGTTATCCTCATTAGTGTATGATTCTTATTTTTTTTAGGTTGATGGGTCGAAGTATCCAACAGTGTTCATGGTAATGTCTTGATGCCTGTGGATCCTGGATACCTTCCTTGGAAAATAGAAGTTCTACAAACCAGGCCAGGTGACCAGAATTATGAATGTTTGTTGCATCTGTACTAGTTTATCTCTATATCTACCTGATATTTCATTTTTTCTCATAATTAATGTTACTTTGCATTTAAATAGCTAATGAATATTCCAGCCTTGTGCATAGATGCTGATCAACAACAAAAGCTTAGCAATGTGTATACTTGAAACAAATGAACCTGGGACTCGTAATGGACTCATAAGTCATTCTGTTTTGAGCTAGCTCCAGTAGACTTCTGTCAAGACATTTTGTAAACTCTTGGGGCAGGACACCATTGTTCTTTCCCAGAACTCCTTCATTCTACCTTATTGTGCAATTCACTGAGTTTATCTTGCATGGCTTATATTTCTCCTCTACACTAGATTCTGAGTTTCTGAAAGAAAAAAAAATAATGTGTTCTTGAGAGCACACAGCACAATTTTGGTATATAATAAATGCTGAAAAACTGTGGATTCAATTTGGGTAATTCCGAGTAATTTTATTTTCAAAATATTTTACACTTGAATGGCACTTATTTCATCAAGTGAATTGTTCTGCAGATGCATGTGAATTAAGCCAGAAGGAATGGAAAATTTTAGGCATTGCATCACACTTCATTTGGTGTTTAACTGGCTCAGCACAGTGCAGCAGAATGCATGGGTGCTTGGCAGTGCTTGTCACTACTGGATCACGTTTGCCACCAGAAAGTGAGATCTTCACTTCACAGGTGCATTCTAAGAACATGACAGAGCAGTAACATGAAATGTAACCTCTTGTCAAAGGAAGTCTACAAAGCATTTTGTTGAGTATAGGTACAAAGTTTAAGATAAAAATGCATGACTATTTATTAGGAATATCTATTGCTCTCTCCCTCGAGGGCTTTCTAATAATGAGCCAAGAATCCACAAAGGGCATAAAATGCCACAAATCGTTTGTACACAAAGATTTTGCAGGCAAAACCAAAAGCATGTAAGAGCTAAGGAGTCCCAGCAAGAATAACTGCACTTGTTGAATTTTCAGAAAGAGGTGTTTACTCACTTAACTGGGGTTTGGAGCAACTATCTACAGCAGGGGACAAGGCTGGAAGGACAGCAAAGAAGTTCAGAGTAGCAATGTTATGCCAGTGAAGATAATCTTCTGTACGTGATAGGCTGAAAAAGCAGATAGAGGACTATGTAAAAAAATTGTTTTCAGAACTTTTTCTTTTAAGTGACTCTACCAGACAATGTTTAGGTGCTAGAAAAACCTGTCTTAATTTTATTCAAGACTGATGATTGGTTTGTTTATTCAGAGGGGGTGGAGACTGGTTGGTGGGAGCAGGTTGTTGAGTGTATGTCTTTGAAGATGATGATTGCCAGTGTCTTATTCCAGTCCAGGCAATATGAAGTCTCTTCCACCAGCTGCTCCTGGCATATGAGCCACTCTCTACCTTCCCCAGAATGATGGACAAAACCTTTTGAAACCATAAGCCCATGCTAACCTTCCTCCTTTAAGAAAAGTAATAGAAACAAAGTTGGAAAATATCAAAACTGAATCTCATTCAATCTCTCTCATCCAAACATGTGCCAGTTACTCTAGACTCAAATAATGGAGGGCTATAAAACATGTCTAAATATATGCAGTTTTCCAAGGCTCAGAACCTAAATAACAGTATGAAGCAATCTCTTTAAATAGCAGGAACCCAGAGTCACCAGGTGTCTTCCTGAGGAAATTTTCGAGGGAAACTCTGTGAATGAATTTTGTGGATATAGTTAACTTCATTTTGGAAAAATAACCTATTGTAGTTCACTCTACTCTGCTATTGATTATCTCAAAAAATAATTTTTGATGCAAACACACAGTTCACCAGGCAGTACTGTAATAGGACGTACATGGTGACCACACCAAGAGAAAACAAGTTTTGTGTTGCTAAGGATCAAAAGCTAAGCCTACAAATACCAATGAACCACACCAAGTCCATTGAAATTCTTACATTATTCTTAGGAATATGAATGTTATTCTTAGGAATGTTATGAGTATGACACTCTATCTCACTATCCCTTTTCTTCCTCCTTCTCTTCTTAAGAATCTTTTTATTTTATATATAACCATATTATAGAAATGAAGAAAAACAGTTATTGATGTCATACCTTTTCATTTCTATCTCCTATTTAAAATAATTTGTGCTGCCCATTTATAATAAATAAGTGGGCCTTGAGCTTATTAGGCTGTTTTCATTTGTGCCTATAAGATCCTTAATGTAGGGACTGGAGAACAGAAACTATGAGAAGCTGAATGCTGATCATTGATACAACAAATGTCCAAATGGTATTGAAAGAAAGTGTCAAAAAAGCTTTGGTCTAACACCAAGGAAGGAAGGTATGCATGAAGAAAGGTAGGGCTCTTAAGTTTTTCAGGTAGCAGAAACTATGCATGTGAACAGTTGCTATTTAAATTGAGGCTTTGGGGGAATTTGGAAAGTTTTGTTCTGTACCATGCAAAACAATTTCAATGTTCATGTGAACTACAATAAGGGGATAAAGCTGGGCATCTATCTTTTCTGGGGTGAAAGAAAAATCACCCCCTTTTTGTGTATATTACATTTACCAGATCCTTTTTGTGTGTATCATATCTACCAGACACACTAGGTTTTCCACTGGGAGGTGCAACATTGTACAGGCAGATGTGACTGAATGTTTGTAGAATGACTATTATCAAGCAACTGGACTTGTTGATTCTTATTGAGCTTATTCATCCTTCCTGTCAAACAATTATAAAATATGTTGAATAAATTATTATGCTTAAAGGTCAGAAAAATGTTCTACTTTGAACAAGTTGAGGGCAAGTGAAATGCACCATCACTTTTAAGTGTATTTTATGACACCAAAAGTTGCTGTGATGTACTATGATCATTCACCGTCATTTATGGTTCTAGGGCATGGGGGTATCTTCAGTCATGTGGTTACTACTGTTTACCTGAGGATTGTCTATTAAGAATGTATTTTCTCACTAAGCTGTAACGCCTTTAATATCTCTCCTGAAAGTTAAAATTTATAGATGCTTAAGCCTTCATATTTATCCCATTTTTTCCCAAATGTGTTAGCTGTAAGAGCAGACCATGAAATTAGTCCAACTTTTCCCCCTTAGTACATCAACCATAATAGCTGGTTCGTTTAACTCTCAACTTCTAACAGAACCATATTTTAATTTAGTAATTCTGAATAAGTCATTACCTGGTGTATTCAGGTTCTCAGGTTTGCTATTCCCTCCCACCAATACCTCTTATTGTACTTTTTTAGGCCTGCTTTTCCATTTTTCAGGTAAAATTCCAGTGATCTTTGAGTTATACACTCCATTCCTTTCCTCTTCTCTTCTGCACAGGTCACTAAGAGATTGAGGCTGTTCCTTCTACATGACTCCTGTTTGCCATGACATTTTTAGCCTCTACTTTTATGGCTCTCAGGATCTTGTTCTACATATTGTACCTCTTTGTTTTTTACCTTAGTTCTAAATTTGTCTCATTCAACCTCTTTTTCTCCTTTTAATATGCTTACTGAAGTCTTCAAGAAAAATGATTAATTTAAGAATTTCTGGGACCATGAATGTTTTGTGTATTGGGTATTTTGGGAGGTTTGTGTGCAACTTGGTTGACTTCCCCTTGGGTCAGGGAAGCATCAAGAGTCCTGGATGAATTGAAATTGGTGTGAGCATCTGTGGCCACTAGTGTTGTTAACTTGACAGAAGCTAGAATCAGCTGAGGGATGGGCCTCTGAGCATTTCTTCTGGGCATTATCTTGATTATACTCATTGAAGTGGAAAGACCTGCCCACTGTGGGTGGGACCATTCCCTCAACAGGAAGATCCTGGACTGTAGAAGGTGAAGAAGTTGTGCACTAGATGAATATTTTTCTTCTGATGGTAGATGCAGTTTGACCAAGTGCTTCAACCCCCTTCTGCCTTGACTTCCCCACCACGATGAATTGTGAGATGAAATAGCCCCTTCCTTCCTTAAACCAATTTTATTATTCAAATGAGATAGATTCTTTGCATTAGTGGACTCACTGAGCCCTGGGACAAAGTTCATTTAGTGCTACTTCTCTTGAGAAGCTTGGATGATCACTTTCTTCTGATAGTCTCCATAACTCAGTGTCTTTGCTGTCTGACATTATGAAACTTTTCTTATCTGAGGTGAACAAATGCTGTTATGTAAAGCAATGTTGAACACTGTCAATCCTGCAAGTCCTTGCTTTCCTGATATAGGTAAATCTTAAAAGAGTGCAGCAATGATTCACTGAGCCCAAATGGGTGGCATAAATTGACTTTTGTCAGAAACTACTTAAAAGAAGAGAGTCGATTAATTGAAGGCTGGCTATCTCATCTGAAGTCTCCATGTATGGTAGGAATACATACCATTCCCCCCACCCCCCGAAGTTAAATGCCATTGAGCAGAGGAAAATAAAAACACATAGTTTATATTGGAGAACTTGCTTTGAAGATTGGCCCACAAAAGATGGGAGTGACACTTTAGGGATGAACTGACTCATGCTCCCAGCCCTGACTAAGAGCTATTAGTCTTCCATTTTCAGAAAGCTGTTAACATTGTCAAAGAAATTCAGCATAATTATGCATGTTGGGTAATGCAATTGAATAAGAAGATAACTCCTTGGGAGCATCCTGTTGCTGTCATCCAGAGATCTGGAAACTTGCCTCAGTCTCATCCTTATACATCAGACATCCTTTCCAGTCTGCAGCAGCCCTGGAGCTGGGGTTCACCTCCTGCCAGATGTAAAGCAGAATCTACTGTTTTCTTGCTCTGCTTAGACCTGATCAATAAATCCCGGGTTTATAATCGAACCACAGTTTGGGGTACCTTTTCTCTGATTAAGTCTTTCATTCTTCTTGTTTTCCTAAACATTTCCACTGTGACATTTGTATTCTAGCAGATGGTCAGAAGCCTTAAACAGCCTCAGATATTTCTAAACGTTTGCCCCAATTTCACGCGGCATCTCAAAGGTATCAGGGATTGCTCATCTAGTCACATCACACTCATCTCTAGGTCAGATCATGGCCATCTTCAGGTTGCTAATTCCCAGGCCAACTGCTTTGGAAGGGTTTCTTTTCTTCATCCAAGGTCCTCCCTATTCATGAATGTGACTTGTCCCTTTTGTCCTTAAAGCCCCAGAACATACATTTATTGAAATGTTTATTTCATGTTGTCATATATAACTGATTAGCATAACTATCATTTTTATGATTTGGCTCTTCAGTATCAACCTTAGGTCATGTACTGTTCCTATAACTATTTCCAAACCTTTCTTTCAAGACCCAATAGCCTAATCTCTTTATTCTGAACTACTCATGATTTGAGCTTGATATCTTTCTGCCTGGCATAGCTATTTAGATTCTCAGTTACTTAGATTCAGTATGTGGGGAAAGCTCTTCTGAATCTTCTTTCTAAATCAATAGTGTTCTTCTTTTGTACCCTCTTCTTCTCATTAAGTCATGTCTGTAATTTACCAAGTATTTAGAATTGTAACCAAGAAGTTCTGTCTATGGACAACTCATTTTCCTATTAGAAAGCCCGAGTGTTGGACTTGGAAGATAATTCAGTGGGTAAGAGCCTTTGCTATAACAAGTGTAAGAACCCAAGTTCGAGTGCCTATCACCCACATTAATATAATTAATTAATTAAAAAGCCAGGCATAGCTGTGCACATTAATAACTTTAGCATTAGGAGATGAAAAATGGGTGGATCCCATAAGCTTGCTGTCCAAACAGCAAAATTGTGGCTCAGTGAGAGACTCTGTTTCAAGAGAATAAGGAAGAATGATAAGAGAAGAGACTCCTCTTTCTGTTCTGGCTTCTACATATGTGCTCATAGGCACACACACCTGCATACACATGTGTACTCATGTCCATCCTCTTCTGATGTCTACACATGTATGCATAGCCATACACACAAAAAGAAGGCAGTCCAAGCCGGGCGGTGGTGGCGCACGCCTTTAATCCCAGCACTCAGGAGGCAGAGGCAGGCGGATCTCTGTGAGTTCAAGGCCAGCCTGGGCTACCAAGTGAGTTCCAGGAGAGGTGCAAAGCTACACAGAGAAACCCTGTCTCGAAAAACCAAAAAAAAAAAAAAAAAAAAAAAAAAGAAGGCAGTCCAAGCTCATCATAGTTTGTTCCTCGTGTTGTGGTGATCACCTAGCTCCCTTCCTCATCTTTTGATGCTCCTCACACTGTCAGTTTTTATGTTCCACTCACAACCAGCAATTTTGAAGTTCCCGGGAACTCTGCCCAGTCAGTGTTCACTGCTGGGTACTGCTTGTGTTAGTTACTTATCATCACTGTGACAAGACACTTGAGTGAATTTACGAGCTATGCATTTTAGTTCCCGGTTTCAGAAGTCTCTGTTCATGACCAACTGGCTCTGTTGTTTAAAGGCCAGTGAGAAGGTAGGAATAATTTAGTGGAAGAGCATGGTAGAGGAAAACTACTCAGCTTGTGGCAACCAGGAAGCAGATATATGTCAGTCATGGACAAAGGCACACACTCAGCCACCCACCTCCCACCATCAGGTGGCTCCCACCTCCTGATAAACATATTCAGTATAAACACATAATTGGATTAGTCTGTTGAAGAAATGGATGCCCTGTCAAACTATCACTTCTCAAGGGTGCCGCCAGGTGGTGACCAAGTACTCAGTGAATGGGCTAATTTGGGGAGACACGTCACATTCACACCATGACACGGTTATAGTTGGACATTGTCTTAGACCTTAGACCTTCTTGTTCTTCATGCTCAGCTAAGACACACATTCTGCTGGCTGAGATCTCTCCTAGACCAGGTTAGGCCTTCCTGTTACACAGTATATTAAAATGCTGCCACATTCAAGATTGGTACATATTTTCTGCTTGCAGACTAAGCTTCAATTTGGTAGGATCTGGATCTGTTGATTTTACCTGTGTAGTTTAAAAATATTCATAGGGCTGGAGAGATGGCTCAGTCGTTAAGAACACTTGTTTTTACAGAGGTCCAGGGTCACAACTGTCTTTAGCTCCAGTTCCAGGGGCATCCAACAACCTCTTCTGACATCTACCTGTGCCAAGTACACATGTTACAAAGACAAGCATGCAACTAAACACTCATATTCATAAAATAAAATAAATCAATAATATTCATGCTCCTACCACCCAATTTCATTCCTCTTCTGTCACATCTAACCTCCGTGTCCTGTTAGGTCCTGTGTATCTCCCACCAGTTCCCATCCAGGTGAGTCTCCCTGATCCTTCCTTCCACATACTATCCCCAATCCCTAGATCTATCCTGGGTCCCACATCCACTGCCCCTAACCTGTTCTGATCAACCCCATCCGTGCTGTCCCTAATCTTAGATTTGGACAAGGACACAAAACCCTCATGCCAACTTAGTCCCCTGTATACAACTGACTTTTTTTTTTTTTTTTTTTTTTTTGGTTTTTCGAGACAGGGTTTCTCTGTGTAGCTTTGCGCCTTTCCTGGAACTCACTTGGTAGCCCAGGCCGGCCTCGAACTCACAGAGATCCGCCTGGCTCTGCCTCCCGAGTGCTGGGATTAAAGGCGTGCGCCACCACCGCCCGGCAAGTATACAACTGACTTTATCCTGCCCACACCATATCCAACTTTCAGACTCAATCCTGTCAGCACATATGATGGTTTGAATAGGAATGCCCCCATAGACTTAGGTGTTTGAATACTTCTTCCATAGAGATGGCACTATTAGGAGGCATGGCCTTGTTGGAGTAGGTGTGGCTTTGTTGGAGGAAGTGTGTCACTTTGGGAGTAGGCTTTGAGGTCTCAGAAGCTCAAACCAGTTCACTTTTGCTGCCTTTCGTTCACAATGTAGGACTCTCAGCTCTTTGGATTGTTTTAGTTTTGAGAACTGAGTCTGTCTTTAACACATACTTAGATCAAAGCTGATATGAATATAAGAGAAATTAATTTCTCATCTCAATGACAAAAACATAAAGTGAGTTCATCTTTTTAGAAAGTTCCAGTTTAAGGACACCAGTGTAAAACCAGAAGCAAATTTCTGTGTCCACAGCAATCAGACATTCTTATAGAATGTCTGCTAGTAGTGACATTTTATGACTATCTTAAGATCTGAGAAGATTTTAGGTTTTGTTAAACATACTGTTTTATGTTTTCTGCTTTTTTGTGTTTCACACTTTGGCTACTTTGGAAATTGTTTTAACAAAGCCAGGGTTCATTTAAGAGTTGATCTTTGTTAAAGTCTTTTCAACAACTTCTCTGCAAGTAATTATTGTAAAGTGATTTTTTTTAGCACATTTAATGCTCAATGTATCTGTGACTAGATAGGTGTATAGATGGGTATATAGAATATAAATTTACAAAGTTAAATGCATGTAAGGTTTATAAAAGTAATGAACCAGTACCGTTGCTCAATGATGTGATTTCTTAGCAGCCGGGCATGACTGAAGGAGAGACAATACAGGGCCTGCCTGAGCAATGGGCACATCGGGCCAGACTATCACCCCACTTCTACTTGTTCCTGGACTAGGTTGAAAAGCTTAGTGAACTCCATTGAGGTTAAAAAATATCAGAGTAGGTCAGTTCGGGCTGTCTCTAGACCATTGCCAGCAGTCTATTGTGGGGGTATCTTTGTGGATTTCTGTGGGCCTCTCTAGCACTTTGCTTCTTCCTATTCTCATGTGGTCTTCATTTACCATGGTCTCCTATTCCTTGTTCTCCCTCTCTGTTCTTGATCCAGCTGGGATCTCCTGCTCCCCCAAGCTCTCTTTCCCTCGACCCTCGCCCTTCATTACCCCCACTCACGTCCAGGCTGTTCATGTAGATCTCATCCATTTCTCCGTCACTGGGCGATCCCCGTGTCTTTCGAGTCATTGTTCTGGTTCAAGGCCTCTGGTTTCTGGTACACCATCATTACTGGATCCTCACCAGAACTCCTCTGGGTTATCCTGTGGCTGCCATGAGTTTTGGAGATCTTGTGGGTATCATTCCACAGGACCAGTCCCTTCACCTGCTGCAGCAGGTCCTAGATGGGGTAGATGCTAGGGTGGGTCAACCAAAGACCTGGCTGTGGGCCTGGTTGGTAGCCATGATGGTCATTCTAGGCCCCTGGGGCCGCTGACCTTGCTCTTTTAAAGAAACAACTCATGGAATATTTCCTTCCACACTGTATTATTTGCTCTTGAACATTGTGTTTCTGAACCGACCACCAAATGGTTAATCAACAGTGTCATCGAAGAATTTTGTTCAGTGCCAAGGGGAGGAGATACCAGAATTGTAGGTTTATAAGTGAGTCTTCAATTTAATGAGCCTTTAAAAAAATTCCAGTACCCTGCTGGTTTCCTTACTATAGCTCTGTAGTATAACTTGAAATCTGGAATGATGAGACCTCCAGTGATTTTGCTGTTGATGTTGTTTAGTGGATTTTGGCTATCCCACATATTTGGTAATCACATATAAAATTTAGCGTTAATATTTTTCAATTTCTGAGAATGATTGCATTGGGATTTTGATGTAGCATGCATTGAAAATGTAGATTGCTTTTGGTAGGGTGGCTATCTTTACATTAAACCCGCCCATCTGTGAGCATGGTAGGTTTTCCATGTTATGATCATTTCTCTCTTTTTTTTTTTCTAGTGTTTTAAAGTTTCATTTCACTTCTTTGGTTAGCTATATTCCAAGATTTATTTTTTTTAAGCGACTGGGTGTATTCTTTCTCAATGGGTACTCACTTGTATATATGAAGGCTATTGGTTTTGAGGGTTAACTTTGTATCCTGCTATGTAGATGAATGTATTTATCAGGTGTAGTATTTTTCTGGTTGAGTTTTTCAGGCTCCTTCATATAAAGAATCATATTAACTGCAAACAAAGATGCTTTGTTGCTTCCTTTCCTTTCTGGTTCCTCTAACACAAATCTTAAAAGGTCTTTTAATAATAATAATAATAATAATAATAATAATAATAATAATAATAAAAACTCAGAGCCAGATATTGGGGTGAAAACTGAAAGATCAGAGAAACAGAACAGCCAGCCACTAGCTTACCTCTACAAAATTCTCAGCCTCGAGAGAGAGACTTCCTGTTTACTCATGCCTTATATACCTTTCTGTGCCCTGCCATCTTCCTTCCTTCCTAGTGCTGGGATTAAAGACATGTGCCACTATGCCTTGCTCTGTTCCCTGAGTGTCCTTGAACTCACTCACTGATCTCTGCTTCCTGAATGCTAGGATTAAAAGTGTGTGCTACCACTTCCTGACCTCTATGTTTAATATAGTGGCTGGCTTTGGCTTTGTCCTTTGATCCCTAGGCAAGCTTTATTGGGGTGCACAATATATCACCACAGTGTCTACTTCATTTCCTTTGTCTTATTGCTCTGGCTATGATTTTAAGTCCTGTGTTGAACACTAATGAGAAGAGAGGACAGCTTTGTCTTGTTTCTAATTTTAGTGGAAATGTTTTGAGTTTTTCTCCATTTAAGATGATGTTGGCTATGGGCTTCCTGTATTTTACTTTTATTGTATTAAGACATGTCTCCTGTATCTCTAGTCTCTCTGGGATTTTTCGTCATGAATGGACATTAGATTTTAATAAAAGGCTTTTATGTATCTACTGAGAAAAATTATGCGATTTCTGTCCTTTAGTCTATATGTGAAATTTATGTGTGTTGAATAATCCTTCATCTCTAGGATAAAGCTGACTTGATCATTTCAGATAATCTTTTTGATGAGTTCTTGAATACAGTTTGCAAATATTTTATTTAGAACTTTTTTGTCTATGATCATGAGAGATAATGTCCTGTAGGGTTTTTTTTTTTTTGGTGCATTATCTTGTTTTAGTATCAGAGCCATACTGACTTCCTAAAAATAATTTGTGAAGGTCTCTTCCTTTTTCTGTTTTGCAGAACAGTTTGAACCATGTTGATATTAGTTCTTTTTTGGGTGTCTGAGAGAATTCTGCATTGAATTGTCACCTGACTCGGTCAGGTTTTATTGGGAGATTTTTAATTACCACTTCTATCTCACTAGGTCTATTTAAATTATTTACTTCTTGATTTAACTTTAGTAGGTTGTCTATGTCAAGAAATTCATCCATTCCTTTTAGGTTTTGCAGTTTGGTGGGATACAGATTTTAAAAGTATGTCCTTATGATTCTCTGAATTTCTTCCACATCTATTGTAAGTCTCCCTTTTCATCTCTGATTTGAATTTTGGATTGTCTCTTTCTTTTGATTGGTTTGGCTAGAGTTTGTCAAGCATGCTAATCTTTTCAAAGTACCAACTACTTGACCCATTATTTTTTTCCTCAAAGATTTTTTCCCATACAAAAATTTTGATCATGTTTTCCCTTCCTCGAACTTCTCTCAGGTTCTCCCCACTTCCCTACCCACTCAACTTCACACTCTCTCTTCCTTCCATCTCTATTTCATTCATTTCAGCCCAGGGTTTGATTTTCTCTTCTTATTTCTCTAAGGCCTTCATGAGCACAATTAAGTTATTAATTTGAGATCTCTCATTTTTTTCAAAAAATGTAGACACATAGTGCTATAAACTTCCTGCTAATGCGTGCTTTTATTTTGGTATGTTATGTTTTCATTTTCATTCGATTCTAGGAATTTAAAAATATTGATTTTGTTTTCTTCCTTCACTCAATTTTGGCTAGCAGTACTGTTTACTGTCTGTGAACTTATGTGCTTCATGTCTTTTTTTTGGTGTTGATATCCAGCTTTGATCCATTGTGATCAGACAGAATGCAGGATGTGATTTCTATTGTCCTAAATTTGTTGAGACTTTCTTTGTTTCCTAACATGTGGTCTATCTTATTAAGTCTACAGAAGAGTATAAATTAAGAAGCAAAAAGAAGAGAGTATAAGGATAAGAGTTTGCTGTGAGATTGTGCATCCTAGTAATGTCAGATCCTGCACACATCAAGTCTCTCCAACATGACTGCCCAAATGTGAACTGAACAAGGATGATGTTATTGGACATGCCTAAGTGGAAAGAGAAAAGCCCAGGAGGCCTCAGCACTACACCAGGGACTATAGGCAACTGAGGAATATTGGCAGCAAGAGAAACAGTCTGCCCTAGGGAAGAATACAATTGTTTATCCAATACCAAATGGTCAGCCCTAAAAATCATACATACGAGTAACATTATATGTACTGAACAGGTTATATTTAGGTATATGTATGCATATACATATACATTTATGGATGTAATAACACGTAATGAGAAAAGAGGCCATGAATTTGAAAGGAGGCGTATATGGAAGTAATTGGAGGGAGGAAAGGGAAGAAAGGAAGGGATGTTGTAAATATATTATAAAACTCAAAAATTAAAAAAAAATGATGTCTTATGTAGACTGTTCAGAGAAACAACAATTCCAAGACCTAACTGCAAAATAAAAAAACAAGAGATGTGTATGCAAGAGTGGAGAGTAAGTTATAGACTCAGAGATAAAATGAACACTATAGGGATTTGTTTCTGGCCCAGCTGCCCTGAACTGCATGAAATATCTCCCAGATGCCTCTGGCTCTTACAGCAGGAGGGGGTCAGTGGGAGCAATTGATCTCTGTACCTCCTATATTTCATACACTTATAGACTAGGATGCAGGGAAAGTTGTAAGTCTTCTCCTGGTAGTCCTTCTGACCCCTGGACTCTCTAGACCTTACGTCTTTCCCTGCAGGCACAGTGTTATTATTTCTCTTGAAGTTTCTACTGCTCTCCCTGAGGAAGCTTGATTTGTCCAGAGTGGGGCCAGTGACCTTCCAGCTGGGCTCCAGTTCTCAGCTTTGCCACCTACTGTCCTGTGGAAACACACCCCTTCCCCACCCCACCTCCACTCCCACTTAACATTCATCTCTAGACCTCATATTTCACAGAAAACTGTATATTTTCTTACTGCATACTTCGAATACTTCCCTTGTGGCCCTCTTTTCTAGTTGCCACTTTGTTTTCTTCTCCAATGATAGCAGTGAGAAAGAGAAAGACAATCGATGTTAAGATGTTTGTATATTGTGTTAGTGATGATAGTGAAACCAGGAAAAAACATGATACTAGAGAGGGAATGGATTAAAACGTGATAGTATATAACGCATATAGGTAGTAAAATGGTTATTACAATAAAGAAAATGAATAATCTCTCATCTCACATAGTTCCAAACTACTTATTTAACAAGACTCTCTCACTACCTACAGTTTTATCTATAGTGTTATACCGTGCACTGGAGCTCCAGATCTGCTCATTCTGCATACCTGCTACTTTATACTCTGAGGTCTACGCCTCTCCATTTCCTGTATCTTACATCATAATTCTCATCTGCTGCATCAACTCATTCCCATTATGACAGCTATGATCAAAAAGATAAGTGTTGGGAACTCTGATACACTGTTGGTAGGATGTAGGCTGGTGAAGCTTCTGTAGAAAAGAGAACAGAGTTTCTTAAGAAATTAAAAAATAGAATTGCCATATGACTCAGTAATCTGTCTTCTGGGTATATTCGCAAAGAAGGTTATATCCTCAGCTCCTAAAATATCTGCCCTCCCCACGTTCATTTCAGTACTAGCCACACAAGCCAAGGCATGGAAACAATCTAAGAGTCAGCTGAGAATAAATAAGTGTGGTGGTATTGTGTTCCCCCAAAAATTGTGTACCCTAATAAACTTATCTGGGGTCAGAGAACAGAAAAGCCACTAGATACTTAGGATAGGCAGTAGTAGCACACACCTTTAATCCTAGCATTCCAGAGGCAGAAATCCATCTGTTCAAGGATACAGCCAAGCATGGTGACTCACGCCTTTAATCCCAGAAAACGAGCCTTTAATCCCAGGGAGTGATGGTAGAAAGCAGAAGGGTATATAAGGCGTGAGGACCAGAAACTAGAAACATTTGGTTGGTTAAGCTTTTAGGCTTTGAGCAGCACAGTTCAGCTGAGATTCATTTGGATGAGGACTGAGAAGCTTCCAGTCTGAGGAAACAGAACCAGCTGAGGAACTGGCGAGGTGAGGTGGCTGTGGCCTGTTCTGTCTCTCTGATCTTCCAGTGTTCACCCCAATAACTGGCCTCAGGTTTGATTTTATTAATAAGAACTGTTAAGATTCCTGCTACAAATAAGTAAAGAATGTTTGGTACATATACAATAAGGAATTATTTTTAATGCAATTGTCATAATTTATTGTGTTAAACCCCTATTGTAATGGGCCTTCTAGAAGTTAGTATTTCATATAGTATTTCATATAGCATTTTATATAGTCCTTCATATAGTATTTCTATATGTTGGGAGTGAAAATGGGTCAATCCTAGGAGCACTGACAGTGTAAGGAAAAGAATGGTTGTCAAGCTCTGGTTACTTGTCTACAGCTAAATGAAAAAAATATGTATATGATGAGTATGTTTCATATTTTTGTAAGTTGTACCATTGCTATAGGCAAACTAGACATAGATTTGAACTTATCAGAAAAGATATGACTATCAAATACATCTAAAGTCAATTCAATTAATGATAGAATTCCAATTTTGTGGCAAAGTTGTGACTATAATACTGCTATTACTATAGTTGCATTTAAATTATGATTAAAATGTGCCACAGCCAGGGCAGGCATGTTCATCACAGAAACCTGGGTTCCTATTGCTGTGAAGTGACACCATGACCAAAGCAACTCTTATAAGAAAAACATATAATTGGGGTGGCTGGCTTACAATTTCAGAGGTTCAGTCCATTATCATCATGGCGGGGAGCATGGCAGCATGCAGGCAGACATGATGCTGTAGCTGTAGCTGTAGCTGAGAGTCCTACATCTTGTAGGCAACAGGAAGTTGACGGACTCACTGGGTGGTATCCTGAGCATAGGAAACCTCAAAACCCGCCCCCACAGTGACACACTTCCTCCAACAAGGCCATACCAACTCCAATAAAGCCACACATCCTAATAGAGCCACTACCTATGAGATTATATTACATTCAAACTACATAACTGGAAAGGAGGATAATGGTAGACAGAGACACAAGACTCTGGGTTCACTTCAAGAATGAACAATTTTTATTTCTCCCACTGCTGATTATATTATTTATCTAGATACTAGGGATAGCACAGGAAGGAGAACTTGATCAAACAGAATCTTTGACACCTCCCTGCCATCTGAGTTCTTTATTCCATACTTCCACACCCCTTTGGCTCTGTTTTGCCTTGGAGGACAGGTCTCCACAGTCATGGGTCACATTTGGGTCCAGGTTTGTGCTTGAGAAAGAAAGAACTGCAGATCATTTGGACCACAGAACCTCCCCCATTCTGACTTTGTAGCATTGATAATATAATCAGCTTTTTCTTGGGCAAAAAATCTTCTCTAGATTCTTTGGATACAGAAATGGACTCTTAAAAAGCAATAAATACCTAATTTATTAGGATTTTATTATCTTGATCATGTGAACTATTAAACCAATTGAGACTTTGTAAGGTGCTTGGTAATTCACCTGCAAACTATTGGCAAACTGTTGACTAATGAGAATGTTTAAACAAATACAATTGTCCAAGGTCAACAGTTGTGTTGAGACCATACTCCAGTGAGATGGTTCTTAACCAATTTTCTTGGATATTTAAATTTATTATAAGGGAGGTTTTTTTTTAATATCATAAAAGTAGAGTTGGGTATTAATGCATTGAGTACTGCAACAAGTTCATGAAATAAGGTCCAGGGACTTAGTGAAATGAAAAGAAGTTTGGTAACTGGCATAAGAATTAGAAGTGATGTGACAGTCTATGTGCAGTTGGAATTCAGGAAAGGGTCTCTCTTTTGTTACCAAGTTGTCTTCTGGTGTCAGTTCACTGTTTGGCATTACCAGTCCTCTTGGAATCCAGAGGAAGCCTATAGGAAAGTGCAGACATGAGGTCTAAGCTCCAAGTTACGAAGGGAATGGGACCCAGACCTTGGTTGGGTCCTTAAGGGAGCTTGTATAAAACCATGAGTTTCAATAAAACTTCTTGTTTCTTGGGATGCTTTTCTGTAGGCGTAAGGATAAAACTGAGAGGAAACATTTTTAAAATTTAAAGTATAAGTTGCTGTGGTGGCTTGAAAGAAAATGGCCCCCAAAGGGAGTGGCACTATTAGGAGGTGACTTTGTTGGAGTGGGTGTGGTCTTGTTGGAGGAAGTATGTCACTGTGGAGGTGGGCTTTGAGGTCTCTATATGCTCAAATCACACCCAGAGAGTCAGTCTCCTTCCTGTTGCCTTCATAACAACGTGTAGCAGCTCCTTCTTCAGCACTATACCTGCCTACATGCTGCCACATCACACCATGATGATGATGGACTGAACCTCTGAAACTGTAAGCCACCTCAATTAAATATTTTCTTTGTAAGAGTTGCCGTGGTCCTGGTGTCTCTTCACAGCAATAGAAATCCTAACTAAGACAGTTGCTTTGGCATGTTGTTCCTGAGTAGTTAATCATTATCACCCCCTTTTTTGTTTATATATTTATTTTTTTTAGTAATAAATGAGCTTGTTCAATTATGATTTGTCTTTGGGGGTTATAAAAAAATGCCGTGAGAGACACGAATTTCCCAAAGTTGGTGAAAGGAAATACAAGTTTTATTGGTATCCACAGGATCGATGTCTATTTTAACCTATTTTGAGATCCTCACAACAAAAACAGCAGTCCAATGAGTTTCTGTAAACAGCTCAATCAGACTCATAGGTTTAAGTGGCAGCAAAAATAAGGCTTGGAAAGTTGTCAGCCTAACTCGAACAAGGGAGATTTAAATTTTTGAGCCTTTATCTATAATGATTTTAATTAATTTTGTAAAGCATTACTAGCCAGTTCTTATAACTGTTACCAAGGGTAGGCTAATAACTTATAAGAACTTCATTAATTTAAGTAGAGGTTTAACATAAATATGCTAAACGTTGAAGTTTTAATGTTATATCTATCATCTTTAAGTCTTAACTTTTATATACCTTGAATCACTTAACCAACACCCTCAAAACTTCTATAAACCTTCT
Organism: Peromyscus eremicus; assembly: GCF_949786415.1. Classification (NCBI taxonomy): domain Eukaryota; kingdom Metazoa; phylum Chordata; class Mammalia; order Rodentia; family Cricetidae; genus Peromyscus; species Peromyscus eremicus. The sequence continues at coordinate 13,628,810 of NC_081436.1, read as the reverse complement.
TTTCCTTTCCATTCTGAAAACATTCAGTCATTTTAATCTCTATTACAACTTCCCAAACTATATATGTGTGTATGTTAAACACACATATAACATAACATTTATAACATATAAATATATTAAACCTGGACATACCATACTAGTGGTTCTCAACCTTTCTAATGCTGTGACCCTTTAATACAGTTCCTCACATTGTGGTAACCCCAACCATAACATTATTTTGTTTCTACTTCATAGCTGTAATTTTGTGACTGCTATGAATCATAATGTAAAATCTGACATGGATGGTATCTGATATGTGACCCCCAAAGGGGTCTTGACTCACAGGTTGAGAACCACTGATTTAAACTTTCATGTGTAAATCCTTTCTCATTAAAAAATATTTAATATTTCATATCCATTTAACCTTTAGTTACTGTTTTTTTCCTTAATATCATGAGACATAGGTGTTTGATCATTGAAATTAGTCCTTGAAAAAGTAAGTCTTTTTAAAAATCACCAATAGAGCACAAAGGAATAGTAAAAAGCAACTTTTAAGTCTGTAATAACAACATGGTAATTTTGAGTGTTTTTTTCCCCAAATCTGTTTATGAGCTTACTTATCACAGTAGGAAGCCTGTTAGCTCTAGGAAAAGGCAAGGTCTCATTTTTACATTTGAAACACTTAGAGGCCTCACCAGAATTTATCTTTTCCTAAGCCAACAAAACAAACAAGGTGACAGCAATCTGTTTACTATCTGGTTCCTGGAAGGCAACTTAGATTTGTTTCTCGGGGCCTCCAAAGCAACAGTAATAGCGTGCCAAATGCTACAGGATTTCACAGGCCTTAATTCACTTTGCTCATGTTTCTGTTTTACAGTTTTTTTTTCTATTTTCTGCCAATTCTCAGGATCTCAAACTCCCTTTTCTAGAAACCAGGTATTATGCTCAGTACTAGTGACTAAACTTTGATCTAAGTCACCCTCATTAATTTTAACTTCTTTTAACTTCAACATATAATTAAGCAAGGAGACATAATGTTTCCAAAGGTTTTTCAGAATTCCTCATGTTCTTGGGTACTAATGGATCATGAATCAGTGCGTTCCCCAAGCTTACACACTCTTTGTCTAAACCTAAACGGTTTTGCGTTTTGAATAGATGAACATCCTTCAAGCCCCATATTAGGGCCACTTTCCACAGCCAGTGCAGCCATGGGCACCACGGGGACCTCCTGGAAAGGAGAGCAGTAGTAGACAAAGACAAAAGGCTCTGGCTCACTTCCAGAATGAACAACTCTTATTTTTCCCACTGTTGCTTATGTTTTGTTTAGCTAGACACCAGAGGAAGCGTGGCCCGCAGAGGTTGATCAAACGGTATCTTTGACCACCTTATCTGAATTTTTCCTTTTGCATTCCCTGCCCTTGTGGCCTCGCTTTACACTAGGGGACATTCCTTCCAGGCTGTGTTTCCCACCATCGGGGCCACATCTGGAACAGGGTTTGTGCTTGAGAAAGAACTCCAGACCCTCTGGACTCTGAGAAAAATGAAGTGTGTAGTCCCAGCACATTGGAGAAATAAAATGCTCTTAAAATATAAGGAACTAATTTATCTGGACAATCATTGGTACTTAAGATAATCTAAATTATTTTGAATTATATGGACTAAATTATCATCCACAAAGTAACAGTTATTATTAGGTCACCGTATAATAAAAGTGGTAGAATTAGAATAACTTGAAGAAATACCATGATAATAGTGGAAATAGTCCAACACAAGGTTCCAGGTCAACTGGTGTCAATTAAGTAAGTTCTTTGGTTGTAAAATTCTGTTAACATTTCTGTAAAGAATTCCTTATCTTAGCCGGGTGGTGGTGGCACATAGCTTTAATCCCAGCACTCGGGAGGCAGAGGCAGGTGGATCTCTGTGAGTTTGAGGCCAGCTTGGTCTACAAAGTGAGTTCCAGGACAGGCTCCAAAGCCTAACAGAGAAACCTTGTCTTGAAAAACCAAAAAAAAAAAAATTCTTTATCTTTTTTTCTCATGGTTTCTGCACAGATTCAGATGAGGCACAAGGACAGACAGATCAGACACACACACAGCAGACAAGAAGCAAAGACAGGACAGTAACCACAGACTACAGACAGAGGAAAGACACTGGCCAAGATGTAGAGAATTCAAATTTGGACTCACTCTTGGCCAACCTAATCTGAGAGGAATTTGCTTTGTTTTAATTCCTTCATGTGACATTGATGCAGTGACTTTAATTATTTAGTATTTAGACTGATCTCTTTTCAATTTTTGCTGTTTAGTTTCTTGTCTTTTTTTAAGTGCTTTTAAAATATGAAACCAATGTAAAAGATGTACAGTTAAGCTTAAGTCATGCAGTTCACATGCATGGAGAAAGCAAGCAGAGTTCTGAAAGTAGGAGTTCACCCAAGACTTGCCACCAAGTGGGGTTCTCCTGGAGAGCATTGGCTCTCAGGTCCCGGGGCTGGGCACAGAAGCAAGAGGCACAGACTTCTCTTCCCTAGGTTCTCTTGGAAATCTGTGCCCACATTCTTCGTATTCTCAAGATTCCAGAGAGACCAGAGGTGCAGAGTCATTTTCAGCTCGAGCTACAGGAGACCTATGACTGTGACCTTCTCCATTGAGATTAAGCAGCCTCCCTCCAAGGCTTGCTTCAAAGGAATTAGTTCTCTGTGGTCCAATTGACCCTAGTCTTCCCTGATACCATGAGACTTGACAACCCCCCAGCTTTTTTTTTGGAGAGAATACAACATCCCTCTTCTTTTTATTTGTTTTCAGGGTCTGGAATGAAGGGTTGATGACCTAAAAACCTCAGGTGGACTGAGAAGCTCTGGACAGGAAAGCTGACTTCACAGAAAACATTTGTAAAAATTTCTAATCAGGAGAGTCACATAGTAAACCAGCTGGGATCATCCACTTCCCCACTGCAGGGGAACTGACCTGCAGATGGACTTTTCTAGCCCCACATTTCCCCCTTTTCCATCCTATAAAACCCCAACACCACCACACCACATGTGCATCATCTTCCTTCCATAGAGAGAGTCTGGATTTTCATTCTGATTAAAGGACAATTCTGCTTCCGGAGATGACAGTCTGCTTTCATTTCTATACCACCTCCATCAGAACCAATTGTACTGGCTGGTTTTGTGTGTCAACTTGACACAAGCTGGAGTCATCAGAGAGGAAGGAGCCTCAGCTGAGGAAATGCCTCCTTGGGATCCAGCTGCAAAGCATTTTCTCATTTAGTGACCAATGAGGGAGGGCTCAGCCCATGGTGGGTGGTGCCATCCCTGGGCTGCTGGTTCTGGGTTCTACAAGAAGGTGGGCTGAGCAAGTCATGGGAAGCAAGCCAGTAAGCAGTACTCCTCAATAGCCTCTGCATCAGCTCCTGCCTCCAGAATCCTGCCCTGTTTGAGTTTCTATCCTTCCTTCTGTGATGAACAGCAATGCTGAAGTGTAAGCCTAGTAAACCCTTTCCTCTCCAACTTGCTTTGTGGTCATTGTGTTTTGTTGCAGCAGTAGAAACCCTAAGACACCAGTCTAACATCCTCTAGTTCTTAGAGGTCTTCCTCTGACCCCACTAATATTTAGGGAGGACTGAGAGATTAAGTGGGCACACAAGTACAGTCTTCTTGCCTTAGAAGCAGGTTCTAGATTAGAATTTTTAAGGAAATAATCTGTAAGGCATTTCATGAAAGCTTCTGGGTAATTTCTGGGATCTGATCCTGTCTTGAGAGACACCCTGGATCAGAAAGGCAAGGAAATGGGGCACAAGCACCTGATCAGGGAGTAGTCAAGATGATCCTACTTAGAGTTGGTAGAAGAGGCTGCCTTCTTTCCAGAGGTGTGTAGTAGACATCCTGGATATGGAGAGTCTACAAAAGCTAGTCCCTAGATGTGGGTTTTTCATTCCAGCATGGTAGAGGAGCAAATAACATCAATGTTCTGTAAAGATAGATTATAGGGGTGTGAGGTGTGCTGCAATGCCTTGGTGTGTTGCCCTAGTACCAGCATCAAATCATTCTACAATCTGGGAAAGGTCAGAGAGGGAGAAAGGAGTGTGAGCGTGAAGGATATCCCTGATTATTACAACCTTGTTAAGGATTGCTTCCTGTTTAAACAGGAAAGTCTGTAGAAACCTGAGACTTGAATGTTGTTTTTTAAATAATATTTTTTATTAATTCTTTGAGAATTTTATACAATATATTTTGATCATATTCCTCCTCCCAGCTCCTCACAGGCCCAGCCCCAATTGTCCTCTCTCCCTCCTTTTTAATTAAAAAAAATTTTTTTTAGAAGAGACTGTCTTGCAAGAAGTGAGGCTTTTTTATTCATCTCTCATACATTATATTCTGACTGCAGTTCCCTCTCCGTCCACTTCTCCCAGTCACTCCTACCACCTCACCCCTCCTCCCCACCAGATCCACTCCTCCTCCATTTCCCTTCAGAAAAAAGTGGGCCTCCCAGGGATATTAACCGAACCTGGCAAAACAAGTTACAATAGGACTAAGCACCTAGCCCTCCTATCGAAGCTGGACGAGGAGATCCAGCAGAAAGAAAAGAGTCCCAAGAGTAGGCAAAAGAGTCAGAGACACCACCTACTCCCATTGTTAGGAGTCCCACAAGAAGATCAAGCTACACAACTATAACATATATGCAGAGGACCTAGTGCTGACCCATACTGGATCTCTGATTGTCAGTTCAGTCTCTGTGAGCCCCTATGAGCCCTGGCTAGTTGGTTAAGTGGGTCATGCTCTCATAGTATCCTTATCACCTCTGGCTCCTGTTCCTCCCCCTTTTCTGCAGGGTTCCCCTGGCTCTGCCTAGTCTTTGGCTGTGAGTCTCTGCATCTGCTCCCATCAGTTGCTAGGTGGTACCTTTCTGATGACAACTGGGCCAGGCACCAATCTATGAGTGTTATTAGGAGTCATTTCACTTACTTTTTTTTTTTTTTTTGCCAGTTGTGTTTGGTTCTATCCAAGGTCTCTGGACTATCCAGCCTCTGGTTCCTGGTCATCCAGGTAGTGTGAGGCATGGGCTCCCCCTCATGGCATAGGCCTCAAGTTGGACCAATCATTGGTTGGCCACTCTAACAAGTTCTATGCCACATTACCCCAGTACCTCCTGCAGGCAGGACAAATTGCAGGGTGAAGGTTTTGTGGCTGAGTTGGTGTCCCAGTTCCACCACTGGAAGCCATGCCTGGTTACAGAATATGGCCAGTTTAGGCTCCATATCCCCTATTATCTTTGCTAGGGTCACCATCATAGATCCATGCGGTTGCCACTGCAATTGTTCCACATTGCCCCTCAAATTCTAGTCAATTCTCCCCGTAAACCCCCTCCCCCCTGTCTGATTCCTCCTGTTCCCATCTTCACTTTCCCCCAGTCTACTCACAAGAATCTATTCTATTTCCCCTTCCCAGGGAGATCCAATGTGTTCCAAAATGGAAGATCTAGGTAAACAAACAAGAATTGAGTTTTTGAGAAAGTAGCAGGAGGTTAGGAGAATAGAGAGGCCATGAAAAGGAGTAGGGTAGGGGACTAAGCTGGTCTTCCAAAGCCCCTGCAAGAGGAAATCTACTATAGGATCAGCTTGGAATCATTGGTGGGACTGGAGGAGCAGGGCAGAGGGTATATACATGGAATCCATTTTTTGTGTCTGTTAGAGTAGGGTCAAAATTCAAACTGTTTTACTTTTCACAGAGTTCCATCTGTTCTGCTACCGCTTTACTCATTTAAAATTCATTTAAAAGTTTGTGAGTAAGCTTATAGGGCATCCATAAACACAGTTAAAGAGGCAGAACTGTACATCACAGAACCTTTCTATGGAAATCCAGAAGTTTTAACAATACTTATCAAGGCTTATATAGAAAATACAGAAAAGGGGTTGCAAAGACTGAAATAAGAAAATTAAAATGAAACAGTGACTAACTGGGTATCTGGATTTGATTTCATTCAGCACACTGCACAGTTTTTAAACCAATCTTTCCTATCCTTCCTTCCTTCCTTCCTTCCTTCCTTCCTTCCTTCCTTCCTTCCTTCCTTCCTCTCTCTGTCTCTCTCCCTCCCTCTCTCTTTCTCTCTCTTTCTTTCTTTCTTTCTTTCTTTCTTTCTTTCTTTCTTTCTTTCTTTCTTTCTTTCTTTCTTTCTCTCATTTGTTGGTCAGATCAGGGTTGTCTAGTTCTTTGCCATTTGATGCACACAGACATTGATCTTCTGACTTTCAAAACCATTTATGGCATCTGTGGGTTTTTGCTGTTACCGGTGGGAGTGGTGCTGGTTACAGAGTGGTACGCACATTAACTAACCGCTAGGTCAGCCAGGCACAGTTGATTTTCATTTGCAAGTGAGAATCTGATGATTTATCCAAGAGGAAACCATCTTCTTGTATCTCATTGTCTGTTTAATGAACCTCCCTGGCAAAGCACAAGGTTGTAACATGTATGTGTACCTGATGATGAGAGACTTAGATTTGAAACCCAACTCCAACTACGTGACCTTGGGTTTTCATTTCACTTCTCGATTGTGATTACCATCTTTGTTAAATGAAAGTGAGGGACTGTTTTAGAGATTAAGGAAAGTGTATGTGAAAGTATTTTGAAGTATGTACTCCCATAGTTCGTGACTTGTGTAGGATAAAAGCTCAGACTTGAATATAGTTCAAAGTTTAGAGCAATGTCGTTCTCTGCATTAACTACTGTGTAGCAACACAACTCTCTCCGACTTTTTAAAAATGGTCGTATCATATTTAAAGTTTTATACAGAGTAGGAGTAAGGTATGTCATCAAACTTGATTCATGACTTATGTTCTGTTTGTTTCAGGCACTATCACCAATGAAAATAACCTGGATTTAAATTCTTGTTGATTTGAACTTTCAGCGATAGCCTCTAGTTAAGGAAGTTCTACGGTTTCACTTGTGTCTGTACCTTACTATTTACTAAGCAATGGTGTTTGCCTTTGTGTTTCCTGGTGGCACCATTCAGACGGACCATGTACATTGTGAGTGACACTTGCTGGAGCTGCGCAATCTGGTGGCCCTTTTGTGTAAGGAAAACATTTTATTAGTATATATGTGAAAATTTATTTTAAAAAGATACTTCCCCAGAGAACCAACTGAGCACACAAAAGTGTGGTGATACATTGTATATCAAATAAAGCTTGCCTGAAGATCAGAGGACAGAACAAGCCACTAGATTAAACATGGAAGCCAGACAGTGGTGGCACACACCTTTAATCCTAGCACTCATGAGGCAGAGATCCGTCTGGATCTCTATGAATTCAAAATCACCCTGGGCTACATGAGATTGACTCAGTCTAGGAGGGAAACAGAGCCAGGCAGTGGTGACACACACCTTTAATCCCAGCACTTGAGATCTCACACCTTTAATCCCAGTATGTGGGACGTCATACACCTTCAGTTCCAGCAATAGGAAGTAAGTAATATGGTGGGTAGAGAAAGGTGTATAAGGCACGAGGAGACAGGAACTAAAGTTTTTCAGGCTGGAGAGTCCTAGAGGTAAGAGGTGGCTCATCCTTTGTCTCTCTCATCTTTCAGCATTTACACCAATATCTGGTACCGGGTTTTTTATTAAAAGACCATTTAGGAATTCGTGTTACACCAAAGCCTTTCTCCTTATTAATCAGACTCATTAACTATATTAATGATGGCAATTGATTTCTGTTACTAAAATTTATGGTAATTTTGGAATTGGATGATTATTTTTAATTTCAAGAAAAGCATATTTTAAAATATTGTCAGCTGCAGTGACAGCCAGGGAAACTTACCCGTGCCATTTGGGGTTTCTGTCTAGATTTTTTAATTTTGTTTCCTGTTGTTTCATCATCAAGCATGTCTTTCTAATCCTACCACATTTCTACAGCTGCCCATTCATCCGAGCTAACCACAGAAGCCATTTTTCTGTGTCTCTGGATGTTCGTAGCAGAAGGCTTTTATCCCAGGTCACAGTTTTTGTTGTTGTGTTGTTGATGTTGGACCCCACCTCAAGGTTTCTAGACCAATGTTCTATGACTGAGCTACATTCCAACCGTGGAAACCATTCAGTCAACCTGTTATATTTGTCTCTCAGTAAAATGTGCTTTGTTAAGAGGCACTTACGATGGCGCAGAAGTGGGCTGCGCTTATCTGTCCCCTTTAGTGAGTATTAAAGGCAACTGGAAACTATGCTTAATTCACATTCAAGAAAGCTTCATATTTATCTTGCAAAAATTAAATCTGGAAAAGGGATTTCGTTAGTAACAGATAAAATTATTTATAATCACTTTATTTCTTTTTTAAAATACATATGAAACAGTAAAATTATATTTCAAGTGCTTTTCCATTTCTTTTACAAAAGTAATTATGAGCTATCCTTCATAACAGCTTTGAGGTTTCTTTGTTACATAATTCATCTGATCCTGACAAATATGTTCATACACTCTGAAGAAGACACAGTAAAAATACCAAAATACAATGTGTAACATCTTTCAGAGGGTTTACAGAAACATCTGCTCTAAGTAATATGATTATAAGATGTCAAGGTTCGCAAATGACTGGTCACCATGTACAAAAGTTAGAGACGCAAATTTCAAGACTTCAATTTCTCTTCTATAATGTAGAAGTCAAAGATACTGTCTTAAACAATGGCTAAGTATTAAATCACAAACTTCACTTGAAAAGTTACATTAAGAACAATGACTTAAAGGTATTCAAAATAGATGAGCTATGATGGATTCAAATTGCCTGAGGCTCTGTGGGAAGAAGAACATCCGCAGTTCCTATCAGTACACATGGACTTGTAACGGAGTTAGAGGAAACACCACGCTTATGATGGGAGCCAGTTCTTTTCTAGTTTGACTTTTCTTAGTTCTGAACTCACAGTGTTCTGTGGTTTCTCCATGTTTGAATGTGAACCCAGTCATTGCTCTTTTGGGTTAATAGCAGCTAATGTTGACAACCTGCACGTTGTACTCTTTGTTTAAGGAACGAGCTAGAAGTGCAAATATTTTACATATTGGAGTTTCACCTGCTTCTCCTTTACGCAGTGAGCTGTTCACATTGATACTACTACATTCTTTAAATGCAAAGCTTAAAGAACTTTACAAGAAAAACAGCAAATCTTAATGAAACCTATGAGATAATTTACATAAGTATTTATAGAGAATGGTTATTTTGTTGTTTTATATAATCGGGGGGGGGAGTAGCAGTTATTTGGTGTGTACAAAGTTTTCAGCAAATCATGGAAAGATAGAATTCCCTGTCTTAATGTTCAGATGAGGCACACAAGAAGCAATATGGAAAGCCTCAGTGAATCTAACCATTTCATGCATTAACTTTGCAACCTCAAAACTTATTCTTAGTGAGTTTTGACTTATATCTGTAAATTACATCAATACAATAGTCAGTAAATTATTTTCAGGAAACAAAATCCTCATGATATTGAATAATTAAAACTCAATCTCATGTTCAAGAAGTAGGGCATTCTGTGCACAGTAGATGAGACTCAACAGAATGTCAGAAGACAATGGGTTATCAGACATAGTTTCACTGTTTGGAAAGGGTCTCATGGTCTGCATAAAAAATTATTGTTGGCTTGAGATGAAAACATTTCCATATAAATATATCAAGAGCAACTCATATTTCTTGTCACTATAGAGATAAAAATAGGATTTATATAAATAGTTCCCCCTTGGAGGAGTGTATTTAATCATCTCAGACATACAAAATACTATCATTTCTCTTAAACATTTTTTACCTCTTTTTTTCAGTCACTATTTTTTTAGTATTCAAATATTTTCATCAAGTAAATCATTAAGGCTTACCTTGGTCCTTAACTGAATGGTTTTCTCCATCTCTTTAGCACAGTACTATCATGCTACCAAATCAAACTTCTTTTAGTTACATGATAGACACAATGAAAGGAAAATAATGATTTAACTGCATTTTGATCAAATATGCAATGCCACTGTTCAAATGCATATCTTTTTGATTAACTGTTAATGCTAGATGATAATTACTTTAATCTTAATGGACAGATTATTGGATAAATATTGATCTTCTTGGCTAATAGAATACCTAGGAGATAAAGTTTTGTAAACAGCATTTTATTTGATTAATTCCTTTTCCTGTGTAAAATATTAAATTCATTTCCTCCTAAATATTAGATCCTTACAGCAGGTTCAGATAAATCGTATCCTGAGTTATGTCTCTGAGTAATGATTGAATGCTGAGTCATGGACTTTTGGAACATTATTTGAGAATTTATTGCCCACTAAGACTTAAAATACAAAGAGTTCCTTTTTTATGACATCTCAACATCTTTATTTGCTATGTTTTAATATCTTTTTCATTAACTATATGGTTTCTTTAAATTATTTTATTTTCAGGTTTTTAAAAATCTACTTGTTGATAGCAGTACAATTTTAGTCTAAAAACCACAAGCATTGAAACCAACTAGGTCGGCTCAGAAAAACTGTAATTGTTACAAGACCAAGTTGTGACACAAGGTGTCATTTTCTTTATGTTTAACAAAGAGGCCGAATGGTTTCTCAAGGCCATGCCAGCCCAGTTCTCTAACTGTTTGCAATTAAACTGGTTGGTAATGTCTGTTATGACAAAAATCAGACAAATTCTGCTCAAGAATAATATCAAGTAGACTTTTTGAAGAGGTAGAAAGAAATTGATTTGTGTTCAATGCTATGATTTTATGTTCCTATATTGTAATAATCCCTGGCTGCTCGGACATCTCATTCTGGAGTAAATTATTTTTTGTTTTATAGATAGTAGAGTTGGCATGGGAATGGAATTTTGACTTTTTTACTTTCGAAGTAGCCATTAAACAAAAGCTTCAAGAGATGGAGAGGTTTTTTTTTTTTATTGAGCCTAGAAACTTTGCAAAGAATAAACACTACAGGAGACCAAGTGCAGTTGTAAATATCAATTAAATATCACAATCAAATAGTTCAAATACATCTGCTCTAATATAAACCCTGAGTCAGGATCGATCGTTTGTGAGCTCCCTGCAGTAACTAGCATTGTACACATACCACAAAACCACATGAAGGTACATGATGGGCTCCGCTTCCTCCCACTACTTCCCAGGCATTTGTCCTAACATTTGTTCCTGAACTGAGTGTGTATGGATATGGTGAGTTTTATATGGGAAGTACCAGCAACACAGGGTAGCCTGAAGGGGAAAAAAAAATAACTCTTGAGAAAAGTGCATCAGGAAGCCAGTGATCATGCCCGGAGCTTTGGACTAAAATCAAATGTAGGACATCCATGAGGAACATATCAAAACCCCAAACAAATCAACTGCTGGTTTTGTGAAATGATTGTGCACTAGACACATACTGGTGTCTTTCATATCCTGTGTACTTAGCAACTGTGCTGTTATGCCCCAAAAGCAACACTGAATCTTATTTCCTAGATGCATATATTGGTAAGTCCCTGAATGTGACCCTGAAATCAGGAGTTTACTGTATACCTAAATTACAGCTTCATGCTGCATTGACCTACATTAGTTCATGCCATCCCACAAGTTTAGTGGAGGGCATCTGGAACACTGAACCATATTTTAAATACTGAGAAACTAACAGTACCTCACAAGCAGAGAGAAGTTTCTGTGTGTAGATGGGTAAAATGGGGGGGAGTGATACGTAAGGTGCATAAGGAATGTATTTTCTCAGCATGAACTGTTCTAATGAATTTGTTTATTACTCTGAGAGAAAACTCTCACATATTAGCTGAAAGTTTTGAATTTTTCCTCTTTAATCTCTTTCATAGGTTTAGCAAATGCTTTGACGTAATTCTCATGAGAAATAAATGACTTTAATCTTGTATAATTTTGGGTTTTAAATTTTTTTCCAATCTAATTTTTTTTTTTTTGTATTTTTTTTTTTTAAATTTTTATTTTGCAATACAATTCAGTTCTACATATCAGCCACAGATTCCCTTGTTCTCCCCCCTCCCGCCCCCCTCACCTTCCCCCCAGCCCGCCCCCCATTCCAATCTCCTCCAGGGCAAAGCCTTCCCCACAGACTGAGATCAACCTGGTGGACTCAGTCCAGGTAGGTCCAGTCCCCTCCTCCCATGCTGAGCCAAGGGACCCTGCATAGGCCCCAGGTTTCAAACAGCCAACTCATGCAATGAGCACAGGACCCGGTCCCACTGCCTGGATGCCTCCCAAACAGATCAGGCCAATCAACTGTCTCACCCGGATCAGGCCCTCTGAGTGGGTGAGACAGTTGATTGGCCAATCTAATTTTTATCTACTCGCCTCCTATTTAAAATATTCTGGTTATCTGATAGCTCCCTTTTGTTCCTCAGAAGGTTTAGCCTGTTCTCTTTAGGAAATAAGCTGTAATTTTACAAGGAGTAAGTCTGTAAGATCTCGTTTTGAGTGAAAATGCATACTCTCCTGACTTAAGAAATGTCACAGCTATATCTACTGATAAAATATTTCCCTAAATGTTACCACACGAAGATTATGTTTTTTCTTTCCATTTAGCAGCTTGCATTTTACAGTATAACAAAGACGTTCAGATTAGTTGTCTTCTTGACTCTCTCTGTAATGAGTAGGGTTTGTTGTTGGTTTTTTTTGGCTTGACGGGATAGTCAAGTGTTTTCAGACAGATTTATTTTTAATGAGAAAAAGTTTAGTAGTATATTTTCATTAGCTTGACATAGGCATTTTAGGCAGAACTGAGTTTACACTGAAAATCTTAATGTGAGACATGCTTATACTGGTTAACAGTAACTGAATCTTTATGAGAGAAATTTCAAGACTTTTAAAATATATTTCCTAATATTTGAAATAAAGGATTTTTACAAATATAAAAATTCATTACTTGTCAAAAACTTTCTCATCCCAATGAACTTGTTTTAAAATTCCAAATATAAATTTTCTTCCCTTTAAAAAAATCTTATTGTGGAATAAACTTTAAATACGGACACCTCAAAAGTAAGGTTAGAAAAATTCCACATAGATTCCTTCCAATGGGGTCTTAAAATGAGACAATAAAAAGCTGACGTGATTTCAAAGAAAGTTCTCTCTTGTAAAAAAAAAAAAAGCATTTGCATAGTTTTTACCACTAATGGTTTGATCATTAATCTCTTTGAAGGTCAATGCCTTTTATTAAAGGACTAGATGTTTGGTCCCTTGGAATGTATTTGTTTTTATTACGTGTGAAAGTTGTACTGTTTACAACATGCATCTGTATTTTGGTGAGCAACAAGTCCAGCTTTCCTGGAGACTCTCCAGCTCTGGTAATGAGCTCCTGAGAGGGTGGAGGAATCATCACCTGCCTGTCTAAGGACAATGGCACAGAGAGCTTGGCTAGACCTTTGGTTTCTGTGAAGTGTGATCCATCAAAACCATAGGAGCCACATGATAGCTCCAAGTCACGAAACAGACACACCACAGTACTGGAGAACCTTGAAAGACAAAGTTATGACTGTAGCTACTTAGGGATACCAATGCTACACTTGAGGTGAAGACTACTAGAAGTTTTAAAATTACCAACTAAGCATTACAGTAGGTGCCTGAACTAATGTGGACAGTAAGACATTGTAAGCTGGAAGCCTTGTTTACCAGCTACTCAACATAACTTTGTACATTTATATTCAAAATGACTTTTCATTTTGTAGCTTAGCTTAGTGTCCCAAAAAAGAAGCTTGAGGGAGGAACCTCAATGACAAAAATGCTGATTATGAAGGAAAAACTATTATCAGACAAGTGACATTAATTAGAATTTGAAGGAGTTGAACCTATGGAACTAATTTAAATATGTTCACTAAAGTTTACATAGAACTGTGTGTACAGTTGGAAATGACACATTTTACTATTTGATACAACACAGGAATAAACTATATTTAATTTTACACACATGTAGATTCTCTTATCAAATACTTATTTCTTTGCTTAAGCAAAGAATTAAAACATATTAAAACACTGTGCTCATAGATGACATGAAATATAGGACACCTTATGTAACTAAGGACTATTAGTACTCAGGTAAAATGTATTGATATGCTCAAAGTTAAAAACAAAAATAAACCAAGAGGTAAAACAAAAAGAAATTATACATCAAGTTATTCCTTATCATGGGTATATTTTAAGTGAAGAAGTCAAATGTTTTGTGTTTGTGTGTGTGTGTGTCTGATTTGATGAGCACATGATTCTAGGTCTTTCTGTGACATGGTCTTATTTGGAGGCTTTATGGTGTGGACGGTGGCCTTGGAGATGAACAGGATCCTTGACTATCAAAGCTGGTTGCCCGGCCAGGTAACTGAAAGAGAAGAATTTCAGAATATCTGATCCAATGAAGAAAAAGCATATAATGACAATCATGTCTCTCTGTGATTAGTGGATATTCAAGCACAATTTGCAAATTTCTGAAGAGAAGGTTCATGTAACCTCCACACTCTTCTGAACTCACCAAGGCAGAGAGAGAAAACACAAATATTTCCTGTAAAACACAGTGCTTGGAACATAAAAGGTACACAGAAAAATGTCCCATGGCAACTTTTATGTCTTTAGAAGAGTCCCACACTTTATGGGAGATGTTTAGTTTTTTTTTTCTATAATATGACTTACCATAGTGCAGGGTAAGAACAACAGGAAGTTGTAGACATAAGATACTTAGGACAGTTTGCATGAGAAATGACTCCCATAGGCTCACATATTTGAGGACTGTTTGGGAGGCTTATGGAACCTTTGGAAGGTATAGCCTTGTTGGGTGGGCTTTGAGGGTTTACAGCCTCAGTGCCTCTCTTCAAGTTTGTTCTGTTTCCTGTATGTGGATAAAAATGTGCTCTCTCTGCTTCCTCCTCTGGCCTCCTGGCACTGCGCTTCTTAATGATGTGGATATTCCTCGGAACCATAAGCCCAAAAGAAGCTCTTTCTTCCAGAGGTCACTTTTGGTCTTGGTGTCTTATTACAGCAACAAATTGTAACTAATTCAAGGCTGTCTTCCCTTTGCTTTGACAGGAAGGGATTTTCATCTGGGAAATTCATAAACGGAAAAGGCCAGTTTATGAGGTGGGAACCCCAAGTGATAAGAGTGATTCTCATGATCCTTACGTGTCTGTATCTTGAGAGTTTAATGGAGTTTAATTAATGAATTTGAAGTAAGTAGATTTTTCTAAATGAGGCCTTCATCTCTGCCGACCAACTTATTCAGTTCTTGAATAACTATTACTTTCTCATTTATTCTTTCTCTAACAAGAAAAATATAATTTCACTCTTAATTTTTCCTATAATGCTAAATTCAGGCTGTGCATATGTCTGTGGTCCATATAATCTGTTTGTCCACTGAATAGAGACAAAGGGGATGAGAAAAAGATATTTGTAGAGGAAAGTACATTCATCTTTTAATACCAGTTGTCCCTGATCCAGTTACTAGAAAACTATGTGTGATCTAATGCCATATTATGGCCTGAAAGGAGACTGAAAAGTGTTCTTTTATTCTTGTTCTTGATACAAACAATGCCTATGGTTCTTCAACAGACAAACAGTTCCATGTTTATATGTAATATATGTGTGTGTATATATGTATATATATATGTATATATATATATATATAGTTAATATACTTCAGACTGTATGCTTTTCTTTATAATTGTTTAAATCTTGCTCATATGCTCCCATTTCTCCTTGGACCATCTCATTGGCATGGAAGGGCACTCAGCTTCTCCAAGATCAGATATCAGAGGGACAAGTACCCAAGTCCACATCTCCATTCAGCGTGGCTCCCCATGTAGCAAAGCTTTCTTTCCCTTTCTATTCTGGAGCTTAGGGTCCATTTTCAAGCTAAAAAAATGAGACCCAGGGGAAAAAGAGCACAATTATATAACAAGCACTAAAGTGTGTTTTAGACAATACTTACCACTGAGACCAAATAAAATGTACTTTAGCAGGTATTGAGCTATCTAGCAAATACAGTTGTCTCTGCTTCTGAAAGATTTCAGGGGAATACCCTGTGTGATTGTGTACATGTGTGCATATATGGATTTTTGTGTGTATATGTGTATGTGTTTTCGTTTATGTGTATATATGTGTATGTGCGTGTCTATATGTTTCTGTAGATCTATGCCTGTGTGTATGTGTTTATGTGTCTGTGTATTGTATGCATGAGTGTGTGTCTGTGTCTGTGTGTCAGTGTATACCCATGTCTGTGTGCACATGTCTGTTTGTAGGTGGTGCTTGTCTGTGCCTATATATGTGTGTGTATGTCTCTCTGTGTGTGTGTGCATGCATCTTGTGTGTGTGTATGTGTCTATGTATGTGTGTGTCTGTGTGCATGTGTGTTTGTGTCTGTATATGTGTATATGTGTGTGGTGGTTTGAATGAAAATGGGCCCCATAGGCTCGTATATTTGAATGCTTGTTTCCAAGTGGGTGGACTGTTTAGGAAGGATTAGGAGGTGCTGCCTTGTTGGAGGAGATGTGCCACAACTTTGAGCCTTCAAAAGCCCACACCAGGTTACTCCAGTCTCTCTCTGCTGTGCTCATGGATCAGAAGTAAGCTCTCAGCTTCTGCTCCAGCACCTTGCCTGCCTGTCTGCTTGTCTCCATGCTTCCCACACCGATAAGCATAGACTAACCCTCCGAACCTGTACATAAGACCCAACTAAGTGCTTTCTTTTATAAGTTGCCTTGGTCATGGTGTCTCTTCACAGCAATAGAAAAGAAACTAAAATAACATGTGAATGTATGTATGTACGTGAGTTTATATGTCTGTGTATATATGCTCTGTAAGTATGTGGGTCTGTGTATGTGTGTGTGTCTGCGGGTCTTTATATGTGTATGTCTGTGTATGTGTGTGTGTCTGTGGGTCTCTATATGTGTATGTCTGTATGTGTGTGCTTGTCTGCTATATGTGTGTCTGTGTATGTTTGTGTCTGTATCTGTATTGTCTATATATGTGTGTGTCTGTGTCTTATGATTTACATTAAATTATGAAGTCAAGTAGAGTGTTTGGACATTTATATATAAATGGGATCTGTGATGGCAGTTTACCTCCATGGCCTGAGCATGACTTGTTCACTCAGTTTCCACAAAATGTCTTGAATAGCTCAGCCACGATCTCATTCTTGTAACTAAGCTGAGACTGAAACCCGGTCCTACTGATACATTCAGTCAGTTACAGTGCGCAGTCTCTCTCCTATTTTAAAACCAAAGCTTAGTGTACCAAACCGCAACTTACCCCTCAGAAAGGCTGTTATTATTTACTTATTTTGTGGCTATTATAAGTATTCATTTTATGGAAATTCACAAAGTCCTTCATCCTCCTGTGAACACATTATGTATCAGTTTATGTTGTGGCTCTTGAAGAGGCTCCAGCAACTGTCTTTGTTGGAAAGAAAGGCGTCCAGCCAAGCAATACTTAGTATGTCCAGTAGACTAACTCTGACTAAAAGTTCTAAGCAAAAATGGTTACTCATCCTTACTAACATAACTCAGGTGTGGACACAGCCGTTAAGACCTCATATTGAGTCAATCTGTGCAATACTGTGCTCATCATCATCACTGTAAGTTACTCCTATTGAACAGGCATCGCTAAAACTCAGAGGAGGTCAGGTCACTCACCAAAGCTTTATAATGAAAGCCACACAGCATGGCCAGGCCTTGAACGCAGCTAAGTTGGTGCCTTGATATTTTAATTTCTATATATTCTTTCTGACCAGAATTGGATAGGACATATGTGTCCCTTATACAGATGTATCAGACAGCAGTGCTTTATGAAGGATTTAAAAATGGACAGGGGCTTTAGGTAAAGTGGCTTTTTTCACAGAGAAGCAGTATCAGAGCTCAGTTCCCACTGAGTAATGAACTTAAGAAAATGGCCCCTGGTCACTGATGTAAGCCTAAGGCTATGGAAGGAAATGACACACTTCTTTCACAGGCTTACTGAATAAGAAACCCTAGACATCTAATCATTTTTTTAAATGCCCGAGGCAGACAGAACTTTGAATAGATGATGTGAGAGACTCTGAAAAAAAGTGAAAGCATTTTTTTGAAAGGTGAATAAGTGAAATGTCAAATGAAAGTTAGCAGATAAAAAATATTGAAGTAACATCAGTGTAACTGAGGGCAGAGGCAACATCCACATCCTTACCTCCAGCAAAGGGTGCCAATGTGTGATTGGTTTCCGGTGGTATGCCAACATTTCGTTCCAGTGGTCTCGCCCAAGACCCTCGGCATCTAGTCCAGTTCGACACACACCTATGACCTCATTGTGTCCCACCCTAGGATTGGTGGAATATCAAACTTTCACCATCATAATTCAAAGGTAAGTGGAATGTTCCACATTTCAGTACAATTTTTTTTTTCAGTACAATTTTTTTTTTTTTTTTTTTTTTTAGCTGAGGATCGAACCCAGGGCCTTGTGCTTGCTAGGCAAGCGCTCTACCACTGAGCTAAATCCCCAACCCCCCCTTTTTTTTTTGTTTTTTCGAGACAGGGTTTCTCTGTGTAGTTTTGCGCCTTTCCTGGAACTCACTTTGTAGACCAGGCTGGCCTCGAACTCACAGAGATCCGCCTGCCTCTGCCTCCCGAATGCTGGGATTAAAGGCGTGCGCCACCACCGCCCTTTTTCAGTACAATTTTTAACACATCATCAAGAGCAATAGATTCCACATGCTATGGCAGTCTCCAGACCCAGATTTCACTTTATATACTTTCAGTGATCCATGGCCAATCACTGTCTGAAAATACCAAATGAAAAGTTCTAGAAACAAATAACACGTCAATATTAAATAATGCTTTATACAGTATATTGCTATAATGGTCCTATTTTATCATTTGTTATTGGTAATCTCTTCTCGTGCACAATTTATAAAGTAGGCTTTATAAAGATGTGTACATGTAGGAAGATCTGTACATGTAGGAAGAACAGACTATCTGGGACTCACTACTGTTGGTTTCCATTATCTATGGAACATCATGGAACATATTCCCTACAGAGAAGAGATTGTTATGTACCAGTTTTGATTAAATGAAAATTCCTAAATAAAAATTAACTAGGCCAGGTGTGGGGCATGGCTGAGAGGTGGAGACAGGAAGATCAGAAGTTCAAGTTCATCATTACCTACAGAGAAAGTTTTGAGGCCTACAAATACACACACACACACACACACACACACACAAACACAGACAGACAGACAAAAAGGCCCACAGATAATTAACTAAATAACATCAACACACAAAATAAATGTATATTAAAACCTCACAAAGCTGTTCAGTTCTCTGCAATGCTGACAATGAAAGTGTGTGCACGGGAAACCAGCAGACCCCTGATTTTGACGATGCTGCTCTCTGGGAATGAGGCCTACTAAACCCCCACACTGTAAAGAAAATCCCACTCTTTTCTGTAACGGTGGTTAGACTATATGCCAAGAGGACAGTACTCACTTTCTTGCATAATAGTCTCTATTTTACTGACTCTAAATTATATGGGTAAGTATGCTCTTGCTGGCAATATAATTAGGTGGGGCAGGGTTGTGTTTAGTCTCACCACTATGATTTATCATTGCATAACAAAGCATACTGTTTGACGTTACTATTTTCTATTTATGCCCCATTTTTACTGCAACCAATAAAAATGATAGCTAATATTTATTTTTATTTTTAAAATTTTTGATATTAAAGTATAATTATACCATAATCTCCTTTTCTCCCTCCAGACAGTCTAATAGACTGCTCTCCACTCTCCTTCACACTCATGGCCTCTTCTTTCATTAATTGCTATTGTATGCATATATGTATATGTATATATATATATATATATATATATATATATATATATATATATATATATAAATTCCTAAATATAAGCTCTTCAGTCTGTATAATGTTACTTGCATGTGTGTTTCCAGGGCTGACCATTTGGCATTGGACAACTTATTGTTGTGCTCTTCCCTGGAGAAGACCATCTCTCCTGCTCTCTGCTTTCCTCAGTCGCCTATAGTTCTTGGTGTAGGGTTGGGGCCTAGTAGGCTCTTCTCTATCCTCTTTGGCAGATCAGCTGGTGTAGTCTGTGTTCGGCTCACATTTAGGCAGCCATGTTGGTGATATTTCATGGGTGTGGCTTCTGACATTACTAGGAGACAGTCTCCCAGCAAACTGCCTGACCCTCTGGCCCTTATGATCTTTCTACCTGCTTTTCTGCTTTGCTTCCTGAGCCTTGGGTGTGGAAGTATTCTGTAGATGTTTCCATTGGGACTGGGGGTAACTAATACATTTGAGAATCTTCTATGTAAAGATAGTTTTCCAAGAATTTTGAGTTTAATGACATAATTAATCCCAAGTCTACTACTCTGGCTCTGCATAACATTACTAACATCTCATTTCATAAACAAACAAATCAGATGCTCAGAAGAGTTCCTAGGAGTTAAAGGCAGAAGCTGGATCCCATCAGGAAAGTCAAAACAGCACCTGACAAGCAAGGCTTCTTTCTTCCTAATCTTTTCGAGACCAGGTCTTATGCAGCCTAGGCTGTCCTCGGACTTACTATGTAGCTGAGATGAGCCTCCTGCCTCTGCCTCCTGAATGTTCAGGTTACATGTCTCTGCCATCACCACTTCCTTCACAAGCTGGTTCTTGAAACAGTGTAATCTGAAAGGCTTTCTACAGAGTCACTCGGATAGGCCTCTCTAACTTTGGGAGTGATTTTAGGATGCTCCAGTACGTTTTTCTGGTCTCCTATGAAGTTTCCCAACAAGGCTATTTGGAGAAATGATTTCTATCTTCCTGATTTAGGTGGCATTAAGATCTATTGCCTTAACATCCGGTCAATGACAAGCTTAGCTGTACCTACCCAAACTCACTGCTTTGAGAAGTCAATAGGGGTAGGTGCTAAAGCAAAACAGGGCCATTCATGATAACATGCACAACATTTTTAAGATTGGAAGTGTGGGATAATTCAAGATTTTTTTTCTACCATGGAAAAGCCATCACAGGTGTTTTTCCTTTAGTATATAAACTCAAATAGATCAGAAAATCATTTATTTGTTTATTATTTCTAGGGGCTGACTTTGAGACACTGAATGGTACATTACTACCACTCCTCATAGTTCAGTGAGTGTTCTCTTAGGCATTCTAGATTCACATTCTACACAAGTGGTAGAGTTACCAACAGAGCAATGTATAAGACCATTGAGCAGATGACGGCTATGAAACTTCCAATTCCGTCATCACCCGCGTTCCACAGCATGTTAACAGTTTCCCAGTGGAGAAAGTGAATCCCAGAGACTTGCCGGCCCTCCAAGCCAGTGCACTCTAGAGCTGGGGTGAGCACCCCTTTCCTTGTGGGGTAGCCCCACTGTGAAGCCAGCTCTGGATTGCAGTATTTGTCATTCTGAAGAAAGACCTTTGAATAGTTCTTTTGCATATCATGAACTTCATACTACTTCCAGACTCACCCTTCCTTCAGCTGCAGGTGAATGTTAAATTAGACTGCTTTGGAGATGAAACCAAAACAAAACTATAACTGTAGATTCTCATGAATCATGGCCCTGTTGTTGTTTAAGTTGGATCTGCTGTAACAGTGAGTAACCTGGAAAGCAGATGTGACCCGGCTATGACAATCTGAAGAGCTGCATCGGGACAAGCAGCCTCTACCCACCTGTCATAATCCATGACCGCAATGCACAGGCTGACCTGGTCCACATTCTCTGGAGGGATGTCGAAAATGATGGCTTCATTGTACACAGGGTTGAGAGTGTTTTTCTTTGTAGTTGTTTTTCGTTTTTTAAGTCTTCGGCCCTCACACATCAAAGACACTTTGACATAAGGGTCTATGAGAAGGGAGGTAATTTTACTAAAATTAAAGCATCCAGGCTATGCACAAAACACTGTATTTCATTTTTACTAGATAAGAAAGTGTGTGTGAGCCCTTCGGCATTAATAGTTTTAACATTAAATCACTTACTTTGGGACAACAGATTCTTGATCTTATTTTGTCTCTTCCTATAGTCATAACTTTTACTTCCTTAGAATCAGATTTTAATTTGTCGGGCAAGTATGTATGTTTTAAACTCTAGAAAAATGTATCTGTATATTTCAAGGAACAAAAGGTATTTTCTTATGGGAATTGTGTATATACATGTAATAGGGCAATGCTAA
Organism: Peromyscus eremicus; assembly: GCF_949786415.1. Taxonomy (NCBI): domain Eukaryota; kingdom Metazoa; phylum Chordata; class Mammalia; order Rodentia; family Cricetidae; genus Peromyscus; species Peromyscus eremicus. Next base: position 13,606,684 of record NC_081436.1, on the reverse strand, counting down.
TATCTAACCTGCTCAGAAATACTTTTTTTTTTTAACACTTAGAAGACTATACTAAGGAAGACATTCTTTGAGTGAGCCACAGCATCTTAACAAGGAAGTAAAATCTTGTTGCCCTCTGCTTCCCCCATCACATCTCTGATGACAGGTATTCTTTGCTTCTCACAAGATCAACAGCTCCTTGGTTGACTCCTGTGCCTGCTGTGAGGTGGAAGGAGCTAATACTCCCAAACACAGACTCTTGTGAGGAAAAGCTTCATATCACCTTCAAATTTGACAACAACTCTAACACCGCTCTGCTTGGCTTAAAATGTACCATAAAAGAACAGAATAAACAATAGCTTGTTGGGTGCCATGTTGAGGTTCAACAATATATACTGACCCAAAGTTTTTCACCAAAATACATTTAATTGTCCTTCTACCTCTTTCTTCATCCTATAACTTGCAAACTTTTAAAAGGGAACAGGTAGCTCATGATGTAGCCCCCAAGTTAAGATGTCAGTGGAATATGCATAAAAAGCCTCCCCGATAATCGGTCCCTTCCCTGGCTGCCTGCTGGTTTGCATTGCCTCAACAGTCTTCAGGCAAATACTGCAGCATAAGTTTATGTTCAAAACTGTAAAAGGAAGGGAGAAGGAAGCACCGGGTGTTTCACTCCTTTGTCTAATTTCCCACAGGAGAAATTTCCCTCAAGAGTTTCTTGACATACTGTTTTTGTTAGTTTCTTTAGATGTTCCAAATTTTTACTGGAAAGGGGTCAAGAATGCAAACGCAAATGGTGAGCTTACATTTTATCTGTTTCTCTGCAGACAAGTAAAGGAAATTAATTCAATTTTACACATATCTTTGTATGGACTTCATTCACAGCTGAAAGTCTAAGGACCTTCCCTTACAAGCAGACTAGCTGGGAGAACAAAGTAAATTGGGCATTTAGATAGACTAGATCAGGAAATAAAGGGAGGAAGAAAGTAAGAAAGAAAGAAAGAAAGAAAAGAAAGAAAGGCAGAACCAAAGTTCAAAGTCAATCTATTGATAGTTTTCAAAAGATTTCACAATTTTAATGTTACCTTAAAAAGGTGATTTGTAACATTTTGATTTGTAATCTTTCTTTCTGCTTTTATTTTATCCTGTAGCAGAGAAATAATTAAAAGCCATATGGTTTTAGATATGCAAAATTAGTAGGGATGTGCCACTGACTTTGCTGTGTACTTACCCGATGACCCAGTAATGTCCATGGCCTTCAGATTTCTGCATTTGATCACCGTCAAAGTCATACGCCCAGCGGTTGGCAAATAGCAAAGGGAAAACATGATTTCGCCCAGGTCTATGCTTTCCTAGATTGGCAATTGGCAATGTTAGCAACTTCAAACAACAAACCGTGAAAGCAAAATGACATGGAATATAAGTGAAAAAAATTCACATTATTAGACTCTTATAAAGTTTGAAACAATTTCATTGAGGATTCAGATATGTTGTAACGAGATTTTTATGAATGGAATTAGTAAAAAGAGTGTATCCAAGTTGCTCACTTACCATCTGGAACTTAGCAGAGAGGACTAGACTGCTGATCCCACCCACTGCCCAGCTTAGTCTCAAGTTTGTCACAACGAACAAATGACAGCCTGACTTACTCAGAGGCGGAAGCCAGACACAGTAGGCACCTGCTAGGAAATGAGTCTTCATTTTCTCTTGCCTCTGCATCCAACCAAGCCAGAGCAGGACTTCTCTACAGTACTGACAAAGTATGTCATCTATTACTGACTCTTTTGGGGTCTACTGTGACTGTTCAAGCAACTATCTCCCACCAGGATTGAATGGCTTCTAAAACTCATCTCTCCATTAATTAAGCTTCACATATCAAAGGGATCATTTATGAAACGAAAAGCAAATTTTACACACACACACACACACACACACACACACACACACACACACACACACATAGACAGAAAGACAGAGACAGACAGACAGACAGACAGAGAATGACTATAAGCTCCAATGTGCCTGTAAAGTTCTTGATTCACAGCTCTTAGTGTGACCGTGAAGAGCTTCCCTCCCATGTGTCTTCATTTAGACAACACACTGAAAAGCCCTATACACAAACCCACATTGCTTGGCTCCTACCTCTCTACTTCATCTCCAATGTACCAACCCAGTCCTGTTATAAGCACTGTAGCCTCTTTCCCACAAATCATGTGACGCTTGCCTCTGCTTTCAAAGGCGCTGCTTGTTGGAACTTAACCCTCCCTCATGTTCAGTTGCTTGACTTCTTTTTCTTTTATTCCTGTCTCTGTGTCTGTCTGTCTGTCTGTCTGTCTCTCTCTCTCTCTGTATGTGTTTGTGTGTGTCTGTTTTTCTGCATGTCTCTTGGTCTCTCTCTGTCTCCCCCCACCCCGCCTCTCTCTCTCTGTCTCCCTCTCTTTCTCTGTGTATACTTATTGCATGTGCACTTGTGTGTTCATGCATGTAGAGGCCAGAGATTGATGTTAGGAATCATTCCTTATTGATACTACCCTAGTCTTTAAGGCAGGGTCTCTCAATCAAACCCAGAACTCACTAGCACAATATAGCTAGTTTTGCAAGCCAGCTTTCCCGGGTAATCTGGTCCCTGCCTTCCAAGGCTGGGACTTACTGGTGAACCACTACAACCACCTGCTGTTTATGTACATTCTAGGGATCTGAACTTAGGTCCTCGCACTAAAACCAATGCAAGCCCTTAAACCAATGAACTATATCCTCAGCTCTCAGCTGGTTGACTTCTCTGGGAGGTGGCTGCTTAGACACACTTAGGGAGACATCCTAAGGCAGCAGCTGCCTTGTCTTCTGCCCATGCCCTTCCCAGCTTCTTCACAGATTTCCATAACAACCACAGCATCATCTGGAATCATCTTCTAAAATCCCTCTTGGGTTTCTTTCTCTGTTGCTCATATGTAACGTCCAAGATAGCAGGGCTCCTATCTTGTTTTCGATATTCTAGAAAGGCATGGTGCATTGCTGACTGCTCGTACTTAAAAAAAAAAAAAATTGTAGTCCTGGACATTCAACCCAGGATTCAAGCATGCTAGGCAACCACTCTACCATAGCACTATAACCTTAACCATTTAGTACCATGCTCTTTGAAGGAATTAATAAATGACTTAATTACTTCGGATACAAACTGACTTGTATTAAATTTAACTTGTACACTAGAAAGGTTCCTAGCATTCTGACGTAGATTTGCGGGCTGTCACCGCATAGATGGTGAACAAGTGAAAACCGATGTGCACAATGAGAATTAAGGATTTTGCTCTAAGCGTGGAGTAGAGGGTTCGATGAAATCATTCCTAAAGAAAAAAATTTGAAGTGGAATTTAATTTGCAGAAAATAAATTCCTAACTAGTACTGAGGACCACAGAATTAGGTTCTTAAAAGTTCCTTGTTTCTTGGGGCTGGAAAAATGCCTCTAAGCACGATGACTTGAGTTCAGGCCTTCAAACACACGTCACATGCTAGAGAGCAAGAACTGACTCCAGACTCCTTCAAGTTGTGGGCTGACATCTGACTGCTGCAGTTCACGCTGGCATACACCTACCCATGCCCCCACACAAAATAAATCAGAAGTATAAAATATTTTTAAAATCCTTATTTCTCTGAAGAATGTAGTCAGAAATTTGATTGGCATCACATTCAGCATTTGGTAGTATAGCAGCCTTCGTGGAGTTGGTTCTTCTAGTCCATGAGCTTTGGAGGGCTTCCCACCTTCTTGTGTCTTTTTCTTTCTTGGATGTGTTAAAGGTTAATTGCAAAGGTCTTTCCTTCCCTGGTTGTGTGTATTCTTTCTCCCCTTTTAAATGGGAGTGTTTCCTTGATCTTTTTCTCAGCATGTTGCTCACTGGTATATTGGAAGGCTACTGACTTTTGTCTGTTAGTTTGTATCCTGCCACTTTCCTGAAAGTGTTTAGCTTTCTAAGGGTCTTTAGCATCTCTTATGTACAGAATCCCAGCATCTGCAAACAGGAATACTTGACACCCTTCTTTTCTACTTATCTCTTTCTCTTGTCTTACTGCTCACTAAGACCCAAGACTTTCAAGCACAATATCGAACAGCAGAGAAAGTGGACAGCCTTGTCTTGTTTCTGATTTTAGTGGGAATGCTTGGAGAGTTTTCTCTATTTAGTATAATGGTGGCTACAGGTTTGTAGAAACACAAAAGATCCCATAGAGTGAAAACAATCTGGAGCAAAAAGAATAATTCAGGAGCAAAATAATACTAATTTTAAGTTATGCTGTAAACTACCTCGACCAAACAAGCACCGTGAGATCGGTGAGTAGAATAAAGGACCTGGATAAGACCCCGCAGCAACAGCCACATTATGGCAACAATACATAGTGGAAAAGAAGCCTCTTTAACTAATGGTTCTGAGAAGAAACTGGATATGTACATCCAGAAGAACGAAACGAAATCCCTATTTCTTATCCTGTATATGATCAAATCCAAACAGATCAAAGACTGTAAACTCTGAAACTGTTAGAGAAAACAGTGGGGAGAACATTTCAAGATATTGGCACTGGAGAATTTTCTGAATAGAAATCCAGTCAATTGGGGAATAAGACAAATGAGACCTTATCACATTAAAAAACCTTCAGCACAGCAGAGGAAACACTTGAGTGAAGAGACAGCATATGAGAGTGGGAGAAATCTATGTTGCTTGCATATCAGATGGAGGATTAATGTCTAGAATATACAATGAATGCAAAAACTAAATAATAAAGCAAAGAACCCAATTAGTAGTTATGCGAGTAAAACAAGCAGGAAGCTTTCAAAAGAGAAATGGTCAGCATACATATAAAAAGATGCTCAACTTCACAAGCCGTCAGAGAAACACAAATTAAGGGCTAAGGAGATAGCTCAGTGGAGAAAGCACTTTCCAGAAAAGCATAAGGTTTTGAGTTCAGATCCATAGAACCATGGAAAGCTGGGCATAATGGTATGCATTTGCCATCTCAGTGTTCTGACAATGCCAAGAGGTGAAGTTGGAATATGACGCCTGGGAACGTACAGGCTAGCTATTCTATACACGGGCACAAACAAGAGACCCTGTCTCAAGGTGGAAGGCAAGGACCAACACCCAAGATTGTCCTCTGATATCCACACATGTACCATCGCACATGGGCACCTGCATTAACACATGAGAATGAACACGCACACACACACACACACACACACACTCACACACACACACACACACACACACACACACACACACACACGCACACATACACACAATCTTGATTCTCTATCTCTCCCAAGTCAGAATTGCAGTCAGTATGAAACCAAATAACAGCCAATGTTGTCATTCATTTTTACACCTTGACAGTGAATGGCACATTATCTTCCACATAATAAATGTTGTGTACCAAAAACCTGTTGCCAACATCATGCTCTGTGGAGAAGACTTCAAAGCATTCCCACTAAGATCAGAAATAAGACAAGGTTGCACATCCTCTTTATTCCTACTCAATATAGGGCTTGAAGTCTTATCTGGAACAATAAAACAGAAGGAGGAAATAAAAGGGATGTAAATAAGAAGAGAAGTCAAAGTCCTTCCATTTGTAGACAACATGATCTTATACATAAGAGACCCTAAGGATTCTACCAAAAGTCTCTGAGAACTAAAAAAACAGCTTCAGATAAGGAAGAACACAAAATTAACACACAAAAATCAGTAGCCTTCCTTCATATTAATGACAGTGTACTGAAAAAAAAAAATCAGTGAAACAATCCCATTCAAAATAGCCACTAAAACAATTAAATAACTGGTAATAAGTCTAACAAAGGAAATGAAAGACTTCTTGTTGTAGGATGATCTTTTTATACACTGTAAAGATACGTCTCTGCCTAAAGTGCCTGCTGATCGGTTTTATAAAAAGCTGAATGGCCAATAGCTAGGCAGGAGAGGATAAGCGGGACTTCCGGGCAGACAGAGGTACTGGGAGGAGGAATCTAGGTATGCGGATTTTGCCAGCAAACTCACTGCAAGTCAGATGTCCTGTGTGGAAGAAAAGTAAAGAGCCACATGGCAGAACATAGATTAAAAACTAGGGGTTAATTAAATTATAAGAGCTGGTTGGAAACAAGCCTAAGCTTTCATAATGAATAATAAGTCTCTGTGTCATTATTTGTGGGCTGGTGGTACAAAGCAAGTATGATGAAAAAGCTTTCTATAACAAACTTTTATAAATAACTTCCATAACAAAGCTTTTAGACACCAAAGAAAGAAATTGGGGAAGACACTAAGAGGTGGAAAATCCTTCCTTACTCATGGATGGGAAGATTCAAAACAGTGAAAATAGCCATTCTACTAAAAGTAATCTATATATTCAAAGAAATCACAATCAAGATCCCAGGGACACACTTCATAGACACACACACACACACACACACACACACACACACACACACCTCTTAACACATGTATGGATGCAAAAAAAAGACCAACAATAGCTAAAGTAGTCATTTGCAAAAATAGTATTATGTCAGGTAGCACTGTACCAGATTTTAAGTTATATGCACAGAGCCACAGGAATAAAAACAGCATGATCCTGGCAGCAAAAAAAAAAACAAAAAACCAAGAAACCAAAAACACATAAAACACATGGATCAGTGAAATCAAATAGAGGAAGCAGATATATGTACAAATAAAACTACTTGTTTTTTTGTTTTTTGTTTTTTGGGGGTTTATTTTATTTTATTTTATTTTTATTTTTTTCAAAGAATCCAAAAATATACATTAAAGGACAGAGAGTATTTTCAATGAATGGTGCTAGAAACTTGGACATTAACAGGTAGAAGAATGAAACTACAATCATATTATCTTGCCCTGCACAAGACTTAATTCCGTACATGAATTAAAGATCTTATAAAGTCCAGATACCTCAGAATTGTTAAAGGCAAAAATAGGGATTACAATGTATATGCTAGGTCCCAAAGTGGGCTCCCAACTCCCAGAAATGGCAGTGCCATGGCAATGTCCTAAACGACAGTGTGGGCTCAGTTCAGGCTGGACTCTCACCAGGTAAACAGAAGGATGGCTGCCTAAAACCAGCATTTCTTAGAAACCTTGACAAGTGGGTTTCTATTGGTCCGGAAAAGTCGTTACTTCCCTTATCTGTCCCCTACAGCCAACTACCTCCAGAATGGGCATCTAGTTCCCTTTTAACTCAAAGCCTTCAACAGATCAAAGCCCCATGCTAGTTCTCAGGCTGTTCCAGCTAACTTGCCTACCTCCTGCTGCAGCATGACCCCTTATAACTGTCAAGAATCTCCCTATCATTTTTTTTTTCTCTCTGAATCCCAAGAGATAGCCCTGGCAGTTTGAATAAACTTTTCCTTTCCACCCATGGAGGGGTCTAGCTAGTGATTTCACTGTAGCCTTGATTGCAATATAAATATAGGTAATGATTTTCTAAACAGGATTCCAGTAACATGGGAAGTAAGACCAATGCTTGACACATGGAACTTCATCAAACTAAAAAGCTTCTCTACAGCAAAGGGAACTGTTAAGGGAGCGAATGAAATGGGAAAAAAATCTTTTCCAGCTAGTTATATATATCTAATGCAGGATTAATAACTAGAATACACAAGAAATTCAAAAAACTAAATGCAAAGAAAACAACTGGACTGAAAAATGGGATTTTGGACTGAGCAGGAAGTTCTCAACAGAAGAATCACAAATGGTTAGGAAACATTAAAAAAGTAGTCAACATTCTTAGGGGAAATGCAGACTAAAACTAGTCTAAGATTATATCTGATTCAAGGGTACTAATGATAACAAATGTTGGCATGGATATGGGCAAAAGAGAACTTTATACACTGTTAGTGGAAATGCAAACTGCTACAGTCTCTTTGGAAAGCAATCTGGAGGTTTCCCCAAAGACTGTAAGTGAATCTACCACATGGCTCAGCTGCACTAGTCCTTGGCATATACCCAATGACTCTATATCTTTTTGTTGTTGTTGTTGCTGGTTTTTTTTTGTTTTTGTTTTTTTGGGACAGGGTTTCTCTGTGCAGCTTTGTGCCTTTCCTGGAGGAAAACTCACTCTATAGTCAAGGTTGGCCTCGAACTCACAGAGATCCACCTGTCTCTGCCTCCCAAGTGCTGGGATTAAAGGCGTGTGCCATCACCACCTGGCTATGACTCTATATCTTAATACAGAGATATTTACTTTAGTGTATCAATGTTTATTGCCACTCTATTCACAATAGACAGGAAATAGAATCAGCTCAGATGTCCAGATTAATAGAGAATGGAAATGTGACAAATATACACAGTGGAATTTTATTCACTTTTAAAGAAAAAATGAAACAAAAAATTATACTGAATGAGGTGAACTGCCTTCAGAAACAAAAATGCTCATGTTCTCTCTTCTATTCAGATCCTAGACTTGATTCTTCAACTGTGGGTGTTTAACTTGGAGTTCCTCTCAAAGCCAGGACACTAGAATAGAGATGACAGTTCTAGAGGTGTCTTGCCTTAAAGGAAGTCAGTGGTAGCACATAGTTGAAATAGCACATAGATAAAATGAAGGAGAGGAGACAGTAAATTGGATACAGAAAGATTCAAACAGGGAGAGGGCTGGGAAGATGAGGATGTAGGGTAATGAGGTAAGGAGTAATTAAAATGAAATGAGTATTAAAAATTAACTGACATGATCAGGAGCATTCAGGATGGTATGGCAGGAAGGTCCTGTGAAGGCTGTTCAGGGAGAAAAATCATGAATAGTCTTAGCCAGCTGTGAACCCTGGCAGCCCTTAGGTGACATAGTGGCATTAAGTCATGGGGATAATCAACATAATTTTTAAAATTAAATTTAAAGCCTGCTCCACAAGAAGGAATGCATCTTTGGTACTGTAATTCCTGGCTGGGGAAGCCATAGTCCCAAGGGAAGAACCTACTACTAATATTTTGTTACATGAACACAAGAGTGCCTTTTAGAGGCACATGCTCTTGGCTCCATCTTTAGGCAGGGACCCTAGAATTGTGCTACCAACTTCACTCATCCCCAGGACCCAAGTGCAGCCCCTCTCCAGGTAAGAGACCAGGACCCACACTAAGAATTCTCCCCAACCTCATGACCTGCCCGAGGACCATGTGTCTTGTGCTGCCTTCTTGCTTCCCTTCAGGTAGAGACCCCAGACTCCTGCTTCCAACTCAATGCATCCTCACTGAACACTCTTGGCATGGACTTATTATTTTAGTTAGTCATGTTTATATTTATGCCTTATACCATAGATTGGTGCAGTTCTTGCCTCTCATCAGAGAAACTTCTTATTGTAATGGACAGAGGTTACTACAAAGACCCACAACTGGACAAAATACAGAGAATAATTGAGTGTAAAGTGCCAGTCCTAAATGGAACATCTGCATCTTACTCCTTGCTTCAAAGGCTCCAGGACCATCTTGGAAGAGGTGGTTAAAAAATCTTTAAGATTTTTTAGATAAAATCTTTAAGATTTTTATCTTTAAGATATATTATGTGAGAAAAAATATATCTTGTATAAAAGGAAAAAATGAAAAGAGATGAGAGATAGAGAGGACTGTAATAGTTGGGAAGGGAAGGGGGAGTATATGGAGAAGGGGAAGTGTTCAGGAGGAGTAGAAGAGGGTAAATGGCTGAAGGTATGCTCAAAATACAGTGTATATATGTATGACATTGTCAAAGAATAAGTAGTTTGATAGCTATTCTTGGTTATCTGGAGTTAACTAAAATTTAAGCAGCTGGATACACCTGTGAGGGATTTTTCTTAATTGAATTACTTGAAGTGGGAAGACCCACCCTAAATTTGTATCTTTTAGGTAAGAAAATCCGCCTTAAATCTGGGCCATACCTCTGGTGGCATCCTGTATAAAGGGCATGGAAGATGGAAGCTCTTGCTCTTTGCCCGCTTGCTCTCACTCTCTCTGGCAAATTAATTTCAATATTAGAGCCTTCTTCAGGAATGTGAAGACCACCTGGGACACCTATCCTCATGGACTGAACAACCACTGGATTCTTGACCTTTTCATTGGGAGACAGGCATTGTTGAAATAGAAGTCTTTCCATCCATTCAGACATTCTGGAGTCTGTTGGATGCTGGTTCACAATTTAGACTGATTCCAGGAGACTCAAAGATGCATTGAAGCCCTCCAGTTAAAGTAGGGGCCTATGGAGGTCAGGTGATTAATGGAGTTTTGGCTGATGTCCGACTCACAGTAGGCCCAGTGAGTCCCTGAAATCATCCTGCAGTTATTTCTCCAGTTCCAGAATGTGTAATTGGGAAAGATAAACTTAGAAGTTGGCAAAATTCCCACATTGATTCCCTAACCTGTGGAGTTAGGGCTATTATGAATGAAAAGGCCAAATGGAAGTCTTTTGAGTTGCCAGAGAAAATAGTGAATCAAAGACAACACCACATTGCTGTGGGATGTCCAGTATACTGTAAATATATGTTGCTATGATTGATTGATAAATAAAATGCTGATTGGTCAGTAGCCAGGCAGGAAGTATAGGCGGGACTAGCAGAGAGGAGAACTGGGGGAACAGGATGGCGGAGTGAGAGAGAAATGCGGCCAGCCACCGTGAGGAGAAGCATGATGTAAGACACTGGTAAGCCACGAGCCACATGGCAAGGTATAGTGCTGTGGGATGTTCTGTATGGCAAATGTGTTGCTAATTAGTCAATAAATAAAACACTGATTGGCCATTGGCTAGGCAGGAAGTGTAGGCGGGACAAGGAGGAGAATAAAGCTGGGAAGTGGAAGGCTGAGTCAGAGAGACACTGCCAGCCGCCATGATGAGAAACAGTATGTGAAGATGCCGGTAAGCCACGAGCCATGTGGCAAGGTATAGATTAAAGGAAATGGATTAATTTAAGCTGAAAGAACAGTTAGCAAGAAGCCTGCCACGGCCATACAGTTTGTAACCAATATAAGTCTCTGTGTTTACTTGGTTGGGTCTGAGTGGCTGTGGGACTGGCAGGTGAGAGAGATTTGCCCTGACTGTGGGCAAGGCAGGAAAACTCAAGCTACAGTATAGCTTTATGGAAATGGGTTAATTTAAGATATAAGAACAGATAGCAAGAAGCCTGCCATGACCATTCAGTTTATAAGTAATGTAAGAGTCTGAGTGATTATTTTATAACTGGGCTGCGGTACTGTGGGGCCTTGGAGGGACCCAGAGAGAAACTCTCCAGTTACACCACATCCCAGGAGGAATTACAGAAATTCGTGCAACCATCAAGGACTTGAAATATGCAGGGGTGGTACTTCACATCCCATCTCCCTTGAACTCTTCTATCTGGCCAGTGCAGAAGATGGATGAATTATGGAGAATGACAGTTGACAATGAAATCATGAATCAAGTAGTGACTCCAATTACAGCTGCTGCACCAGATGACAGTGCATTCCTCACTTGAGTGTGTTACTCTGCCTCATGTATGAAGTGACTGGGAAAGCTGCTAGCTTTGAGTGGAACAGAAGAAGGCTCTTCAAAAGTTTCAGGCTGCTGTGTAGGCTGCTTTACCACTTGGACCACATGATTCATCAGACCCAGTGGTACTTGAGGTGTCAGTGGCAGCTAGGGATGCTGTCTGGAGTCTTTGGCAGGCTCCTCTAGGTAAATCAGAGGAGATCTTTGGGATTTTGGAGCAAGACTCTACTGTCATCTGCAAACAACAATTCTCCCTTTGAGAGACAGCTCTTGTCCCGCTATTGGGTCTTAGTTGAAACTGAATGTTTGACAATAGGTCAGCAAGGTGCCATGAGGCCATCAAGAGCTGTGAGTCATAATCTGGGTACTATATGACCTACCATACCATAGAGTAGGACACACACAACAGCCATCTATTAGCAATTGGAAGTGGTATATATGTGATCAGGCCTGGGAAGGTCCTAAAGAGACAACCAAGTTATAAGAAGAAGTTGCCCAAATGCTTTCTATGGTTTCTACTCCTGTTACAATGCTGTCTGCTTCCAAGCACGCATCTGTAGCCTCAGGGGTTATTCCATATGATCAGTTGACTGGGGAAGATAAGACTAGAGCATGGTTTACCAATGGTTCTGCACATTATACAGGTGCCACTCGGAAGTGGACAGCTATAACATTATAACCCCTTTCTGGGACAAGCCTGAAAGATACTATCAAAGGAAAATCTTCACAGTGGGCAGAACTTCAGGCAGTAACCACGGTCTTACATTTTGTCTGGAAGAAGAACTGGTCAGATGTGTGATAGTTCACTTACTGATTACCTGTAGCCAAAGGATTGGCTGGATGGCCAGGGACTTGGAAAGGCCATGGTTGAAAAATTGGTGAGAAAGACATCTGGGGAAGAAGTATATGGATAGATTTCTTCAAATGAGTGAAGAATATGAAGATTCTTGTGTCCCATGTAAATGCTCATCAAAAGGTAACTTCAACTGAGGAGGAATTCAATAATCAAGTAGAAAGGATGACCAGTTCTGTGGACAGTCAGCCTATTTCCCTGGCCATCCCTGTCATTGCTTAATAGCCCCATGAACAAAGTGACCATGGTGGCAGGAACGGAGGTTATGCATGGACTTGACCACATGGACTGCCACTCACCAAGCTGACCTGGCTACAGCTGCTGCTGAGTGTTAGATAGGCTAACAGCAGAGACCAACACTGAGACTCTGATATGACACCCTTTCCCAGGGTGACCGCTCAGTGACTTGGTGGCAGGTTGACTACATTGGACCCCTTCTTCTGTGGAAAGGACAACGATTTGTCCTTATTGGAGTAGATACTCATTCTGGTCATGGATTGGCCTTTCCTGCATGTAATGCTTCTGCCAAAACTACCGTCTGTGGGCTTACAGAATCCCTTATCCACTGTCATGGTATTCCACACAGTATTGCTTCTGATCAAAGAATTCACTTCACTGTCAAAGACGTGTGACAGTGAGTGTACCATGATCACAGTATCCACTGGTAATAACATGTTCCCCATCATCCCGAAGTAGAAGACCTGATATAACAATGGAGTGGCCTTTTGAAGATAAAATTACAGGGTCAATTAGATAGCAGAAGCCTGGGTAGGGACCAGGGTTATCTAGAAGGTGGTATATGTTTTGAATCAGCATCCAATCCAATATATGGTATGGTTTCTTCCATAGTCAGGATCCATGGGTACAGAAATCAAGGGGTGGAAAAGGAAAGAGTTCCACTCACTATCACCCCTAGTGACCCACTAGAAAACTTTTTGCTTCTTGTTCCCACAGCCATAAGTTATTCTGGCCTATATCAGGGAGCACTCCTGCCAGGAGACACAATAAACATTGAACTAGAAGCTTGGACTTCTCCCTGACTACTTGGGGCTTTTGGTGCCTTTAAACCAACAGGCTAATAAGGGAATAACAGTGTTAGGAGGGGTAAATGATCCAGATTACTGAAGGGAAATTGCTTCTCCACAATGGAGGTAAGAAAGATTATGCATGGGGGTTTGAGATCCTTTGAGCGTTTCTTGGTGCTACCATGTCTTGTGATTAAAATCAACGAGGAACTACAATGACCCAATCCAGGCAGCCATTGTTGTAATAGTTGGATCATAACCTGTAAAGTACTCTAATAAATCCTGTTGTGGAATATTAGTTTAAGATGTGCTATATTTGTTTATGCTGTAGAATATTTTTTTAGTGATGCAAAGATGTGTTGCATTCTTTTATGTTGCATTTGTTTAACTCTGTCTGTAAAACTGTGCTACTTTGCTTGTCTGAAAAACCTGATTGGTCTAATGAAGAGCAGAATGGCCAATAGGTAGGCAGAGGAAGGATAGGCAGGGCTGCCAGACAGAGAGAATAAATAAGAGGAGAAATCTAGGCTTGAGAGAAGAAGAAGAGTGAGGAGTAAAAAAAGAAGGAGAGAGGATGCCAGGGGCCAGCCACCCAGCTACACAACTAGCCACAGAGTGAGAAGTAAAGAAAGAAATATAGAATAGAAAAAGATAAAATTCCAGAGGCAAAAGGTAGATGGGATAATTTAAGTTAAGAAAAGATGGCTAGAAATAAGCCAAGCTAAGGCTGGGCATTCATAAATAAGAATAAGTCTCCATATATTTATTTAGGAGCTCGATGGCAGGCCCCTCAAAAAGTAAAAAAAGCCAACTAAAAAAAATCCCCCATACACACACACACACACACACACACACACACACACACACACACACACACACACATTCTACCAGCTCTGTCTCTCTAGGCAACCATGACTAATACAAATATATCTGAAAAATAAATGATAAAAATTACAAAACCAGAATCATCTAAACAGTTTTATGAATAAACAATCACATGTCTAACTGATCATGTTCTTTTCTTTCATCACACAATCTATTAATTTTTCTACTTACTGGCTGGTGAATCTCATCATTCAACGATTCATTTCATGGTTTCAAAAACAATATAATTTGGCTAACTGTCATTGACAGGTAAACATAGACACGAAACTGTTGAATTGGTCAAAGCACCCAGTGGAGTATGCAGAAAGCAAAACACACAATGAGTGTGCAGCTTCCGGAGGCTCTGAGCCACCATAGTGAAGCTCATGTCTTATGTCACAGAGTCCTACTTAAATGCTTACACTGCATATGGTGAGGCATTTTAAGGGCAAATGAAAGGATGTAGTGGTAAAAATGATGTGGTGTGTCTGCACAGCAATGCCACACAAGTTGAATCTCCTAAGAAAGGATGTTTTTTGTTCAAGAAGCCTAGATATGAATGAATAAAAGGCACAGTTATCTAGGAGACCATCATGGCTACAGTCATGAGAGATGAATCTAATGAAGGTGAACAGCCATATGGCCTTAAGCAGAGTTCCACAACATAGATGACCTAACACAGACCTGTGCATGCAGCTGTGATGTTCTGAGCTATCCTGTGCACTAACTGAGCACCATGCCCTGGCGCTCCTATGTTGCTAGCCCACCACAATAAGCAGGAGGAGTTCCAATTACTGTCTCGTAGCGCTGTGGCTTCTAAAGCCCCATTTAAGCCCTACCATGTGGTGCGCAGTAAATAACCCCGAGTCAAGTTGAAAGGGCTTTAAACATTCAGTGTAAATACAGGAAATGTACATTACAGTTCTTCTCCCCGAGGAGGCCACAACTTCTTGTTAAAATACTTATTTATTGTTACTTTAGAGAAAATTCTAACAAGAATGTTTATCTGCCACGTCAGTCTACCAGAGGTGAAAACTCACTTGAAATCTAAGGAGACAATTAACAGTAGAAATAAAAATAGTTGTAAAGAAATAAAAAGTACCTATAAAGACACAATGTAGATAAAAAGAAGCAAATGTTCTAAAAATAACAATAATCTTGAGTCATTTTGGATATGGTAATGAAGAAGGGGAAATAACCCTAAATACACAGCAATTTATGTTCTTATCATTTTACAAGAAGGGTAAACAGAAATTAACATTAACTGATGACCTGTGTCATCAAGATAAGGAAGTGCATTTTGTGTATTTTACGTACGTAGAGAATTATGCACCATTGTTGCAATTACTGTTCTCTAAAGCGCTTAAAATAGGCTGACTTCTGAGGGATGCCCGAAAATTTGCTCATGCTGTGTCACTCTCTGCAATATTATTGTAAGAGTTCCCCTTCTTAGAACTTTACAAACTCTTGTATCTCTGGGAAAACAACTATTTGAAAACCTACTGGAAAGTCTAATACTTGGCATTCCATAACTTTTCTTCCAAAGAGTATCTTTAACCAATTTAATCCATGCACACGCTAACTTAGTGAAGTGTTTACTGGGACAGTACTCTAAGAACATAGTTGGGAAGTGAAGGGTATGAAGAAGGGTAACAATGATGCAGATTTGTGCACTTGATTTCTTTGTCTTGGTTGCACCGTCATTTTATGCAGGTGTAACAAATTAAAGTGATGAGACGTCACAAAGAGTAAAAATTATATTACATATATATATATGTATTGTGATAAGTATTCAAAAATAAGCATGATTAGTACACATGGGAAAAAGAAATGTCATGATATTCAGTGAGGCTTAGGATAGGCAGCTGATGGCTTCTAAGGAAGCCAGAAACCAGAGATGTTAGTGAGCTGAAAGAGTAGGAACTTGGCAAAGTGGAAAGAAATGATGGAGATGAAACTGTAAATCTTCAGGATGAGTGAGATTGGCCAATCACAATTTGCCATCTGAGGATAAGGACCTGTGTTCAAGACCCAGCACCTAAAACATCCATGCAAAAGTTTGGTGGGGCAGTGCACCACTGTAATCCCAGTTTCAGGGAAATAAAGACAAGGGTATCTCTAGAGCTCACCGGCCAGACAGTGTTCCTAAACTGTTGAGCTCTAGCTTTAGGGAGTGACACTGTCTCAAAAATATCGTGGAGAATGATTGAAGAGGTTACCTGCCTCAAACTGTGGCCTTTCATGCATGCTAACACATATGCATGTCCATCCACACACGTATGAATATGTACACAGATATTAACAAAACCGTACATCTTCCATGTATTAATTCCCAAACATAAAGCAAAAAAAATTGATCTCCTTAAACTTGAGTTTAGTTGGAAGTAAAATGGGAATAACTTTTACCTTACAAGGTCAAGCAAGCACTTTATGTAAACAGATACAATAACAATAGCAATACTATTTGCAATACATCTTTATCTTTTGTGACCTAGGTTTGGAGGAAAAAGAGAGAAGAGGGAAATTAAGTGAAACAGGGATGGGGGTTGTTGGCTGAGAAAAAGTCTCTGAATTCAGGGATATATTAGGAAGTAGACTAATGAAGACTTATTGAAAAAAAAAACTTCAAAAAGCCACTGGTTGCTATGGTTACAGCAGTCATCACTTCTACTTAGCACCCTAAATGTAGCCTGCCTGCCACATTTCCTTGAGGATAAGAAAACAAATGGGTTTCTGTAGTAGACTGCTAAAAGCAAGACGTGTTACTAAGTAGATCAAGTGAGCGCCTTCATCAAATTACTAGTCCTTTGTCCACGTTCAAGAAAACGTATTTATAGTGAAAATCAGAATGGTGTACTGCATTCAAAGAACCATAAAATTCTTATTATGTTTTTATTAACACACCTCATGGAATTTAATCTTGACCAATCCACCTACCCTTACTTGGCCTCTTTGTCCTTGGTATAAAATGGAGGTGTTCAGTGAGGTGAAATAATTTGTTTTCAAGCTCAATGTTTATAACTGCAAGCACTAGTAAAAAACGAGGCCCACGGAGGATGTCTAGTTGAAGCATGTTCAAGAATGTCTGAACCTGGGGTTGGAGAGATGGCTCACCACGCAAGAGAAGTGGTTACTCTTCCAGAGGATCAGGGTTCAATTCCCATCACCCACCAGTATCTCACAATTGCCCGCAATGCCAGTCTCAAAAGATTTCACACCCTGTTCTGACCACCCACAGATACCAGGCGTGCACAGACAAATACGCAGGCAAAAAAGCTGTACACATAAATACATTAAAATAAAAACAGTAATCTCAGAGTAAGAGTTTCAGGCTTGTTTGCTACAGTGGATGGAGAATCAGAAAAGCCTGCAAAGGATCAATTGGCATTAATAGCACAAATTTAAGAGAAGAAAAAGTGGTCACAAAACATAGATATTGCTTCAATTGCTAGAAAATGTGCCTGATGAGAGAGGCAGTAATCCTCAAATCAGTCAGCATTTAGGTTCATTAAGTGGAAATTAATGAGGAAAGCCATAAAGGTTAAATGGATGTACAGTGTTATTTAGATTGCGTGTGTATAGTTAGGATGTCTGGAAGGAATAAGGACATTCTAAAGAGACCAGGTGTTCCTCCTCGTTCTAACATTCGGGACTATTGAAACAAGGCACCCAGGGACTTGGGATTTATCTCCAAGAAATCTCATGCTGGGAAAAGGGAAATGTTGAATCCTGGTGCCCTCCAGAGAGCGGAAGCTCACCTTCTGAAAGGAGATGTCACACGTTAACAACAACTTTTTATTTATTTATTTATTTTGAGACAAAGTTTCTCTGTGTAGCTTTGCGCCTTTCCTGGAACTCATTTGGTAGCCCAGGCTGGACTTGAACTCACAGAGATCAGCCTGCCTCTGCCTCCTGAGTGCTGGGATTAAAGGTGTGAGCCACCACCGCCCGGCAACAACAACTTTTAAGATTGCCTGGCAGGGGAGACAGATTGGGTCAATGTTGGGCAAGACTACGTAGTGATACATCTGTCTCTTCCTTCAATTTAAAATTTACCCTCATGTCAGAACCCTGAAGATGGACTTGGCCAAGGGAGGGGAGGAGTGTAGTGATGGTGTCACTGGATGTTTTTATCCCTTTCCCCAGTGTGACCACCTTGAATCTGCCTTTACTGCTTTTTTATTATAGCCTGTTTGCTTAGTTGGTTTACTATGTATAGCTGGCCAAATATGGCTTACTAGGGTCATCCAGTTACGGGCTCTGACCTTCAACAACTCCAGTAACTCTGGGTTCTGCTAAAATCCTCAAAGGGATGTGGTGTGTGTCTTACAGAGATCTTACAATATAAAGTCCAAACTTCATATCAGGACACACACAGGTCCCTGAAGGTTTGGCTTATTATTATTATTATTATCATTACGAATTCCTTATTTTTTCTCTCACAACCCCCAAACTCTGATTCCAACCATATCAAATACCTTATCAGTCTTTAAAGATTTGTTCATCCATCACCATGCTCACATTTACTGAGAACACCCCCAAACACCAGGCACTTGGCTAGTCATGGTGACACAAGTGAGCAAGATAAATGCTGTCTCCCAAGGTTCTTACAGCTGATTCTGAACAAGTATCTTGACCTTTCAAAATGTCACACAATTAATTAGGGGACAACACAGAATAAAAACACAGGTCTTTATCATCTTAAAGCATCTTAGGGGCTTGTGGTTTAAATAATAGAACGGCGATTAAAAAAAAAAAACAACCTATCTAATTCTTGCCAATGTTTCTAGTTTTCAAAGCAGGGTGGCAAATAATCTGAGGGAAAGCTAAAGTAGATTGCCACGGTGAAAGCCTCCACAGAGCCTCTGAAATGGGAGGATGGACAAGGACCAGGCTGTGCAGCAAGCATTTCCAGGGCAACGTCTTTCAATGCAATTGGACATTGATAACACTAGCTGTATTTTAAATGGCCTGTCCTCTGAAGCTCCTAATGAACTTGGATTTTCTGGGGTTTGGTGGTGGTTGCTTGTTTTCCTGGTGTGTGAGACAGGGTCTCAGTCTGTTCTCTCTGTAGCAAAGGATGCCCTCGGACTGCTGATCCTTCTGCCTCTATTTCTCAGCTGGGATTACAGGTGTGTGCCCCTACACTCAGTTATGCTGGAAATTAAATTTCAGGCTTTGCATACAAAGCAAACACCCAGCCAACTGAACTTTATCTCAACTTTAATTTTCTCTGCTGTCAAGATGAGTTCCAATTTTCACAGCTAATACAAATTAGTGGGAGGAAGGAGATTTTGCTAACCTGCAGTCTGTGCCAGTAATACTGCCTACTGGTCTCCTGGTTAAGCAATGAGACCAACACCCCAGTCACCAACCTTTCACCACAAAGGAAACTGGAATGTAGTCATTTTGAAAATTGTATCAGTGAGTATATTATCTCATAGTTAAAGTCTAGAAGAAAATTCATTAATAGCAAAATTTAAAAAATGGCATCATTGGATATGATCTAAAAATGGACCCTGTGATCAATCGAGTACAACTGAAAGTAAAATGAAGAATATAGCACCAGAAATGAGAAAATCTGTTTAAAAAGATTTAAGTACTCAAAAAAATTTAATAATAAATGCTATAATGTATTTATTTATATTCAACTGGAAGATCAGTGGGAGCATTCAGTACTCCAAATGACTGGCACTAGGAACAAGATACTCCTTTTAACTTTTCAGGTCAAGGTCAACTCTTTTTCATAATACTTGGCAAATACTGAGTTAGAAAATGAATGTTAAGAAGTAGTTGTGGTGATGTATTGTGTACCCTAATAACAGGGAACAGAACAAGCCACTAGATTAAACATAGAAGCCAGGCAGTGGTGACATACACCTTTAATCCCAGCACTTGAGATCTCACACCTTTAATCCCAGCACTATGTGGGACATCACACGCCGTCAACCCCAACAATAGGAAGTAAGTAACATGGTGGGTGGAGAAAGGCACATAAGGTGTGAGGAGACAGGAACTAAAGCTTTTTGGCTGAGGAAGCTCATTCGGCTAGAGGCCTATCAGCTGAGGGCTTTTCAGTTGAGGAGTTGGTGAGGTAAGAGGTGGTAGCTGTGGCTCGTTCCTTTGTCTCTCTTATCTTTCAACATTTACCCCAATATCTGGTTCTGAGTTTTTTATTGAAAGACCATTTAGCAATTCATGTTACATCTGGTACCCATTGTTATTTTAGACAAAAAAAGGGGAAATGTGGTGATATATTGTGTATCAAATAAAGCTTGCCTGAAGATCAGAGGACAGAACAAGCCACTAGATTAAACATAGAAGCCAGGCAGTGGTGGCACACACCTTTAATCCTAACACTCAGGAGGTAGAGCTCTGTCTGGATCTCTGTGAGTTCAAAGTCACCCTGGACTACATGAGATTGACTCAGTCTAGGAGAGAAACAGAGCCAGCCAGTGGTGGCACACACCTTTAATCCCAGTACTTGGGAGTCGCACGCCTTTAATCCTAGCACTAGAGAGGTTGAGACAGGAAGTGATATGGAGGGTGGAGAAAGGTATATAGGCATGAGGAGACAGGAACTAAAAGGCTTTTCAGCAGAAGCATCCCTTTCAGCTAGAGAGTTTTTCAGGCTGAAGAGTTGGTGAGGTAAGAGGTGGTGGCTGTGGCTTGTTTCTTTGTCTCTCTGATCTTTCAGCATCTACCCAAATATCTGGCTCTGGGTTTTTTTTTTTTTTATTCAAAGACCATTTAGCAATTTGTGTTACAAGAAGTAATAAATATATGAAGACAATCTGATGGTAAAAAGTAAAATGGTTGACTTTAAAATTAATAAATCAAAACAAGTTAATAATCTAACCTGAAAGCAATTCTCTAATTCCTCTTCTGTAATTCTGGGGCAGACACACGGCCTTATAAAAGTGAACTGAAAAAAAAACTCAATTTTTTAAAACAAAATTTATGCTTCATTGAAGTGTGTCACAAGAAAATGGTTAAGTAAATGGATAACATATTTAGATAGCATGTATTATGTGGCCAACAATATTGTTCAGCAGGTGAAGGCCCTTGCAGTGCAAGCCTGGGAATCTAAATTTAATTCATGGAAATCCATGTAAGGGTAGAAAAGGACCAACCAACTCCACAGATGGGTCCTCTGACCTCCTCAATAAGTTTATGCCATGGTCTGTGTACCCACATATACTGCGCGCGCACACACACACACACACACACACACACACACACACACACACAGAGCACATAGTTTGAAACTTTAAAATGATAGAGATCATGCACTGAAACAAATTATCATGGAACAAAATCAGTGTGAAAATAAAAATTCAGAATAATCACAATTATTTCAGTGTATCCAGAGCAGAAACAGGAAAGTAATACCCCAAACATTTACATAATTGGTAGCATTGTTGATTACTTTATTTTTATTGTGTTTTTACTGCTTTAAAAATTTTCTGTACTAGAGTTGATATCATTTTGTAACTGAAAAATACCTGTTGTGAAAAAAAATAATTCTAACATGGGGAATTATCTTTTGATCCTTTAGCATCCTATGGTACTGTAACCATGTACATTCCCTGGAAGCTTTTATAGCCATGGGTTGTTTCAGATCAAACCACGTGACACATCAGTGCACATCTCAGGTTTGACCTGTGAAACAAAGTCACTTCAGATAATGAAATTCAGCATCAACTACGGAGAAACTGGTATTGGGAACAGATTACACGTAAGTATTTTGTGAAAGAAACGTCTTACAATTTGGAGTAACGCGTAAAAACTGCTTTGCTTATACACCTGCTAATGTTCCCTATGCTGTATTAGGTTCACATGTTATATTGCTGTGGGATCAAATACCACCTTGGCAGGAACTTGGGGTTCAAGTTCTACAGCTTTATAGAGTTAACTCCAATAACGTGGGCAATGATTGATCTTAAATAGCAGCAGAGATCAAAGAGAAGTTGGTGGATTTATTGCTTACCGTGGTAGCACAGTGGATATCTTTCCATACTGTGGCTTCCCTGGAGAGATCAGAGACTTCGAATAAGTTATCAAGAATCACTTCCCCAATCATGTCGTGTCTGGAAAATCTGTCAAAATCATATATGCTAAAGTGTAGTTTCCGGTTGCTTAGCTGATCGTAGGCCACTGGAAACTGAAATATCTCATCAAACAGAGGGTTTAGTGTCTTCCTGTGGACACGCGTCTGAAATTTCTTTTTCCTGTCTGGAAGAAGATACATCTTCACGTAAGGATCGGAAGTTCCTGTAAAATCTTTAGCTGGGAGATCTAAAGCTTTGATAATATTAACAACTAGGAGTTCATTTTCATAATCATACTGGAGCGTAAAGTTAAGTTTCCCACACGTTTTCACATCGTCTTTTCTGTTGCCCTCGGAGTCAACTGATTTCTGCTTATAGAGCTCTGGCTTTATCCTCCCAATGCTGGTCCTTGTTTCTCCTCTTTGTAAAACAGGCTCAGTGCCCATGCTAAAGTCAACACTGGAGACGTTCATTTGCCTTGGTAGGTGTCTCCTGAAGGAATTGTGGCTGTACACACACATACACACATACACAAAATCATTTTGGTTAGTCATTTCTGATGGTAGTTATCAAGTGGCCTATACACCCTCCCCACCAGCCAGGATCAGAAAAAAAATGCTATTGTCCATGTGTAGGATTATTAGACCTATGGCTATATCAACAGTGTCCCACACTCAAATGCTGCTAAGAGCTAATTTGAAAAGCCAGAGTGACAATAGTCAAAGAAAAAAAAATCTAAAATTTGATAAATAATTGAAACACATAGATATACATTTTAGGGAGTTTCTGCCTTTTTTCACTCATAAACACATCATTAAACGCCATTGTGAAGAAACAGCATTCTCAACAATGTTCTATTCCACAAACATCATGCATGTCTTCATTCATCACTCCCATCTAGACTGGAGAAAGTTATCCACTTGGTCGTCTTCTTTACATCTGGATATTTAAATTTCACGTTTTAGCAACTCCACTACTAAACAAAACCCTATAAAAACATATTCTTACATGCCAATTATTTCTCATCTTTAAAGTAACTAGATGAATATTTACTTTTAAAATTTATAGAGTTGTGACAACCCGAGTGAGCATATCTCCCTTGTTTAACTTGGAGTGGGCCACAAAACTTTAAGGACAAAATAAGAGTTAACAATTTTAATGGGGCAAAAATAAGTCTTAAAAATTCCAACTGAATATATCATACTCATTATTATCCCTACACATTTCCAAATATTAAATATACTAATCTTGTGAGTGTCATGTACGTATAACTTGAACTGAGATCCATTTCCCTTATACATCCTTTGTGATTTCGGTCTAGTACGAGCTAGGCCAGTCCATGAGCCTCTTGCAGGCTTCATTCCAGGTCTTTTTCTTTTCAATCTAGCCATCAAAAAATTACAGTTTTGGATTATAATTCCTGGTTGAGTTAGAAAGTTCTGCAGATATATCCCGGCTACAGAAGATTCTACCCCCATGTCTCTAAAGCTCCAAGATTTCAAAACAGATGTCCCAATAACCCTCAAACTCAAGCAAATTCATGATTTCCTCCTTTTTGCTGCCACAGCAAATTCCTCTCCTACAATCTCTTGCAGCACTAAATAATGTGTTGTATTAAGTAACCATAAAAATACTGAAAAAATATTCATGTATGCCTTATATAACATTTTCACTTAAACATTATATATAACATGCTTATATACATTAAACTTCAAAACTTACTTGCTGGAAATATCTTAAGGTATAATTTTAGAAGTTTTGTTTTCATTTATTTAAATAGCTATCTAAAATTGAAATGGCATAAGGATGCTGAATTTATAAGCCAAATTATAATGATTCCATGGTGTAAAAAAATTCTAAGTATATTATTAAAATATATTTTGTAATATGTTTATATATTCAAAATATATTTAAAACAGCAATATAAATATTGTAACAATTTATGCTATTATATAATAATAATGACTAAATTAAAATTTGACCATAATTGAAAGGTTATTATTATTATCTTTGGTTTTCTGAGGAAATAATATTTTTATACAAAGAAATATACTACAAATCTCAGGTCAGATTAAAATTTATCTATTAAACTATAGTTAATTTAAAAATCAATACTCCAGTTTCTATAACTGTACATATATATGTAAACATATATATGAAAATATTTACTAAGACTTGACTGTAAATCCTGAAGCAATCTGTCTCCTTAGATCTATTCCATTATAATTAATTAGACATTCCATATAATGAATATTGACCATAAACTTATTCCAAAATAAAAGGTCAGAAGCCTACATTATATTCAGAGTAAGGCCAGAGAGAGTTTATGAGACAGCAGGAAAAATTTCCCATAGGCTCCATTGTTGTTATGAAGCATTGAAGTGACCCACTATAATCCAATTTGCAAATCAAGTCTGGGGTGCTAATCACTACATAATGGGGCAACCCTTAGCTTCTTAAGAACAATATTCCTATTAAAATCACTTTCACTTGTCCAACAATTTTGATTTGTACGAATAGAAACTGAAAGATGTTAATTACTGAATATTATAAGCTTATTTCATAATTTCAAAGACTTTCCAATATAATAATTTAATTCTCTGTGCTCTCAAAACTTGGAATTTTCTTCTTTATACCTTTGAATGTGATGTGCATGGTTGTAAAGCTACCGATGAGACTCACTCCTGCAAGGTTCCTTCTAATGGGATAAAAACCGTAGTGTCACTTTCATTCAAGGAGCATTGTCCTAACTGCAGGGTGAATGGTGCCCATTTCAAGTCAGTTCAGCGAGTAGGTTAACAAGAGCACTCATTGCTACAGTGTTGAACTTGTAGCTCCATTGACAAAACACAGCTTTCCTCTCTTCCCCTTTTCTTTTTTTGAATGGCAGTGATTAGCAAAATTTCAAACAATGAAAATGTGAACCATTGCACCTCTTACCCCTCAAACTTCTGGAGGCCTGTGCAAGCACTCTGGGAGAAGTGCTGGACTGTAAAGGACTATGACTGCGTGTGTGTGTGTGTGTGTGTGTGTGTGTGTGTGTGTGTGTGTGTAGAAAGGCCAACTGCACAAGCCATTGAGTGTATGAATTTTTTTAAAAACTTTATTGCTTGCTAGAAACCTAGCCTAGCCTTCTCATGTGGTTGCTGACGCTTTCTCTACATTTCTTACTCTACTGTGTCTTGGTCTGGAATACTCCATAGCTCTTGTCCCCCAAGTTCAGAAATAAAATGCCACTTCGCTGATTTGTCAGCTGAGCACTTCTTCATGGTAATCACCTGTTCCTAGCCCCGTATTGCTAATCAAACCATTCCCTTGAAACTACATTATTTTAGTCTCCTGGTTCCATATCACTTTGGACACTTCCGTTCTAATTGTCACCATATACTTGTTTCTTCCCAAAGTTTGATTTCTAATTTTGCTGTGGGATGTTCTGTATGGCAAATGTGTTGCTAATTAGTCAATAAATAAAACACTGATTGGCCATTGGCTAGGCAGGAAGTGTAGGCGGGACAAGGAGGAAAATAAAGCTGGGAAGTGGAAGGCTGAGTCAGAGAGACACTGCCAGCCGCCATGATGACAAACAGCATGTGAAGATGCCGGTAAGCCACGAGCCACGTGGCAAGGTATAGATTTATAGAAATGGATTAATTTAAGCTGTAAGAACAGTTAGCAAGAAGCCTGCCACGGTCATACAGTTTGTAACCAATATAAGTCTCTGTGTTTACTTGGTTGGGTCTGAGTGGCTGTGGGACTGGCAGGTGAGAGAGATTTGTCCTGACTGTGGGTCAGGCAAGAAAACTCAAGCTACATAATTTCAATGATCTACTCCCCTACAGTGATATCTTATTTCTTAAACACTATCAAGCAAATAGTTAGATTCTGTCTTGTCATTAACTGGAAACTATTCCACAGCTCCAACTTTGAGCATACTTCCAATCAATATTTCCTACCTTTCCATGTTATTTTGATACTGAAGAATTAACATCAAGAATAGAGAATTAATGATGCAGAGTCAGAGAGGAGCATTTTTAAATGTTATGAAGGTGAAGAAGACATAGCAACAAGTGATGATCTGATATGAGACCAAGGCATTGGTTGTTGTCTTAGGGAGGGTTTCCACTATTGTGATAAAATACCATGACCAAAAGCAACATGGAGAGGAAAGGGTTTGTTTCATCTTATACTTCTCAGGAACAGTCTATTACTGACAGAATCCAGGGCAGGAATTCAAGGCAGGAACCTGGAGTAACTACAAAACCAGGAAAGTAAAAAGGCACCATTGCCAGGGTGGAGGAGCATAGAGACGGAACTACCAGGGTACAAGTGATCTTAGGGGGAAATGGGGAGATCAGTGGGGCTCTAATTAGGGAGGAGGAGGGAGATAAACACAGAAGACAGAAGAGGGAAAACAGAGTAAGGATGTCTGAAAAAGTCATAACGAATAATACAATTATTATCTGCATAAAATACTTACAATCAATATAAGTAAGTTGGTGCATCATACTTTAAGTTAAATTTTCCTATCTTGGCTGACAACGCTCCTTCCAAGAACTGAAGTCTGTCAAACAAAACCTCAACACCAGTCACAAGAAGACCCCTTTTGAGTCAGGGAGTAGTCCAAAAGACTCCCCAAACCTTATAGACTACTGTTATTGCCTTTGGCTGTTCCCTTGCGATGGAAGTTCTTATTGCTGAAGAATCCATGCACTTTAGACACAAGGCCCAGAAGCCTTGAGATGCATATGACCTGAAAGCCTACTTATTCTCTGAGGACTAGCTTTTATGGCACCAGAAGCTGCCATGTAAGCTTCCAAAGGAGGGAAGCAACCACCAGACCTACCCAGCTATGGCACCTATGAACCACAACAATGAGTAGCATGATAACTCTGAAGGTGCATTAGTGCCACCTTGGAGGCAGTCAACAGTTCTCCAAGACTTAAGACTCACTCAACAAGTGGGAAACCATGCCTGGTTCTAGAAACCCAGCTAACTTAGGACTAGTGAAGTCATAAATCTTAGAGACTCTACAACTGCATCAGTATGCCAGCAAAATCACTAAAATTTATAAATATTTGTCCTTATACCCACAGACAGGTGCAGTTCTCATCCCTCATCAAGGAACTTCTCTTTGCAACAGAGGGAGACAGCTACAGAAAACCACAACTAACCAAAACGCATTGATGTGGAGCCCAATCCCAAATGATAAAACACTCCTGTACCTAAGGCTCAGGGAACACTGTGGAAGAAGAGGCAAAAAAGATACTGAGATCAAGGAGTTTGCTGTGAGACAGTGTCTCCTAGAAATATCAGAAGCTGTACCCATAAAGTCTCACCAATATGATGGGCTAAATGTGAGCTGAACAAGAAAACCATAGGCATGCCAAAGTGGATCGGGGAAGCCCAGGGGGCCTCAACCCTACACAAAGAACTACAGACAACTAATGAATGTTGAGAGCAAGAGAGATAGTCTTTCCCAGGGAAGAGCACAAAAAGTGGTCAGCCCTGAAAAGATGTAACTTTACATAGACTGAGCAGGTTGTGTTTATAGGAATATATATGCATATAGACATACACATATATAACAACAATGAATGAAAACAGAGTCCATGAATTTAAAAGAGAGCAAGTAAAGGTATATAGGAGGACTTGGAGGGAGGAAAGGGAAGGGGTAAATGATGTAATTGCATTAAAAACTCAAATTTAAAAAAAATTATCAGTGACATGATTAATATAACAAATCTTAGATTCATTTTACATTATTTCTAGAACCTTCAAAAGTGTTCTGACTGAATGTATTTTGGCCTTAAATTTCTGTATTCAGTGTGCCAGTTTAGGCTTTCCCTTTATGGCAACACTCTTTTGACCATCATGAGCCCTGCTCTTGGGAGAGCTGAGCTAGATTCTGAAGAACAGATGTAATCCTGAGCTGAGCTGACCTCCTCCTATCTGCCACCTTTCTGTCCCTCCCCTCCCTTGACCTCTGGCACAACATCCCTGGACTATTGGAATTACCTCTTTTCTTTCCTGTCTGCCATTCTGCAGTACTTTATTAGACTGTGGTGTTCATGATGTCAAAAATTACTATTCATCTTCCGATATTTTTAATTAAAAGCATGACAGGGCCATATGAATGGCTGTTTACATAAATGATTTATGCTAGGGTCCTTGTGACGAAAACCATGAAACATTCTAGGACTCATCTGCATCATAAAGAAGCAGCCAGTCAACCTAAAATTAGTGTTAATTTTAATAAAAAATACTATTTATTAGAGCCAGAAAACTAAAATAGATTCAAACCTGAAGAATTTGTTTTCTGATTGTTGTGTTAGGTACAGCCTCAAGGTAAGAAGTTACTCTTGGAGCTGGAGAGATGGCTCAGAGGTTAAGAGCACTGACTGCTCTTCCAGAGGTCCTGAGTTCAATTCCCAGCACCCACACGGTGGCTCACAACCATCTGTAATGAGATCTGGCACCCTCTTCTGTGTAAATAATAAATAAATAAATGTTTGGAAAAAAAAAAGAAGTTACTCCATTTGAGAAAAGCAATATGTGCACTCACCGAATACACCCCTTTTACAAGAGAGCTTGTGCACTGACTTCATGACCACACGTCTCATGAACTTTCAGCTCAAGGAGATTGAACTTAGTTTTGTCTATTGTTCTGGGCAAACATTGGTTCTTGATATCGTAGCTAGCTACATATTTTTCAAATGCTCCCTTTTATTATTATTATATCTTGTTTTCTATTTCTTGCAATGACCTGGAATGAGTAATTTCAGTTATTTTGTTCTCTTTTGAAAGAAATTTAATTTATATAAAAAAACCTTACAGTAAATAAAATTACACAGTACTCACAGTTTTACATAATTTTTCATTTTCCTTGTAACAAGGTACATTGAATTATTCTTTGTAAAACTGTGCATGGCCATTTCATGAATTGTTTCATAATCAGTCATAGCTAATTCTATCAGAACATGTAGTCAGAATTTATCTTATACATAGTTCCCCGCTTTTGTTCATGTTTGATCAGCTCTCTCGTGTTTTCTAATCATTTTGGTGGGTCCTTAGAATCCTTTAACAGTGATGAACCTATGTGACTATTCATTTAATCTTTACACCATTAATGAATAAACAGAAAATTGGTTTTCATACTCATCCTGTGAGCACATCACCATTAACCTCCTTCTAATTGAGCACAGTGTCCCCTCACCACCTGATGTCTCTCAGAATAAACTGAAATGAGGCAGTGACCCATCAATCAAAAGCACCCTTTGACAATTGCCGTGTACCCTACCTACACAGTGCTGGAAGACAGGAGGATATGAAAGTAGGTTACACGTCCTTGTAGTTTGAGAATTTAGCATTTAGTTCTATGAGCTCAGTAGTGAGACACTATGCTAGATTATAATTTCCACTTTAAGTAACAGGGATAACAGCCTATGTCTGGGAAGAAAAGTAGACTCATACATTTTCAGTAAAGATTTTAAAGTAAATAAAAAGATGGTCATTTGCTCATCGAACAACATGAGCAAAAATAGACAGGGAGGCTAAGGTTTTCAGAAGACTTAGAAGTGTTACCCTTCCTAGTATGTAACCATTTGGGTGGGCAAGACAAGGTGATGGAATTTATGCTTTGACTTTCAAATTCACTACATTGTGCAGAGTTTCTGCAGTGCATTCTCTACTACAAAAAGCAGAATAGAAGTGAATACATATCAGGGAAATGCACAGAGCTATCCATGCAGAAACATCCAGAATTCAGGTAAAGTTAGATTATAAAATTTTGCAGTTTCAAGTTTCTGAACACTCGAATGAGACAAATGATCACTAAAGTATTACCCAAGTTTTGATAAAAGACTTCGTGTTTCTTTCCTTTATGAATTTGCTATATTAGTTTCAAAAGATACGTCATCCCTTAACAGACTTTCCCATAAGCAGCTGGCAAGTTAATAATCCTGAAACAGAACTCTTGGAAACAAGTGATGTCTACTGAACATATATTTGAAAGGACAGCCTTTGAACATCTCAGCCATGATTTTAAGGCCTCATATACTTTGATTCCAGCTGACTCAATCACTCTTTTTTTTTTTTTTTTTTTTTTAGCAGTATGTTGTATTCTATGACTTCGTGTAAGTGTTTCCATCAGCAATACAGTGAAGTCCCCACGGGAAATTTATGGACTCCTGTTTGCCTCTCAGCTTAGTGACACTTCTTCCTGACTCCGCTGGAAACAGCCTCTCTGTGCTCTGAAGTTCGCCTTCTCCACCACACAGGTGACATTTATAATTACTCAACTTGAAGTCGATATCACAAGATGTCAATTTCTTTACAGAGCCTCAGAGTCTTGGAGTGGATAGAGGACAGAACGCATTTATTACATCCAGAAGTACACATATAAGTGTTCTGAGTGAATGTAGGACCAATCAGGAGGGCATATGAGAATTTGGTAACAAAGGAACACAAGTGAAGCTGAGTAGTTTGTCCAACAGCTGGAGGGGTCAAATGTCCAGGGATTTGAAAATGGGGATGAGAAATCGAAAAATTTCCCAGTGTCCAGCAATGCTGCTAATTTCTAGACTTGTCAGACTGTTGTTTCAATAGAGAAATGGATAAATGAGCCTTGAAAGAACATGATGTCATCTTGTCTGAACTAATAAGATGTGGAAATGGAAAATTAAAGTTAGGTTTATTTTGGACACGTGTGCATGGATATGCATGTAGCTTTGATTTTTGCCATGTCGGGCAAAATTGGCATTGGAGCTGGACAATTTGATTTATTAAAAAGCAATCTTCAAGTCATGTCCAAGGCGACTGCAGAATAAACCCTGCAATCTCCTCTTCTTCATATAAAGGAACACACAACATGATGAAGTGATCGATGGAGATGAGGAATTTTGAGAAGTACGAGGGATGAAATTTTCTACAAGGCATTCATCCCCATGCCAAGCATATTTGGAATCCTGACCCCAGTCACTCACAGTAGCCACACCCAATTTCAGACCCTTAATTAAGTGGAACAAGCGCAGGAAGATATTTTTCAACTCCAAACTACTTGTCTTCAGCTGACTTTGTAACTCAGTTTTCTTTGTATAAAACCCACATTATGTTTAAAAATTGAAATGTTCCATCCATCTAGATAAGTCTGAATTACCAGTCCTGGAAGCTTTCATTTTGTCAGGCAAAATATTTAATCTCTCTGGGCTTTGGGTAATTCACAAATAATAGAGACCATTCCTAATACTTTCTGTAGGAGCGTGAAGGCACAGCGAGGAGGGTTTCTGTTTCCTCCCTCACAGCCTCCCATCTAGACAAGGACACTTCAAGAAGCAGATCAAACAGCAACATTCAGACCAAATCACTGATTTGTGCAGTCTTTCTTCACTTAGAAAATACCAGATGTGGACAACCTTTTTTATGTTTTCTAAGACTGAGTGAAGAGAAGTTTTCTGACTTAATTGCTGTTTTTTTTTTCATATAGTTACTAAAAAATCTAAGATTAAATTATTTCTGTTGATTGCAAGATGCCATTCCATAGCCAAAGCTCAGCCTTCATATGTGTTTTCAGTACATAGTCTTTTATTCTCCCTTAATTAGGGATAAGCAGATGGCCTCTAAATACTCAAAAGATAGTATTTTGGAGATACAATCTCACCTTTATGGTGTTTCCCAAATCAGAGCACCTTCCTTGTCTTCATCACCTGAACTTATGTGGGGTATATACTTCTCAACTCAAGTTGACTAATTCTGAACATCATGTTGCCATTTATTCATAACTGTTAGGACAGTGGTTCCTCTTATCCTATTTTATGTTCTCTGGTCTTTGTCAACTGTTGTCTTGGTTACCAGTGGCCAACTGAGGGCTGGAAATACTGAATGGAAAATTCCAGAAGTAAACAATTCATAAATTTTAAAATGAATACTGTTCTGACTGGTGAGATGAATTATCATTCACTTTGCTCTGTCTACCAGGGGATGCGGCTCACTCTACTGCCGATCACATCCATGCTGTTCATGTAGCCTGCTTCTCAGTCACTAACATGTCATTTTGGTGGTCAGATACACTGCTGTATCTATGTACCACCATGCATATATTCAAGTTACTCTGATGTAAAAGTCCAACACTGTCACAATACCTGCATCATTCATTACCCTTTATTGCATCACGGAGGGAACATCGTTCCATTTCATGACAAGAAGAAAGCTATTATATAGATAATAAAATACAATACTTTGAGACAAGGGGGCCGGGTTCATACAGTTTTAATTATCGCCATTCTATTTCACTATTACCCACTGTTGTTATCGCTTTACTCTAGGTGTGTAAACACAGGAAAATACAGCATCTATAGAGCTTGGTGCTTTCAGAAATCCACTGGGGTCTCAGAACACATCCTTGGTGGACAGGAGGGACTGCTCCTTTTAAAAACTGCTTTGTGGTTTTCAGGAATAATAGCATAATAGTCAAGGAGGCATATAGGATCATTTCATACATGTGCACAGTTTTAAATGACCATAAGTGCTACTGGTTAAAAATGTTCTCAAAACAAGTAGCTAGCATCTGTGGCTTGATTATAACTTTTAACCAGCACAGGAGGGACAGTTCTACCTGCGTTCCTTGTCTGAAGTTCCTTATCTCACTGGTTACAGTTTCTTACTCATCTCTCTGAAACACATTTCAGAAAGAGATGCGTGCTGCATGGTATGCCTGTGACATTCAGGCTCCTGTAGAATTGCCTAGTATGAAGTTCCATCTACATGGGCTCAGATAAAGAATGCATTTTTATGTTTGCAGTTCAGGTGCTAACGAACTGCCGACTAAAAGCTATCCTCTGTTTTTACTGCGAGCGGCTCGATAGTCCTCGTGTGTGTGTGTGTGTGTGTGTGTGTGTGTGTGTGTGTGTGTGTATACTCACGCTTCTGTGATACACATTTTCAATGACTTTTTGTACACTACTTATTACAAAACGAAATTGAAAATTTGCAAGTGGCAGCTGTGGGCTGAGGACCTCTCAAGGGCAAAAGTTAAATAACTTGTGTACTGTGATGTCACTGAGATAGCTCCCACACTACTACCAAGTCCTTTTCAGATGCCGCTCCGTGTCTGCTTCTTTGCCTTTCATTTTCCCTCTGCATCTCCTCTGTGTCCTCCCCTTTGTCTTTTGAGCACCTTATGTACTTACGTTTCCTTTCCTCCCGTTTCTCCTTTCTTTCTTCTCCCACCCTACCCCAACCCCATTCTTGTTGTTGAATTTTCCTGTTTCTTTTCTGTTCTCTCCCCCTACTCATGCGTTTGCTCCTCTGAAACCACACCCATGGGATCACAAGTGTGACCCTTCCTTACCGCGATGAAGACGTGGGCTCAGTGGTTTGTCTTTGTACACGAGCATGTTTAATTAAATGTTCCTTTAAAGCCGTCTGTACTTCCGCGGGGATATCAGGGGACGTGTGGCTGATTTTTATTGCAGGCTCAATAGCTTTGGGAGCTGGCTTTTCATTTTCTTCAACTTCTTTTTTCTCTTCGGCCTCAAAAACTTCCGTTGGAGCGCTCGAAATGCTCTGTGGGAGGGCACTGGCGTTGGGAGCCACAAGCTTGCTCTTCCAGCATGGCCAGCACAACTTCCAGAAGACGAAAAGAGAGACAACCAACAAGGCTAGGCCGCAGAAGCTTACGACAACTGCCAACAGGCTGACTGAAACGTCTGGAAAAAAAATCATAACCGAAAGAAATGTCAGTAGACATCATAAATAAGAAGCACAAATGGTGATATGAATGGAAATGTATCAGTTGGATTCAGGGAACACATGCATATCATACCCAAGCATACCACAAGGGATTCAAGATTTTGCAAGTGAAGGTGGTTACCTTGCCTCCTGCCACAAAGCCAGAAAGTTAAACTCTGAAGCTGTGTATAACAGAAACTATTGCTTCCTCTTTTACTTAATGATCTCCTTCCCCTGTCTGTGCAGAGAACATCATTAAGTACTGAGTCCATCTTTCTGGACTGTAAGTGAGAGTAACACCATGCTGGAAAAATATAATAAGGCTTTCAAACTCAGTAAATGTTTCCTAATAACTTTGTATATATGCCACTTAAAGCTAGTACGCATATAATTCTAAGTCCTGAGTTAATAAATGAATTGGGCTACCATCTGAATGTCTGGGCCCTCCTAAAACTCTTATGTTTAAATCCTAAATCCCAAGGCAATGTCATCAGGATGTGATGGTTAACTTCAGTTACCTTGCCTGAATTTAGAACCACCCTAGAGATTATAAGGCACACCCCTGGGCATGTTTATGGGCATTTCCAGACAGGGTTAAGTGGGGCGGTGGGGGGGGGGAGGGGGGAGATAAACTACCTAGAATGTGAATGAATGACATCATCCCATTGTCTAGAGACATAAATGAACAAACAGGAAAGAAAGAGAAAGTCAGGTGAGATTTGACATTCTTCTTCTCTGTCTCTTGCACCATCGTCATGAGCTGAAACACAAAGTAAAGCGTTGATTTCCTCAAGTTGTTCTCTCAGATATTACATACACAACAATGCAAAGTGCTAAAACATAGAAGATACAGCCTCCGGGGAGGGGACTAGGTCTTGAAGGGAGAGCCTTTGTGAGCGGGATTATAAGTGCTCTTTAACACAGGTCCAAGGGAGCTCTTTTGTCCTCCTACCACAGGAGGTTACAGATAGTAGTTGCCACCTGTGAATCAAGATTAAGGCTCAACTACAATGTATTTCCTCCAAAATGCATGCATCAGAACTCCTAGTTCTTCAATGCCAGGTGCTGGGAGATAGGACCTCGTGGGGGGTGTGCAGGTGACAAGGATAGAGTTTTCAGGAATGGCTCCACTATAATACCAGAGTTTTACCTCTTTGGGGACTAGACTATCGGGTTTGATAGTGGATCGTTAAAATCGCGAGGCTGCTCCTTGCTTTGCGACTTTAAATGTCTATTAGGAGCCAAAGTGGTAAGAGGCCCTCAGTAGGTGGAGGTAGACTTACCAGCCTCCAGGATGATGAGCCAAAATGAATCTCCTCCCTTCACAAATTATCCTCTCTTAGGTATTCTCCAGTGATAAAAAGAAAACAAAGACAGACTCTCATGAGCTACTGAATCTGCCAGTAACTTGATCTTGAACTTCCCAGCCTGCAGACTCTGAGAAACAAATTCCGGTTCTTTCTATGCTGCTCAATTAATACTATTTTGCAATAGCAATCTGAATAGGCTAAAATATTGTTATTCAGGAATTAAAACATATTCCCATTAAATAATTATAGTATGAATATATGTTTATTATGTAAAATGATAGAAAGAAATGCATTTATAGGTTGAGGCTGAATAAACAGATAAATGAAGAAAAGCAACAAAGTTCCCTTTAGAAGAATTCTAAGCAATTTTTGTATATAGTCTACATATACAGGAGAAAGCATAACTCCTCACGTCTTTGGTGTGGACTGCACACCTTCATGGTGACATTCCCTCCAAGAATACTGTTGGCAACGAAAGTGATGGAAGTCCACAGTAATGACTTGTGGCCACAGCATGCAATTTTGACATGGAATAATGTAAGCGGTCCTTTACATCTGTAGTCATCATGCCTCATACCAAGTCTAATCATGATAAAAAACACTAGGCAAATTCCAAAAAAATAGACATTCTAAAAACACCCAGCCAATATTCCTATAGATTATCAAGTCATCAACAAAAGTTCTGTGAAATGTCTCTGTCAAGAAGCATCTAAGCAGGCTTAACCACTAAATGTAAATCATCTTGGATAGGGTCCTAGAATAGAAAAAGGCCATTAGCCAAAGGTGAAGGAAAGTTCAAAGAAAA
Organism: Peromyscus eremicus; assembly: GCF_949786415.1. NCBI lineage: Eukaryota > Metazoa > Chordata > Mammalia > Rodentia > Cricetidae > Peromyscus > Peromyscus eremicus. Next base: position 13,570,607 of record NC_081436.1, on the reverse strand, counting down.
AGGTGTGGGCTTTAGCTAATCTCCCAATACCAATATATGAATAATAACAAATGTGTCATTTCAATGTAAGGCATAAGTATTAGGAGAAACTGGACATGGATATGATAGGAGTCTCTACTATGTTGTTTTTCTATAAGTCACAAACTGTTAGAAAACATGAAGTCTAAACAAATACAAATTAACCTTCCCATTACCCATTTCTATCTTTCTTAAGTGACCCAAATTAGCCATATGGCATTATAGCATTATTAAAATTTTGAATGTCAAATAGATTCTCAATAAAGGACAATTTTTCTAGATTTGATTAACCTTATACTTTTCTATTACCAAATTTGTTTGCCCTCAATATCAAATATAAATCCAATTTCCTTTGTTTGTTTTAAGTAAAATTGTTAGGAATATATCACAAACTGATTGTGTCTGTCTCTTATCCTTTTCTAAATTTATCTCTTGATGTAATCACAGTCAGTACTTCAAAATATGACTATATTTGAGAAAAACGACTTTTAGCAATTATGGTAAAATCAAGAAATATGAACCAATCTTACTCCATTGACACATTTAAAGAGGAGAAGAGTTGAGGACACAAATACATACAGATAGAATATCACAAAAAGACATAGGGACAGTAATTGCTGACTGTCTTAGTTAGGGTTTCTATTGCTGCAACAAAACACCATGACTAAAAATCAAGCTGGGCAGGAAAAGGTTTATTCAACTATTCTGTATCACTGTTCATCATCAAAGGAAGTCAGGCTAGGAACTCAAGCAAGGAGGAACCTGGAGGCAGGAGCTGATACAGAGGCCATGGAGGAGTGAGGCTTACTAGCTTGCTCATCATGGCTTGCTCTGCCTGCTTTCTTATAGAGCCCAGGACCACCTGCCCAGGGATGTTCCCACCCACAGTGGGCTGGGTCCTCTATCAATCACTAATTAAGAAAATGCTCTACAGACTGACCCATAGCCCAAACTTATGGAGGCATTTTCTCAGTTGAGGTTCCCTCCTCTCAGATGACCATAGTTGTGTCAAGTTGATATAAATCTAGCCAGCACACTGGACAAGGTCAATAGCCTCAGAAGAACTCAACCCTGCAGTACCTTGACTCAACTCTAGCTGCCTGGATGGGGAAGTAAGTTCCTGCTTATGACGTTCATTCTGGAGTATATTTTCATGGCAGTCCCAGTACACTAATGCTGAGTAATTCCAAATTCCTTTAAACACTGTTGTGGATACAGCATGTCACATTCTTTGGAATTAACCACTGATACTAATTGGATACATGTGTCTAAGCTTAGCACCTACATACAAAAATATATCTTATAAAATCTTAAATATTTACAATTACATAATATTATTTTAATATAAATTGTTTATTGCATAATTCTTCCTTTAATTTGTCTTTTCCCCCAGAAATGGGTTATAATTTCATGTTACTGTAATTTTTTATAATAATTCATTAAGATCTATAGCTTAAGCCCATAAGTGTGTATGGGAGTGTAACACAGCTACATTAAGCTTCTTCATATCTTTCTCCTTGTATGAATATTTGTGACTGATTTTCTAAAGCAAAGGTCTCAAAATAGAATTGCTTGGTCATAGATTATATACGTATTTAGTTTTACTAGATATTTTCATAGTTCCAAAATGAGTTCCACACTTGTAAAGGAGATGCCATATGGGTTTACAAAAGCTTCTACAATTTTAGAAAAATATTGTCTCTTAATTTTTCACTAATCTTCCAAAGCTTTGTTTTTTCCTGACTGAAATGGGAAGCCATTTTGAAATGAATAATTTTCCAATTTTTTTCTACTACCTAATTATGAAAATATAATGTCTCTAACATGCTGTGATAGGCATTAATATTTCTCTTAAATTTCTTTATGCTTATTAGAGCAACTACTGAATGCTTCCTATTTGTAACCTATTGATAAGGAAGGCTTTATTTAACATTTTAGAGTTTATTTATTTATTTTTTTACTGTTGTATTACATATTATCACCATAACTTGAGGAAAAGAGAAAAACCTGTGAGGATAATGTGCTTTCTGTCTATTAACTATATTTTACAAGATGAATAAAGATAATGACATGTCTGCTATGCTTCTAAAATATTTCCTAAATTTCTTCTCTTGGAAGCATTATCACAAAAGCAGCAGGGCTGCAAAGTGGGCCTACATAAGAGGTGCTGTAGTCATGTGGGCCCTGGTTCAGTGGCGGGCTGACGTCATTCCAAGAATGGTTAGTAACTGAAAGGTAATTGTTAGGCTCGCGAATTCCGGCCCAGCACAAAGGCCCTTGATATCAGACTTCTTAGCTTTAGAACTATGAAGAAAGTCTTTATTTACCAACTGTGTAACCTGTGTTATTATGGGAGTAACATTGAAAACAGATCCAACTCTGTGGTCTTAATGTATTTTCTGTACCATTTACCTTATATTATTCTGTATATTTAAAAGTTTTCAACAAGTTATTCTTACAAAGTTGGAGCCAAGAACCAAGATGTAGACCCGTAGGATTATGTGGGATGGACATAGTTTTCAGTGGTCACTGGAAATATCTCTCCTTTTCCTGATGGCTACAGGTTTGAGTGAAAAATCCTATAATAGCACTGTCTCAAAGAGATGGCTTTGGCATTGAAAGTATTCATTTTAGTTCAGAGCCCTGTGTAAACCTGAGTATATTTTCTATTTTTCTTCTACTATTTTTTTCTTTCTAAAATATCACATCATTTTGGAAGCCATCAAATATTTCTGCAAACCACTGGAACATTTCTGATAATGATAGGTTACGCTATCAGCACAAACGGGATAGCAGAAAGCAACAAGTCTTATTCTTGCAGCTGAGATGTTTAGGTACTCTGCCTCTCTCAGTCTGTGTCCCTCCAGATAGATCCAAACTTCTTAGGACATCTGTCAGCACCTGTGTGATTCTGCCTCTGGCTATGGTCCACTTTGCTTTTCAAGAAAGACATGATGGTCCTGAAAGCTGGTGTGATAATAGTCTTAGGACAGGAAAAGTAAAAAGTTCTTATTTAGAACTATTGTTTTTTCCAGTCAATTGTCAATCAATTTAGGATAGCCTATGGGAATTCAAGAGAGTGAAAAAAATAGAAAGAGTCTATAAAGAAAGGATGGAGAAAACTATATAGATATAGAAAAGTACAGAGTGGTTGTGCATACACCTGCTTGCTTCAGAAACCTGGAAGCCATGATTGCTTTGGTACAAGAGTCAGCTGGAGCTGTCCATGTCTCTGGCTTTTGCTTGTTTGCTCTTTGGCTCCCTAGAAGAATGTGATAAACCTCAAGGGCATAAATTCTTATATTTATGAAATGACACAGCCTAAGGGTGGGTCTGTCCTCAGTAAGGGGATTCATGCGAGGAGACAGGCTAATGGGTAGAGGTTTCCAAGCGAGAAGCCTGACATGTGGTTGGAGAATTGGAATATTTGAATTTGTAGTCTGTGGCAGTGTTGTTCACCCCAGTGGTGTGAGTTTGGGCAAGATCGTTAAAGAAGACAGGTAAGGAGGAGATGGGGAGACTGCTAAGCAAAGATGCCCAGTGTCTGTGCATAGGTGACAGTCTGAGCACCTTGCCTTTGAATCAAGTTACCCACCACAATGGGCAAGCTTGAAGGGTAGGCTCTCCGGAGCTGAAATTTTCCAAGTCTCTAGACAATTTAAAAGATTTCATTATACAACTGTCATTGCATTATATCTTGATAGGATTGGCGGTAAATAACGTTTACAGAAATTAGGTTAGGCTTCCAGACAATCAGAGTAGAACTATTCAAACTGTGGTTTGAGTACATACATTTGCATAAGTATTGTCCTATCGCTATGCACATAGGCATGTCTGCGTGACTGTACACATTCTCTTCCTCTTTATCGTGTTTTAATACAGCAAAGTAAAGCATCAGAGTTCTGAAAAGAGATGAAAGATTATCTAAGAAGGCATGGGTCTTCAGAAACTTCCAGATGAATGGAATTTTAGATGAAGATCAAGTGATTTGGTCTTCACATTTCAAAGTTCGAGATTCACTGTGGCTTGTGACTATGTCAGATCTGACTACCTTCAACCTACACAGCTGGTGTTAGTCACTTAGAAAAGCATACAATGAATGTCATGCCCTCAACTCAACAGCCTCTGCTTTGTCAATGCTATTTCCACATGTGCCTTTCTGGATTATTTTAGTTTTTTTTAATGTTTTGGTGAGAACGTCATTTATGAGCAATGAATGCATCTACATCATACCTGTTCCTCCCTCCCCGCTCCCCAACTCCTGCTGTGTCTCCTCTCCCTCTCAAATTCATGACTTCTTATTTTAACTTTTAAAATTATACTCAGTTTAGCTTTTCCAAATGTGTCAAAATGTGATTTTTAAAGTTAATGAGCAACTCACAGACTCTAGATCATAGACCACACCTTTGTTTATGACACCATACCACAGAGTGACAGAGAAGAGAATAAAACTCAAATCAATGCATTTTATTAAATGAAAAGACACTTGGGGATTATTGATGAAGTTAATTTATTTATAATATTCGTCTGGTGTTCTCATTGTAATAGTTAAGTCACAGTTCTGGTTTCTGTAACAAAGGACCAAGTTAATAGTGGCTTACACAGGAAGATTTTTCTCTCATTAAGGGAGAGAGACTGCAAACTTAAGCAGCCAAGGGAGGATTCAGCAATGTTAAGGAGTTTTTGTTCCACTGGTCAGTTTTTCTTTTCCAGTTTTACACGGAAAGCTACCATGCCCACATTCCCAGTGTCTGAATGAAAATATCCAGGAGAAAGGAGGATGAGGGGAGACCTCATCACGGTGTTGAAGGATACAGCCTTGATATTTGGAACATCATACTGTTGCTTACATTCTGATCTTCCCATCTTCACAATTTAGTCAGACTTTCACATCACAACCTCAACTAAACACAAGGAGTTCTGTAACTATGAGGGAAAGGGGATCTGACCACTGGCAAGCAATTACTGTTCTTCGTTTCTACATTAGACATGTAATGCAATCAGCATGCCCTTGCACAGTGCCTCTGAGGAGTTCCATTTTAATTTAATTTCCCCTTGCCCTTCCTTTGAGTTACAGTAAATGAAAAAAGTTTGCATTAATATCATATTTATGATGATAAAATGTGTATTTTAAAATATCTCCCGTTGCTGAGGTCACAATATATCAGTGATTCTCAACCCCTTTGGGAGAGGTCACATATCAAATATCCTGCATATCAGATATTTACATTATGATTCATAACAGTAGCAAAATTTATGAAGTGGTAATAAAATAATTTTATGTTTGTGGGTCACCACAATGTAAGGAACTGTATTAAAGGGTCCCAGCGTTAGAAAGGTTGAGAAACACTGCAATATTTATTACTAGCTATGGTTTTTTAAAGTTTCTAATAGCCAGGAAGCTACTGTGGTGTAGTTATGACTGCCCCAAAGCAAAAGTATCTACATACAAATCCATGTAAGAATTTCAGTGTGGAAAAATGTACTTCAGGTAATATAGTACTTCATCCTTATACACTAAGTTCTTAGTGTAAATTGGTAATAAACGTGATGAATAACATCTATTTGGCAACATTACTAACACTCAACATTTTGTACAGAAAGCTATATAGAACAATAACTAAAGGATTTTTATATTAATTTGAATTCCTTTTAGAAAGAAATGAAGCTCCAATCCTCTCCGTGACACAGTCTGAAAATGGCTAAAAAATAGTTACAATATTGATTCTGAATTAAAAACCTACTCATAAGTGAAGGGTTTTCATACCCCCAAATTTGGTTTCTCTGCCAATGCAATAAATCAGATCAGGCCGAAATAATAAGACCAGGTTTAATCTGAGCAAAGCAACTCCCGGAGAAAGGAAGCAGGAGAGAAATCCCCTGGCAGGTCTGGAGACCACGTCTTAAATACCTTGTAGGCACGGTCCTGTGCATCTCTTGGAGAGGATCCGACCCTTGGCGGGCTTTCTGAGGGGTGGGGTCTGGATGGGAGGAGTAGGGCTGGAGCAGAGATTCCCAACAATAAGAATTGGACTCAAGAGTTTTAGCTTTGAAGCCTGAGGCATAGCTTAGTGGTAAGAGTGGCCAGTCTACACAGGACCCCAGGTTCAATTCCCCACACTGTAAAGGAAAATATAAAGAAGTTAAGTTTTAAAATTACTTCAATCTACTTATTTCTTTTGGATTTTTTCTTCTTAACATGTCTAGGAAAGTGATACATGATTTAAAAAAAAATCTGAGTTTAAAGGACACCTTTCTACATGTATGATATTAAAATTTCATGTGGTAAGAAAGCACTGAATTACCACACCTAAGGCTCAGGAAACAATCCAGAAGATGGAGCAGAAGAGCCAGAATATTAGGGAGTTTGCTGTGAGACTGTGTCACCTCAGAATGTCAGAAGCTACAGCTGTAAAGTTTTAACCAACATGACTTCTTAAACATGAACTAAGCAAGGTCAACACAATGGATGCGCCAAAGTGGATAGGGAAAAGCCCAGGAGGCCCCATCCCTATAAAAACCAACCAACCAACCAACCAGCCAGCCAACCAACCAACCAACCAAACAAACAAACGAAAAACTACAGGCAACTGAAGAATGCCAGGAGTAGGGGAAACAGCCTTCTCCAGGGAATAGCACACCAATTGATTATCTAATACCAAATGGTTAGCCTAAAAACACACATACAAGTAACATATAGACTGAACAGGTTCTGTTTAGGAATATACATGTGTATATATACCTATACATATGTGCATGTAACAACAAATGAAAAAAGAGGCCATGAATTTTAAAGATCACAAGGAGAGGTATGTGAGAGGGTTTAAAGCAGTGGTTCTCAACCTATGGGTCGAGACTCCATTGAAGCTAAATGACCTTTTCACAGGGGTCGCCTAAGACCATCAGAAAACAGAGATCTATGTTATAATTCATAACAGTAGCAAAATTACAGTTATGAAGTAGCAATAAAAATAGTTTTATGATTGGGGGTCACCACAACATGAGGAACTGTACTTAAGGGTCACAGCATTAGGAAGACTGAGAACCACTGGTTTAGAGGGAAGAGAGGGAAGAGGAAAATGATGCAATTATATTGTGAGCTCAAAAGATAAAAGAAATAACTTTTTAAATAAATTAAATATAAAAGAAAACATTGACTCCTACTTTATTGACAATATTCTCTTAGTTTTTTTGGTGCCATATAAAGTATTTCACACAGAACATAAAAACTCAATACATACTTGAGTGAAAGCACAAGACTAAAACTCTTTCAGATATATTAACAACTCCCACTGCAGTAGACTAGAAATGACAATAAAATTGGAATATTTAGACTATTGCTCCTATAATTCTGAGTTCTGAAACAGGACTAAGGGAAGACCAAGGAGGAGATGACGGTTAAATACTGGCTGTCATGTTTCTTATTCAACAATAACAATTTATAAATGGTTCCATTCTCCCTTCTATCCCAGGTGACTCTGTCCTTCTGACTACAACACCATCATAGCACAACTTCACAGAGGAGAAGAAGGAGGACTTCAGAGAGGATGGGAATTAACTACCCCACAGAACTGAGTGGAAATGGTTCTCCAGATGCTCCATTCTCTACATAAAATGGGGTAGGATCGCCAGACCAGCACGCATCCTCCAGAGCACTTTAAATCACCCTTAGATTTCCTGCAGTACCTAAAGTCATGTAAATGCTGTCTATATAGATAGCCGCTACATGGTTCAAAGAGTAACGGCCAGGAAAGGAACCTGCACAGCCTAGGTGCAGTTGTGTCTCTGAGTGTTATCTATTCACTGGTGCGGAGCCCATGGACTTATGGGGCTGACTTTGTACTAAGCACCCAGGTAATAGAATGTGTGCAAGCAGTTTTTCATGACCAACTATTGGACCCATATTCCTCTCAGTTCTCATAGCTCAGGGGGTCCTTATGATATATCCTATAAAGCAAAGGAAATCTATTGGTAGTAATAAAAAAAAACCCTATACCTTTACGCAGGGGTTAAATTTCTAAACTTGGTCAGTACAATTGGCACTGTACAATGAGAAATGAGAAAGTATAATTTACTGACCTTTATTAAAATACTCGTTATCAGGAAATCCAGTCTCTTCGGTGCATGAACTAATTATGTTTCAGAATCTTTGAGAAGAGGAATTTAGCTCCTTTGCATTGTCACACAGTTTTTATTGTTTCACAATAATAAATTTTAGTAATAATATAGATCGTTAGTTCCTAAGTTTGGCAGGAAAATATACTAATCAGAGTTTTTACTGATTTTTTAAAATTACAAATTAGAAAAATAATTAATTTTGTTCTAACGTCTTTCTCCATTATATATTTATCTATGAGCACTTAAAAAGAGCCATATGTGAAATTGTATGAGTTCAAAATTACATACATTTAATAATGCTTTATCTTGGGTTGGGGAGATTGCTCAGCAGAGGATCCAGCTTTGGTTTCTAGCACCTCATGGAAGCTGACCACCATTTATAATGCCAGTTCCAGAGGATCTGACATTCTGGCCTTTGTGGGTGCTGCCCACACATGGTTCACAGACTTATATGCAGGAAAAACATCCATATACACACAATAAAATTAATAATAATGTTTCACATGGTCTCATTGTTAATATGAATCAATTCTATTTAGACCAGAATATGGGCAAACAAATAGTTGCATATACTTAGGCGCACATGAACGCATATGTTCAAGTATGACAAATGAATAACCCATGTTCTATTTGCGTGGTAGGAAATCTAACATAAAAAAAAGACTCTGCCTTTGAGGTAATTGTAAGTGGGAAAATTTTGTTGGTTTCTTCTCATGTGTTATAGGGAACAGTACATAGTAAAAATTCCACATTTACCAGTATTTGCTGTAACAACTAGGATTTAAGAAGGCTGGAATTTAGCCGGGCAGTGGTGACGCACGCCTTTAATCCCAGCACTTGGGAGGCAGAGGCAGGCAGATCTCCATCAATTTGAGGCCAGCCTGGGCTACAGAGTGAGTTCCAGGAAAGGCACAAAGCTATGCAGAGAAACCTTGTCTTGAAAAACGAGGAAAAAAAAAAAAAGAGGCTGGAATTTAAGGCCGAGGCTCTTAAATACATTCATCAGTAACTAGTGATTTGTTTTTGAAGTGTAAACTCTTTTTTTTTTTTTTTGCTTCTGTTTTCATATCTACAAAACAATGACTCCTGGTTAATGCTAGAATAACTAACAAAAGTTTTAATGGTGGGTTTTTATTACATCAAGTGCTTTCTACTTAAGCAAAGCCACATGCTTTCCTTTGCTACTGGGATCATTAAGGAAGCCATTTTGTTCATTCAACAAATTATCAGTCAAGTCTCTAGTATGCGCCCCGGATGTTTCCAGCACTGGGGATGTTACAGTAAACAAACCTCTGTCTTCAAAGACATAATAGTCTAGTGATTTAAAGTGCACATTAATCTTATCAATGTAAATCTAGAGAGTCTTATCGTGCTTTCAAAATACAGACAATTGCCACCGAGTGGCTCTAATTCATGACTTTTTTTATTTTATAATGGTACAAGAGGTAAGGTAGAGACCCTATTTTGAATTTGGAATGCTGGCCTTTTCTGAATTTAGCAATATTGGTATAACCTTCTTGAGATGCTTGGCTGTAGGCTGAAGTAATGATTTGTGCTTATTTAGTATAGGTTAAGATAAAATGATCACAGTTTCTGCTCAGTAGGCTGCGTTTATTAAGTGCACTTTAGACTTTTATTATCAGCTTCTAATTGGGACACAACCTTGTTATAACTCAAAGGGTAGCTCTTTTATACAGATATTCCTACTTAGCTAGAATTTCAATAAACTCAGTACATTTACTTTATGATACTTTACTCACTCAGCAAATATTTACTGAGTCTTTAGAATGTACCCAGATTTTTCTAGGCATAGAATTATGGACTTAATGTGCACATTAACTGTATCAATGTCGATTAGAAAGAAAATTTTTGTTAAATATCTGCTCAATAATACACTTCTAGTGAGAGAACAGAACGAACTTGGAATAATTTGTCCATTTTTTTTTAGAATCTATATTCCCATATTGAAATTTCACAAAACCAAATCTGAAACACTGATGGGTTAAACGCTCATTGAAATATTTATATTAAGGTTAGCCAACCACAGCTGTGATGTGAATGTGGCTGTGAACTTCAATGGTCTTGATTAGCTGTGGATTGGGAGCTCTGACTTTCAAGCAATACAAGTTTCTTAAACTCAATAAACGTCTAAGCAACAATCAAATACTGTCCAGAAATGAGCCTAAAACCACTTTAAAATGATTATGTATATCATTATAGTATATTTTAGAAATAATACCCAAGACCAAGCTATTTTTTTTTTTTTTTTACATTTCCCATAAGCTTTCTTAATTATATCATGTTGTGCACTAAGTGAATTTGTAGGATAACATATCCATTTTGGGGAAGACAATCAATCGATCAGTGTTTTTTTGTTGTTGTTTTTAAACTTCTTCCACATCTAATTCTCTTAAAACTTACACACGATGGACTTTGTAGTACTAGTAATGTTGATTCATATAGTGACTTTTACAAAGCATTTTAAAAGGGCAATTTAATTAGCATTAGCTGCTACCTAGGCTTGGTTGGCTGGACTGTGGGCCCACAGGGGCCACATCTCTGTCTTAGAGATATACTCGAATTCTAACTCCCTTACTGTGGTAATGCCTTTTTATCTGAGATTACATTAACCTTTCTCTTGCTATTACTACATGAAAAAATGAATGCAATTTTAAATATCAAGATTGTTACTGTGATGTAAAATCAACACCATGAACTGGTCCCTTTAAAAGTGAGCCACTGCCGGGCAGTGGTGGCGCACGCCTTTAATCCCAGCACTCGGGAGGCAGAGGCAGGCGGATCTCTGTGAGTTCGAGGCCAGCCTGGTCTCCAAAGCAAGTTCCAGGAAAGGCGCAAAGCTACACAGAGAAACCCTGTCTCGAAAAACAAAAAACAAAACAAAAAAAAAAAAAGTGAGCCACTACTATATCAATAAAAGTCATTGATGCTCTCCTACCTACGATGCAGTCAACATCAACTATTGGAAGTGCTTTCGTGTAGGAACCTTAACGAAGGGAACACACTGTAAGAAAATCTACAGAACAACGTGCATCTGAGTGCCTAACTGATGTAATTAAGCATTTAGCAAATAATCATTGACTCTGCTTCAGTGATCCATTAATAGTGGAATGCCACTTTAAAATTAGAGCAGTTTGTTTTTAATTGTTTTGCAGTTTACAAAAGGAAAGAGCAGAGGAATCTTATCTTCATTTGTCATATGCAATTTGGGGACTACTCCTCTCTACTGAGAGCTATTTTGTATGTTCACATATTAGAATATCCCACTTTCATAATACATGTTTTCCTTAAAGGGAGAAAAATATTCACACAATTGTTTTAGAGCCATTTTTCTTCATTTTCGTTTCCAAGTGAATGTCTTGCAGACTTAGGACTACAGTGATGCACTGTAGTGATTAGGAAAACCTCAGAACTCTTTCTCCAATTTATATGCCGTGTTTTATCCTGAATTCACACAATCGCACATTTGGACAGTTTAGAACCGAGTCCTGTTTCAGTTTCCAATCTTCAAGCAATTTCTACATTGCTAGACAATGAGAGCCGGGACATCACTTCTTGGTGTGTGGTCACAAGCGCCAAGAAAGAGTAAGAACTAGGAGATACAGCCTCAGCATCAAATGTTAGTGACCAAAACGCATGTCCCTGGAATTGAGTATTCTCGCTTCCTGCACTCTGAGCCTTGGCTTAATGGTGGCTTAACGACATTTCAGAAGAGCTTACTCACTTTCTTTACAGAGGTCTCTACAGTCTCAGCACTTCGGTTTTTATTACACCCTTAGCACATCACGCATATCACACACGCACACAAGCACATGCACATTGCTTAAACGGCCCCTTCCACTGTTCAGTTTCATTTAAGAATCTGACACCCACTAAACAACAGAAATGACATTGGGTTGTGTTTACACATTCAAAAAAAAAAATGACTGCTTCCATCACACTGACAGCAGCAATAATGTATCATTCTGCTTCGTGAATCCCTCGTTCTGACAGGTCCAGACAACCCCCCTCTTTGCTTCTGTTGCCATCGGCAAAGCGTTTGAAAACCTCGGAGACAGTCCATGTAAACAACCCTAAGTGCCAGCTAAACCGAACCCATTCCCACCCCACAACACTTTCTCTTCCTTTGTCTAGCGATCAGGGTGAATGGTGAAGGAACTGTGTTCTTCTATCTTTGCGCCTCTCTTCCGAGCCTGACTTTGCGGTTGCGTTTACCTGTTGCCCTGGTTATCCTCCCGCTCAAGCCAGAAATCCTTGCCCAGAGACCAAAATGACCGGAGAAAACCAAGTGAATGCGACAAGACCCTACATAAGGAAACAGGGCATCTCCTAATGCCATCAAGTGACCCTGGGGTCATTTGATCACATCTACCCCGCTCCCCCCCCCCCCCGCTCCCCCTCCCTTCTCCGTTTGCTTCCACGGTTCTGGACGCCAGTAAGTAGTGTGGAAAAGATTTAGCATCTCTTTTCCGTTTCCTTGACGAGTGACCTGAGCGTCAGTTATCCATAATCCCTACCCTTCAACCACCGTTGCCAAGAAGCCCTAGAAAATGACATTATGCATCATGAAAGGCCTTGGGAGCTTCGGAGAGCTCGACAGGTTGCATCTGAAAGTTACAGCTGAGGGATCCTTTCTGTCTTTAGGGCCGACTCAGGCCGACCTCTACGAGCAGGTTCCTTGAGGCCAAGCGCAGATTCACCAGCCAGGCTGGATGGTCCAGCCGCGACCTGCAGGACACGCGCCAGGGCACTGAGTCCCTGGGGCGCCAGAGCAGCAGGTGGGAGAGCGCGAGAGCCTCCTGGGAGCAGAGACCCAGCAGGTGCTGGCGACAAACCAAGCGAGCAAGTCGCCGCGGCCGGGCGAGACGGGGGGTCCAGTCAGGAAGGTTGCCCCGAAGATACCCCTTGTCCCGGGGCAGCGCAGGTCGAGCCCCTTACCTGTGCCACCTCCTCCCTGGCTGGCCCTGTCGGCGGGAAAGATGCCGGAGCACTTGTCCCACTCCACCTGGCCCGCGAAGCACAGCTCGGTGATGATGTGCAGTGCCTTTTGGCACAGGCTGCTCACGCCATCCTCCTTGCGGAAACTCATCTTGGCTTCTGTTTGCTGCTGCTTTGATTTCCCTCGGCCCGAGGCTGAGCCCTAGGAGTTGCGAGTTGGCCCCATGGCGGGCGAGGGCGCAGGAGGGCGGCGCGCGCCGACGGACGCTGCTGCCAGGGCTGCGCTTCTCCTCGGAGCGCTCGGAGACGCGCGGAGCCCAGCCGGCGGGGAGCGAGGGGCGGCGGCGCGCGGAGCGGCGCCTCCCGGCTGCTGGGCGGCTCGGCCAATAGCAGGCTCGCGCGGGCAGCGGTGGCAGCGGCGACCCGGCCCTCTCGCGGGTCCCACACACATACCTGAAGCCCGTTACCCTCTTCTCATCTCCCCCTTTCAATCCAACTTTCCCAGCTCTCTCCCAGATTATGCATCTCTTAAAAAAAAAAAAAAAAAAGAAAAAAGAAAAAAAGCTCTTCCCCATTCTAGACTTGATGAAAATATTATTTTTTCCCTTTTAAAAAGAGTAATCAAAAGACAGGTCCACCAAAGCAGAATGACACGTGTTTAAAATTTGTTTTCAAAGGACTTGGGACAATGATGATTTAGGGATAGGGAGCTTTCTAGGTGAGAGCACTTAATCAGCAGCAGTTTGGTTCCTCCGAAGCTGGTTTACCCGACGCTGTGAACATGACATTTTTAATTCATTGCGTTTAACCCTCTCTGGTAGATAACAGAACGAAGCATGCCACCCGTCAGGGTTTTATTTATTAAAATCATAACTGGTGACTGAGAAGCGCGGCTTGATCCCCCTTTCTCTTCTGCTATGGCTTAAACGGTGCAAAGACAAGACTTCCGTGTTAAAAGGAGGAGAGAGGGGGGATCAGGTTAAGTGCAATCTACTGCAGGCACGCGTTTAATTGTAAAGAAATTGCTTCGAAGTCTTTTTCTCAGCCTGTTTAGAACAAAAGGCTTTAATTGGGGGCATCATGAATCCCCCTGTCAGAATTTCTCCAATTCAAATGGGTGTAAGATACAAACGAAGCTGAAGATACAAAATAAAATTAGGGAACAGTTGCCACCGACTATGATAAACGCAACTACCTAGTTTAAAAGCCATTTTTTTCACACCGGCCAGTGAATCAGGTAGATCATCACTCTTCCTCCCATCTTCCAATCCCGGTTCCCCAGTCTAATCCTCTGCTGTGTCCCAAGACCACCCGCTGCTGCCTCACCTCCCTCTTGGCCTCCTTCTGAGGGGATTAGTCAGAGCTTCTCCCACAGCCTTAGACCCTCACCCCACCGTTTGTCCGAGCCTCCAAACTCCAGAGGTGCTCCCGGGACCCCTCTGGCTATACCAGCCTGGGAATCAGATAGGCAATCTTCACTTTCTTCCTATGCTCCAAACCTAATTACCCAGATTTACCCCTAGACCTGAAGCCGGCCACCTGTTAGGGCCTCACTTACCTCTCTGCCTCTTATCTCCAGGGGACTATTTAGAGCCTGCCAACAGACCCAGCTTTCCTCCCTCCAACGAACTCTCTCAGGCCTACTGCTCCTAGCCCATTCCCATTTCTTGGGTCAGGTCCCAATACCTAGAAACACTTTCTACCCCAGGAACCCGACAGGGTCTCACAAACACTCCCTACCAGGTACATCTTCTAATCTGTTCAATAGTGCCACTTCCTAGTGAGTAAGCATTCAAATCTATGAGAGCATAGGGGCCATTCTCATTCAAACCACCACAAGGGAGGGGGTACTGGAATAGACTATCAAACAGGGAGGAGGAAGAGGGAGGAAAGAGAGGGAATACGGGGAGGGACACTTAAAACTAGGAGCTACTCAAGGGGTCATACAGAAACTTAATGCAGTAGAAGCTTCTAAAATACATACACATATGAAGGTCAGCTAACTGAAATCGCCAAATAATGGAAGAAACAGAGTGCCACCTGGACATCTCTTACCACCAAAGGAAGCCTCCACTTCCAGGAATAAGTTACAGCTAATAGAGTTGTTGTCCAAAAGGGTGCCATGGAAACTCCCAAACAACCCAAGCTATTGCCAAGGTTATTTATTGGTGACTCTCTACTAGCTGACAGTAGAGCCCCATTGATACGGACAACACATTGAACATGGAGAAGTGGAGCTATGGCCTACATAGTGCCTTCACCCCTATGAACTAGTGTTCATGGTATCGGAAGGTACTTTACATGCTTCCGGAGAAAGGTAAACTCCAACCCAGCTTCAAACCCTTTCATCTACAATCGTGACCTACCTGCAAGATATACTGGACAGTAGTGGTACAAAAATTGTGGGAATAGCTGATTAGATGTATGTCCTACTCCAGGAGATGGAACTCTTCATACACAATGGCGCTTGGGTGGCCAAGAACCTAAGACTAGATAGACAGGCAGGGCTCCTAATGACATTCTGCTATACTCATCTATCAGTGTCTCCTTGCTCAGCCACCACCAGAGAAGCTTCCTCCTTCAGTAGATGAGAATAAATACCATCCACAGCCAGACAATGGGCACAGAGTGAGAGACTTGGAACTATTCAGTCTTTAATGGGATGTTTCCATCAACTCCCTCCTCTCAGGGCTCAGGGAACCTTGCAGAAGAGGAGGCAAAAAGACTGTAGGAGCCAGAGTGGATGGAGGACACCAAGGAAACAAGGACCTCTAAACACAATAGGACCAACACACATTTGAATTCGCAGAGAGGATGGTAGCACAGGGATGGCCGCACAGGCCTGGGACACATTGGGGGTCCTAGGGCTGAGAAGAGAAAGTACGCACACACATCGCCCCCTTCATTACCCAGAAGCTATCTCCAACTGGTAACTGCTTGCAAAGGAAAATGTAGTTTTCTCCAACAGAGTCTCACTGGGTATACAAACCACACTTAAGACCAGGTCACATGCCCGGCAGTAGATGGTCAACACAAAATGAATTTTTTGGAGGTTCTTTGTCTCAGGGTTGCTGTGGGATGGTCTGTATGTCAAGTGTGTTGCTGATTGGTCAATAAATAAATCACTGATTGGCCAGTGGCCAGGCAGGAAGTATAGGCGGGACAAGGAGGAGAATAAAGCTGGGAAGTAGAAGGCTGAGTCAGAGAGACACTGCCAGCCTCCACGATGACAAACAGCATGTGAAGATGCCGGTAAGCCACGAGCCATGTGGCAAGGTATAGATTAATGGAAATGGATTAATTTAAGCTGTAAGAACAGTTAGCAAGAAGCCTGCCACGGCCATGCAGTTTGTAACCAACATAAGTCTCTGTGTTTACTTGGTTGGGTCTGAGCGGCTGTGGAACTGGCAGGTGAGAGAGATTTGCCCTGACTGCGGGCCAGGCAGGAAAATTCAAGCTACACAGGGTTTTTTGTTTTAACCTTACAGTTCTTTGTATATATATTACACGGCTTATGGTTTTGTGTTTTGTGGGATTTATGTGTGCCTCTACATCTTTGTGTGTTTTTCATTGGCTCTTTTTTTCTTCTGCTTGTCGTAGCCCACTTCTTTATCTTTTACTTTATTTTATTATTAGTTTTTAGATGCCTGTTCATTTTCTGACAAGAGAGAAAAAGAAAGGGTGTAGATTTGTCTGGGAAAGGAGGTGGGGGAATCTGGGAGGAGCTGCGGGAGGTAAAATCATAATCAGAATATGTTATATGAATAAGAAATCCATTTCAATAAAAGGAGATAGAAGGAAATAAAACCATTTTCGTGGTTTATTCCCATATTGTCAACCGAGGATTTGATTATCTGTTATTAGGCAGGAGAGATATAATTTCTGAAAATGAAAATCCTGAGCATGCTTGTTTGTCCATTCTGGCAAAATGTATAATTTTGTTTTAAACTACTAGTCAATCCATGGTTCGTGTCTGTTGGATGGACAATATGGTAAAGCTCACAGTAAGTACCAGGCACGGCTGTGCTGTGAGCAAGTACTCATTAGTTGAATCATTTTTACCTGATTCATAGGAAAATTGGGTGGTCTGAGACTATTTTTATCACGGACTAAGAGACACCCAAATCTGCAGGCTTCATGTGATTTTTTTTTTCTTTATTGTATAATGAGTGGCGGTTTCCAGATAAAAATAAAAAATAATTTAACGGCTAGTAGAGCCTTTCCCAATCGCCCTTGCCCTCCGTTTATGTACAGAACAGTGTGCAGTGCATTGTGCTTTTGAAAGCACTGGTGAGCAAAATGCTATGTGGAGGAACCCACAAATGAGTAATTCATCTTTTATAGCACTTCCAGACTCCACTTGCTTGAGAGTGATGCAGATCCCTCTAATAACCCTCTTACATTGGATCTCTGCTTCAGTATTAAGCAAACACAGTCTGAAAGCAACTTGTTTACAATATCCTGGGCCCACTGCTACTCTCGTTGGTGTTTTTGTAACCTGGGTAAACTTCTCAGTGGTTCTCAACCTTCCTAATGCTGAGACTGAATGTAGTTCCTCGTGTTGTGGTGACACCCCACCCCCAACCATAAGATCGTTGCTACTTCGTAGTAACTGTCATTTTGCTACTGTTATGAATCCTAATGTAAATATCTGTGTTTTCCCCTGGTCTTAGGCGACTCTTGTGAAAGGGTCGCTCCACCCTCAAGGGGTCTTGAAGCACAGATTGGGAACAGCTGATTCAAATGGCTATTCATTTGTTGGAAGCCATTCTTTTTTTTCATCTAAAAAGAATGCCCTAAAGTTCTGTCTTTTCTCTTAGTTGTTTGGCCCTTTCCACAAATCATTCATTAACAAATGAATCAAAGCATTGTTACCTGTTGTGTGTATACAGAGCAGTAGGAGTTTGGTGAAAGCACTACATTTAAGGTGGTCCCCCCCCATCCCCACCCCTTGAAGGCTAAGATGACAAGAATTTAGATTTGTAGTAGTCTTTATAACTATTACATCTTGCCAATTATTTCAGCTTGAAAAGTAAACGCAGCAGTACAGACATGCCTTCGTGGCCTGATCCACACACGTAGCGAAGGAAATCCTGAAGTAGTGAACTGTTAAGAGCGACAGCCATTGAGCACTGTTTGCTACAAGCACATTCCTCAACACCATTAGTTTAAGAATGCTGCTTATGCCTAACATGGTGGCACTCATATCTGTGAATCCCAAAC
Organism: Peromyscus eremicus; assembly: GCF_949786415.1. NCBI lineage: Eukaryota > Metazoa > Chordata > Mammalia > Rodentia > Cricetidae > Peromyscus > Peromyscus eremicus. Next base: position 13,552,292 of record NC_081436.1, on the reverse strand, counting down.
CAGCCGGGGCTACAGAATGAGATCCTGTCAAACAACAGCAGCAGCAACAACAACAACAACAACAACAACAACAACAACAACAGCACACTACAAAACCATTCCTTTCAGTGACCTCTGTCACTACCTTTCGGTGGCTTTTGTAGGACGTATAAGAGAAACTGGTTTGGAAATGAAGATTCTAAGAGAAACCCCTAGTGGTAGTTTTGAACATTCAGTACTGTGGTTCCCCACCCTCTCTTTGCTCAAGCCTCTTCCATTTCCTTCTTTTCCCATTTTCAAGCCCTTCTCCAATCCTCAAGGAGAAAGAGTCGTAAGATAAGGGATACACGGAAATCATTGTCAAGACTAGATTTTAGGCTATTACTTGATCCCAGCACCCAGATGGGCACTAAGAGGATGATTAGAAGAAATCTCAGCCCGAACAAAGATCAGAGTCGTGTTTAATTTTGTCTTAATGTTTTCCTTTTCTATGTGCTACACCCAACTCAGAATCATAACTTTCTTATTACTTTGTTTAAAATATCCTTTTGTTCTTTGAGGATGTCTTACAGTGTATTCTGACCATATTCACACCCTATTCCTCCCTGTAGCTCCTCCCAGATACGCCCTTCCCTCACTACCCACTCTCAATTTCGTGTCCTCTTTTGAACATTTTTAAGAAAATGACCCACCAAGTCCAATTTGTGCTGACCATATACTTCTGATGATGAAGCCACACAACAGAGCTTGGTTGATTTATCAAGGGCCCTTCCCTTAAAATGTCTCTTTCTCCCCCAGCAGCTATCAACTGTCACTAGCTTCTCAGCTGAAGGAAAAGGATCACAAACCCTTTCTCCGTTGTTAGAATGTTAACTAGCTGGATCTCTTGCAGGTCTTGTTCAGGCAACCACAGCTACTGTGAGTTCATGAGTATAGATAGCAGTTTAGTCACATCTAGAAGACATGTTTTGATCAGTTGTCTCTGACCTCTAGCTCTTACCATCATTTTTGGTGTGTGTGTGTGTGTGTGTGTGTGTGTGTGTGTGTGTGTGTGTGTGTATGAGAGAGAGGTGGAGAGAGCGAGAGCGAGAGCGAGAGCGAGAGCGAGAGAGAGAGAGAGAGAGAGAGAGAGAGAGAGAGAGAGAGAGAGAGGTTTATTTAGATGTCTCATTTGTGCCTAGCACTCCACTGACACCCTTTTGCACTTCTTCCTTCCCTATTTGTGTCCCTTTTATTTCCTTCTCTTTTCTGATTTCTCTAGCCAGGACTCCAAGCTTTATATTGAATAGGAGTGGCCATAGCGGACACCTTTATCTTGTTCCTGATTTCAGTTGCTTCAAATTTTTCTCCATTTATCATAATGGTTGGTGGTTTTCAGTTTGCCAATAACTACTTTATTATGTTTCTACATGGTTTTTATTGTGAGAGGTTGTTTGGTTTTGTCAAAGGCCTTTTTCTCCATCAATTGAATGGATTTGTAGCTGGAGGGCTTCTCTCCAGCTCCCGCCAAGTCCTGGCAGTCTCGCAGCCCACTTATAAAATAAACACACAGACTCTTATATTATTTAAACTGTTTGGCCTAATGGCTCAGGCTTCTTGCTATCTAGTTCTTATATCTTAAATTAACCCATTTCTATTGTCTATACCTTGCCACATGGCTCGTGGCTTACCAGTATCTTACATGTTGGTACTCATGGTGGCGGCTGGCAGTGTTTCCACAGCACTTCCTATTTTCTTTTTTTTTAAAAGGAAGGTTTTAACTTTCACATAGTAAAATTACATATAACAAAACAATTATCAAGCAAGAATTACAGTTACAGTATCTAGTCTATTTATAATATCTAATCTATTTGTATTTGGTAAAATTAAAGAAGATATCCTATCTATCCTATATTTGTGAGTCTAAGGTTTCATATCTAACTTATCTTTTATCATAACTAAGGAAAATTATAACTATCTAGTCTTCAGCTACATCAAAGGCCTCAGAAGGATATAATATTACCTGAGAAATGGGAGAAGGATGCAAGCAACTTTTGAGAGTCTTGCGAGAGTGGACAGAGACAGCTGGCAGCCTGGACAGTCACCTAATGTTTTTCTGTAAAGTTGGGGCATCTGTCTTCAGCCCACAGGCCTAGAGTCTCTCAGTCACTTCTCTCTGTGTCCTGTAGAATGTCTGGCAGTTTCCTCTGCAAAGCAGGAACCTGAAGGACCATTTCACCAAGCAAAGTTCAGTGGTCACCCTCCTATGGGTCCTGCATGTTCAGTCAATCAAGCAGTCCAGGCAAGAACAGTTTCTTGCCCAAATGGCTATTTTTGCCAAGGCGAAGATAAACTCCATATGGAGTGTCTTCGATGCCCATCCTCCTCTCAAGTAAATCATTGCTGCCTGGAGCAGACATGTCTCACTGTCCAGAAAGTCTAAATTTTTAAAAATAACTTAAATGCCGTATTCTATAGGTCTTTGAAGTGTTTGAAGATTACCTGTCTATCTGAAATATATCTATGTATACCTAGAAAACTTAACTAACATGCTACAAGTTTGACTATCATAGAAGACTAATTATTAATCTGTATTTCTTAATTATCCATTACAATCTAAATGAGTTACATAAACATAATACCTCAAACAAGAATAGAAATATATATACAGTATAACAAAATTAAGTTTAAACTTGTATCAATAAACTAAAATCCATAGCAATGTAAAACATTTTAAACAAGTTGTTACTCTTTAAAAGTAGGTTCAGTAATCTACTTTTTCATCCTATCATATCTAAACTATCCCCTTTTCTTCTTTAGAAAGAGATTGCATTTATAATCAACCTGTTTTAAATAAAAATATTGGTTTTTCTCTGTTCCACACCAGAGGGCTCTTCTGATATGGGACACAAGAATCTCTTAACCTTTTCTTTTAGTAATATGCTTGAGTTTAGAGAAGGAGCCAGCGAATTCCATCTCCAAAGCCAGCTTGGTATATTTGGGAATTTCGGCATAGCTTCTCTTACTACTTCCTGCTGGAGTGGGGTGCTGTATCTTATGGGGACACAAAGAAAATTTTAGGATTATGGAGTAGTCCATGAGGGTGTATCGTCTGAGTCAGTTGCCTTGAAACTGTTCTGGATGTTGGATCATCTGGGTCATGGTGTCATTGGAGACCTTTCAGGGGGTCTTGGCTGGTCAAAACTGATGTATCTTAATCTGGAACAAATCCATAGCCTCTGGCTTTCTGTGGAAACAAAAGCAGAGCCTCCTTTCCAAAGCAACATATCCTTACATCCAAATTTTGAAGTCAATGTATCTTTAAAAAACATATTGGTTTAATTCAACAGCTTTTACAATCAAATGTTTTTCTGCAGTTAAGAATCCCAAAGACAACACAATCCAGATTCTCTTTGTAATATCCATCTTTACGTGGCTTTTTTTTTTATAATACCTTTACTGTCTCTTTAAATACTTTATTTTTAAAAACTATTTTTTATATAACTGTATATATTCCTTTTTCTCTCTCTTCCAAGCCTATGTACATTTTTACACACATTGTAAAGCATTTAAAGTCTTGTTCCATCTGAGTCTGTATTATTGTGAATCTATTGTTTTCTCCATCAATTGAACGTCCATGTGATTTTGTCCTTGAGTGTGAAGAATTATGTTTACTGATTGGAATGAAGCCAGCTAGATGAGGATGATTTTTTTTTTATATGTGTTCCCAAGAATGATAAAAAATAAGAATTTTATTTAGAATATTCCATCAGGGAGACTGGCCTATGATTTTTCATTTTTTTGTTTCATCTTTTCCTGGTTTGGGTATTAGAATAATAATGGCACTGTTAAAAGAGTTTGGAAGTGTTCCTTTCTTTTCTGTACTATGGAATGATTTGAGGCGTTAGTTCTTTGAAGGTCTTGTAGAATCAGTTGGGACTTTTTTTTTTTTTTTTTTTTTTTTTAGTTAAGAAAGTTTTAATTAGTGCTTCTATCACATTGGCTGTTATAAACCTGTATAAATTACTGACTTTATGTCTTGTTTAATTTTGGTAGGTCATATGCATCTATAAATTCATACATTTCTTCTAGACTTTCCAATTAAGTGGAATATAAATTTTTTAAATTTAATTTTTAAAAATTTATTACTTTGTTTTTACATCCTGACCAAAATTTTCCCTTCCTCCTCTCCTCCTGCCTCCCCTCCTCACACCCCTTCCTCTCCCTCTATTTCTCCCTAGAAAAGGGCAGGCCTCCCATGGACACCAGCCAGCCACTGTATATCAAGCTACACTAAGACTAGGCCCCTCCTCTTCTGTTAAGGCTGGTCGAGGCAATCTGGCAGGATGATAAGATCCCAAAAGCAGCCAACACAGTCAGACTCCCACTGTCAGGAGTCCCACAAGAAGACCAAGCTACACATCCATAGCATATGTAGAGGGCCCAGGTCAGTCCCACATGAAGGGGTTAAACTCTTCCATTTTCACAACTGAATTTAAGTTCCAGTTATCTGAGAAGGACAAACCTGTGTCTTTTCCAGCAATGGACCGTTTATCCACAAGGCCCTTACATTCAGGGTGGAGGGAGAGAACAAACACAGAGGGCCTAGGTCACCCTCACAGTGTCTCAAGGACAAACCCACCACCCGCCTTCTGAGTCACATCCAAGCTTGTGCAGATGTGTCCAAAAAATGATAAAGACTAAACCTCAGCCAATTAAAAATACACTAATGTAACTGCTGCTTGCATAAACAGTTATGTAGTTGACCCTGAAACTCCTCTTAGCTGAGTTTTTAAAAGAAGCCTGTGAGCTTCTCTCTGGGTCACCGTTTTGCCTTTATTTTGGATGTGTGGCCCCAGCATGCTGGTACCTTTACTTTCAAGATAATAAACACTCCTGTTGATTGCATACATGGATGGTGATCTTTTGTGGGACTTCTCCAGGACACTAACACCACACAGGCTGCAAGTTGTTAGTTCAGTCTCCACGAGTCCCCATGAGCCTAGGTTGCTTGGTTCTGTGGGTTTTCTTGTGGTGCCTGTTTGCCTGGGACTTCTAGATCACTCCTGGGAAAGCCCCCATTTTTTCTCTCTCTCCAAACCCACCCTCTCAGAGAATCTTCAAGGGTGATCATCAAAAAGCCCAATTCCTCATTCTTAGTGGCTTCTCCCCAGAAGTTGCCAGCAGCCCAAGACCCCACCTAAAAGTGTACCATAATTGGGCACAAACCCAGCTTGTGGCGACGCATCATTACTCCCCGCCCCCACACACAGGGTATTTAAGCACCCTGCCTTAGATAAGCCATGTGATTGCCTCTTCCCCCACCTCTATCTCTGGGGATGGAAGATTACCCAGGAGTTGCTTTGCTCAAAGAAACCTGGTCTTTTACTTTTTCAATTCAGCTTGATCTGGCTTACTGTGTCAGCAGAGAAACCTATTATCAGGATACAGAAAACCTATTAGTGCCCTTGACCCCATTTTAAAGACTATCCTTGTGAGTCTCTGAATTTCCCCAGTATCTGTCCTAACATTCCCCTTTTCCTTTCTAGTTGTATTAACTTGAGACTTTTCTCTCTTTATTCTGGCTTATTCTTTTTTTTTTTTTTTTTGGTTTTTCGAGACAGGGTTTCTCTGTGTAGCTTTGCGCCTTTCCTGGAACTCACTTGGTAGTCCAGGCTGGCCTCGAACTCACAGAGATCTGCCTGGCTCTGCCTCCCGAGTGCTGGGATTAAAGGCGTGCGCCACCACCGCCCGGCCCCTGGCTTATTTTTAATAATGAATGCTCGGCCTTAGCTTGTCTTATTTCTTGCCAGCTTTCCTTAACTTTAAATTATCCCATCTATCTTTTGCCTCTGGGTTTTCTCATTCTCTTACTTCTGTAAATCTTACTCTTTCTCCGTTGCTTGCTGTGTAGCTGGGTGGCTGGCCCCTGGAGTCCTTCTCCTTCTCTGGCTACTTCTTCCTTCCTCTCTCATTCCTTGATCTTTCTTCCTCTAGATTTTTCCTTCTATTTATCCTCTCTCTGCCTGCCAGCCTGCCTATCCTTTTTCCTGTCTCACTATTGGCTGTTTAGCTTTTAATAAAAAGGCACAGTAACACAGCTTCACAGAGTTAAACAAACGTAACATAAACAAAAGTAACATACCTCAAAATAATATTCTACAACATATCTCCTCCAACAAGGCCACACTTTCTAATCCTTTCCAAACAGTTCCACTAACTGGGAACCAAACATTCAGACAGAGCCTATGGGGCTCGTTCTTGTTCAAATCATCACAACCATAAGTTATTACAGAAAATTATGCTGGATCTATTAGACTGAGTTGGCAATTGTGATCTTTGGAAATTTGAAAGTCAATAGACCAAGTACATCTTGTTTTCATGGTTTGGACTGAAATGTTAGCAATTATTTTTATGGGCCTTCTTTGTATGTGAGTTGACTCTTCTCTTTTGTATCTTTCAATGTCTTTTCTTTGTTCTATACACTCAGTGTTTTAACTGTAATATGATGAATGAACTTTCATTTCTATTGTTGTCTGGTTTGGTGTTCTTTGTGCCTCTTGCATTCTAATTGGTTTTTCTTTCCCTAGATTTGGGGAATTTTCTTCTATAATGTAATTAAAAACATTTTCTGTACCTTTTACATGAAATTCTTCTTCTTCCTATATTCCTATAATGTGTAGATTTTTCCTTTCATGGAGTCCCAGCAATTTTTACATATTCAGTTTCTACATTAAAAAATTATCAGTGACCTTAATTAAATATTTCTATTTCTCCATTTTAATCTTTAAGTCCTTGATAGTCTACCTTCCACATGATCCATTCTAATTGGTCAGGCTTTTCACTGAACTTTTTATTTGTCCTACTGTGTTTTTTATTTTCATTATTATTTTGATTTGGGATTTTACAGTATTTCTCTCTCTTATTAAATTCTGCTTTTCTTTCTTTCTTTTTCTTCTACAGTATTACAGTATTTATCTCCCTTATCAAATTCTATTTTCTTTCTTTCTTTCTTTCTTTCTTTCTTTCTTTCTTTCTTTCTTTCTTTCTTTCTTTCTTTCTTCTCCTTCTTCTCCTTCTTCCTTCTTCCTTCTTCCTTCTCCTTCTCCTCCTTCTCCTTCTCCTCCTTCTCCTTCTCCTTCTTTTTCTTCTTCTTCTTCTTCTTCTTCTTCTTCTTCTTCTTCTTCTTCTTCTTCTTCTTCTTCTTCTTCTTCTTCTTCTTCTTCTTCTTCTTCTTCTTTAGAGAGTTCCCTATGTAGCTCTGGATGTCCTGGAACTCACTCTGTAGACCAGGCTGGCCTTGAACTCAGAGATCTGTCTGCCTCTGCCTCCTGAGTGCTGGGATTAAAGGCCTGTGTCACCACCACCTGGCTAAATTCTACTTTCATGTCATCATTTAACATCCTTATTTTATTCCGGTGTCTGTTTATGTACTCTTTGAAAATGTTTGAGTTCTTTTTGAGTTGGTTTACCATATTTATAACCATTCTTTTAGAATTTTTCATCTGAAATTTTTTTCTAAGTCATTCTCTTTTGGGTCATTAGTATGGGTTTTAACTTTTGGAGGAAACACAATGTTTTGGTTTTTTATATTCCATGTGTTTTTGCCCTGGAATCTGCTCATCTGGGATTAGATTGTTGGCTAAGATTTGTTGTTGTTTTGTTATTTTAATTTATTGCTTCTCTTCTTTTAGCAGTTGGGTTTTCAGTGTTCAAGAGAGACTAGTTGTAGCACGGTTGTGATGATATTTTCATCTACTAGATTCATAGTCCAGGTACAGGGCTCTATCTCTAGTTCTGCCCTTGTGGATTGGGTATTGTTTGCATCAACAGTCGCTATAGAGTAGTTAACCCATTCTGAAACTAGAGTAGCAGGTGAATACAAAACAGACACTTTCTAAGACCAATTAGTTTAGGGAGTAAGGGATGCCATTGATATTGTATGTAGCAATATGTTAGTATGAGTGGGAAGAAAAGCTGTGGTAGTATTGTGTTCCCCAAAATATTGTGCACCCTAATAAACTTATCTGGGGTCAGAGACAGAACAGCCACAATGCTAAACATAGAGGATAGGCAGTGGTAGAACACGCCTTTAATCCTAGCATTCCAGAGGCAGAAATCCATGTGTTCAAGGATACAGCCAAGCATGGTAACTCACGCCTTTAATCCCAGGGAGTGATGGTAGAAAGCAGAAAGGTATACAAGGCATGAAGACCAGAAACTAGAAGCATTTGGCTGGTTAAGCATTCAGGCTTTCGAGCAGCACAGTTCAGCTGAGATCCATTTGGATGAGGACTCAAGCTTCTAGTCCGAGGAAACAGGATCAGCTGAGGAACTGGTGAGGCGAGGTAGCTGTGGCTTGTTCTGCTTCTCTGATCTTCCAGCGTTCACCCCAATAACTGGCCTCAGGTTTGATTTTATTAATAAGACCTTTTAAGATTCATGCTACAAAAAGCGAAGGAGAAGATGAAAGCACATGGTGATACTTGTGGTAAGTATTAGGTAGTTAGGAAGTAGAGGAGAGGCACATACAAAGAAGTGAGAATAACTGAGGCAAAGGGGAGAATGGGATGAACATGTGGGAGTTTGGCTTAACAGTAGACTAAAAGAGGGAGGTAAATATGGGATCCAAATATCTATGGCTTCCAAGGTGAACCTTATCACCTCATAGTGTAACTCCAATTAAACTACTGTTTAAAAACTTGTTTCTCTACTTACCTACCTGCCTGCCTACCTACCAACTTACCTTCCTAACTGTTTGTAGTTTTAGGGAGATTATAAAAGCACAGGTTTCTACTTGGCTTTTTCAATCATATTTAGTTTTATTTCTCCTTTTCTGCGCCTCCTCTGTTTCACTCTCCCATTCCAACATCTACATTTTTGATCCATGGTTTTATTAATTTATATTTCCTCACCTCCCCTTTTATTGTTGTAGCTTGGGGTATATCTATCTTGTTTATTTTTTCAAAAAACCAACTTTCCACCAACTTTGAAAAAGGACTTGGCTATATATAGCAGTCTTAGTTGATGGTTTTTTTAAATTTCAAGGATTGAGATAGTATATGCTTTTCCATCCTTTTTATTTGCTAAAGATGACATGATGTTCTAATGGTCCTGTCTTGGAACATGAGTTGGAATTTTTATCTCTCTATATATTAATATTGTTTGTTTTATATTTTGATATGGTGATTATGATGTGACATCAAGAGGTTCTTCTCTAGTTATCTATCTTTGGGGTTCAAAATGCCTCTTGTATTTGGGTGTCCAGTTCTATCTCTAGGTTTGGATAGTATATAGCTATAATCTTATAATCTTGAATAAATTGTCTGAACCTTTAGATTTCTATCTCAGTTCCATCTTCTATTGAATATATTCTTGGAACACTGGGTGTAGCTTGAGCATATATGAGACTTCAAAGCCCACCCCCACAGTGACACACTTTCTCCAATAAGGCTATAACTACTCCAACAGAGCCATACCTCCTAAAAGTGCCACTCCCTATGATCTTATGGAGACTAATTACATTCAAGCTACGACAAGTACTATAGCTTGTTTTGTTTATGGGTCTCTTGGACCTCCCTGACCTCCAAATTATGGGATTATTTTTATCATGTTTGTTAATACTTCTTCTTTATACATACCTTAACATGCTATTGTTTCCACCCTGACCTCACCCCTGAATTTCATCTTGTTGCTTGTCCTGCCTGTTGATGTTTCCAAATTTTTGCTGTTTTTTATTTATTTAAAATTATTGTGATTGGATCTCATGCAATTTAGGCTTGTTTTGAATTCTATATGTAGTCGGAAATGACTTCAAACTCTTAATCCTCCTGCATTCACTTCTGAAGAACTGGGATTATGAAACCCAAGTGCTTTAGGTCTCTTGTTTTGTTTTGGGTTTTGGCTATTTTATTGATTATTTCATTTCCAGAATTTTTATTTTATTATTTTCATAGCATAATTTCATTGTTAAACTTTTCTTCCACATTTTAAAATTTTTGTCAAGGTTGTTGAACATTTGATTCACTTTGGCAATTTTCTTTTCTAGTTTCTGAATTTATTTCTTTATTTCAATTCACCTGATATTTAAGTCCTTTATCTGATCATTGAGCATATTAAAAATTAATACTCTGAAATCATTTTCTGGCATTTTAGCTTTGATTGTCTTTGATTTCTTGTGTTGAGATGTTATAACCTTGTGGAAATATCATGGTGGGCTGTTGTATTATGTTTCTGTGACATTTGAATGAGAATGTTGTATTATGTTTCTGTGAGATTTGAATGAGAATGGCCCCTATAGGCTCATATACTTGAATGTTTGCTTCTGAGTTGGTGGAACTGTTTAGAAAGTATTGAGAGGTATGGTCTTGTTGGAGGATTATGTAATGGTGTTGGGTTTTGAGGTTTCAAAAGCCCCACTAGGACTAGTCTCTCTCTCTCTGCCTCCTGCCTATAGCATGTAGGATCTCATCTACGGCTATAGCACCATGCCTGTCTGCCTGCTACCATGTTCCCCTACCATGATAATGTGGACTAACCCTTTGAAATTGTAAGCAAGCCCCAACTTAAATGCTTTCTGTTATAAGTTGCCTTAATCATGGTGTCTCTTCACAACAGTAGTAACCCTAAATAAAGCAATTTGTAAATGACAATAAAAAACATGTAAACTTTGGAAGGTAAAAGGATTCTTTTCTTAGCAAACAGAAATAGGATCTGCATCTGAACCTTTGTCTTAGTAACTCTGACAAGCTCTCCTTCAGGCAGTTTCTGGCAAGGTTTGCTTTTTCAAGATAAGGGATAGGGATTTTCACAAGCTGGCAAAACTCAGCTTACCTAAGTCAAATTTAAGCTCATTTAACTCCTACATAACCCTCTAGTTCTAGGCATAGATTTCTATTAAGCTATCATAGTGGAGTAGTGATTTGATTTTGTTAGGTGTATACAGAAGATAATAAAAAATATATTTATCTAACCTCCTTATTATATTCATACTGATAAAATATGCCTGATGAACTTTTAGGTTCCTTTTACCACTATTCCACACTGTTAAAAATCTACTCCCACACATTACTTCCAGACTTACACTGGTATGAATTAGAAAACTGAAGAACCTCTTTAGGGTAGCACCAAGTTCTCCCTCTCTAGTAGCATGTTGAGCCTTGTGGTTCTATGTCTAGAGGTGCAGATGCAGAGGTTATATGGAGCTTCAGCACTGTCTTCCTGGATATCTCCTTTAGGCAAGATCATTGCTGATTTCAATAGCAGTGCAAGATTAGTTTCCCCAAGGCAAGGTTGGAGAGGGCAATACTGCAGAGGGGGGAATATGAATGCATCCACCACTAATGTTAGGGAGATTAGTTCCTCAGTCAAAATAAACCCACGGTAATCTGAGAGTTCAATATCCTGAGCCTCACCAGGGTCCTCCATCCCAAGTTACACTATTGAATCTTTTCCTATAAGTGCCCTCATTTAATTGCCAAGACTCTTGAGTCTGAGACTCTAACTTGTGTTGTAAGTCATTTATTTTGTTAAGGGCTTGAATTTGGAGTTCTCAGCCCTGAGGCTCCTTGAGAGATTTTTCACAGAACACACACCAAGGCTTTAGGTTATTTATGTGTACCCAGAGCTGGGCAATTCTATCTCTGAGTTCAGTGTTCTCTGTTCTTATTTGCTTGTGGTTGGTAGGACTAGGATTTATTAAGCTATATTCTGACATAGGTGCTGTGGCTTGCCCATAGTTCTGGTGATATATAAAGCCTTTAGATTCTTCCAGTCCTTGATCCATAACACCGAGAAACTGAAATGGATGTTGTAGACTAGTTTATCACCTAACCATCGCCATCTTCACATAACCAATCACATAGTGCCTTCTTCAAAAGAACTTGATTACGGACTTTACGCTTTTGCTTTGGCCACTGTGTTTTCATTGTATGACACCAGGAAAGGGGAGTTACCAGCTCCGTTCAGGCCTAGGCCCAGAATTTATGGGATTTGCTTGATCAGAGACCAGAAGCAATAAAGACATCCTATCTCTTGGCCATCTTTTGGACCACTTTCTTGTTCTTATTGAGCTTCCCCAGTTCCATAACTGTGAGAACAATTTGAGCATCTTTGAAAAGTCCTGTAATTCCTCTTCTTTGTGCGTCAGAAGTTTTAATGAAAACAGCTGCTAATGAAAAGGATCCTAAAAATACAAGGGAGACAATTCTCATGTCTCCAAAGGAAGAATGTTATGGTTTCTAAAAATCTACACTAAAGCACTGCCATTAAATCTGGGAGTGGTAGCACACACCTAGCACCCAGGAGGTAGAGGTTGGAGCATCTCCATGAGTTCAAGGCAACCCTGGTCTATAGAGTGAGATTCTGTCTCAAAAATGATAAAGAAATGGATGTAGGCCTTCTCCTCCAACTATCTTTCCCTCTTTCATCAACCTTATCCCAGCCCCCAACACTAGCAGGCATTTCCTGGGAACTCATAGGCCACCCTAGCCAGCTAAGCGGGTAGGTGAGATTCAGAGCTTAACTCTCTCTTCTTTCCACCAAAATCAATCCCCCAGTCTCATCCCTAGCTCTGTAGCAGACTACTTGTGGCTTCTCCTCACTCCCTGCCCATATTTGCAGGAGATTAAGCAGATCCTGGTAGAATTCTCCTTTCTTCCCTCCAGTAAACCCCTCACTTCCTATCCAGCCCATTCGCATTCCTAAGTGTCAGCTCCTAATACCTATAAATCCATTTTATCCAGAACTCCCACTGGCCACACCTATTAGGATCCCAGAAGAATTTCCTACCAGGCAACACAGAGTCATAACACCCTCCTAAGAACCAGAGAGGGCAACAGAAACCAAGGAAGAAAACAACCACCCAACAAAGACAAAACCAAATATCAACACCAAGAACTACTATAATCATCCCAAATCAAGATGCCTAGATGCTGGTGAAAAAAACACAATAACAGCCAGGAAAATTTATTATCCAGCAATCCTACTAAAGAATTGAAACATAGCACAAGACAAGGTTCTTAAAATATAATAGAGGTCTTTAAAGAAGAAATGAATGAATCCCTTAAAGTAATTATGAAACACAAACAAACAGGGAAGAAAATTAATAAAACTATTTAAGAGCTGAAAATGGAAATAAAATCAATAGAGAAAACCCAACAGAGGGAATTCTGGAAATGAAACATTTAGAAATTTGAATAGAAACTACAGAGGCAAGCTGTATCACCATAGTGCAAGAGATAGAAGAGTCTCAGACATTGAAGATACAATAGAAGAAATGGGTACATGGGTCAAAGAAAATGTTAAATCTAAAAAACTCCTGGCACAAAACTTTCAAGAATGTGAGACTCTATGAAAAGATCAAATCTAAGAATAATAGAAATAGAGAAAGAAAAAGGAATTTAGGTCAAAGGCACAGAAAATATTTTCAATAGTAATCATAGGAGAAAATGCCTATCAAGGTACATGAAGCATAGAGGACACCAATAAACTGTGTCAGGAAAGAAATTCTTCTTGTCACATAATAATTAAAACACTTAAAGTACTAAACAAAGAAAGAATATTAAAAGGTGCAAGGTAAAAAGACTATGTAATGTATAAAGGCAGACCTATTAGAATAACATCTACTTCTCAATGGATACTCTAAAAGCCAGTAGGGCCTGTACAGATAAATGTACTACAGACTCTTAAAGACCACAGATGCCAGCCCAGATTACTATATCCAGAAAAACTTCCACAGCATAGATGGAGAAAATAAGATATTCCATGATAAAGCCAAATTTAAACAATATCTACAAATCCAATCCTACAGAAGGTACTAGAAGGAAAACTCCGACCTAAAAAGGTTAACTACAATCATGAAAATATAGGAAATAATCTCATACTAGCTAAACCAAAAGAAGGGAAGTACACACACAGAATCTCTCTCTCTCTCTCTCTCTCTCTCTCTCTCTCTCTCTCCTTCTCTTTCTCTTTCTCTCTCTAACACACACACTTACTAGCACACAGACACACCACCAGTACCACCACCACCACCACCAAAGTAACATGAATCAACAATCATTTGTCATTGTTATCTCTCAATGTCAATGGTCTCCACTCCCTAATTAAAAAAAAAAAGCTAACAGAATGACTGTGGAAACAGAATCCATCCTGTTGCATCCAAGAAACATATCTCAATATCAAGGATAGACATTATTATCTACTCTTGGCATGCAGACTACCCTTAAGAGTAGTTTATGAATCAAAGAACACCTAAAAAAGATCATCCACCATGACCAAGTAGGCTCCATCCCAGAGATGAAGAGATGGTTCAATATATGAGAGTCAGCAAATGTAATTCATCATGCAAAAAAACCGAAAGAAAAAAAAAAAACATGATCATCTCATTAGATGCAGAAAAGGCCTTTGACAAAATCCAACACCTCTTTATAATAAAAGTATGAGAGATTAGAGATACGAGGAACATCATACCTCAACATAATAAAGGCACTTTACAGCAAACCCATAACCAACATCAACTTAAATGGAGAAAAAACTCAAAGCAATTCCACTGAAAACAGGAACAAGACAAGGTTGTTCACTCTTTCCATACCTATTCAGTATAGCACTTGGAGTTTTAGCTACAGCAATAGACAACAAAAGGAGATCAAAGGGATACAAATTGTAAAGGAAGGAGTCAAAGTATCTTTATTTGCAGATGATATGATAGTATAGGTAAGTGACCCTAAAAATTCCACTGGGAAACTCCTACAACTGATAAACACTTTCAGCAAAGTAGGACACAAAATTAATTCACGAAAACCAGTAGCCCTCCTATTTACAAATGACAAATGTTCTAAGAAGAAATCAGGAAAAGGAAACATTTCACAGTGGCCTCAAATAATATAAAATATCTAGGGGTATCTTTTACCAAGTGAGTGAAAGACTTGTATACTAAAAAATTCAAGTCAGAGGAGAAAGAAATTGAAGGAGCTCTCAGAAGATGGAAAGATTTCCCATGTTCATAGACTGGTAGTATTAACACAGTAAAAATGGCCATCTTACCAAAAGCAATCTACAGATTCAATGCAATCTCATCAAAATTCCAACACAATTCTTCAAAGATCTTGAAAGGATAATTTTCAGTTTTATATGGAAGCGCGCACGTGCGCGCACGCGCGCGCGCACACACACACACACACACACACACACACACACACACACACACACACACGATAGTTTCCCCGCCAAATTCAGATCAATAAAAAACTGCTGGAGGTATTAACATTCATGATTTCAAGTTGTGCTATAAAGCTATAGGAATAAAAGCAGCATGGTATTCGCACAGAAACAGATACATTATTCAGAGAATTGAGTTGAAGAACCAGACATAAATTCACACATATATGGACACCTGATTTTTGATTAAAAAAAAGCCATAAATACACACTGGCAAAAAGACAGTGTCCTCAACAAATGGTGCTGGTCAAAGTAGATGACTTCACATAGAATAATTCATATAGACTCATACTTATCACCCTGAACAAAACTCAAGTCCAAGTGGATCAAAGACCTCAGCATAAAACAAGATACACTGAACATAATAGAAGAGAAAGTGAGAAATAGCCTTGAATTCATTGGCACAGGAAAAGACTTTCTAAATAAACACCATTAGCACAGGCAATAAGATCAATAATTAATAAATGGGACCTCATGAATCTGAGATGCTTCTGCATGGCAGCAAACACCATCATTTGGACTAAGCAGCAGCCTACAGAATGGGAAATTTTTTTTTTGCCAACTACACATCTGACATAGGGTTAAAGTTCCAAAACATACAAAGAACTCAAAAAACTGGATATCAAGAAAACAAATCACTCAACTAAAATGGATTATATATCTAAACAGAGAATTCTCGAAGAGGAAACACAAATGGCTGAGAAACACTTAGATGTTCACAGGTTTAACTCAGGAGGACACTAAAATAAAGTCATGAATATGGGGACAAAATTGTAAGGAAGGAAAGGGGTTGGCAAGGATTGGGTAGACACGAGAGGGTAAGGGGAGAATAATCAGCATTTCTTATACACATGTATGAGATTGCTTAAGAACAAAATTTATTGATAGAAAAACAAACTCACACTATAAGAAAATCTTTGTTATGGTCAGTAGGAGAGGAATAGATTTAAGTGAGAAAAAAGATGTCAAGCCAATAACTGTCCCAGTACTGTTTCAGTTTCTGTGATAAAATATCCTAACAGGCCATTTAGGAGGAAAAATAGGTTATTTAAGCTAATAATTTCAGGTTATAGTCCATTGTTATAAGTAAATCAAGGGAGGAAATTAAGGCATCAGATTCATGCTTCAAGGCAGAGAGGAAATAAAGGTAGGGATCCTTGCTTGCTAGTGTAAGGCCAATCCGAAGAAATGGTGCCACCCATATTCAGGGTGAGTCTTTACACCTCAATTAACGATCAAGACTGTTGCTTACAGATATTCCTATAGGCAAACCCATCCAGATCATTCCTCATTGAGATTCTCTTCTAGCTGAGACTGTGTCAACATTTAAAACTAACCTGGAAAATAACCTATCTTCATGCTCTAAGGAATTAGATAAAAATAAGAAGCCAGAATTGAACAGAAATAGTATAATGGTGATAAATAGAAAATAGAAAAACAATAGAGTCAATAAAGTAAAAAATCAAGTTTTAGAAAATAGCAAGAAATTTGACAATGCTTATCTAGACATATTAAACAAAAGAAAGTGAACAACTGAGATGGAAAAAGAATTATATTAATACTGATCTTACGGAAATTAAGAGCCATAAAAATATACTGGTAACAGTTTAGATGGTGTGAATGAGGCAAACAGATTCTTAGGAGTACTTAAGGAATTGAAACCGACTTAAGCAAAATAGACTCATTACAACTAAACTGATGAAATTTAACATCAGAAACCTTCCAAAGAGGACGCCCTGGAGCTAGAGCAAAGGCTCAATAGCTAAGAATAATGGCTGCTCTTCCAGAGGATCTGGGTTTGATTATAGTCCCTTGTAACCTCAGTTCCAGGAAATCCAATGCCTTCTTCTGGCCATCACATATACAAGTCACACATGTGGTGGAAGACATACATGCAGATAAAACTCCAATACATATACAATAAAACAACAACAACAAAATAAATCCAGGGCCTGATGCCTGCAGATCATCCCTATCAAACATTTAAAGAATTAAAACTACTCCTCTTGAAACTTTCCCAAAGAGTATAAAGTAAAGGAATATGTCATGCTACATTGTTTGGGTCAATATTACCTTATTAGTAGACCTATGCTAAGACACCACAATAAGACAAAGTTAATTCTTTTTGAATAAATACAAAAATATAATCTATGCAATTCAAGCAAACCAAGTCTAATTAGTAGGAAAAGGATTGCACATTGTGACCTGGGGGATTTGTTTCAGCAATGACAGGGTATTTCAACTTGAAAAAAAAATCACTGTAATGAGACACATGGAAAGAACTCTCATAATCAGTGTAAACCATCTAGATCAGTCATTTAATGAAATTTGACATGTTTTCACAATAAAAATTCAAGGTAAACTAAGAGAATGTACTGTCTAGTTTTGTGTGTCAACTTGACACAAGCTAGAGTCATCAGAAAGGAAGGCGCCTCAGATGAGGAAATGCCTCCATGAGATACAGCTGTTGGGCAAAGTTTCTCATTTAGTGATCAATGGGGGAGGGCCCAGCCCATGGTGGGTGGTGCTATCCCTGGGCTTTTGGTCCTGGATTCTGTAACAAGGTAGGCTGAGCAAGTCATGAGAAGCAATCCAGTAAGCAGCACCCCTCCATGGCCTCTGAATCAGCTCCTACCTCTGGGATCCTGTCCTGTTTGAGTTTCTGTTCTGACTTCCTTCAGTGATGAACAGCAATGTGGAAGTTTAAACCAAATAAACTCTTTCCTCCCCAACTTGCTTTTTGGTCATGGTGTTTCATTGCAGCAATAGAAACCCTAACTAAGACAAGTTGGGACCAGCATAGTGGGGTATTGCTAGGACAGACATGACCATGTGTTTGGAAGGATTCTGGAAGGACTTTGGAACTTTGGGCTAGAAAGTTACTGAGTGTTGAGACTTCAGTGGAATGTTCTGTGGGAACTTGAAAGATAAGAACATTGAGAGAAGTGCAGAGGATTGAGGCATGGCTTACAAAGTTTCAGAGGGAAGTATAAAGACTATTGAGCCATTTGTTATTTTGAATTAAGGTTCTGAGGTTTTGGTTAGCTGGGGCTGAAGAATCAGCTGTGATTAACAAGATATCAGAACTACTAAAGCAAAACTTTGCTTTGCTGGGATACTTGATGCTGGTCAGCTGGAGCTAAGAAATTAGCGGTGATTAAGAAGAGATTTCACTGAGGTGAAGTCTGGGATTTGTTTCCTGAAAGCACAGAAAGGCTGTTTTCTAGAGGTGGCCAAGGTTATACCTCATGCTGGCAGCCAGACTTGGTAATGTGTAAGAGTCACCCAGGTGGTACTGGTTTTGAAGTCATGAAGGGGTCATGGAGAGCAGCTGAGGCTT
The DNA here is from genome assembly GCF_949786415.1 of Peromyscus eremicus. Classification (NCBI taxonomy): domain Eukaryota; kingdom Metazoa; phylum Chordata; class Mammalia; order Rodentia; family Cricetidae; genus Peromyscus; species Peromyscus eremicus. The sequence continues at coordinate 13,533,775 of NC_081436.1, read as the reverse complement.
GGCACTGTGAGAGGCCAGGAGAGGCCATTGGTGAAGGTGCAGCCTCAGTGGCAGTTGGAGGCCCAGAACTGAAGGGGTCATGCAAAGCAGCTGAGGCTTGGCACCATAAAGAGAGCCTGTAAAAGGCTATTGGTGAAAGTGCAGTCCAGTTGCAGCAGGGGACCCTAGCATTTTGGAGATGCCAGTACCGTGGAATGACCACCAAGAACAGCAGCAGCAGTGGAGTGGAGCCAGCCAGAGCCGAGAAGACAAGCTGTGTGTGTTGAAGAGGGCAGAGCCTGAGAAGTGACCCAACCCTTTTGCAGGAGTCCAGAAGATCGTGAGTAAATCCCATATATTGGATACTGAGTTATTCATACTGTTGGAGTTTGGTTTTGCTTGGTTCAGATTGTAATGGTGCTCTGGTTCTTCTCTCTTGAAGAAAGTATTTAATTTTGATTTTTAAAGGATCCCACAGATGAAAGACTTGAACTTTTAAAAGAGATTGGATATTTTAAAGAGACTGAAATTTTTTTTTTGAGAAAGGGTTTCTCTGTGTAGTTTTGGAGCCTATCCTGGAACTCACTCTGTAGCCCAGGCTGGCCTCGAATTCACAGAGATCCGCCTGGCTCTGCCTCCCGAGTGCTGGGATTAAAGGCGTGCGCCACCACCGCCCGAGACTGAAATTTTAAAGATTGGGTTTGTAAAGACTGTGGGACTTTAAAAATTATTTATGATTTTAATGTGAGATCTTGGGGATGAATAAGAAGGAAGGGATGTGGCTTGATCATGAAGTGCTTGTGTGTCAAGTTGACAGGGGGTCAGTTGTACTGGCTGATTTTGTGTCAACTTGACCCAAGCTAGAGTCATCAGAGAGGAAAGAGCCTCAGATGAGGAAATGCCCCTATGAGATCCAGCTGTAAGGCATTTTCTCATTTAGTGATCAATGGGGGAGGACCCAGCCCATGGTGGGTAGTGTCATCCCTGGGCTGTTGGTCATGGGTTCTATAAGAAGGCAGGCTGAGCAAGTCATGGGAAGCAAGCCAGTAAGCAGCACCCCTCTATGGCCTCTGCATCAGCTTCTGCCTCTGGGATCCTGAACTGTTGGAGTTCTGTCCTAGCTTCCTTCAGTGATGAACAGCAGTGTGGAAGTGTAAACCAAATAAACCCTTTCCTCCCCAACTTTTTTTTTGGTTTTGGTGTTTCGTCACAGCAATAGAAACACTAAGACAGAGAAGAACTTCCACACAGTATTAAAGAACTTAAGAAAGCCCTGTAACAGCATACCTAGTGATGAAAAACTGAAATCTAAGATCAGAAATATGATAAGCATGCCTCGAGGGAGATGCTATGCATGGGGAAGTGCCCTTGCCTGCTGCACTCTGAGGTTCACCAAAAGGAACACAATGAAGCCAAGGAAAGAAGGCCTGTCTTTCTTTCTGTCTCGACATTGGCCACCGTCACTGAATACTACAAAGCGTACTACCGTGTTGGCTAGTGAAGGAGTGTGTGTTCTGGATTTACTTGTACTGTTGCATAGCAGGGAGTTAAGGAGAGATTTCATCTGAGAGACAGTAAATAGGTAACTGGCACAAAATTATCCCACTAAAATGAGTTTAGATAATTTTATCTCTGTAAAAAATACCCTCTGTATTCATTTGATTGCATTCTTGTTTTCTTGGGCTATGATATTACTTTCAATTATCAGGAAGTTAGAAAGATGCATTTATTAAAAAGAAAAACTAAGTTATTTTCCTAAATACACATATTATAATATAATGCTAATTGATGATATCTGATTAAATGTAATATTGAATTTTATATTGTTCCATTAATAGCAAGGCATTCTTATTGATAATGGGTGTGGAGTGGGGCATAAATCTGCCAGTCAGGCTCTTACATTCTAATAGCACTATCAAGGGGAGCTTTTACAAGGATCCCACACACATAGAGAACTAGCTGTCTTCTCCAGAAGGCTTTGTGATCATCAAAAGTAAAACCAACCAGACTCAGACCAAGTTGAATAACCATAACATTGACTATTGTAAAAATAACAAGCGATACAATTACAGCATCCCTATTCAAAGAAGATTATTTTTTTCTAGCATTTTCTTAGAGCAAAGTATAATGTGCTAGAAATACATTACTGCAAAAGAGCATTGTGTAAAGGTTATTATTTTACAGGGAGGAAACCCTTTCTCAACTTTGAAATTTGTTTCTGAAGAATGAGCTCCACTCCACATTTGTACAGCAGCAGGAGACCATTATCTGTGACAACACTTCATTGCATTGACATTATCTGTTAATTATCTTTGCCTCCACTAATTCTGAGCCTGAGGAGATGGATGTCCTGGCTCTTACTGGTTGTGTGGCTGCTCTTTCTTTCTCCACGCATGAGTCTAGGAGGGAAGCAAACCTTAATGAAAGGTGGAGCTGAAGCCAAGGTTCTATTTTAGGAACATTTCTGGAGACACTGTGATCATGCAGCTTGAGTCTCAATAATCATGTGATCTGCCTCTCATGTGACCTATCCTAATCACATTTCTCTTTTCAAAGGACTTCTGAGTGAGTTGCTGGTAGCTTTTATCTCGATTTATTCTATGTAGTGAATACACTTCACAGGCATTTAATAAGTACTATTTCTATAAAAAGATAATGGGGTGTTTGGGGGGCAATGGATGAATAAAGAAGAAATCACATGAGAAATAAGAAACAATGTGTAAGAACTCAGATAGCCTTGTTTCACAAGAATGTAAATCAACACGCATCTGCTCTGACAATGTCTCCTGCTTTCTTCGGCTCTAAGCTCCTCCTCACCTTTGTCTTCCCATCTTCCTGCATCAATACTAAGTTTCCCAACCTGTTAGTTCAGTTTTTGTGCTATTAAGAGAGAATATACCATCTCCTTTTAACTGTTGCCTTCCAAAATGGAATACAGTTCGTATTCTATATCCTTAGATTCAATCAACACCCTGTCTGAAAAACATTAGGGAAAAAATGCATCTAATGAACAGGTACAGACCTTTCTTATTCACTAAATGACAGTATTTCTATAATCCACATAGCATTTGTATTGTATTATGCATTTAGATTTAAGATACAAAGGAGGTGATATGTATATTATATGCAAACACTATGTCATTTTACATAAGTGTCAGGAAATTTGGAATTCGGTGGGAGGAAGTGCCATTCCTGTAATTCACCCCGACCAACAACTGATGGAAGACTATACTGCACTCTGCTCATAAGCTATGTTTACAGAAACAGGCATGGTTTCGGCTGCTGTTGAACAGGTCTTAAATTCCAACTAGACAGTTGTTGGTTAACCCCAAAGTAAAGGAAGATACAAGTGCTACTATTGCAATTTTGGGGATATCTTGACATGCAGTCATTATTGTGGTTTATAAGCATTGCATCTAGGTAGGACCATTAACTGTTTTCCTCCCTTGACAGCTTACATATCTCCTTCAGAAACTATGTGAGCTAGTTCTCAGAGAAGAGTGTGACAGGGCAGATCTGGTCAGGTTCCTCCAAATCCTGTCTCTGACGTATGTGCCGTCTTAAGCAACCAAGGGCAACACCAATAGCCTGCATCGTTTTGAGGGTGTCTTGGATTTCCTGGAGCAACAGTTTGAAAGGAGGTTTCTCAAACTTGTATTGTGGTGTTTGTTAGGTAGTCTATGCTTCTTGATGCAAAATTATCACCTTCAGTAGTAAATACATTGGTATAACTTCATTTAAACTATACACACACACACACACACACACACACACACACACACACACACTTGAATATAATATATGTAATTTTAGGTAAACATACAACTGTATGATTTCCTAGGACTTTTTCAAACATCCTCAATGTTACTTATCCTTCTGCCCTCCCTCTCCCTCTGGATTGACTCCTACCCCCTCCCCAGAAAGAATACCCCTGTTCCCCCTTTTCACCTTCATTAAACTCATTTCCTGCTACCCATCTTCCCAGTGCTCCTTCTCCCACCCACCCCCATTGCTATATTTTTAGTTTCCTGGTTATTCAGCTTATTCCAGGTTATATGTACTCAATCTAATAATCTGGGGCTAGGAACTTCAAATTGGAGAAATTTTGTGGTGTTTGTCTTACCGGATGAGGATTACCTCAGCAATGTACATGGCTGAGCAAGTATTTGTGGAAGTTGAGTCCTTTGGGCAAATGCCTGGGAGTGGTATTGCTGGGTCGTGTGGTAGTTTCCATTTTAGCTTTTTGAAAATCTCCACACTGACTTCCATAGTGACTAGACCAGTTTGCAACAGCGAGTGAGGATTTATCCCTTTTTTTTTTTCTGACATCCTTAGCATTTCTTTTCAGTTGTTTTGTTGCTATTAGCCATCTTGACTGAGGGAAGATGAAATCTCACAGTAGTTTTACTTTTCATCACTCTAATTGACAAGAATATTGTACATTTTTGAGATATTTCTTAACCATTTTTTGATTTCTTCTTTTGAGAATTCTCTGTTCAGATCCACAGTTTTTTTTCTAAATTTTATGTTGTTTATGTACTTCATTCTTTGTTTTTTGAGTCCTTTATATATTCTAGATATTAATCCACTATCAGATGTATTTACTGGCAAAAATTCTCTTCCACCCTGTGGGTTCCTTCTTCCATAATTGATTGCTTCCTTAGCTGTATGGAAGCTTTTTGTTATGAGATCTCACTAATCAACTACTGGTCATAATTCTTGGCAAATTGAGTTGTATCCCAAAAGTTTTTTCTTACAACCACATCTTAGAGGTATGGCATATGTCTTCTTCTAGAAATTTTAGGTTTCAGGTGCCTCTGCTGAATGTGCCAAGCTCTGTTGACTCCCCACGGGAGGCCTTACCTTGTTGGAGGAGGGAATGGGGGTGGGCTGGGGAGAGAATGCTGGAGGGGTGGGAGAAGGGAGGAGAGGGGGATCTGTAATTGGTATGTAAAATGAATAAAAATTCCTTAATAAAAATAATTTCAGGTTTCAATTTGGAGTTTTTGTTCAAGGAAATATATATGGGTTTAATGTCATCTTTCTAAATGTGGACATCCAGTTTTTCCAGTGCCATTTGTTGAAGAAACTCTTTTCTCCAGTGTGTGTTTTTGGAATCCTTGTTAAATACCAGGTAGTTATAGTTATGTGTACTCATGTTTAAGTCTTCTACTGTGTTCTTTAGTCTATATATCAGTTTTTGTGCCAGTACCATGTTGTTTTTATACCTATCGTTCTGTAATATATCTTGAAATCTGTAAAGATAATTGCTCCAGCATTGTTCTTTTGCTCAAGATTGCTTTGGCTGTCTGGGTCTTTTATAGTTCTATATGAATTTTAGTGTTTTTTTTTCCCATGAAGAATCTCCTGGATATTTTGATTGAGATTGCGTTGAATCTTAAATTGCTCTGGGTAGAATTGTCACTTTCACAATCGTAATTCTACCAATCTACGGTTATGAGAGAACTTTCCACTTTTTAGTACACACTAATCCTTAATCTCTTTCTTCAGAGATTTGCATTTCTCACTGCAGAGGTCTTTCATGTTCTTAGGTTTGTTCCTAGATATTTTATTTTCTTTGAGGCTATTTTGTTAATGGGAGTGTCCATGATGTCTTTCTCAGTGTTTGTTGCTGGTGTATAGATAGGCTGTAAGTTTTGTAAGCTGATTTCGCATGGTGCCACTTTGATGAAATTGTTGATCATTGCTAGAAATTTTTGGTAGATTTTTTTTAGCATCTCTTATATATAATATTATATCATCTGCAAATAAGAATAATTTGACTAATTCCTTTCTTATTTGTTCCTTTAATTGCCTTTGCTAGCTTTACTGCTGCAGCTAGTGCTTGAAGAATAGTGTTGAAAAAGAATGGGAGCAGTACATAGCTCTCTCATATTTCTTATTTTAATGGAGTTGCTTTGAGGTTTTCTCCATTTAGGATAATGTTGGCTGTGGGTTTGTCATATGTAGCCTTTATTACATTGAAAGATGTTCATTCTGCTCCTATTCTCAGACCTTTATTATGAAGGCACACTGGATTTTTGTCAAAGGCCTTTTCTGTATCTGTTGATCATATGATTTTTGCCTATAGTTCATTTGTGTGATTTATTACATTTGTTGACCTACATATGTTGAACCATTCCTGTATTTCCAGGACAAAGCTGTCTTGGTCATGGTGGGTGATCTTTCTGATAGATGTCTCTATTCATTTTGCAAATTTTTTTTATTAAGGATTTTTGCATCTATCTTCATCAGAGGTATTTGGCCTATAGTTTTCTTTGTTGCTTCTTTACCTGATTTTGCTATTAGAATAGTAAAGTCTACTTAACTCACAGTTTCAGAGTTTCAGATGCAAGTTCAGATAGCCCTATATGTTTGGACCTCTGGTAAGAGAGGCAGGGAAGTCAAGTCATGTGACGATATCACACATTGGGACGGGAGAAAAAGGAAGGGGTTGTTTAATAGTAAATTGTTAGCAAATTCTTCCTTATATTGGCTGTCTGAATCCTGGCTAATCTTATCATGTTTGTACAGGGTGCATTGCATTATGTAATAACCAGTTTTTGAAGATGCTTCATATATATTTGCCCTAATTAGGTATATACAGAATTTAGAGTATCTGCCAACACAATAGTAAAGTTAGCTATTTGCATTCAAGGATTCAGGGTGGAAGGAGAATTTACTTCTTTACTCACACAGTAAATTAAGTCTGTTGAAAGGTGATAATATATTTAGTATTAAAGTAATTTTGTTATTTGTATACTGAATAAAGTCTGGATATTAAATGAGCTATATCCTATTTCTTTATGAAAATTACCAATATCTTATGTATACATTTTTATGACATATTATTCAATTTTTAAAAAAATATGTGACAGAGTAGGATGAGATATTAAATCATATCTTTTACATATTCCTTAAAAATTTTTCTATATGTTTATTTTTATTGGTCTGTTTGTGTGTATGTGTATTCATGTATATATGTACAATTGTGTGTGAAGATGCATGCACCCAGGTGTATGTTTGGAGACCAGTGGTTGGGTATCTCCCTTTATTACTCTTCATCTTTCTCCTCTCTGTCAGGGTCTTTCTTTGCACCTATATTGTCAATAATCCCCCGGCATCCTCTTCCCTCTGTTCTCCCATAGCCCTGGATTGCAGACTATTTGGACCACATCTTCTTATGTGGGTTCTGGGTATTTGAACTCAGTTCTTCATGACTGTGCAACACTAAGCCATCCCTTCAGGCTTTTATCTAAGTTTCTGTAAGTTACAAACATCAAACGATTAGGTTATATAATATATTGCCTTAGGAAATGGTATACATTGGGCCTTAGGAATTTTCAATTGATACACATTTTGTTGTGAATTAGCCATATTGCCATAAATTTATATAAACTTCAAAAATTTTCCTGTTACTATTTCTGCAACTTGATTTGTCCTTTTTTTTTTTTTTCCCTGGGAAGTGTTGGCCAATTTCAGACAGTCAGCTAGCTATCATCTTGACTCCATATCCTGCTTTTACTCTGTCTCTTCTGTGGTTCTGGAGCAGAAGAGAGGTCCATTCATTAGAGGGCTCCTATCATGGTGGCTCTCAACATGGGCCCCAAACTATAGTTCCATGGAGAGCTTTGACAACTGTTAAGAGCTTTTACTTCTTCAGATTTAGGTTTCATTGCACACGTGTGTGGACTAGTGTCTGCTCACTAGGACTAGTGATCAGAGAAGTGTAAAAAGAAGCTAAGAGTAAGAATGACTACAGGACAGCATGGTGGCAGAGAGGCAGTCTTCCCTCTGTCTCTGAACTCCTTTACCATGCTTGAGCAGCAGGTCATTGTGGGAGGCCGTTGACCCCTATTCACAGACTCTTTATGTTCCTCGAGCCTCTCTCCTTATTCCCCAGAAAGTATCAGAAAAGGCTATGTGGGTCTGCCAATACTTCCTCAAGGACCTCAGTGCTTCCTTCAAATTCTTAAGGTACTTGTGGTTACCAAGTTACTTCTCTTTAAATGTGAGTCTTCCAAGGGCTAAGATCTGGCCCAGCATTTAAGAGCACTTGGTGCTTTCTCTCTGGCAGAGGACCTAGGTTCAGTGTCCAGTACCACACAGAGCTCATAACCATCTGTAAGTCATTCTATGGGATATGATGCCCTATCCTTGCCTCTGTGGGCACCAGGAATACAGATGGTGCATCACATACAAGTAGAAGAACCACTCACACATATAACATAAGAAACAAAACTTTAAAAAAAGTGAGTTCCAGTATTTCAAAACTTTAACCCTTGAACTCCTAGTACCTAAGAACATAAATTTCTCCACATCATTCCACATAATTGATTTCCCACGGTTATTTTCCCTGAGTTAGCACAGCACCCTCTTTTGCTCCTTTGGCACCCCCAAAACTTGTATACCCTAACTTTATGTATGGAAACCCTTATAGAAAGGTAGGTGGCACTTTTCATTGGTGGTAATTTAATTATTTTCTAGCTGTAACAATGCTGTGGCTTGAAAAGCCACAGACTAAATGGAAAGCTGGAAAATTCCAACATGCTGGCAGGAAAAGCCATAAATGCAGCCCCTCTCCCCCCCCAAAAAAAATCATAGATCTACTTAAAAGTTCATGGTGTTTTAATGTAACCTTATTTTGGTAATGTGAATTTACCAGATGGCAATGACGTGTTGTCTATCAGTGTCTGGTCACTCCAGCTGTAACACTGGTTGTATCTCACAGGGAAGCTTTCTTCACGTTTGAAATGAAGTCCTGTGGAAAGGCAGCTGAAGCAAGCAGACAGGTAGCATCTGGGTTGTATTCTAGGCGACACAGCTGTGATGGTGGTGAGACATGTTCAGTTGCACCCTTGTCTCAGAAATACAATAATATTGAGCATCAGGGGCATTAAATTCAAGTCAAAAGACTGTCTTCAGAGAATAAAAAAAATGCTCCAATTAGGAAAAATGAAAAGCACTCCAATGAATAATTTAATCAGAGGGGGTGGCACTACACTTGTAATCCTGGCATTTGGGAAGTGGAGGCAGGAGGATCAGGACTTCAAGGCCAGCCATGGCTACATAGTGAGTTCAACACCATCACAAACCAAACCAAACTAAAACACAAAACTCAAGTGAATAATTTATTAATATATTAACACAATTGGTGTGCATGTGAGTGATTGGGATATAATCTTTTAGCATGCTCTCATTTTCATACAAATATGTGTATGCCAGGGAGTTAGATTAAGGAGCGTGTATGTGCTGTTGCTTAGCCTGCTCAGAATACTTGGTTGTGGTATTCTGTTTGTCATATTAAGGCTGATAAAATTGAAAGTAGGTTAAGGCATCTGTTGCTTCTAAGAGCTAAAGTCACGGGGAACACAGTGTCTTATTTTCATGTTCTTAATGAGTGTTCTTGGAGAAGAGAATAAACTACATTTGTTTATTCAAACACATGTATGTATGAATACATATTAAACATGCATGGTGAGCTGGCTTCAGTGACCATAGGCTACATATCTCAGGACATTCTATTGTGATTTAATCTCAAGAAGCAAGTTATTTTTTGTCACTAATTCCAGTCACTATTTAGATCTACATAATGGATATTTTGACAAATTATTTGTACATTTAGTTCAGCTATAAAAATCAGAATCAATGCCAGGTATAGTGGTGCATGCCTTGAATCCCAGCACTTGGGAGGCAGAGGCAGGTGCTTCTCTGTGAGTTTGAGGCTAGCCTGGTCTACAGAGGGAGTTCCAGGACAGCCAGGGCTACACAGCGAAATGCCATCTTGAAACCACTCCAGTCGGGATCAATACATTGTCTTACTTTAAATATTTAATTTTTGTGTCAGTTCAAAGGAGAATTAAGATATTAGACTAATAACAGCATAATCTCATGTATTCAGATCTTCACTGGCCAAACAACACCTGAATTCACATTTTGTAATCTATTGTTTTTTAGTGTTGAAATGGTGGGCATTTATAAATAAAGACTTATTAATCACAACTTATTAACCCAAACTTCTTTACACATTTAAAATTTAGGCAATTTTTTTCTAGGAAAGAAATACAGAAAATATGTATACTTAGTTTTAAATGTTATTTTGTCTTTGCCTCCTGGATATACTATGGAGAAAACAGAACAAATTATAGCAAGTCAGGCTATTCACATATTTCTTACTTAGTCCAAGGGAACACTTTGCTCTCTGGCTAGCAAACAAGGAAGGCAGAGCAGAGGTAATCTTTTTTTTATATTAGTGATAGAACACCACCAACCAAAAATAAACCATGATAATAAAATAGTAAAAAAAATTGTAGTCCTGATATGATCAGAACACACAATATTTTTGTTGAGAACTTGAAATATCATGGTCATCAAAGAACTATAGTTCTAATGCCCACAGATTCATTTCGATGGGAGTTTTGGGTCCAGCAAGGTAATATTCTGATAAATTTTACCCTTTAATGTCAGCTCAATGGAGCTAGAATTTCCTTCCCTTCCCTACATTACATTTTCAAATGGTACTGGGTCAGAATAATTGTTGATGTTTGTGTTCATCCATCTTCTCAGGCTCTGAGCTTTGCTCAGGACATCTTAATTGGTCTTACAATATTGTGTAGCAAAACGGCATCCACCTTTCCCCCTAAGTGAAGGTGAAAACTACCTAAAAGCCTAAATAATAGATAAAGGCTACTGATTAATCAGTAAGATAGGATGCATTAGATCTTTTTATTCCTTACTTTGGTAAGAGAAACACATACACAAAATTGCAATACCAGGCTATTGAACACAGAACACTTAGCTGTTGTGTTAGTTTTTAACCTGATCTGACACTGATCCAGCTATGGTAAGGCTACATCTAGTGTTTATGCAAAAGAAGTCTGGGGCCATTTTAAAAATGTCTCCTGCACATTTAAAACTATGGCAAAAATTTAAAGATGTAAATATGACTGGAAAGAAATTCTTCCCAAGTCTACTTCTGCTTTTCTCCCAAGTCTGTACATAGAAAGATAGATTTTTCCAGAGCATATACACACCCATTTAATTATCTTAATAATGGGATACTGGGAAAAAAACCAAAGTTTTTCTTTTATGTCCACTGATTCATTCTTATCTAGACCACCTTCCGATTCATAGTATGGCCACTGTAAGGTTTTTTTTTTTTTTTCTGAGACTTTCAAAGTAGGTATAAGTTAAAGGCAATTTATAAAACTGCAGGCATGGAGGAAATTAGGGATAGGGTCTAGAAATAGTTAAATTGGCCAGGATTATATGATAGCTCTATCATTAAATTTTCACTCAAATAAAATCAAGGAATGAATAGTAAAAAGATTGAACAATGAAATCATAGACCCCTTTGCTGTAGGGCCTTGATGTACACATTCTGTCCTTTGGGAAGCTTTAGAGGGACAGGTGTGAAACAAATATGTTTTGAATCTGTAACTATTTTAAATGAATCTTTATCTATTTTACAGTGCTGGGAACTAAACCCAGGGTGTGCTAGGCAAATGCCCTAATATTGATCTACATTTTTAGCACTTTTGTATTTTATTTTTGAGATAAATTCTCACACAGTTGCCTAGGCAGCCTTGAATTTGTAATTCTGCCTCAGCCTCCTTAGTAGCAAGGATTAGGCTTAAGCTTTGTTTCCATTGTAAAGAGAAAATTTAATATAAAGATCATATATATATATATATATATACACCATGTTATATGTCACAGCTATAATAAAAATCTCATATTCATTACTTGCATATCAGAAGTAGTCCCAAAAAACAAAACCACCCTAATAATCCAGCAATAAGATTTTCATGTATATTATTTAGAGTTTTTTTTTAATCAGCATAATTTTAAGCTACTGTTTACTCATCTTAGAATTTCAGATATCTTCTGGAGATATAATAAAAATTTTCTCTGTCTCAGTGTAATGGTTAATCTCAATCATCAACTTGATAGGATCTGGAGTCCCCTTAGAAACGACCTCTGGGCAGGCTTGCTGGTGATGATCTTGCCCACATTCTTTCTGGGCATACCAGTTATAACATGAGGGAAGGCACTCATGTACTCATAAATTAGGATGCTACTGATGAAAAGATAAATTATGCCAGCAGTCTGATGAGAGAAGAAACCAGATGTGCATAAGCCAGAGGAAGAGAACAGGCAAGATCATGGGGAGCCAGTCACATCTGCAGGCCGGCAGTAGAGGTACAGTGTAGGGGTCATGCTGTAACACTTTCTCTTGCAAGCATGAAGTGAAATCAACTGCTGATTCTGAGCTGGGTGGCAGTTAGTGATCTGGGCAGAAAGACAAATCACCGGATCAGAACATGAATAAAGCTAATGATAAATAAAAAAAGAGCAGTTGCTCATAGCTGTTAGGGAAAAGCAGCTCATTCCATCTCATTCATGGTCCACTTTGCTCATTTGTGCTCAGAATGAAGCGATTCTTATTTGTTCTTTTTTGGCTCCAGAAAATTAAAACTTGATAACATTAAAGATTTTAGACAAATGGATTTCTCCAACAGTCCTGAACAGGTTTTACAGTTTAATGATACTAGAAAGGAGTGCCCATCCTATCAATAACAAATTTCAGTTATCTGGCTGTAAAGGTAACCCAAGGTAACCCAAATGAAAATACTCAAACATATTTAAAGGTCTCAATAAACATGTAAGGAAAATTCAACACCCTGCTCTCACAAATGGACAGATGTGCCAGACAGAAACTTAACAAAGAAATAAGAGAACTAACAGATGTTAGGACTCAAATGGACTTAAAATACATCTACAGAACATTTCACCCAAACACAAAAGAATATACCTTCTTCTCAGAACCTCATAGAACCTTCTCTAAAACTGCCCACATACTCAGTCACAAAGCAAATCTCAACAGATACAAAAACTGGAAAATTGAACCTTAAGAATAAGTGACATAATTATGATTTTTTCAGTTTTATAATATCTACTACAGATGGCATCTAGTTTTTATATTCTGACTAAAAATAATATTACATGTGCCTGGGAAATGAGCCTCAGTCAACAACTCATTACTGAAAACGTTCCCCTCAAGGAGATTTTAGTTTAGAATGGTCTAAACTGAGTTTTCCAAACACACACACACACACACACACACACACACACACACACACACACACACACACACAGACAGACACACACACACCCCTACGCTAAGGATTCTATAAGGCTGATTGAGTAGAGCTGCATGGTTGTGAAGAGCTGGAATACTGGAGACTCAGGGCTACACTATCTTGGGCTTTGTAGTCTTTCTAATAGCTATTTTTGTAGTCCACCTCTCTGTCTGATTTAATATCCTTCCAACTATCAGGCATGACTAGAATATGTGGTATGAGAAAAGTTTTTTTTTTCAAGAAAAAATAAAACAAATAAAGTAAAGTTACTAATTATAAAAAAAACAACACTTAACTCAAAGTTAAGGAAAGATGAAGTACTGGGAAAAACAGCAACAATAACCATGAAACTGCTAATTTTAAAGAAATTAATAAGAGAAAAATTGAAATAGTATTACAGTTTTAAAAACAGATGTTAGATGATGGGAGATTACTAAGAAAATCTTAGGTTCTGAAGAATCTAAGTCCTCTCCCATTACAACCTCACCTCTTTTTTTACCTTCCCTCCTCCTTCCTCTTCCCCCTCCCCTCCCCCCTCCTCTTCCACTATTCTTTCCTAGTCTCTTCTTTCATAATCCATTAGAAAAGCAAGGCCACATGCCCCAAGAAAACATTGCTATGGCCTCTTTTTACATAAAGCCTAGAAGGAAAATGAACCATGTACTATCCCTGGTACCTGGGCAGAAGGTAGGCTAAACTTCATGAATTTCTCTGGGTCATATCAGGACCCTCTGGGAATTTCCTAAGATTGACTTACAAAGCAGTATAACCTGGCTTTTCTTAATTTCCCTCTGTAAGGTCATCTCCTACTCTGTTGCTTAGCTCTTAAAGTAAGAAAAGGTATTGCCTTAGGCCTACATAACAAACTCCTCTTCTGACTGCTTTTTTTAATTAAAAGAATCTTTTATGTTTTTTTTTTTTTTTGGAACTGATGGTTCACTTCATTGATTTCATATGATTGCTTTACTAGCCAGGATTCTCTAGAGTCATAGAACTTATGGAATGAATCTCTCATATATATATATATATATGTATATATATATATATATATATATACACTCACATATACACATACACACACACACATATATATGGCGGTGGCGTGTGTGTGTGTGTGTGTGTGTGTGTGTGTGTGTGTGTGTATGGGATTTATTGGAATGACTTACAGGCTGTAGTCTAAATAACCCAACCATGTCTAGCTGTGAAGGAAAAGTCCAAGAATCCAGTAGTTGCTCAGTCCCACAAGACTGAGTGTCTCAGCTGGTTTTCTATATGTGCTGGAATCCTGAAGAAGTATGCTCCGGTGTCAGTGAAGGAATGGATGTGCTGACGGAGTGAGGGCAAGCAGGCAAAGAGCAAAAGCCTTTTTCTTCTATTCTATCAGGTTTAGTGTATCTGGTTTTATGTTGAGGTTTTTGATCCATTTAGAGTTGAGTTTTGTGCACTGTGATAGATATGGGTCTATTTGGATTCCTCTACATGCATCTAACTAGTTTGACCAGCATCACTTGTTGAAGATGCTGTCTTTTCCCACTATGTATTTCTGGCTCCTTTATAAAAAAATAAGATGTCCAAAGGTGTGTGATTTATGTCTGGGTCTTCAGTTTGATTCTGTTGATCAACATGTCTGTTTTTATGCCAAGACCATGCTGTCTTTGTAATTATAGCTCTGTAGTAAACTTGAAATTGGTGATCATAATACTTTCAGCATTTCTTTTATTTCTCAGGATCATTTTAGCTATTTGGATTTTTTTCTTGTTTCCACATGAAGGTGAAAATTGTCCTTTCAAGTTCTGTGAAGAACTGTGTTGGACTTTTGATGGGAATTACATTAAATATTCAGATTACTCTTGGTAGGAGGTACATTTTCACTGTATGGATTCTACCAATCCATTAGCATGGAAGATCTTTCCATCTTCTGAGTTTTCCCTGACTTATTTCTTTAATATGTTAAAAAATTTTAATATACAAGTCTTTTACTTGCTTGGCTACAGTTACCACAAGACATTTTTTTGAGGCTGTTGTGAAACATTGTTTCCTGAGGGAGACACGTTTTCCCCCAGGGCACTCTTGAGGAGGGAGAAGTGAGAAATACATTGATAGAAATATAGATGAGAGAGACAGTTAGAAACACAGTAATCAAAACCTGGATTGACACCCACCAACCCCTTCTGTCTCTATAAAGGGCATTTCAAAGGAATGACAAGGGGTGGAACAAAAGACCTCCCCACTCCCCAGCACAGCCAAGTGTAGAACATTCCAAACACCTGGTGACCATGCACGTGGTCAAGCCATCTCCCAATGCAGCCCTGCTGTGTAAAGCAAGTTCAGATCTCACTAGGAAGCTTTTGTGGGCTCCCATTGTTTCCATATTTCTTCCTCAATCTGTTTATCATTTACATTTAGGAAGACTTTTGATTTTTGGGTGTTAATCTTGTATCTTGAAACTTTGTTGAAAGTGTTTATCAGCTATAGAAATTCCCTGGTAGAGACTTTAGGGTCATTTAAGTATGCAATCATATCATCTTCAAATGAAGTTATTTTTACTTATTCCCTTTCTATTTGTATCCTCTTGATCTCCTTCAGTTGTCTTATTGCCTTAGCTAAGACCTCAAGTACTACATTGAATATGTATATGGACAGCGGACAACTCTGTCTTGTTCTTGATTTCAATGCAACCAAGTCTTCATCTCATTGATTCTTTGTATTTTTGTTTCCTTGTTTTTTTTTTAAATTTTTTTTATTGTATTGATTTCATCTCTGAGTTTGATTATTTCTTGCCATTTCCTCCATTTGGGTGTTATTTCTTCTTTTTTTGTTCTAGAGCTTTCAGGTATGCTGTTAAGTTACTAATATGACATTTATCAATTTACATTGTTGAACCAACATTGCATCTCTAGGATGAAGCCTACTTGATCATGGCAGATGATGGTTTTGCTGTGTACTTGGATTCAGTTTGCAAATATTTTATTGGTCTATAATTCTCTTGTCTGATCCATTTGATTTATGATGTTGTTTAGCTTTAGAATTTCTTTGTTTAGTTTTTGTCTGAATCACCTGTCTTCCTGTTCTGGAGTAGGGTATCAAAGTCACCCACTCTTACTGTGTGAAGGTCAATATGTGATTTTAGTTGCTAGTAGTTTTTCTTTTATGAACTTGGGTGCTCTTGTGTTTGGTACATGAATATTTAGAGTTTCAATGTCCTCTTGGTGTATATTTCCTTTGATGACTCTTTAGTGTTCTTCCCATTCTCTTCTGATTAGTTTTTGTTTGAAGTCCATTTTTAAAATGACTACACCAACCTGCTTCTTGGGTTCATTTGCCTTGAATAACTTTTTCCATCCTTTCACTCTGAGGTGATGTCTAGCTTCGATGTTAAGGTGTGTTTCTTGGATGTGGAAGAAAGATGGATCCTGTTTTCCCCTCCATTCTGTTAGTCTGTTTCTTTTTATTGGGGAATTGAGACCACTGACGTTGAACATTATCAGTCAGCAACGTTTGCTGATTCCTGTTATTTTGTTGGTATGATATAGGTCCCCGCCCCACTCTTGGTGTGCGGGTCTAGAATTATTTTTTTCCCTTCAGATTGGAAGTTTTCTTCTGGCACTATCTGTAGTGCTAGACTTGTAGATAGCTATTGCTCAAGTTTGGTTTTATTGTGGGATGTTTTTCTTTCTCCATTTATTGTAATCGAAAGTTTTGCTGGGTGTAGAAGTCTGGGCTGGCATCTATGGTCTCTTGGAGTTTGTAGAGCATCCTCCCAGTCCCTTTGACTCTTGTAGTATCCACCGAGAAATCAGGGGTTATTCTAATGGGTCTGCCTTTATATGTTACTTCATCTTTCCCCCTTGCAGCTTTTAATACCCTTTCTTTGTTCTGTACATTTAGTGTTTTGATTATGTGTTGTGTCAGAAGTTTCTTTTCTGATCCTGTCTATTTGGTATTGTATATGCCTCTTGTAACTAGATAGACAACTCCTTTTTGTGTTTTCTTTTACGCCCCCCCCCCCGTTGAAAATAAATTCATTTCTTACATAATGTATTCTGGTTATACTTTTTCTCCCTGCTACCCCTCCCAGGTCCTCCCCACCTCCCCTACCATCCATATTTATTCCCTTTCTGTCTCTCATTAAAAAAGAACAGGCTTCTAAAAGATAGTATTAAATATAACAAAATAAATTATAATAAGATAAAACAAAAACAACCACATCAGAGTTGGACAGGAGAAACCAACAGAAGGAACAAAGCTCAAAAAAAAAAAAAAAAGGCACAAGAGTCAGAGACCCACTTGTTTGCACGCTCAGGAATCCAATAAAAACACTAAAGTGGAAGCCATAATATTTAAGGCAGAGGACATGATACAGATCTGTGAAAGCCCTGAGCATGCTGTTTCAGTCTCTGTAACTTCATATGAGATTTGCTCATGGTGATTTAGAGGGCCTTGCTTTCTTGGTGTCCTCCATCCCCTCTGACTCTATGCTCTTTCTGCCTCCTCTTTCATAGGGTTCCCTGAGCTTTGAGGGTAAGGATTCAATGGAGATATTACATTTAGGCCTGAGGAAACTCCTTTTTAAAGGTAGGAACATTTTCTTCTATGATTTTGTTCAATATATTTTTTGTGCCTTTGACCTGTGTTTCTTCTCCTTCCTCTATTTTTTTTTTGTTCATTCACAGAATTTTTTTTAACAGTTTCCTAGATTTCCTGGATGTTTTGTGACTAAATTTTTGGGTTTAACATTTTTTTTTTGTGACTGAGTTATTTGTTTATTCTATTGTGTTGTCAATGCCTGAGATTTTCTTCCATCTCTTATATTCTGTCAGTAAGGCTCGACTCTTGGGATTTTGTTAGACTTCCTAAATTTTTCATTTCCAGTTTTACCTGTTTGAGCTTTCTTTAATGATTCTATTTCTGCTCTCATGTCTTGAACTGCTGTCTTCATTTCATTCCACTGTTTGTGTTTTTATAGACTTCATTAAGGAATTCATCCATACCCTCTTTAGGGTTCCTGAACATAGTCCTAATAGCTACTTTCAAGTCCTTGTCTTGTGCTTCAGCTGTGTTGTATTTCTCAGGCCCTACTATAGTGGGGTACTGGATTCTGAAGGAGACACATTGTCCTAGCTGTTATTAATTGTGTTTTTACATTGGTGTCTAGGCATCTGGGACAATTGTAATTCTAGGCACTGGTATCTGGTTTTGCCTTTATTGGGTGAGTGTTACATTCCTTGGCTTCTGTTTCCCTCTGTGGATCTTAGGAGAGTTTGTGTGATTTGTCTGGAATGGAGTGCTGCTGAGCCCTACCAGCTACGGCCACTGAGGGTCCTGAATAGAATGAATTTCTTGGTAGTAATTTCTGACACAAAGGAATGAAGGAATGTGGATGGGCTAGAAGGGGGGCTAGAGAGGGTCCTGAGGAAGTAGGGAATCTGGATCTGCCATTAGGATCTATGGATTCCCCAGGGAGTGGAGTCACAGAGGAAGGACAGGCTACTGCAAGTGGTTTGCTACTAGTCTTGAGATGGGACTGAGGGATTTGATTCAATTCCTTTTATAATATAATTGAGGACTCTTAAAAATTAAGTTTTCTAAATTAGCCAAATTTATTTAAGTTTATTGTAGAACTTGAATTTTAAAATAAAAATAATCCTCAGTTCCAGAAGCTGCAATTGTCTAGGCTTGGCCACCTGCCCAATATGCCAGCTGAAGAGAAAAGAAAATAATGGTAAGGGATGAGGAAAGGAAGTTTGATCAACCTGACAAAACATGATAGACAAATGAAAGAGCCCAGGAACTTCAGGTCCATTTGAGACATTTGATAGGGGGTATTAATGAGAATGACCCCATAGGTTCGTATATTTGAATTTTTGATCCCAAATTGGTAGAATTGTTTGGGAAGAACTAGAAAGCATGGCCTTTTTAGAGAGGTGTGTCACTGGGGGTGGGCTTTGAGGTTTCCAAATACTTGCACCATCCAAATCACACTCTTTCTGTCATATGGTTGTTTCTTAAGTTGGCAGCTCTTAGCTACTGCTCAGTGCCATGCCTGCCTGCCTGCTGCCATACTCCCTGATGTGATATTCATGGATTCTAACCCACTGAAGCGATAAGTCCCAAACAAACCCTTCCTTCTGTTAGTTGCTGTGATGGCTATCCTTGGTTGTTAACTTGACTACATCTGGAATTAACTAAAACTCCAAAATGGAGGGGCACACTTAGGAGGGATTTTTGCTTAATTTGAAGAGGCAAGATCTATTTCTAATCTGGATCTTTGAGTTAGGAAGGTACATGTTTAATCTGGATCTTTTAAGCTGGGAAAAACCTCTAATCTGGGCTACACTTTCTGCTGGAAGCCTATGAAAGGACATGGAGAGGAAGCTTTTGCTCATTGCCTACTTGCCCTCACCTTGCTAGCCAGTCAGTTCCTTCACTGGCATTAGAACTTACTTCTTCAGGATTCTGGCATATACTGAAGACCTGATGAGACATCTAGCCTTGTAGACTGAAAAACTACTAGATTCTTAGACTTTCCATTCATAGGGTTCATAGGCAGTCATTGTTGGATTATCTGGATACCAGAAACAATAGGAACAACAGAATTATAGAAGCTGAACAAGTCTCTACTGAATGCAAAATGGGTGAAAATAGAAATTAAGAAAGAAATTAAAGACTTTCTAGAATGCGGCTCTCCTTTTCCTCTGGGATCGTTGGCCACCACCCCACAAGGACGATGAAGGGAGCAGAAGTGGCAGGCAGGGTCCAGACAGTTGTGAACATGATGGAAAGAGCTTCTCGAGTCAGCTTCAGAGAGATGGCTCAGTTTATTGTGCCAGGGGTAAGGTATACAAGGGTTCTTAGGGTTATGGGCAGGAAGGACTGATTGGTCCTAACATAGCACCTAATTATTATATGGGTGGGAGGAAAGAGTGAGACTTATCTGCTGGGTTATACAGCGTTTGCAGGGAACTCTGTGCAGGGTCATCCTCCAAATAAGGTCAGGCATCTCAGCTTAGAGACACTCTCCAATTAAGGTTAGACAAAGAAGAGGAAACCCTACTGGGAAAAGGAGTCCTCCATTTTGTGCTGAGCTCAGAGAGCTATTATCCAAACTTATGGGACACAAGTTCTAAGAACTGAAAACAGTTCTAAGAGGCAAGTTCATACCACTAAGTGCCTACATTAAACACACACACACACACACACACACACACACACACACACACACACACAAAAGGAGCAATCTCATACTAGTAACTTAACAGCACACCTGAAAGCTCTAGAACAAAAAGAAGAAATCACACCCAAAAGGAGCACATAGCAAGAAATAATCAAACTCAGGGCTGATATCAATAAAATACAAAACAAAACAAAATAAAAACAATATAAAAAAATTAGTGAAACAGATTTGGTTCTTTGATAAAATCAATGATCGACAAACCCCTATCCAAATTAACTAGAAGGCAGAGAGAGAAGATCTAAACTAACAAAATTAGAGATGTAAAGGAATATAACAACAGACACCAAGGTATCCAGAGAATCACAAAGACATTCTTTAAAAACCTGTACTCCACCAAGTTGGAAAATCTAAAGAAAAAAAAAGATAATTTCCTCAGTGTATACCACCTATCAAACTTAAATCAAGATAGATAAACAATTCTAAAACCCCTAGTAAAAAAATTCTATAACCCCTAGTAAAATAGAAGCAGTAATTAAAAATCTACCAACCAAACACAACTCAGGGCCATATAGTTTTAGCCCAGAATTCTACCAGACATTCAAAAAAGTGTTAATGGTAATACGCATCAAATTACTCTAAGAAATCGAAGCAGAAAGAACATTGCTCAATTAGTTTTTACAAGGCCATAGTTACCCTAATACCCAAACCACATAGACTCATCAAAGAAAGAGAATTACAGACAAGTTTCCATTGTAAACATAGATGCAAATATTCTTAATAAAATATTTGCAAACTGAATACAAGAGCATATCTAAAACATCATCTATCATGATCTAGAAGACTTCATCCCAGAGATGCAAGGATGATTCAACACATTCAAATTGATAAATGTAATCCACTATATAAACAGAAAGACATATAAACTGAAAGACAAAAAACCCCACCATATTAAAAAAAGACACCATATAAACTGAAAGACAAAAAAAACTTCATGGTCATTTCATTAGATACAGCAAAGGCCTCTGACACAATCCAACACCCCTTCATGATAAAAGCCCTGGAGCGATTAGGGATACAAGTGACATACTTTCATCAATAAATATAACCATAGACTGAATCAACTTAAATTCTGCTAAAATTAAAAACAAGACAAGGTTGCCTGCTCTCTCCCTACCCCATTCAGTATAGTAATTGAAGTCTTAACTAGGGCCACAAGACAACTAAAGGAGATCAGAGGAATATAAATAGGAATGGAAGAAGTAAAAATATCTTTATTTGCAGATGATATGAGTGTATACATTAGTAACCTTGAATAATAAAAACAGCATGGCACAAAAACAGACATGTTGATCAATGGAAGATGATGATGCATGCACAAACCCACACATCTATGGATACCTTATTTTTTGATAAAGAGGCCAGAAATACACATTGGAAAGAAACCCAGAATCTTCAACAAACAGTGCTGGTCAAACTGGATGGCTGCTTGTAGAAGAATCCAAATAGATCCATACTTATCATCCTGTACAAAGCTTAACTAGAAATGGATCAAAGACCTCAACATAAATCCAGATACACTGAACCCAATGGAAGAGAAATTGCCTTGAACTCGTTGGCACAGGAGACAACTTTCTGAACAGAATACTGTTAGCACAGGCACTAAGATCAACAATTAATAAATGAGAGTTCATGAGACTGAAAAAATAAAAAAAAATTGACTTTTTTATCTTTTGATGTGGATATCTTTTATTCCCATTTGTTGCCATATAAAACGGGTAGAGACTTTGTATAATCTTTATAATGGTGAGATCACTTAGCCTTGTTCCTCCCATCAGGAGCCACTGCCAGTGTTTCCTTGCAGAATATATCAACTGTAGAGTTTTTTATAGATAATTTTTTATCAGATAAAGGGATTTCTTTTCCTTTTGCTTCTCTTCTATTTCGAGACTATTCAGAATGTTACTAGAAAAGGATGCTGGACATTGACAAATGCCTTTTTTCAATTACGCATTTGATTGTATTTTACTTCCTTTGAATCTGTTTAATGAGTGAATAACTTCATTTTATTTAGGATGCTTTCTCTCCCTGTAGTATGTTAGTTAAGAAAATCAGCCCATTAGATAAATTCCAGTTGGCAATTGTGGGCAGACTTTTCTGTCCCACCAGCTAGTTCACAAATAACCACACAGACTTATTATTAATTATAAATGCTCTGTTGATAGCTCAGGCTTATCACTAACTAGCTCTTACATTTTAAATTAACCCATGTTTCTTATCTATGCTCTACCATGTGGCAGTAACTTTTTTCAATACGGCAAGTTCATCTTGCTTCCCTCCACATCTCCTTGCAACTCCTCCTGACCTCTAAGACTCTGCTCCTCTTCTTCCCAGCATTCTCTCTGCCTCAGAAATCCTGCCCACCCATTCACTAATCAGCTTTTTATTAACAATGAGAGCAACATGTCTTCACAGTGTACAGAAGGATTATTCCACAGCAGGTAATTATGCCTATCCTTCAATATAACTTATGTTGTCCATATATATACTGTCACCCTCCTGTTTCCTCTCCTCCTTTCACTACCTGATTTAATCTTCTTTATTTCTGAGCCAGTGTTTCATTACCAAGGTTGCAACAAGTTCAGGTGCAGTATAGCTGCATCTATGTTTATTTTGAAATGAAGAATATTCAATCTCAAAGATTATTATAAAAATTAAAGCACTTAGAATACAATGTGTAATAGTAAATATTTAAAAATGAAAGATTCAAAGTAAGACATCTATTTTATGGACTACTGTAATATATATATATATATAATACAAGTATACAGTATATATATTTTGTATGATTTCTTAACAGGAGTATATGAAATTTGTTTTATATAAATATACAATTTATATTTATATTATATATTTAAATTGCTTTATATATGTATATATAAAATCACAGACAACATTATGGGAACATTTTATACATCTAAATAAAGTGAACATTTAAATGTTCTCTTAAAATACACAATGGGCATTTCAGACGGGACTAGATGATGATATACTGCCACATATAGTTCAGAGACCTGTGACAACATGGATTAGTGAAAAAAGTAATCCTCAGTATAAAAAATTCTCTGTATGAAAAAATGGTAATTAGACAAAATTATAAAAGAATTGTTCTCTAATATCATAATTTGTGTGATTTCTTAACAGGAGTATATGAAATTTGTTTTATATTATTTATATTCTCTCTCCTTCTGCAATTTAAGCCTACATAGCAAGAGTCAATACTCTTTTACTAGGAAATGAATTGTTACCCAATAGATATGCCTTACTTAAAGTTTATGATGGTTTAAATTCCTTGATTTCTTTTTCCCTAAATAATTTTTTCCTATTTCCTATTTCAGCACAAAGCACTAACTAGAGCCCAAAGAGATGTCATACAATATCCATCAGAAAAAGTATTTGAAACAAATGTAACAGTGCTGCACTGATTCCCTTCAGACATGAGAGACACAAAGTAAATTAGCCCTGAAAACTGAGAATAGTTTATTAAATAAGACTACGAGCTGTTCTCTTTTTTTTTTTAAGCCAAAAAATAAAGTGTTTTGAAAGGTAATCAGAGAAGTGCAAGATGGTTGAATAAACGTACCCAGCACCCACCTGATCTCCCACAAGGTAAAACCCAAGTACCAGCTGTGTAAGTACTCATGGAGGCTGGAGACCAGAAGAGAATGCTGGGATTCAAGTATAGAAAAATGGAAACTTTGTTTACTCTGGGAGCACCAGCCAAAAGACACAGCAAGAAAAGTAGAGCCATCACCCCTGCCTAGTGAGGAGGGAGCGTTCTTCCATGGGAACAAAGGCAAAACAGTCCCAGAAGATGCTATCAGTTCAGACGGTGGCGGTTCTTGCTGTTGGGAAGATTGTACAGTATTCTGGCTTTGGAAAAGGCTGCCTGGTGCTCTGGTAAATCCTCAGGGTGTGGTAGGCTGGAACTATCTTGAGTAACCTATTGTCTGAATTTGGACTGGGTTAGGGGTTCACAAAACCTTGTATGTTATTGTCATTGAAACCTCGTAGATGCTCCATCACTCTGGTTTATTAATAGCAGCCTTAGGAGCCAACTTGGCTCAGTGGAGTGACTGATCGAAACGTGCTGGGAATGTTACATATGGGGACCAGGTGTGGTCACGTAAATGGGAGCATAGGGTGCTATTCACAAAAGCCAGGACATTCAGGAGACCTCTGAGGTGTGAGGCATTGTACATCACCTGTAACACAGCATAGGTTCTAGAACTGAAACCAATGCCCAAATAACCAAATGATTCCTGCCATCCCTCTCCTGGGACTGTACATGGGATCTTTTTCCTAAGAAGGTAGAGAAGAAACTCAGCAGTAGAAAGCTTACCTGTCCACAGAGCCATGCTGGACTAGTGGTTTTAAGCAAAGCCATGGTGGCTCCGGCCCTTGCTTCACCAAGAAATACACATCATAAGAATTTCTCGAGTTCCTTATATATTCTGGATATCAGTCCTCTGTCAGATGTGGGGTTGGTGAAGATCTTTTCCCATTCTGTAGGCTGTCGCTTTGCCTTGTTGACCGTATCCTTTGCTCTACAAAAGCTTCTCAGTTTCAAGAGGTCCCATTGATTGATTGTTTCTCTCAGTGTCTGTGCTACTGGTGTTCTATTTAGGAAGTGGTCTCCTATGCCAATGCATTCAAGACTACTTCCTACTTTCTCTTCTAGCAGGTTCAGAGTAGCTGGATTTATGTTGAGGTCCTTGATCCACTTGAACTTAAGTTTTGTGCACGGTGATAGATATGGATCTATTTGCAGCCTTCTACATGTTGATATCCAGTTATGCCAGCACCATTTGTTGAAGATGCTTTCTTTTTTCCATTGTGCACTTTTGGCTTCTAGGGGTCACCAACTGGATCAGGCCCTCTGAATGGGTGAGACAGTTGATTGGCTTGATCTGTTTGGGAGGCATCCAGGCAGTGGGACGGGGTCCTGTGCTCATTGCATGAGTCGGCTGTTTGAAACCTGGGGCCTATGCAGGATCACTTGGCTTGGCCTGGGAGGAGGGGACTGGACCTACCTGGACTGAGTCCACCAGGTTGATCTCAGTCTGTGGGGAAGGCTTTGCCCTGGAGGAGGTGGGAATGGGGGTGGGCTGGGGGGAAGGTGAGGGGGCGGGAGGAGGGAGAACAAGGGAATCCATGGCTGATATGTAGAACTGAATTGTATTGCAAAATAAAAATAAAAAAAATTAAAAAAAAAAGAATTTCTCAAAAGAAATGCTCCCAGTGTCAGCCGTATTTAGTTTTAAATCATTCCTTACAGAGCCTCAACTGAGAATTTTGCCCATTTACAATGGTGGCTTACTCCCACTACCTTCCAAGTAAGTACTATGACCGAAAGAGTAGGGGTGGTTGAAAAATACCCAGCTGGGCCTCATCTCCAAGCAAGCACATGTGGGAATGTGTCCCAGTCAACTCTTATTCTTAATCTGACACAGCCTAAAGTCAGCTGAGAGGAAAACCTGGCTGCCGTGTTCAGTTGATGTTCCAGGAAGGCCTGCTCTTTCCTGAAGGGAAACAGAGGAGGAATGGATCTAGGGGAAAGGGGAGGTGAGGGAAGGGATGGAGTAGTGAATGAAGAGGGAACTGTGGTCAAGATGTAATCCATGAGAGAAGAATAAATAAGTTTTAAAAAAAGGGGAAAAAAAGAATTACACAGATCAGATTAGCCTATGTGAGTATCTATTGGGAACTTTCTTGGTTATCAACTGATGCAGGAGAACCCAGTCCACTGTGGGCAGTACCATGCCTAGGCAGGCGACCCCAGCTGTGCGATAAAAGACCTTAACAAAGATGACAACAATGGACATGCTGACATGGAAGGAAGAGCTCTCATGGGGCCTCAACTTAGGCAAAGAACAGGCAACTAAGGAAGGCTTCGAGTAGGTGAGATAGTATATGTAACACGAATTGCTAAACGATCTTATTAATAAAAAAACCCAGAGCCAGATATTGAGGTGAAAGCTGAAAGATCAGAGAAACAGAACAAGCCAGCCACGTTCTTACCTCTGTGAAATCCTTGGCCTCAAGAGAGAGACTTCCTGTTTACTCACACCTTATATACCTTTCTGTGCCCTGCCATCTTCCTTCCTTCCTAGTGCTGGGGTTAAAGGTTTGTGCCACAATGCTTGGCTCTGTTCCCAGTGTGGCCTTGCATTCACAGAGATCTGCATGAATCTCTGCCTCCCAAGTGATAGGATTAAAGGCATGCACTACCACTGCCTGACCTCTATGTTTAATACAGTGGTGGGCTCTGTCCTCTGACCCTCAAGCAAGCTTTATTAAGATACACAATATATCACCACAAGTATTCCCCAAGGAAGAGTTCCCGGTTAGCTATACAACACCAAGTGGTCAGCCCTGAAATCCTATAGATACAAGTAACATTATATGGACTGAGAATATTGTATTCATATATTTAGAAGTGTGTGTGTGTGTGTGTGTGTGTGTGTGTGTGTGTGTGTGTGTGTAAAACCAAATAAATCAATAAAAGTCATGAATTTGAGAGAGAGCAAAGAGGTGTGCATGGGAAGGATTGGAGGAAAGAAAGCAAAGGGGACAGTGATGTATTTGTGTTTTAAATTAAAAAAAAAAGCTAGATAAGAATGAGCCCAAGAACGAGTGAAAAAGCAAGCCAGCCAACAGTGTTCTTCCATTCCTTCATGGTTTTTGCTTTGGATTGAGTTCCTGACTTTCCTCCATGTCGGACTGTGGCCTGGAAGTTGAAGAAGAAATGAACCTTTCCTCTTCAAGTTGTTTTGGGTCATGGTGTTTTATCACACCGATAGAAACCCAATTAAGACAGGGAGGAATCCTACAAAGTACTCCTGGGATTGCACCCACAGAGGTCCATTGTCAATGCTCTTACAACTGGTTTGCTCACACGTTAACAACAAACCAGTATGAATGTCACAGATACAGGGCTATGATTAGTGGCTGTCTCTCTCTAAGAAGCACCCATACCTGTAATAGCATGTGGTCAGAGAACACATGCTTTAGTCATCTCAGCAGCATGGAGAAAGCCAGCATCAGAGAACCATTCAAGTTAAAACACCCAAGTCATTCTTGCCTGAGGAACCTTATTACCATGGAATAATAAAGGTCACATCTCTCATTGTAGGACTAACTGTGTAAGGTATAATCCCATGGATTCTGATATCTATGCCATAGGTGCTTGAACTGCTAGTATTCTCACACTTTAGGTAAATAATAAGAATGATTCTTTTAAAATATTAATGAGATATCAAAGAATACAGATAAACACTAATTGAAATTAGGATGGTGAATGAAGATTATGAATGAGAAACTTATCAGGGAGATAATTAAAAAAAAGTAGCAATCAGAAATAAAAATTCATAACCACAGCATAAGAAAAACTCAGCATAGTGCTTTAAGAGCAGATGAGACAAAATGTAATAAAGAATACTAAAACTTAAAGACAGTCTTATTAAATATTACATTCAAATACATACTCACCCCCTTTATCAAAGAAGTTGCTTTCTGAAGCAGATGGGATTACCAGGAAAAAACACATAAGTATTGAAAGATTCTGGGAAACAGATCTATTAGAGGTCTTGTTGAAGGCCATCATCCATGGTGATCAAATAACACATGGTAGAGGGGGCACCTGAAGAACCTGCTTGGGGAGCTGACAAACAAGGAGGGTGTGGGATACTGACATACAGATCAACATGGAGCCTCAAAAGTCAGATGTTAGTAGAAAAAGAGTTCAGAGCATTCTTAAAACAACTTGGTTGATTAGATGATCATTGTCAGGTTATAAAACAAACAAAGCCAGATAACAGCAACAACATAAAGAGAAAAATCTCAAACTCATATTGTCACTAGCAAAAGCCCAGACTTTGAATAAACACTCAGATATATTTAAATCGCTCTATACCATGCTGTTTTTAGTTTTGTACACTTCACACTTCTCTGTAGAAAGCCTAGTTTCTCTCTCTGTTATTGGAAATACATTATTTGCGGTAATAATGAAAGACAATTGCTCAAGGTGCAAGGAGAAGAACGTTCCTGTCTCCTGGGGAGGTTCTTTCTTGAGGACAATGGTGAAGTCTATGAAGTTCTGTGCTACTTCAATATGTACACTTACTTGTTTCAGGTGCAAAGATAAGATTAAGTGTGAGCTGAACACAACAGAACACTTACCATAATAAACATGTAAAGTACCAATTGTTACAGTGCAGTCTCTCCTCTCCCTCCTCCAAAATTATTCTATATGACACTAAAAAGTATCAATATAAATGGAGATGACCACAGAAAATATATTTAAAAATATTGGTTCCTTATTCCAACTTTATATGCATCACTTATTAAGAGCAAGAGTCTGGACAAAGTATCAAGGTTATTTAAGCATCCACTTTCTCAAATGAAACGTAAGTTGATAATATTCATCGTTAGGGTTTGTCATGGTAATAAAATATTTTGTGTATGCTGATATATAATAGGAACTCCAAGATACGAGTTATTATGCAAATGCTTGTATAATAAGGTTAATGAATGATGATGTTAATTAGGGATTCTGGAAGAAAGAAAAAGGAGAAAGCACAATATTAGACAATAACAAAATTTCTGTGTCTGAGAATAGAAATCAGCCCTGGGATTCTTGACAAGTAAAACTAAAAGAGTCAAGACGTATTATAATCATCTCACAGTACAAATGGGAAAACATTATTGTTTACCAGAAGAAAGATAAGACTTTAATATATTCTACAAAATAATTCTCACTCAAGATTTTATAGTGGAGAAACAGATGGAGGTTTTAATGGATGTTGATGGGCACCCTGGCTACCTCCTTCCTTTCTCCCAAGCTACCAAGGGCTGGTTAAGTAGAGGTCAAGAAAGAGGAAATGGGCTGGGGAATGTGGGCTATGTGAGTGCTGGTGGCTGCCCACCTTAGTTGTATAGCTCTAACGATTGGCTTTCTGGGGTCCTGGGCAAGCTGTTGACCCATAGCAGCCATCTTCTTGGGAGTGGTTTGGCCTAGCAATCAGTTTCTACTCCCCCCTGTTCCTATTAAGATCTGCTGAAGTCCCTTCGGGACTGAAAGGTGTCACTCCAGGTTCTCCACAATCAAGTACACAAAGCAGGAGGGATGGTCAAAGGGTTCTGCTTACCAAAAGTGGAGTCATGAGGACATGACTGAGATGAATTATTTTGTGGCTTAAGGAAAGAACCAGAAGCGAAGCCCTGCAGAGAAGATGCCCCTTCTGGGATGACTAAGGCTGCAGTTGATACAGATGGAAAAAAAAAAATCAAAGGATTAGGCAGTGTCCCTGGGAATGAAGAATGGCTGAGTAAGGCTGAGTTCTTGCTTCACGGTGGTGACAAAGCTCTTTCACCTTTGAGGGCATCCGTAGCAAGAAATGCAGCCATGCAGCCGCTCTGAGCAAGGATGGGGCCATGTTCTCAGCTCCTGGGCAAAAGGGTCTTGTTGTCCAGGGATTGGCTGGGAATTTGACCCAGAGTGTGAACAGCCATGGAGCTTGGTGTCCCAAAGGAGAGCACTGGGGGTCAGGATGGTCAAGTCAACCAAAACCATGGGCCGCTATGTCTGTATGGGGGAACTGGCAATTGTCCTCCCCGCCACTCGAACTAGGTATTAAATTGGAACTGTTTTGTCTGGGTTAGCTGTCAGCCATGCCACACACCAGTCCAAAAACAACTTCTAAAAGAACCTACAAGATGTGATTTCCTTGACTGTTTAAAGTCATGCCTTTGGAGAAACAAAAGAATGAAAGAAAATTCTCTCAAGCATTAAACATACTCCAAATTATCTTCAGATCAGCCTGGGGTCATTGGTCCTGCGATGGTTTGAATTAGCAAGTCCTGTAGACCACAGCTAAGGAACAAAAGAACAGTAAAAACACGTTTATTTTATTTTTATTGTTTTTCAGTGTTTATCATTTTGTGTGGGGGACGGTCATACAAATCATGGAGCACCTGTGGAGGTCAAAGGACACTTCGCAGGAGTTGGTTCTTTCCTTCTACCGCATGGGTTCTGGGGATCAAACTTAGGTCCTCAAACTCAGTGGCAAGTGTCCTGAGCCATCGCTCCATCCCCGAAGACATTCATTTTAAAGGTCAGCTCAGAATGATTTGCTCTGCACCGAGTTGCATTTGTATAGAGCAGCCATTCAGTGCCTGTTTTGCTTTGTATGACTACACTGAAGTCAACTTTAAACTCAAATTAAAAATATGGTTGATGTGAAAGGAAGTTCTGATAGCCTTTTAAATTATGGTAGAAAGATCCTTGGACTTGACGAACTCTTTAAGTATATTATTGACATGTCCATTGAACATAGATAACTTCACACTCTAAGTGGTTCTTCATCTCTTATCACCTGGTAGAAGTAGGTATTTATAAAATCTACTCACTCGACTTGTACCAAGATTCAGTTCATAATGAGCTATTATACTCTTAGTTATTTTTTTAAAAATTGAATTTACTCATTTCACTTCGTGTGTGAGTGTTTTGCCTACACATATGTCTGAGTACTGTGTGCTGCCATGTGCATATTTGGTGCCTGTAAAGGTCAGAGAGGGCATTGGATCCCCAAAACTGGAGTTACAAATGGTTGAGCACCACCATGTGGATGCTGGGAGTTGAACCCGGGTCCTCTGCAAGAGCAACAAGAGCTCTTAACCACTGAACCATCTCACCAGCCTTGTATTGTTCATTTTAAAAATAAATGTGGTCTGCCACAAAATTTAATTTCTTTTGCATGCTTCACTGTATCCACCTGAAATGCAGTAATTAAATCAGTAATTCTCAACCTTCCTAATGCTGTGACCCTTTAATACAGTTCCTCATGTAGTTGTGACCCCCAGCCATAAAATTATTTTCATTGCTACTTCATAACTGTAATGTTACTACTGTTATCAGTCATAATGTAAATATCTGATATGCAGAATATCTAATTTGCGACCACTGTGAAAGGGTCATTCGACCCCCCAAAAGGGGTCATGACCCACAGGCTCTGTTGTAAAGCACAATCATAAATTTACAATCATCTCCTTAAACTAGGAATCCTGACAGTGCTGTGCAAGAATAGAGGAGCTGGAGACTATTTCTGCAGCTCAGATACAGAGAAGAAATCATGGATTCTTTTTTTTTTTTTTTTTTTTTTTGAAAAAGCTTCAGGTCCTGGGAGTTGAGGTCTCTTTCACACTTAAGATTTTTCTGAAGTCACTTGGCTATTTGTTGATAACTTTAATAAAGATCATTTAAAAGTATAAGGCTTAAGAACTCTCAAATGGAAACTTTAAAATATTCATTTGGCAATAACAGCTGTCGGCAGATGGGAGACCGTTTCTGCAGTGGTGAAGCCACTGCTAAGCCACAGTTGCTCCAGCACTGATGTCTTAGCTCTCACATTTCCGCAAGGCACTCTAATTAAGCTCAGTGGGTCACATATAACAAGCAGAAAGTAGGAGGGGTCTTGTGGATGAGAACAGAAAGTGGAGGGTGAATAACAACTAAATTTCATTATATAAGTGCATGAACCTATCAATCAATAAAAAAAAATTTAAAAAATAGCCACCAGGAAAATCTGATTACAGATGTCAACTTATACTGTAATAAAATAGCATATAGTAATTACATTTCTATAGCATATTCCATCTTAGCTCTTTGGGAAAATTAAGAATAAAATCAAGCATGTAGCTCCGTCATTTCTGATTGCATAGAGTGTACCAGGTACTTGGCCTGGGGCTTTATCTGTACATATATTGAGCAAAAGGAGGGAAGGAAACATGATTATGGGTGCCGCCTTCTGTCAGAAATTGAAGTAAAATTTGCACAAAATTCATTAGGATCAGAAAAACTGCATTTTAAAATTTTGTATTATGGTATATATTTTATGATTCCTGTGAGAAAATGTCTGACAGGAGCACCTTAAGGAAGGAGACACATATTTTGACTCGCAGTTTCAGGGAGTACAGCCAGTTCATCATGGTGGAAAGGTGTGCTGTAGGAGGGCTTCAGTTTGTGGAAGCAAGAGCAGACCATGCCTCCAACTATGGTGGTGGTGCTCCTCAGAAAACATCTTGACAGACAAGGAAGGAAAAACTTCAGCACACCTCTGAGAGCTAGGCAGCTCTTTTGAAACTCCTGCAACATCCCCAAGTAGCACCACTAGCTTGGACCAACTCTTCAAACATGTGATCTTGTTGGGGACATTCAGACCTCACTCATGTACTAGAGATTTTTAATTTTCACGAGTGATAGATAACCTGTGTGGCATACATGTTATTCATGTACTGCTTCACAACAAATAACTACAAATTTAGCTGTTAAAAAAATCACCTGTTTATATCAGTTCATGTGGGACAGAAGCCAGGGCTTCTCTGTTCCAGATTTCACAAGGCTAAACCAACACTGGGTTTATTGTGTTCTCCTTGCAGCTCAATGTTCTCGTCTATTCACTGGTTTTGAATAGAATTTAAGCACAGATACATATTCTTAGACATGTTTTGAGCAATACAATTTAGATGACTTTGTCATTGTGGAAAATACAAACTAAAAAATTATAACATCAGTGGGTGGTAGCATCCCATGGGACCACCTTCATTTGTGCAATCTATCACTGACATTATTATGCAGCACATGACTATACTTATATTTGGATGACTGAGGTCTCCGTTATCATCAGCCTGGGAGTGGATTCAGCTCACATCGACAATCCAGTTCCTCACCATGTGGTGCCTATGAGAAGTTCCCGTGATAGATGTTTACTTCCAGGCCTGGAATCAGCCACCTTTGCTTTCAAAGGGTTCATATGTTTAGGCCAGGGTAAAACAAGATTTTTATATTAATATGAAATGCCCTTAGATCTTAATTGTATCTTATTGACAATAGTACTTATGTGCCTTGGATTAAAATACTAAGGGAAGGTGGGCTTATACCGGGCACTGGGAAATGTGAGGGGTACCGTAGAACTGGGACTCCCAGGGCCTGGGCTTAGCATTATGTTCCCAGTGTAGATCATTTATGTTTTCACCTTTCAGGGGAGTGAATTGTCTTATGATTCTCAAACACAAAGTATGAAAATCATTTTCATACTAAGATAATAAAAGACATTAAACTAAACTTAACGAAATCTGAAGGACGTGCAAGTCTTAGTTCTCTAGCCTAGTGGGAAGCACAAACAGGTTGTGGTATTAACTGAAATTAAAGGTAGAAAATGAGAGAACCTCTAGCTAGCTGCCTTTCCTTCAGCTAAAGCATTCCTAAATAGGTTCTGACTTTGGCTGAGGTTTTAGCATCCTGTCATGGGAATGCTCCCTGGGAAGGTGAGTTTTGATTACTTTGAGGGGTCAGTCGGTGGGCGGGAAGAATACAGCTTTGAGGATTCCTGTACTCCTGTAACTCTAACAC
Source organism: Peromyscus eremicus (assembly GCF_949786415.1). Taxonomy (NCBI): domain Eukaryota; kingdom Metazoa; phylum Chordata; class Mammalia; order Rodentia; family Cricetidae; genus Peromyscus; species Peromyscus eremicus. The sequence continues at coordinate 13,500,012 of NC_081436.1, read as the reverse complement.
TTTGTTCAAAGGCCTTTATTGCTTATTTTGCAATTATAATGTGATATTTTAAAATAGGGAACATCCTATGTACTATATAGTATTTACTATATAATTAATAATTAGTAATAGGTATTACTATTAATAATTAATTGATAATGTAAGTAATGATTCGTTTAAAACTTAAGAAAGAGACAAGCCGGGTGGTGGTGGTGCACACCTTTAATCGCAGCACTTGGGAGGCAGAGGCAGGCAGATCTTTGTGAGTTCGAGGTCAGCTTGGTCTACAGAGCGAGATCCAGGAAAGGCACAAAGCTACACAGAGAAGCCCTGTCTCGAAAAAAAAAAAAGAAAAAGAAAAAGAAAAAGAAAGAAGGAGACAAAGAGATTTCTAATCTATGTATTTGTTAGGATGGCAAGAATATTGCAGTTTTATCAAATATTCATAGTGACCTCTTTTGCTATTTAAAATATACTCATGTTCAGCATATCCTGTCGTGAGTCATATTTGATTTTTAAGATCTAAAGCTTTTTATTTCCTAAAAATAATATTCCTATCATTGGCTAGTGAAATAGCCATAGGTGGTTTTTTTTGCTAATTATTTATTCCACATTTGCAAATCTGACCAGATGTTTTTTAAATCTGAAGGCTCATAACATTTACAACTCATTAGGAGAAAAGAGAAGCGACAACCCACCCACCCATCTGTGCTCGGGTTGTGTCGTGTGCGCACATCCTTATCTCCTGCCGTCCAACATTCTCATATCAAGCCTTGCATAATCACTTCTAATTTATTTTTATTGTCCTTAGTGGACAAGTACTGATTATATACTATATATTTATGGTACAGTGTGGTGCTTTGATATCTACTGACTAAAGTATTTTATGTTACCTATCCCTTCATTACTCGTTCTTATAAATACTCATCTATACTTATGTAAAGATTCCCCTCCTTTGATATTTGTGTATCATTTCATCATGCTATATCATCTATTTTAAGTATTGCTAAGATTTTTGGCCACTTTTCCTTTCATTCAGTACCAAGAATTAATGTCAGGTTTCTACTGACGTCATGGAAATCTTCCTTTTTATTCTATTCTCTGAATACATGTCTAATTTTGATTTTGCTTCTGCCTTAACTGTAGGTAGTAATCAACTAATGAGATCATATGTGCCTGGAAGTTTCCTTTGTGAGAAGATTGTTGAGGACAACATTTATTTGAAGACTAGGAGCAAACTTCACTTTCTGTTTATCTTGTATAGTTTGGTGGTTTACATGGATTCCCCCCAAAGATACACAAGTTATTTAACTGCATTGCAGCTCAGCACGGCACTTTTCATGTTCGACGTATGAACAACCTAGCAAGAGCTTTTCTTTCATCTTTAGTGTCAATTACCTGCTTTTACTTTCTCCCAGCTCAATCAACTTTATTTCTTCAAAAGGCATTTCTTTAAATTGGTTACTTTTGTCTCTGTTCCAGTCATCAATTTCTGCTCTTTATTGTGTTATCTAAGTACATAGCACTTATTTATTTAAAAAAATGAGAGATATTTTTCAGCTTTAATCAAACTATTTGGCAAATTATATATTATAATTTATTGTGCAATATGATGACTTAAGGTACATAAACACATATATACACATATAATACTGTGAATTGAACACAACAATAAATTTTATTAGCTTACCATTTCACATATTTACCCGTTTTTGGTTTCTGGCAAGAATACTCAGAGTCTAATTTTTTTTAAATAAATGTATACTGTGAGGTATATTATTATTAATTACAATAACCATCTTGCATATTAGATCAGGATGTATTGACTTTATATTACATCACAACATAGTTTTCATACTTTGATTAGTATCTCTCTAGTTTCTCCAAATCTTATTCTGCAATGACTATTATTGTATCCTTTATGCCATTGAGTTCAACTTTTTAAAAATCTAATTTAAACATATGTATGACACTGTACAGTATTTATCATTATCTGACCAGTTTCACAATATATAATTCACTCCAAATTCTTCCATGCAATGTCTTCTCTGTAAAATTTGAATAATATTCCATGTGTGTGTAGGAGGAAGGGGAGGGGTTTAAATGATGGAGACAGAGCGTGTCTCTATTTTGGCTGTTGTGAATAATGCTTCACTGAACATGGGAGTGGCTATATCTGTTCAGTATATTCATTCCCAGGCTGGAGAGATGACTCAGTAGTCAAGGGTACTTGCTGCACAATCATGAGGACTAGAGCTTTGATCACAATACCTAGGTATCACCCAGGTGCCATGTGCGTGCCTATAATCCCAGCTCTGCAGAGGGTGGAGGCAGGCGCATTGCTGGGGCTTGCTGTCTTCTTGCCTGGTAGAGTAAACATGAGTTCACATTCAGGAAGATGCTCTGCCTCAGAAAGGAACAAGTAGAGATCAATAGGGGAGGATACCTAAAGCCCCTTTCTGGCCTCACACATACATATGGACACACACACACACACACACACACACACACACACACACACACACGGACACACATACTAATAGACACAGATTTTCTTAAAAAATGATTTTCATAGTCTTTCATATGTTTAATAAGAAACATTCTTATATTTTTGTGATCTTAAAAGCAAGAATGTTCAGGTCTCTACGATGATGTTAGCTATGAAATTGTCATATGGACATTATTGACTTGACATAATTTCTCTCTGTACCTGCTTTTGGTGATTTTTGTCATCCTAAGCTGTGCTTTGTCAGGATGCTTTTTCCCCCCTGGGCATGTTGAGGTAAGCACATGCTTTTTGTCTTTCATTCTGCCACTGTGCTTTATTATAACCACTGACTCATGTATGATGACTCGTTTCTTTAATAGCTTTTAATCACTTCAAATGTTACCTGTTAAAACCACAGAGTCTTCTATTCTTTCCATTTGCATGGGATTTTCTTTGATTTTCTATCTGTTCATTCAGCTTTCTTGTGTTTATAAGGGTAAATTGAACAGTCTATAGTTGGATCAGAACATTTTTTTTGTGTGTGTATTTAGCACCTCTGTTTCAGATTGGAGATCTTAATCCATTTTATACTCAAGGAAGGAATTCTGAAATTTGTTCATGGCTTTCTGTATGGTTAGCATATCCTCTGTTGCTTTCTTGTTATTTTTAAAAAGATATTAAATGGTTTTCTATTAGTATTCCACTTTGATTCTTTACTTAGACATTAGAATATCTGATACAGGGTTGTGTGTTGGTTCCCACGAATCTTCACGCAGCATCTTATAGCTGTGATGGTTTCAGATAATAACAGCCAGGCTGTGGTTACAAACATCCTTGTTCTTTTGCTTCCTTTGCTATTTTGAATGCCATTTTGTGTTTGTGACATGGGTTCCTTAGTGGATTATTGCAGCTCTTCTTGTTCTTACTAGTTTTGTCTTGGCATTGCTATGTGTTCCTAGTCTCTTTTCGTTTTTGAAAAATAATTTGAGGTTTACTCACTTTTGTTTTATGTGTTTGCCTGCATGGCCAGAGGCGCTGGGTCCTAGAAAAGGGAGTTACAGGTGGCTGTGACCCACCATGTGGGTGCTGGGTCCTCTGCAAGAGCACCACATGCTCCTAAGTACTCAGCCACCTCCCTTTTGCTCAGTTCTCTTTTGTTTCCTTTTTTCTTTATGTTCCAGAATAGTCTCAGTGTTCCACTTTAGTTTCTTATCTATAATTAATATGCAATTTTCAGTGATTCTCTGGAAAAAATAATATTCACCTTTAACTAGAGAGTTGTTTTAAGTAAATAGGATGCTGGTCCATGTTAAATATAAAAATTTTGTGGTAGTCTAATTTCATTTCTCCCCTTCTCTTATTGTCGTATTACTGAATCTGCATTATATCACACAGTATTGCAATGCATTCATTGCATTTGTGTGTGTGTGTGTGTGTGTGTGTGTGTGTGTGTGTGCTGGAGACCAAACTTAGAAACTTGGTATGCTAGGCAAGTACTGTACTGGTGATCTAAAACCCTCACTCCATGATCATAATTTCTATTATATTAAGTTTCCCTGTCTAGATTTTCCTAGCAAAGGAACAATTTATTATGACATCATCTGGATCTAGCTCCCTCATGAAGAAACATGTGCATATTCATAACATATTTCTATTTTTAGAATGGTCTTATTGGATGAATACATTATAACTTTTAATGTATTTTTCTGGTAACAAACATTTAACTATTAAAATATAAATGTAAACATTGATTTTAGAGGTTTTTATGCTTGGGTAAATACTCTTGAATGTAATTGTGCCATGTAGATGAATTTCTAAACAGTCTTATTAAATGAAAAACATAGAACCAGATATAGGGGTGAAAGCCTTAGAGAGATCAGGGAAATAAGGAAAGCCACAGCTAACTTTACCTCACCAACTCAGCAGCTTCCAAATGTGAGTTACTTCCTGTCTACCCACACCTATATGCCTTGCTGTTCTGCCATCTGATTTGCTCTCTCTGTTCAGCTACATCACTTCCTCTTCCTGCCCAGCGCTGTCACTTCCTGTCTGTCTGTACAGACCTCCATACCTTCATGGTTAACTAGTGTTGGAATTTAAGGCATGTGCCATGCCTGGCTGTTTCCAGTGTGGCCTTGATCTCACAGAGATCCAGACAGATTCCTGCCTGCCAAGTGATAGGATTAAGGGCATATGCTACCATTGCCTGACTTCTTTGTTTATTTAAAATGGCTTGCTTTTTCCTCTGATCTCCAGGCAAGCTTTATTTATTAAAGCACAAATAAAATATCACCACATTTCAGCACAAATAAAATATCACCACAGTGGCACAATTTGAATACCATTTATCTGTATTAGGAAATACCAAATTCTTCCTAGGTTCATTGCAACAGCAACTTAGAAATTGTCAGTGGTTTCAAATATAGCTACTGCAGGGGACATAGAGTTCCATTTTACTATGATTTTAATATTGTTTCATACATCCATTACCTATTTATATAGATGCTTTCATGGGGGAACTGTTCTCTCTTATGATCATGACTTGAGAGGGGGTAATTGTTTACTATATTGTTTTGGAAAGCTTTTATACATTTTAGGTGTGAATGTGTTAGATTATGTGCTATGAATCTTTTGAGAATGGCTCAGTCTATCTCTTCATTTGTGTATGCTTCCTTTTCATGAATAGAATGTTTACAATTCTTTTTATTAAACTCAATATATAATAACATTCATTCTTCCTTCCCATCCCTTCCCCTCCTCAAGAGAATGACTTCCAGTTACTCTTCATTCTCCAACTTCTGTCTTTCTTTGGAACTCTGTTATAATAATGTTAAATGTTAAAGTGATTCATATTGTTCTGTTTATCACTGGTAAGCTTTTCACTCCTTTTAATAATTTCTTTGTTATGCATGCTATATGATTTTGCTTTTAGAATATTATCTAGAATTGGTTTTGAGTTTAATGTCTTCTTTGCTGCAATATTGTATTCAATTTTCTCTTACACTCATCCTGAATTTTTTCATTTAGATATCATATATTAGTGGCTGGATAAAGTTCAGAGGCTCAGTGATTGCCTAGCATGTACAAAGCCCACAGTTCGATTTCCTACACTGTAAAAATGACCCGACAAAATGATTGTATTTTTAGATACAGATTTCCATTTGATTGTTTTAGAAGAGGTTGTGCTTTTTATTATGACTAGCTTTTAAATAATTTAAAATATGCACTATGTCTGGTATAAATGCTTGTTAAACTAATGCCAACATCTGGGGCTTGGCAATTTGGAAACCTTTATATAACCCATATTCTAATGTTATCTTAACTCCTCCATTTCGAATTTCTTTATTGTATCTTAAACATACAATTTTCACATCATATGGAGTCTAGATGTGATTCTCATTAGTTTTATATTTTTTCTGTGTAAATTTTATGTGTGCTTGTTTTTGTTTATTAGTGTTCTTGTGCATCAGTGCAGGCACGTGTGTCTTAGTGTGCACATGGAGATCAGGAAAACCTTAGGTGTCAAGGTTTGATGCCTTCCATCTTGTTTTCTAGCTCTCCTGTGAGCTTCTGGGGATTCTCCTGTCTTTAGTTCCCTTCTTGCTATAGAGGTACTGGTACTCCAGATGAATAGCGCTTTGTGTGGCTTCTGCAGACCCAAACTACTGTCTTCAGGCATGTACAGTTAGCACTTTATCCACAGAGCTCTCTCTAAGCAGTATTGAACTCTTTTTTCCCCTGGAACACAATTAAATGATTGGCAGATGATTTGTGGAGCTGGGCTCTGATATTCTTTATTAGGCAGTATAGTCAAGTCTTAAACCATCTGTTTTAGGCTTCCTTGAGTCCAAACTACAAGTTCAATGAATTCTTTGTGTCAATAGACTGACTCTTTACCCTCTCCTGCCATAGAGATACCTCTGCTATTTTGGATTGATCTTCAGTACAGAGGTGAGTTCTGACAACCATCCTAGGTCATCATCCTATGCAGATGTGGCTTGGTTGTTGGCAGAACTCTGGTGCATCTGAGTATGTGCATTGCCTTTCCACATGAGTTGTATTCCTTCGTTTAATCCCTTGCCCCTGAACTCCACTGTGTTCATTCTGGATTCAGCAATGTTGCTACTCTATTGGGACTCTGCTTTGTGTCCCGTGTCAGGGATGCCCCCCACAACTGAAAGTCAGAGAGATTTTGAGGTATGTGCTAAGGTTTTCTTTCTCTAAAAGAACACTGTCACCTACTGTTGTTTGTCATTTACCTAAAAATAGTTGCCTCCTATTTGTCATTTTTTATAGCTTTTTTGGCAGGAAGAAAAACCTGGCATATATTCAACTAAGTTTGCATGATATTATTATAAAGTTTTTACAGTACATCTTACAATAATAAAAAAATGAAACCCCAAGATTTTAAACCAGATGGAACTGGGTGCAGATCTTCGAGAACTGCTGTTTTCTTTCAGGATTAGAGCTACCATGCATACTGTGCATGGGGATTAATTAGTTCATTTTGACATTTCCATGCAAGCATATATTGTGCTCTGATCATATTCTACCCTTTCTCCTGATGCCCTTTTTGCCTCCTTGCCCCTGGTCCCTTTCTCATCCCTAGTAGACCCTCTTCTACTTTAAAGCTATTAAAGATATTTCCATAAATGAGAGAAAACATGTGCCATGTTTGAGCCTTTCTCAACTCCAAACTACAAATGATATAATTCTATTTCTTTAATGTTAAACAATACTTTAGAGTGTTTATAGACTTTATTTTCTTTCACTTTTTTTGATTATATCATCAGTCAACAGGCATCTAAGATGATTTCATATCTTGGGGATTCTAAATAATATCACAATAAACATAGGTACATAGTGACATTTTTATACTGACTTCATTTACTTCTGACAAATACTCAAGAATGGTGCAGCTAAACAACACAGTAGGTCTATTTTCATTTTTTTGTGAACTCATTCATTTTCTACCTGTGTGACCTTGAGCAAGTAGATACAACAAGTAACATTAATAACTGGATACAAATGCAGAACTATTTAGTTATTTCACCTTGTTCTACAGATGCATTACTGTGCCTTCCATAATTGTTTTGAGTAATGAAGTTGATGGTGCCTATAAATTGTCTATAATATGAATGGAACTCAGCACATAGTAACATTCCATTAGCTTATCTCCTTTAGAAGGAGACATGGGGCTGTATGTGAGAGGCGTCGTAGTCAAAGACAGAGCCATAGTTTTTCCATGCCCTACAAAGCCACTTATTATGTTATGACAATGTAAGAAAGAAAAGTTGATGAAACACCTTTAATTGACCACCTGCTTACATTAACTAAAACGGAGACAATTAAGTCTAGGATACACAACCAGAGTAACATTCAGCATTTATTACCATTTCAATAAGGAAAAATTATTGAGAAAAAAATGGTACTTTGTTTTCATTGACTCGTCTGTTCTAATTTTGGTTTCTGTTGCAGTGACAAAACACTGACAAAAGTCAGCACAGGGAGGAAGTGCTTAATTGACTTCTGGGTAGAGTCTGTCATCAAAGGAAATCAGGGCAGGAATTTAGGGCAGGAACCTGGAGCAGAAACTGAAGCAGAGGCTGTGGAGAAATTATGGTTACTGTCTTGTTTCCCTTGGTTTGTTCAGCTGCCTTTCTTACACTGTGCAGGCCCACATGTCCAGGGCTGGATGGCTCATGGTGAACTTGGCCCTCCTATAATAATAAGAATATGGTCAGCTAGGTGGTGATGGTGCACACCTTTAATACCAGAACTTGGGAGGCAGAGGCAGGTAGATCTCTGTGAGTTTGAGGCCAGCCTGGTCTACAGAGCAATTTCCAGGACAACCAGGGCTACACAGAGAAACCATGTCTCAAACACATGTGTGTGTGTGTGTGTGTGTGTGTGTGTGTGTGTGTGTGTGTGTATGTGTGTGTGTGTGTGAAAGAGAGCGAGAGAGAGAGAGAGAGAGAGAGAGAGAGAGAGAGAGAGAGAGAGAGAGAGAGGGAGAGAAATGCTCCACAAGTATACCCACAGGCCAATGAGATGGAGGTAATTCATTAATTGAGGTTCCCTCTGCCAAGGTGACTTTGAGTTGTGTCAAGCTGATGTTGAAGCTAATTGTGACATCATCTAAAAATTTTTATCCCACCTCTTGAAAACTGGTGGAAAAGAAAGTCAAATATATTGTTTATTAAGCCTTAAAAACTAATTAGGCAAACAACTGTTTCCAGAAATTATTTTGAACACAGTAGAATCTATATTTGCATTAACTGCTTTTGGATTCTCCAGCTGTGAAAACCTAAAGAAAAGAAGAAACAGGAGGCTGGGGAGGTTGTTCAATGGGTAAGAGCTATAGCTGTACAGGTATGATGAATTCCCCAGCCCCTACATTAATTGAAAGCAGGGCATGGCCATGAACTTGCATGTAAAACCTGTGCTGTAGGCTATGGAAACAGGAAAACAAGGGGCTTGCTGGGGTCAGTGAATGATCCTGTCTCCAAGAGAACAAGGCAGAGAAAAATTAATAGGGAAGAACATGCCAATGTCCTCCTCATTGTGGACACCAGAATGTATAAAATCTTCTTCCAATCTTACTTTAAATACGTCTCTGCTGAATGCATTGATCCAAGTTACTTACTCTGATGGGGATGCATATGAGGTTATCCCAAAGCCCTGCCACCAAAAGATAAATGCCATCAAGCAGTGGCTACAGAAATTCTAGAGCCACCAATTCCATCAGTTATTCTAAAAGGTCACGGGAGCTTCAGAGGGGACTTATCTAGTTTTCCTAAGCTCCTTGCTGTTTGTATTATTGTTTTCAGATTTACTGTGGGGATTTTTGTGTTAATGGAGCAGAAAACCTCTGTAAATATAATAATTTGTGCTCTAGCAGAGGGATCCGTAGGCCTTGTAATTATTTTAATTGAGAACTACTGCTGCTCTCTTTGTGCCACTTTATTTGATTAATGAAGATCTAGTTGATTAGATTCAGAGGAACAGAGCATATTCACTCATCTGCACACTGCGTTTTAGTGATGTTTTGTCTCCTCAAAAAAATTGAGAACACAGGGAGGTTGAAATCCTATGATATACAACAAGTTTTTAATAAAGGAATAATAGTCATATGCTCTACTCTGCTACTTTTACATCCATATACACATGCATTGTACATCCATGGTTGTACATGCTTCTATATCCATACCATGCACAGCACCATTTCAGTCAATGTCACTAAATTCATGGTGGCTGCCTTTCTAGTTATCTTTAACTGTCCACTTGAATTAGCCTAGGCTCATCTGAGAGGAAAATCTCAATCAAGGAATTGCCTAGATCAGATTGGCCTGTGAGCATGTCTGTTGGGGATTATCTGGATTGTTAATTGATATGGGGGAGTCCAGACCACTGTGGGCAGCACCATCTCCTGAGCTGTATAAGAAATCTGTCTATGCATGAGCCTGTGAATTAGCCAGCAAGAAGCAGTCTTCCATTGTTCCTGCTACACTCTTGGCCTGTGAATGAGTTCATTGGTCAGAAATAATGTTTTGTGGAATTACAAGTAGGCCTGCCTTCAAGTTCTTGCTTGAGTTCCTACCCTGATTTCCCTCAGCAGTGGACTAGATTGTGACCTGTAACCTGAAATAAACTCCTTCCTCCACCAACTGCTTTTAGTCAAAGTATCTATCATAACAACAGAATGAAATTAGAACATAGCCATAAAATAACAGTGAAGCAGATTTTCTGATCACCTGATTATATCATTGCTCTCACACTCTCAAGGTGATTGCACTCATACTCTCAAGGTGTTCACATGCTCATGGTAAAGCATGTGTAAGTGAAACTGCTACCAGGCCCATAAAGAACACTGAGTACAGTACATGATGCTTGACAAAAAATGACCATGTCACTGCTTTACGTATTTACTGCTCTGTCTTTTGATATTAAGGTATAGTCTTTCTATTTAAACAGTCTGTACTCTAAAGAAGTATGCTGAAATGGTGGCAGCTATGTCTTGAATGTCGTGTTTGCCATGTCTCTTGATGGCATCACATTACCCCAGTGAACAATTGACTTGTATAGTGTGGATCCATAGGATCAACATACATCAACACAGATGAATATTAGGCAAACACTGGATTATGTTTCATGAAGAAAACTTTGCACTCTAGAAAACTCAGTCTTCTGTAATGCATAGGAGAAACTATCTTTACCACACTAAACATTAACATTTGCTACTTCTGATTTCAGATAAAAACACTATTACTTTTCTTCAAAGGGGGTAAACAAATTTGTCTTGCTCTGTGGTTAGGATCAGTATTTCTCAAAGCTTTTCATGATGTTATAACCCTGAAAAAATCATCTGGAAGAGGAGAAGTGACACCTTACATAAAACTGTATAGAACGATGCAAGACAACTTGTTAATTGTTTTGCTATAATGCATCCTTCTGTTCACAATATCTTTGCTTGAAAATGTTTTCTGTGAACATGCCATTATGTTGGTAGATGTGATTGGTCTAACCAAGGATAGGAACAAATGCATTTAGTTAGTCTCATAATCATTTAGAGAAACTGCTATCAATGCTTTTTATAGAGATGTTTAATTATGTTGTACTCAGTCAGGCCACCAGCAAAATAGAGGTGACTACCTGTAGCAGTCTATCCTGGAAGACCAGTGGATTTCAGCTCTAGGTTCTGTCCTGATAGCTCCAGGTGACCTTAGGCATTGTTACACGCCAATGAGGACTATAAGCAATCAGAGACCATATTGGTATGTACTCATCATAGCCTTGACCTGTAAATGAAGCTGATGATGATTTTCAGTGTGAAGCTATGATGTAACTATTTGAGATAAAGCTGGAGGGAAATTTATTCTGCCTTTTCAAGTTAAATGGTCACACTATTGGAATAATTACCTATAGCATGTACATAGGAAGCACCTAAATGAGTTCCTGTAGTAATATCAGGGCTACATTATGGCTGACCTATGCTAATGTACAAGTCACACTGTCTTATTTATCCATGTTACCATATAGACAGATTTTGTTGAATAATAACTGTGAGAATTGGGATCAGAAAGCTCTCTGGAGATGTTTATGGGTATTGCATAGGTGACCCAGGAGACACGGCCATCCCTTGATACTTTTGATTGATTTCTTAGTTAGGTTAGAGGAAAAGGCAATCAAATATGGTCAGATTGAATGGGATTGAAAATAGTGACTGAGAAGACACATCAATCAATTAAATTACAAACACCGTGTTTCAGGAGCAAAACACTGATATTTTCATCAATAAGGATGACTAATGATGTTCTGACTGACAAAGGAATATTAATTTCTCGTTCTCTCCACATATCTGTGGCTACCTTTTTCCTCCCATTTTAATTTCAGATCCAATGTGCACTGAGATATGGAGGCATGGTGTGTACAATTGAAAGGATACTTCGACATCACTTATGAAGACCTGTTAGATTGTCTACCTTAGTCCAGATGAGCCACTATGTAGAGACTCAGCAAGCATCATAATCAACAAAGGACCCTGAAATTTACAACTCAAGAACATGTCCATCCAACCTGAGAACCCAGGTAGCCGAACTGGAATTAAGGATGAAATGTCTCGGCCCTTTAGGCTGCCACATGAATGCCTTGGGTTTACTAGAGGAAAATGTGAGTCTTGCATATGCATGGATTTGTGTGTAGAGGACACTCTCTGAGATTGCCAGAGTCTCATGTTCCAGTACAAAAAACAACAGCAACAACAACCACATGGGTAGACAGAACATTGTTGTTTCGAAAACAGAAGTGCTACTGAGACTGTAGCTGGCTGAAGAGCTTTGGTTCAAACTCCTGGGTCTCAAGTGTTACGACCTCGCACACCATTTACACAGCAAACACCTTTCTAGTGTTTGGAGATCAGGCTTGTTTGCATACGTGTTTTGTTCCAAGTAATGTACAATCAGAGTTGTGAGGGTTCCATTTTCCTCTGGTATGGGTATTTATTACATTAACAGGCAATGAAAATAAGACACCAGCATACTAAACTGGGGAAAACACAAGGCAGTACCTGTAAAATGAAGAACCACACAAGGGTGCACATTTCTTCACTCTTTTCACTTTAGTGTGTAAAGTTTTAGCTGTGTCAAGAAGACAAAAGAATAAAATAAAAAGGCTACAAATAGGAAAGTAAGAATCCAAGTATTCTTATACATGCATGATATAATTCTATGTATAAAAGACTCTAAAGACTCTACCAGAAAAAAGTTAGATTTGATAGACAGTTTTAGCAAAGCATAATGAAACAAAATTAACATACAAAAGCAGTAGGCATCTGTATTCTAATAAAAACAGGCTGAAGATGAAATCAGAGTAATAATCCCATTCATAATTCTACAAAAATACCATAGATAAATTTATGGAAAGACATGGAAAGACTTAACACATTAAAAACTAGAACAAAATGAAGAAACATATTAAAGAAGACATCAATCAGAAGATAGAACGATCTCTCATACTCATGGACTGGGAATTCAGTGCTATCAAAATTAAATGCCATTTTTCCCTAGAAATATGAAAGCAATCTAAAACTTCATCAGAAAATAAAAAGACAAAATAATCCTCAGCATAAAGAATAATTTTAAAAATGAGGGATGGAGAGACTGCTCAATGGTTCAGAGCACAGACATATGAGTAGGCTAAATACCCATACACATAAAATATAAATAAAATTAAATTAAAATTAAAGAATAATGCTGAAGGTGTCACTCATAGGAACAAGAGTAGTTCAATGGAATAGAACAGAAACCCCAGATACAAACCCAAGCTACAAATATGAATTTTTATAAAGATGTAGGAAACATACATTGGAGAATTTCATAAAATTCTGCTGGGAAACTCGATGTCCAAACAGAATATGAGACTATTAATGACTCCCATCTCCCATTTTGTACAGAATATCAAATCCAAGATTGTCCAAGATCTTCATCTAAGGACTGACATGGTGAAATGTGAAGAAAACACTCAAGATACGAGCAACTTAACGGCTTTCTGAATAGTCCTCCGGTTGCTCAGCAAATAATGTCAATAGTTTAACAAATGGGACCTCAGAAAACTTAAAATCACCCACCCAACAAAAGAAACATTTAACCGACTGCAAAAGCAGCCTACAAATTGAAGAAAATCTTTACTAGCTCTTTACCTGATTTTGGATAATAGCTGGAAAATACAAAGAACTCAAGAACTAAACAGCAAGTCATATAATTAAATCAATGAATGGGTGAAGGCAGTGGACATAAAGTTCTCAAAATATGAAATACAAACATATGACTCAGACTTCCACCCTCATTCACAGCACAGAAATGCAAATTCAAGTTCTACTGAGACTCCCAGTCAGAATGACAGTCATTAAGGAAACACCAATAAATGTTTGTGACAATGTGCACAGAAAGAAGCACCTATATACTGCAAACTAATCCTGTTACTATGGGAATCAGTATGGAGTTATCGTCAAAAAACTAAAATCTGCTCTGCTCTGTGACTCAGTTATACCAATTGTCCAGTAACAGGGGAGTTGATTTTTTAGATTTTCTTTATTTCACATGTATGGGCATTTTGCCTTCATGTATGTCTATGTACCAAGTATGTGCAATGCCTGCAAGGACAGAAGGGGATGCTGGACCCCTGGGATTGGTGTTACAGATGGTTGTGAGCCTTACTGGGAATCAAACCTTGTTCCTCTCAAAAAACAGTCAGTGTGCTTAATTGCTAAATTCTCTCTCCAGCCCAGGAACTGATTTTTTAAAATGTGTTATTTACACACAGTGAAAAGTTTTTCAACCACAAAGAACGTGCACAGGACAGTGGTTGCAAATGGAATTACTCACATTAAGCAAGTGAAAGTATCTTTATCTTTTAGATTGTACACTTGTCACTATGCCATCTCAGTTTTATTGCTTCCAGAAAATATCATTAATAGTAAACGTTGAGTAACAAATTTAACTATGGCATTTTCAATTCAATTAGTTCAGCCACATCTAGGTAAGGCCATAGATTAAGAGCTGACTCTGCATGGTGACATGGAAAATTAGAAAACAGGATTAACAAAGAATACATTGCTCTACAGAGAGAAAGAACAAGAGAACTTTAGGAATCACAAATGGAGCGACAGGATAGCTTAAAAGTGTGAAAAAATAGAAGGCATGAGTCAGTGAAAAGATTTAATCAGCACAGGGCTCCAACAGTGACGTTCTGCAGCAGTTGAGGAAGAAAAACAGAAGGCTCACATGAAAGGGAAGCTTGGAAGCCCTATGAAGAGTCTGGCAAGGGAAAAATCCACCCAGTGTACTCATGGCAAATCTTCCCTAAATCCAGTGAAAGAAATGGCAGACAAGTCCTAGAGACATTTAGAGCCCCTGCTACACATGACCAGAGAAAAACCTCTCCAAAACACATTATTGTCAAGATGTCTGAAGTAAAAACAGCTTTAAAAGCTGTAATGGAGAAACTAGACCTCACTATGACAAACAGATCCCAATAATATCAATCCTTCAACAGAAAATCTAAAGACACTAAAACATAGAAATTATACTTCAAGCCCTGAAATATTACTATTTCCAGCAACATTATCTTTAAAAATCAGAGAGAAAATTAAAACTCCTATCATCAGTAAAAATGAACACATGGCATCAGAAGCTTTGGGATACAGCAAATTTTTTTTTTTTAATTTTGCAATACAATTCAGTTCTACATATCAGCCACAGATTCCCTTGTTCTCCCCCCTCCTGCCCCCCTCACCTTCCCCCCAGCCCGCCCCCCATTCCCATCTCCTCCAGGGCAAAGCCTTCCCCGCGGACTGAGATCATCCTGGTAGACTCAGTCCAGGTAGGTCCAGTCCCCTCCTCCCAGGCCGAGCCAAGCGACCCTGCATAAGCCCCAGGTTTCAAACAGCCGACTCATGCAATGAGCACAGGACCTGGTCCCACTGCCTGGATGCCTCCCAAACAGATCAAGCCAATCAACTGTCTCACCCATTCAGAGGGCCTGATCCAGTTGGTGACCCCTCAGCCATTGGTTCATAGTTCATGTGTTTCCATTCGTTTGGCTATTTGTCCCTGTGCTTTATCCAACCTTGGTCTCAACTATTCTCGCTCATATAAACCCTCCTCATTCTCGCTAATTGGACTCCCAGAGATCCACCTGGGGCCTAGCCATGGATCTCTGCATCCAGATGACACCTTAAGCTGGAGAAGATGTGGAGCTAGGGGAACTCTCCTCCACTGCTGGTGGGAATGCAAGCTTGTACAACCACTTTGGAAATCAATATGGCGCTTTCTTAGAAAATTGGGAATCCATCTCCCCCAAGATCCAGCTATACCACTCTTGGGCATATACCCAAGGAATGCTCAACCACACCACAAAAGCACTTGTTCAGCTATGTTCATATCAGCATTGTTTGTAATAGCCAGAACATGGAAACAACCTAGATGCCCTTCAACTGAAGAATGGATAAACAAAATGTGGTACATATATACAATGGAATACTACTCAGCAGAGAAAATCAATGACATCATGAGGTTTGCAGACAAATGGATGGATCTAGAAAAAATCATCCTGAGTGAGGTAACCCAGACTCAGAAAGATAAACATGGTATGTACTCACTCATAGGAGGATGCTAGATGTGGAACAAGGATGACTGGACTGCTACTCACATCACCAGGGAGGCTACCTGGAAAACAGGACCCCAAGAAAGACACGGGGATCGCCCAATGACAGAGAAATGGAAGAGATCTACATGAACAGCCTGGACATGAGTGGGGGTAATGAAGGGTGAGGGTCGAGGGAAAGAGAGCTTGGGGGAGTGGGAGATCCCAGCAGGAGCAACAACAGAGAGGGAGAACAAGGAATAGGAGACCATGGTAAATGAAGACCACATGAGAATAGGAAGAAACAAAGTGCTAGAGAGGCCCACAGAAATCCACAAAGATACCCCCACAACAGACTGCTGGCAATGGTCGAGATACACCCCGAACTGACCTACTCTGGTGATGGGATGGCCAAACACCCTAATTGTCGTGCAAAATTTCTTTTTAAGAAGAAATTTTGTTAAAAGTGTCTTAAAAATATAGAGAACTCTAGTAAATAACAAACTTTAATGATTTTTATTTCATTTTCTAATGTTCTTAATTGAAATAGAATTATATCATTTCCCTCCTCCCCTTCCTATCTCCAGGTCCTCTTAGTTACCGCCCTCAAATCCCTCCCATCCATGCCCTCCTCAAGTTGATTGTGTGTGTGTGTGTGTGTGTGTGTGTGTGTGTGTGTGTGTGTGTGTGTTAGAACCTGCTGGGTCCGTTCTTGTTGTTTATATATGGCTTCAAGGCTAACCACTCTGCACTGGACTAGCCAGAAGAGGGCTCATCACTGGGAGAAGCTAGTTCTTCTTCCAGTAGTCAGTAGCTGCCTATAATTCATTGTCTAGGGGTGGGGTCCACAAAATGTTTCATGTTTCATGCTAACATGCCCATCGATGTTGCTGTTGTTCTAGTTTATGCAGTCACTTTTAGGAGAGTCTGTTTCACGACAGACTTCTCCTACCTCTTAGAATATTTTTATCCCTTCTTCTGCAATGCTTCCTGAGCCATAGATGCAGGAGCTGTGATGTAAATACATTCCTTGTGGCCAGTGTGGTGGTTTTCTGTGATGGTCTCCATTTGTAAAGAGGTTTCTTTGATGAGGAGTGGCAGCCACACTCCTCTGTGGATATGAAGATAAGAGCGAGAATGTAGTAAGAGGTTATGCTTGTCCAGGAAAAGTGGCAATAATAGATTCTTTAAGATCAAATCATGAGTACTCACAATTACAGCCATCTGATATTTGACAGAGGTAAAAACATACACTGGAGAACACCTTCAACAAATGGTGCTGGGAAAACTAGATCTATACATGCAGAAGAACTAAATGAGAAGGGGAAAGAATACCGGCAAATTCATTCTAAGAAGCCAGTATTGCTCTAACACCAAACCCTAATATAGAACAATAATGATCACAAAAGAAATAACATTATAGACTAATTTTCCTAACTATCATCCATGTAGAAGCTTTCAATATAATATTTGTAAACTGAGTTTAAAAACACATTAGGCACTATGACCAAAATTATTTCTTTCTAAGGATGCAAGAGTGGTTCAACACATACAAATGAATAAGTGTAAAACATGACATCAATAAACTTAAAGATAGAAATCCCATGACCATCTTGATCGATGAAGAAAGGTCCTATGGCAAAATGTATATCCAGTTACAATAAAAGCCCTAAAAATACTAGGGATGGAAGGAACACACCTCACCCTAATTAACTCTGTATGATAGGTGTATAACCAACACTATGCAAAATGGAATAATATTTAAAACATTTCCTCTAAAATCAGAAACCACACAAATGTGTCCACTCTCTCTGCTCTTATTCAATATTGTGCTTGAAATCATAGCTAGAGAAAGAACATAAGGGAAAGAAATAAAAGTGATAAATAAATTTAAAAAAAGAAGTAAAATAAGAAAGGAAGAAGTCACACAATCCCTATCTGCATATTAAACAATCTTATACTTGAAAGACTCTAAAGACTATGCCACAAAACTTTTAGACATAAACACTTTTGGCAAAGTCGTCGGATACGATATCAATATAATATACAAAAATGAATACATTTATATACACCAATAATGAACTTTTTGAGAAATAAATGAAGAAAAATTATCCAATTTCTATGAGCTTAGATAGTCTTGAGTACATACCCAAAGGACTCACATCCTATTACAGAGATACCTGCTCATCCATGTTCATTGGTGTTCTATTCACAATAGCCCAGGAAATGGAAACAGCATAGATGTCCACCGACTGAGGAATGGATAATTAAATTGTGGTATATGTACACAATGAATTATTACTCAGTTATTAATAAAAATTAAGTGCACAGATAAATAGATGGACCTGGAAATAATCATTCTGAGTAAAGTATCCAAGGCCCAGAAAGACAAGCATCATATTTTTTTCTCTCATTGGTGGATGTTAGCTTTGAATCTTTAAATATGTGTGTTTTATTTGGAATACCCATAGAGGTCAGGAAATTGCTAAGGGGATATGAGGAGGAAGTTTCAAGGGAGAAGAGCAAAAATGCCACTGATGTTTTCTGTGCTTATCCTTTTTCATAACTGTAATCATTCTGACTTGGGACTTCAGTAAGTGATGTTTATGCACATTGTGAACCCCACTGAATCAAGCCAGGAATGCAATTTGAGGCAAGAGGGATTTAGAATAACAAATGACTCTTATGAGCATCATTACACTTTTTTCTATGTTGTCTTCTTTTCTATTCACTGCCTCAAAATGCAAGAATAGCCAGGATTAAATATTGATGAAAAATTTCTTACTACAACTGATGCCTTTGTGACTCCTTTGTTAATCAATCTGTAGTGTGGTGTTTTCTTACATTATCAGTAAAGCTTCCATAATATTTAAAACACTGTGTGACTCTCAGTTCTCCAACTTAAGGTATGTGTGTGTGTGTGTGTGTGTGAGACGCATAGCCATGATAGAAGGTAGGAGGTTTTACACAACATGAATGAGTTGCTCTGTGAGAATCCCTTTCTATGTCTGCAATTAAATTCATTTTCTAAAACAGAAACAGCATTTTTCTCCCTAACAAACAAAAGATAACTCTATGTAAATGTTGCTTTCAACATATAGTTGTTTGATCTTGGTGGCATTAAGCCTTGGATTATTCTGGAGAAGGGGGAAGGCAGGACTTTACATTCTTAACTAGAAAAGAGCTTTCTGAAACATGCCTTGGCACAACAGAAGACTGGCTTAGAGTGTGCTCACGGAGGCAGCCAAGGGCTCGTTGGAAACAGAGCTGTTACAGCTCATTGTAGCCATGCTCACATTAGAAAGTGATGCCCTATTATCATCTCCAGCACAAATGTCACCTTTTTCTGTTTGTGTTACTTAAACATTGCCTTATAAAGTCCGTAATAGTGATGATAGCATGCTCAAATAACTTGCTGAAAAGTTGCAGCTAATGAGACAGTTCCTCATCTCTATACTATTTCTTTGCTTTAGATCAGTGGTGACCTGCAGGCAATCCAGATCTTTGGGAAATGAGTTCCTCTGATAGCCCTTTCAGGTTTTTATTCTCATTTAACAGTAATCTGAGGCCAATGTAGACAACGTGAGACTCTTCCTCTCAGGGGTGGGGAGCAGATTTGAAATTAAGGGTGTAGGAAGATGCTATATAGATATATGCATATAGGAGAAGGCACAAGAGACATGCAATGCAGAGGTTACATCATGGGAACTTGCTTAAACATCCAAGAAACAACAAGGAGGTAATCATGGATGGAGTATTACAAGGTGTAGGACTGTCACATAGATCCTGGAGAGTCATCATGTGGAGAGACATTGGAGAAATGAAAGTAAGGCAGAGAAACTCTCTGCATTACAACCTCATCTGTCTACTATAGTCAGAGTTGAAGAATGGCTGCCCAGAGTTCAGTTTTGATTTTCTGATGTAAACAGTCAGGTGAATAAAAATAAAAATCTCTCTTGTTGGGGAGAGTTCTCAATGGCAAACTCACAACAGATAGCATTGAACTCCTCAGCTTTGGAGAGGTCATCTAGCATGTGCGCAGAGATAAAGTCAGAAGCACTGCTGTCCTACACAAATGTTGCAAAGTCAGAGAAAAGTGGAGTGACCTGAATGTGCAGGAATAAGGACCCGGGACAGTGATGTGTCCAGTGGGAGGACCAGGGGTTGAGGAATAAAAAGAGAAGAAATGAAGATGACAAAGCAGTAGCTTTGGGACCAGGAAGTCTTGCATAAGCTGATGACTTATGCCAAATAAGTTTACTAAGAAGTACAGCATTCTGTATACTATTAGTAGGGGGGAATTGGCTGAGGTCAGCAGAAAGCTTTCTCCCCCGAAAATATTGACAAAGAGAACACAGGATCCCTCAGACACAGTTGCCTTAGGACTGATATCCATAGCCTAGGAGAAGAGTTGGGATCCCCGCTCCCCAAAGCACAGCTTTGACTCCCTTAACACACTGGCTCTAGCCCTAGATCAGCCTTGCTAAATCTACTCCTGAACAAGGATAGAGAATGATGGTTCCCTTTGTCCTGTCTTCAGGGCCTCTGAGAAAGTCTTGGGTTGATCTGGCTCTCCACAGAGGAGGAACACGTAAGAGTGACATTGATTGAATGGAATGGCTCATTAATATAAAAACAAGCCTTCAGATGAGGTAGATCTCTTGGTCTGTCCCATTTAGAACTGTGAAAGTTTTTTTTGCAGTTTGTAATTTTCATATGACAACTTAAAAGAACCACGTTAATTTTTTTTTTTCTATCACTGAGGAGCCTTCCTACAAAGAACTCACACAAGAAGAATTTCTGTCTCATCTGTGCCTCAGGGATGTCAGCAGAGTGACTTGGCCATCGGGGCTCTGTTTCTTCCCATCAACCCTGTCACTGTGGGTTATTGTCAGAACATGCTTCTCCTTGTGTCCATAGAATAGTTTCATTAATTTTAATCTGGTGCCTTCATGGTGTTTCTATTTTCTGAAACTTTTCTATTTTCTGAACATTTCTAAACGTGTTCAGAAACTATAACAACCATGATCACATTTACAACTTATTTTTGACAGTTTTAGTGTTTTTCAATTCAATATTGCTTCTGATGAGACAGGGAAACCTTTGTAACGATGATTAACAAGAACTCTGTGACACTCTGGTCCTGGCAAAGGGCAGCACAGAACATAACTCTTTTCTCAAAGCACAATAATCAGAACAGATGAAAGTTCAAGGGCTCACAAGTTTGTAACTAAGGGACCTCTTCTTCTTCATTCATTAAAAAGAATAGGAACTATACCCAGATGTGAGTCCAAGTCTGTCAAATATCTTAGAATTGTAGTCTTCTCCTGCCTTTCATTTTACTAGCCTTCTTTGAGAGATCTGATTAAGTAGAATGATATCGTTCCTTCAAAGCTATTGGGAGGTGATTCTTATTCATGTTTCCTAAGATTGTAAACTTAATAAATCAGTGTAATTTATGTGGTGTGCATATTTGACTACTTTTAATCATCCAACACTTTATAATGCAAAGAATTGAAAGTTATGTTTTTTCCTTTTACATATGAAAGTACCTTGTTAGTACATAGTAAGACACCTGTAACAATAGTTAGGTCTTATTTAATATCTTTTCAAACTTTTATAGTATATTGTAAACTTTTTGTTAAGTGAATCTGATAACTATTTTATGCTTAACATACCAACTAACAAATGAGTACTACTTATGTATTAAAGATGCCTACCAAAAATTAAAATCTTCAAGAAAAACATGAATATTTAGTTACATTTATTTACTTAAAATAGTGATAACGTTTAGCGAATGATTTATGTGCCCATAAGTTACTTTATCAACAATTTCAACTTCATCTTTTGATTTCTTTTATCAACAATAATTTTAATTAAAGCATAACTATCAATATTTACTTTTGTAAAGTGTCTAGTGAGCTTATGATTATTATACATAATTATAATTATTCACAGTGGAAAAATTAGGTCAGTGTTACATGTGTCAAATTTGATTTATTACTGTGATAGTCACACAGGAGGAGAGCCTCTAGTAGGCAGGGTTTCTCTGTGTCCTGGCAGCAGCTCCCAAATAACCACATAGAGACTTAATATTAATTATAAATGTTCAGCTGATAGATCAGACTTGTTACTAACTAATTCTTACATTTTAAATTAACCCATTTCCATTCCTGTACTTGCTGCCATGTGACTCACGGCTTGGTACCTCATTTTGTACACATCCCCCCTCCTCTGCATCTGCCTCAAGACTCTTGACTCTGCCCTTCTTCCCAGTGTATTTAGTCTGATTTTCCTTCCTAACCCAATCCTGTCCAACTATTAGCCAGTTAGCTACTTTATTAAGTCAATCACAGTGACATATATTCACACAGCATAAAGAAATATTCCAAATTTCTCCTTTTTTGTCCAATTAAAAAGGAAGGTTTTTAAAATTATATACAGCAAAAATAGTTATTAAATAAGAATTACAGTTACAATATCCAGTCATTTATATTTGGCAAATTTAGAGAAAATACTCTATTTATTTTATCTCTGTGAGTCTAAAGTTTTATACCTTATTTACTTTTTATCATAACTAATGAAAACTTGAACTATGATTATCTAGTCTTCAACTCTGTCAGAGACCCCAGAAGGGTGAAATGTTACCTAATGACAGGGACATCTGGCTGTCTGGATAGTCACCCAAAGTTCTTCTATAGGGTTGGGGCATCCATCTTTGGCCTAAAGGCCTAGTATATCTGACAGACTTTTCTGAGAAGCAGGGAATTTTGAAGGACTGTCTTACTTTATATTGGCAAAGTTTGGCAGTGGCTTTCTTTTGCATCCTGCTGGTCCAGTGTGGACAGTATACTATCAGCAATTGAGGTAAGGACAGTTTTTTTCCCCAAATGGCTAGCTTTTGCCATAAGGAAACTCCATATGGAGTTTCTTTGATGCTCATCATTCCTTTTTTGAAGTAAATCAGTGCCACCAGGAGTAGATATATCTTATGTCAAGAAAAGTACATGTTATTAAAACATTTAAAATTCCATATTCTGTAGATCTTTGAAGTGTTTGAAGACCATCTATCTATATAAATATATCTATTTAATCTTGAAAATATACCTAATATAACTGCAAGTTTGATTATTATAGATGATGAACTACTAACCTGTATTTCTTAATTATACATTACATTTTTAAAAGAGTTGCATAAGCACAATACCCCAAACAAGAGTAGAAACATACATATAGTATAACAAAAATAACTTTAAATTTGTATTAAGTCAAAATCCATAGCATTGTAAAAATTTTAAGACTAGTAGTTGCTTTTTTTTAGTTTAAAAGTAGATTTAATAATCTACCCTTTAATCCTATCATTTCTATATCATCTCTTTCTTTTTAGAATGAGATCCCTGAATCTAATCTCCTTTGTTCAGTTTTTTTTCCTGACCATTACCAATAACAACTTGTAATCAGACCCTCCTTTAATGATAATAAACATACATAACCCATCTTTTGGGAATGTGGTGTCATTCTCTAGACTACTTCCTGTTGTTTGTGGGCACTGGTATCTTTAGGGGAACTTTGAGAAAATCAGGATAATTGTTAGGTTTTAGCAGGAGTAGTTTGTGGGACTGGATCATATCAGCCAGAAGGCTTGAAGCTGTTTTGGATGCAGAATTCTGAGACTGTAACAAAGGCATTCTTAGATGCTGGATCACCTGGGCCATCTATTTTCATTGGTGTTTGGTCCTCTTGTTCTAAAAATACATAAACTTTTAAAGGTAACATACATTACAAGTATGGAATATGTGGTGTGTACAAGTCAGTTAAAGATGATTTTTTGTTTTATGTTCAAGCAGGTAAAATATACATTAAGTGTTTTTTAATTTTTTTAGGTTTATTTCTTTATGTCTGTAGTCAAGATTTTCAAGGGGTCTTCCTCGATCAAAGCTGACCATCTTTAACCTGGAATGAATCCACAACCTCTCATTTCTTGTGGGAATAAAAGCATAACCTCTCCTGCAAAGCAACACACTTTTGCCTTCCATTTTGGAGTCAAGATATTTTAAAATTATATAGGTTGGCTTAATCTAGCAGGATCTTTTAGCAGCCAAAAATTTAAAGACAACACAATAACATACAGGATTCAGACTCTCTGTGTATTTTCCATCTTTATGTGGCTTTTTTCTTTTATATTATTTTACTTCCTTTTTAAGGACTTTATTATTTTAAAACTATATATTTCTTTTTTTTGACTGTCTATACTTTCTCTTTACTCTCCCAAGCCTTTGTACATTTTAAACATACTGTAACCCATTGAGATATATTTTTTTCCATCTGAATCTCTCTTTACTGAGCATTTGTATTGTTTTTGATTGCATGAGACAAATCTTAAACTGCTATATTAGTTGCAGGCATGGCTCAGCTTAGGGCATGGCTTTGGTGGCTCACTCCTCCTCCCCTTGGCTCCCTGAAAGCTTAGCTTCATGATGGAGGTACCAGCGGGAGCCACATTCATTACCCCAGCTCTGGGAGGTTGTTGGGTCCATGCTGCCACCAAGTAGCATGCTGCCCGCTGCTCATAAACCCCATGTAAGTGTTCAGTAGCAGGGCCTCTTAAAAGAGCCATGCCAGTGTTTGCTGCTAGCATGAGCCAGGAAGCTGCTTCTTAAAGGAGCAGTACCTCTGTTTGCCACTTGCAAACAGAGCCCACCTGAGAAAAGACAGTTATCAGGATGTTGTGTTTGGCTGTGGTGGTATTGTGTTCCCCAATATATTGTGAACACTAATAAACTTATCTGGGATCAGAGAACAGAACAGCCACTAGATATAGAGGCCAGAAAATGGTGGCACATACGCCTTTAATCCTAGCATTCCAGAGGTAGAGATCTGTCTGGATCTCTGTGAGTTCAAAGCCACACTAGAAACAGCCAGGCATGGTAACAAGAGCCTTTAATCCCAGGAAGTGATGGCAGGAAGCAGAGAGGTATTTAAGGCATGAAGATGAGGAACTAGAGTCTGGTTAAGCTTTTAGGCTTTTGAATAGCACAGATCAGCTGAGATTCATTCTGGATGAGGACTCAGAGGCTTCCAGTCTGAGGAAACAGGATCAGCTGAGAAATTGGCGAAGTGAGGCAGCTGTGGCTTGTTCTGCTTCTCTGATCTTCCAGCATTCACCCCAATACCTGGCTCCAGGTTTGTTTTTATTAATAAGACCCTTTAGAGATTAGTCTACATCTGGCTCCATTTTTGTGTGTGTAGAATCATTTTTTAAGCTTTGTTAGCTCTTATGTGGAAATTCCAGTCCCACATTGGAATGCCATATGTAGCCAGAGTGTTTGTTGGGACTACTGGCTCTAAAATAAATGACACAGACACTTAATATTAATTATAAAAGTTTGGCCAATAACTCAGGCTTGTTACTAGCTATCTCTCACATTTTAAATTAATCTGTTTTCATTCTTATATTTGCTGCTATATGGCTCATGGCCTGCTACCTCATTTTGTACATGTCCTGTTTCCTCTGCATCTGCCTCGCAACTCCTCTGATTCTGCCTTTCTTTCCAATATCCTTAATCTGGTTCTCCTGCCTAACTTTATCCTATCCAGCTATTGTGCAGTCAGCTTCTTTATTAAATCAATCACAGTAACATATATTCACACGGTATAAAGGAATATTCTACAACACACTCTGTCTCCTTCTCTTGACCCAAGGACCACAAAGCATGTAGCTTGCATGGAAACAAATCATTCTTCATCTTTAAGAAAATTATCATTGCATTTCATTTTACTTAAATATAGAAAATTTAAGGTGGCATTTCCTTGCCCTAAATTTTTACTGTCACATAATTCTGTGCAAAATTATAATGTAGTCTTCAAAACTTCTAGCAAACAATAAATGGATGCAAGTTAGACTTTATGATTTTATAATTGTGAGGATCCAATGGTTGGTTCTATGTCGAATTTTGTTTTAGGCATCTAAGCCACCCCACCTCTCCTTTGACTTCAGCTTAGTCAGTTGCAGATTCCCTTGGCAGAAATATCATTTTGTCATAACCACAGCCCTAATAAGACCTGTATGTGTCCAGATGCTGTAAAAGGTTAAATCAGAACATTCCTAGTCCAAGACTTTCAGAGCTCTTTCTTGTTATACTTTAGAATCTAGGCTCCTTTCCTAAATTCAAAAGAATTCCAGTTATCAAACTTTCTTATTCTGAAGAACAAGAATTGGCCAAATTTGATAATTTTCAAAGATTTTAATGACTAGTTCAACTTTGACTGCATCTTCCTCTTTAACTATAGGCTAGTTCACCCTAGATTTCTATTGTGAATTTCTTTCTTCTTACTATTGTATCCTCCACCAAGATGTAGCCAAATTCCCAGTACAGAATTGCTATACTATAAATACTTGTTAAAACAATGACTGCTGAGAGTAGTGATACTTGAGGTGCTAATCATGAAAATGAATTTAAATTAAGATACCTATGCCTATAACCATAACAGATAAAATATGATAACAATGAGAAAATTTAAAGAGCAAGTGCCCTTTATTTCATCTCTTTCCTGTGGCTATGATGAAATACCCTGACTAAAGCTATGTAAGGAATGAAGTACTTATTGAGCTCTGCAGGACAGAAAGGTTACAGGAACTTGAAGCGATGGGGCAACATGACATTCACAGTCAAGAGCAGAGAGCAGTGAGTCAATGTATGCTCACTCATGCTCAGCTTGCTGTCTCCTTTTCCACTCAGTCCATTCTAAGAAGTGATGTCACCTACAGGAGGGTGGGTCTTCCCACCTCAATTAATACAATCAAGAAAATCCTTATAGGCATGCCCCAGAACTCATTTCTCATTGTGATTCTAGATTGTGTCAAATTGCCAATAGTAACAATTGATCACAAATGTTATAGCTAAATGACTTCACTAATCCTTATCCATTTAGAATGGATTTCTATCTGTAGTCTAGTTGAAGTGGTTTACTTGCATTTTCTTTGACTTGGGAGTACTAAATGAGTTTTGTATATTTAATATGTTTAATTTTATTACATTTTTTATCTGTGTGTGTGTGTGTGTGTGTGTGTGTGTGTGTGTGTGTGTGTGTGTGTGTGTTTGGGCAAATGTGCTTGTGGAAGTCAGAGGACAGCCTGCAGGGTGATTCTCTCATTTCACAATGTGGGTTCCAGGAGTCAAACTCAGGTTGCAAGTCTTGGCAGCAAGCAGATAGATTACCTGATAAACCATCTCCCCAGTCCAAACTTGATATTTTAAAGATCCTTCCTCCTTCCTCCCATATCCTGTGTAATTTTGGGTTTCAAGTAAATGATAGCATCTCTAAAAAAGAACAGACTGCAATCCTCAGAAGACACTTATTGGGATAAAGAAACTGTGTTTGCACTGATGGAAATAGCCAAAATCTTTCACAGACTTCATGGTAGCAGCCTTTACATAACTAAATACAAGAGGGACCTTGTTAAAAGGCAGTGGGAATCAGAGCTGAAAGTCTGCCTGTGCTTACCATCTCCCTAACCAGGCATTACTGAAACTCCAGTTGCAGAAAGCGAATCCATTGTCTGCCACTCCAACAAGTATTCATGATTAAAGAGGCAGCCACTTCTTATTCTTTTCTCTGAAATTCTGAAAATAAAGAGAGAGAGGAGACACATGTAGAATTTAGTCTGTATTTGTATTATTCTCTTGTACCTTGATTGAGGTCTTGTTTTTGTTATTCTTTCTAATGAAGATACACTAGATAATGAGTTTCAGTACTTATAAGATTTGAAAGAAAGCTATCTTAATGTCAATTGGTTGAGACTTTCTTGCCAGGTTCCCAGGATTGTTTCTGTATATGAGCAGTGCTGAGCCCCTCAAGGCTAAAGATGGTCCATCTGACCTCCCTGAAAGGCCTTCAGGAAGACTGCTTCACAACCCCAGCCCTTACATTGGCAATTTGCAAAGTATTTCTCACTTCAGAAACTTACAGTCTTAAGTTTGAGGTGAGTAGGGGGATAGGTCTGTTAGGAAAGGGCCGATGGCCAGATATTAAATAGAATTTGTATTCAGAGGCTTTAATATTTTATAAATATTTAAGGTTTTTCTTTTGGTGTTTAGAGAGTAATTAATGGTACATTCATTCAAACATATAAATGAATCTTTAATGACACAAGGTAGGCTGTTAGTTTCCAAAAGGTAAAGGGCAGTTGTGGGGGAGAATCAGGGCTTTCTAACGCGGTGAAGAAGTGTTTGGTGGAGTTGATGTAGAGGATACATTTGCCATGTCCATGATGTTGATGGTCTCATACATGCATGTATGCCAAAATATCCATTTTGTAGATTTGAACACTTGCCATTACCACATGTGGATTATGCCACTGATGCACCTGCTGCAGCAAACAATTATAATAAGCAACATTAAGAATGAAATAAAATATAATATGGTCTATTTCCTTTTGCTGTTGACACAAGGGCCTCAGGCTCGTTAGACAAGTGCTTGACCACTGAGCTATATTTCTAGCTCTCTTTTTAATTTTTTTTCTTTTGAGACAGGGTCTCATTAAGTTCCCTAGCTAGCCTGAACTAACCTTGTAAGTTAGATAGAGCTTGACCTTGAGACCTTCTGCCTCAGCATCTTCAGTAGCTGGGATTACAGGCCTCACAGCAGGAGACTCACCTGAGCACCTTCCTACTCTTGTGCGGTAGCATCAACCTTCCTTCGAGACAAGTCAGCAGTTCACACATAGGCTGCTCTGGTGCTCACAGGTCACAGCTCAGTCCCTGAGTCTCCTTGTATGAACAGGAAATCTCAGTTACATTTGATTTTTTTTTTTGGTTACCTTTGCACTTACCATTTCCCCCATTCATAATAATATTGTGTTTTGATTTCTGGACCTGAGAGTTTTCTGCTCATAAAAATAATAAATGTTGGAACAACATTGATACTCAAACTGTGCTTAAAATTTGTTGCTATGAAGTTCAGCTGTAAACTGAGTTTTTTTGATGACTGTTCAGTTAGTGTGGCAGCAGAAATCATGCCTCATGGAGATTCTAAGCAGTATCTTTCAAGGTGTGACTGTCACCATTAGGCTTCCTGGTATCAAATGCCAGGCTTATTTTGTCAGCACTCTCTGTCTTACATCCAGCTCAACATCTGACCCAGGGAAAATCCTCAATGAGGGGATTTGTGTAGCTGAACAGACACATGAATAGGACATGCAGCAGGTTTGGATAGGAACAGAAACACAATGTTTCTTCAGTAGGACAAATAGTAACCATAGCAGCAGCTACAGCAACCAAGCACCTTCTATTCCCAACTCCCATTGGATAAATGTTTGCACTTTTGGATTTGTGGCTCAACTGCTGTTCTCTGTTGGTTAGTTTTGCTTTGTTATATTCACCCTCTTCCCAGAACCATTCATATTTATAGTACAATAAACCTGATATTTATGGTTATACATTACAGAGTCGATTTCAAAGGCAGAACAATCACTACTGGAGATAAAGAAGCCACTGCCGATGGGGGTAGGGAGGGCTGTGAAAAGAATGTGTGGTCCTCATACTATGTATAATGTCCCAGAAGGATTCTCAACTACTTTACTGTCTCTTCTTATGGATAGCTTTGCAATTCGATACCTTCATATCATCCATAATAAAATTCCTGCTGTGTCACCTCAGCATGTGCACTATTATGCAATTATAATTAAAAGTACAATATTTGATCATTTAAAATATTAGTTTCAATCAAGAGCGAAACCCGTTGGAGTTAGGTTAGGGATTCAGTCATACTAAGAATTGTAGTTGACTTCAAACATCTAAAAACTATTTGCATAGTGATTTGATATAAGCCTAAGGAATTGTTCAACTTTCTTCCTTTGCCTTGTGTTCAATTTGGAGATTATTAAACCTCTCAAGATTGTTCTGACTTGCACTATAAGATTGACTGATAAAGACTCAAGTGGATCTTGTTTTATGAACTGTGTCACCCCACCCCAAATGCCCTCAGATGACTTTTATGAACAGATGACACTGTGATAAACTTGAAGGAAAAAAAAAACAATTTATTGACAGTCTTTCTTGGGATAACATCTGAAGATTTGTATAATAAAGAAAGAAATGGAAAGCAAAGAAAGCAGATGTTTCTAGAAGCTTATGCTTCTTGAACTTCTCAGTCAGTCGGGTAGCAGTAGCCCATCTGTAACCAAAGCCATTTGAGCAGGGAAGTCAAGGCAGACAGAACTAAAACATTAAAGGGAAGAAGGCCTTGTACATGTGACAGTCATGTTAAGCAACATTACTTGCTTATGAGGCACGCATATGATTGCATGACTAACAACAGCAACAACAATGTCCTTGTGAATGCCTTGTGTGAGAAATTGAAGTTTAAGAGCAAACAACAACAACAAAACCCCCAAATCTCACCCTCAGAATCTTAAAGAAGTGTGAATGGTATTGTGAAGCACACAAAGTCACCGCAGCCATTTCCTACAAGTGATTTTAAAGATGTTGTTCTGTCCAGTGGTTGTTCCTGCTTTGTTAAATTTTAACAAAGGTTCTAGTCACTGGAATAAGCCCGAAAGAGGGAATCCTGGATAACAATATATTCTATTATCATTACTAAGAAGAGAAAACTGAGGCCCCCCTCCCCCAAAAAAAGAGTAGTTTACATACTGTGGACACAAAAATCACAGCTCTCACCTGAAGGGAACAAGAGAGAGTTTATTCTGGGACCATTCTGAGTGACCCTGCCCAGGAAAACAGATTTAGGCTGTTCCAAATTCCCTGTTCAACATGGGAGAAGTTTCATGAAATACTATAGTTTTCCAGAACAAAAATGGCGTAATCGAGACAAGTTTAAAGTACCTTGGTGGGTACAAGAGGGAGACAGGTAACCCAAGATGCCACCTGAGGACATTCTGTTTTCACATTGGTAGAAGCTGGGGGTCAGGCAAGTTAATAGATTCCAAGAGGTTTCTATCTATTAGTCACACGATGCTAGTTCAGACACAGAGGTGGACAGGGAATGACTGTTCTGGAGAGCTAGAACCAGCCCCAAATAAGGTGATTAGCCTCTGGACCTCCAACATTCCAATCTCTCCACAGCACTGAAATCCTAATCAGACAATCAGACTCTGCACACACAGCTTCTTTTCAGTTTTCCTTCACAAGGAGCGGTTAACATCAAACCCAGACCTGCATGCACTCCAGGGCTGACTTCAAGCTAACGGTTTTTGAATTCCACACTTTGGCTAGAGAATCAGAATAATTCAGCAAGCTGAAGGCAACAACAGTGGAAAGCCCTGGAAGGGAGATGTTTTGATTTGAAACGGTGATTGCTGCTCCAGTTGGAGTCGTGAAGCTCCCCGCATGTGTCTCACCGAGGCACAGTTAATCAGAATAAATTGGAAGCACTGTAATTTCAGGTGACAGAGAGAAGCTGGTGAACCTCAGGTGGGGTGCCTCTTCTGACACCAGAAGCATTCTTCTCTTGAAAATCATCTACATAGACATTTTTGGCAATTGTGTGAAACAGCATGAAAGAAAATCTTTCACTCCAAACGAAGTTGCCTGAATGAAGCCAGAAGGGGTCTTTCACGAAGAAGCAGGAACAGTGGGGCTTTGTGGTCTTGGGGACAATGGTCAGATAGCGTTGGCTCACTGCTGGAGTTCATACTGAGTTGGTAAGTTCCTGAGAGATAATAAAAGATAGGTTTGTGTGCACCAATTCTCTCCTGCATTAAAATACCCGAGAAGCCTTCTCCTTTGTGTGCCCCTGTAGGGAATGTTCTATCATCTACCCTGAGCTGAACTTACAGCTTTCCCCTCACTGAGATGGAATGCTGGGCCATAGACCTAAGGGGCTTATTCAATGGTAGCATTTTGAGTGACCGTGCTCAGAAAAAGATTTAGGTTATTCCAAATTCCCTGTTCAACATGGGCATGTCAACTCCTCAAAGTAGATGTATTTTTAAAATACTAGCCCATGTACTCTTCCGTATGTGCAGCTTTCTCACTGCCCCGAATGCTAGTTTTGCTTGTTCTTCAATTTACTGGTTCAAAATACTTCCAAGGACTAACTAAAAGTTTAGTGAAACGCGGCTATATCTTCATTAAGCTTAATTTTCTTAAGAATTAAAGATTCCAAAGAGGATAATGTAACAAGCCTGGCAGAAACGAAGACACTTCTGCATCTCAGTGATTATTAGAATACTGAAACAATGGACCCCAAAGAAATGAGAATTTCCCCAGCATCTCTTGTTGGGAATGGAAGGGGCGTCAGCCTTTGGCAGAACACTTGTCTCCCAGAAAGGAATTTCAAACAGTTCTAACAACTTGTCCGACCACCTTACAGGATGAGACTGAAGCCCAGACAATGAGGGGTCAGTCGTGGGTGAAACCACATCTCGACCAGAACTGCTTAAATGTGAATATCCTCAGCTCACTCGTTAAACTTTTATTTCACTCCAGGATCCCTAAGACGAACCTGATGTTTTTGCTGGGTCCCTTTGTCTCTCTCATCTCAATGTGAACACATTGAATAAATCTCATTTTTCTGCTTTCCACTTTGAATTTGGCTCTTTTAATTGGCTAATTAATTTACTACTTTCGTTGTTTTGTAAAACAATAAAACTTCATGAAACTGCTTCCATGTTGGAGTAACCTATATTTGAGTTCCTGGGCCATGGTCATTCAAAATGTTGCCAGAATAAACTATTTCTTGTTACCTCTAAGGTGAGAGCTGTATTGTTTCTTTCTCTCTATTGTTGTTTGAATCTTAGATGGTCTTTTAATAAAAAACCCAGAGCCAGATATCAAGGTGAAAGCTGAAAGTTCAGAAAAGCAGAACAGCCAGTCACTAGTTCTTAGCCTAAAGAGAGTGAGTTCCTATTTCCTCATGCCTACTATACCTTTCTCTGCCTTGCCATATTACTTACTGGGATTAAAGATGAGTGTCACTACTGCCTGACTCTCTTTCTCTCTTATACTGGGGTCAGTCTCATGTAGCCCAGTGTGGCCTTGAACTCACAGAGATCCAGACAGATCTCTGCTTCCAGAGTGATAGGATTAAAGGTGTGTGCGACTACTGCCTGACTTCTATGTCTAATCTAGTGGTAGGCTCTGTCCTGTCTTCTGATCCTCAGCAAGTTTATTAGGGTACACAATATATCACCACACTCTTTCTTTCTTTCTTTCTTTCTTTCTTTCTTTCTTTCTTTCTTTCTTTCTTTCTTTCTTTCTTTCCTTCCTCCCTCCCTCCCTTCCTCCCTCCTTCCCTCCTCCCCTCCCTCCCTCCCTCCTTCCCTTCCCTCTCTTCTCTCTCTCTCTCTCTCTCTCTCTCTCTCTCTCTCTCTCTCTCTCTCATTGACAACCAGAAAAGCTACTTACAATGATCCCATGAAACATGACCACATGACCCCACAGAGATCACTAGTAGTCTTGTAGTCGTCCTCCAGCCCATCAACTAGTCTGTGGGATGCAGGGGCAAGGAGCCGTGTCTCGAAGTATCCTTCTTCCTTGAGTTTTGAGAGTATACTTTCTATAGGAGGTGAGGCAAATGTGGCTGGTGTGTTGGTTGGAGAGATGCTAAGGCATACACTGATGTCTGTTTTTAGAGATGATATCTCCCTCCCCCATATGCTGGTTCCACACAAGCCATTCAAGCCAGCATTTTACAAAGGCATGAAATATGTGGATGGTGTTAATGTCTGACTCACTCCCATGGAGTACACTGCTGTTACCCTGTGAAGTGTTCTCAGTGTTCTTAAAGTCGTTCAGTTCTCCTGCAATGTATCACACCACAGTCATGTATGTATGTAGTCCTGTAAAATTTCTCAGCAGAGCCGGATAGTAGGAATGATACTTGGATCTTACTTATACGCTGATCTGTTGGTAACTTCTGTACAGAATTTCACTATTTATGTTAGTGAGAAGATAATTGGACATTTATATTTCCTTTTCAATGTAGGGGATTTTTTCCCCCCAGCTTTTCAGCTGGATAAAAATATGATGAGACATGACCTTTTTCTAATTTGTAAACTGTGTGCTGTGTAAGAACATGGATTTAGAAACTCTCACAGCGAGCTTGATGTTTATTCTTCCTTTCTGATTTGTATTTCATGTTAGTACATATGTTTCTCACTGATGTTTGCAATAAAAAGAGCACAAAATACACTAAACCTCAAGTGCTTAAAATAAAACCTGAAATCATCTTGTAACCCTCTAGTTTGATTCTTCCTATAGCTCTTCAAATATAGTTTTCTTAAATGACTATTTTTAGAAATGATAAAAATCCATGAATTATTTATCTTATTTTAATTTCTTCACATAACAAACACAAGTCAGTTACAATGGTATGATGTTTTTCAAAGTCCAATTATATTTTTTGGGAGACTAAGAATATTATTCATTTGGAGCTTTTCCACTAAACATAATATCCTACATAGAGTATACATTTTGATATCCATGAACCAGGACATGTAACTGCAATCCTAGGAACCCTGCATTTTGCAAGCGTTATATTCTGTAAATTTTTTGCACAGTTAGTAATTTCTACATGAAGATAATAAGTAATCAAGTGATTGGTTCTCTTCCAAAGAACCTCAACAAACAAACAAACAAAAATGCAGGTTTCTTGTATGAGCTCATACCTACATTCTGAAATTTTACTGAATGTTTTCAGATAGCTATTCCATAAAATAGCATTAATGTGTCCAAATGAAATACTGATTTTTCCTCTTTGTTTTAATATATAGCCACATGATAATGCTGATTATGAAATTTATTAAATAATCAATTTTGAGATAACCATCATAATTTTTTTTGTAGGGTATCCCCCAGAGAATGCTACACAGATTTGGATTTAAGTCAACAGAAAGTCTTTATTAGTCAGCCAGTGACTACACTGGGTGTTTAGGATTCTATTGTCTTCCTGAGCCTTCTCTGGGTTAGCTTTTAAATACAAAAAATCATACCCTGGGTTGAAAAACTTAAGTTAACAAGAACAGTTAGTCAGAAGTGGAACTACAGAAGCCAAAGAACAAGGTTAGTACACTTAGAGACTTTCCCACAACTATGAACTTTGATGGTTTAGGTCTTTGTTCTCTTTTGGCAGGTGATACTGTCTATGTGCTGATTTTATGGCCTGAATGGTACTTTCATCACAGAGTCAGTTGGGCTAAGGTCTATGGGTCTGTTATATTTACGGTCTTGTCCTTTTCCAAATAAAAATTATAGGTTAAATTTGAGTGGGTGACGTATGATATATGAATAGTCTATGAAGGAGGTAAAGGTTTTGAAACAGCAAAACTGATCAGATAGAGTGTGGTGTTTCAGGGCATGTCTCAAACAGCTATCCACTACACACAAATATGTAGCAGGCTTTCTTTTGGCCACCCACTAGCTCCCAATTAAAGACACGAAGACTTATAATAATGCTCTGCCTTATCTTATGCTTTTCCCACTAGCTCTTATAACTTAATTTAACCTCTTTCTCTTCATCTATGTTTTGCCTCAGGTTTTTTTTTTATTACCTTTCCTTCATTCTGTATGTCCTGCTTTCACTGCTTCCTCCGTGTCTGTCTGTCTAGTGGCTGGCCCCAGACATCTCCCTCTCTTTCTTCCTTGTTCTCTCTTTTCGCTTGAGCCTAGATTCCTCCTCCTACTTTATCCTCTCTGCCCACCAGCCCTGCCTGTCCTCCTCCTGCCTAGCTATTGATCATTCAGCTTTTTATTAGACCAACAAGGTGTCTTAGGCAGGCAAGGTAAAACAGCAACACATCTTTACATAATTAAACAAATGCAACATAAATAAATGTAACACATCTTTACATAGTTAAAGCAATATTCCACAATATAAATATGCTATTTCCCCCCATCCTTTCCCCTCCTCTAACTCTCCTCTTGCATCCCTTGCTCTCATTCAAATTCAGGGTCTTTTTCTTTAACTATTCCAAAATATGAAATATATACACTCATAAATACATAAATAAAACCATTTCTGATTCTGAATAAGTTTGTTTGCATGTATATGATATTGGGATTAGTTACTTGGCATTGGATAATCAACTTTGGGGCTCCTCCAGGGGGAAGACTACATCTCTTTCTCTGAATTTCCTTAGTTGCTGGTAGGTCTTTGTCTAATGTTGAGGCCCCATGAGACACCCCTCCTTTTGTGTTAGCGTGTTGTTGTTCTTGTCCAGGTTATGTTTAGGTAGACATGTTGACGAGGCTTCAGGCACATAGTCGCTCCTCTGACATTCCTGTGAGATGAAATCTCACAGCAAACCTCCTGCTGTTTTCTTAACTCTGTCTCCACTTCCTCTTCAAAAAGGTCCGATCTTAGAAAACGTTCTGTGTAGAAACGGAAATGATCAAGGGAAGAAGCGACAGCCACAGAACAGAATAAAATCTTTGCTAACTACATATCTGACAAAGGACACATTACAACTTCAAAAGACAAAAAAAAAATATTATAAAAATGGTTGGAACAACACTATGCGGGTAGCAGTGGTTCTCAATTGGCTACTCCTTTTGGCTTCAGTAAAATTACAAAAGACCTGCGTAGTGTCTCTTCTGCCATACACACAAATATTCAGAAAACCAAGAAGGCAAGATGTGGACCCAAGCCAGACTTTTAGGACCTTTTTAAGGAACGAATAAATTTCAGTTAGTTACCACTCATGTGACTTTTAATGCATTGCCACATTGTCTACTTTTGGGGTGCCACAATTCTTTTCCTGATGTAAAGCAGAATGCTCTGAAACAGCAAAGATGCTTTTGGATTTTGGATTTCTCCCTTGAGGAAGACTCACTTCAGAGTAGCTGTGAAGACATCCATGTCCCACTAGCTGAGTTATTCAAGAAACTGAAATTCTGTATGTCACTTGGGGACCAACTGTTCCTCTCAATTCTCAAGGAGAACAGAAAAAGAGTACATGGTATTTTACAGCTGAGACTTCCAAACTTTCCAAGAAATTTCAGTGACCATGACCAAAGGATTTGACCCTTAGCCCGCCATCAGGCCACCCACAATAGGATCGTATAGCCATATGGAAATTTCCTCATTTTTCAATGACTTTTCTAGTTTTTTTTTTCAGGCCTATATGGTTAATAGTGCAGTGGTTTTGTAAGGTGCTCAATTCTACTCTCACTAGATGTTTGTTTCAGTGATGAACCATATAAAAGAATGTAATACCCTTGATTATGTCTTGTTTTGTAGAAGTGATACCGTCTAAAGCAGTGGTTCTCAACTTTCTTAATGCTGCGACCTCGTGTGATGGTGACCCGCCCCCCACCATAAAACCATTTTGTTGCTACTTCATAACTGTAATTTTGCAACTGTTATGAATTGTACTGTAAATATCTGATATGCAACCTCCAAAGGGGTTGTGACCCATAGGTTGAGAACTTCTGATCTAAAGGTTCTTGCGAGCCTCATTAGAAGGTACTCTGTAAAGTACCTACTACTCATATTTCACAGTTTCAAGACATTCAGTCACCTCTTCCTGGAAGATCATAAACTGAAACTCTCAGAGTTGTCCAAAGGCCAACCAAAACCAGAAAGTGACACGCTTCCCAAGAACCTCAGACTGACTGGAAGTCTACACAACATGTGCTCTCCACCCAAGGCCTGCAGATCATTCCCCATGTTGCGGCCATTATGTGAAACTTCATTTCTTGATCCCTTTGCCTTATTTTCTTGAAGTGATTTTTTTCTTCTTGTTTCAAACTGCTAAAGTAATATTTCCATAAGTCTTTACCTAGTCTTACTACTTTTAGCAAATCAGCAGTATTAAAATCAATTATTATATAATTCTATTGATATCAAACTGCTTTATCTCAGACTTTATGTAGAGGTGGGAATTTTATCTAACTGACCTAACATGCACCAAGATTTAGATGATATATATTTCCCAGTGCTTCCTTTTTATCTCTTTAATTTCAAATCAAGATATGTATATTATATTTTGTCCAGAATCTTGACTATTTCTCTGTAACTATGCACTTGAGGAAACATTGAAATCTTGATTTTTTTTGTTGTTTGTTGTTTGTTTTTGACAAAGGGCCTCGCTCTGTATTACAAGCCCAGTCTGACCTTGAACTGTTATAAAACTCTAACCTTAGTTGCCTGAGTGCTAGGACTATGTTGTGTCCCACCACACCCAGGTTAGACTAACACAGTAAAATTGATTTTTGTATGTTCATGTGTGTTTGCATCAGGTGCGAGCATGAATATACCATATGTGAGTGCAGGTCAGTGGACAACTTTATTTCCATCATTGTATTTGGGGATCAAACTCAGGACATCAAGTTTGAACTTGTATTTGGCCTCAGTACAACAAAATTCAAGGCCCAAGAAAGAGGCAACACTTTAGCCATCTTAAAGTCTCTATTAAAAGCATAATTTAAAAGATTGTTTGAATGATGGGATGTTATTGCATGTGTCTGTACTGCTCCACTCAGAATAGCAGGTATATTAAACCTTCCTATGGGCTTCTGGGAAGTCACAGAGGCCCCAACACATTACAGTCTACTGTTAATGCCCTTGGTGGCTCACCATTACTAGATCATAAGGCTTTATTGCTGAAAATACCACATACTTTGGTTGAAGGATATTGAAAAGTCAAGCTGAGTCTGAGCTAGAAGTTTCCTTCCTGCTGGCTGGCTTTCACAGTGCCAGAAGGTGCCACGCAAGCTGCTGGAGTGGAAAAGACATCCTACCCAGCTGTAGACCCCAGGGATATGAAAACAACCTGTTTAGCAAAATATGCCAAGCAGTGAAATAGTGATGACTGTTATGAAGGTCATCAACTGTTTTATGCTGGGATTCAAGACCCACCACAGGAAAGAAATCACATCTGATACTAAGAATCTGGTGCGAAGCCCATGCCTGGCAGGGAAATCATAAGCCCTATGAATGCTGTTGGCTACATGGAAATGTGAAAGCATCTTCTAAATATCTGTGTTTATATCCTAGATTAATGCTGCTCTTGGTCTGCATCAGAGAAGTTTATTTTTTCCTGTGGTCAATAATTAATGCAGACTCACAACTGGTTGGCATGCAGAGACTAAGTGAGTATTTAGTGCTTGGCTGTAGACAGGACAGCTCTATTACTGCCTTCTAAGACTCAGGGAACAGCAAGGAAAGAAGGAGGCAGAAAAAAATGGAAGATCCAGAGACTGGGGAGTAGTCCTGCAAAATAATCTCTATGAGTTCTGACATTTCTGATATACTCGTGAGCTCATTGCAGCTGTGGTTTCTTATACAAGATTAGGCCCATCACCATTTCACCACGCATGGGGGGTTGAGGGGGTGGTTCATGAGGCCCGTGTTGTAAGTTGATAATGTTCTGCTGTGTATCCTCCCACTCAGGTGATTGCAAGCAATATAAACTCTGGGTAAAAGTAAACAAGAAATCAATCAATAAATAAAGGGGACTTGTTTTGGAAGAGGGGAAGTATCATCAGAGGAGAGAGAAGGATGTACAAAGATAATGGGAGCTAAAAAGGACCAAAAAAGACCAGCATAAAATGTATGAAACTGTCAAAGAATCTTTTTAAAAGACGCGAAAACTAAAATAAAATGAGAGAGAGGCAGGGGGAGATTGAGTCAACACTGGAGGGAATTAGACCTAGGAAGAAAGCTATTGTAAAGGGTCTTTCACATGTGTCCATGAATGAAACTCCTGCCATCGTGAACTACTATCATCACATTTTACATGTCACGTTATGAGCATCTCCCTGGAATAAAATTATTTTTAAGGTGAAAAAAATTCGAGGAACTATAAAATTCCAAGTATAGCATCAAACTCAGATTCTTTCTCCTATCGCTGTTCCTATTTACTAGTGTAGATCTTGACCACATTCATCTGGTCATGTCCGAATTCTTTCATGTGTAAGTGGCAATATTAATAACAGCTTTTTAAGGGAACTGAAAATAGTTCATGCACAATATTTAGAACTGTCCCCAACAAAACAACTGACAAATAACATACCTTTTCTGTTACTGTGTGAGGTTCAAACTTTGTACATAAAGCTGCCAGAGTCACGGCTCTTGCATTGTCTTCTAAAAATAGTGAATTCTTGGATTATTTACGTTATCTTGATAAACGGGTTGTTATCATATCCCTTGGGTCTACAGCTAGGTAGGATGTCTTTTCCACTCCAGCAGCTTATGTGGCACCTTCTGCACTGTGAACTCAAAATTAGTTGTCTCAACTATTTATTGAAGTCTCCTAAGAAATTTAAATTGCTTGCTGCAATTTTTGCTTTATCAAACAAGGAAGCAATGAACAGTCAAATAAGTGGTTTATGTCATCAAGTAGATTAATTTCCTGGGTATTTTGCTAGATTAAAAACTGTGCAGCACTTATAAGGGAGAGCATAATGAATTCTTAAAAATCAATGGACTTTAGCATGAAATACGTGGATGTAAGTGTGTGTGTGTAAAACATTTTCATAATTTGTATATTATTTAATCATCACTCTTTTGGCAGCCCATTTGTACATTGGAGGAAGTATATATTTTGTTATTAGGTGAGTTTAAATTGAAACTATGACAAATTATATAGAGATTCATCATATAGACGTTCAAAAAGTGTGCGGAAATTCAAAAAACAAAGCCAATCACATAGAAACTTGATCTCTACTTGCAAAAAAGAATATTGACTTACAAGTGCAAATCAGTCTTTCAATATGGTGAGAATGAAAAGAAGTGGTCTTGTTGACCAAAATCGTCCTCAACTTAATGGAACAAGGATTCACAAAACTCTCATTACATGAGAGGACCTCTTAGGTATTTATAGTTGGTTAATAATATTGTAAAGCTTTATAAAAAGTTTCAAACCTGAATTAATATCAGGCCGAATGGTTCATGGGCTGAGGAGAGAGGCAGGTCCTGAGAAGTGAGGGTGGTGAGGAACTTGCTGATGGGAAGGGCCAGCTGGTCATCCGGGTCCAGGGATATGTCTGGGCCTGGGCCATAACCAAGGGCCAAGTCTTGATTCCCGGCCCTGGAACAGCCAAGGAGGCCTGTGTGCATGTCTGTGACTCCAGTTGCTGCTGGGGGCCGTGCCAGGGCCTGTGGTCTGGGCCCCCACCTGGGGCCACAGTGGTACCTGGGGCCACAGTGGTGTCCAAGGGCTGCGCTGCCGTGGGGGGACATATCAACCTGGGTCGCCTGCATAGCCACCTGGAGCCATGATGACAACCTGACCCAGTCGGCTGCCGAGGACCATATCTGGGTCCGTGGTCCTGCGATGGCCCCAGTCTATCCTAATGTCCCTGGCCCATGTTGCCGCCAGGGGCCATGCAAATGCCCAGGGGCTGGGCTGCAACCTGTTACCATGTTGGTGTCTGAGGGCTATGCCACCGCTGGGGACAGGCCGATCTGGGTGGCCAGGGCTGTCAACTGGGGCCATGGTATCATCTGGACCAAGGATGTGGGCGAGGGCCATGTCTGGGTCTGTGGCCCTGTGGCAGCCAGGATCTGTGTTGATATCTGTGGCTCCTGAGACCATTGAAGACTTTGCCTATGCTGTGCATCTGGGCTGTCACCTGGGGCCACGTTGGTGTACAAGGGCTATGTTGCTGTGGGGGCCATGGTGGTCCAGGTGACCAGTGCAGCCTTCTGGGACCATGGTGACATCTGGGCCTGGGCTGCTGCGTAGGACCATGTCTGGGTTCATGGTCCTACCACAGCCAGGGTCTGCATTGATGTCTGTGGTCCATATTGCCACCAAAGGCCACATAGATGCTTGGGGTCTGGGCTGCAACCTGTGTCCATGAGGGCATCTGAGGGCCATGCTGCCAACATGACTGTATTTATTATGACCAGGATTTTAGTGACTTGTTCTTCATGAAGCCAGGCACAGTGTTTGGTAGGCATTACGAATTTATTCAAGTGAAAGATTTAGGAGTAGTGTCTTGGGTTATTACTACCTTAAAAGTGAGTGCACACACAAAAACATACCACAAATGCACATATAAGTTTATTTTCATTCTGTGTGTAATGAAGCAGCATGTTAAGTAATATGTATTTCCTTTCAGAAAAACGTTGAGTTTCCAAATTGGTCCTAAGCAGATGTCAGTATCCTTCCTTCTAATACAAAGCACTGGGTTTTTTTTTCTTCATTTCCCCCTTTTGGAAACTAAGAAAACATTTTTAAAAATGGGATAGACATCCCCCAAAAGCAATCATTGGAGAAAATAACTTCCTTAAGTTCATCAGTCACAGCAAGCAAGCTTCTGTTATTATGTTCTCTACTTCACATTAATAGCATCTGCGGAAGTGATAACTCTGGCTTAAGAGGGTCACCGTAATTCACTTATTAAAACATTTTTCATTCTGTGAAAACACTATGAGGTGTGTTTTAGAAAACAATTGCTCCAGGAAATAACTTAACTTTTATATTTCTCCTATTTTTCTTTTAAACTTTAAAATCGTTTCTTAATTTAGAAGGCACAAAGAAACAGTGATGGGAGGAATGACCTATGTCAGAACAGCAGTTTTCAAAGACTGGGTTCCTTAGCAGACTGGAGCAAACCTTGTTCTGCCTCTGACCTTTGAACAGTTCTAAAGGATTGGAATTGGACTTCAAGTTGAAGATATTGCATCTAGGTCTTCTCCCAGAACCTAGGGCTCACAGTGTCTTGAAAACTGTTCTCTCCTGATCCAGTTCTTCAAGTCTGGGGAAGTGAAGGCACTCCTTAGCTTTCACCTGCCTGTCAGATCTCCCAGTCACATGAACAGCTGACTTACAGAATGCTTCTCTTACATCTCATGGCATGTCCCACTTTCCTTGTTATTTTCTTTTATGTTATTCTGCTTTTTTCACTTTTTTCTCTTTGCTTCAGTTTGTGAGTTTTATTCTGATATTTCTTTGACTTCACAGCTCCTGTTTTCTCTCGTGCCTAGTTGTTGTACAATATTATTTTAACTCGGCAAAGATGTGTTACATTTGTTTATGCTGCAGAATATTACTTTAACTGTGTTAAGGCATGTTACTTTTGTTTAGGCTGCATTTGGTTAATTATGTAAAGATGTGTTGCATTTGTTTCACCTTGCCTGCCTAAGGCACCTGATTGGTCTAATAAAGAGCTGAACAGCCAATAGCTAGGAGGAGAAAGGATAGGTGGGGCTGTCAGGCAGAGAAAATAAATAGGAGGAGAAATCTAGGCTTGAGAGGAGGAGGGATGAGAGAAGAAAGAGGAGAGGATGAAGGACGTGCCTGGGGTAAGAAGCCAGGAAGCTGCTAGCCAGCAGACACAAGAAGCAGTGAAAGTAAGATATACAGAAATAAGAAAAGTAAAAAGCCCTGAGACAAAAGGTAGATAAAGAGAAACAGGTTAATTTAAGTTAAAAAGCTAGCCAGAAATGAGCCTAAGCTAGACCGAGCATTCAAAACTAATAATAAGTCTCTGTGTCATGATTTGGAAACTGGTTTGTGGCTCAAAAGAAAAAGTCTGGTACACCTAGTTTTCAGGTAACCACATTCAGTTAACTTAGTTATTTTAAATAATTATAGCTAAGGAAAAATAATTTTTTACTGACTCTAGTTTTCTGTTGAAGTTTTCCATTTCTTCACTAAGTTTCTTTATCTACTAACTGCAATATGTGGATTACATATTATGATTTTATCTCATTTATTGGTCTTTTTTTTATTACTTGCATTGATAATGATTGTATACTATTAATGATATGCTGCAGAACCTCTGAGTTTGAAAATCCCTCCAAAGAAAGTTGCTTTTGTGGCACTTAAGTTACCAAAAGATTGTCTTGATCATTCTGAAACTTAGTTTTTATGGTGGTCATGCTTTATGTGATCTCTCTGTTAAAGGGCTATGGTACTTACTGGGTTGTCCTCATTCAAACTTCGTTCTAATTCCTACATTGATGTGTCTGTGCACATGTGTACAGGCACCCAAAGAGGCCATAAGAGGGTGTCAGATGCCCTGGAGCTAGAGTTAGAGTTAGTTGTGAGCCACCAGACATGGATGCTAGGAACCGAATTCAGGTCTTCTACAAGAACAGCAAGTGCTCTTAATCACTGAGCCAACTCCTCAGCCCTT
Organism: Peromyscus eremicus; assembly: GCF_949786415.1. Lineage (NCBI taxonomy): Eukaryota > Metazoa > Chordata > Mammalia > Rodentia > Cricetidae > Peromyscus > Peromyscus eremicus. Next base: position 13,455,855 of record NC_081436.1, on the reverse strand, counting down.
TAACTCCAAGATTGCCATGGTCCTTCCTGTCTGGCATAGGAATTCTCATTTCTCTAGAGTTTGAGCACGATCATCCTGGAGTCTTGTCTTTCCCATGTGCAGAATAAATGTATCAATGGTGTTTGCTGTTCTCTCAGAAACCCATTTCTGTTTGCTGCATTCATCAGGGCAGTCCTTCTTTACCTGGACTTTCTTCCAAAGTGCTGTAGATTGGGAAGTATCCCCAGGAACAATCCAGGTTTACCATCAAGCTCCCCAGTCTCTGCAGATGGTCCCTCATGGATTAGAGTCCTGTTAAATTTTATTTGATGAGAGGAAACAAATGTTTGATAGATTTTTAATTAGGAAGTCCTACTTCAAAGATTATTTCAATTTTCTAGGCCAGTAACAGTCATTTGAACACTCAGCTAGCTCTAATTTTCTAAATCACTGATGTTTCTAAAAGTAGAAGGAACATCAGATTCCTGCTTTTGATTGCTAGTATAAGATAAATTTCTTCTGCTTTTAATGTGAAAGGAGAATATTCCCCCTTCTGGTGCAAATCTGCATTCAGCACAATCCCAGGCCTAGTTCTAGACATGCAGCTCACACACTGGTCTTACCTGGAGAGTTCCTCCAGAACTAAGCTGACCCATGCTGTCTCCACACCTCCAGGCGTAGCTCTGGATACAAAGCTAGCTTTGCCTGATGAGCTCCCTAGAACCTCACTCACCCTTCACATCATCACAGTCCCAGGCCTAGCTCTGGTTGTGCAGATCCTATACCAGCTATTCATTGCCCACCTCTGTTTTTGACCGATCGTCCTTGTTACTCTCAGGCAAATCCATTTGGAATATAGAACTCACCAAAGGAAAAACTAAGAACATTATCAGATAGCATCCTTGGATGGATGCTGATGACTCTTCATGGGGACCAGACCTTCCTAGGTTTGGTCAACTGTCCATTACTATATTTTGAGCTGGTTATTTGGATACCATTTTGTTTGGATTTTGTTTTTGTTTGGTTCAGAGTATTTGGTTAGGATAAATCTCTGATTTTAGAATCTTTGGTTTATTTTTGTTTGTTTTTGGAGCATTCTTTTACTAATACTGTGAGTATCCAACCTTTATCTCTTGCCTGATGCTGTATGTTTGGATGACTTCTTCCGATTGTTACAGTCTTGTCATGTTTAGTTTACAGAGTCTGTGAATATCTGTTCAAAGTGATGCTGAGGAGTAGGGGCGCTGTTCCTTTTTAGTTAGCAGGATGAAAGTGTCAGAGTGTCAGAGAGAATGAAGCACGACACATAATCGACTGATAGGGAAGCCCAGCAACATATAACTGATTCTTGGCTTGGAAGGAAATTTATTGACTCAGTTGGGAGGACACACACACAGTGTGATTAGATGTACAAGAAAAGTCCAAGACACAGTGAAAGAAGCAGCCTCAGGGTAGGGATTGGGGGAGCTACTCCTTTAAGAAGCAGATATTGGAATATAACCTGAAGCATGTATAAATCCCATAGCTTCAGTGTAACAGCTGGTGATTTCCAGATTCAAGGAAGGAGGACATGTTTCAAACAACACCACCAATGATGCCCCACTTGCTTTTAAGCTTCTAATTGTGCTACTTGAGCTTGTAAGTATTATAAAAATAAACAGGAATAACTGAGGTTAACTTAGGGGTTTCCCTATGTGGGGAACATTTGATATTCCTAAATTGATTTTTTTTTCTGCACTAAGGTAGAAGTCCTAAACAACAGAATGAGCAGCCAACATTACCTGGAATACTAAAAATCTAAGACATTATAAAGCCAGTGATTTACAAAGTAATAAATGTTCTAGAAATCGTGACTAAGTTTAGGAGAGATGTTAAAATGAAGAGGAAGTTAGTAATAAAATTTCAGAAATCATATTAGAACCAAAGGTGAATTATGACTTGTCGACTTTTATTACTTGCTGAATTCTCCTTTATCTATATGTGACCTTGCTTCTTACTGCAATTTTGGATCTAAGAAGAATTAAATTCTAAATCAAGGAAAGAAATGGTCATAGTCACACTTTTCCATTTGTGAAGCACCTGCTTGGCTCTGGAAATGGAAAGACACTGAACAGCCTTTATATAAGCCTCACCTTTGAGCTTTTTTTTTTTTTTTTAAAGACACAGCCAGATATTTTAAACTTTCTACTTTGGAGTGCCCTACAAATTTTAATGTAATTTTGTCATGTGTTTGCATGGTGATGGCTACATGGTACATTTCATGTGTCACTCTCTGTCTACAACAGCATGAGACAAGGTTCAGTCTGACTGAATTTGAAAATTCCTGAAAGCAATGCAGTTGCAAAACCCGTGGCCCTTCCATTTACACTTTGAGCTACTTGCACTCTAAAATTTGTATTTTTGGTGCATCTAAAAGGAGATTTGTGTGCCTGTATCATAAATACATGCCTTCTAAAGATTATTTTGGGGGCTGGAGAGATGGAGCGGCCGTTAAATGCTAGGCTTACAACCAAAGATGTAGAAGATGATTTTTGAACTTACAACCACAGCATTATTGTGTAGGGGTGATTGCCCATCTGCCTGTGTTCTCTCTCTTGCTTGTCTCCTTACTGTCTCTTATAAAATTTATAAAATTCTTATATGTCCTTACTTTGCCCAAGTCTAGATATGACACAACAATGAGAAAGGTAAAGAAAGGGGAGGGAAAGGTCATTTTAAAATCAAGATGTTGCTGCCTGCTTAAAGACTTACAAACACGATGATATTAAAGTGTTACATTAATCACAAAAATAACATTCAGGTCTTTCTTCAATGCATTGGAGACAATTGTTTGTGTCTTCAGCTTTGAGGAGGGATAAAGTAAATTGGGACTATGTTTGCTAAAATAATTGCCATGATTACTACAGAGGTAGACTGGTGACTCCAGAATAGAGGAGATCAAAACAGAAGTGCTAGATGTTCTTCTTGCCTTTCGTTCCCTTGCAAATGAGAAGTCAAACAAGTTTTTGTTGACTTAATGTTTTCTAAATTTTAAAAAGAAAAACAAGACAGAAAGGAGCCATCAAGTATAAAGAGAGACACTAAAAGTTATGAAGTGCAATTTTGGTAAAGCGTGCTAAAGAACAAAGGAAGTCCTTATAGAGATGAATACATCTTAGAGTGTAGTTTGGTCTTAAGGGACTGCTTCTAAATGAAAATGAAAGATAAGAGCAAAACTAGGAAGTTAAAGTGCCTTTTAAAAACTTGAACAAGTTAAAACTTAGCTTGGCCTAGTGGCTCATGCCTTTAATTACAACATTTGGGAGGCAGAGGCAGGTGGAGGGATCTCTGTGAGTTCAAGGCCAGCCTTGTCTAATCCCTGCCACCCAACACAAACACATACACATACACATAAACAAGACCTAAACAAAGACAACACCAGGTGACAGGAGAACATGAATGGGGAAGATCTCACAAGGTGTAATATAGGTGGCTAGTAACCATTGAGAAAGGGAGGATCAGTCTGTCCCAGGGATGAGCTCCTTAATTGGTTTTCCAACACCAAGTGGTCATTCCTAAAAACATGCATATGAGCAATACCAAATTAACTCAACAGGCTGTATTTATATACTTACTCATTATATATGTGTGTGTGTGTGTGTGTGTGTTATATGTTGTTGTTTTATTTTCATATATATTTACTCATATTTATATATATTTACCTATATTACTTCTATACATTTAAACACTATATATTTACTCATATTTATATATGTGTGTGTACTATGCTTATTGTTACATATATATTGTTTAAGAATAACAAAGAAAAAGAATCCATGAATTTGAGAGAAAGCTGGAGGGGGCACACAGTAGGGATTGGAGTGAGGAGAGGGAAATGGAAACAATGTAAACACAATATACATATATGAAAGTTTAAAATAAATATAAAAATTTAACTTGTATATGTAAAAATAGGGTGAGGAATGAGAAAAGAAAAGGTGATACAAATACTCTGACAGGTAACATAAACTTTGATCAGCAGAAATCACAAGCAATCATTGACTTGTGTTTAGTCTGCTCCTGTTCTATGGAGTCAGATATGGGGCACCAGGGTCATGTTCCCCTACATCAGGCTTGGGTCCTCACAGGTTTCTGTGTCAGCTTCCCATGGATTTTGTATAAGACTTTCACTTGAGCTCCCATCCCTAATGAGGAACTGTGAGCAGTTGTTGGCTTCTTGGGGAAGGAGAGTCAGTTTTCTTTAAGGGTATGCCTCCTGGTAATCAACTATGCTCTTGTGGATGGTCCTGCACCCAGGAGTCTATGGACAGCACAAATTAGAGCCACAGGTTTATTAAAAAGAAAAAGAAGATATATAGTTGGGAGATGGAGACCTGGAGGTGTACCTTTAAGAAGTTAAGGGGTGAATATGACCAAAATATACTCTATAAAAATTTCAAAGAATCAATACAAGCTGAAAAATTCCCAAGATCCAAATTCAATAATGTATAACTGGTACCTCATTCTCTGTTTGTAAGAACACATTTCTCTGGAAATATTGATTTCTCTAAGTAACACAGGAAAAAATGGGTCAGAAAACAAGGATTGATGTTTTCTTTTTCTAAATGGGGCATTTAAAACCTGGTGATTAGATTTTATTCAGACAGTTAATTTTTAGTTTCTCCATTGAGTTAAAGTCTTCACTTACTGGATATCTACCATCTTTAAATTAAATTGAAAATAACTATTCATACTTTGGGCATTCTTGTTACCCAGTAGTCATTTTAGTGTGTAATATTTAAGACTTTCTGTAAAATTTGGCCTATTGTACAAAATTTCTGTTGTGTCTATGATCTTCAATCCTCTGAACTGATGGTTCTGTAAATGAATGGAACTAATGAATTATCAAAGTTGACTAATGCTTTTGGCTTCTTCAGCTAAGGACACTCCAATTTGTCCTTCTAAATCTAAGATATAATATTTTTACATTTATTTTCTATAGAATAGAAAATTGGACATCTGATAAGGAATTGGACATCTTATGAGAAACTATATATGTTAGCTATATTAAAGGAAAAAATTATATACTATTATAAAATATTTTAGAAAAGATAACTAAAAGCTCAAAATTAGTGTCATAGTCCAGACAAACTGTCCTTAGTTATCTCTCAGTAGGTGAAAATCTGGATGAATGAGAGCTAAAAATCATGAAATTTTTTTAATGGAAATAACAAAGTCATGACCATCACTCCTCTCCGACTCAGACAAATAAAATCCAAAACATAAAACATCCCTTCAGCTGGAAGGTAGCTTTCAAGTCCTGAGATATCTATTCTGTCTTCTATTTGATTTATTTTACTTGTGTGGCTTTCACCTGAGCTTTTTACTGGGGTTAGTGTGTTTTTTAACCCTGTCTTTACTTCAGCTTGAATGCATGTCAATATTTCTATCTTTTTTAATGAATGAAAATTTAAAATCCTAGTTTGTCTTTTATTTCAGTCACATGTTTATACCTTCTTGGGCATCACTCAGGTGTGTATTGCTATTCTCATTAAGTTGATGGACCCATTTCTTTGCAGCTTCTTTAAGCTCCTCAAATTCATTGACAAGAATTCAATGGGAGCCGGGCGGTGGTGGCGCACGCCTTTAATCCCAGCACTCGGGAGGCAGAGCCAGGCGGATCTCTGTGAGTTCGAGGCCAGCCTGGGCTACCAAGTGAGTTCCAGGAAAGGCGCAAAGCTACACAGAGAAACCCTGTCTCAAAAAACCAAAAAAAAAAAAAAAAAAAAAAAAAAAAAAAGAATTCAATGGGAAGTCATGATTGCTGAAGGCACCACACACTTTGGCTATTATAGGACATAGAGAAATCAATCAAGCTTGGACTAAGTCAAAAGTTTCCTCTTTGCTGTATAGCTTTCCTAGTGGTAGAAGGTCTTATGAAGGCTGCAGAGAAAGCAAAGTTATCAACAGTCTTGCCCGACAGTGGACCTTGCATGCTATTAAGACAATATCACATTTAATGCCAACGTGCCAAGCCACTGCTGCAACAGTGGTACAGCTGTTATGGGGACAGCACATGGCTGTCTTTTTAGATTTGTGGCCAACTCCGTAGGACTTCGTACAAGGGACTGTAAATCCAGTCAGAGACCCACCACTGATGTTTTGCTAAATAAACATGTCAAACATTTATGTTTATTCTCATAGATTAGTGATGCGCTCAGCCTTGGTCAGAAAAACTTCTGTTTGCAGTGGGTAACAGTTAATGGATGCAGAGATGCACAACTGCTCAACGTACTGAGAAAAAGTGATGTTTGAGTACTTAGCCCTAAGCAGTGCATCTATTTTACCTGTAGGTGGACTTTTCTTTCCCACCCACCAGTTCTGAAGTAACTGACATGGAGACTCAATATTAATTATAAATGCTCAGTCAACAGCTCAGGCTTATTACTAACTAGCTCTTACAACTTAAATTAACCCATTTATATTCATCTACATTCTGGCACATGATGTTATGTCTCTTTTATCTTGCACCTCCTGTTTCCTCTCCATGTCTCGCTGGTAACTCATCTGACTCTGCCCTTCTTCACAGTGTCCTTAGTCTGGTTCCCCTTCACCCACCTTATCCTGTCCAGCTATTGGCCAGTCAGCGTCTTAATTAAACCAATCACAAAGCAACTTACACAGTGTATAGAAGGATTATTCCACAGCTTTTACACCCTTCAAGGATCAGTGAGGACATGGAAGAGGGTATGGAAAAATGTAAGAACCAAGGATAGGAGGAGAGCTGTGAAACACTGTTTTTCAGATATAATATTAATGTTGCATTCATAAATTTTTAGCATCTACAGTTTACTACACAAAATGTATACAAGGTGGGCCTATTAATATCCTATCACAGAGTGAGTAGTGACTCATGAAGCCCTTTACCTAGCTGAGGAGATATTTGCAGTTAATGACTGCTGTGGCAGAATTAGCCACTTTCTTTTAAAAAGTGTGTGGGGTGGGTGGGTGGGGCTTATTGGTTAAGAGCATGTCCTGCTCTTCTGGAGGGCCAGTTTGATTCTGAAACCCATATTAGGTGGCTGACAACTGCCTATGACTCCAGCTCTAAGGGATTTCATGTTCCCTTCTGGTCTCCACAGGTACTGTACTCACATGCACACACACATACACATACACACATGCATGCACATATGCACACGCACACACAGAATTTAAAAAAGTAATAATAAAATATTTTTACCTTATTTTGTGTGTGTGTGTGTGTGTGTGTGTGTGTGTGTGTGTGTGTGTGTGTTTAAGTATGTATACTGTAGCATGCATGTAAAGGTCAGAGAAGAACTTTTAGGAGTCAGTTTTATCCTTCCACTATGTGGACCTTAGAGATTCAACTCAGGGTTTGCAACTTGACATCAAGCAGCTTTACCCACTGAGCCATCTGGATAGTCCAAGTGTATTCATTTTCTTCAGTGGTGTAGCACTGGAATTCCATCTATGATCATGCAAAAAACTCTAATTAAACTCAATATGTCACAAAACAAACAACAAATTAAAAGATATGTATGTAGGAGGATTTATTAGGAAGAAGGGAGTCAAGGGTAGTGTGTGTGTGTGTGTGTGTGTGTGTGTGTGTATGTATGTATGTAAGGGTAATGAGAGATGGGAGGTGAAACCAACCAAATCTATTAACTACATTTGAAAAATTAGAACCTTATGAACATACAAATTTAATTCATTTTCCAGAGGAACTTTAGAGTAAAATCTGTGAAGTCAAAGATAATGTTTCTACTTTACAGAAAAGCACCCTATCAGGAAACTGATCATGATTCTTTCATTGCTGCAAGACACATAAGAAAAAAACAACGTAAATTGAAAATAAAGCGTTCATAGAGACAGCTAACCTGAGCTTGTAGGAACTCATGGACTCTGGACTGACAGGTAGGAAGCCTGCACGTGACCGACCTAGGCCCTCGGCATGTGAGTGACAGTTGTGTAGTTTGGTCTGTTTGTTGGGCCCCTAGCAGTGGGATCAGGATCTGTCCCTGGCACATGAGCTGGCTTTTGGGAACCTGTTCCTCATGCTGGGATGTCTCCCTCACTCAGCCTTGATGCAGGGGGAGGAGCTTGGTCCTGCCTCAACTTGATGTGCCATGCTTTGTTGACTCCCATGGGAGGCCTGTCCCTTTCTGAATGGAGGAAGAGTGGATGGGGTGGGAGGGTAGAGGAGAGGTGGGTGGAGGGGATGGGAGGAGAGGAGGGAGGGGAAACTGGTTTGATATGTAAAATAAATGAAAAAATTTAATAATAAAGAAGAAAGGATTCAAGAGAATCTCTTTTTATCTTTCTTAAAGAAAAAATTTTAAAAGAATTTCTTAAAGAAATTTTCTTCATCAATCCCTACTTGTTTTTTAAATACAATTAAATGGGAAAATCCAGCTAAAAAGCCAGATAATCCTCCAAGCTTCTGTGGTATTGTCAAGGGAATTTAATTTAGCCACCATTCATTAAGACCTTGTTATTCAAAGCATGGCCTCTGTAATAGCAGATGCCATCACTTGGGAACTTGTTGAGAATTTAAATACCTGTTACCTCCCTAAATGCTGGGAAGCTAAATCCTCAATGTTCCAATCCAGGTGACAGATGCGATGCACATCCTAACACCTGAGAAGCACTGCTGTAGTGTCTGATGCCATTCTGCTTTCCAGCCTAGGGTAAGTTTAAATCAATGTAATATATGCAGATTTAAATTCATTAGAAAAATTATAATATGATCTGGCTGCATTAAATTACTTAAGAGTTTTTGCTTGTGTTTTTAAAAGTTTTTCCATTTTGGTTTAAGGCACTGGAAGTCTGAAAGGTACGGGGCAGTTTTACGATCAGAACAGTTTTTAAAAACTAACAAATACCATCGGAAGGATATAAAAGAGCTTCAGAAATGACTGAGAGTTGTTCTTTTCTGTCGCCAAACTTGGAATCACCACCATTATAAGCATTTTTGTGGAATCTCCGTGGCTACACTTTACTATGTTCAGATGTAAACTTAGATCCCTCTCCAGTCAGAGTGCATAGGGACTTAAACTATACTTCTGAGAGGAAAGACATATATAGTCTCTCCAGGAAAGTTGTTTGATATTTGTTTGTTTGTTTTTCAAAATGAGGTGCCAATCATCAGAGCAAAGTTATCAGATGTAAAGAAATAGAAATCAATTAATATTAAAAAGAAGTTACAGCTTTAAAAAAAAACATTTAGTTTGTTCATCAGTAAGAACCCTCTGAAGATATATGATACTCTGAAAATACCTCTCACATTCTTAGATACTGGCACCTTTTCTAGACCTTACATCCGGAGTCAATAATGAACCTTTGGGTCACTTAAGACTGCCATCCTGCTCTGCACTCAGCTGCTTTGCTTAACCTCCATTGAAAAGAACAACGAAACAACCAATTTTACCTGCTTAGATTTTTCCATGAAATCACCTTAAGCTAATGCATAGTTGTAATCTTAGCTTACATACCCTTCCGTGCCCTTGATCCATGAGTAATGCATGTGTGTATAAATGTTATGGATACAGCAAAGTGGTTGAAAGCAACTTTATAAAATGAGTATCCACTGTCAATGTTTTTGAGAGCACTGACTATCCATATTGTAAACTATTTACAGAACTCTCAAAGGTAAATACATTTGATGCTACCCATTAACCTCTTGAGAGGAGCTAGGAATTCAATGACGATAGAAAACTTTTGAACAATTGTGTAGAAAGCATGCAATATAAGGATGCTAGCTGGATGCTTCCAGCATCTTTAAAGCAACAAAAGAAAACAATGAGCTCAGAGACAAAATTTCACAGATCCAAATGTGCACAAACCATTTAAAGCTTTCTAAGTGTGTCCTGGAAGAGAATTTTCTCTCTAGCTGCCAGATGACTCAAACTGCTGCAAACCAAAACCAAACCTACATCATAGGATTGGCTTTCTTAGATGCAAGTCTATGTCCAGGAATAGAAGGTTGTTGGCAGTTAAAGTGAGGACACTGACTCAAAAGAGTGAAATTCTGTAACTTGGAATGAGTATGTGTAGGAGGACCCCAGGGAGGCTGAGGACATTGATGTCTCAAATTCTGACAGGTTTGTTTTGCTGGAAGTAGTTGCTTCGCCCTTAGCAGTAGGTGCATCCTCATCCCCACTCCCTGAAGTGTTGCCCTTTCAGTCCTTGCCTACAGGAATTAGTTTTGTATTTTATCTATGGAACCAACCATGACATTCCTTGAAGAAATGCTAAGCAAGATGTTGCCAGTACTCCTCAATGCCCACCCACCTCCAGACTTATTACTAGACTCAAATCTAAGCATCCCTTAACCTTGAGGTTCTTATACAAATGTGACTTGGAAACAGGTGTGCCACACTCAAGAAAACTTACTGAATTTTAATTGATAAAAGCAGAAGTTTGGGGAAAATGCACAGGGATGGATTTTAATAGCAAGAGATAATGTTAGATTATGGTAGAATCATAAAGCAGATTGGGCAGAGATTCTGGATTTAATGTTATAGATTGCACAGTTAAAATTGGTGGCAACAATGCATTTGATTGATTGACAAAAGTATATAGGTCAAAGATAGCCTACTACTAATAATCTGGAGCTGCATGATGTCTCTTAGCTAAATGCTGATGAAATTAGAAGCAAGGGCGCAGTGAAGAAACACCAAAATGACTGTTCCATAGTAGAGGAGAAAGTTTTTATTGTAGATATGAGACAGAGAACAAGCAGACTCACAACTGCTATTTCTTGGGAGCAGAGAAAATAGCTGGGAGAGAAGTGGGAGGTGGGGGGGTTACCTTGCTTTTATAAGAGTAGAGCTTCTGTGGATTGAACTGTGATCTGGAACAGCCTGGGAGCTAGTATAGTGGAGGAGGAGTTGGGGAAGTGAGAATGGCTAGGAGGCTAGGTAGGGGCTTTGCTATTCATAACAGGTACATGTTACTAGGACCAGGAGAAACTGGAGGTTAGTTTTGGGCTTTGATACATAATCACAGGTACAAGCCAGGGAAATGGCCCTTTCTGGCCAGCGGAAACCTGTTTCCAGGTTCCTGAGGAATGCTGACTGTAGGCTTTTATCCATCTGCCAGCAATCCTTCTATAGTCCACAGCTTGAGCTCACTCTAGACTGTCATCTTGGACCAAGTTAGTGAGCCTGCCCTCTTTTAGGGGTCTGGGGGTTACCTTTGAACTTAACAGAAATGACCCAAACTTGGAGAAATTGACAGGCTAGAGTGTATTCATCATGTAAAATGAATGCATCAATCACAATGGGAAGCTCCACGGCGACTGCCTTCGCTATAAAAAACAGATCTGTGACAGGGATGCCAGCATACTTGAAGATCTGTGTTATTGTTCTTATCTTTATGCAAGTTACTACGGGAACTGGAGCTGCTCAATTGAATAACTCAATTTCAGTGGATCTAATCGGACGTCTGAGTGGCAAGAGGCATGATGCAGGACTGAATTCATAAAGGTCAGGTGAACATATGCTATGTTACATGTAGACTTTCGGCACTGGCTGATTATGGTTTTTGCAGAAGAGAAATACATAGAAATCCATGAGAATTAATTTTAGTTGTCAACTTGAGAGCACCTAAAACCAAGTAACAAACTTGCCTCGAGCTAGGTCTGAAAGCCATTAACTGAGGGGAGATTAACTGAGGGGAGAAGGCCCGGATTGGGTGGCATCTCCTGCAGTGGCCCACATATACAGAGGTTTGAGGGAAATCACTGCTGCTTACTCGCCTGCCCTAATTCTCGCTCCTAACTGCGTCCATACCATTGTTATTACAGTCCTTCATCAGAACTCAGCTTCTCCAGCTTCCCAATGCCAACTGAAGACCAAAAGCTTTTTAGCTATACAATGGGTCTTATGCATAATATTGGGAACTGTGGTGATACATTGTGAACCCTTATAAAATTTTCCTGAAGATCAGAGAACAGAACAAGCCACTAGATTAAACATAGGGGCCAGGCAGTGGTGTTTGTATGAATGTTAGAAGATAATTTGTGATAATAATTTCTCTCCTTCTACCCTGAAATTTCTAGGGATCAAATTCAGGCCATTTGGTGTCAAGTGTCCTTACCCATTGAACCATCTCATTAACCCTTATTTGTGTACATTCATTGTATATGAAGGTCAGGGTTGTCTGGGTCTTGGTATTTTCAACAATAGTAACTCACTTTCAACGTCTAGGAGGCAACCAATGGCAACAACAATAGCCTATAATGTTTGAGAGTCTCCTGGATAACATTGACCAACAACATTGACCAACTTCTCATGCCTGTCAAGCCCCACTCTGTTGCTCTTTCCCATGTCATGGCCCTTCTTTGCTTTCCTGTTTTATGTCATCACTCCAGGCTGTGTACCTACATCCTCTCCAGAGTTTGTTTTGACATTTTTTTAATCTTTGCCATTCTGAATGAGTAAAATGGAATCTCAAAGTTGTTTTGATGTGCAGTTTGCATTTCACTAATTGTTAGAAATGATGAACATTTTCTGAGATATTCTTTAGCTTTTTTCCTTTCTCTCTCTCTCTCTCTCTCTCTCTCTCTCTCTCTCTCTCTCTCTCTCTCTCTCTCTCTCCCTCCCTCCCTCCCTCCCTCTCTCCCTTCCTTCCTTTCCTTACCTTTTTTGAGAATTACCTGTCCACATGTGTAGCCCAGTTTTTGAATGGGTCATTTGTTGAACGGGCCTTATATCTCTGTTTTTAGAGTCCTTGGTATATTCTGGATATTAGATGTCTGTCAGTTGTATAACTGGCAAAGATTCTCTCCCATTCTGCTGGCCTCCTCTTTACTCAATTGATTTCCTCTTTAGTTTTTTTAGTTTTATGACTATTGGCTTCGGTGCCTGGACAATTGGGGTCCTACTCAGAAGGTCCTCCTTTCCTACACTTACATCTTGTAGGGCATTGCTTATGTTTTCTTCAGGTTAATGCATACAAATCTAATATTATTCTTCTGCATGTGAACATCCAGTTTTCCCAGCACCATTTGTTGAAGATGCTGTCTTTTCTCAGTGTATATTTTTGCTATTTATTTTTTTAATATTAGATAAATGTAGCTATGTGTATTTATTTATGTCTGGGTCTTGGATTTTGTTCCATTGGTCTAAATGTCTGTTTTTGTGCCAGTAGCTTATTGTTTTTATTACTATGGCTCTGAAAGAGATCTTGAGGCCAGGAAAGGTAATTCCTCCAATATTGTATCTTTTATGGTTACATATTAATTTTGGGACAGTTTTTTTTATTTGTGCAAAGAATGAGATGAAGGTTTTGATGATGATTGCAACGAGTCTGTAGATGACTCTTTGTAGAATGTTCATTTTCACAATATTAGTTCTGTAGTCCATGTGTTATCTTTCCATTTTCTAATGTCTCTTCAAAGATTTAAAGTTTTCATTATAGAGATCCTTCACTTCTTTGGTTAGGTTTATTTCTAGATAATTCATTTTCTTTGATGCTATTGTGAATAGGAATGTGTCCATGATCTCATCCTCTGTGTACTGGTTGCTAGTACATATTGATATTTGCAAATTGATTCTGTATTCTGTTACATTGCTGAAATTGGTGATCATTTTTGAAAGTACTTTAAGTAGAATTTTTGAGATCTCTTGTATATAATATATCATATGCAAATAGAAATAGTTTGATTTCTCTTTTTTTACTTGTATTTCTTTAATTACCTTCTTTTGCTTTATAACTCTAGCCAGTGCCTCAGGCACAATATTGAGATAGTGGGAATAGTGGACAGTCCTTTCCCATTCCTGATTTCAGTGGGACTGTATCAAACCTTTTTACATTTAGGACTATGTTGGCTGTGGGTTACACACATGTAACTCTTATTATATTGGGTACTGTTCACCCTAGTTCTGCTTTCTCTAGAACTTTCATCATGAGGGCATGCTCAATTTTAGCATAGGCCTTTTCTGCAATTGTTGTGATTATCATTTGGTTTTTGTCTTTTAAATTCATTTATGTAGTTTATTACATTTATTGACTGGTGTATTTTGAACTCAAGGATAAAGCCAACTTGGTCATGGTGGATAATTTTGTTTTATGTGTACGTCTTTATTCATTCAGTGTACAAGTATTTTATTGAGGATTTTGCTTCTGTGTTCATTAGGGATGTTGGCCTGTAGTTTTCTCATATTTTTATCTAGTTTTGATTTTAGAGTGATGCTGGTTTCATGGAAGCAGTTTGGGAGTGCTGCTTCTGTTTCTAATTTTTTTTTGATCAATTTAAGAAATATTAGAAGAATTACTTGTAGAGATTCTTAGAAAGTTTCATAGTATTCTACTGTGACTCAATCTGGTCCTTGGAAGGTTCCCCCCCTTTTTATTATTTTTTCAATCTTCTCACTTATTATGATTAAGAAAGCCCAAAGTATCAGAAAAAGCATTCTTCAGTTCCGGCCCAGATCCAAAAGAATGAAACGGAATACAGGAAATGGGAAAGTTGGGTTTAGAAAGATGGATAAACTCAGCTGAATGTCGTGGTGATCTGACATTCTACATGCTCCAGCATGTGGGGATTGTGGGAAAGAAAAGTACAGCATCTCATGAAAACAATTTTCTGTGTAATGTGTTAGGATGGCTTAAGGTGAAGCTGTCTTTGTAGGGGTGGTCTCTGTGAGATGACTGACTTGACACACCTGGAACTGTCCACTTGGGAAAGTGTCTATTCTCCTGGCCATGAGTTTTCCTTTAGTGAGTCTTTATTGCCACTATAACAAAATGTCTTTAATATTTTATTTTATATGTATTAGTTGAGAAAAGCAAATAAACATCCTGATTTGGTATAACTTATTTTGGTATAACTTGATTTCGGTATGACTTGAAAGAGCAGTTGTGACATACAAGTTTGTAACCTTTAATGGCAAACTTTAATACTTGTAATTGTCCTAAATACTTGTTTATATTAAACCATTTAAGAATTTCATTTATGTGACATTTTGATATAATACGCTTTTGATAACGCAATGGGTAATGGTGATACAATGTGATGATTAGTTTTTTCAAATTGAGGCAGACTAGGGTCATTTGGAAAAAGAGACTTTGAAGAAATGCCTCCATCATACTGGCCTTCTAGGTGAGTCTAAAGGCAGTTTTGTGGTTAATGATTGATGTTGGAGGGCCCAGCCCACCTGGGCAGGCAGTCCTGGTTTATATAAGGAAGGAGGTAGAGCAAGCCAATACAAATCATCCCTCCCTGGTCTCTCCTTTACTTCCTGTCTCCAGATTCTTGCTCTGCTCCAGGTCCTGCCCTGTTTTCTCTCTGGTGGACTGTAACCTGGGACATGTAAGCCAAATAAACGTCTTCCTCTCTGTGATGGTTTGAATGATCATAGTCTGCATAGGCCCATAAATTTGAATGTTTGGTTCCCAGCTGGGAGACTATTTAGGAAAGATTAAGAGCTATGGCCTTGTTGGAGAAGGAAGGTGTATCACTAGAAATGGGTTTTGAGGTTTCAAAGGCCCACACAATTTTCAGATGTTCATTCTGGAGATACTGTCCTTAGGGAAGCAAGTTAATAGTAAAGAACTAAGGTTGTTGGCTTTCTAAGATCATGCATAGCTATGCCACCATCAATATAATATCCCAAAGTAAAAAACTGTGCTTTAAGACATTTTTACCTGAGTAGGAGTTCCCAGCTGGTAAAACTTCTGAGCATCCTTTTTGAGCATCCATTTTTCTTGAAGAAAGAAAGTGAAGGTAAAAGAAAGTGAAGGTAAAAGAAAGTGTCTTTGCTTCCCCCCCCATGTATAAAACTTTCTTTTCTCCCCATTTATTCTCACCAGAACATATTCGTTGACTGCTCACTATGTACAGAGTGTGCAAATGAAAATAGATCTTAGTATTAGCAACAGGAGTTGCAGGAACAAATGAGATGATAAATGAAAAACATTGCAAAGTGTAACCAAACAAATTTGAATTGAAAATGGGAACTCTGGGGGAAATTTTTCATGAAGATGACAGCAAGGGATTTTTTTTTCTATTAACAATTTTTGAAGTTCAAAGAAACAGGGAAATAAAATTGTGTTTCGAGTGTATTTTGATGATAGAAGGGAAAATACTACCCAAACAGGAGAGGGCAAATATGATACCTTTTGCTAGAATAAATAATCCAAAAAGGGAAAATTGTGGGCCTACCTTTGATGAAATTTAAAGTAGACACAATAATATCCACCTAGTATAGGTTGAACTACTGGCAATGTGATTTAAAAACTTCATTGAGAAACTAGTTCTTGTCCTAACAGAATTATTTTTGAATACTTTGTTTGTCCTCATTTTTTTGAGATTACATTATGTGCCATATATGGATGTAAGACAAAGATTTAAATGACATGGAACAAACTGAGAATGCAGAACCAAAGTCTCAAGAAAATTCATGTGATGGAAACATGCAGGAACTTGACTGGACCAGAGGGTGTGGCCTAAGGTGACAGACTGGGGATTCAAAAATCACATTTGTTCTCCCCATAGCTATAAATATTCAATAGTGGTTGTGAGAGTGTTTCACTTTTTTTTTTTAAATTCCCAACAGCAAAATATTTTCTAACATTTACAAGATCTTCATGTTGTTAGTCAGGAGAATCTAAGAGACTCCCAGAATAATATAAGTTTTTACCGCTGCCTTAGTTGCTTCCCAGAACTTCAAAATAAAACTCTACTGCCAAAGACACTACCTGCTTCAGACATAAGACTTGGAGGAATCAGGCTACAGTTGATCTGGAAGCCTCTTCGCTGAGCACCAGTTTCATACTATCCAAAGGTACTGTGCAAACTGCAAAGCAAAAGAAAGGCAATCAGTCATCCTATCCAACTGTAATGCCTGTGAGCCTCAACAATGACCAACATGGCAAGATATACCTCATGGTGCAATGGTGGCACTTACATATTGGAGGCAATAAACAGCCGTCTCATAGGATTTAAGGCCCCATTCAGTAGGAGGGAATTCACACTTAATGTGGTAAACTTAGCCAGTTACTCATGGCTGGTGAGGTCATGGACTCTAGAGAAAAATGTATGACCACCACCTTCTTAAGCCAGAATAATGTCTAACTGTCTACCAAATGCTTACTCTTATACTCACAGAGAAGTTTAGCTCTCACCTCTCATCAAAGAAGCTTCTTTTGTTAGCAGATAGAGGCTGTTAGAGAAAGCCACAATTGGTCAAAATGCAGAGAACAGCTAACTATGGGGTGCCTTTCCCCCACTTGGAACAATTCAACTTAAGCCCTATACTTAAGGCTCAGCAAAAACCACAGAAGAGTGGGTGAAGAGGTTTTTAAGAGCTGGAGGACCAGGACATTTGCTGTGAGAGAGTGCTTTCTAGACATGATAAGGAAGACACACCCATGAACTCTCAACAATATGATCTCCTGAACAATACCTGCTGTCTTAGTTAGGGTTTCTATTGCTGTGACAAAACACCATGACCAAAAAAGCAAGTTGGGGAGGAAAGGGTTTATTAAGCTTACACTTCAGCACTGCTGTTCATCACTGAAGGAAGTCAGGACAGGAATTCAAACACGGCAAGATCCCAGAAGCAAGAGCTGATGCAGAGGCCATGGAGGGGTACTGCTTACTGGCTTGCTTTCCATGGCTTTTTTCAGCCTGCTTTCTTACAGAACCCAAGACCAGCAGCCCAGGGATGGCACCACCCACCATGGACTGGGCCCTCCTCCATTAATCACTAAATGAGAAAATGCCTTACAGCTGGATCTCAAAGAGGCATTTCCTCATCTGAGACTCCTTCCTCTGATGACTCTAGCTTGTGTCAAGTTGACACATAAAACCAGCCAGTACACCTGCTTAATGACAATACCAGTTGACATGCCAGTGTGGAGTGAGGAAATCTCAGACGTTCTCACCTGAGATGAAGAGCTACAGGAAATCAATGTCTGCTGAGAGATGGAGAATTGATTTGCTCTAAGAACAAGCCCCCTGAAAGGTTTTTCAGTTTGAAGTGGTCAGACCTAAACATATGTGTATATGACAGCACTAAATGGACATAGTAGGTCTGTGTATGTGTTACAAAAATTATTAGAGAAGAACATGAATTTCAGAGAAAGATAGTGGGGGTTGACATGGGAGGAGTTGGGAGAGGGAGAAGGAAGGCGAGAAATAATGTACATACAATATTCATATATGAAATCCTCAAAACAAAATTGTCCATAAAGATTTTGAAAATTGTATTTAAGGCATAAAGCACATAAAGTAAAACATACAAGCCTTGAAGGCATATAGCTTCAAAACCACCTTAATCATGTTCATACTGTGTTTCCATTTCCCCATCAGTATTGAGACATTTCAGTAATCCCAGAGGTTCTCCAGAGCCCCTTCCTGTCTACTCCTGTCTACTGAGAAATAGCCCCACTCTGGCATCTATCAATATGGGTTATTTTTGCTGATGGCTTTTATTTTATTTATTTATTTATATTAAGAAAAATTTTTTATTCATTTTACATACCAATCAAAGATCACACTCTTTCCTCCTCCAGGCCCTCCAGCCTCCCCTCCCAACCCACTCCCCCATTTCCACCTACAAGAAGGTAAGACCTCTCCCATGGGGAGGTACATTTAGTAAAGGCAAGTCCAAGCCCTTCCCCCTGCCTCAAGGCTGTGTGAGGTGTCCCTTCATAGGTAGTGGGCTCCAAAAAGTCTGCTCATACACCAGAGATGGATTCTGACCCTATTGCCAGGGGGCCCCTTAAGCAGATCACGTTACACAACTGTCTCCCTATGCAGAGGGTCTAACCCAGTCCCATGCAGACTCCACAGCTGTTGATCCAAATTTCATGAGTTCCCACTAGTTTGGTTTGGTCATCTCTGCAGGTTTCCCCATCATGATCTTAATGCCCTTGTTTGTAGAATCCCTCTTCTCTCTCTTTGACTAGATTCTTGGATCTCTGCCTGGTGTTTGGCTGTGGATCTCTGCATCTGCTCTATTAGTTACTGGAGAAAAACTCTATGATGACAGTTAGGGTATTCACTGATCTGATCACTGGGGTAAGCCAGTTCAGTTCAGGCACCCTGTCCACTATTTCTAGTACTCTAAGCTGGGATCATCCTTGGGGATTCCTGGGAACTTCCCTAGCCCTCGGTTTCTCTCTATCCTCATGATGTCTCCATCTATCATGATATCTCTTTCATTGCTCTCCCACTCCATCCCTGTTCTAGCTTGACCATCCCATTCCCTTGTTTTCATCCCCTATCCCCTACCCTCCATTGCCCACCCCTTATTCCCAGTTTAATCATGGAGATCTCATCTATTTCCCCTTCCCAGGATGATCCATGCATCCCTCTTTGGGTCCTCCTTGATAGCTAGCTTCTCTGGAGTTGTGGGTTGTAGTCTGGTTATCCTTTGCTTTAGTATCCATTCATGAGTGAGTACATACCATGTCTGTCCTAAGTCTAGGTTACCTCACTCAGGATGATATTTTCTAGTTCCATCCATTTGCCTGCAAATTTCATGCTTTCATTGTTTTTCTCTGCTGAGTAGCCCCCCATTATGCATATGTACCACATTTTCTTAATCCATTCTTCAGTTGAGGAGCATCTAGACTGTTTCCAGGTTCTGGCTATTACAAATAATGCTGCTATGAACATAGCTGAGCATGTGTCCTTGTGGTATGATTGAGCATTCCTTGGGTATATACCCAAGAGTGGTATAGCTGGGTCTTGAGGAAGATTGATTCCCAATTTTCTGAGAATCCACCATACCAAATTCCAAAGTGGCTGTATATAGTTTGCACTCCCACCAACAGAGGAGGACTGTTTCCCTTGCTTTACATCCTCTCCAACATAAGCTTTTTGTGATCTTAGCCATTCTGACAGGTGTAAGATGGTATCTCAGAGTTGTTTTGATGTGCATTTCCCTGATGACTAAGGATGTTGAGCAATTCCTTAAATGTCTTTCAGCCATTTGATATTCTTCTGTTGAGAATTCTCTCTTTAGCTATGTAGCCCATTTTTTTAAATTGGATTGTTTGTTATTTTGATGTCTAGTTTCTTGAGTTCTTTATATATTTTGGAGATCAGCTCTTTGTCAGATGTGGGGTTGGTAAAGATCTTTTACCATTCTGTAGGCTGTTGTTTTGTCTTATTTACTGTGTCCTTTGCCTTACAGAAGCTTCTCAGTTTCAGGAGGTCCCATTTATTAATTGTTGCTCTCAGTGTCTATGCTATTGGTGTTATATTTAGGAAGTGATCTCCTGTACCAATGCATTCAAGACTACTTCCTACTTTCTCTTCTATTAGGTTCAGTGTAACTGGTTTTACATTGAGGTCTTTAATCCACTTGGACTTGAGTTTTGTGCATGGCGATAGGTAGGGATCAATTTGCAATTTTCTACATGTTGATATCTAGTTATGCCAGCACCATTTGTTGAAGATGCTTTCTTTTTTCCATTGTAAGGTTTTGGCTTCTTTGTCAAAAATCAGGTGTTCATAGGTATGTGGGTTAATGTCAGGGCCTTCAATTCGATTCCATTGGTCCACGTCAGTTTTTATGCCAATACCAAGCTGTTTTTATTACTATAGCTCTGTAGTAGGGCTTGAGGTCAGGGATAGTGATGCCTCCAGAGGTAGCTCTATTGTACAGGATTGTTTTAGCTATCCTGGGGTTTTAAGGATATTAAGTATTGTTCTTTTTACATCTGTGAAGAATTGTGTTGAGATTTTGATGGGGATTGCATTGAATCTGTAGATTGCTTTTGGTAAGGTTACCATTTTTACTATGTTAAAATGTTTAAAAAATAAGTTTATTCACCAACAATAATACATTTTAGAATTATATAGGGAGAAAAACCTATTCTTTAAAAAATTACTTTTGCTTATTAAAAAAGGATATGTGTGTATTTGTGTATGTACGTATCTATATACAGAGATCAGAGGACAATTTGTTAAAATTGTTCTTTCCATGTGAGTTCTAGGAATGGAACTCAGGCCTCAAGCTTGTCAGCAAGTCTTTACCCTGTGATATATGTTGTTTAGACCATGTTTTAACCTATTCTTGAGCATATCATATGAATTATATATCATATATACTATGTATTCTTTTATTACCTGTACCATTCCAGTGGTTTATTCTGTTTTGTTTATGATATAGGGTAGAATACACTTAGCCTTAATGGGTGCTATCAAGCTGTTTCCCAACATTGTGATACTAACACATGCTCTCAACAGCAGCATGTGAAATCCAGAAATTTCACAACTTTGGCAAGACATAGGATTGTCTGTCTAAGCATTCCAGCACAACATTTAATTTTCATTAGTTATTTCATTTATACCATGCATCACATAGTAAACATACCTCAGTAAACAAATTTCTCCCTTCCATTCAAATACCAGCATTCCCATACAGTGCCTACTCTTCCATAATGTTCCCTAAGCTTTGAATGGGGTAGGTTGATAGAGATGTCCCATCTACATCTAAGCTCATTATTTAATCATTCATTAATAGTGTTAGTATGAATAATTTATTCTTCTTATTGCTGAGCAACATTGAATTGTATGAATATTCTATTATCTTCCATTTGTGCCTTGCATGTTGGGAAACATTGGGTTTGCTTTAGCAGGATATCAACTCAGTCAAAGCTGCTATAAACATTTTGACCACGTCTTTTAGTCAGCTCTAGCATTTCAGGGAGTATGTTGTCAATGGTGCAGCAGCTGAGTAGAAATCATATTTATATTCAGTTGTACAGTAGTAAACCTATTAAGACAGTCTCAGCTTTCACAGGCTAGGATATACAACTGCATTAGGCATTTTCAGTTCCTAACATTATCAATGTAACATTCATCTCGGCCAGTGGTAATCAGGCTGTGCGTTGCAGTTTCTTTGGAGGTCAAATGACCCTTTCAAAGGGGTCACTTAAGACCATCGGAGTGTTGTGGGAATTCGTTCCATTCAGCCAATGGCTTTAAGATGTGGTTTTGGGCCGGGCGGTGGTGGCGCACGCCTTTAGTCCCAGCACTCGGGAGGCAGAGCCAGGCGGATCTCTGTGAGTTCAAGGCCAGCCTGGTCTCCAAAGTGAGTTCCAGGAAAGGCGCAAAGCTACACAGAGAAACCCTGTCTCGAAAAACCACAAAAAAAAAAGATGTGGTTTTGTCTGTATAAGTAATCCCTTAAGAGCTGACAGAAGGTAATTGAGTGCTCTCTTGGATGGTGAGGACCGGATCAGTTGGTGTGGAACACAGATTTATTCACTATATGATTAAAAAAAGTAGCAAAATTACAGTTAGGAAGTAGCAACAAAAATAATTCTATGGTTGGACATCACCACATCATGAGGGATTGTATTAAAGAGTTGCAACATTATGAAGGTTGAGAACTACTGATCTTGGCTATACTAATAGTTTTACTGTGTCATGAAAGTGGTTTCTTTTTTTTCCTCTTGACTACTGTTGAACATTTATTTACATGTTCATTAGATATTTTTGGTGTGCTTTCTCATGATATAGCCACTCAAGAAAATTTTTTTGTCAAATATTAACTGGGTTTGTCTATTGAGAATGTCTCCCCCCATTTTGTTACTTGTATTTTCAACCTTAATAGTTACCAGATATAATTCACAGATTGTTTTTTTTTGTTGTTGTTGTTCTACAGGTTGTGTTTTCATGTACTAATTAAGAAAACTTTTTTCCCTGTGTCTGTATGTGTCTTATTCCTATGTCTATTGTATGATCTGTGTGTAAGTGCTGTCTATCTGTGAGTAGTGTGACTGTGTGTCGCTAACAAAGGGCTATGCTTATGAACAGCATAAAAATCACATGGGGGAAAGAATGAGGTACTGTCCAGAAAGTTTACATTTTACAAGGGATTTAGTCACTGGGGCCAACTGATCCCAACTGACTCAGACAACAAACATCATTATTTATCAGCCAATATCCATAAACAATTGCTGTCAATCTTTATGGTAGATTTTGGAAAATTGCTTTCAATTTCTGTGTTTCTGTCTTCAGCAAATGATGCACACACATGTGTAGCTAGAGTTTTCCTGCCTGGCCCACGGTCAGGGCAAATCTCTCTCACCCACCAGTCCCACAGCCACTCAGACCCGACCAAGTAAACACAGAGACTTATATTGGTTACAAACTGTATGGCCGTGGCAGGCTTCTTGCTAACTGTTCTTACAGCTTAAATTAATCCATTTCTATAAATCCATACCTTGCCACATGGCTTGTGGCTTCCCGGGATCTTCACATGCGGCTTGTCATGGTGGCGGCTGGCAGTGTCTCCCTCTCTCCCAGCTTCCTGTTCTCTCAATTCTCCTCTCTGTTAGTCCCGCCTATACTTCCTGCCTGGTCACTGGCCAATCAGTGATTTATTTATTGACCAATCAGCAACACATTTGACATACAGACCATCCCACAGCACACATGCATTACTTTGGGTCAGAGGCATGGATGAGTACATAATTTAAGATTATAGCTATCCATTAACTTAGGTTGTAAAAATTGATTCTGTGAGAATCTAGGCAAGTAAAGTTGATTGTTACATTGTTCTGCTAATTGTATGTTAGAGAAAATAACAGACTTAGTAGACAGTAGGCTAGCAGTGTAAAGTCTAAGTGACCTCAGGGTATATTATTAACTTTGGCTGTGAGGCTCGGCCAAAGTTCTAGCCTCTTCTAATGTAAAAGATAGTATTAGAATGTTACATTGTTAGAAGTCATCTCATTGGCCATTATTTGGTATTTTAAAAATTATTTCCTTCTGCTGGGGGAGGGTCTCAGTGACAGAGTACACCATCCCTAGCATTCACGAAACTCTAGATTCAATCTTCACCCTCTCACTCGCCAATGTTTTTTGCTCTATACTTTATAGCTTTAGATGTAAATGTTTTAGACATGTGTCACACTTATTTTTCACTATAGTATCTTTTTTCAAGTACTCTTCAAATTTTATGCTACAAAGTATAAACTTATTTATGCTTATTATAAATATTATAAGTTTGTTTTCCTTTCCCAGTTGATTTTTCTTATGTGTAAAAGTACAACTAAGATTTATATATTCCTTCCCATGACTTTTCTACTTACTTATCAATTCTAATCTTTAATATATACCCTTCTTTTTAATGTTCCTAATCATTTCTTTCTCTTCTTTCTTCCCTTTCAACTTATTGCACTTTTGAGAATATCAAGTACAATATTGAACAGTAGGGCATTAGTGAATGACCTTGGTTAATACAGAACATGAACTTGGAAAGTTATGTTTTCTGTAATTTTTATATTAGTTACAGTATGTTGGTTGCATCATACTATATGAATCTCTATGTAGTTATTGATTTGTATGTCTGCTTGCCTATTATATCTAAGAGCTAATACAAAGTATCTGTCCTTATCACTGAGGTTATATCTATCTTTTTCCTGTCAATTTCCTCTTTATCAGATGAAAAATAATATGTAATACCATAGACATGATACTGATATTCAGCCTGATAGCTTCAACTCTGTGGTGCTGGAGGTCTATTGATCTAGCATTGAGCTAAAGAACTCTGCCCTTCGCAGTACCCAGCAACTATTGTGACTACTCCTGGAATATTTTAAAAGTAAACGTGATGAGACTATAACACATCAAAGTTATTTAGTGCAAGAGGAACTACTCAAGAGGAGTTGTATTTAGTTTCAGGAAGTAATTTTCAATAAGTTAGTCAACAAATGGCAGTGATGTATTCGATGATGGCAGTGGTAAAGAAATAAACATTAGCTATAATTAGTGATGGAAAGAGAGGCATCTCATACTGCCTTGGAATAGGGGATAAGCAAGACATAGGAAAATGAAGAATGAGGCAAAGTAATTGGAAAGTAAGTCCTGATCTTAGTCATATGGTGGCTGGTACTGGGCCCCTGTGGGAGTTTTGCTCAAAGCTTGTAGTGTTGCAGGTATCAATTTGTGCTGTTACTAAGCAAGGCATGGATGATTTTTAGGAAAGAGATAAGAAGGAATTTATCTAGGAAGATGCTGCTCAGTATGATGGTGCAAACAAAATCAGACAAGCTCAGTGACAGAAATACAGAGAGAAAAGGCTCATAGATATGCCCATGTTGGAGATGGGCTTTGCTGGAGTTGTTGTAGGTTCAGCTCTGACTGGATGGTGGCTCATTTGTGAACTTATCACTACAGTTTCTCATGCCAGATATTGACCATATAAACTGACATACCAAGCCTGATTGCACATATGCTGGCCATTAGCTGTGCCAAAAGTACTCAGAGGCTCAATGTTTACAGTGCTTGGATAGCCAAAGAGTAATCAGCTTTTGGAATTCAGATGGTACAAAGGACTTCCCTTGACTTCTTGCAAAACTATCAAAAAGCCTTATGACTCCTAATGGAAGAACCAAAGCAGAAAGGCAAGAGACATGTAGTGGTATAGATCTAGCATTAGACTGGTGGACACTGAAACCAAAGAAGCCAGTTCTGTGTGGACAAATCATCCTGGCATCATGGAAGAAGATGGCCTCAGTTTGGAACAGGAGCTGAAACTTGAGCCAGAATCATGGTTGGCCCTGCATGCACATCCTTGTGTGTGCTTGCTATTCCTCACTGGTATGGATACCCCAACTTCCTGCCTGCTTTTGGTGTTCTTGACAGTGATGCTGACAGTGCCCTGTCCTGTGCAAAGTTTCTACAGGGCAGCATTCTTCTGCAAGTCAAGTACCATGTTTATGAGAAGGAAGACATTAAATAGTGAATTTGGACTTCCATATATATCATCCAATCTTTGAAATTTATTTAAAAATACTTCCCAGATGTCCTGGGTTTTATTATAAGACATTAGTATTCATAAATACAGTTACCTCTGAAGCACCATCAAGTGGTTTGTACTGGCAAGAAGTTTAAGAGTCAGTAGGCATGATGGTGTGCACCTTTAATCCCAGCACTCGAGAGGCAGAGGCAGGCGGATCTCTGTGAGTTCCAGGCCAGCCAGATCTACATAATGAGTTCCAGGCCAGCCATGGCTATGCAGAGAGACCCTGTCTCAACACATTAAAGTTTAAATGTATTTGAAAGTGAAGAACTCTCCACTCCCTGTCTCAGGCTCTAGGCTTCCCATGTCTATAGGGTTACCTGACTCTTTAAGTAAGAGTAATATAAAAAAAATTACCTCTTTGATTATAAGGACAAGATATGAAAGTGGAAGACTCCTGGTGAAAAATAATCATGAAAAGATAACACCACACCCACGCACGTGTGTGCACGTGTGCGTGTGCGCGCGTGTGCACACACACACACACATTTTGTACTTACTATTACAATGTTTTGATAAGAAATAAATTCATAGCTATAAAAAATAAAGGTTGAATCAAAATATGGGGCTTGAGCTTTAAAAATTTAGATTCCTGCTGTGGGATGGTCTGTATGTCAAGTGTGTTGCTGATTGGTCAGTAAATAAATCACTGATTGGCCATTGGCTAGGCAGGAAGTATAGGCGGGACAAGGAAAAGAATTCTGGGAAGGGAAGGCGGAGAGAGAGACTCTGCCAGCCGCCATCAGGACAAGGAAGATGTAAGGTACCGGTAAGCCACAAGCCATGTGGCAAAGTAAAGATTAATAGAAATGGGCTAAATATAAGAGTGAGAGCTAGACAATGATAGGCCTGAGCTAATGGCCAAGCAGTTTAAATAATGTAAGAGTTTGTGTGTTTATTTTATAAGTGAGCTCTGGGACTGGCGGGACTTGGTGGCGGGAGCTGGAGAAAAATTCTCCAGCAACAGATTCCCTTTGAAGTTCAGTCTACTTTTTTCTTATTAGCTACTGAAAGAACTATTGGTGGTTATGATTGGCTGTAATATTAAAAAGTTAATTAAAAATTTATTTTTCACTATACTCAGTTTAATTTCTATATACAAGCTTCCTCAATGTCTAGTTTTATATATATGTATATATATATGATATATAATCTCTGATTTAGGCAGTATAAGCCATTAAATATAATCATAGATATACTTAGAAGTGAAAGATGAGTATTTATAGTGTTGTATACACTGATACTTACTATTGTACATAAAAACACATTAAGCTGATTAAATGGCATTACATTTTAAAGCTAAAATCTTTATTCAAAAAAGAATCTTGTTTACATTGCAAAATATTGCTGACTTGGAAAATGCTCAATATTTAGGGTTTCTACAGCTAGCACTGAACATCTAATAATGATATAGAAATGTAACATTAATTAGAAGGTGTGTCAGCAAAGGTTGGATTAGAAGCAGACACTTTGACATATTGCTCTTCGGATGAATGATGTGACTGTGGATAGCAGGGATGTGTTCAATTGCCTCTGTGGTTGAATGGATAGTGGTGTTGCCCTGTGAATCAGGATGACTGTCAATCACTGTAACCATAGTGATTATGTGATTACCTGAAAAGGCTACAATGCTTGCTAAGCAAGTTCTCGGGGTACCAGTGTTCAAGAACTTTTTATGAATGGCAAATATTCTTAACTACTCTTAGATATCCATGTGCTATTTTTATCTAGATCCAATAAATACAACTCTAATAAATAATTTGAAATGTCAACCGCAAATGACTGTATGACAGATCCCAGTGAGCCCCTGTGAGCAGAGAAGCATCAACATGAAGTCTGCAAAAAGAACTCCCTCATCAAAATGTCCAATCAGATCAAATATCAGTAAATGACTAACATTTTATATAGAACATACTGTTTCAAGATTTTTTTTTAAATAGGATGTTTTTCTTAATCTTTCATTCAAAGCTGCTAGCTAATATAACTCAATCGACCTTACCATATGCTTTGTAAGAAAATGTCATCTCAGCATGTGATATTCATTAATTTCATAAACATGGTTGAGCACTCACCATGTGGAACTCAAGGAAAATATCATGACCAACATGGTCAGGGAGCTCAGATCACTTGGAGAGTCACAGAATACACACACACACACACACACACACACACACACACACACACACACGATAAAATAGGCAGGATTAGAGAGAGCTGAGAAGTGAAGATGGATTTTGTAGGACCTATGGTCAAAACACCTACTGCAGGACTATTTCAATTGTAATGTGAAGGAAAAGATGCACTTGACAAGTTGACAGTTTGAAGAGTTCATAAGAGTCAAATGACTTAATAATAGTCCTGGCTGAAGCACTTATGATCTGTCAGTCTGGGTCAAAAGTCCCCTTATGTCTTAGTTACTTTCCTACTGCTGTGAAGAAACACCATGACCAAGAATTTAATTACGGTTCAGAGGTTGAGCTGAGTCCATGACCACCATGGCAGGAAGCATGGCAGGCACAGTGTTAGAGCAGTAGCTAAGAATTTATATCTGACCCACAAGCAGGTAGCAGAGAGATTGGGTCTGATGAGGGCTTTTGAAACCTCAAAGTCAATCTCCAGTAACATGCCTCTTCAAATAAGTCACACCCCCTAATACTCCCTAAAATACTTCCATCAACTAGAGACCAAGCACTCAAATATATGAGCCCAAGGGGGTCATTCTCATCCAAACGACCACATTCCATTCCCTGGCCACCATAAGCTTGCAGCCATATCGTAATATAAACACACTTATTCCAGCTTCAAAAGTCCCTATAGTCTTCCACAGTCTCAACAGATTAAAAGTCAAAAGTGCAAGTTTCTTCTAAGACTCAAGGCAATCTCTTGACTGTAACCCCCTGTAAAATAAAAAAAAAAGCAAAGTATATGCCTCCAAGATACAATGGCACAGATTATACATTACCATTCCAAGAGGGAGAGAAGGAGGAATAGTGAAGAAATACTGGACCAAAGCAAGATCACAACCCAGCAGGGCAAACTGCAAAATCCTGTATAGCTCGACACATGATGCCAAAAGTCTTAGATGATTCTTCAGGTCTTGCGCTCTTTCCAGCTTTGTTGTGTTGGACACACTTCTCTCTCTTGGTCTGGCCCACCCCTTGTATTCATCTCTCCCCAGCAGACATCCCACAGCTGGCTCTGGTATCTTCAACATTTCAGGGCCTATAACACATTCTAGGCTTCACTTTTACATTTCCTGGTGCTAGTTTTCCCCCTCAAACTGTGCATCTTGCATTTGTTTTTGCCCAGCTTCCTCTTTTTCATTGTAGATCTGCAGAAGAGTTATCACTGGTAACCATATGACACAGCCAACACTAGACTGTCTTAAAGTATACTTTGCCAGTGAGATTAGTCCAAACTCTTCAACTTAGCCTCAGGCAAATTCTTAGGCCAAGTATTAAAAAAAAGGTACATTCTTTGCCAAATATCACAAGACTGATATTTTGTGATCTCTAGAGAAGTTGGTAATATTGTTCCCTTCTGGAACCTCCTGAGCCCAGCCCCCATAGTCTGTATAGCTCTCAGCTCTTCTGTCTTCCAAGCTCCTACTAGAATGGCCCATTAAATTCCACTGAAGGCATTCCTCCAACCACTTTCCAAATCCAAAATTCTAGAGTCTTCCATGTATCTCCAAAGAACGGTGTGGTCAGGTCTGTCACAGCAACTTCTGTCTTAGTTACTCTTCTATTATTGTGAAAAGATACTGTTACTAAGGCAACTTATAAAACAAATTTAGTCAGGGGCTTGCTTACAGTTCAGAGGATGAGTCCATGACCATCATGGAGGGATACATGGAATAAAGGAATAATGCTGGACCAGGAGCTAAGAGTTTGCATCTGACCCAGAAACAGAGATAAAGGGGCGGGGGACCTGGAATCAGCTTTTAAAACCTCAAAGCCCACCCCCAGTATACACTTCCTCTAATAAAGCCACAACTGCTAATCCTTCTTAAAGAGTCCACAAACATTCTAATATGTGAGCCTATGGAAGCCATTCTCATTTAAACCACAGCTTTCCATTAACCATAATATCCTATAACATCCTTGTTATTCCCTGATTTAAGGTTAAGGAATTACATCTCAAAAATGTGCTGTAGTTAATGAAGGACTGAGTTTGGATCAAACTAGCTAGCCTAGTGAGTCAGGCTGTCTCAACATTCTCAATGATTCTGACACAGGATGGTTAGGACACACTTGAGATGAGTCTGAAGTGGACTAGGGTATGTCAGCAATCTTCAGTGCCCATTATGGCCAATTGTAAACTTCTCAATCTCCTAATACCGATTTGAAACTCTAGGGATTGCAGTTTCTCATGTGCCAGGTTCCCAGTATAAATGATTTCTTGAATATATTTTTATATAAACAAATAGGACTTAAACTTACATATTGTTTTACTCATTAAAAAAATAATGGTACCTGGATAAAATTTACAATTGCTATTTTTTTCTCCAAATTTGTCCTATTCCTCCTTGTTATCTAGGTATGATTTCTATCTATCTATCTATCTATCTATCTATCTATCTATCTATCCATCCATCCATCCATCCATCCATCCATCCATCCATCCATCCATCCATCCATCATCTATCAGCATACTAAGTATGTCCTAGGTGATCTTTTTACATTTTAAAATACTCTAAACTTAAAGACTGACTGAGATTCAGCACTCTTTCCTCCGTCTCTATAGTATGTATTTAACTTGGTTGATTATGAGCAAATTTACCTTTCTTTTTTTTTCTTCTTTCTTTCTTTTTTTGTCCCCAAGTGAATCTTTGAAGAAAGAAAAAGTCCCGAACAATTAATAATGGTCCAGAGGCAGGACGATGAACCCAAAATAATGTTCCAGCTGGCTTGGGCTGTGTAACCATTAATTTGAACATATATTTAGGGTGGTAGTATTTAGTAGTTGGTACTGTCACATGACTGCAGACTTTACTCATGAAGAGGTGTAAACGAAGCTAAGAACAAAAGCGATACTGAACTCAAAAGTAGAAGTTCAAGGGCAGCTGATGACATTCACCTAGTAAAAACTGTTTCTATCCTTATCCTTGCATGTGAGAAAAGACAGTAGATATAAGTAGTAAGATCGAATAATAATAATATATATACTTTTGTATATTAGCATATTACATATTATATAATATTTATATATAATAAAGAATAATAAAGTGGCAATACCAAAATAATAATGATGATGATGATGATGATGATGATGATGATAATAATAATAATAATAATAATAAATGGCTTTAGTACTAATGGCCAGTATGATGATGACTAGGGACCTGCATACTGTTTCGCATTCCATCTCAAGTGACAAACCTTGTTTCGGATGCCCTGGGTTTCAATTTTCTCTTCCAATTGAAGCTCCACTCTGATACCTATAGAGGCTGTTTGCTCAGAGTTTGTTGGCCTCCTGCGTCATGTAACAGTCTGTTTCCTTACAGCTGTTCTACTGGTATCTCAGCAAAGCAGCTTCTCAGAATTCCCCTGTTGTCCCTACCTCAAGGTTTCACATCTGGCTCTCATCTCCTTTGAGTTTTTTCATTATTTCCAAAAGAACAGGCTGTAACAGGAGTAGCCTAGAGTTGCTTCTGAGGTGAGGGTACCGGAAGGGTGTGGCTTTCATGTCAGATGTCCTTTCTTGTTCTCTTATGCTGAGGGAAATCATATCTATTTGCTAGAGTCCCTATAACAAAAAGTTGCAGCCTGTGCCATTTAAACATCAAGGTTGTATTTCACACTAGAGTAAGGTACATCAGGGTTGTCCTGTCCTGAAAACAGTCTTCTTGGCTTGCAGACAGGCCACTCTTAACTCCTCATGACAAGATTGTACCTCTGTGGATGCATATCCATGTCTCTATATCCAAGTTCCCTCTTCTTAAAGGGACAATTTAGATGGGAAAGAGCCCACCTAACAGACTTATTTAAATTTGTTTACTTCTTTAAGGGCACCATTTACAATGCAGTTACATTTTGAGGTGGGTCTAGAGAACAAACATGAATGTGGTATGGACATAGTCAAGCCCCATAACAAGGCCCATGTGACAAGAAACTGAGAGATCCTCAGTTGGCAAGGAATTCAAGTCCTCAGCCCAGCAGCCTGTAAGACAGTGAGTCCTGTCAATGGCTAAGTGAGCAAGCTGCAAGGAGGCTCATCCCAGGAGAACTTGAGAGAGCACGAAGCCTTGGAAGCATTCTGGCTATCCTCTCAAAAGTGAACTTAGGCTTGAAGTAACAATTTGGTCAGTACTAGTACCAGCAAAAGCCAACAGCATGTGTGAGGAGACGATTCTTCAATGTTCTAAGTTTGGGGACAATTGGTTATCCAATCAGAGAAAATTAGGACAGCATCCTTTATATCTTAACACATGAGTATGTTTGCTCGAAGGCTTTATGTTTGAAATGGAAGAAAGGGGCTTTTCTAGTCGTGAGGAGGTAGCTCTGAGTCATATGACGTGTGGCCTGCAGCTCTCTCACTGCTGCTAGGGAGTGAGATTGGGGCTCACAGCAAACAGCTTCCACCATCCAAAAATCTGCATCCGGTTGATGGTTTGTCCCTTTGCCTTTGAATCCTACCCGTCTTTCCTCGCTGGATGAGACCTCAGTAAAAACTGGTGAAGTCTCAGAGCAATTCTGGCTTTCCAGAGAGTTCCCCAAGAGAGCCGCCCCTTCCTTCCCTTTGGTATGCCCCACTCCCTTTAGGATCCAGTCTTCATCTTCTTACCGGATGTGGATGCACAGGCCGTGAAGGGGAATGCAGAAGCACTTCCCTTTGGAAAGATGCCTTTTCCCACTGCTGTCCTGGGAATGAGAGATCCAACTCTGCTCATAGACAAGGTCAGAGATGCTCCGCAGGAGCCCCACTATACCTTGCTGGCTATTGCTTTTTTTAAATGAGTGTCTTCTGGTTTCAATTGCCTCCTTTATATTGGCAGTTCTATTCTTTCTCTGGTTCAGTTATTGCTTCCTCTCCTCCTGACCTATAATACTCTGTCCACTCCACCAACCACTGTTCAGCTCTGAGAAAATCTGAAGACCTCACGAATAGCAGTGTTGAGTTCCTAGCTCTTCCCTGCATCTTGATGAGTCTGCTGTGACAAGGTAGCTCTGGACCATCTATGACCTGTGCACACTTAGCTGAAATACATGTTTCTATTACATCTGTTTCTTTTCCTTCCAAAGTTCCTGAGGTTTAAGGAAGACAGTGGACATATTTTTGTTTTTAAGTTCAGTTTCTAGTTTCCAAAATATATTCATGCCAAACATGCATTTTGTTAATTATTATGTCAATAAACTTACTATTTATTCTTCATGCATCCTCTATATTTCTATCCTTCTATAACTAGTATTGCAAATAAATTCTTTTACTACTATGGTTAACCTACAATAATTTAACCCCAGGACTCAGGAGGCTAGGGCAGAGGGATTGAGTCATGGACCAGCCTGGGCTATATAGTAAAGACCCTGTCCCAACAAAACAAACCAGCCAAATAAACAATGACTATATTTTGTCTTTGATTTACTTTTTGTCCTTATTTATTCTCAGAGGTTGGTTACAAAGCAACCTATGCAAGCTGTGGTCTCCAATGAGCCCGGGCTTGTCTGTGTTTGCTGTTTACCTTCTTCCTGTGGTAATATCACTAAAACTAAGCTTTGGTTTCCATGGTGCTCCCTTTGAACTGTACAGTGCTCCCTCTTCTCCACGATGTACTGGGCTCTGACCTGTCAGGGATTTGTCCTCTTCAGTCTTCAGTATATATTGGACATTATTAGAACATGTTTCCTTTTCCTTTTTCCCCTCTGGTCTGCACTTCTTTTAGAGGGGACAGTGACATTCCAGAGCTTTTTCAGGGCCTCCTTTCTCTATGTTGAGTATGTTATTTATTCACATTTTCATTAATATTAATGAAGAAAGGAGAAGACTTACACTTGACAAATTTGGAAAGTTGAAGCAGGGGGTTTCTGTCATTCATGCTGGTCCAATCTAGACAGGTAGTTCTTTACAGTAATGATTAAGGGAGGAGTGTAAATGGGACAATCTTCTGCCCCTGCAATATGAGTCATGGGCCCAAAGTATTTATAGATACTGCTCTGTGCATCTAAATTCAGATGTCCTTGTGAAGTCAGCTTCCGATACAAATTGAAGGAACAACACATCTTTTTTAATGGCAATATTCATTACCCGTGTTCAAAATTCATAAGTTCGGGGTACAAAATTTAAGATATTTTGAAAAAAGATTTAATTTTAAAATATTCCAGATGACAAATGGTCCTTTCCTGGACATTTTCAGTGTTCCAATTTTTCCAGGAATGCAGTAGCATGCTTTTCTTATTGAAGTACTTTAATCAGTCACTCTAAACATTCCTTCAGAGAAGAGGCTACATTTGTGTATATCGACCCAGGTCAGAAATAAAATGCCCACCATTTTCCTCAAATACATTTTGGATGCTGAAATATTTTAGCTTATTAACCATGAAGCATTAAAAAAATCAACAGGATCCTCATTAGTTTCATAGTCTGCTGTACAGTTTGAGGAATTTTATTTTATTTTAAAAGAAAAATGTGCAGCTAAAAGCCAGTGAGTTGGTTTCCTGGTAATTAGGACACTAATTAATCATCTTTAAGAATTTGTTTGTTTGGTTTGAGCTCTTGTTATGCTTTCTTTCTTTTTAACCTTTAATCTCTCTCTCTCTCTCTCTCACACACACACACACACACACACACACACACACACTGGATCTCAAGAACACCATATCTGGCATATAGTTGGGTCTAGATGAAAGGCAGGGTGTCACCATGGCAAAACTAACAGGTGCCACAACAAAGATACACATAATCACAAAATGCAAAAACCATAACCACTAACACCCTTGGGCTCATGGTTACTTGGGAGCATTTTGGGATCTACCATTTGATAGGGAGAAGATAGCCAGATTCTTGGAATGGCAGAGCAACTTCCAGCATATCCACCTCAATCAGTACATGTGGCATCTTCCTGAAGAACATCTCCTTGTGCCCATAGCTTTTTGTTGGCTGTTTAGGTGCCTCATCCAGGTTTAAGGCCTTACTGCCTCCTCAAGCACTCTCTATTCCACTTTGGGGATCATTTGTACCATGAAGTCAGGGTCCAGCTCTATAGGGATTGTTTGTGGCTCTCAGTGCCCTGATAGCATAGCAGGAAGCTGTGTGACCCCTTGCCTCTCACAGTCAGCTCAGGAGATTGTGGGTGAGCATTCTTGTGTTGCCAGACTGTATAGCTCCTAGGGCTGGAGTGGGAAAGTCTTTTGATACTTTGATATTCAGTTAACATATGTAGAAATACTACAGTGCCCACATATTAATTAGGGTTATTATAGTTATAGTAGAAAAATAAATGGAATAAAATTGTAGAACTAGAAAAGGAAAGAAAATGGAAACCAGCGTGCCCTCATCCCTAGTAATAGCAATCCTTTTTAGAATGTTCCCTGTAAGTAGGCTTTAGTGGGCTGTATCCAAGTCCAGTCAAGGCGGCAATTCTACTCCATAGTATTTACCTCAGCAAAATGAAAAGCAATCCATAGATCATGTTTGTGGACAGGAAAATGGGCAAAAAATTATAGTATGGCCACATAACAGCACACTACCTAGCAATATAAAGCAAGCAAAGGGACCAACCACTGGCACATAGAAATACTTAATGGGATACCCATATTATGTCAAGCAAGAGAAGGGAGATGACAAAAAAAGACTTTATTATTTTTAAAATGTGCTTATAGTCTACATGATTCTGTTCCCTTTAGTAACCATAGAAATTATGCCCAGAAGGAAGTACTCACATTTGTGTCAAATTGAGAGAAATTTGGAGGCTGTCCATTAATTATAAAGCAACCTGCCATGCTATGAGAGTTTCAAACAGTGAGGATAGGATGCAGCCTCCTTCAGCAGAGAGCACCCAGGGACAGCAAGCATCAGAGAAATAAATGAAGGCTTCCGACTTTAAAGAATTGGACTGTGCCAGCCAGCTACATGCTAGAGCAATACAGGAAGATGTTTCTCATCTGTCACATTGACCTTAGCTTTGTGAGACTGACTCTAGCTGTGCCAAACTGAGAATTAAAGCTAAGATAATAAGCGTGTGTTCTTTTAAGCCATTAAGTTTGTCATTAAAAAGCAATAGAAAAAGAAAATAAAGTCTTTTAGGCAGTATTATTTAAAACGAATATATTGTCTTGTGCATAAAAAAAATATGTCCATACCTGCAAATATCTACATTGAGCAGTCTGGTTACTTGGTTACTGAATTGGATTTGCTGTGTGATGGGACAGTTCTTGCTAATTCACCACACTGAGATGATAGCATAAATTATAGCTAAATGGTTCACACTACAGGAGACGGCGATCTAAGCTATATTAATGAAAATGGGGCATCAAGAAATGTAGAAGAAAGTAGCAGGATAGATTTACTGCTGATTTATTTTCCATTCAACCATTCATATCACTATGGCATTCCCTAGAGAAAAGAGCATTCTTTGTTTCAGAGTATTACTTAAGATGTATATGAAGTTAAATGTAAACAACATTATTTAAAACAAAAGACTTCAAAGAAAAGTTGCCAAGCCCCACAGCAGGCATCATGTGAAAGTACTCTCTGCTTGTGGATCAGGATGTAGCTCTCCAGGACCATACCTGCCTGCATGCTGCCCTGCTCTTCTCCATGATGATAATGGACTCAGCCTCTGAAACTGTAAGCCAGCCCCAAATTAAATGCTCTCTTTTATAATATTGCCTTGGTCATGGTGCCCCTTCACAGCAACTCAGCCTCTGAAACTGTAAGCCAGCCCCCAATTAAATGCTTTCTTTTATAATATTGCCTTGGTCATGGTGCCCCTTCACAGCAATAGAATATTGCCTGAGACACTGGTGTTAGGTCTGAAGGAAAACTCCAAGCACTTCAACTGTTGTTTATCCAAACATAAAAAAGAATAAAATCCTGGCATGTACCCAAAATAGATGAACAAGATTTCAATACATTTAGTGAAAGTAATCTAGGTACAGCAAGAATCTCTTGTTCTCTCTCATATATTCTAACAGGAAAACAACAACAACAACAAAAAAGAAAAACAAACATTGACCTGAAAGCCCAGTCAAGAAGGATCAGAGCTGGAAGGGTGTGAGGTGAGGGAAGAAGGGAGGTTGCTGAGCCTGCATAATAGGCCACCTTGAGATTTGTCCTTCCAGACAGTTCAATCCATTTTCTTTATATCTGCCACACTCACATTTCCAGGACATATACCAGAAATGACTTCTAGACTAGTTCCAAGAAGAGTCCCCCTCCACTGTTCACATCGCTCCCAGCATTCTGCCCTGAACCCCACCCCAGTGGTTTGTCAAGGTCTGTATTCAGCACTCTAGGGCTTCCCCAGCCCAAATCTCCAAGCTCTTCCACAATCTACTTACAAGTCAGTTCTAAAGACCTGCACACACATAGTCCATCTCATCACATCATCTCATTTCCTCCTTAGAATCAATATTCTGTCAGTCTTTTTTTCTTTTTTCTTTCCTGTTTTTTATGCTGAGAGAAGCAACTTGAGGAAAGAAAGTATATTTTGGTTTATGATTAAAAGTGATAGAATCCATCTTGTCAGAAACATGAAGTGACGGATCGCATTGTATCCATAGTCAGGAAGTGAAGGAAGATGCATGTTAGCCTCTAGTTTTAAGAAAAATGAGACAGAGAAGCAGACAGACTTGATATCAACAGTCTAAGACTGCTCTATGGGAACAGGATTGGCCTAACATTTATGGGGTAGGGGTGAAGGTTGAGTGTAGCAAGAATCTTAGAAGGTCTTATTAATAAAATCAAACCTGAGGCCAGTTATTGGGGTGAATGCTGGAAGATCAGAGAAGCAGACCAAGCCACAGCTACCTCACCTCGCCAATTCCTCAGGTGATCCTGTTTCCTCAGACTGGCTGCCTCTCAGCTGAACTGTTGCTCGAAAGCCTGAAGCTTAACCAGCTAAAAGCTTCTAGTTTCTGGTCTTCATGCCTTATATACCTTTCTACATTCTACCATCACTCCCTGGGATTAAAGGTTCACTTTCTGGGATTAAAGGCTTGTATCACCATGCTTGGCTGTATCCTTGAACACACAGAGATCCAGGTAGATCTCTGCCTCTGGAAAGCTAGGATTAAAGGCAGGTGCTACCACTGCCTAACCTCTATGTTTAATATTGTGGCTGTTCTGTCTCTGACCCCAGATAAGTTTATTAGCATGCACAATATTTCAGGGAACACAATACCACCACAGTTGAGGGCACCTAGAAGGGCTGGGGGACATGTATATACACATTGGTAGCTATCAGGAAGTTACAGCTGTGTGTGTGTGTGTGTGTGTGTGTGTGTGTGTGTGTGTGTGTGTGTGTGTGTCTATGTGTGTGGTTTGACTGGAAGCAAGGTGGGTAGTTTTTGATACCTGGGCATATTGTTTCTGCAAGTGGAGCAGAAAAATCAGACTGGGGCTAAGACGTTCTTTATGGCCAGGGGCTATTGCCTAATATAGCCTGACTCAATTCTTCATGACCTGAGGCTATTATCCACACTAGTCAGTCACTTTCTCAGTTTTTGCTGTCTGGACCCTAGTATATGGTGTGGTGCTGTCCACATTCAGTGTGGAGTTTTCTTTCCTGTTGAACTTCTCTAGAAATGTCCTCACAGGCACACAAAGCAGGATGTCTCCTAGGTTTTTCTAAGTCAACTCAAACTGACAATGAAGATCAACCATTGTAATTATACACTATCTGTATATACTAATTTTTTTAAAAAAATCTGGTCTAGTCGGCACAATATTCAGTTCTTAAATATAGAATAACTTAATACAAGCACGATAGGATCTTATGCAGAGTAAACTGCAAAGAGAAAAGAATCCTAGCTAATAGAGTTCACAGAAAGGTAGCATTTAAATGTCTCTCAACAATTTACAAAAGCAATAATAGGTAAATAATTTATCTTGAGCTGCTGAATATTTTAAGTGCCAAAATTATCTTGGGTAAAACTGGTCTCTGGCCCAGCCATAATTCCTATAAGTTGCTGGGCTTAAGAAAGATCTAAAGAGCAAATAAATATCTCTAGTCTGTAAAAACTATACCTGTGAGAACAGAACTGTCAGCCAGCTTGTCCAAGGACAGATGGCTTCCTGGAATTCCCGGGTCTTGCTCTAGAATTGCCTCGTCTTGTAAAATTTAAACTGTTGTTCATGCAAGGACAATCACAATGCTAACCATGTGTACCACTTCTGTAAACAAGCTTGCTTGTGTGAGATAACCCTAGATAAAAAAGACACTTGTTTGCCAAGTTGAGCCCCCTGCTTGCACATTCGCAGGATGTGTGCTTGCACATAACCTTGTGGTTTTTGCCTTTGTAAACTGCTAACTAACCTGGCTCAAAACTGTATCTTAAGATTCCCAACTCTTGGGTGCGGTCCTGGTGCCAGTCTAAATAAAGCCTCGTTTTTGTTGTTGTTAAATTTATTTGTGGTCAGACTCGTGAATCGATGAATGACCTCAGACCCATAACAAACTCATGAATTAAATAAAAAAAATTAAGATGACTCAGTTTTCTAAAATATATTCTTTCTTCATAATTTGCCAATTACTAGAAGTGATTTTTCATCTATGTGAAGACTGTTACATGTTGAAGCTAGTCACTATTCTAAACTGTTTGGTCTACATGTTCTAATTTATAAGCTTATTGGAATAAAATAATTATTTTCATGGTATTTTTACATTTATTGTTTGTGAGGGTCTGGTTTTTAGAATTACATCCTCTGTGTCCCATACTCACTTGGAGTAAAAAAATAATGATCATAAAACTTACAAGCATTTGGAAGTCTCTGTTATTGTGATTTTTGTCCACTGAGGAAGAATTTTGCTTTTTTCTTTAAGTTAGTGAAGAATGTTATACACTGGTTAGTAATATCATTGTAGCCTACCCACTGGCAATCACATATATTTTTAAATATACATTTATTTTTAAAATCATGTTATAAAAAGAAAAAGTACATTAGATCCAAGATATCAATGAAACCATTGCTTATGACAAAGATAAAGTTTGAAATTAAGTTATCTTAATATTAATTAAACTATAACTAATAACACATAGATATAAAAACATAAATAATTGTGATGCAGTCTGGGGGTCTTGATTGGGTTGGTTTTCTCTGCCAGTTAAAGAATTAAAAGGCAGGAAAAATCTTGAGCTCAATAGGCAACAGAGGAGAAATCTCAAACACAGCAAACAAGAGTAGACAGGATCAATAGTTAAAGAAAGGCATTTATTGAGGATGAGGAAGGACATGCATGCAGCAGACACACAGAGAAAACACCCTCTGCTCAAAAATCCAGTCTCTTGCCCTAATTTAGGGTTCGTCAGTTAGAAGAAAGATAGAACCATTGACTGGTCTACAACTGTTGTGTAACATGTCCTGTTCAGGCCTTGAACTTTTGGAGCCAGTCCATCCACAGAAGGGCTCTTGGTGGGAGAAAAATATGTCTACAATGCCTTTGTATTGACCTGCCAAATTTTTGCCTCAGGTAAGGAGGGTGAAGACGAAGTTCGCCATCTTGGAAATTCACTACTTTTTTTACCTAGCCATTGGCTTTCTCCCTATCTCTCTGTCTACCAGGGAATCTAACTTCTAGTATCAACAGTATGTGTGGTATTTACACTTTGAAAACTGAACAAATTGTA
The DNA here is from genome assembly GCF_949786415.1 of Peromyscus eremicus. Lineage (NCBI taxonomy): Eukaryota > Metazoa > Chordata > Mammalia > Rodentia > Cricetidae > Peromyscus > Peromyscus eremicus. The sequence continues at coordinate 13,415,312 of NC_081436.1, read as the reverse complement.
TGGGATTGAAAACTGGAAACAGCTACTTTCTATGATGAGTCTTTAAAAGTTCTGCATTTAATTCATTTTTACCCTCCAAGCCATGTCTTTATACCATGAAAATGAGGTGAGTACAATTTTGATTAATTTACACAATTTAAGAGGGTCAAATTAGTTCTATTTTGACAGGGCAGGGTGGTATAAATGTTCCTCCAACTTGAATTCTTGCTGAGGCCCTTCCAGGTTTAACTAGAATTTGATCTCCTTGATGGAGAATCCCATGGAAAATTATCCAACTCTATTCTAGGAACCTGAGGTCAAGATGCCCTAGTTAACTTATCTTGGCTTCTGTTAAACTCTGTGCTTGTGCAGACCTCTGCCTGTAGCTAACTACTTACCTTAGCTTCTGTTAAATAGCTTGAATCCCCCCTATCCTCTCCCCTCCCCACAGCTGCTGAGCAAGACACCAGGATGTGGTTTCTGCTTTCAGAAAACCTGTTCTCTGGACACTTTGTGCTACACTTAGTCCAAATACCTGAGTGTAGTCAAAGCCAACCAGAATAAAGGCTTTCAATTTGTTATAAACTGAGTGGACATCTCTGGTGGGCTCCCTGTAACACTGTGGAAAGGAAGTTTCATTCTGATTCCAGCTTTGAGACTTAGAGACTTGCAGGACTTAAGGGCTATCCAGATGGTTCAACATATAAAAGTAGGGGGAGAGAGCCAGTTCCAAAGTTGTCCTCTGGTCTTCACATACAGGCTGTAGCATTTGTACCCACATACATATATTATACATATATTATGTGCATAGTGCATTCACTAATAATACTAACTTAATCTTAAAAGTTTGTAAAACAATCGAATCATTAAAGATATCAGATCAATTCTTGCAAGTCGAATAAAGCACATTTATAAATGAAATAAATTATCTTGTCTTGAAAACTCTCTTACCTGTAGAAGTACTTAAATCATTTGATACTGAGTCAGGATAGAAAGACAGGGAATTATGAGGCCTTTGGGAGAAAAAAGGAGGCTCTGTTCCTGAGATCCAGTTTCCTTTTACTGTAGAAAAAGGCAGAAGACTCACTAGTAAGGGCCCCATACCCCTCCACCAGGCAGTAGGCATTTTACAAAAGCTATCTCGTCAAAGACAATAAATAAATTGTTCTCACTTAGAGCCAGAGAATACATTCCCAAAGACACCATGATCAAGGACATCCAGGATGGTAGTTAGCTACGTTTGCCTAGAGAAAATAATGTGTAGCTATAATAGAAATAATACTCCTTCCTAGTGAGAAATCACTCTGCATACTTAGATGTGAAGGGAAAGCTCTTTAATTGTGTTTATCTTGCTTTTGGCTAATGTTAAAGGAAGAGTGAGCCTTGAACAGAAGGCATTCCTAGCTTACATACACTTCAGACACTGCATAAGTATAGTCATTCTTGTATTTCTTTCAGGTCATAGCCCCAGATTATACTTTGAACAATTTAAACAGAGGCAGGAGACCCCAAGTCTGGCTGCTTAGGCAGATGGGAGATTTACACAGTAAAGATGTTGTATACTGCCTGAATTATTTTAAGTACGCCAGTGTCATTTCTTTATGAATAGTTGTTACTCAGGGTCATCTTGCCCACCTGGGAAGAATTAGGTTTTTCCTGATAAGAGTACATGAGACTTTATAGCAGACTAGAATTTAATGATGGTTGTGACCATGCTATTGGCCTTAAGCTGTCCATTAGACTTATGTTGCTGGGGATACTGTGAATGTGTTGCTCTGATTGATTGATAAATAAAGCACTGACTGGCCAGTAGCCAGGCAGGAAGTATAGTGTAGGCGGGATAAGGAGAGAGGAGAATTCTGGGAAGTAGAAGGCTGAGTCAGGAGATGCTGCCAGCCACCACCACCATGAGATGCAAGATATAACGGCAGAACTGGGAAAAGGTACCAAGCCATGTGGCTAAACATAAATAAGAATTATGGGTTAATTTAAGTGTAAGATCTAGCTAGTAAGAAGCCTGAGCCATTAGGCCAAATAGTTTTAATTAATATAAGTGTCTGTGTGTTTACTTGGGTCTGAGCGGGACTGGAGAAAACTCCAGCTATAATAAGCCTTTGGTATGGGAATGGGGTCTAGTGGCTGGCTGTTAGTCAATGCTTTCTCCTCTATTATGTGCATAGACCCTAATGGCTGATCAATCCTGTTGAATAAACATTTGCATCCTAGCATCCTAAATTTCACTTCTCTCTAACAGGCCTGGTTAGTACACTACTTACTGTTGCTGCATTTTGAAGGCAGTGTTACTAAAACTAAATTCCATTTGTGTGATTTAATGTCTCCTAAGCAGACTCATTGGTAACACCTTTATAACATCAATTTTATTACTCTGAGTTTCTTCTATTTCATAACCTTATATTCCCAGCATTCTCCTCCTTTCCCTAAAGCTTATCAGTATCTCTTATAAATCCACCCTATATCTTTGTTTACTGGATAAAATTCTTTAACTTTTAACCTAGTTGCAAATTACACTCTTCAGGCAATGTTAGAAAGAGGGGGCCGTTTTCTTAGCAACCTTTGGAGATGACTTGAGAGCAAAAGAGATGTCATAGATACCCTTTTTACAGAGTCTAATTCAATTTTCTGTTAGAAAATCCAACCGATTGTCCTTTTTTGGTGTGCTTTACCTTCTCTTGAAGCATTTCTCTTAATATTTATTTATTTATTTTTCAAGACATTGTTTCTCTGTGTAGCTTTGATGGAACTTTCTCTGCAGACTAGGCTGGCCTTGAACTCACAGAGATATGCCTGCCTCTGCCTCCTGTGTGCTGGGGGGAATAAAGGCATGTGCAACCGCCTGGCTTTTTTTTTTTTGGTTGCATGTCTCTTATTTTTAATAAATATGACTGCTTCATATTTGACTTGCTCTAAAGGCACTTCTTCCTGAAGGCCTCAGATCCTGGTTTTGCCTGGGTGAGGCCTCTGATAATAGCTCAGGCAGCTGAAGGTATGGTGTGGAGCTGTATTCCTATCTCTGGGGTGACAACACCTTACAAAGTAAAATGTTTTTTAATCACTTGCAGAGTTTAAAGTGAAATACCTAAACTTGTAAGAATGAAACCATACTTCAATGATATCTCTCCAGAGCACATTCTTGGCAAGTCTTTTTATAAACTGATGACATGAACACTCCATGGTATGGCTAGGGGGAAGATTTTTATTGTAGATAAGAGGGAGAGAATAACCAGAGGCATCTGGAAGAGCAGATGAGAGCAGAGAGAGAAAGTAGATTAACCATGGCCAGCAGACTGGAGCTGACCATGAGAGAAACAGAAGCAGAGTAGAGACAGACAGACAGACACACACACACACACACACAGAGAGAGAGACAGAGAGAGAGAGAAAGAGAGAGAAAGAGAGAGAGAGAGAGAGAGAGAGAGAGAGAGAGAGAGAGAGAGAGGAGAGGGAGAGGGGCAGAGACAGAGACAGAGAGACAGAGAGAGACAGAGAGAGACAGAGACAGAGAGATAGACACACATACAGAGACAGAAAGAGATAGATACTTAGAGAGAAAGAGATAGAGAGAGAAAGACAGACACACATACAGAGACAGAAAGATAGATACTTAGAGAGACAGAGAGAAAGAGATAGAGGTAGATAGATATATATAGAGAGATAGAGAGAGACAGACAAACACACACACACACACACACACACACACGCACACACACACACACATGCGCGCACACACACACACACACACACACATACACGGGGTGGGTTGGGGATGAGGAAGAGAGAGACCAAGAAAGTGAGCATAGCCAAAACAGTAGGGTTATAAAGAGTGTTGAGTGTTTAGAGTAAGGGGTTTTTAAAGGCAAAAACTGAGTCGTGGTATCTTGCTCTGCAGCTGCAGGGGGAGGTTTTGCACAAGCAAGCAGTTTAACAGAAGCCAAGATAAGTTAGCTGGGGCATCTTGACCTTGGGGTCCTAAAATAAGAGTTGGATAAATTTCTGTGGGATTCTCCATCAAAAAGACCACATCTTAGTTAAATCTGAAATGTCCTCAGCAAGAATACAAGGTAGAGGAAGCTCTGCATGGTACATCATCATTGACAGTGTGTCTCACAGCAAACTGAGAGTCCAAATTCTTCAGTGGGTTTCAACTCTTAGAAAGTTTTGAAGGAAAAGCTCACCTGGTCCAATTGTGACAAAGATCTGGTGATTAAATTCTGCTGACCACTTACTGCAGTCAGTCAGATCTTCCCAATCAGTGTATACCAGTGGTTCTCAACATTCCTAATGCTGTGAACCTTTAATAGATGCTTCTCATGTTGTGGTGACCCACAATCATAAAATTATTTTGTTGTTACTTCATAACTGTAATTTTGCTACTGTCATGAATCATAATGTAAATATCTAATATTTCCAATGGTCTTTGGCAACTCCTGTGACAAGATCATTTGTCCCCCAAAGGGGTTGAGATCCACATGTTGAGAACCACTGCTACAAAATAATTTCATTAGTAGCACAGCACTTTTAAAAATAAGTCTATTATCAAAAGACTTGCACAGTAGTTGACAACTGTGTTTTACCAACAGATAATGTGCTTTTACAGTATTGATTAACTTAGCTCTCCAGGTTGGTGGAAGACAAAGAAAGCTACTAGAAGTTGCCTTTGAGTGTGGACCAGGAGATCAGACCACCTTTAGAGCGAGAATTCTTTGGGCACGATGAGAAAGAAACTAAACTTAGATCTAGAGCAGTCTCCCAGCTGAGCTACTGGAAAGGAAATCTCACATAACATGCACCTGTTCATTATTTTTCCCCCTTGGTGATTTTTTTTTAAGTTTCATTGTTACTTTTCTGCAAATGTTCCGTCAGAAAAATAGAAGTTTATGTCTTTCCAAAATGTCAGAGTTCCTTGACTAACAATGAATTCACAAGCCAAGTCAGTTTCACTGGTTGTGGTTTGGTACTTGGCCCTTGCAAATCTCATATGAGTCTACTATTGTCATCTTAATTACTAATATTATTGCTTAGGTCACATGTTATACCATAATTAAATATGTGTATAGTTTACAGAATGGCAGAAAGAGGGTTAAAAAGGCCACAACAGAGTTCCAGGACTTCAAAAGGCCTGAGTCAGAGAGCTGAGACAGGTGTGAAGGGAGTTGACACACTGGTTAGATATTAATGAACCTCGTTTTAGAACTGTGAAAGATACAGAGCCAAACTGGGGTAGAAGATCAGTTATGGATGGATGGATAGGCAGACAGACAGACAGACAACAGATGGGTAGATAGATGGGCAGACAAATGACAGCAATTCAAGTAGGTTGTATCAACAGTGGGGACTGAGTTTTATCGAAGCCCCAAATAACTCTTTGCTGTGGATCCGTGATGTGCATACCAGTTGTCAGGTTACAGGTGCCATTATCACTGCATTCATATTCATAGATTTCTGACAGTTTTATTTTCATTTCATGTATTTCATGTAAACATTAAAATAACTCCAGTTTTTTTCTATAGCTAGCTATACATGTATAGTTACATTTATACATCTGTAATAAGGTTAATATTATTCATTTGATCTTCAAAAGAATAAGCTATAACCATTGTTAGAGTAATTTCCATGAATCAACTATTTGAAACATGTCTTGACTGACATAAGACAAACACCATTTAATTATTCATGCATTTCTGTGACTAAAACCAACATCATAACAACAGAAAATTTAAGAGTAGAAAATGGGTAGAGGAAATTTAGAAAAGACTCATTTGCATTTGTTTGAAAGAAAATGTCTTGCTTTCTGCTACAATAAGTACATGCAGCTTCTTTAGGTACATGTATTAAATTGTCACTTTTAACATCTGTTTGATACAAAATTAGTAACTGAAGCCAAAGACACTTGCTTCTTTAGCTGAACTGTGTGTTCTGTTTAATGTCATTAATGGCATATCCGTGTGTCCTTTGGAGTAAATGGTAATTAATGGCAACCATTTGGTAAAAATTAGACATTTACAATCTTTTGCTGCCCAAAATTTCAGCATTTAATTTTTTAAATTTAAAATTTTTCCTTAATGTGTGCTTTTAGCACACTATTTGAAATGGCATACCATTTCTCTTTAAACTGTTAGAGACAAACTTTTATTCTCGACACACACAAGGGAAGGCAGTGCCACTGCATTGGGGTGTTCACAGGTCCTGTCCTGTGGTAGGAGGGCTTGGCCTTTATTTCTGAAAAACATCTTCTATCTACCCCGCTTGTAGTTTCCCTTGTTCCTCATTGGCATCACTGACTAGGGCCTTCACCAGAAAGATCACATGGCTGAAGTGCTGGAATCTTAAGCCCCACTCTGGGAAGGAGCTGGAGAGTAAACTCTATAAAATGGCAACATGATTTGATGAACTCTGGATCAATGAGCGGGTGGAGGGCTGAGGAGGCCTTATACCAAGAAGCAAAATGGAAGCTCCTTGTTCCTGAAATTTACCCCATATGTATTTCTTCCCTAGTTAGGTTTTCTGTGGTATAGTCTTTATAATAAACCAATACATGTAGATAAAGTGATTCCTAAGTTCCAAGAATCACTTTAGCAGATTAATCAAATATGAGAAGGGAGCCATGGGATATCTGAATTCATAAGAGTTCAGTAAATATAAAGCTAGACATCTTATAAGACTGAGTAACTGTGAAGTCTCATATTGACTTTAGGTAGATGTAGCCAGAACTGAATTGATTAGAGAATGCCAAGTGGGTGCTTATGGTGCTTCATTGCTTGAAGCTGGCATGGCTATGATTCCCAAGCATATCTTTAGACTTCCTGTGTGGAAGCTTGGCTAGTTGACTTTGGAGTTAGTATTTTTCTAATATATATTCCTAAAGCTATGAATTTCCTTTAAATATTGCTTTCATTGAATCTCATATGAGATGATTGTTAGATAGATGGTAGATAGATAGATGATACATTGTAGATAGATAGATGAATAGGTAGATAGATGATAGGTAGGTGATAGATAGGAAGATAGCTAGATAAATAAATAGATAGTGCCTTGGTTAGAGTATTTATTGCTGTGAAGAGACACTATGACCATGGCAACTCTTATAAAGGAAAACATTTAGTTGAGGGGGCGGCTTAGAGTTTTAGAGATTTAGTCCATTATCATCATGGGTGGAAAGCTTAATGACATGCAGGCAGACATGGTGCTGGAGAAGGAGCTACTACATGTTGATATTCAGGTAACAGGAAGTAGACTGACTCACTGAGCCTGACTTGAGCATATGAGCCTTCAAAGTCTGCCTTCACAGTGGCACATTTTCTCCAACTAGACCACAACTACTTTAACAAAGCCACACCCCCTGATAGTGCCACTCCCTTTGGAAGCCATTTTTTTTCAAACCAACACAGATAGGTAGACTGCATTTTTATTTTCAGTTAGAGTAACACGTGTTCCCTTTAGACTTCTTGGACTCATAGATTCAGTTTTGTTATGACTTAATAGACTTTCAGCCTGATGGATATGCTAATTCCTGAGGGACACATCATTTTTAAAATTTAACATTTTCTATTTTAGAGAAGTAAATTATAATAGTATGACTTTTAGCACATGTCTTATATCTAGCTCTCTTTCAATTTCCTAGTTTTTACTGATTTCACCGACAAGTGGTTTATGCAACTCAAAGGCCACACAATTGTGTTTGTCTTTTTCTAGTTAACTAAGAGGCTGAGAATGAGGAAGAAGTGGCTATTTTCAGCAAAATTTGCTTAATTTTTATAATTTGCCTATAACTTAAATTATGGTAAGAACTTTCTTCTGGTGCTTCTATCCATGCTTTGCATACATGCTGCTATGTATTCTGTCCTGCTGGGAAATAGATGAAGTTGTTATAATGCATTCCTCCATTTCCCTTCTGATAACTTTCTTTTGTCTGAGGTCTGGTCTGTCTAAAATTAATGTACTTTCTCCAATGTCTTTGTATTTATTTTAGCATAATATATTTTCTTTCATCCTTTGGCATGTCTTACTTTTGTGTCTTTGAAATTAAAATGAATTTATTTAAACTATGTCATATATACCTCATGTCATATATTCAGCCATAAAAAAATGAGATCAGCCTATGCAGGATCGCTTGGCTCGGCCTGGGAGGAGGGGACTGGATCTACCTGGACTGAGTCTACCAGGTTGATCTCAGTCCGCAGGGAAGGCTTTGCCCTGGAGGAGGTGGGAATGGAGGGGTGGGCTGGGGAGAAGGTGAGGGGGGCGGGAGGGGGAGAACAAGAGAATCCGTGGCTGATATGTAGAACTGAATTTATTGCAAAATAAAAATAAAAAAAGATGAGATCATAAGATTAGCAATACGGATGGAATTAGAAGGTAAGTAAAGTGAAATAACTGAGTGATAAATACAAATACTGGATGTTCTTATTGTTTTGTGGAAGCTGAAACAATTGATCACATATAAGTAGAAGCCATTAAAGGCTCAGAGGAGCAGCAAGGGGATATAGGGTGAGTATTGAACTGATGGGGGAGTTTGGTTTTGTGGAGCACCATAGGGTAACTATGAACAACATTTCATAGGAACTAGAGAAAAGTGTTAGTCTCTCGGCACACAGCAGAGTCAGCTTAGGAAGAGGGAAATGCTACTCACGCTAATTTTGTCATTGGACAGTATATACAGGTATCAAATGATCATATTATACCCCACAATATGAACAAACATTACATTTACATTAAAATAAAAATGAAGGAGGATTTATTTTACATAATATATAATTAAGTCTCTAAAGGAATACACTGATTAATTTTTTAGTGGTTCCTTTAGACATCATTGAACAACAATTTGAAATCATTGTGGGTGTAGTTGGATTTATTTCCACCTTGTCTGTAGTTTTGTAAAAATCCTGCCTATTTCTATGCTGGTTTTAACTTGAGGGTTTTATGTGCTGACATTTTGTCCCTTTTCCTGGTATGTCAATCATATGCTTTTAAATATATTTTCATTTGTCAGCTTAGAGTTTGCAATAAGCAACTATAGTCAATAAAATCATGGTTTTGAACAATGCATGCTCCAAAAGTAATTCAGATCCTTTCAAATCACATTTTCAGTTTACATTTCTGTCCATTGCAGCATTTGGCTCATTCAATTCACTTAATGTACACTATAATCACATACTGTTGCAAGGTTTTCTTTAAACACCAATTTAAACATTTTATCTTATGCCCAATAAATGTTCTTAATCAGTCTTGTGTCCATATACTTTTTACACTTTTATGTAGCACCTAAAAATTTAAAATGAAGAGGTTTCACGTTCATAGAACATTAAAAAAATTGAATTCAGTATACATATTTTGTCTTCGAGTAACATATAATAAATGAAATTTCAGAATAAAAAATATTAATCCTGTAATTTAAAATTTGCAAGACTATTATAGCTCAATGTAAAGCAAATAGATGAGTGGGAAGCAACACAAAGCAGAGAGTAATTGAGAATAAAATATGGATGCAAACTAAGGGTACTTTCTTCATAGCAGGGGTCTGTAGCCAATAAGAAGGCATTTGGTGTCTTGTTTCTCCTTCATAACTTCATAACTCACAGACAGCCAAGGCACCACCCCATTTCCTATTCACTCATCCTCTGTTCAGATAAATAGAGAATGCATTTTATAAAAGATTTCATTACCTACTTCTAGACTTTCAGTGGAAAACACAATGCTCTCTCATCTTATCCCACATTTTCACTTTAAAATGTTAGTAGTTAGAACAGCTGGAAAACGGACCAAATTGTCACCGTGAAGCGTTCAAACATTTGTATAATCTACAACTTGAAGTATTATTCTTTAAATAGGTTTATAATTTTACATCCTTGCTATATCTTTCTCAGCATCATGTACTATTTTAATGTAATTCACAAAGTTAAGCATCTAAAAATCTGCATTACTGAGAAAATATGAACTTTGTCTCATATTAATAAAACTTCTATTATATAAATAATAAGGAAAGTGATACATGTCTTAACATACAGAATAAACATTACAGATTAAATGCTGGGGAATGTGTTTTGAAATCCAAAACCAAGTGTTTATTTAGTTTTTTTTTTTTAAAAAAAAGGAAGTAGTTTTAGAAACTCCATGAACTTGTGAGAAGGATTTGTTTCCTCCATCTGATGATGCTGACGTGTGTGATGTCACCTGTCAAGGAAACTAGTTGGCCCTCGTGTAAACTGATGCTGTTCCCTAGTAAACACCACCAAGTTTTTCTTTGTAACAAGAGTGAGGGAGCATGAAAAATTTCATCTGAAATAGATTTTTTAGTTTTGCTGGCATATAGCCATAGAAACATTAAAAGTGCCCATGAGCTGACCAAAGAGTGTAGCTACGGTTAATGTTCATTGTCCACTTGATTGGATTTGAAATAATCTGGTAGACATACTTTTGCTCATGCCTGTGTTGATGTTTCCAAAGAAGTTCAACTGGGAAGGCAAGATCCACCTGGAATGTGGACATTGCTATCCCATGTACTGGGGTCCCAGATTGGATTAAAAGAAGAAAGTGTGCTAGGCATCTACATTACATCTTTCTCTTTCTTTCTTTCTTTCTTTCTTTCTTTCTTTCTTTCTTTCTTTCTTTCTTTCTTTCTTTCTTTCTTTCTTTCTTTTTTTTTGTTTTTTTTCGAGACAGGGTTTCTCTGTGTAGCTTTGTGCCTTTCCTGGAACTCACTTGGTAGTCCAGGCTGGCCTCAAACTCACAGAGATCTGCCTGGCTCTGCCTCCCAAGTGCTGGGATTAAAGGCGTGCGCCACCACTGCCCGGCTTTCTGTTTCTTAATGTGTACACAGTGTAATAAGTTGCTTCATACTTCTACCACCATTTTTTTTTCTACCACAGTGGCTCGTATATTGCTTTAAAGCATGAGCCTAAGTCAATATTTTTCCTTTAAGTTGGTTTTTAATGTCATAGCAATATCAAAAGTAACTAGAATGGAGTGGGAGGGAGGGCTGGAAAAATGGCTTGGTGATTAAGAGCATTGGTTGCTCTTGTAGAGGACTCAGATTCCATTCTCAGTACTCACACAGTAGCTTACAACTGTCTATAACTCCATTTCCAGGGGATCATATGCTCTTTTCAGGCATCTACAGGCATTAGCATGCACATGATACACAGACCAAATGTACATGCAGGCAAAATATCCAAACACATGAAAGAAAATAATTTTTAAAAATTTTAAGTAACTAGTAAATGCAGAACTCAAGAAAGAGCTCCAGAGTGTATATAATTCAAGATGTTTGAATACTTCAAGGAAGAAGTCTTCTATATTACAAAATATTATGGCCATCTGGATAGACCACATTTGTAAAACAAAAGATGGGATGTGAAGAATTGGGTATGTAGGCTCTGAGCCTAAGCCATGCACACACAGGGATAAAAGCATGGAAAAATATATTTAAGTATATATAGAATTACCAAAGTCTTGGCAGAAATAACAGTGACCGTCAGAGAGGAGGGCACAAGTATCTCTCAGGCCAAATGCATTTGGTTCATAGACATTTTGTTCTACATGTTTTAAAAATATATCTGTGACATTTTATAACAGGCAGTATTCACATCTGCTTTTTGCATTTATTAGAAATCTGGCAGCCAGATGCCTAATTCCTCACCCACCGATGATCAGGAGAGATGACTGTAGTTGTTTTTATTTATCTGTGGGGGTAGTAGCTTCAGTTTGTCACAGTGAACCCCTTTTTATTCCTCAGCCTCTTCCCCTACATACTTACTTTTACTTTTCTCTGCTGCTTATTATACACATTGGATTGTGTGTGTGTGTGTGTGTGTGTGTGTGTGTGTGTGTGTGTCTGTGTGTCTGTGGTGCATGTACGTACATGTGTAGGTATCGGTGGGCCTGTGAACATGCATGTGAGAGCAGTACTCTGGGCAGCTTTCTCTATTGCTCTTTGCTGTCTTATCTCGAGATAGATTGTTTTACTGAATCAAAAACCCTTCATTTCATCTAGTGAGCTCTTGGGACCCACCTATCCCTGTCCCCAAATGCTGGGGTTACAGTCATGGGCAGCCATGGCCATCTTTTTGCTTGGGTGCTGGAGATTTGAGCTCAGGTCCTCATGCTCACAGATCAAGGCATGCATATACAATGATGTATCTTTCCAGTCCCCACACTGGAGTTTTGATGCCCGGATGAGACACTGACTTACTGAGAGTCCAGAATCTCTGCATCCTAAGAAACACAGGATGAAAGTCAAGATTCAGTAGAGACCTGACTGAGAAAAGATGAATCAAGACAGCTAAACCGAGAAGAAGACTTCGTTTCTGAAGCTAAATATTCCTTACCCTGCCTAAAAAGGCTTAAGCTATCAGAACTAAACGGAAATTGGTATGTTTTACTTTCAATTAATTATATTGTTTAACTTAACTTCAAAGAAAATTCAGTTACTAGTTTATATATAGTGTGTAATTAAATTGTTCCCAAGCAACTATCTTTTTCTTACATGACTCATTTAAAGAAGCAATCTGGAGACTTTCAGATAAAAATGGAAAATTGAAGCCATTTCTACCTTCTCCCTTCTCAAGCCAACTTCAAACTACAAAAAAAGATGACCCCCACAGGCTACTCAACTTCAATGAACTTTTACAAGTACCATTCCAAAACTTAATAGACGAAGTAAGATCTACATCAAGTATTGTGAGTACATGAAAGCAACAAGACGCTGGACAAGGAAGCCATGTCACCATCATGTTGGTGCCACACCTGGAAGTTCAAACATGTGACCCTGTTTAGCAACTTAAGAAGTACGATAAGGGCAGGATAGGAGGAGAGCTGAGTCTTTGAATGAAGATCTGTATCTGCCAATATAAGTAAAAAGAGATATGTAAGCTCACTACAGATCATTAAATGCAAAGATCTTACCGGTAAAGATAAGTCAGGGCAATCATGTGGCATCCAACTAGAGAAATGAGTCGTGACAATGAACTCCAATGTGCCAATTACCAGTTCCTTCCCAACCTTTACCCTGTGTGTTTAGTCTATTAGTCTATGGCTCAGAAGTAGAAACACACACATTTTTGAATAAAAAAGAGATAAAGGACAATATTACATTCTTTTTGAAAGGATGCCCATTGATGAAATTGCCTGGGCAGATACATGGGGGAAATTGATAATAAAATACTACTGGCAAGAACAATCTGTCAAAATATAAGCTAAGGAAGAATTACTGGAAGTCATTATTATTGAGCAGAATATTTACAAACCTTGATTCTATATAATTCACAAGATTAGCAACAAAATGTAGATGGTGGAGATGGGAGGTTATACACTCCATAAATGCTCTTTTCTTTGTCTTTCAGATTGGGGTATGGAAGAACAATACACCCAGCCTAAATATAGAATGGATACACTACAAGCTAGCTAATGTTCTTACCAGAAAAGCAAGTTGAAAACATAATTTTATAAAACTATAAAATCAACTATTTGTGAAGACATAGAGACACACATAAAACAGCATAATGATACTATAAGCCATTTGGTGACAAAAACATTTAAAAATAAGTGAATATTAAAATATGAATATAACATGGAATTATGGCATCCACTAGAAAAAAAAATCAAACCAGAGTAAATACAGCTGTGCCTTCAGTAAATGTAAACGACATCATCATAAAGAAAACAAATTCTGACTGGATTGAATCAAATCAATATTAATATGAACATTTTCAAAATTAGGATGTGTTTGTATACTGGGCATGATGACACATGTCTGTAATCCCAGCACTTAGGAGGAGGAGGAGGCAGGAGAATCAGGAATTCAGTGTCAGCCTCAGCTACACAGAGAGTTGGATGTCATCCTGGGCTATATGAGACTCTGTGTTAAAAACCAAAACTTTTATCTTGCCAGTATGTCAGAACTTGAATAGAATGAGTTTGGAAACCAATTGTTCAATAACCCATATTCTGGTTTGGCATGGCTGTTTTACCCCTCACCTTATGAATCCTAGCTTCTTCATTTGGGTCCATGGGAAACATCCGAACAACAACATTAAAAGCTGACAGACACTTTGACTGAAAGCACTCTTGCTTACCTGTTCCCAACTTAAATCCCTAAGAGGGTAATTTAGCATTACCCTGAAGAATAGCCTGTGAATGGAACATGGAAGAATAAGATGGAGGGAGAAGACAGTTGGTTAGGCAGGAATAGGAAAGTCCCGACATTTTATTACGAGGACATTCATGAGAGAAAAAATAAATTCTTCGAATATCCTTACTATCATTGTATAGAGTACATATTACTGAACAAATAAATGCCAAAGTATTTAGATTTCTATAACTATTTATGTTGTTTTTGACTAGTGTCTTAGAGTTTTTATTGCTGTGGAGAGACACCATGACCATGGCAACTCTTATAAAGAAAATATTTAATTGAGGAGGCTCACTTACAGTTTCAGATGAACTGTGACTGAGACATGTGAGCCAAATAAATCCTTTTCTCCCCTAAGTTGGTTTAGCCAGTATTTTATCACAGCAATAGAAAGCAAACCAGAACAATACTTACAAGTCAAACCGCAAACCCAAAAAAGCAGGTTTTTTTAAAAAAAATATCTGATATAGGTGCCTTTTTAAAAAGCATTGATAAAACATGTAGTTTTTACATGTTCCTGTTAATTTTAGAATAGCACCTTCTAGCATAGCTCTTACATTAACTAAAGAATTACACAGTGCAATATGACCCTGAGTTTAGCCAGGATACAAAGCAGGCTAATTAAGAAAATAATATGTCAAAAACTGTCCTTTTCTTTTTAATAGGGTTTTAATGCAAGAAAAGAAAAATAATAAAGCAGAGAAAAATCTAACTGGTGACAAAAATGTCAGGCCCAGTCAAGACTCCTGGTTTGAATGGCAGATGCCAAGAGTTGGAGCAGAAACATCATTAGCACAATCCTGCCTTTTCAGTCTCCCTACCAAGGCTGCAGCGGAGTTTGATCTGGCATTTTCTATCAGTTCTGTATCCATTGGGTGAGAATTACAGATGGAGGGTGTTGATAGTTAAGTATGAGAGTAGAACCACACCAAATGGTAGGACTCCAGTAGTGTAGGAGAGTGGCAGCCACCTGACAGGGCTGCCATTCAAAGAGGGATGTAACTTACTCAGATTTCTGGTCACTCAGAGATTGGAACTTCTAGAAGTTTGCTTCTCCTTTTTCATTGGTTTGAAGACCTAGGCCATTATATATATATACATACACACATACATACATACATACATATCTGGGCAGATCTATATTAGGAGTAAACACAGTGATCAGGAGATAAAAAACTAGAATAAACATAGGAGGGTGTAGAGGAGATCATTAAATAAACAATTTTTCTAGTGACTCACACAGGTGTCCCTGAAACAAGGATCAGTGGGGTATGCAGCAGGCAACCTAGCTGGCCTGTGGGTGTTGAATGTGTATGGTATATTTGTATGATTTGAAATACATTATATAAATAGAAATTTCATATCATTTTAATATCCTTTAAGAAATAAATGTGGGTAATTGACTATAAAGGGATTTCTGCTCTCTTCTAGTAGACACCTGAGCTGTCTTTAAACCTCAAGAGGCCTTTGCATTGGTGGCAGTCACCACTGTCCAGCTATAGTTTATTTTTCTCTAGAAGTTGAGCCACCTTGAAACATTGTTTTAATAAGCCTTTGTATCTATTGGATCTTGACAACATGCCACAGAAAGTGAAGAAAATACACATTGGCTCAGGAGAATCTGTCTGGATAACCCTGAGAGGGAAATGTCACCCGTTTTATATAGTTCTTTCACTGTTGAAGATAGACGCGCCTTAGGGATTTCAGGAAATCTAGCCTCACACTTTTTTTTTTCTACTTTCCCATCAGCCAGCAGGATGATCTGCATGAGTCTGGGCAGACTGGAGCATGCCAAAAGATCTGATCAACTTCTCTAAAAATATAGCCATGCTGATTTCCCCAGTTCTCAGAGACAACAATTTCTGATGATTGAATGGGCTGGCTGATTCATGCATGCACTGTAACTTAATGAAGGAAGAGTTGAAAAGGAAAAGACACCAGGACTGATTTAAGATGACCAAAATGATCATGTCAGTGAGTGAGACTGTCACGAGCTGTGCATTTGACTATCCAAAGTCACTTTGCACCATCTTTAAGCCTCCAAACAAGACAAATAATTAGCCCATAACAGTTATGGATAGAGTGGTGAAAAGAGATTAATTAGATGCATTCAGAATAAACCCAGGAGTCTTGGATGCAACAGTATTGTATTGCAAGAGAAGCAGTAATATCCTTGTTTATGGAAGTTTAGGGAAGTAATTGCATTAAAAAAAGTATCTCTGCTATACTTTCCTATGTACACATAAAAGATGGGAATATTTTTAATCCTCAAAAACATCCTGGTGAGGTTTGTAACATGTGGAAACAGACAAATGTTAATTACCAATCTGGAAACCTTTGGGATTAGTACACTTTGCTTGTATAGACATGAAATAGTTTTGCATCCAGAACTAGTCATTACCTAAATTGTAAAATGCAAAATGATAATTTTAATAAGCTACTTATTTTAGCTCATTTGAGCCTGATAAGAACGTCAGAATTCCATTTCATCAGGGAATATAATTCCTTTTTTTCATACTGATTCACAATGAGACACAGGAAACCAGGGACGTATCCAACAACAGGGAGCCAATCTGTACCTTTTCTTGTAGCACTTCCAAAGATTAGAAAGTTTGGTCCAGGATTTTCTTTTTTCATAAATGTCTAACTTTACATATGTCTTGATATTTATGTATCTATTATTCTAAACATCTATATTTGATGTTAATTAATATGTACATAATTATTAACTAATTAGGAAATGTGACTATTGCTTCAGGAAATATCCAAGACAATGGAATGAAAAGATGAATAAGTAAAACTTGCTCTCCACTACAATCTAAGGTTATCATCAGACCCGGATGAAGATTCCATTGCATGAACTCAGGATTGTGATAGCAAATAGTGAAGTATTGTGGACACCGTGTAAAGACTTTAAACTTAATTCAGATGAGCAGATGTACAACCACCAAAATTCTAATTAAGGAGGAAAACAATTCAAAATGAAGAAGGAACCAGCTGGTGCCAAGGGCTCAAAAGGGGCCTCCTAAGAAATCAAATGCAGATGAGCAGCACCAGCACTATGCCTGGCAGGGCTGGAGAGCAGCAGGCTGACACCGAGGCTCCAATTACTAGGTCATATTGCTAATTTTATTCAATACTCTGTGTAACTTTCACATGGTTTCTGCCATCACTATGCAAGTTTCCTTCTCTCTAAGTGTGCAAGGGTCCTTACCCTTCATGTTCTCACTACTGTCTATTATCTTTAAATTATGTATGTATTTATTTTTAACTTGTATATATGGGAGCCTGTGTGAGTTTATGTACATCCCATGTGCTCAGCAGCCTGAAGAGGCTAAAGACAGCCTTGGAATTTCTGTAGCTGTAGCTGTGCACTGCATTGTGGGTGCAGGGACCCTAACCTGGCTCCTCTGCAAGAGCAGTATTTGCTCTGACGCTTGTAACCTCTGAGTCATCTATCTCTCCAGCCTAGATGTTACTTATTTATTTATTGGTAAGAGTGTGAGGCAGTGATTAATTGTGGTTTAATTTACATTCTTATGGTGATTAGTGAGATTAATCTTTTCTTTCCTTAAATCTTTTGTTGGTATATACTCTAGAAAAATGTCTACTGAGGTGCTCTGTAGGCAGAGTTTTCTGTGGGGACCACTGGCTCCCCCAATAAACAAACACACAGAGACTTATTATTAATTATAAATTCTCAGCCAGTAAGTATGTTGCAGGGTAGAGACCCAAAGACCACTCATCATGACCAAAATCTGAATTAAGAGTCTGTATTAAGGCTGTCAGTTAGCTACCTGGAGAGAAGCACTTCTCACAGAGCAGCCCTGAATGAATTTTATAGGGAGCTCTTAAAGTCAAACAACACAGAGAAACTACATATATTCTGGTTGGTTGATGGTAGTTGCAGAAGGAAGTCAAGCAAGCAAGCAATTTAACAGAAGCCAAAAATAAGCAGTTAGCTGGGGCATTTTGACCCTGAGTTTCTAGAACAGTGTTGGGTACTTTCCCACAGGACTTTTCACAGTGGAAGTAGAAAAGGGGGTAGTGGTGGTGGTGGTGGTGGTTTTAAGTTAAATCAAAGAGGCTGCAGCTGGGACAAGATGGAGAAACCTTTGCCCTGTCACAAATAAACTTGTGCATACATATCCGTGACTGATGTGTAGCCATTTGAAATTTTGTATGTATGCATTATAATGAAATAGTCAATGACACAAGAATTGGCAGAACAGACATTCGCATGGAAGACAGACTATTTTGATGAAATAAGGAAGGTGCCAAATAATAAATGATAATAAATGCACAACAGCTGTTAACTAAAGCCATTAAGTGATAGATGTACAGTGCAGGAAATGCAGCAAGTTTAGAAACTATGAAAGGTATCTGATGTCCTTCCATGAGTGATAACCACTAATGATACACAACCTCATGTGCTCAGTGTTCTGTCCAATAAATAATCACATTGTACTTTCAAAGTTCTTTTATGTTCTTTATAGACTTTGTATTAATTTGTATCCTTAACATTGTGTTTCATTAGATTTTATGTACAATGACTTATTCAGTCACTCAAGTCACGGGACAAGCATAATATTTTATTTTAATATTCTACTATTATTGAAAAAATAAAATACATATACAGGCATTAAAAGACATTGTACCAGTTGAAGAAAAGAGAAATTACAGTCACGTATTTAAATTTAAAATACACAACACTACACTAGGTATTTGGTTATCACTATCTTATTAAGTGTTTTAAAACTATATTCAATTTAATTATTGAGGATGAACTTTTAAAAAAAATGTGATAAATCTTTATATCTTCAGCTACTGCAAGTCTGAATAGAAAGGTTCTGATAGTAAATGAGTGGCTGGTAAATGTGGCAGGTCTAATCCTAGCTCATAATGATTGGAGTAAATGCATCAACCTGAAAATCCAGCTCAAATCCATGGTGACACTTCTATGGAGTTCCTCAAGCTGACAAAGGAACATCCTGAGGTTTGTGACACTGGCTGGATCAGTCATCAGTGCCCTTGTGTTTCCAAATAAAGAAACCTAGCTGGGAGAAGAAGGCAAGAGCCTCAACAACTTGAGTGAGTGTAGGGTCAGAGGCTACGTCACAGGAGACACTTGTGAAGGCAATGCCAGCCTGCCACCTGAACATCACCCTGTGGAAGAGATAACATAGTAATAAGATAATAACAGCATGTACTTCCACCGTCTTTGGTGAAGCCCAACCTTCCAGATGTCCGCGTGCATGCAGAGGTATGTTTTTATCAACAAAAGACAAACTCATCAAAACCAGGTGTTTGGACAGAGGAAACCAATAGATTTTATTCTATGTTCATGCTTCATAGTTCTTTGAACTTCCCTTAATGTCATGAGCTTAGAAACAGAACTATAAACCAGGAAAAAAACCACGAATGATGTGACTCTAAGAATCCCCTGGAAAACCATGATTCCATGGGCACATTGCCGTGGTATCTTAAGCAGAAGAGAACAAAGGCTTGAGACCCATGTTGATAGGATACTTGGGGTCCACAGTTACCTACATAACAAAGATGAGAGAAACAGCATTGGGACAGTAAGAGGCAGTCGCCCCACACAGACAGAACAGATATA
Organism: Peromyscus eremicus; assembly: GCF_949786415.1. Lineage (NCBI taxonomy): Eukaryota > Metazoa > Chordata > Mammalia > Rodentia > Cricetidae > Peromyscus > Peromyscus eremicus. The sequence continues at coordinate 13,395,570 of NC_081436.1, read as the reverse complement.
CTTTAAACACACCAGATGCTCGAGAGCTGCTATTGCAACATACAGACCTCAGAATTTGCACTGAGCTCAATGCCAAGCTGTTCCACCTGTGCAGCCCCAGAGGCATCATTAGTTTCATTCTTCACAGGAAGACTGTCTTGAGAAACCCGGGCAGCTTCAGTTTAGGCAAGAGAACATGTGAAAAACACAGAATTGCTCACTCCTGGGCTCCAGAGTGGTTGGAGAATAAAGCTCCCACAATTGCACAAAATGGACCCATCGTTTCTCAAAACTAAGGGGAGAGGGGAGAAAGTAGAGCCTCCTGGAGGTTTCTGATTCTGTCAAGTAAAACATCACTAAGAAATGTGTTCTTAGTATTAACATTTGCATGAATTTATTCTAAGGCTAGTACAAAATAATACTGGTAAAATAATAGAAATACTTTAAACCAGTTTTAGCAAGTATTAATATGTGATCTCATGTCTGTTCTCAGGACCCTTTACATTTGAGCTAAGCAACTAATGTCTCATCTTTTAACTATGACATCATAATGCTACAAAGCTATTGTTTTGGACTCATTTTTCCTTCCTGTTGTGCCATAAAATGAAGTTTAAAACAGTTTTTCCATTGAAGGTAGCAACCAACTACTGGGTACTGGAAATAATTTGGTTAATCAAATATTTAAAAATTAAACCAGAATAGAACAGGAAATACCATGGGCTCTAGCATTTTGCTTTACATATGTACCCATATAGATTGCATAGCTTGTGCCTATTTTAAGTAGTAAAGAACAGGAACATGTAGGAGTCATAGCCACTAAAGTTTGATATACTAACGTACAGATGAAAGATGCTAGCAAATGCATTTTCTTAAACATCCTTCACTACTGGGCCAAAAGATCTAATAAGGCGGATTGGTTGTGATTTGGTTCAATGGTTAGGGAATGCTTGCTTACATTTTTAATGTAATAAATAAGTAGGCCAGTATTCTACAATCTTAACACTATGGGGCTCATATGTTGAAGCAGAACTTTCATCTTTTTAAAATGAACTAGTTGAAAAACAATACTACTTTGATGTTATTTCAGTTTCAGAGTCTCAAATAAAACTGAAGTGCAAACCCTGCTAAAATTTGGAAGTTATTGAATTACAATCTTGGATAGCACAGTGGTAATTTTAACCAAAAGAACAGTAGCGGTGAAGCTCCATCTGGATTTAACTTAATTGTAAACACACAGCACCTTTGTCTGCTCCTCCTGATAATGGCCGGCGTCTCCAAGCTGGCCCATGTGCTTGCCAACATGTTGCTACTAACAACATATTTGTTTTCCAAAAGCCATTCTTGCACAGGAATAGGACTTCCATTAAAGAGAAATAGGTATTAGCATATTATAATCCAGAGGCTCCAAGCATGTTTTGCATTACACAGAAAATGCCCTTATTTTATGGTTGAATGAAATCATTAATTAAAGTTGCCTTATAAACCCTGAATTCCCATCCACACATACAGAGCATCTGTCTTGCTCAGACACAAAAGCCTGGGCATGCAATAATTCCGCCATCCAGCAGTCCAGGCTGCTCTCAGTGGGGCAAACTGTCTTCTTTCACTCACAGTCTCTGTGGCACTTAGAAGTACAGGCAGCTTTAGACTTTTCTTGTATCTTCAAATAAGAAAACTGGATTTACAATTTGGCCAAACCAGGAAAGAGAAAAATGAGTTTCTCTCTGACTGGTCTGCGGCAGTGTTGTGATTTAACAGAAAAGATGAGACAAAAGCCAGGAGGAGCTGGTGTTAACTGAGGTAAGCCCTGAGTGCTATGTGAGGTCTCCTCCTCCAAGGCAAGTTCCTCTTCTGCTGCAGCAGGCCCTGTGCCCTCCCTCTCTCCAGTGTGTAATTCTAGGCAGAAATTTAATTCTTTGGGTCAGGTTGGTCCACAGTTTCTTAACCCAAAGGAGGGGCAGAATCTGAATGCCTCCTCTCCTGCGTGACAGCCAGCTCCTGTCCTAGAGTTGGAGAGAGACAGGGGAAGTAAGCATTTAAATTTCACTCTGAACTGGCTCTCCTTCTAATGTTACTTTTATGGCTGTAATTATCTTTGAATGTTGGGGTGTGGTATTTACAAGCCAAATTTATTTAAGTGAAATAATGGCAACATTGCAGAAAGCTCCCGTCAGGTTATCAGTGAAGCAGAAACCACAGGAAAAAAAAGAGTCTTATGGAGATGTAGCAACTGTGACTGAATACGTAAATCTAGGTATAAAAATGTACCAGGTGTTACTTAGAAACTAAAAGGCTAAAATCTCCAAATCTATAACACAGACTAAGGAAACAGTGAAAATGAGTGGGCTGTGGTTTCAGCTGGAGAGAAAAGTCCTAACCCGTGGCCTGAGATCGGACAGGTAAATATCGCAGAGTCTGCTAGCTGCAGGGGATCTCAGACGTGCTAAGACAGCGTGTCCTAAACTTGGGAACAGTGAAATTGCGTGGGTAGATGTGTAAAGCCGTTGCCTGGCCTCACTGACAGGTTAGAGAAAGAAGGATGGGGCACTGCTCTTCTGTTGATGAAGCTCTCCAGATGCTAAAGTGCAGCTCAGGCAGGTAAGGCAGACATGCCTGCATTGGGCTGAGGAAGCTGACTGCTGCCCAGGCAACTTGCAGTTACTGTGAAGAGCAGAATGGGACAAAGAAGGCTGCTGGAGGGACTGCCCAATTTAGAAATTCGATTCGTATTGAGGGAGTGGTTTGTTCTTTCCTTTAGAAGATGCCGCTGATTAAAGATACCCTTTTATTTTCTTTTTCATTGTTTACTTATTTTTCCTTATTATGTAAAATAAAAGGAATGTGTTTGCTGGCTCTGCAGGTCTCCCCAGTCACTCTTAGAAAGGGCATCTGTGGATTCCAGAACAGATACACTTGCTATTCCTACTGACGTTGTTGCGCTTAGGAATGGCTATGGTGGTTTGAATGGTAAATGCCCCTCATAGTCTTGGGCATCTGAATGCGTGGTCCCCAGTTGGTAGCACTGTTTGGAAAGGATTAGGAGGAGTGGCTTTATTGGAGGAAGTGTGTTACTGCAGAAGGGCTTTGAAAGTGAAAAGACTCATGCCATTTCCAGTTTGCATGCTGTTCAGGATGTTAGCCCTCAGGTTCCTGCTCCTGCCACAAGCTAGTGTCCAAGTCATAAATGCACAGCTAGAACCTTGGCTTAGGTTCACAGTGGAGCCCAGTGCCCCAGACTCCTGTGTCAGCATTTTGGAACAGTGTCATGTGAGCATACAACTCCTTTTATGATTTATAGTCAACATGTTTCCGAGCTTTTTTCATATTCAGTAGAAACTCCAAATAGGCTATTAAATAATGTATTTAATTATTTCAATAAAAAGTCTGCTAAATTTGGGCACAAATGCAGATTTGTGCAATTCTTATTTCGAAACAAAAATAACCAGTTAAGAGAAAACAGTAAAGACAATCAGAAGTCTACTAGAGAGACAATAGAGAGAGACAATATGATTTTCCAGATACCTTTGGTGTTTTCTCCCTGGCTCACTGGGCCTTTCTCTACCTCCTCCTCTCTCTCTCCCTTTCCTGTTTCCTTATCACTGTCCTATAAACAAAGCAGTTGACAGAGGCCTCAGACTCAGACCTGTGTTCACACATGTTGTTCTTTCTGTTAAAGGTGTTCTTACGTCCCTTATCCTCAGCTCTCACCAGTGCATGTAATTTTTATTTCGAAGACTTATTTTTAACTAACACTGTTAGTGAAAGCACTTTTCAATTCATCAGCATAAAGTGTCACTATAATATGCTTGTGTGTGTGTTTGTTTGCTGTGAGTAGTAAGTGTGTGCATGGGCATGTTGGCTGTGTAGGTGGATGCGTGTGTGTGTGTGTGTGTGTGTGTGTGTGTGTGTGTGTGTGTTTGCTGTAAATATTTGTTGTATGTGTGTATGTTATGCATGTTTGCTGTTTTTGTGTATTTCCTCTGTGTATGTGTTTGTATGTGGTGCTGTGTATGTAATTGTTGTGTATATATGTGTGTATTTGATATATGTGTGTATGTGTGTTCACTTTTGCTATTTCTTTGTGTTTACTATGTGTGTGTATGTCTTTGCTTTATGTGTCTGCACTTTCTGTAAATCTTGGTGTGTGTCTTTGCTCTCTGATTCTGTCTCTGTCTCTGTCTCTGTCTCTGTCTCTCTCTCTCTGTGTTGTATGTGTGCACATGTGTGTGAAAGCCAGAGGTGAAGTGTCCTTCTCTATGGTTTTCCACCTTATTTTTTTGTGATTGGATGTCTTCACTGAAGCTGGAGATCACTGATTAGCCATACTAACTGGCCAGCAAGTGACATGGCTTTGTTCTGCCCCACACTAGGGTTACAGAACAGCTGTAGTCTTCAGCTCTGACATGAGTACCGAGGATCTGAACTCAAGTCCTCATGCTTACAGTTTTATCACAGAGTTCTCTCTTTAACCCTACAATATGCTTCCATAGAAATTCTAATCATGATCCTCCATGCAATCTGCTGAAACACATTGAATTCCCAATTGAACTAGAAGCATGTTAAAAATATTGAGGTCTAAACGTGTTTGCTATTAAAGGTAGTCCATGGGCAGTGTCTGGCTCTCTTAGCTGCATAGTTTCTATATAGAAAATGTTCCTTTATCCAGAAAGATCATCAGAATCTCTGTGGTACCAGAAATAATGAGCACAAGCATTGAGGGTAAAAATTTGCCAGACAAGAACTGACATAACTTTTTTACTGCAATTTTTAAAATGTCCATTAAGTTTACTTATCATATATTGTATTGTGTCATGCAAGAACATTTTCATAGACAGGCATACTGTGTGCTGAGCACATCACCTGCATATATCTGTCTTCTTCTTTCTAAGTTAGTCCCCACTCCCCATTGTCCCCTAGACAGTCTGGCTTCTTATTTCATGTCATGTAAGCATACAGACTTTATATACATAAATAAAACCACTTATGAGAGAAAACAATAACACTGTTTTTCTGAAATTGGTGTAAGTCACTTAATAGGATCATTTCTACTTACATTCACATTCCTACAAATGACATAACTTCATTTATGGCTTAAAAACCTACTTAACCATTTTATGGGTCTGGGGTTGTTCAGAGATTCACCAGTCTGACAACCAATAAGACTTCAATAAGAAGAGGATTTATTAAAAATACTGGCCAGGACCAAACCAGAGACTCAGAATTCTCTAAGAAAGTCTCCAACTATTGTTAGTTCAAGGATTCTTAAAGGCAAACCCCATAAAAATACAATTTGGGGGAGTATAGGAGGGTTGAGTTAATTATGAGTTAATTTTTTGTGTCTGGGCGCAGACAAAGCTTAATTTTTTTTGTAGCAGATATCCAAGAGATGCTTCAGGGATCCTGAGCAAGCAAGAGTTTCATACAAAAGTGGAACTAGCAGTTAGCTTGTTGGCCTTGAGACCCATATCTTGTAAGAACAGCTGAAGTAATGAAAGATTTTACAACAGTCCATGTTTTTAAGACTAGCCCAAGTGCTCCAGGAAGTCATCCATTTTGGGCCAGTTAGCTGACAGGTTCATTTTTTTTTTCTCAAGATAGGAGCAACTTCTTCATGGCTTACCAGCTAAAAATAATTTCCTTTTTACAAATCTTCCCAGCACAATCAATTTACAAATATTCTAAATACAATGTTCACCATCACAACCACATTTTCTTTATTAATTTTTTTGTTGTTTCACACCTCTACTGGTTCAACAACAGCTTTTGTGACTAGTCTGGCAGTAAGCATTGATGTGAAAGAATCTTTGTGATGTGTCCTTTGTGTAAAATTACCAGGAAGGGTACAGTTGGGTCATCTACTATGTCTATTGTTAGATGTTTAAGAACCATCCATATTGCTTTTCACAACAGCTGGACTAGTTTCAATTCTTCCAATGTTATATAAGTCTTCCTCTTTGTTCATATCTGTTAGCATTTATATTTTTTTAATGACTGCCATTCTAACTGGAGTGATAGGGAAACTCAAAGTAGTTTTAATTTGGATTTTTCTAATAATTGGTGGCATAGAAATATTCTTTAGATATTTATTGTCTTGAAGTAATCCCACTGAAATCAGGAATAAAACACCACTGTCCACTATCCTCACTCCATTTACAGACTGTAATCAAAGCATTAGTTTGAGCAACAAGACAGGAGAAGAAAACAAAAGGGATACAAAGAGGAAAAAGAGAAATCAAACTATTCCTAGTTTAAGTGATATGATAGCATACATCAGAGGTCACAAAATATTACCTGAAAACTTCTAGAAAAAAGTTTCATAAAAATGACAGGATACATAATCAACTTTAAATCAACTTTTATATACCAACAACAAACATACACAAAAAGAGAAAATTGACTCACTCCCATTTACAATAATATCAAAGAAAATAAAACATCTAGGAATAAACATAACCAAGAATATGAAAGACCTCAACAATGAATATAATCTCTCAAGAAAAATGATAGAGTAAGACACTAGAAAATAGAGAGCCCATGCTCGTGGACTGGTAGAATTAATATTGTGAAAATGGCTATTCTACCAAAATCCATTTACAGATTCAATGCAATTCCAATCCAAATTCCCATATCATTCACAGAAATAGGGAAAAAAAACTGTCTTAAAATTTGTATTGAACCCCAAAGGGTCCACAATAGTCCAAGCAATTTTGAGCAAAAAATGGAATAGTGTTAGAGTGAGTGATAGTCCAGATCTCAAGTTATATAACAGAGCCATAGTAATAAAAATGAAAATATGATAAAAACAAAAATATAGTAATGGCACAAAAGCAGACATGTAGATCAGTGGGACAAAACTTAATATCTAAACATGAGTACCTATAACTATAGCCATCCAGTATTTGAAAAAGATGTAAAAAACATAGACAGCATCTTCAATAAATGGTGCTGGGAAAACTGGATGTCGACATGTGGAAGAATAAAGTTAGACCTGTACTTACCTTTCACAAAAAAAGCAACTCCAAGTGGATCAATAACCTAGATATGAAACACAAAACACTGAAACTGGTAGAAGAAAACAGGTGATACCTTACATAATATAGATGTAGAAAAGGACCTTCTGAGTAGAACCCCATTTGCCCAGGAATTAAGGCCAGCAATCAACAAGTGAGAGCTCATAAAACTAAAATGCTTCTACATAGATAAGAAACAATCAATGGAAGATAATCTTTACCAGCTATACCTCTGACAGAAGAGTAACATCAAGAATACACATGGAATACTGTTGGCAAAACAATCACTGTCAAGGTGTAGGCCACTATAATTGTACTGCAGAGAACATGTAACAATCACACTTGACACGCCAATATTTTAAGAATTAAAAGAACACGGATTGGGTGGTATACACTAAGATTTTAATTACTGTGGATACAAAAATAAATCAAACCAGAAAACAGAATCTAGTGAATAGTTTGAGATTGATGGAGAAAAGAGTTGAGAGAAGAGTAAATAGAAGGAAGGGGACAATGGGGCTTGCGGAGGAGAAACAGTTTGGGCTTAAAGGTAGAATGAAAAGAAAAGGAAAGAAATGCTACAGAAGACTTGGGTCTTAAGATACTAAGCACAGAGAACCCACAGACCAGTTAGTCTATGTTGTTCTGAAAATTCTATGAAAAGAAAACAAGAAAGGAGAGAAAAAAAGAAAATAGAAATAAGAAGGCAGAGGAGGGAGCTCAGTGCCGAGAGAGAGAGAGAGAGAGAGAGAGAGAGAGAGAGAGAGAGAGAGAGAGCGCCTAGTAAGTAGGTATTGAATATTAAATATATGGAGGAATAAATAAATGTGAAGGGGTCAAAGGTGAATAAGGGAGAGAGATGAATGTAGTCTTGGCTGGTTGTTATTATAAGTTCTACTCTCAGAGTTCCTTCCTGGGCTCCCACATGCCTATCATGTCCCTGAGTGGTTAGGTCACAGATGCTGGCCACACATCTGGACAGTTCTTCTGTTGCTGAACTGATGCTACTCTTACCTCTGGACAAACCATTGTGAGGCTGAGGTCATGCCATAGATGCTGGTCCCATTAGTGCATAGTATTTCACAAGTCAGTTCTTAGAACTGATGTCTCTCTGGATGACATTTTTTAGCTCTTGGGTTGGTGGAAGCTAGTGGTCTGCTAATCCCAAAAGATTTTTCTAAAACCTATTAATCACAAGGTGTTAGTTCAGACATAGAGGTGGGCAAGGAGGTGAGGCTAGAACTAGGCTAATGTGAAGTAATAAGACTCCAGACTTGCAACATTATAACTTCTCCACAGCTCTGCTGTTCTAAGCAGTCCATCAGCCTCTGCAGACACAGCTTCTCTCCAGGAATTCTCATTCACAGTACTGAACACTTTAGTTGCAGCCCCGCCTCTTATCTATTCAAATACAACCCTGCATGAAAGGTGTATTAGGCAAAGCCAGGTAAAACCTCATGCCCTCACGAGAGAGAGACACTCTACCTCTGATGATTTCTTTGCTGTGCTTTTAGTCACAGTGTGTTTTTCTTATTAAAATGTTTAGGCCATTTTTTAAAAAACAAACTCCTGCAGTTGATATCTTCATGGCCCCAGACCACTCATGAATATACTGTTAAGAAAATCAGAGCAAGTGTCATTCAACCAGCAGAACTCTGACCAGTAGAATTCCTTTGGCTTATGGGAATGAACAAAAACAAACAAACTTTGACTCAAAACTGCACAGTGTCCATCCAGGCAAAATACTGATCAGAATCTGGAGTTGTTAGGGGAACATAATACTCAGGTTCCAACCCATGTGCCAGACACCAGGAAGGGCTGCCCAGGGGCAGGGCCAGCATTGCAAAGTTACCTGTAAAGGTGAGACCTGCCTCTGTGACCTGACCTCACAATGGACTGTCCAAGGATGAGAACAGCATTATAAATTGGAATTCTAAGAGCTAAGAATGTCATCATATAGCATCTTTCTAAAAACTATCTATATAATAGCATCTATCTATATATATATATAAAAAAAACCCTCCCCTAATCTTTGTAGAATTACCTCTGTGACACACCCACCAATGTATTTTAAATTCGCCCTGGTTTATAACTTTCTTTGTTCTGTAAAACTATAAAACTTCATGAAATCGCCTCCATGTTGGATCATGGAATTTGGGGTGACCTAAGTCTGTGTTCCTCAGCTATGGTCATTCATATACACTCCTGAATAAACCAAGTCTTTTATTCCTTTGAGGTAGGAGTTGCTCTTTTATGTGACAGTAGTAAATTTATATTATTTTTCTCTCCTGTGACTGGCCATTTGTGATAAAATACAAGGTTCTAATTGTTTATATCAGGCAATTGTAAGTCCCTGGGTCATGCTCCGACACTTGGGGTCTGATTGTTAAGAACATGGAGGAACTTGGATTTTTATATGGGGCCTTTTTTCTTCCTTCCTTCCTTCCTTCCTTCCTTCCTTCCTTCCTTCCTTTCTTCCTTCCTTCCTTCCTTCCTTTCCTTCTTTACTTTTCCCCCTTCCTTCGTTCCTTTCTTCCTTCGTTCCTTTGTTTGTTTGTTTGTTTCTTTCTTTCTTTCTCTTCTCTTCTCTCTCTCTCTCTCTCTCTCTCTCTCTCTCTCTCTCTCTCTCTTTCTTTTGTCTCTACATCCTCTTCAGAATTTACTTTTGACGCTATATAAAAAACTGCACAGTCTGAACTCACTTTGGATGCCTGATCTCTCCACTCATTGACATCTCAGTACTTGAAATGCTGCGATCTTCCTTCCTCTCCATTGTTCAAAGTCAGTCTACTAAGTGCTACTTCCTTTCAGTTGATTTCCAAGAGTTTCTTCTGTTAATCTCCCCTTCCTTTCAGCTCTCAAAATACGGACATATCCTTGATTCATCGCTTATGGATAAAATATAGCACAGGACTCATGACTCTGGTTCTTCCTTCTAGTTCCATCCATGAGTTCAACCCTTCAGACCATAAGTGCTTTTTTCATGTCAATATGTCTGGTGTCTATTGCATTTTGCTCCCTATAATAAAAACCGACTTAAACAAAAACATTTACTTCAACAAAATTCCTGACATCTATCCATGAACTGAGAAGACTAGATAATGTGGGTTAGTATAAAAGACTCATGAGTTATACGGAGTTTGTTAGCTTTTCAAACCTTGCAAAAAACATTTTATGGTACAAGGAGGATTGTTTAAATGGATTTTCTTTGAAATAGAGAGCCTGAAAGTATTATAGGCAAAGGGAATGCAAGAAGTCAGTACTCTCTCTTGTAAGAAAGTTTGTTATGTTTAACCTACATTTTCACTTATATATGTGTTCATTTAAGGTATTTGGCTTCTTTTGCTAATACCTGCATTCACAGTAATCACCTTGCGTGTTCACTCTGCTCTCAAGGGTCTGGTAAGAAAGATGGCAGTGGAAGGAGACAAAGAAGGTTCTCAGCCTTCGCAGGATTTCAGGTGGAAAAGTGTGACATTGAAGAGTCAACTTTAATATAAATAAAAGGGAAACTACAGGGAAAGAAAGTGACACAGTACAGAACCCAATAGCAAATCCCAGCCGATCAGCTGGAGTTGAAACCAGTGGAATCAGAGAAGAGCTCCACAGACAGACACTCAGAAGGCAGGTCTCCTGCTGTAGTTTGTTTACCCTCAGATTCGTTCGCTAGTTCATTTAGTAGGTGTCCCAGCTGGATTCTGTCCCAAATCTAATTATTCTGAGAATATCATCATTTTCACTGAAATAATTTCCTTTGTTTATTCAGTGAATAACTAATGAGTCTTTATTCTCCCGAATTGTAGTCAAAGTGAATGTGCTATAAATTGATTTCAGTAGTAGCTGTTCCTTTTGAGGTAAGCCATATAAATTGTCTTTCACTAGCTTAAGGAGAAACAAAGAAATAATCAGCCAAACAAAAAACCATAAAGTACATTTATTGGAATACTCTAGTAAGTATTTACCCAGAAGAAATCAAAGACGCTCCATCTTAACTATTTTTTTTTAAAGTTACTAGAGGTGTTTGTAAACACAAAATTTAAAGTTGACAGAGGAGGTAAGGACAGGGAGGTGACTGGAAAGGCTAACAGTGAGGAGAAAAAAAACCATTCTTGGCCTTGAATGGGTGGATCCAGTCAATGTATGAAGCTTACCCAGAGACGACACTGTAAACAGTGCCTGTGCCTACTCGAAATTATCTTAAGTACATACTGTTGAGGGAAACATTTAATCTTATTATTCAGTTGCTCACTAACAATTAACCTTCAACATTGATGAAATGAGGTAAAATCATAAAGAAAAAACAAAAACAAAACAAATATAGGAAGCTATGGTTTTATAATTCCATCCTTAGCAAAAGACAGTAATCTTGATTCAGTGAAGCTGCTCATTCACACACAACAACTGAAGTTTCTGAACTTCTCTATATCTGTGTCTTTGTTAGGGTTCCTATTGCTGTGAAGAGACACCAATACCACAGCAACTCTTAAAAAAGAAAGAATTTAATGGAGGCTTGCTCACACTTTCAGAGGTATAGTCCATTATCATCATGGCAGAATGAATGGCAGCATGCAGGCAGACATGGTGCTCGAGAAGGAGCTGAGAGTTCTACATCTTCATCAGCAGACAACAGAAGTTGTAAACACCACCTGTCCAAAGACTAGGTAACTTCTGGGGATTTGGGAGTTGTAGTGCTTAGAAAATAACAACAAAGCCTCATGGGAAAATGTGGTGGTCTGTAGGTTTTGTCCATATAAGCCCTGCCAACATGTGTCTCAGGGCCACTCAGCTGGAAAATTTCCAAGTGGTAGTACTGACCAAATTCCATCTTGGTCAGTATTTAACATTTTAATAAAAACTTGTTTGAATTCGGCCAAAATCATGGAACTGGTTTTCTCCGTCAAATTTCAGGATGACAAAGTGAACTGAGTCACTGGGTGTAGCTTGAGCACAGGAGAACTCAAAACCCACCCCCGACAGTGACACACCTCTTCCAACAAGGCCACACCTACTCCAATAAAGCCATATCTCTTAATAGTGCTGCTCCCTGTGAGCTCATGGGGGCCAGTTACATTCATATTACCAAAACCTGGATACAGATTTCTCTGAAATTGAGAGTGGAGAGAGAGAATTTTAGTCCTATGACCCTTCTAATATTTCACCTCAAAAAGGGACAGAAAATCTAAAAGATATTATTCTCATTTAATCTTTTAGGTACCAAAAGACTAAAAGAATCCAGATTGTTCTGATTCAAACTGAAGAAACCACAGAACAACAACATTGTAGTTTCATTTTCTCAGAATTCTTCAGTGGACATTGTCTTAGTCTGAGTTTCTATTGCTGTGATAAAACATCACAACCAAAAGCAAACTAGGGGAGGAAGGAGTTTATTTTCTCTTACAACTCTCACGTCACACTTCATCACTGTGGGGATTCCGGACAGGAACTCAAGTCAGGAAAGAAACAGGGGCCATGAAGGATCCCTGTTCACTGGCTTGCTTGCCATGATTTATACAATTAGCTTTCTTATACAACTCAGGGCCACCTTCCCTGGGTTGCCACAACTCACAGTGAGCTGGACCCTCCCATATCAATCATTAATCAAGACAGTGCACCTCAGACTGACTGTCTTAGTTAGGGTTTCTGTTGCTATGAAGAGACACCATGACAATGGCAACTCTTAGAAAGGAAACATTTAATTGGGGTGGCTCGCTTACAATTCCAGAGGTTTAGTCCATTATAGGCAGGAAGCAAGGCAGCATGCAGGCAGACATGGTGCTGGAGAAAGGACTGACAGTTCTTGTAAGCTGTACTTGACTCACAGGCAGCAGGAAGTAGTTTGTCTCACTGGGTGTGGCTTGACCATATATGAGACCCCAAAGCCCACCTCCACAGTGACACACTTCCTCCAACAAGACCATACCTACTCCAACAAGGCCACACCTCCTAACAGTGCCACTTCCTTTGGGGGCCATTTTCTTTCAAACCTTCACACTGACCTACAGGCCAAATATGTGGAGGCATTTTCTCAGTTAAGATTCTCTATTCCCAGGTGTGTCCAGCTTTGTGTCAAGTTGACAAAAACCAACCAGCACAGCCATTTTTACATTAACTCTAGTGACATGTGAGTATGGGAGGTCTTTCCATCTTCTATTGTCTTCTTCAGTTTCTTCATAGATTTAATTAAGGCTTTGACTGTTGAGGGCTTTCACATTCTTGGCTAGGTTTATTCCAGATACTTCATTTTTGTGTGTATGTGGTTATTGTCAATAGGAGCATTCCATGATCTCATTTCAGGAGGTCGGTTGTTGGTTCATAGAAAGGCTATTGTTTTTTCTAAGTTGATTTTATATCTTGCCACTTTGCTAAAAGTGGTGGCCATTTCTCAAAGTTCTCTGATGGAATTTTTGGAATCTCTTATATGTAATATCATCTTAAATAGGGATGATCTGGCTTCTTGTTTTCCTACTTGTATCTCTTTAGTTTCTTTCTCTTCTCTTTTTTTTTTTTTTAAACTGGTGCTTCCAGCACAGTTAAAGGAGTGGAACGATGGATGGCCCCACCCAATTGTTGAGTTCAGTGGGATTGCTTTAAGTTTTTCTCCATTTAGGAGACTAGTCTGTGTGTTTGTCATATATAGCTTTTATTATGTCAAAGCATGTTCCCTCTAGTCCTACTCATTCTATGACTTTTATCATGAAGGCATGCTCAATTTTGTCAAAGGTCTTTTCTGTTTCTATTGAGATGATCACATGATTTTTGTCTTTAAGTTCATTATATAATTTATTACATTTATTGACTTACATATATTGAATTATCCCTTCATCTCTGGCATAAAACCAACTTTATTGTGGGAAATAATATATATAAAGGTAATAAATATAATAAATAAAAAATAATAATCTCTCTCTATATATTTCATCTAGCCCCATCCCTAGATGAAGAGCTATAGACAATGTCTGTTGAGAGGGAAAAACAGGATGTGCCATTTAATTGGTTATTCAATCTCAAATCAAACAGTCAGATTTAAGCACACACATAGGAGCAACATTAAAGAAACCTATATATGCCTGAATTTGGTTTGCAAGTATTTGAGTGAGGAATTTTGCATCTGTGTTCCTTGGGAATGGGGATTTTGGTCTGTAGTTTGTTTGTTTTGTTTTGTTTTGTTTTGTTTTGTTTGTATGTGTATGTCTTTACCTGGTTTTAATAGTAGACTAATACTTGCTTCACAGAAGGAGTTTGGAAGTGTTCCTTCTGTTTTTACTGTTTTGAACAAGTTAAGAAGTATTATTTGTAAATCCGTGTTGACTAGGACATCTTGTGAGAGTGTGGTCTGTATAACATAGAGAAGTTGCGTCCATGAAATCTTAACAGTATGGTTGCCTCAACAAGACTTGAAAAAAATGAGAACACTACTTTACATGCCAGCTTCGATGGGGGAAGTCTCACATGCCCTACCCACAGATGAAGAGCTACAGACAAGAATGTCTGCTGAGAGGAAGAATCAGTCTCCCCCAGGGATGTGTCATTAATTGGTTATTCAATCCGAAATGGTCAGATCTAAACACGTACATAGGAGCAACATTAAAGAGACTCAGCTGGGATTTATTCATATAGTTATATGTGAGATATATATATATATATATATATTTAAATAAGATATTATGAATATGAGAGGGCATGGGGTGTACACAAAACAAGTTGGAGGGATGAGAAGTAGGTGGGTATTTTATGTAAACACAGTACTCACATATGAAATCCTCAAAAAATAAAATTGAAAAAGAAGTTCTTAAATGAAATTAAAAACAAACAGATAGCTAGATGGAAAAAAAGCTCAGTGGTTAAGAGTATTGGCTCTTCCGGAGCTCTTGGGTTTGGTTCTCAGCACCCACGTGGTGGCTCACAACTGTCTGTAACTCCAGTTCCAGGGATCTGGTGAGCTTTTCTAGCCTCTGCAGGCATAAGATGCACAAGTGGTATACAGACTTACATATAGGCGAAACACTTATACACATATAATAAAAATAAAAAGATAGAGTGCTAATAATTATTTTTGTTCATATTTTTAAGAATGTATTAACATACTAGCACTGATATGTTTATGTAATTTTAAACTCAATGAACATGGCAATCATATATAGTGGACATTTGCAGGAAAGACCATGAATTTGAATTGAATATAATGAGATTGTCAACTAGAATTATGTTTACAATAGAGTATAACCTGTTATATAGCACAACACATTTTCAAAGTATGAGGACATTGTTCAGTTATTTTAAAAGAGAAAAATAAAGTGTTTTCTTTCTTCCAAAATATGTCTAGAAAGATCAAAATTGAGGGTTTTTAACAAGTGCACTTTTTTTGTTAAGGCAGTTTTATTTCTCTTACTTGATTGGAAAGGAATTATGCTACATAAAAACAATTTTTTTATTCAGTATTTCTTTTAAGTGTGTTAAGAGCAGCCTGTAGAATATTTTGCGATTTCTGATTAATAAACCGATGCCTAACTTTCTGTTATATCTGCCTAAAGGAAGTGCATCCTATGGGCATAAATTTTAATAAAACCCATAAAGAAAATGCAGAAGAAGTAAAGAATAACCCTCAGTGTGGAATGTGCTTGAAATTACAACATAAAGAAAGCATTTAAAATCATGTTTGGTCTCCTCACACTGCTGAACTCCCGTCTGACATTTATTTCTCTTCCTATATGGAAGTAAAGCCGGGGACATCAGAATGGATCTGCTTGGTGTCCTAGCAACGGTGCCTATATCCTCCTCATTATCTCTTCTGCCCCCTTACAATAGAGCAAGTGTTCAGTCCGATTTCACTACCACCTACTTTCCAAATCATCTTACAAAGTTAATTCTTTATACGTTCTTGCATCTGGATATTTCCCTCGAACCATGAGAAATTCTTGAATCACTCCAGTCTCTACAACTGGCCCTTTTGCTTCTCCACATTCTGCTCTCTTTCATATCTGCATATCCCACTAGTTTCCTCCTCACTCTGTTCTAGTTCCTTTCCTATTACCATCTTCAAATATCTCATCTCTCACTAAGGTCAGTTCTGCCACCAGAAGTTCTCAGTGCAATGAATATTTCCATCTTTTTCCTTGCTGAGCTTTTGGAAGCAATGATTCCGACCATTCTTCTATAGAGCCAGGCTTTTCACCAGCCTACCATCATGGTAGTTTATTTAATTAGTTTATCAAGTAAGCATGATAGTTTATTTCAGTTGTTCTGCCCATTCTGGCTTCCCTTCTTAGATCCACCTTTGAATGCTGAGTTGTTTGAAGTCTCGCATTCCCTTCACTCTAAGCTGACCCTGCTTCCCAATAAGAAAGTAAGAAAAGTAAAAATCCCCAAGACAAAAGGTAGATAAAGAGAAACCGGTTAAGTTAAGTTAAAGAGCTAGCCAGAAACAAGCCTAAGCTAGGCTGAGCATTCATAACTAGGGAGAAGTCTCCATGTCATGATTTGGAAACTGGTTGGTGGTCCCAAAAGAGAAAGCCTGGTACGTGTCTGTGTATACAAAATGGCACAGAATGATCTTACTTTGCCTCACTTCATTATGACTTCAATGTGACATTGACATTAGCGACTGTAAAATTGTCTATGTCCAACAAGAGAATAGCAAGGGCCAACATCTAACAGCAAAGAGGTATAAAAGGAGGAAATTTGCCTCAACACTCTTAGAGCTCCTTGCTAGACAAACAGTAAAAACCATTTACATTTATTTATTGAAACTCATATGGCATGGAAGACCAGAAATGATAACCTGAGGATGCTGGGAAAGTATATTTTTTAAATGCATGTTCCACACAGAATTAACAGCAGAATGAACAAGAGGAACTAAGACTGGATGGAAGCATTTGAGCAAATGAAGGAGAATCCCCAGGGCCCTGCTGCCAGGTTCTTTTTGGCCACTTCAGGGAGCAGCTCTTTCTCTGGTGAGACCCTTCTGTCATGAAGTCCTTGCAATCTGTTAGTAGACAGGATGAGGGAAAAAGTTTCCTCATGACCCATTCTGCAGATAAAGGTAGAGAAACAATGAAAGTACTAAGTTGTATGTTTGGGGGAGAGAGGAATTAGAGCTTCAAAGACCAGCCTTGGGATTCAATGGAATCTAAACAATCTTACTTCTGAGGTTTTTTCTAATGTAGTGCAGTTTTGTCTACTCAGCATGACAGGCTACCATCCTCTGGGGGTCATGTGTTGAATGAGCCCTGACAGTAACCAACCTACAATTGACAAATCAGCTCCCATTTTAAAGGCTCGTTCTTCTCAGGGGGCACACCAGAGAGTGTTAGACTTGGGTGGTTTCAATTAGTGACAGCTCAAAATTATCTGTGTGGGCAGCGAAACAGGCAAATCTGAGATCAAGAGGAGGAAAGCTGATAGTGTAAATGCAGTCCCGATGAATAAGACAGTTGTCTTATTGCTCTAGTTAAAATTCCAAGTACTGTATTGAATAGATATGGAGAGAGTAGACAATTTTGTTTGTTCCTGATTTTAGTGGAATTGCTTTGAGTTTCTCTCCACTTAATTTGATGTTGACTATAAGCTTACTATAAATTGCCTTTATTATGTTGAGGTGTGTCCCTTGTATCACTGATCTCTCCAGGACTTTTCTCATGAAGGGATGTTGGATTTTTTTCAAAGGCCTTTTCTTCATCTAAGGAGATGATTGTGTGGTTTTTGTCTTTCAGCTTGTTAATATGGTGGATTATATTTACTTATTTTTTATATATTGAACCATCCATGAATCTCTAGGATAAAGCCTACTTGATCATGGTGGATGATCTTTTAGATGTGTTCTTGGATTCAGTTTGCAAGTATTTTATTGAGTATTTTTGCATCTATGTTCATAAGGGAAAAATGATCTGTAAATCTCTGTCTTTGTTGAGTCTTTGGGTATCCAGTAACTCTGTATGTATTTTTAAACCATTTACAATGTTCTAGACTTTGAGGATAGTATTGATAAGTTTTGTAGTAAGTTTTGTGATTTAAATTCTGTTTCAATAAAACTACACAGCTGCCTAAAACAAAGAAACTGGATGAACTTAAAAAATACTGAAACTCATAGTGCTGTTATAAGTTTCCGTCACTAAGACAAAATAACTGGGGTAATCAACTGTAAGGAGGAAGGGTCTATTTCATGTTTTCAAAGTTCTCAGCCCATCGATACTTGCTTCTCCTTGAAGTTGAGGCTATAGTGAGACAGTGTATCATGGTCATGAGTATATGGAACAGCAAAATGCTCTGCTCATGACTGTACAAGAAAACCATTTTATACTGAGAACCTGCAGAAGGCCCAGCAATGTTTACAAAATGTCTCTTAAGTAACATATGAGGGGGTGTGATGCTGATGTTTGCTTCTCAGTGTGTAAAGTTAGGGACTAACTTTTGTCATGTATGGTTCTAAGTCATGATTACTTGTGAACAATGATTGATAGTTTATGCAAGGTCATACTTCATAGAACCTCTTGTTTTAAACATTGCATGTCCTACCATAGTCTCTTGACATGCCTCTTATGATTTGGTAATAAGTGCTTCAACTATAGGTTGAGTTGTCTACATGTCAAGTGTAAATTTCTGTTTCTGTATAACAAACATTCTCTTCAATAGAGATTAAAATGAACAATCATCTACATCACATTCCACTTAAAGTCATAGAATTTTGGTGACTCTTTGTGATAAAGTTAGATGGTGGTAGGCTGAATGATAGCAAATCCATGAATAAGATATGTATATGTGTGTGTATGTAATAATTCTAAGTTCAAATGCAGTTACTTTGGTTACCTGGATCTGAGTGAATAGTCCTAGAGCATTCTGTATTTTAGCAAGTGTGCATTAGCCAATACAGACAGCAAAAACCATGTGTCAGGCAGGGGTTATACTTTACCCATGAAGAAAGCTTTGCCTGTAGAAATTAGCATTAGAGAAAATTCTGACTAGTTCAGTCTTCCATGGTGCTTTATAACCGGAGGGATGGTTTCTTCTCTTCTCAGGCACACTGGTCAGAAATCCCAGTGAAAGTTCAGTCTTAGTAACAACAGAATAAGAGACACTGAAGCAGCAAGAAGAGCCAGTCCCCAAAGGGCCCAGGTGAAGAGCCCAGCATGAACTAGAAGGGTGCTTTGCATGATGGTTGTCTGAGTTAAACTGTGCTGTGCATGTAGTGTTGTAAGCTTTGTACCTGACAAGAACCATAGAATCCAGTCTTTCTATCTACTTATATTACACATTTCTCTCCATAATAAAATATTTCTTATGACTTGTAGTGATAAGTACTTTAAATGCTTAGATGAATGCATTTGAAGTGTTAATTTACTGTTCATGAGATTTACCATATATTCATAGGCTGACAGGTATCCCCTTGAATAGAGATTAAAATTAACTTCTATAAATCATAAAGCATATCCTGAATCTTTTAAAGACAGCTTAGCACAGAGGAAATTAAACATGGATAAATGTCCTAGTGGCTAAATTCATTATATGCAGAAGTTGTCACCAGGAATGACTACTCAGATTTCTACCCAGCAGAAAAATCAAAGAATGGTTCCACGCCTCTTCACAGCATACATCAAGTCAAGATCATTGCCTAATTGGTGTTTGACTATCTAAGATCAATTACGTAGAACCTGGGCTGTACATGCTGCATTGTTGTCTAAGTTACCTGTGATCAAATTGTGAACTCACCAGTGTTTTATAGAGGTCTTTGAAAACAACCAGGAAGTTTTCAAAGCACTTCCTTCCTATCCTCGTTCATTCACCAAACAAACCAAACACAGCTATTCCATACTTCCTGCCTTTCCCTTCCAGTGTCTTTTGGACAGCCAGAGTTTAACAGCTTCTCTCAAGGTCTTTTCAGAGAATACATATTTTGAGAGATTCCAAGAGATGAAAAATCATCCCAGGATTATTTCAAGTGGTGATATCACCTGCGGCACAGAGACTGACATGAAGTCATCAAATAGATTTGACTTAATGCTTCTGGACAGAGTTAGACAAATACTTTTTACTTTAAAAAATGAAGAACTTCAAAGACGTTTCATTTTTCACTGATTCCATTACATAGAATTTTGAGAGAAAACTCTGAACAACAATAACAAAAAAATCTATGTCATTGTATTTAGTAACAAGAAAACAGTTCTTCCAAAAGTCACGGTATATTGGCTGTCAGTGCCAGTTACCTCCTAAAAATGATGTTTGCATGGCTTCAAATAAATAGATACAGCCACAGAAAATCAGAGTTGGAACATGGCAGGGAGATTGTGAAGTTCTGTGACATTTTTTTCATTAGAAAAGCTCTTATCACTTTGACCCTCTAGCAGGCGTCTTGGTTCGGTCGATGAAAGCACAACACAGCGGCTTCGTGGCTTCATTCTGAAATCAAGCTGATGAGACTTGTGAGAAGTCTTTCCAGTTCCCAGAGGATCTTAGGCTTGCTTTTCTTCTTCAAAAGAAAGAAAATTACTGTTGCCATTAAGGTTCTGGTTTTTTTTTTTCCCCTCATCCTCGCACAGCAGTTTTGATGGCAGACTCTAAGTTTTTGCTGTGGAATGAATCTCTTGAGCTGGTGACCTAGAAAAGGTAACTAGTTTCTGATAGTTAATATTTACTTAATATTATTCAGAAAAGCAGACTTAGAAAGAATCCAAAGACTATAGATTTACCTGCAACAAGATTATCATTTTTTTGTCAAAATTTTATATATTTGAAATGAAAACTCTGTTAGAAATATAAGTTTTCAAAAAATGAAGGTATATGTATACTTCATTATCTCTCCTTTTTTTCAGGTGTTTTTTTGAGATAGGATCCTGCAAACATAGCCCAGGCTACCCTCATACTCAATACAACCCTCCTGTCTCTTAAGACTTCCAAGGATGGAAATTTATATTTAATTGTGATTGATTAATGATTATCCTTTATTTGCACTCCTAGTACTTTAGCTCTTATTATGATATAAAATTAGGGATCAAACTATTATAGTAACCAGTAAGTCATCTTTAAATGTTAAAACAAAGTACTTGAAACAGGAAACTCATAAAGGAACCCCCCCCCCACCCCCGCAATACACACACAGTTTAGGAGATTGAAAAGCATGTACCATTCATTCTCCTGGCAGAGGTGGTGGCTTTTCCATGGGTGGTATGTCAATGATGGTGTTCCCATGGTGGTAGAGTATGTGGAGACGGTTACATAGATGTGGCTTAACAATGGGTCGCATCCTGATGAGGGACAGTTTGAGAAGGAAATCGTATGGCATGACACGACCCAGTGATTGGGGACATTTCAGCCTTTGACAGCAATTCCCCCACTTGGAAACTAACTGGAGAGTCCGATAAGAAATATCCACTAATTCCTTTCAAGAATGTCTTTGCTGATGACCTAGCCACTTTCTAATTGGCCTACTTCTGCAAGATTCATTAACCTATTCTGTTGTAACATTGAGGTCCAAGCTTCTAGCTCATGAGCTTAGGGGGGACACAGTCAAACCATATATAAACAATAGAAAGGGGTGACACACTATTCTTTGAGGTGGCAGCCACTATTACATGTATTTTATAGACTAAAATAACTGAGGTTGAATTATTTTGCCAGTGGTGATGCTGATAGAAGGAGTTTATGAATCCAATACCATACACATTCAATTACATCTACTTAACACTGTTTCTTCCTGCTTTCTAGAAAAAAAGAAAAGAAAATCTAGCCATTTTTGGGGGGTTTTATATACACATTATAAATCCCACATAGAAACTTCTTTCTGGAATTTAGCAAGCAAATGTTTGCCTCTTCTAAGGAAATTTTATTCATTCCTTAATAAGATAATTGTGATGAGTAGAATCAATCATCAAACTGATGACATTGAGAAATATCTAGAAAATTAATAAAGCACATCTCTAGGTATGGTGAGGGTATATGAAGAGAAGATGCCTAACCAAGAAGCTCTCTGTAATTGACAACTGCTTGCAAAGGAAAAATTAGTTTCTCCAAAACATTCTCACTGGGTATACAAAGCACATTTAACCACACTTAACAGCAGGCCCCATGCCCAGCAGTAGACGGCCAACACAAAATGAACTCAGTGGTAATTTTGTAGACTTTTAAATCTCATATTGCTTTGTTGGGAATTTATTTATTTTTGTCTTACTGGTCTTTTGCTTGTATATTATGGTTTTTTTTGTTTTTTTTATGGGTTTTGTTTTGTGTGTGTTTCTTTTGCTTTCTCTTTGTTATTTTTTTAATTCTTGTTTGTTTGCCTGTTAGAGAGAGAGAGAGAGAGAGAGAGAGAGAGAGAGAGAGAGAGAGAGAGAGAGAGAGAGGAGGAGGGATTAGAAACCACGATCAGAATATATTAAAAAAATACTTTAAATAAAAAGAAAGAATCAAGGAGATTGGCATGTCAATTGTCAGCATGAGGTATAACCTTGGTGCCTCTGTAATACAACTTTTGTGTGCTGACTCTGACAAAACACTTCCCAGAAGATTTCATCTCAATGCTCTTCTTAATCACCGCTAATTTCTCAGCTCCAGCTAAGCAGCATCAATTTTCCCAGTACAGCAAAGGTTTCACTTCAGTGATGCTGGTCTCTTGTTAATCACAGCTGATTCTTCAGCCCCAGCTGACCAGAATCACAGATTTTTAACTTAAAATATCTAGTAGATTTTTTAAATGACTCTCAAACTGCCCCGTGGGACTTCACAAGCTGGGCCTCCATCATCTGCGTTTGTCTCAACACTCTTACCGTGTTGATCCCACAGAACAGCTCACCAAGCTCTGAACATTCGATGGCTTTTCTAGCCCAAAGTTCCATAGTCCTTCCCCAGTCCTCCTCAAAACTACATGGTCAGGTTGTCACAGCAATAACCCACAACCCTGGTAACAATTTCTGTGCTAGGCAGGATTACTATGCATGCCATAGTCAAAGCAGTGCTAGAAAAAATTGTTGAGAGTATTGTACACAGAGAGTCCTTATCCTCACTTCTTGCATAGACTCCAGGGAAAAGACAGGCCTACTGTGTAGGAGACGTAACTGCATGAAGCTGCTCAGCTTACTCGGGACAGAGAAGCGTGGTCAGAAGAGGACAGTCAAGTTGTTGCTCCTGAACTTTCCTCCTAAAAAGGACAACTAAGATTAGGGTTAACAGTCTGCTGAAGGGCTGAAAGGGAAGATATAAAATGGCATGAAGTGAATCACATATGAAGGACAATTTAACCAAGGGGCTGAATTGGAGGCATGGCAGAAACTCATGGAGCTGCCAGCGTTGGTATACATAAGGATGCAAGTCAGCAGAAAGACCATGCACAATATGCCCTGGGGTCATTGGCTCAGTGGACAGAAAGCCCCATGGTCTTAGCAACTGCAAATGGTAGTCCTGTCCACTATAGCATCTGAATCCTGTGATGGCAAAATAGTACTGACTGAGTAAATGGAGGTTGCTTGCCGGTGCTTCCTAAGACCCAGAGAGAAGCCAGAAGCCTCAGCACCTGAGCTAC
Organism: Peromyscus eremicus; assembly: GCF_949786415.1. Lineage (NCBI taxonomy): Eukaryota > Metazoa > Chordata > Mammalia > Rodentia > Cricetidae > Peromyscus > Peromyscus eremicus. Next base: position 13,372,077 of record NC_081436.1, on the reverse strand, counting down.
AATTCCACAAGGGCTAAACTTCTGACATGGATCAGGAGGACATGATTTTAGGGTAATGAGCAGAAGAGGGATTCTGCTTTCAACACTGTATTTCCTCCTGGTTGGTGGGCTAGGATACACAAGGATAACATCACCAACATGAAGGAGCTGCCATCAAATCATATTTCTCTGTGCATCTGAGCTGTAGCAGAATAAAAAGGTTCAGCTCTGCTCCTCATGTGATGTCTGCAGCACAGAGCAGGAACCTGAGTGAAGCTGTGGTGTGTAGCAGGAATCTTAAAAGTCCTTATTAATAAAATCAAACCTGAGGCCAGTTATTGGGGTGAGTGCTGGAAGATCAGAGAAGCAGAACAAGCCACAGCTACCTCACCTTGCCAGTTCGTTCCTCATGATCCTATTTCCTCAGACTGGAAGCTTCTGAGTCCTCATCCGAATGGGTCTCAGCTGAACTGCTGCTCAAAGGCCTAAAAGCTTAACCAGCATAGTTCCTGGTTTTCACGCCTTGTATACCTTTCTGCTTTCTGCCCTCACTTCCTGGGATTAAAGGCTCACTTCTTGGGATTGAAGGCATGAGTCACCATGCCTAGCTGTTTCTAGTGTGGCTTTAAACTCACAGAGATCCAGAGGGATTTCTGCCTCCAGAAGGCTAGGATTAAAGGTGTGAGTGCCACCATTTTCTAGCCTCCGTATCTAGTGGCTGTTCTGTTCTTTGACCCCAGATAAGTTTATTAGGGTGCACAATATTTTGGGGAACACAATACCACCACAGTGGTGCTCATGGCTAGAGAGTAAGAAGTGAAAAGACTTGACAGTAAATCCTTGTGATACCTATGTACAAAGTGGAATTGTGAAAAGAAAACGGAAGAGAGCCAGAGATGACAGGGACAGCTGAGCAGATCTGCCTTTTATTCGGGTGCTGTTTTCAGGAAAAAAAGGTGAAATTCCATAGGGACAGATGTTACGGAAGGAAAGACAAATGAACCAACCCAAAAATGTGGCCTTTGGTTTAGCAAATGGAAAGTCACAAGAAAAGGTAAGGATCCAAGATAGTACAAAGCACAATTTACACTCAGCCTGATAGCCAATAGGCAGTGAGAAAGACCCTTCCTAAAGAAGATCTGACAGAGAGGAAAAGGAAGATAGTGTGTTTGGAAAGAAAGACAAGAATAGCGGAGAAGGAAGATGTGCAACAGGCTTTCCAAGGCTCCAACAGAAGAGAAAAGGGCCTCAGTCAGAATTACTCTGGCCAAGTGCAGACACAGAGAACAGACACAGGAGCATATGCTGCATGGGCCATGATATAACATCAGACAGGAAAAGTCTGCATTACCCAAAAATCCAGAAAACGATCACCTACAACAGAGCGGGTTTCTGACAGGTTGGTAATTTATGCTTCTTAAATTCTATGCTGGTTGTATTAATGTTTGGGGGACAGAGGCAAAGGCACAGCCCCCCACTGTCACATGCAGGAACTTGAAGAGTTTTCCTAATGTTTTATGGATCTTGACTCAGGCCAAAACAGCTTTCATGGCTTTCAGACCTAGATAGTATAAACAAGAGCCAGGCTTCAATAAAGATGTTTCAATACAGATTTTAGTGGTTCTCTAATGCTGCGACCCTTTAATACGGCTCCTCATATTTTGGTGACCCCATCCATAAAATTATTTCATTGCTACTTCATAACTGTAATTTTGCTACTGCTATGAATCGTAATGCAAATATCTAATATGCAGGATATCTGATATGTGACCCCTTTGCAAAGGGGTCATGACTCACAACAAGAGGATTATGAAGAAGTTAACATGTGTGACCTTCTTAAGGAAGAATCTCTTTTCCTCATTTATATCGTTTTAGTGAGGTTGTTTGTTTGTTTTGAGACAGGGTTTCTCTGTGTATCCCTGGCTGTCCTGCAACTCGCTCTGTAGACCAGGCTGGGCTCTAACTCCGAGATCCACCTGCCTCTGCCTCCAGAGTGCTGGGATCAAAGGTGTGCGCCACCACCGGGCTGATTTCAGAGAGTTCCAAAAGTTGTTATCTTCGAAGTGTTGTTAAGGAATTTAAGTGGGATTGCTGCTGGGTGGTTCCTGTGGGTTGACGGACAAGACCGCAATTGATGCTGTGGAAGCATGACTTTCAGGGATGCAGGAGGGTAGGCTAGCTTTTCTATAAATGAAGTTAACAACAGTTCTGTTGGAGAGTCTCAGGGCCTGGTGAGTCTCTTAAAGTTCTAATTCTCTTTCCAGAATGACGTGAAAGACTCCGTGTAGACTATGGTGCCAGTCTGAGGCTCACCCAGCCTTTCTCTTTTCCTGTAGGTACAGGCTCATAGCATGTGGAAAAGGAAAGAACACATCTGGTATTTCAGCTTGCCACTTCTACCCAGGGGAGAAAGACCAAGCAAGCTCTATGCCTTTGCTTTCTCCATTTAGTAAGAATCCTCAGCCATTTTTCTTCTCTGGCCATTGAAACCCAAAGCAGGAACAAAACTAGACAAAATACCTACCTAAGAGACAGAGCAACCTTGCTCACTCTAAAGAACACAAACTTTGACAAATATCTCAGTAACTTCTGTCCCAGTTACTTCATGTAACAGAAGAATGGATTTACTCTCAAGTTCTCAAAACGCATGGCAGATGGCAAGTTGTGACCAGAACTAAGAGGTTCTTACATATAAAAGTCAGATTATTCCCCCATGATAGTTTGCATGTAACAGAAATAATCTATCATGTGAAGACATATGATAATGCAAGGGAACATTAATACATGAACTATTTAAACAACTCAGTTAAGAAATGTAAGGAAGGCCGGGCGGTGGTGGCGCACGCCTTTAATCCCAGCACTCAGGAGGCAGAGGCAGGCAGATCTCTGTGAGTTCAAGGCCAGCCTGGTCTCCAAAGCGAGTTCCAGGAAAGGCGCAAAGCTACACAGAGAAACCCTGTCTTGAAAAACCAAAAAAAAAAAAAAAAAAAAAAAAAAGAAATGTAAGGAAATATGTCATAAATCATTTGTCTTATGAAACTGTAAAAATCCTAATAAGCACACATAATAACCCTATCAATGAGAATTCCACTGTACCTTAGTTATAATTATCTAGATCAAAGCATTTTATCTTTAAAGGGTAATGATTGTTTTTAATATTAATGTGATTAATTTGAATTATATGTTCACACACATATATACTTTCATATGTGTGTAAGAGGTGAGTTCACAAACAAAAATTAGAAATTGTTTTCTGAACAATGATAATCACTACATTGAAGATCCCTTTAGTGTAAACATGAACATTTTGAAAGCAGTGAGACTCTGCTTGCTTGTAGCTCATGTAAATCTGGGTGTGAAGTATTTGCAGTGTAATGAAATTTCGTATTTGACTTACTTTTTGAGGATCCATTCTTGTAATTCAAATTAAGTATTACATTGTTCGCCATAGTTCAAATGTTTTTAAATTCTTCAATATTATTCCTCACTCATATGAGAGCCTGGTGAGTGCATCTCTGATCACATATACTTGCACAGATTCTCAACTATTGCTTGAGTAAATATAGCACTGGGAAATAATCTTTTCTCAAATCGTAACATTGGATAGTGTTAATATCTATTTTGATGTTAATCGTTAACAGCAGAGAAATACAATAACAAGTTTTTATTAAAGTCACATTTCACAGGTCTATTGTTTTTTTCAAAACAGATCTGGAAAACTTGAATCCTGAGATTTCAATGTACTTCATTAGAGAAAAGGCATCTAACATATTATCTTTGTAGTTTCACGGGAATTTTTACTATCGATGAAGGCATTATTACTGACGAGTGTGCAACGCAGGAACATTAATGGCTGTCGATCAAACTGTGGGAAGAAATGATGAAGAGATGAGCCTTTGTTATTCATGTCACACGTCGTCACCTCCAGTCATTCGTACTGTCAAAGCCAGTCACATAGAAATTCAAGTAGTCACAAGCCTAGAACTTTTCAATTATTTTTTCTTCCCACAAGTCTTCATTATCTTGTTACCTGAAAATGTGTGCCGAGCAGAGCTTTGTGATGGTGCATATTTAACACACGGCAGCAAAAAGAAATGAACTTCTTATTTTAAACTTCCTAATACTTTGGGGCTTTATGTAAAAGGGAAATCTAGAATTGTCTATCTAGACATATCCTAGTATGGAAAGGTCTCCCACAGTCCAGAAATTATTGACTTTCTCTCTAACTGAAAATAATTTGACATCTGAGAATTTCCAAACTAAATGTTAGGAACATTATTTTAAAATGACTTAACATTTGAACTGGAGTTTTTCCAAAGGAGGCACATTACTAACAGAATATTGTGGTGGTATTGTGTTCCCCAAAATATTGTGTATCCTAATAAACTTATCTGGGGTCAGAGAACAGAAAAGCCACAATATTAAACATAGAGGTTAGGCAGTGGTAGCACATGCCTTTAATTCTAGCATTCCAGAGACAGAAATCTCTCTGGATCTCTGTGAGTTCAAGGCCACATTGGAAATGCCAGGCATGGTGACACACACCTTTAATCCCAGAAAGCAAGCCTTTCATCCCAGGGAGTGGTGGTAGAAAGCAGAAAGATATATAAGGCGTGGAGACCAGAAACTAGAAGCATTTGGCTGGTTAAGCATTTGGCTGGTTAAGCGTTCAGGATTTGGAGCAGCAGTTCAGCTGAGAGCCATTGGGATGAGGATACAGAAGCTTCCAGTCTGAGGAAACAAGATCAGCTGAGAAGTTGGCCAGGTGAGGTTAGCTGTGGCTTATTCTGCCTCTCTGACCATTCAGCATTTCACCCCAATACTGGCCCCGGGTTTGATTTTATTAATAAGAAATTTTAAGATTCATGCTACAGAATATATAATGCTGCAACATCTTATTCATTAGGAAAGTTCAAATTTCATTCCTAGATACACTCAACCAGAAGAAATATCGAGATATCCACCTGGAACTGAACTAGGAAGCTTCCTCCTTGCCAAGTAACTTTTATAGTACTGTAAAGTGCAGTGCAGACTTCTGAGGGAGAACAGGCATCTTTGAGAACTGCCAACCTGCCAGGTAATAGTAACACAGATGTGGAGATAACCAATCTATCTCACAGGAAGAAATCCATACCTGGTACTATAAACCTATTTAAAAGTCCATGGTGGGCAGGAGTAATGGGCCCTGGGGTAGGTAGGTCAATTCTGCTTAGTTAAACTGACATAGACATGCTTCCTATGTGTGTGTGTTATTTCTACAGAAAATGGCCACTCTCAGCCTCAATCAGAGAAACATTTCTTTGAGCAAATAGTGATGAATACAGACTCACGGTTGTTGTCTTAGAGTTTCTACTGCTGCAATGAAACACCAGGACCAAAAGCAAATTGGAGAGGAAAGGATTTATTCAGCTTACGCTTCCACGTCAAAGTTTATCATCAAAGGAAGTAAGGAACACAGGCAGGGCAGGAATCGGGAAGCAGGTGCTGATGCAGAGGCCATGGAGGGGTGCTGTTTACTGGTTGGCTCCCCATGGTTTGCTCAGCCTGACTTCTTATAGAACCCAGAACCATCAACCCAGGGATGGCACCACCCACAATGGGCTGGGACCTCTGCCATCAATAACTAATTAAGGAAATGCCTTACAGCCTGCCTACAATCCGATCTTATGGAGGCATTTTCTTAATTGAGGTTCCCTCCTCCCAGATGACTTTAGTGTGTGTCAAATTGACATGAAACTATCCGGCACAGCTGTATAAGGTGTTGAGAGTAATTGTGGAAGCTGGAAAAGAAAGACTGTTCAGGCAGGAAGATAGAGAAAAGGGCCAAGAAATACACAGCCATTACAGTTTTGAACACTAAACAGCCTTGTATTACTGTATTAGGTCTGCATAAGAATGGACCTACCAACAGCCAGACAAGGATGGAGGAGGGGCTTGTGAGGCCTTACCCCTCCCTACTGAACTATTTCCTATGGATAGATTCAGGAAAATGGGAAATTATTCCTTCAGTGGTGTACTGGGACCTCGTAGAGATCTCACCACTTTCCAATAGTGCATGCCAGGGACCAAACATATAAAATAATCTAATGCATGAGCATTTGGGGGGATATTAAGAACCTCAACATCTCATGGTATTCAACTGCATGGAGATGATGACTTGGAAGCCTGGGAAGGTGTCCATTGAACCAAAGGAGGCAATAGCTTTGGCTCCTCCACTTGAATCCTCCTGATAATTATTTCCATAGGTTGATTCTTCCTGACAGAGTGAAAGGGAGGGCTGATAAGAAAAAGCATGACTAATGCTAGGTCCATAATTATATTTTGTGACTCCCAGAATCTGCTTCTCATGGAGATAGAGTATGGCCAGAGAACAATTGCCCTAAGGAGCATTCTTTCCTGTCGGAAGTTTTTAAGATAAATGAACAAGGTACTGAATTAATGGGCCTCCTCCTCTATTGTTTGTTTTCTGGTCTTTATCTCCTATTCTAATTCTTCTAATATTAGCTGTGGTGCTTCATTCCTTTTCATGCTGCTACTGTTGGCTGCCAGCTCCTCATATGGTTTGCCTATCTGCATTCTAGTCTGCAATGGTCTTCTTCAGTCTAGTTAAATGCAACAAATTTTATTACTATCTAAATTCAAAATTTAAGTAAATGGTCTTTTTTATATTTAGACGGTTTCCTTCACTTCTCATAAGCTTTCATTTCCCTTGTTTACATTGCCAGTCAGCCAACTTTCCTCCCATGTGTGGTGTTGGTAGGTAGTTCTAAGTATTCATTACTGTAGCCATCCAGCTACCTGAGTAGCAGGTGTTTAAAAGGACATTTTTCACTGTGGTGATTTGAAACGTTAGTTGTAGTAAAGACTCACTTTTCATATTCTGAAGCTGGAAGTTTTCCTGTGTCCCAGCTGGTCTGCAGCTGCTCAGACCCAAGTAAACACACAGAGGCTTATATTAATTAAAACTGCTTGGCCATTAGCTCAGGCTAACTACTGAATAGCCCTTACACTTAAACTCAGCCCATTTCTGTTAATCTATATGTTGCCACATGTTCCATGGCTTTACCTGTGTGTTGTTACATGCTGCTGCCTGGACGGCAGACTGGCATCTCCTGACTCAGCTTTCCTCTTCCCAGAATTCTCCTTGTCTGCTTATCCCACCTATACTTCCTGCCTGGGGCCAATCAGCGTTTTATTTATCAACCAATCAGAGCAACACATTCACAACATACAGAGCAATATCACCCATCAATATTCTAGACTCCAATTTTCCATGATGTCATGGATTGACATCAAACATTTTAATTTTAGAGATTACTCAATTTGTAATGTCTGCCTGAATAGATTGCCCTTGTTGGTTTTCAATTTTACTAGTTATTTATGCTTATTTTCTGTATGAAATTAGTCTACATTTATAAAGCTGGATTAAAGCTTATACTGATATTGTTGCATTTTTAAGGGCATAGATATGTATTGTTTTTTATTATTTATTTATTTATTTTTTTACTCTTGCCTCAAAAATAACCCCAGAGTGAAGAGACTAGGAAGCTGCTGCCTATTAGGGGCAGCAGCATAGAGATCCTGGTGGGGGATTTATTGACTGTGACCAAGGAAACACAAAATCTAACCTAGCAGAGTTGTTATATTTATTTTTTAGGAGGTATAATATTTACACGTTATCTTCTTATACTATTGGTTTGCTTTTTAGTTCTTCTAAATGTACTAGGTGGAAGGATAACACAGGACAGTTTCTGTGGGACATTCCAGTGTGTACAGATGTTATTACAGGAAATTGTTTTATATGTCAGAGGAAGTTTTATAATCGATGATGAAGTTTTATAAAAGTGCTTATTAGATCAAAGAGTTTTCTCGTAGACTCAGTGGAGTCTTTTAGGTCAAGAATCTTGTCATCTACAAATAGGGGGAGTTTGACTTCATCCCTTGCTGCTGCTGTACCTGTCATGTCTTTCTCTTGTCTCATTGTTATAGCTAAGGAGTCCAGTTCTATACTGAATAAGAAAGGAAGACTGGACATTCCTATATCACTCTCAGTTTGTCTCCATTTGATACAATGTTGGCTATAGGTTTCTTATACATAGCCTTAATTATTTTGAGATTTGTTCCCTCTATTTCTAAACTCTCAAGAACCAATTTTCCTTTTATTGAAGATAGATTTTTTTCACATAATATATTATGATTATGGTTTCCCCTCCTCTCACTCTCCCTAGCCCTTCCACCCCTCCCCTCCCATCCAGATCCACTCCTTTTCTGTCTCTCATTAAACAACAAACCTACTTTTGAGGGGTAATAATAATAATAAAATAAGATGAAACAAAAGCTAACATATTGGATGTGGATGAAAACAAACAGAAGGAAAAGAGACCAGGAGAAGGCACAAGAATCTGAGAGCCAATCATTCCCAGACTCAGGAATCCCATTAAAACACTAAACTAGAAGCTATAATATATATGCAAAGGACCTGGTGCAGACCCATGTAGTTCCTGTGCATACTTCAATACTCCTGGTTTTTATGACTATAGCTCTATAGTGCAAATTGAAATCAGGGAGCATGATACCTCAGGCCATTCTTTTATCATTCAAGATCGTTTGACTATCCTGGTTTCTTTGTGTTTCCATATGATTGCTTCGGTTCTTAAATATGTTATATGTGTTGATGCTCTGGCTCTCCTTTTCCTGTTGTCTATTGGATGAGCTTACTGTCTAGTAAGTGTCTTAACAAAAGCTTGTGTGTGTGCGTGTGTGTGTGTGTGTGTGTGTGTGTGTGTGTGTGTGTGTGTTGCAATATGGTGCATGAAGTGCTTGCCTCCAAGCTTGAGGACCTGAGTTTGATCCCTGGATCCTCCAGGAAGTCAATGTAACAGTGACAGATTTTGATACTTGCTACAACTGCATAATAATTATTTAGTGAACATTTATTTAATGAATAAGAAGGCACATGAGGAAATCAGAATGCCAGAGGGAGTGAATACTGCCTGGTGATTTAGTAATCACTTTTTCTCTTGATCTAAAAGGTCAGCTAGACTTCCTACTGGGACTTGGCCCAGGCTTCTAAAGTGTCTAGGGTTGACAGACAGCAGGAGAAAAAAAATAATCTCTTACAAAACTTAAAAAGCCTTTTTTTTTTCACTCACAAAATTGAAACAAATGACAAAAAATGTCAAAGGTTTTTCTATGTCTGTATCTCTGAAGTTAAATGGTAACTTGCTAACCAGTAAGAAAGGCAAAGTAATATATAAATAAACAAGCTTGCATTGCAGGTGCTCATCTAGTGGAACCTCACCCAACTAACCATTTAAATGAACAATGAATGAACAAGTCACACAATTTGGGGCTATTCTCCAGTCCGGTATTCCTTAGGGGAATAGTTGTCAAAGGCATAACTAAAACAATGAAGTTTCAAGGTTTTACTCTTCCATTTTCAAAATAAATGGTTCAATCTTCCACTCTGGTGTACGCAGAAAATATTTTTTAAAACTTAACTTTTTAATTTTGAAACATGTATTGTAGGGACCACACATGTATAAAATCTAGAGGATTATGAAGAACCAATCAAATATATTGTATATATCATAGTTATTCTTACTATTTTCCTAACATCCCACATATGCCATCTTACATAGATATGATGTTACTTTAATAAAATTACGTCATTAATATCACTATGAGTCTATCCAGAATGAATGCTCAGCAGTTTCTTGTAAGTTGTTGCAGAACCCATCCTGCCAACCTACATCATACTTCATGTTAGAAGAATGTCCAATGTGTAGGGAAATCACATGGTGTAACAGTGGCCACATCTCCAGATACAGATTGTATAAATAGTGGTGCTCTGTGCATTTCACCCCTTTATATATTTTTTATCTCTATATTTTTTAAAGGCAGAAATCTGAAAAGTACCAAACCATCCATAGCAAACCAAAACCTGATTGTTTGGTGTACTTTAATGTGAATGACAGTGCTCTTCTCTAAAACCCAGAGAACAGGTTTGAGTCTCCTTCTGTAGAGCCCATATACTACAGAGAATCTGCTGTCTAGAACATAATCAGAGTAATGTATGGCCATGCTCTTTTCCTCTGTGGTCTCAGTTAGTTGTCTTCGACTATGGTCTGAAGATATTCAACAGAAAATTAGAAAATGAAAAAAAATCCCTAATTTTAAGTTGAAAATTTTGTCTCACCACAAAAAACAAGACGCATACTCTTAGTCAAATGCGTATTGTCTATGGAGCCACGCAACAGACCTGGAAGTATTTTAGAGACCCTTGAGATGTAGTGAGTGCAGCCTATGAACATGGCTTTCCATGCAAGCTCCATGCTACAGTCGCCCGGCCTTACGTTAAATGCAGGCTTGCCAGACTTTTCCCTAAGTTCTTAGTTTGAACTTTAACAATCTGTAATAATTAGATCCTTGATTTTCAGAGTAACTGTTCTTCCCACCTGTTCTCATCCCCTTATGACCTACAGTCTTCTTGGGATGTATCCTGACTGAATAGGCACCTCTGTTGGAAGATTTGTTTTTGCTGGTCCTACACATGTGTGAGGGTCAGACACTTCTTGGCAGAAAAAAAAATAGTTGTGTTTTTTTCTTTTCTTTTTTTTTTTGTGTGTGTGCTGGACTGACTTTTCTGGAATACTGTGTATCAACTACAACCAGAAGGTAGAGGTCATATATCTTGCGTGAGAAGAAGCAGATTTGTTTCTTCATCCACTGAAATGATGGCTCACCATAGGACAGATACAAGGCAGGGTTGTTTATAGCCAATTATAGATTGTCCTGGTCTCCTGCACTTGTGACTCCACAGCTGTGAAATAAAGCTCAGGGTATTCTGCAGCTGCCTGGGCAGCCATAGCTGCATCACTCTGAAAGGATCTTAAAGCAAGGGAACAAGGAAAGCATGAGGCTCAAGCTGCCTGCTGTCCTGAGGAAAAAAAAAACAAAAAAACAACAACAACAACAACAAAAAACAAACCCTTTCTCCCTGACCAGCATAGTCTGTTTTCTCCCAGCTCCGGTGAAACATGAGCAACCTAAGGAGTCAGTTTGTGCATAAGATGAAAGTAAATCACAGCACCTTGGACGTATTTGACACTATGCTGCTCTGTATTCCCAATACAAACCATCTCTACTTCACGGAGTGTAGTCCATGTGGAATTAGAACCAATATTCCTCAAGAAATTTGTTACTTGGCTGAGACCTGCTCTTGAGACAGTTCTTTACTCTGGTCCATTCAGTTACCTGCCTTCAACCTTTCCACTGTCAACTACAATCATCTTAATCATTTCTTCCTGCTGATTAGCAGCTTAAATTAAAATGACATAATATCAGGTAGATCTTCTCCCAACATGCCTAATAAAACAGTGTGGTTTGTGCAGGGATGTCCTCAGGCATATGTGAAATCTTTACCAAAATTCTAATTCTGTGCTGGCCTCTGGCCCCCACATGCATTCAAGTGCACGTGCACACACACAAACACACACCCCTGCACACATACTTTAAGAATGCTGTGGAAGAGATTTTTCAAAATTATCTATTGAAGCCCATCACATCACATAAAAGACCACTGATAAAATATTTTAGGCAATGAAGGGCAACAGGGTTTGTGTATTTCCAGATGCCAGAATGACAGGTTCCTAGTCTCTGTCAGCAGGGTAGATAAGGTCACTGCTAATTATACTCTCTATTCATGGCTCAGTTTTATTGGGCCTCATAAGCATATCAGCTAACTATTATGCCCCCATCAGGCATCCTTCTCCCTCTCTCTCTCTCTTTTTACTCTTCCTGGAGTTATTGTATCTGTCACAAATATTAATTTGCCTAAAGTATAACTGAGAATAAGTGCCATGTTACATTTGATGTTTGAGTAATAAGGAAATGTCACTTCCATTACAGCGCAGCATGGCATTTAATGGAGCTTGCAGAGTTATTTGCATTCTCTGCCACTGGAATGATGTTGCTTGCAGCCACGGCTGACAAAAATATCACAGAATGTTAATTCAGATGAACTTTAAAAGCAACCGCTAGGGAAATGACCTAAAATGAAAACTTCTGGTCTTAGCCTTGAAAAAAGACTGCCCTTCAAGTTTGTCCTAACCCCCTTGACTACAAAGTTGGAAGGGTGAGTAAGGGAAGGAGACAGAGAAAGAGTGTGGAGCATATGCAAACCCAAGCCTCAGAAGTCATTGCTTTGCTTTAAATTGGCAAAATGATCATGACCTTATTACTCAATGATGAGATATTTATTAGACTAGTGTATAAGATGTATTCACAATGCCTAGGCTTTGCTTCCAAACTATTTCATTTTTCAAATGAAAGCTTTTAAAAAAAAAGTCTTAAGCACCTGTGCCATCAGACACCCTGACAAGGCTGAGGGGTGCTGGCAGCAAGACAGCACAGTGGGATGTGCTAGCATTTGTTTCAACATAAAAACAATCACAATTCATCAGTAACGAATGAGTAAAAATAGCTGTGGCACAGGTCAGTCCAGTTAAGAACTTAAAAGTATTTTGACATGGTGGTGTATGCCTTTAATCTCAGTACTTGGGAGGTAGAATCTCCATGAGTTCAAGTCTAGCATGGTCTACAGAGCAAGTTCCAGGTCATTCAGGGCTCCACAGAGAGAACTTGTCTTAAAAAACCAAAACAACAAAAGAACTTAGAGCGTCCAAGTATAGCAAAACATAATACCTGAGCACTAAGGAATGAGGAGCACTTTTTTTTTTGCCTGTGTTTTCTCATGTCCAAGCCCAGTAGTGCCCTATGCTAAGACAAAATCCTTGGCTATACGTTGAAAGGGAAAAAAAAATCTATCAAAGAAATTAATCAGCTCTCTTACCTTGATTTCACACCACTCATTTTTAGGGCAATCAGCATGGTTGAGATGTCTGGGCTTAGAAACTATATGAACCACACAGGAAGTTCAAGAATGATCCTAATAACTTGGTCTGCAGAGAGTTCAGTAGTCTAGAATCAAAATACATGCTCTGTCTGCAGCTTGGGCTAGACCACCATTTCCTCCCCACCCCATCGCTCAGTGAGCACATGTATGCCTAAGTCTTGGATCTATGAATGCTTCATGCACATCGGTGTTTCTGATCCCACCTATGAAGCTCTTCCACATGTACCTATGACTCAAAAACTAGAAAACATAGCAGTGCCTCAGATTTTGGAGTCAACACTTCAGTAGTCATGCCCACATTGAAAGAGCAGACTTGTAGTCGGCCATGCAAGTTTGTAGTTCAAAGATCAGCTCTGTGACCACTTAATTATTGGCTACATCTCACATACTACCATAACACGCATGTCGGTGATCAACCACCAATACCATTGTCCCAGAGTAAACATCCTGAACACAGGAGTCATGGCTGCCTTGTGTGTCTCTGTGCCCCAGTTCCTAGCTCCATGTAGATACCAGTGCCTGTGCTGTAGGAGGACCATCCATAATTTAGGCCTCAACCAATAGTCTCTGTGTGTAAACCCATAATCCCTATCCTGATCTTCATCTGCTCCCTATGTATGCATACATGATGGATACCTCTGTCACCACAAATGCACAGTGGGCTGGGTCCACTTCCAAGCAAATTTCTTTTAGCAACGAGATCTCTCACAGGGAGAAAAGAACTGTTTGAATCCAAAAGTCTTTACTATCAAAGATCTTTCCAGCCCTTTACCACTACCACAGGCAACTGTAGTCTTAGCCACAAATGGTCGCCATGGGTTTCCGAAATGCTGATTTCAGCCCTCAGTGCTTTATAAAAACTAAAACATATCTCCCTTTCTCAAGAAATAATTATGGCCTCCCACTCAGCTGATACGAGATTATTTCTTTGTCATAATGAGTTATTAAAGGTTAGCAGAAGTGGGTGTTTTCACATGTGTTTAGACAAGCTACAAAAAACAAGAAAATCAGAAGATCAGAATGCCTCTAGAAGAATAAAATAGTTTCTAATAACCGAGTTACCAAACCCAAATAAATAAAGAGCTACACATTGCCTGACAAAGAATTCAAGATAAACACATTAAAGAAGCATGGTAAGCTAGAAGAGAAAACAACTGGACAACTAATAGTCAGAAGATCAAAATAGGAACAAAAGCAGTTTCTCAGAAAAGAGTAGAACATAAAAAAATTACAAAAATTTTTTATAGTAGAGGCATATAGAGTAGACAGAAAACTTAAAGAGTTTTAACATAAGACCCAATTAAACAGAATCAAAAAGTTAAAAACAGGGCATTAAAAAGTATTCAGTTATTAAAAGAAGAAGAATGAAGAATCCCACATGCCTTATCAGAGCATTAAGTAACACAGTATATGATACTACCAGAAATGACTGACAAATAGAAAAATTAAAAAAAAAACATTAAAAAATAGCTATAAACTATTGCTGAATCCAGAGAAGGAAATGAATGCTGAGGTTCATGATACCCAGAAAAGCTCAAATAAACAGAATACCAAGAATATCACCAGACCTTCACCCATCAATACGTGTCACTATTAAATGATCTCAAGCCAGGTATAAAGAGAATTTCAAAAGTAATAGGAAAAAAAGCAAGTGGTTAGATATAAGCAAATTCTGAATGACCATCTGTTAAATGTATGGCTGGGAAGATTCTCTCCTATTTTGTGAGCTATTTATTCAATTGATTATTTCTTTAGCTGTACAAGAGATTTTTAGTTTTATGAGGTTCCACTTGTAGATTGTTGACCTTAATTTTGGGGCAAATGGGGTTATCTTGAGAAAGCCCTTTCCTACACCAATACCATGTAGGGTACTGCTTGTATTTTCTTCTAGCAGTTTCATTGTTTCTAATTTTTCATTCAAGTCTTTGATCCATTTGTGTTATTTTTTGAGCATAGTGAGAGACACATGTCTAATTTCTTTCTTCTACATGTGAACATCCAGTTTTCCCAACACCATCTCATGAAGACTCAGTCTTTTATCTAGGATATGCTTTTGGTATCCTTTTCAAATATGATATGGCTGTGTTTATAGGGACTCATGTTTGGACCAATTTTGTTCTGTGGGTCTACATGTTGGTTTTTGTACTAGCACCCTATTATTTTTATTGGTACATCCCTATAATATATCTCAAAATCTTGAATGGTAATACCTCCAGCATTTTTTTTTTTCTTAACCTGGGATTGTTTTGGTTACCCAAGTCCTTTTGTGGTTCCATGTAAATTTTAGAATATTATTTTTCTGTTTCTATGAAAAGTGAGATGATGACTTTAATACAGATTGCATTGAATCAGTAAATGGTTTTTGGTATAATGGTGATTTTTACAACTTTAATTCTACCAATCCTTGAGCCTGATATGTATTTCTGTTTTCTAATATCCTTTTCTAACTCTTTATTCAGAAATTTAAAGTTCTCACTGTAGAGGTATTTGACCTCCCTGGTTAGGTTTATTCCTAGATATTTTATTTTCTTTGAGGCTATTGTAAATACAGGTGTGTCTATGATCTCATTCTCTGCATGTTTTTGTTAATATATTGAAAAGCTATTGATTTGTACAATTTGGTTCTGTACACTGCCACACTGCTGACTTAGTTTGCCTTTCCTACAAGATTTCTGGTAGAATTTTTAGGAACTCTTAAGTAATCAGCAATCTTAGGTAATTAGCAAACTTGGGGGATGGGAAAACATGATCAAAATATACTTAATTTAAAAAACTGTTTTAATAGTAATAATAATAGTAATAATAATGGTAGTAGTAGTAGTAATTAAACAGTAACTGGGATTACTAGCTGTCAGTTTCCATCTACTGCCCTCCAGTCTCCAGCAAGCACTACTCTATTCTCTGTCTCTGTAGATTTGCATTTTATATAAAACTTCTAATAAATAGAACATAAGGTATATGATACTTTGTGGCTGCCTTCTGGTGCTTGACACAGTGTTTTCAAAGTTCATATTTGTTGTCGCATGACTCAATATGGTGCTTATGTTATTTATGAGTAAACTTCCATGGTGTGGAAAAAGAATGTTTCATTTCTTCAGTGAGACTCCCTAGGAGGAGAGTAGATGTTCATTTGCAAGTAGTTAGCAACTGGATAAAGCTTCTGAGGTAGGGATGGAGGCCTGTGTCCTCTTCTTTCAGCTCTAGGACCCCATCATGCACAGACCCCTGTAGGCTCTGTGCATACTGCATCAGTCTATGAGTTCATATGAGCTTTTATCCTATCGATTGACACAGTCTTGTTTCCTCCACCCCTCTGGCTCTTAGTCTCTTTTTACCACTTCTTCCCCAAGAGTCCCTGAGCCCTGAGGTGAGGAATTTAATGAAGACTTCCCATTTAGGGCTGAGTGTTCCAAGGTCTCTAATTCTCTGCATAATAGCCATCTGTGAGTCTTTGCATTTCTTCCCTCCTGCTACAAGAGGAAACTTCTAACGATGGCTGGGAAAAGCACTGATCTATAAGTATAGTAGAATGTCATTAGGAGTCATTTTATTGCTATTAAAAAAAACAGTAATGTTTGGTTTTACTCCAGGTCCCTTAGTGTCAGATCCTCGGTCACCCAAGCAATGTTGGGTATGGGTCTCATCTCATGGAGTAGGCTTAAGTCAGATCAGATATTGGTTGTTTAATTCCACAAACTTTATGCAAGTATTGCACTAGTGTCTCTTGCAGGCAGGACACCATTGTAGATTGAAATAATGCTTCCTGTATTTTCTTTATGTTTGGATTGTCGGATTTTTACGCTATTTATACCATAGAAAGTCTCTATTTCCCCTTTAATTGTAGCAGATGGTTTTGCTATATTTATTGATCTAAGTTGTCTGTCATAGTCTTTCAGGACTTGAAATACAGTGCTTTAGGCTCTTCTAGCTTTTAGATTTTTCCATTGAATCATCAGCTGTTTTTCTAGTGGGTTTTCCTTTATATCAACTTGTGCTTTTTCTCTTGCAGCATTTAGTGTTGTAGAATATTATTTTAAAGTTTGTTGCTTTTGTTTATGTTACATTTGTTTAACTCTGTGAAGCTGTGTTACTGAGCCTGTCTAAAACACCCTGAGGTCTAATAAAGAACTGAACGGCCAGTAGCAAGGCAGGAGAAAGGCTAGGCAGGGCTGGCAGGCAGAGAGAATAAGTAGGAGGAGAAAGAAGTAGCCAGAGGAGGAGGAGGACTCCATGGACCAGCCACTCAGCTACACAGCAAGCCACAGTGTAAGAGTTAGATTTATAGAAGTAAGAGAATTGCAAAAACCCAGAGGCAAAAGATAAACAGGATAATTTAAGTTAAGAAAAGCTGGCAAGAAACAAGCCAAATTAAGGACAGGCACTTATAATTATGAATAAGCCTCTGAGTGTGATTTATTTGGGAGCTGGGTAGCAGGCCCCAAAAAGAGCAAAAAGTGTATATTTCAGTACATTTTCTTTGTTTTGAATACATAGTATTTTAACTGTGCTATGCTGTTGTGGGCCATAGAAATATGAAGCAGGAATTTATCTGACTATAGCAAAGGCTAATATCTGGAAGAAGCAGGGCTCTTCCAGAGGAAAAAGCCAAGCCTCAAGGAGTCTTGGTGATACTAGCTTATGTATATGTAAATATGTGTATATATACACACACATATATATGCCAGTTCCTGCAATGATTTTCTTGGGCACTATGGGAGCTTTCCCAATTGATTCTTTTTCTAAGAACTTCTAAACAGTGTGGACTGATCATTCCTTGGGCATATACAACTAAGGTGTTTAGATACAGTCACACAGGCAAGGCTTCCTGCTTCCAGGCTTTCTGCTTCTCATTAGCATTAGAATTCAGATGTCTGCCTTCTGCAATTATCTCCTTTAGCAAGCACACAAAGCCAGGGCCAGCTCTGGACAAAAGCATCCAAGGACAAACAGCAGACAGAATAAGCTCTCCAGACCACCCGATAGGTAAATATCCATATGGAGACACCGCCCAGGCCAGGTGGACATTAGGTACATAGCTTTGCTTCTTGTACAAATTAAGCTCAGACCCCCACCCCCACCCCTTTCTCTCACAGCCCAACTGGCACCCTGGAGCAACTTATTAGAACCAAAGGACTTTTCATACCAGGTACAGTCAAGCTATGAGGCAGGTTACCCCACCCAACCAGAAGGGAGCAGGGCCAGAGTATTGCTGATGGTAGGTGTATGGACACGGGTCACAGGGAGAGGAGAGGAAGGAATGAGGGTAGAAATAGGAGTGAAGACAAAGATGAGAAGGAGATGGAAAGCACTTAGATAGAACTATGAGAGGACAGAAGGAGAAGGGACAGAGAGGAGCTAAATATGAGAACAGAATGGAAGCTATGTAGATAGGATTTTGTCTCAGAAGAATAAAGTGAATGGACCTAAGAGTTTCATGTAAGTAGATTCATTTGATATCCCTCAGATTAGTAACCCACACAGCTTGTAGCATCCTCCCTAGGACTCTGGGAGAAATTTCCTCAGGGTAGGCACCTGAGGGGATTTCGATAATATGCTTTGGAGATTTTCTTTTCTGGCTTATTTTTCTATTTGTCATTTTTTATGTTTCTTACATCCATGTGGGCATTTCTTTCCTTAGTTTGGGGAAGTTTCCTTCCATGATCTTGTTGAAGATCTAGTCTATGACATTGACTTAGAGTTTTTCTTCTTCATCTAACCCTTTAATGAGGTTTGGTTTTTCTCATGGTGTCCCATATTTCCTCTCTGTTACTTTCCTGTGTGACTTTAACCATCACCTCCATATTCCTTGCTTATTGGTTTAGATCCTCTACATTATCTTATAATCTTAATATTCTATCTTCTGCTCAATTTTCTACTTGATTTCTTTTGAGTTTTCAAATTGAGTTATTGGGTTTTTCAATTCTGTATTCATTTCAGCTTGAGTCTTCTGTAGTAGTTCTATCTCCTTATTGAATTCCATTCTCAAGTTCTGAATTGTCTTAATCATTTCCATCACCCTTATGTTTGTGTTTTCTTGGACATCACTCAGTGGTTTATTCTCTCTAAGCTCTTTCTACTTGATTTCATTAAGTTATATTTGTGTCTTCTTTAAGTTCTTTGGGTTTTTTTAAATGAAGTTTATGATTGCTCTTAAATTATGTAATTTGGTGTTTATCTAAGCAATTTTCATCTGGAAAGCAACCTCTATATCTAAGGCTTAGGGACTATCATAGACATGTGGGTAGAAAGACTTTAAGAGTCAGAGGACCAGGGTGCCATTGGTGAAATAGTGTCTTATGTATAACGGGGATGCTGTATTCATGAAATCTCAACAATGTGGTTGCCTAAACAAGACTTGCTTAATTATTGTACCAGTCAACATGCTAACATGGGTAGGGTGATAAAGAGCTACAAACAAGCAATGATTGCTGAGAGCCAGAGAAGCAGTTTTGTCCTAGGATGAGTCCCCTGATAGATAAACTACAGTCCCAGAGGTCACCACTAAACACATGTACACATGAGCAACACTAAAGGGGCTCAGTAGATCACACACACACACACACACACACACACACACACACACACACACCACAATAGTAGTTATAGAAGAAATAGTAATGAATTAGAAAGGGTGTCAGTGATAGGAGACATTGGAAGAGTTGTGTGGGGCGAGAGAGGTGTAGAAGTGATGTATATATAGTACTTATGTATGAAATTCTTAAAAATTAAAATTTTAATTTAAAAAATATTATAACAGCAAAAAAGTGCTCATCTGCCTTAGCTGTCATAGAAATTCAGATTAAAAATGTGTTAGCCTTCCATCCCACCGCAGTCAGAATGGCCATTATTGGGAATACAACTTACAGAACTGGCCTGGATGTAAAAACAGGAATTCTTATGCATTGTTGGTGGGAATGTAAACTAGTGCAGCCAGTCCAGAAAGAAAGAAATCTGGTTGTTTCTCACAATACTAAAAATAGATCTGCCATATGTCACAGCTATACAGCTACACTCTGGTTATATACCTAAAGGGATTTATCTCACTACAGAAATACTTGCATGTTCATGCTCATTTCTACTCTTTTCATAACAGCTAGAAGATGGAACCAACTTGGATATTCATCAGATGACAAATGGGTAATGAAAATGAAAATGAAAATGTAGTACATAACAGAATGTTATTCAGCTATAAAGAAAACAAAATCATGAAATTTGTAGGTAAATGGATGGAGCTGGAAGAATTATGCTCATATGCTCACCCAAGCCCCGAAAGACAAACACTGTAATATTTTCTCTCGTATTAGGGTCCTAGCTTCAATCTTTTTTGTTTTGTGTGTTTAACATGAAGCTAGATGAGCAATCTAGAAAACTAGATACAAACCATTAGCAGAGAGGATGCATTTGTAGAGGGAAAGTAATAGAATATAGGTGAAAGGAAGTCAGAGGTGGGATAATGGATGCACAGGGATTCAACCAAGTAGTGGAATGATGAGGATGGGAAACTAGGAGACTAGGGAAGACTTAACCAAAATGAAGTGTGTGTGTGTGTGTGTGTGTGTGTGTGTGTGTGTGTGTGTGAATAAGCTACTTGGTAACCCATAATGCAATTCACAGTAAAAGTATAGTTTGAGAGGATATACAACAAAAATGACATGAAGGACCGGGGGAGACTACTTGGGTCTACAAATTTAATCAGGGATGGACATAGACAGTCAGAAAAAGAGGGTAAAGGGTTGTGTTCATCAAAACAAGGGTGTGTGAAGCTGCCTTATAAAGTCAACTGATTTTAAAGCTAATCAAAAAATAAAAATAGAAATATAAAGGAGTTCAAATGAAAATATCCCACATTATGGAACAATACTGCTCTCAGAAGACCTGGGTTGTTAAATGAAAATTTCAGTGCCCGGCATGTATTAACTTCCTTCCATGTATGAGTGAGACAGGTTCAAGAGCATTTGAAATAATACAGAATACTGTCATTGCTCTTGGTGGTTCACCATAACTAGACAGCAAGACTCTGCTGCTAAAGATACCAGACTCTGTCGTCACATGACAAAGAGAAATCAGTGTTGTACAGGAAACTCTTTCCCCGCTGGAGAGCTCCCATAGTGCTTGCAAGGATATGTAGGCTGTTGCAGGAGAAAAGACATCAATGATCTTACCCAATATGCTGTAATACTGACTTGCCTGGCAAGGTATGCTCACTGGAGCAATAATGGCAAGGCAATTTATGGGAATAGCCAATTGCTTTCTTGATTAAATTTGAGGTCTGCTACACAAGAGGGAATTCCTGTCTGGTACTGTAATTTCAATCAAAACCTACAGCTAGGAAAATCATAGGCCACAGTTGACAATTTATTTGCTATTATTTTTCTAAGTGTTCATACTGTCAAACTACCTACTAAATGTTTATATCCATATATTCATGCTTCTCCCAGTCTTGGTAAGAGTAGCTTTTCATTGCACTGAGTTAAATGAAGAGACACATTATTGTTCAAAGTACTGGAAATGGGTGGCTATGAGTGCTCAGGCATAGATGGGACCTCTACATCAACCCTTCCCCACCTCACAGCTCAGGGGAAAGAATCATGGAAGACTGTGGGGAGTGGAGGAAGCCCTGAATGAATGAAATCCTAAGTGAGTATGTGATATTGACATGGTCACAGCTATGTCAAGGACCAGAGCCTCAGACACATGGGAAAATGACACAATCTTGGCCCTTCTTTCCCTCCCTGTGAGGGATGAAGCTTTTCTTTGGTTTGTGTGTGAATATAGAAAAATGTCCACCATAGTTTCTCCCTATATGCCTTATCTGTATCCCAATGACTACTCCCCTACAGAGACATTCCCTACTGAGATTAGCTAGACATCAGGTGGTTGTCCAGTGGGAAGGGGCAGCCACTCAGCAAGATGGTGGGATATGTGCCGGCACTAGTCTAGGGCTCCAAGCCAGGATTTCAGGCGGGCCAGCTGGAGGTGGGCTATACCATTAGGCTGGTTTACTGTTTTTCTTCGGACATTTTCTCTTGAGGATCTGTCCTTTATCTTCAGATGTTTCACTTGTCCAGTGGTCTCCAGATTCCTTAGCTCGATGCTTTTATTCTCCTGGAAAGACAAAAATAAAACCCTGACCTAATCCTAACTCTGGGGAGCAGTTCCTTTTTAGGCAGGTTATATCTTTCTTAGGGCAAAATATTTTCTGGCGAAAGAAAAAGTATTATCTTTCAATTAAAAAATTCTTTTGAAATTTTGAAACTAAATATACCGTAGTATGTTTGAATAAAAATACCCTTATTCCCCCTTTCTCTTTATATATAAATTCAAGGTTTAAGTGTTTTAATTTTTAGATCACTAAGGACATTCTCTTTGAATTTCAGCCTGCCTTTTGCAAGTGGCTTTTGAACTTATGTCACTGTAATTTTTATGTGCCTGCCTCTGCCTCCAAGTGCTGGGATTAAAGGTGTGAACCACCATCTGGCTATGGTGGATGCATACCATATGAAACGACCACTTCCTTAAATCTCCTCAAATATAACATTTCTATAGGAAAAAGTTATATTCCATTTAACTTCTTGATAATCATGGGGGTGCCTGTCATCTCCTGGTAGTTCTTGTATAACAACTGGATAAACTAAGGTTGGTTATCTAACAACCTTCAGCAACCCCTCTTCAGTTCCATCATGCAGTGATGCTGTAGGTTCTTGTCCAAATACCTCTGTCTGTGTCTTGGTATTTTTCTTGTTTTTATTTATGTCTTTCTAAGGCTTGTATTGTATCAATTCACTTTTCATATTTGACACAATTATCAAACCACTTTTCATATTTGGTACAAAAAAACCCACTTCTGGTTATTAAAGATAAAATATGAATTACCAGATTAATAGTAATTATAATTGGTATTCTGTCAATCTCAGTTAAGTCTTTTATCTTTTCATTTCCTGCTTCTATTTTCAAGCCATCTAAAGTAGCACTATCCAGGGTCCTAATGCCCTGTATTATGATATTTCCCATCCTTAGCATGGAAAAGATTTTTCCTCCTAATATTACTTAGCTCTCTGCTTGAGGACTTCCCAAGTGTCTTTACCAAATCTGAGGGCTTCTCAGTTTGTCTGCTACTGGCATGAGTTTTCTAGCCATGTGATCGTGCCATGTGTTGGAGTACCAAATGTTGTTTTAAACAAAATCTCTATAGTTTCATTTTACCAATAAAGGCTAGGGATCCAGATGCTGGAGTGAAAGCCTGCTAGTTCATAGAAGCAGAGAAAGTACACAGCTGACGTTCTTCCTCAGTGGACATCCCAGAAGCCTCCTGCCTTCCCTATGCCATCTGAAAACAGCACTCTCCAAACTCTATGTCCCTCCCTTCTACTTCATGTGCTCTCTCTTCATTCTCCTGACTCTTCCTTACTCTCTGTTTTTTTCTTAATAATCCTGTGTTCACTTCCTGTCGCCTAGTGTCTTGCTCCACCTCTTGACCTATGGTTGAGGAGCTATTAGCAGTAGATGGCTTATGACAGATGGACGGTCACTTTTCTTGAAAAGTGTGGCTATTAGGAGGTTTTCGATGCCAGGGAATGATCTGACAGCCATGTGCATATGCACAACTCTAAATGGACTCAGTAGGTCAAAAAATAAGTAAGGAAACAAAAACAAACAAACAAACAAACAGGATGAGCTGAATCTGAGAGGAGATGTGATGGGGAATTGAGTAGTTGCAGCAGTGAATAAGAGGGTTAGATATGACATTGCATGCATGCACAAAAATTTCAACAAATACATTAAAGTTATTACATGCATTCAGTCCTGCCTTATCAGCTAATATTTATTTACCCTTTCTCGTTCTACTTTCTACATGTTATATAGCCACATTTGTTTATATAGACATACATATATATATCTATATGGGGCAATGTTTGTTTTTGTCTGAGATTGTGTGACCTTGTTCAATATGAAGTCTATTTTCCTAAAAAATTGTGATTTAATTTTTATTTATATCTGAATAATATTTCATGTTAAATATGTACCAAATGTCCATTACTCATTCATCTGTTGATAGATAACTAAGTTGATTTCAGTGCTTTCCTATAGTGAATAAAGTAGCAATAAACATAGGGGTGTGGAGATCTCTGGGTGTATGCCCAGGAGCAGAACAGCTGTGTGACATCATAGCTCTGTTTTTAAATGTTTGAGAAATTTCCATAATGGCCATATTAATTTGCACCTCCACCAATGATGCATAAGGGCTCTTCTCTCCCACATTTATTATCAAATTTCTTGATAACCATTATGATTAGGGTTAGGTGGTTTCTCAAATAATTTTAATTACATTTCTCTGTTGGGTGGCTAGCAATAATGAACACTTTAAAAAACAGTTATAGGCCATTTGCATTTATTTTTTAAAAATTGTCCATTCAATTCATTTTTCCATTTGTTTATTGACAGTTTTATTTCCTTGGTATTTAACTTCTTTAGTTTTTCATAAATTCTGGATGTTAGCCTCCTGTCTGAGGTATAGCTGGTAAAGGTGTTCTCCCATTCTATGAGCTGTCTGTTTGCTCAGCTGACAGTTTCCTTTACTGTCCAGAAACTTTTTATTTTCTTACAGCCTTGTCTGTTGATACTTGAGGTGAGTCCCTGTGCTATTGGTGTTCTTGTAAGAAAGTTCTTGCCTATTCCAGTGTCTTGAAGGGTGTTGCCTATGTTTTCTTGCTGTGGGATGGTCTGTATGTCAAGTGTGTTGCTGATTGGTCAGTAAATAAATCACTGATTGGCCATTGGCTAGGCAGGAAGTATAGGCGGGACAAGGAAAAGAATTCTGGGAAGTGGAAGGCTGAGAGGGAGACACTGCCCCTGCCATCAGGACAAGGAAGATGTAAAGTACCGGTAAGCCACAAGCCATGTGGCAAGGTGTAGATTAATGGAAATGGATTAATTTAAGATATAAGAACAGTTAGCAAGAAGCCTGCCACGGCCATACAGTTTGTAACCAATATAAGTCTCTGTGTTTACTTGTTTGGGTCTGAGAAGCTGTGGGACTGGCAGGTGAAAGAGATTTGCCCTGACCGTGGGCCAGGCAGGAAAACTCTAGCTACATTTTCTTTTGGAAATTTTCGTGTTTCAGGTTTTAAATGAATGCCTTTGATCCAGTTTGAATTTGTTTTTGTAGAAGGAGAGAGGCATGGGGGTAATTTCACTCTTCTGCATGTGGATACACAGTTTTGCCAGCACTGCTTGTTGATCAGGCCACCTTTTTTCCCCATTTATATTCTTTCCTCCTTTATAAAATATTAAGTGGGCATAGATTTATCATTTTATTTCTGAGTCCTCTAGTCTCTTCTGTTGATCTAGTTGACTATTTTCATGGAAGTATCAGGCTGCTTTTATCACCATTTCTCTATAGTATAATTTGAGGTAGAATGTTATAAGACCCCCAGATGCGTTCTTACTCCTCAGGATAGCTTAGGTGATTCATGGTCTTTGTTTGGTTCCATATGAATTCTTGCATTGTTTTTATAAACAAGGGAAATATGACATAGGAATTTTTATTAATCTGTGAATTAATTTTGATAGTATAATCAATTTTACAATATTAATTCTGCCAAACCAGGAGTATGTACTGTCTTTCCATAATGTAGTCTCTTCTGTGATTTCATTTTTCAGTGTCTTGAAGGTCTCCATGTAGATGTCTTTCTCTTCTTTATTAGATATTCCTGAATAATTAATTTTTGGAGTTATTTTGAATATGAAAATTTTTCTAATGTCTTTCTCAAAAAGTATATTGTTGGTCTATATAAAGGCTAATGTTTTTTATATTGATTATGTATACTGCAGTGTTACTGGGCTTACTAGGTCCAAGAATTTTCTAGTAGATGATATTGGGTTCTTTAAGTAAAGTACCGTGTCATATGCACATAAGGTCAGCTTGACTTGCACCTTTTCCCCCATTTGTGTCTTTCTCTTATAATTGCTATACCTAAGACTTTGAGCACTATGTCAAAGGGGGAAGAGAATAGGAATCTTTGTCTCATGTTAATTTAGAGAAAATGCAGTCAATTTGTCTTCATATAATATAATACCAGATTTGTGGTATGTTTTATCTATTAGTAAAGTCTTTGGAATTTTTATTGTGAAGCCATGTTGAGTTTTGTCAAATGCTCTTTCAGCATTAATTAAAAGGGTTATGTGCTATCCATAGATTTAATTATATGGTTATTGATTTTCATAAGTTGAACCAACCTTATCTTTCTGGGAGAAATCTCACTTGGTCATTAATATATAATCATATTAGTATGCTCTTAAATTCAGTTTGCAAGTATTTTGTTGGGAATTTTTGCATTTATATTCATCAAAGAAATCTCGTCTGTAGATTTTATTAACTGATGTGTCTTTAACTGGCTTTTGTATCAGAATAATATTGACTTCACAGAGTGAAATTGGTAGTTTCTTCACTTCTTAAATTTCATGCAACTAGTTAAGAAGAATCAATGTAAGATCTTTATTATGAAAGTCTGACAGAATTCAGCAGTGAATTCATCTGGTCCTGGAATTTGCTGAGATAGGAGACTCTTTATTACAGCACCTGTTTCATTGCTTGTAATGGTTTCTTTAAGTTATTTATATCTTCTGGCTTTAATTTCAGTGGATGATATGCATTTGGAAAAATTTCTATTTCTTCTGGGTTATCTAGCTGCTCAGCATATAAGTTGTTATTGTAAGTTCTAATGAGTTCTGTATTTCATTGGAATCTGTTTTAATTATATGTTTTTGGTCACTATTTTTTTCATCTCTAATTTTAGTAACTTGTGTTTTATTTCACTCATTTTTTTTTTCAGATTGGCTAAGAGTGTGTCAATCGGTAACTTTTTCAAAGAGCCAAATCTGGTTGGTTTTGTGTATTATTCTTGTAATCTCTGTTATTAATCTCTTTCCTAATATTTATTATTTCTTATCATCTACTGTGTTTGCTATTGCCTGCTTGTCATTTTTTTCGAATCTTGGGGATATTTTTAGTTTATTTAATTTATATTTCTCTTATTTTCCTAATATGAGTACTGATCACTATAAACTTTCCTCTTAGGACTACCTTACTCACAGACCATAGGATCTGATAGGATGTGTTCTCATGATCATGTGTCTCTAGACATTTTTCAATTTCCTCTATGGTTTCTTGGTGAACTGCTGTCCAAGTTATTGTTGTATTGTTTAGTCTCTAAGTACTTTGGACATTTCTATAGTTTCTTATTGTTGATTTTTAGTTTTATTCCATTTTGGTCTGACAGAACACAGGGCATTATCTCATTTTTTTAAATTTGTGGATATTTGATTTGTGCCCTGTCATAGGATTGCTCTTGATTAAGGTTTTGTGCTGCTGAAAAAAAAATGTATATTCTCTTTCTGTTGTATGGAATATTCTGTATATATCAGCTAATTCCAGTTTATCCTAAATAATGGTAATGGACATGTGAGTCATGAAACAGGGATAAAATTAATTGTTTTTCTAATTCTGTCATGTATTTTTCATATTTTGGGTCATAGATAAGTACATAAAATCTATTCAATAGTGAAAGTGGGAAACCCCACATCTTTGCAATGGCTGTTCTAATTGTATAGAAGTTAATTTCTGTGTATGAACTTTAGTTCTGGTTAATTTTGGGGGTGTGGTGTTTATTATTTGCAAGTTCTTTATAATAAAGTTTTAATAAAATTATTTAAATAATGCTGGGCGGTGGTGGCACATGCCTTTAATCCCAGCACTCGGGAGGCAGAGCCAGGCGGATCTCTGTGAGTTTGAGGCCAGCCTGGTCTACAGAGCGAGATCCAGCACAGGCACCAAAACTACACTGAGAAACCCTGTCTCAAAAAACCAAAAAAAAAAAAATAATTAAATATAAAACTATTTCCTAAGAGTAAAAGACAAAGTCTGGTAGATTGGATTAAAAGGCAGGACCCACCTTTTTGTTTTCTCTAAGAAGTGAACCACAATATAAAAAACAGACTTTATATTAGGATAATAGGAAGAAAAAATCTTTTCCAAACAAGTGGAACTCAGAAACATACAAGAGCTGCTGTTGTAATATCTGACAAAATAAACTTTAAGACAAGTTAGTCAAAAGAGATAAGGAATATAATTTCATATTAATTAAGAAATCAACCTCAAGAGGAGACATTACAATACTCTCTATATACATTTTAAACATGGCTTTTATGCCATTTCATGAAACAAATAATACTAGAGGTAAAAGATCAACCTCCAATAACAGTGGAGACTGTATCACCTTACTCTTAGCAATTGACAGATCATCCATACAAAAATAACCATCTAAGTTAAGTCATATCACACATCAAATATATTTTTGCCTCAACAAAATAAAATACATAGAAATAAACCAACCAAGGAAGTGGATTACATTTGTAATAACAACTTTAAATTACTCAAGAGATAAATTGAAAAAGAAACTTAAAAAAAATTGAAAGATCTCCCATGCTCTTAGGTGAATTAATCAGTATCATGATTGTGGCTATCTTAAAAATCAACCTACAAATTCAATATACTTTTAATTGAAATACCAACACTGTTCTTCACAGGAACATAGAAAACAATCCAAAATTTTGGGAGGGTCAGTAAGATGGTAAACGAAATTGATTATACACTTTGCCACCTGAGTTTGATCCCTGGGACCCCTGTGATAGAATGAGAGGACTAATTCTTGCAAGTTTCCCTGATGTCTACTTGTATAACACAGCATATATGTAACCTCTCACACACAAATTAAAAAATGTAACTTAAAAACAATTTGGATGTACAAAAGTGCTTGGATAGCAAAACCAACCTGATGAAAAGGAGTATTCCTAGAGCTATTTCAAGTTATATTACAAATCTGTAGAAATAAAAAAATAAAAATAAACTCATCATGGTATTAGCCGAAACAGAAAAGAAGATGTAGATATGAACCCACACAGTTACAGCCTTGTGACTTTTGACAAAGATGTCATAACTATTCACTGGAGAAAGGACAGTCTATAATAAATACATGGTGCTGGAAAATTAGATGTCTACACCTAGAGAAACGAAAATACATCCTGTCTTTCGTCTGCATAAAAATCAATTCCAAATTGACCAAAGACTTTAATATAAGACTTGAAACTCTAAAAACATTAGAGAAGGAAAGAAACACTCCAAGATTTGGGTGCAAGTAAGGACTTTCTGAATAAGATTTTAATTCCTCAGGCATTAAGGCCAATTATTAACAAATGGAAACTTATGAAATTAAGAAGCTTTTCTACCACTGCTAATTGATTGAAGAATCAGCCTATTTGGAATGAGAAAATATCTGAACCAGAAGTTATTATCTAGAATATACAAAAAATTCAAAAGCCTTTATAAGCAAGCAAACAACTCAATAAAAATGGGTGTAAAACTGAACAGAGAGGTCTCAAAGGAAGGGATACAAATGGCCAATAAGTATACATGAAAATCTTCAACACCCTCAGACATCAGGGAAATGCAAATTGAAAGAACTCTGAGATTATATCACCTCTGTCAGAAAGCCTTATATTAAGAAAAGAAATGACAATAAAAGCTAGAGAGGGTGTGAGGAAAGAGGAACACTCGTGGATTGTTGCAGAAGTGTAAACTGGTGTATCCATTACGGTTATCAGCGTGGAAGCTTTATCAAAAGCCTAAAAATAAAAACTTTCATACGACCCAGATATGCCGCTCTGGGAATATTCCCAAAGGAGTCTGTGTCTTAGGACAGAGATACCTGTTCCTCAGTGTTCACTGCTTCTCTACTCACAACAGCTACAAAATGTAAACAGAGTAGATGTTCATCACCTGGGAAATACATAAAGGTAATTTGCACAATGGTAAAAATAAAAAAAGAAATTTTTAGGAAAATTAGTGGAACTATTAATTATTACAAGTGAGGCAACTCAGGCTTAGAAATATAGATAGGTGATGTTTTTCTCTCATATATGGATCTTAGCTTCTGTTTTTTGTTTGTTTGTTTGTTTTTTCAAGACAGGGTTTCTCTGTTTCTCTGTGTAGCTTTGCACCTTTCCTGGAACTCATGCTGTAGCCCAGGCTGGCCTCAAACTCACAGAGATCCACCTGGCTCTGCCTCCTGAGTGCTGGGATTAAAGGCGTGTGCCACTGCCAAGCCTCTGTTTTTTAATATCAGTATCTTCATGGGAGTGAGGGTAATAGATGCCAGGAAATTAGAACAGGGGCCATGAGAAGAAAAAATAATTACTTCCACCAGACAATTATCCTATAATTAAATCTCAGTAAATATTATCTATGCATTTTATAACCTAAAAAGTTATTAATTGTGATTAATTGGATTGGCATCTGATCATTCATAATTAATTCAAAATTCCTTAATATGACTGGTTAGAAATTGCTCTTCAATTGCTGCCAGATGCATTTCCTTTTTTGATCAGTAACGCTACTAAAAAATGTTGCACTTCTACACGATAAGATCCTGTTGCTGAAGACATTCTACAAATTGGCTGCAGGACATATAGAAATCAATCACAAATGGACCAGAAATTTTTCTCCTGTTGGATATCCTTTGTAGTACCTGAAGATGGTATAGAGGCTGCTGTGGGTAGAAAAGAAATAAATGGTCTTATGTAGGGGTGGTTGTCTGTGCTTCAACCCTCAAGCACCACCCCTAGTAGGCAGCAGGTAACTGATAGGTACCTGTCCCCCACCCCAGGGCGTGGCCGAGACGGGGACACCTTAACACCAGAGATGTGTACATGCTTGCTCTTTTTTTTTTTTTTTTTTTTTTTTTTTTTTGGCTACCTTGTGATCCTAGATGCTGGATGCTGGACTGCAGATCAAGTCAGAGTTCTCCAGAGAGCCACGTTGGGTTGTGCCTCACTTCTCCTGGGTCCCTTAACTGACCCCTTTGCTTGCTGTAAGTTTACCCAAAATAAACTTCTTTTGACTATCAGATAAACTACATGGAATTGCCTCATTAATTTCCACTATAGTCTTAACAAGTGCTGAACACTGCATGCTACAATCCTAACCAGCCAGGCAAAGTGTGCTGTCTAGTGCATTAGTGGCATGGCAGTTATGGAAGTAACCAGCACACTGCTTTCTGATTAGTTTTGGGGTGTGCTACAGGGGATGGAATTTTGTACCTGGTACAGAGTCCGGCCATGGGCTCTGAGATAGAACCTGCTACTGTCATTTTAATAAATGATCATGATGCCAAATTACTTTATAAATATTTATATTTCTCTGCATAGGCTTGGGCTCCTCTCAACTTTGGTCAGAGAAGCTTCTTTTTGCTCTGGACAGCAGTCAATGCAGAGACTCATAATTGGCCAAGGTGCTGAGAATAAGAGAGTCAGTGCTTAAGTCCTAACTCAGGTATTGTTACCAACCCTGACCTTCACTAAAGTTCAGTAAACACTACAGGGGAGGAGGGGAAAGAATGCAAGAAAAAGAGGATGGGGAGGAGCTCAGGGAAATGTTGTTTGGAGGATATGACATAGCAATTGTACTCCTGAGCTCACAGTAGCCGTGGTCACCTGTGCAAGACCTGCACAGTATAAAGCCAGCCATGATTTTGACATAAATGTGGGAGGTGCTCTGTAGTCCCCACCCCTACTGCAGAGGAAAAATCCTATTTTTTCAGTGTGTTCCTACTGGTATGTTTCCCATGCTCCGGTGGATAACTCCACATCCATGAACACATGTGTAGCACTAATTGCACTTAGTAGATTGTCACACACACACACACACACACACACACACACACACACACACACACACAGAAGACATGAATGACCTGGAGTAGCAGGTCTTCAGTGACAAGTTCGTAAAAGAAAGGACCAGGAGATCAGAAAATTTAAAACAAAACCAAAAACCTACAAACATAAAAACAGGGAAGTTTGGAATCAGGAGGTCTTGCACAGCTGTGTCTTATGCCAAGTAAGTTTATTAAGAAGTACAGCATCTTATATACAATCTTGTGTCGGGGGCAAGGGGTGTGGGGGGGGATGGGGTGGCGTCTACAGAAAAACATCACACAATGGGACAAAGTTAGCAGGAAGCTAATCAAACAATGTTGTTCAAAGGGAACCCAGCGTATCTCAAATGAACCACTGACTGAGTGTTCAGTGGCCTTGGGACTGAGAAACACAGTCCTTCAAGGAGAGGAGGGTACAGTTCTCAGGCTCCCCCAAGATCCTGGGCCCAGGCCATCACTAGCCTTAGCAAGCATGTACCTGGTTTTAGACAGGGTCTAAGTTCCTTCTAGATACATTAGGAGTGAGGGAAAGTCCTGGACCAGTCTGGCCCTCAAAAACAAAGATGGAAAGGGACATGTTGGAGGATATATGCGTGAAGTTAGAGGGGAGAAATATGAGGTAAATATAATAATATTTTGTTGTTTAGATGAATAAAAGTATCAAGAATGTAGAAACATGTAAAGCAAACATTTAAAAAGAATTCCTAAGCTCAAAGAACAAAAGCATACTCTAAGACTGCAGAATTTATCCATTCAGGAAGATGCATCAAGTTGCGTGAATTCTATAGTGTGAATTACATCTCATAAAGTATATTTTAAAAAAGGAAGAAGATATTGTATAGGTTTTGTACATTTCTGTATATTAAACTGTTTTTTATTGAGTTTCACTTTGAATTTGATCTTGATGCCTTTTGTTTTTATTACTTCTCAATATGTGAATTTAAATTTTGTAGTACATTTTTTTAAAAAGTAAAAATTAAAACCATAAAAAATTAAAAATTTCAATAACTTCCACACCATTTATAGTCCCAATTTAGCATTTAAATTCTCATTAGTTATCTCAACTCAACTGTATAACTGTTTATTGAATGTTGAATATACAAGGTCTTTCAGTCTAATAATGTGTAAAACATGCTGAAAGGTAGAAAACACAGTGCTTATCTCTGCTGTCACCCAACATAGATGCCTAGCTGCCCCTTACACTCCTGTGTGAGATCCAATGCAGCCAGCTAACACTGCAATAACTTGATTTTTTAAAAATTTTCTTTTGTTTTTGTTTTTTGAGACAGGGTTTCTCTGTGTAGCTTTGCACCTTTCCTGGAACTCATTATGTAGCCCAGGCTGGCCTCGAACTCACAGAAATACACCTGCCTCTGCCTCCCGAGTGCTGGGATTAAAGGTGTGCGCCACCACTGCCCCGCCTTTAATTGGACATGTTTATTTTTGTTTCTAATTCCTATATTGTTGCAATTATAAATCAATTATGCATGTCTCAATAAATTCCTCCTTCAAAGTTTTCTATCTAAATTGGTATTTGATGATCTGAGATTAGGCAGTCTGCAACAGAACACTTTCAG
Organism: Peromyscus eremicus; assembly: GCF_949786415.1. Classification (NCBI taxonomy): domain Eukaryota; kingdom Metazoa; phylum Chordata; class Mammalia; order Rodentia; family Cricetidae; genus Peromyscus; species Peromyscus eremicus. The sequence goes on along the minus strand of NC_081436.1, from coordinate 13,338,838 downwards.
ATGCCCAGTAATTTCCTTTGAAATAATGACAAAAGTAGATTCAACTATTCAAACTGGAATTCAAGTCAGCCACTGGGTCCAGGAACCTTTCACTTCCTCCAAACCTGTAAAGTCAGGTGGCTTTTCTTAACTCCATCTCAGTGTCTCTGTATAATACACTCAAGAAAGAAAGAGCTGAGTGAAATCCTGAACCAGCATGCATTGCTCCCTGACTCCAATCTTCAGCCCCTCCAGATTACTCACCCTCACCCTAGTGTTACCAGTGAGATTTCACCACCTCATAACATCCAGTTTAACAATGCCACTTTGTATCAATCATCGTTTTGACTATACTGATGGTTTGATTTGATAGTCACTTATTGGAAGCATGCCTTTTCTCTTTAAAACAAATCCCACTGATTTGCTGGCTTCCCATCTGCCTCTGACTCCAGGCCACGTTCTCATCCTGAAGCAAGTTTATTACCTGCTTTCCCTTACTTTCGCAGAACAGCTAAGCCTTTCCAGCAAACAAAACAAAACAAAATAAATAAAAAGTCAAATCAAATAAAAACCCAAACACAGCCAAGAAAACGGATTCCAGTTAAAGTAATGTGTAGATTTGTACTGCAGCGCTGATGAAGAGGACCCAGATCCAGATTAGTTTGTTCCTCATAGGCTCTAAACTTGCTCTTGGAGCACCTCTCAGCTGAGGTTTGGGTATGGGGTGGATTTTTTTGTTGTTCATTTTGTTTTGTCCTTTATTGCCTTGGAGATTAATGAAAGACTTTCTTTTTAAAAGATACCAAATTCACTCATGTATCTCTTCCTCATTTGGAAACCATTATAAGATAATTACAAATAAATTTGAAAGAAATGTCATTGGTACAAAGAAAGCATCAGGAATGACTATGATGTTAAAGACAGGCACTGGACACATGAGTAATAACTGACAGGGCAGTGGAGGAAGGTGTTTGCTGGCACAAAGCATGGGGCTCAGATACAAGAACAGCAGCCTGTCAGGACATTTCTGTGAGCTAACATGGGATTCTAGGTCCCTCAAAAGACTGATTCATATCTAGGGGGAAATCACCAAAACAGTTTCAAATGCAATAAGCATTAAAGCATTATCTCATAGATCTAAGGAGATCTAAAGCAGGATCACACACACACACACACACACACACACACACACACACACACACACACACAGAGAGAGAGAGAGAGAGAGAGAGAGAGAGAGAGAGAGAGAGAGAGAGAGAGAGAGAGTGTCCTGTGCTGAAGATTGTATTAGTGAAAAATTTGAAAGCCAATGAAGAATAGCTGGGCCAAATAGACCCATCATCTACACTGAAACAGACACAGGAACCTCGAAGACTTGTGTTCAAAACATGCGAATCCAAAGATAATAGGAGTTTAACCATAGTGTGCAGAAAGAAAGAAGGAATCCACCTCACCATGGAGGAGAGGAACTCATGTTTCTGTCCTGGAATTTGGAATGCCGGACAGAGAATTGCCCTCTCACTAACAAGGGTAACACTGAAGCATCTTCAAGTTTAAACATCGTCTAAAGCCCGACAGCTAAGGCTACAGGATAACCTCTAATTGAAACATGAAGGGTGGACATCACATCTTCTCATAAGGAAATGCCATGCCAGTACTTACTTAAAGGGGCCTCTTGTTATATGTATTCTGTGAGAATAATGAATTCTGTTAGAAGAATTTAAACAGGTGGAAACTAAAGGTAGGCTGCTGAGAGTGTCTGGAAACCCTGGAAAGTTACCAGTGTTGGAAGATTTGACCCTTAGAATACTTTTTTTTTGGAGAAAATCACAAAGGTGGTAAAGCTTGGGGCTCAGAGGGTAATGGGCTTCTGTTGTAGGAAGCCTAGATCTCGTGTTAAGCAAGTCTTATATTAAGCAAGGGGGACAACCCCAGGGTTCTCATGGAATTCAGTTGATTCCATATTGAGAAAAGAACATGAGCACACACAACAGAGTCAACTAGGGAGGACAGGAAGCTATTAAAGGAATAAAAACATGACTTAAAAAAGAGGGCATTTGCAACCACGGTAACTGAATGTTGGCCACTGCATTGAGTCAATACTGGTAATGTAGCCATAAGAGCAACACTGAAGTATTTCGGATGCATGTCTCTCCTGTCTACAGCATAACCCCTGGAAAGCTGAAGGTTGTGCATCATCAAGAGCTCATGCTTGTGGCATTTGTAAGCACAGACATGTGTGTCACATGGTGGGTTCCAGTGAGCACCCCCATCCCAGGGTGGGTAGAAGTACTTCTTACTGTAGACATATGAGCATCCTGGTGGGGAAATGATGTAATTTTGTGTTTTCAACTCTTGGGTAATCTCAAATTTCTGTTAGTGAGAACCACTCTATCATTATGTATTTTTTTCAGAAATGATACTGTCTAATTACCCATAAACTCCATAAAACTGAATGTAAAGTGAACTAATTAAATTTTTAACTAATACTGGCAAAATTTTCAGAAGCACTCAAGTTCTCCTGGCCTAACATAAAGTCTTATCCCTGGTGGGATTGAGAATTAATTTCAGGGGATGCACAGAGCATTTCTGTATGAGTAATAACAGGTTCCTTCTTGAAAATGTTGCTTCACTCTCAGAGGCTTCTCAATTACAAATGTCTTAGACCAATACCCACAAGTGCAAGCTGATATTTCTGAAGGTCCCAGCTAGACATGTAAAAGAAACTTATATTTGAGCTTCTAGACAAGTCGTGATGTAAATGTAACTTCTGAACCGAAATGGCACACTCATAGACTTAAAATCAGACACAATGGCGCAACTCTAGGTGTTGAGCCCTGTTGAGACTGTCCTGAAACAAAGAGAAACATATCGGTTTCCATTCACTGATGAATTCTCATTCCTGGAAAGGCCTTGCAGTGAGAATTTTCAGTTGTTCTGGATTTGACAGTGACCATCCTGAGCCTCAAGGGACAGCAAGGCTGGATAGCTCTCAAGTTCTTTCCCAGCCCTGGAACAAGACTTGACTCTCCAGCCCTGTGCTTCCTCTGCATCTCACTTGTTTTACCACACTGTTCTTTGACATTATGCTTCTTTCATATCTGCTATCACCTGCCTAGAAGTTCTCTTATTACGTATTACTCTTCAAACGTACAAATGAGCTGTTTCCAAGATAAACGTCCGAGTCAAAACTTAGCATTCCTCATCGTGGTCTTCCTCTGCTTGGTTCTCTGAGCCCCATGCATTCTCCTTCTTCTCCTTCAAACAGCTGTACTGTCCTGGCTTTGCTTCCCTTGCTCTTGAAAACACTTAAAAAAAAACCTGGGGTACCCTGTATAAAGATAGCTTCTTGATGAACTATTACTCCACCTTCTCAATTATACAGGCCTATGCAGCTCTCCCTCAACTTAAGATTTTTATTATTTGGGAATTTCATATCATGTACCCCATCACACTCACTTCCCAGTCCTCTCAGATCTTCCCCATCCTTTGACCTTCCCCGAAGAAGAAGAAGAAGAAGAAGAAGAAGAAGAAGAAGAAGAAGAAGAAGAAGAAGAAGAAGAAGACAAGGAGGAGGAGGAGGAGGAGGAGGAGGAGGAGGAGGAGGAGGAGGAGGACCACAAGTTTAGTTTGTGTTGCCTGTATACTCACTGGAGCATGATCAAGCTCCTGGTGGCCAGCTCCTTAAAGAAAACTGAGTCTTTCCCCACCTGCACTCCTCCCAGAAGCCCTCAGCTGTGGAGAGCTACACTTCAGAATCTTTATCACAGTTTTTAAGATATCTTTAGTGGTTTCCTGTCTAGGAGTTACTTTTGGGGAAGGTGGTAGGGGTCATCACAGAAGTCTTCTATGTCCCTCTTTCTCAACTGTGAGTCTGTAGTCATTGATACCACTGCAAAAGTAGCTTCCTTGTCCTTTACAGTCAGTGGATCAGGGATCATGGACTTCCACATGGTCTCTGGTGGCAGTACAGATCACAGACATGGTAGCAGTACAGACCATGGACATCAACACAGCGTTCTGCTGCAGCACAGGCCATGGACACCATCATAGCCCTTGGTGGCAGACAGGCCAAGGATATAGATTTGATCTTAGGTGCAGTCCACTCACATCAAAATCAACCAATATTAATAGAGAATCGACTACACATACTAGTGTACTATATACTAATGAAAAAGGAGAGGGAGAAGGAGAAAGAGACAGAGAAGGAGGAGAAGATGAAGACAGACTAAAAACTGGGAATAAATGATTGTAAGTGACCAGCTGTAGATGAGATATCCAATCAAAGGCTCAGGAAAAAAATCTTGGAAGAAGGGGTAGATAGAATATAAGAGCCAGGGGATGGAGAGGAGTGCTGTGAAACACGGCTCTGGCTGTTACATGCACAGAAACTGAGGCCACCAACACAAGAGGTGTGACATTTCAAAACACTTTAAACTTCTAGCATGGAGGGGCAGAGCTTCCGAGGCCATTGGAGCGAATGACAGTTGGTGGCTACTACAGGAGGGAGAGGCACTTTTACGTTAGGTGGGTTCCACATGCACTGGTGGATGGTCCCACAGCCATGTGCATACGGGCAACACCAATTGGGCACAGAACATCATTTAAAATCAAGAAGAGGACTTGAGGGAAGAGAAGAGAAGATAGATCTACTGGGAGAGGGCATGGGCAAGGGAAGAGGCGTGAGGGATACATTGTTAGTGATGTGTTTGATTATTATCCGTCTCTCATCCTCTTTTCTTAGCAGGTGGAGATCACGTGACTAGCCCTCACAAACAAAACATATGGATGTGGGGTGTGCCACTTACAGACTTTGGAAATTAGGCAGGAGTAGTCTCTGTCCCATCCCATAATCAACAAACACAGAAGCCAAGCAGACAGGTGGGGAGACTGCACAGGAGAAGTACAGGGAAGAGCATTTACTGACGTCAAGGCATTTTTGTTGGTGAGACACGAACTTTGGGATACCTAGGTTTGACTTTTGTTTTGTTTTTATTTGTCAGAGTATACCCTTAATTATCTTGATTGAATTAATATATAATCTCCATAAGGCCATGTGGCCAAAATAGAGCTGATCTGAGTTATATCCCAATGTTCATCTACATATTCAAATACAAAACAAATATTTTTTTGGTCTCGAAACAGTCATGGTAGTTCTATTCTTTTGGCAAGGACTGGCTTATGAAGAGATTTATGGAGCCATGCCTGGTTATTGAACTTAAGCTAGATATAAATGTTTCTTCTAAGAGAGTACATTTATTAATTCATTCTTTGACACTTTCACACATGTGCACAATGCATCCTGCTCACTGTTTTTCCCTAGTCAGCTATTAAGAAAAATGAAGTTATGAAATTTGTAAATAAATAGAAGGAACTAGAAACAATCCTCCCAAGTGGGGTAATTAAAGAACGAACTCTTTGTTCATTGATTTCTTTTAACTTTTTTTTTCATTTCTAGCTCATTAATTTCAGCTTAAGAGGATATAGGTAGGCTAGAAGGAGGTCCTGAGGCCAGCAACAAAGGTCTCTTATCCATTACTGTTCAATATAGTGCTTGAAGTCTTAGCTAGAGCAATAGGGCAACTAAAAGAGATAAAAGGGATACAGACAGAGAAAGAAGTCAAATTTTGCTTATCTGTAGACAATATGGTCCTGTATGTAAAAAACTCTAAAGACTTCACCAGAAAATCCCTATAGTTGACAATTGCATTGGTCTAAAACAATTAATTTATAAAATCACTTTTAGGAACAATCCAGATGTCAAAATTTAAGTGACATATGAAGCAAGTGAACAAAGTTTCTACTTTGTATAACCATCATAGTTTTAAATGAGCATATGAAAATGCCCATGATGTTTATCAATATGCTTATCTATTGAAGATAATATTTATATTTATGCTTTGAAAAGTCCATACATGTATATAATGTATTTTGATCTTACCACCCCAAGGACCCACCAACCAGTTTCCCTTCCAATTTCATATCTTCTCTTTTTATTGCTATTAAGAGCCTCCCTGAGTCTAATTAGTTCTGACCACATACTCATGAATGTGGGGTCAACTGCTGGGTCCTAACCAAATCACCAGGGGCCATATCCACAGAGAAACATGACTGTTCTTCTCTGAAAAGCCATCAGTTGCTAATAGCTCCTCTGCCCCACCCAATCCATGTTGGAATTTTGAGTGGCTTGATCTCATGTTGGCAACCACAGCTGTCTCGAGTTGATGTGTGCAACAGGAATGTCTTGTGTAGAAAACAGTATCTATGGCTCTCTTCCCCACTATGTGGTACTTACATTTGTTCTATACTCCTCTTCTTTGATGTTCCCTGAGCCGTGGATGGGAGAAGTGGATACAGACCCATTGATGGCTGAGCACTCACCATCTATATTCTAAGCAGTTTAGTCTATCATGAGCCTCTGCAGGAACCACTACACACTGCCATAGCACCTTCTGTGGCCCAAACTGAAAGCAGCACAAAGCTATTGTTATAAAAAACAAATATTAAGGTGATTTGACAGCATGACCATTTAGTGTAACAATACCAATCCATTTTCCTCTAAGGGCCTATGAGCATCCCAGTCGAGGACTTTTGACAGGGTTTACAGTACCAGACATGAAATCCTTCCTCTGGAGCAGGCCTCAAATCTGATTAGAAAGCCGCTGATTAACCCTATAACCATGAGATCGTTATTGCACCAGTGTGTGTAGACTTTGCAGGTCTATATTGTAGCAAGTAGGATGCAGGACTCTGTAAGACCACCAATGTCTTTTCTCCCCTAGCAGCCTGCACAACACCTTCTAGAACTATGAACATTGGTTGCTAGAGAGGCAGTTCCCTGGTCAGTGTCAGATTTATTTATTGATCATACAACCAAAGTGGGTTGATCTTCAGCTTCTTGTTTAGTTGTGAGGCAACCAAGGGCAATGGAAACAGCATTTCCCCGACAGCCAAAGATATCAAACACTTCTTTTTGTGTTTACTCGCTGTCCTAGTAAACCAAAAGAAACTTGGGAAGGAAAGAGTTCATTTCATCTTACAGTCTACCATTGAGGAAAGCCAAGGCAGGAAATCAAAACAGGAATCCGGAGGCAGAAACTGAAGTAAAGCCCATAGGACACTGTTTATTGTCTTGCTCTCTCTCTGGCTCACATTTGGCTGTCTTTCTTATACAGTCTAGGCCCAACTGCCTAGGGTTCAGACAGTAAACACTGTGTTAAACCCACATGAAAGAATGATCAAGAAATGCTCCTGCAGACATGCCCGCAGGCCCATCTCATGAAGGAAATCCTTCAACTAAGCTTCCCTTCTCTCAAGTGTGAAAAGTTGACAAAAAGTTTGTCCATCACAAGCCATGTGTGTATCTTGTTTTGATAATGTTCTGTTGAAATTCCATGGCCCATTTAAAAAATTTGGATTGTTTGTTCTTTCAGTGGTTAGATTTTTTTACACTCTTTGTATATATAGTCTAGACACAACTGCTATCAGTTATATACCTGACAAATACTTTCTCCCATTTTTGTGGACTGCTTCTGCATGATTTTCTTTACTGTACAGCAGTGCTTTATTTTATTAGAGCTCATTTGTTAATTATTGGTCTTGATTCTGTGCTACAAGAGCACTGTGCAGAACATCCTTACATGTACCTATAAGTTGAAGTAGACGTCTTCCTTTATTCTATAATAGGCTTCAAAATATAAGGTCTTATGTTGAGGTCCTTGATCCAGTTGGAGTTGTTTTGTGCAGGATGAAAGAAGAGCTTCATTTCTTTCTTTCTTTCTTTTTTTTCATGTTGAAATTTGGATTTTATGGCAAGATTTGTTGAAGATGTTGTCTTTTCTCCAATGTTGGAACACAGTCCAGAGATGGAGTCCTGTAAGGAGAATTTGAGTTATTGTGAGAACACTCCAAGAAAGTAAGACAAGGATCTTGTAAACTCTGTTTCTTCAAAACACTGGTTTGTTCTTGGAATGTGTTTTTATGCCCCTCCCAGGTGTAATGGATAGGAGTGTGTTTACTTCAGAGTACTCATCATACCTTGTAATTGGTGCTTTGCTGAAACAGTTTATCAGCTTGCTTTAAGAAATTTTTGGTGTAGTCTTTAGAGTCTCTTGTATAGAATCTCATAACCTGCAAATAGAGATACATTGTTCTTTCTTTCTTTTTACTTATATTTCTTTTGTTTCTGTCTTTCACCTTATTGCTCTAGTTAAGATTTCAAGTACTATATTGAATAAAAGTGAAGAGAGTGCACATCCTTGTCTTGTTCCTCATCTTAGTGGGAATGCTTGAGTTTTTCTCCATTTAGCATAATGCTATCTATAGATATTTCACATATAGGCTTTACTTTGTTGAGGTATGCTCTCTCAATCTCTATAATTTCCATGAATTTTGTCATGAAGGAATGTTGAATTTTGTCAAAGTCCATTTCTGTGTCTAATGAGATTATCATGTGCTTTCTGTCTTTGAGTCTATTCATGTGATGGATTTAGATTTATTGATTTTCATATGTCAACTCATCCCAGTATCTCTGGAATAAACCCAACGTGGTCATGATAAATGACCATTTTTTAATATAATCTTGAATCCAGTTTTTCAGTATTTCATTGTGAATTTTTGTACTGATCCTCATCAGAGAGACTGGTGTTTTTTTTTTTTTTTTGTGTGTGTGTGTGTCAATATTTGGTTGAGGCATTAGGATAATATTGGCATCATAAAAAAATAAAAGTTTAAAAACTTCTCTTCATTTTATATTTCAAGGAATAACTTGGTTAGTGTTGAGTTACTTCTTTGAAGTAATGCTACTATTCTGTAGTTACTACATCTGGTCCTGGACCAGAGACTTTTTATTGTCATCTCAATCTCATCAGTGGTTATTGATTTACTTAAATCATTTACTTCATCTCAATTTAATTTTGGTATATCACAGGTATCTAGAAACTGGTTCGTTCCTTTTGGATTTTCCAATGAAGTAGAATAGAGGTTTTAAAAACTATAATTTTATGATTTGCTATGTTTCATTGTTATCCATTTAAGTGTCTTCTTTGTCATCTCTAATTATTTTCTATTAATTTTTGAGATTATAATATAATTGTATTTCTCCTTTCCCTTTCCTGTCTCCAAACTCTTGCATGTACTCTTCACTGCTCTCACTCAAATTCATGGCCTCTTTTTTCATTAATTGTTGTTGTATGCATATACATAAATATTCATAAGTATAACCTGCTCATCTATGTAATGTTACCTGTATGTATGTGTTCATACCTGTATGTATGGTACTGGATAACCAATTGTTGTGCTCTTCTATGGGGAAGACTATTTCTCCAATCTCAGCATTCCTTATTTGCCTGTAGTTTTTATATAGGGTGTACTATGGCATGTCCATTGGTGTTGTCTTTTTTTAGCTCATGTTTGGGCAGTCATGTTGGTGAGACATTGCAAGTATAATGTCTGATATAACAAGAAGACACACTATCAGAGAAGATTCCCTGACCTTCTGGCTCTTACAATCTTTCTGCTCCTTCTTCTACAATGTTGTCTGAGCCTTAGATGCCAGAGTGTTTTGTAGAAATAACCATTGGGACTGGGATCCCTAAGCCTACATTTGGATTGGTTGGGGTTTCTTGTAGTTGTATCCATCTGTAGCAAGGAGAAGTTTCCTTGATAAGGAGTGTCTTAATTAGGGTTTCTATTGCTGTGAAGAGACACCATGATCATGGCAACTCTTATAAAGGGAAACATTTAATTGAGGTGGTTCACTTACACTTCAGAGGTTCAGTCCATTATCTTCATGGTGGGACATGGTGGCATGCAGGCAGACATGGTTCTGGAGAAGTAGCTGAGAGTCCTACATCTTTCAGGCTACAGTAAGTAGACTAAACTACTGGGTGATATCTTGAGCATATATGAGACCTCAAAGCCTGCCTCCTAGTGGCACACTTCTCCAACAAGACCACACCTACTTCAATAAGGCTACACCTCCTAATAGTGCCACTCCCTTTGGGGGGTCACTTTCTTTCAAAGTATCATTAGGGGTTAACACTGTATTTACCTGTAGGCATAAGTATAAATGTTTAGATTATTGTTAGGGATTATGATGGTTTAGTAAAGTGTATGTTGTAGGTTCTCCAATATCTATGACTTCACTAGTACTGAGTAGTTAGATAGGTTTCCAGTAATAGACATGATTTCCCTCTTGTTGATTGGGTCTTAAGTCCAATTAGAGTGCTGTTTGTTACCACCAATGTATGTGCTATGCTTGTGGGCTTCTTGTACCATGCTGGTTGTTGATGTGGTTCATAAGAATCATAACTAGGACTATTGGTTGCCTACCTCCTTTGGTAGCTTGCATGGAGCCTTATTATACCATCAAAATATTATACTATCATAAAATAAGAGGACTAGTTTCCAGAAATCTCTGAGCTGATCCAGAAAAAGCTAGAATTCATTATGGGACTGGGTGGTAAAACTTCAAGAAAGCAAGCCAAAAGAAGACCCCTGAGTGGAAGGACTCCCACATCGAAGGAGTCCTGTATTTGAGTATCTATTGTTAAACCAAAACTGATGATAGGCTTTATACTGTGAATTGTAGAGATATTGGGACTTTGAAAGTATTTGGGAGTAGAGAAAGGGAAAAAAATGGGTGTTATTTGGGCAATGTGAACAAGAAAAACAATCAACTCCAGAGCAGGCACTTAATAGTTAAAAGAGAAAAGTCAAGAAATGATATTATAAATGTTTTTTAAAAGACAATCATAAATATTAGTGGTGCATAATAAGAAATAGAAACCATATATAAAGACAAGAAACATTACAATTTCTAGTCTCACGGATGTATATGATTTTGGCAAAATTAAAGCTGTATTCCCAAAGTCCTCCCATCAAGTTCTCATCTGGCATTGTCTATCAAGCATCTAAGATGTCACTTGACCCTGAAGTAAATAGCATTAAGCTAAGATAAAGGCAAAGATAAAGGCAAATATAGAATAAATCTCTTTATTTCAGAATGTCATTAATGGCTTACATGTATACTTGTGAAATGCCATTTACATGGGATCTTTATTCCCTCCCAAAGATCCAAGATAATGTTAGATGATTTTTTTCATGTATCTATTATAATTAATTTTTTATCTGTTATAAGTAAGACTATGATTTTACCAGAAAAAAATGTGTTAATTGAAACATATATCCTCGTTTAAGGATTAGTCATTTTGAATTAGAACTACAAAAAGAATCAAATAAACTTGGCAAACTGCCAAATAATAACTGAGAAAGACATTTGAAATGCCTTATGCCTGGTTGTGTAAAGTAACTGTGCCTTTGAGATATTTGTTTTTCATTATCTCTAAGGAATCCTTTGGTTTTATTTAATTCCTGATCACCATGTTGAAGTTTTCAAGTTTATTCAGGAATACTCAATCAGTATAACATCCACACTATTTTCCTAGTCAAAAATTCTCTCTGTGTGTAGAGATCTGTCTTTCCCAGGTGATAATTATTGGCTCTGGAGGACCCTCCTAGCTCTATTTAGCCTTTTTGGCTTACAGCCAAAAGAAAAGCAAATTACATATATTCAGGATCTAGCATCACACTATCTTGGGTTTTGCTGTAGTTCCTATAACTATTAGTACCTCCTTGAGATGAAGGAAAATTCTGACTTATTTCAACTTTGTAGAAGAAAGTGCAGCCAGTACAGCATGAAACCTATACCATTTGAGATTTCTTTCTCTTCACTCATATTTTCCCACAGTGTATTTTCATTATACTCATTGTATTATTTATCGACACACCTGACAAACACACTATATGTACAGACCAGGCACTCGCAATGGGCCTGTAGACTCAGTGGAAAGAACTAATTTTTTTTCATTTGTTTTACATACCAATCACAGTTTCCCCTCCCTCTTCTCTTCCCCTTCCCTCCCCCACCTCTTTTCTATGCGCCCCCCCATGCACTCTTCCTCCATTCAGAAAAGGGCAGGCCTCCTATGGGAGTCAACAAAGCATGGCACATCAAGTTAAGGCAGGACCAAGCTCCTCCCCCTGTATCAAGGCTGAGTAAGGCATCCCAGCATAGGGAATTAGTTCCTAAAAGCCAGCTCACGTGCCAGGGACAGATTCTGATCCCACTGTTAGGGCCCCTATAAACAGACCAAACTACACAACTATCACCCACATGCAGGCTCCTTAGCTGTCGGTCCAGAGTCTGTGAGCTCCCACTAGAGCTACTGTTATCTATGCTCCTAGCACATGGAAAAGAGAAGAGAAAGATCATTGCCAAAGCCCAACAGAGCACACAAAAGTCACCACAAGACTGAGGAAACTGTCTCCAGTTCCTTTCCTTTTGTAGGCATCAAGACTCTGATAAGAGCTGGAAGGCGCTGGCCCACACCTTTAATCCCAGAACTTGGGAAGCTGGGGCAGGTGGCAGAGGCCAGCCCGGTCTACAGAATGAGTTCCGGGACAGCCAGGACTGTATAGGGAAGTTCTGTCTCAAAAACAAAAACAAAAACAGAAAAAGAGGACTCTGATAAGAATAATAGAGGGCTTTGGGTTGGGGAAAGGTTGAATAAATGCAGATACCTGTCTTTAAGAGGAAGAATGGAAAACAGACAACAATAAAGAAATTAAATTAAATTAAAATGTTTGATTCAAGGATTATCATTATTAAATATTAAATAAACATTAAAGATTGAGAAGTTTTAGAGTTCTCAGCACAATAATTGTGAGTTCATCTTAACAGGATTTTAAAAAAACTTTACTTTGGCAAGTGATGTAATCACCACGTGACTCTAGCCAACTAGTTCAGGTCCATGGCATGCTGAGCTCTGAAGAGGAAGCAATGGCCTCTGATTTTTGTAGACGAGTTGGCCATTTCATGATTTGAGATACCCTGGTGTTTCCAGGGAAAATTTGCCCTTCTGTTAAGAAGAAATGACTTTTTTTTAGCAAACTTCCAGCAAGGGAGCTTTCAATAGTCATCACTGTGAGCACAGACCATTTGGAACAGAAATTCTGGGCGACACAACTTGTCCTCAAAAGAAGTCTCAGAGCGAAGCTGTGCCATTGCCTCCTAAGAGCAAGCTGGGGAGAGTGGACGCCATCTTTCTGACTCTTCATTCAGGCCCTGATTTTAAATTGCTTGGAATGATCATTACGTTTTTATGAAATTTAATCACTTTAAGATTACCAGATTAATTTTTTATTGTACTTCTTTCCAGGGAGTTAAAAGAAAACCCCACCCCAAATTTCTTGGTAGATGCAGATATTTTGTGGTGTTTGAAATTATTATTGCTACAGATAGTTTTTCTTATAACATCAAGAGTATAATAAAATTATAACGTAAGAAATGTAATGATTGCATTAAGAGGAAGATAAAGAGGCTTATAGAAACTTGATAAAAACCTGGGCCAAACATCGAATGTGATGGCATGGAGTGACTCATCATATGTTTATTTCTTGTGTTCTCTTTGAAACCACAAAATACAAATATTCACCCACATTGTGGCAAAAGTTCAATATTTAGGCTAGTTGCCTATTCACTAAGCTGTGACTAGAAAGCACTCATTCTGTAAGCTACAGCGCTCTCAGATGCCAACTGAAGTCACATCTTTCCCCTGGAAAGTCCTACATCCATTGTGGGACATCAGGGAATCCTAAGACTTGCTTTCTCCTGGCTGTCATTTCTATTTTATGTTTCTCCACACATTCAGTCTTATTTGGGTCTCCCATGGTGCTGTCTATCTTCTCATCAGTGACTCAGCTGTGATATATGTGTATATGTATATGTATATGTATATGTATATGTATATGTATATATGCTAGAATTCAAAGAGCACATGGAGGGTTTTTTGGGGGGGTTACTGACACTAAATAAACAGATGTCATGGCAACGTTTTTCTCACACACACATTAACATTAACAAATAACAAATAATCTCATTTCAAGCTTTCAAATTTTATCCATTTCCAAGCACCTCTTCTGTCCTCAATTTCAAGTCTTCTAACTCGTCTACTGCTTGTGTCTTTAACTCTTTCGATATATTGACAACTAGAATATTCCTATCTAAATATAACTCATGATAAGTTGTTAAGTCTGGCGACAACAAATCCAAGAGAATTAATAAAAAATTACTGTAACTTGTAAGTGATCCTTACAAATATTTGGAAGAGATTGACTTTAAGAGATACAATTTGGATTTGGCTGCTTATCATATATAAATTAATTGAAGTGACACTGAGGAGTGCATGGGAACGTGAAGAAGTCATTTAGCAGGTATGGCACAAACTACTATAAACACCATTTTTGCTGAAAACTGGCAAATGAGAAACTGCTATAGCTGAGGTTACTTGCTGCATATCAGACAAATCCAGCTCTGCTACACAGGAATTCCATTCGTAAGTTTTCCTTCCAAGGACATTTGGTAGAAGGACATGTGGCTGAAGAGTGGGAATGTAGCTCAATGATAGACCATTTGCATGGGCGATGCTTCAGGTTCCAGCAACCATGTGGAGGTATAGCTTGTATCCCAGATTTTCAGGGGTGGGGCTGAATATGAGTATGAGTATGCTGAGCAGGAAGCCAGTCAGGGCTCCCTAGCAAGATTTGGTCTCAACTTGAGTTACAAAAAATTGAAACTTTTACAGAGCAGAGTCCTCTTAGAAGTAAGATCTTAAAGATACTGTTATAACTGCAGAATAAAAAGTATTAATTTTGGATATATTGGAAAGATGGTATGGTTGAGGTAAGAATTAGAAGAAAAATGATGGTTATCTAAGCCTTCTAAGAAAAGGGCAAAATCAATTTCTTAAAACTACGTACTTACACCGTCAAGCAATAAAGAGTGCAAAAATGAGATAAAAAAATAAGAAATAATTCCCCTGAATATTTCTATTCTTGATGGACAGAGGCCATTTCCCCAGTACTTGAAAGCCTGGCAACAGGACAGGCAACAGCTAAGAGAAGATTCTGAAAATGACAAAGGCCCTCAGTATTCTCACTACACAGCTTAGTGTGATGTCTGAGGACTAGGGTTTTATTTCTCAGGATGTGTAGAATAAAGGACAGCATTGAAACAATGGAGAAGAGAAGATCATAGGATATGTCAGGCTAAAATCTGCAGTAAAGAACCCCTGTGACTATGAATAGAAACTCGGCCTTTTACTCTTTTGAGAGATGAAATGGGTGGCAGTGGCAAGAAGAGCTGAATCTGTTGTAAATGACTAGGGACTTTTTTTTTCTTTCTAATATTGAATTGTCAGAGTGTGTTGCACAGTTGCTATGTTAATCTCTAGGAGTGTATGGCTTTCTTGTATTTCTCTTATTCTGCAGGAGCCTTTTCACTTTAACTTGTTTTTGGTTTGATAAGATCCATTTGTCTGTTTGCTTTTGACTATCCCAAAGACACGGAAAAAAACTTTCCCCTAGTTTCTTTTTTCCTCATGATTTTATAGCTTCATATCTGTAATGTCTTTTGTTCAGTGGAGTGATTATTTTTTTTGTACATGGTATAAAAAGAGAGAGGACTTTAAGTTCATTCTTCCGTGAGTGATCATTCTGTGAAGTCAGTTCGTTCGATGCATTTGGCCTTTTTGTCCAAGGTTGTCTCGATAATTTGGAATTGTATGCTTTCTTATGATGCTTTTCTAAAGATGAACTTTTATGAAGCCCAGTGTGCCCTCTGTAGTTGGAATTTTTTGTCCCACCAGCCAGCTCCCAAATTACAACACAGAGACTTATTATTAATTATGAAAGCTTGGCTTATAGCTTAGGCTTGTCTCACTAACTCTTATAACTTAAATCAACCCATTTCTATTTATCTACATGCTGCCACATGTCTCATTGCTTGTTATCTCATCTCTTACATGTCCTTCCTCCTCTGCATCTGACTGGCGACTCTGCCTTTTTCTTCCCAGTATTCTCTCTACCCCCAAAATCTTGCCTAGCTATTGACCATTCAGCTTTTATTAAACCAGAGTGGCAAATCTTCACACTGTATAAAAAGATTATTCAACAACAGTCCTTAAACTTTCTATGTACTGAAAAATGGCATTGAACACCTGATCCTCTGGCCTACACCTTAGTATCAAAAATATACCATCAATCAGAATGTTGATAGCATTTTTTAAATCAATAGCCTGCTTTGGATCTATTTTTCAAAATACACAAATATAGACACATTTTCATTTAGTGAGAAGTTTCTTCAGTTTCTTTCATGTTTCATGGTTCCCAGTGTATAGATCTTTACCTCCAAATTAAGCTTGTTTCTCACTGTACTATTTTTGTGAATATGGTAAATGAGATGTTAGTTTTGGTTTTTCAACCATTTTTTGCTAGTATACAGAAAGGCTACTTACTTTGAATGCTGATCTTGTATCTTGTAACCTTACTGAATTTGTCTATTAGTTGTTAACAGTATTTTGGTAGTGGTTTTAGAGTTTCTATGTATACTGGATCCTGTCATCTTGAAATACAGAATATTTAATTTCTTCATGGTTAAGTTACTTGAATCCTTATCATCATGAGGATGACATCAGACCAGGTACCTCAAAGCAAAATGAACTTTGTCTAAATGTCAGCCAGCTGAGGGAAACAGTGAGGCAGCCCTGGTCAGTAAGTAAATGTGTAAAGCCATGAGCAAATTATTTATTATCAAAGGTCTATACAATTTCATTTTTTGACATTTCAGAAACACTATAATCAACTTCATACTTTTACAATGTCATCAATAAAGTGGGAGCATTCTGTTTAATTAAGAATTTCCTTACCATTGCAGAGACTGAGTCTCTCCCAGCCACCTCACTGGGTATGCTCTTTATCTCACAGCTACATGTCCTGTTTTTGTTGGTCTGAATTTGACTTGAGTTTCTAATGTTTTTTTTCTACTCTATTGTTTCTATCATCAGCTTCTTATCATACACTATGTTTTTACTTAATAATTAGCTTAAAACACCTTCTAGGCTAGTGATTCACAACTTGTAGGTCTTGATTCCTTTGGGATTGGGGTTTGAACAACTCCTTCACAGGGATCTCATGTCAGATATCTTGCACATCATATGCTTACATTACGAGTCATAGCAGTAGCAAAATTACAGTTATGAAGTAGCACCGAAATAATTTTATGGTTGGGGGTTATTACAACATGGGTAACTGTATTAAAGGGTTGCAGCATTAGGAAGGTTGAGAACTACTAAAATCTAGGTGGTTGACTGTAGTCAGAGTGAAAATTGAAAAGACCAACAGAATAGGAGAAATAAATATTTGGGGATGATGAGGACTTTTTATATCTTAATTGTGATAAAGGCAACATGAGCCAAGGCTTGTCCAACTGTACACTGAACAAAGGGTATTAAAACAGACAGAAAGTGAAGACAGCATATCCCAAGGAAGCTAAGTGTGTGATCCAAACCACCAGATCTTACCCTTCTCTTCTTTTCAGCTGGCAAAACCAAAATCCCCCTTCGACTCCAGGAATCATCCACTCTTCAAAGCCCACTAACAGCCTGCAGAGTGATAAACTCACTGGGTTCTGAGTCACTCACCTTGAACCAATCATCAACGCAATGCTGCGAGATGCTTTGCGCATTATGTGTGGAAGGCAGAGGAACAGTGTTCAGGGGTAGAGGAAGTCTCCTCCCGTGTTCAGCTGCTGAGTCAGACTTCCCTTTGGATCATTGTGGCCAGAAGTGAGTCACGTTTCCTGATACAATGAAGGCTATATAGGTGGTTATTCAATATTTTTAGCTTCTCTAAGAGAAAGTTAGCCATCACAGAAGAAATCCTAAGGTGGGAAGGATGGCTACAGAGCATGGAGTGGTGACCCATGTATAGCAGTCTGTATTTCTGAAACACTGAATATACCATATTGTCTTGGTTTCTTTTCATGTTTCTGGGGTAAAATACCCTGACGAAAGCAATTCAAGGGAGAAAGGGTCTATTCTAGTGTTCAGTTCAAAATACAGTCCATCAAGGCAGCTGGAGTTTAAAGCAGTTGGTTACATCATTTCCACAATATGTTTTTGTGGCTGTTATAAAACGCTGTGACCAGGTATCTTAGTTTGGGTTTCTATGCTGTGAAGAGATACCATGACAATGGCAACTCTTATAAAGAAAAACATTTATTAAGGGGCTGGCTTACAGTTCAGAGGTTTAGTCCCTTGTTATTATGGTAGGAAGCATGATGACACACAGACAGACATGGTGCTGGATAGGTAGCTGAGAGTTCTACATCTGGACTGGCAGGTAGCAGGGGAGAGAGAGAGACAGAGACAGAGACAGAGAGAAACACAGAGAGAGACAGAGAGACAGAGAGACAGAGAGAAACAGAGACAGAGACAGAGACAGAGACTGGGCCTGGTTTGAGCATCTGAAACCTCAAAGCCTTCCCCCAGTGACACTCTTCCTCTAACAAGGCCACATCACCTAAAAGTGACACTCCCTATGGGTCTATGGGGCCATTTTCTTTCAAAACACCACACCAGGGTAATTTACAGATGAAGATTATTTTGGCTTACGGACCCAGAAAGTGAGAGTCCATAGTGGCAGAGACAGATGGCATGGTATAGCAAAGGCATGAAGACTGGAGTGTGAGGCTTTGAACTTGCATCCTCAAATGTAAGCATGGAGAAGGGAGCCCACCCTCAGTAACATACTTCCTCCAGCAAGGCTGCACTAACTAATCTTCTCTACACAGTGCCATCAACTGGGGATGCCCGAGTTTATGGGGAAATTTATGGTGGTATTTTATTTGTACTGAAATGTGATTTTAATTGTATGTTAATAAATAAAGTTGCCCGGGGGTCAGAGCTAATAGCAAGCCATAGCAGATCTGGGCGTTCGTGGCGCACGCCTTTAATCCCAGCACTTGGTAGGCAGAGCTAGGTAGATCTCTGTGTTCAAGGATACAGCCAGCATTGGAGACACACGCTCCAATGTGTGTCTGGAGGTCTGTACAGACAGGCAGTGACGAGGCAATCACGTGGTTGGGTTTACAACCAATGAGAAGGCAGAACAGAAAGTCTATATAAAGAGAAACAGACAGAAAGTAGGTCTCTTTCGGAAAGGTCTCTTGGCTGAAGAGGATAGCTGCAGCAGGCGGGTAAGGCTCTTAGCTCTGATCTCTTGGCTTTCTTCTTTGCATTGGTTCTGTGTTTCTTATTTAATAAGACGGTCGGTTACATCTACAGAAATTTCTCATTTCAAAACGTTACTGCAGTTAAGAAGCCTGTGCTCTGCAAGGATGCTGATCTCAGAATGACAGGTAAAAAAGAGGGTAAAGTGTGGACAATTTCATATTGATGCAGACTCCTTTCCCATAGGTAGCTGCCACATATTTGTGTGTTCTTTAGTATGTAAATCATCTCAGCCAATATAGTACATTGTGAGTTTCTTAAAAATTAAACAGACTCTTGCCGATGACACAGAAATGATGCATTCGAAGGAAGAATGAGGAAATGGGAGACACAATAGTACAGGCAGTTGTAAACTCATTGCCACAATAACATTGTATGATAAACTTTACAATTCAGAGTGATAAACAAAAATAACCTTGACTTCCATCATATGTACAAATGAAACTGAAGTGTGTGTGCGTGTGTGTGTGTGTGTGTGTGTGTGTGTGTGTGTGTACTTACAAGTATAAATGTATTTACTGACGATAATTTAAAAGAGATCATGAATTTGGGAAGGGGTCACAGGAGTTGGAGAGGGGATGGAGGGGAGAATGTTGTAAAGGCAATGTCCTGTATATAGTTCTCGGAAAAATAACATTAGATGGTCTTGTAGTTAACAGCACTTGCTGCTTTTGCAGAGGACTAGGGTTTTATTTCTCAGCACCCACTTAGTACTCACAATGGTTGGTAACTGTAGTTTTAGGGGATCAAACACCCTCTTCTGGCCCCCTTAGCCACTGCATGTATCACAGAGCACAAATATACATGTTGACACAGATATGTACAAATAAAGCAAAGTGAATAATTTTTTAGAAATCTTAAAAATTATTCTTGAAATTGAGAAAAACACAGTCCTTTGAACAGTAAAAAAAAAAAAAAAAGAATAAAAAAGAAATCCCACAGTGTTGCTTTTTGGTTTGATACAAGAATTTGAAAGGAGCTGTGCTAAACTTCTCACCTTCATCAGGTTGCTCAAGATCTCACTGGTTTCACTTGTCCAGCCTGAAGTCGATGACAAGGAACCAAAGCTATGAAAATACACAACCACTTCATGAGAGGGCTGGATATGGGCAGAAGAGGGATGGCAGCCTCTAGTTCAGCCATGCCACCTGAGCCAGAATAGTGTGTAGTTGAGTAGAAGCTGCTGACTATCATGTCTGCAATTCAGTGAGGTGACACTAGCTCGTCTCTCACTAGGAAGTCAAAAGGAAGCAGACCTCAGACAAAAGTTGACATGCCTATTGACGGTTACTGAATGAAATTTCTTTAGAAGAAGAAAGAAGTAATGGTCCTAACCTGTGTTCTATGACACATGTTGATTCCCCGCACCCCCTTTGGTGGTTGTCTGATCTTACATAGTTTACTGGAGACAAATTTGATAATATTCTAGATGCAAAATTATAAACCTTAGAGAAAATGTAGCTATTCTCAGTAACTGATAACCTCCTCGCACAATTAGTGATATGAGTTTGTCTAAAATGTTTAGGCTAAACTACTGACCTTTGTCAGTCCTGACTTCCCCAGAGACATTCTATTTTCCATGTTTGTTATGCTAATTAGCAACTCACTGATTTCGTCACGGTGAATCCCCGTGTCTAAAGCCGATTTGCACTTCATGTGGCCAGAAATAATGATAAGGTGACATAATGGGGTGTATACTTCAATGGCAACTTCGTTTGAAATAGAGCTTGTCTGATAAAAGGGCAAGTGATGACTCCTGGGATAAGAAGGTTTGATTATAGCAATTGACAGTGTAAGATGTAGCTAGCGTGACACTAATAACACATACAAATACCCAGCATCCCCACAGCACTATTAAAAAGCAACTATCATGGACAGGCATGTTTAGAGTAGCACTACTTAAAAAGTGCCTAAAATCAGCCCAATAATAAGAGAATAAACACTTTATGGTAGTAAAATACTGCAAAACAACATACACATACAGACATACAAACACACAGGCACATAAACATAGTATGTATCTAATATCACTATATATTAGATTCTTATATAGCCATATTATTTATCTACATACTTTCTATATGTTAATAGGTATGTATGATTCTATATTTTTGATCTTTCTTAAAAAAAAACATGGCTTTGAGTGTCTTAATTTATCCCTCTCTACCTTATTCCTGTAAAAGACAGTTTCAGTGAATGTGCAGCTAAGCTGGAGGCCCTAAGCTTCATTGACCATCCTGTCTTCACCCCCACATCGGTGATGGAAGGAACATTTATGGAAGCATGTGGCTACACTTGGCTTTTTATGGTGGTCCTAGGGGTCTGAATTCACACAGTGAATAGTCCCTCAGGACTATGAGTTCTTTCCAATCTTTTAACTCAGCATTTCAAATTGTTGTACTATCCAAAGCTGAAAATAAAGGCTTATTTGGCTCTGCAAAGAGTCATAAATGGTTAAATTAAAAAGTCAGAGGGATATTTCCCAATAATCAGTGCCAACACTAGTTAGTAGTTATTTTTGTAGATCTTTTTGAGATGATGGTACATGCCATTTCCTATCTCCAAGGAATCTCCTACCCTTTACCATCTTTAAAGTGTAGTGCAATCAGCTCAGGCATTCTTTCTCAAAGGCAGAAATGCGAACTCAGCATACAAACCTCTTAGTTTCCCAAATGCAGAAGTGTATTGACGTGTCCATCACTGGGAAGTCTCTTTCAGAACGGGAAAACAGATTTCAGGGAGGAGGAAATGAGGACAGAACACTTTCTCAGTTGTGTAGAACTGCTGTCACACCAAAGCTGCAAATCAGCTGGATGGGCTCATGGGAAATGCTTCCAGGTCACACTTCCCTTCTCTGCACACCTGATATTACAAACTTGTCAAGAGACTCCAAATCTGCACCTGTAAAAACCTGGAGTTTCAGAGCGAACTCTGTGCATCAGTATTACCTTCATCACTGCCAGGAATGGAAGGAACCCACTGTTCATCAGTGAGCAAACAAACAATAAAACGTGCTTCAGCTATGCAACAGGATCCTATTTGACAGCATCAAGTGGCTACAAACACTGAAGACTGAGAACAAAACATGGTTTTGAAAACTGCATTCTCCTAGTAATACCTTTGCCTACTGATTATTATATACAAAGCAGCTTCATATCTACCATTTAATCTTTATAATAATTTCATGTAGTGAAAATATTTTTATTTTACTGAGGGAATGGACTCAGAGAAGGCAGTCTAACTAGTATGTTGGCACCCAAACCAAATATTGATTTTTTTTTTGAGAATTCATCACATGGGTACTGGATCTACATCACTCTCACTCCCGACTTCTTCCTTCAACTCCTCCTTCCTCCTCCCACATTAATTAATGATCTCTTCTTGAATTATTATTGGTACATGTATATGCATGGATATATATGTTCACAACTGTATATAGCCAATGAGTTCCTTCAGCAAATGTTCTTAATTCCAAGCTATCTATATTTTGATGGTGAGCTATTATTGGTTGGACTTAACGTTTCTCTCTTACGCAGGAGTTTGAAGCAAATGCCCCTGTTTGGGTCAGACACCCAGAATCCGTTCTTCTTGTGTTCCTACCCCTCCCTAGGACTTTGTCATTATCTCACTTTCTCTCAACAGGGAAAGGAGAACACTGAGAATATTTTAAGTCTTTACCTATGAAGTTATGCCTTGTTCCCACTCATGTCATTGGTTAGAATTCAATCATGTGACTATGTATAATTATGAAAATGTCTGGGAGGTATAGACTAGCTGCAGACTAGTGGATTTTGGTGACAATTTTTATTTGGCACTGAAACAGAGCCTCAAAAATATTTTTCTTTTATGAGTTGAAATGACAAGATCAGGGATATACTTGTATTGTAAGTAACTGGAATGAAATCTAAACACCAATTCCAAGTTTCCAACTGAGCTTACTACAAAGGTAATATAAACTGAGGCTTCTTTAGAAATCACCTGGTAAGATGGAATTGTGTGTTTTAAAGTTCATGCTTGGTCAAGTACTGACCAAATCCCCACTTGTCATTTTAGAGTTCATCTATGTCACTTATAAGAAATGCATTTTGAACTGGATGTTTAACGTCTTAGTTCTTTCTGGGTTTTGGGTTCTCTACGTTCAGAAGGATAAGAGACCAGGATGTTGGTCCAGTTAGTAAAGTGCTGGTCACTAAATTATGAGGACCTGAGTTTGATCCCTAGGGTGCACATAACAAGATATGGTCACATGCACCTTTAACCCCATCTCTGTGGAGTTAGAGACAGCTGGGTTCCTGAAGCTTACTGGACAGCCAGATCAGCCAAATCATTAAGTTCCATGTTCAGTGAGATACTCTGTCTCAGAAAATAAGGTGGAGGGACAGATAACTAATGTCAGCCTGTGGTTTACTCATGCACACACAAACATTCACAACCACCCTATCACACGCATATGAAAACACACACACACACACACACACACACACACACACACACTCCACTCATAATGTTAATATAGCCAAGTCTTTAACAATTATTGTGAGAATAAATGTACCTAGAATATCATCAACTAATACACTAGAAACTTATTAAATGATACTTTGCATCTCTTTTGCCATTATTTGGATATAAGCTGTCTAAGGAAGAAAGCCCATGTGCTAAAGGCTTGGTCCCCTGCTGTAGACACTGTTGAGTGATGACTGGCTCACGGGAGAGCTAGCCTTTTCACAGATTGGCCACTGATGAATTTTCCATATGCAGATGGGACCTGGTTAGGGGAAGCAGGTCATTGGATATGTGTCCTGAAGGGCATATCTTCCTTTCTTTCTCTGTATTCCCTGGCTATCAGGAGGTGAGTAACCTTACAGTGTCACACCACTGCTCAGCGATGCTCTGCCTCACCAGGAACTGAAAACACAGAGCTGAGAGGTGGTGAATGTAAACTTCCGAAACAATGAGCCAGAATAAAAATGTCTTGCTTTAACTTGTTCTTTAACAAAATGGTCTTTTAAATATAGGCGTTTAGAGGACAGCTTTAGCACTCAGTTCTGGCTTTCCACTATGGGGTGTGGACTCAGGTCAATAGTCTTGGCAGCCAGCACCTTTATCTGCCAAGCCATCTCACTAGGTCTTGTTTCTATCACATACTTTCTCACCACAGAATACTATTACTGTACTTTCTTTTTCTTTTCTTTTTTTTTTTTTTTTGGTTTTTTGAGACAAGGTTTCTCTGTGTAGCTTTGCGCCTTTCCTGGGACTCACTTGGTAGCCCAGGCTGGCCTCGAACTCACAGAGATCCGCCTGGCTCTGCCTCCCGAGTGCTGGGATAAAAGGCGTGCGCCACCACTGCCCGGCTTACTGTACTTTCTTTATAAGGTCCTTTCTATCTTTAATAGTCTTCTATGGCTCAAAGATAAAATTACAAAATAAGTTGCCTTGCATATTACCCCAATATTCTCTTTCTCTTACACAACTTATCTTGTTAATATACATGCCAACAATGCATGTTTCCTCTCTTATTTCCATTCATTCTCCATCTGATCAATTAATCAATATATGCTTCATTCTTTGCATGCCAAATATGACAATTTCAATCACAGGAAATCTCACACGTCTTACTGAAAATATTGGTATAGGTCACATGTGCCCACCAGTGTGCGTAAGAAGATAGATTTCTGATTGGTAGGAATAGGGATCCCTCTCAGCTTCTGTTGCTTGTAGACAGACTCTTCCCCTTCATCTCGCTGATGAAATAACTTGCTATGGTGTCTGTGCTGGGGCTCTCATTTGCTTCCTCTCTGCTCCTTAGAGTAGTGCCCCAGTGAAGCCTTTGCTTCCTATTTGAAGAGCTGGCAGAGGCAAGGCTGGTGAGAAACACCTTCTCATTAGAAGGCATAAGACAGGGAGCAGTAAATCACCAAGAAAGTTTTGTTTGTAATTAGTCTCCCCCAAAACTTTAATAAGCAGGTGAAATTGTGAATTCTCAGACACGAATAATTGATGACCGACATAAGGGGGGAACCATGGTACAGATGAATAATACTCTTTAGTATTGAAACACTTAGAATATGTCTTTAAATGGTCCACGCACCAGTCTATACCTATTGAATCAGATTTTCTGAGCATTCATCTCCAGTCTGAGAGGCCAAGGTTAGCATTTTCTTGTATACCACGTGATTTAAGTTTGTTAACCTTGTCTGCCTCATTGGAGAGGCAATTTGAAATGTAAGAAATATTGCCACATTATGCACCTTACTGGAAAGAGTTGAGGCTCTTGTTGAAGATGTGTGTGTGTGGACTGCCAAGAGGAAGAAGGATGATCCTTGAGAGTTGAGGCATGATGGAGTCACACAGACGTCTTCTCCATTCCTGGATCACTATTTACACTTTCTTCATCAGGACTGACACAACTTAGCTAGCAAAGATAAGACTACAACCTACCTTGCATAGCAATGGGAAGCCCCATTCCTTCATCCATGTCCTGAAGGAGAAAGGAGGTTGAGACTCCTTAATGGCCTGACCTAAACTTGGTGCTATTCTCCAGCATATATGAGATTTTGATTCATTCATGTAGAATGAAATGAACTTGAGAACAATGTATGGCAATTTTATTTATTCTAAAGTTTGAAAGCCATGTGCTATTTTAATTATAAGGGATATTTCTTTCAGTTTTTCTTTCTCTTGGAATCACCCAAAAGATATTTCCAAGATTATCGAATGGGTAAGGATTTGAAATAACCTCAGCAACATCATCTGTTGTTTAAATATGAGGTTTTTTAATTTTAATTTTTTATTTTATATTTAATTCAATTTTACATGTCAGCCACAGATTCCTCTGTCCTCCCTCCTCCCGTCCCCCCCCCCCCCGCCCTACCCCCAACCCACCTCCCATTCCCATCTCTTCCAGGGCAAGGACTCCCCAGGGGATTCAGCTCAGCCTGGTAGATTCAGTCAAGGCAGATCCAGTCCCCTCCTCCCTTCACCCAGGCTAAGCAAAGTGTCCCTGCATAGGCCCCAGGCTCCAAACAGCCAGCTCATGCACTAAGGACAGGTCCCAGTCCCACTACCTGGGGGCCTCCCAAACAGTTCAAGCTAATCAACTGTCTCACTTATCCAGAGGGCCTGATCCAGTTGGGGGCTCCTCAGCTTTTGGTTCATAGTCATGTGTTTCCACTAGTTTGGCTTTAATGCTAACAGAGACTAAAAAATGTCATATGTATACTTCCTCTTTTTTTTTTTTTCTGGGATGAGATTTAGGCAGAGGGGTGGCTCTACCCCAGAACTGCTATATTGGGGAGCTGTGGCAATAGACCCAATCTAAAACAGGAACATGCTGACAATGAGCTGTAGTCTGGGAAATGGTGGCCTAGGACATGAGACCAATTGCTTTGCCTTAGAGATCCACTGTGCACTCTGAATTAGCACCAATGTTTACATTGACTTTGGGGAGTGAATTTGTCTACACTGGTCTTTTTCAACTTGTTTTAGTAAACCCCTCATATTTTCAGCAGTTTTTTTTTAAAATATGTACTGATTTCTTTTAGATTTTTAAGTCCACTAAGTTGAATTTATTCTTGTGGTATTTTGTTATTTTATTACTTTTTTTTGGGGGGGGAATCTTCTAGTGCAGTGGTTCTCAACCTTCCTAATGCTGTGACCCTTTAATACAGTCGTGGTGACCTTCAACCGTAAAATTATTTTCATTGTTACTGCATAACTATAATTTTGCTACTGAGTGGTGTCTCAGTTCCTGACACCATCAGAGCGACATGCTTTCCGATGGTCGTGACCCACAGGTTGAAAACTGCTGTTCTAGAGCGTGGCACTGACATCTGTATTTTATTTCTAGCTTGTATTTTAACTTTAATTTTCTGATTATTTCATTTTCTAGATTAGCTAACTAACATGTATTTTGTATAGCTTTATCAAGTTAGTTTCTACAGATTCATTTATTATATATTGCATGTTTTTTAAATGTTAAGTCTCTATCTCTCTGTCTGTCTGTCTGTCTGTCTGTCTCTCTCTCTCTCTCTCTCACACACACACACACACACACACACACACACACACACACACAAACACACATCAAATTCTATAAAGTAACTAATAGCCTGTAATGTTTGGGGGGGTAATGGAGCCTCTCTGGCCAACAACTCCAAAAGAGGTAACTCATTTCTTGCACTGAGCTTTTTATTAATTTATTGGTGTCTAATGGGGGCATTGTCATCCCTTTATAGCATTTCTGTATTTATTTTTTATATATGCGAATATATACATGTTTTAAGAGGCCTCTATAGTCATGGTTAGATTTTCATGTGATTTTTTTGAAAGGTTATTTATCCCTCCCTCTATTCTTTCCTCTATCCTATTCTCCTATCCTCCACCCTAATTTAACCCTGTCTGTTCCATTATTCTCCTGTAAGCTCTTGTACCATTGTATTCCATCCCCCCCCCTCACTTGAAATTCCCCCTGCCTAGGGCAACGTACTAATTTCTTGACTCTGATGGGTCTTCCAAATGAACCATATATATCTGATGATTCAAAGATAACATAAACAAATGAGACAATTTTTTTACATTTGTCCTTCTGTGTCTATGTTACCTCATACAGAGTGATAGTTACCAGTTCCACCTATTTACCTGCAACTTTCATAAATCCATTTTTCTTAACAGCAAAATAATATTCTATTGTGTAAATATATGCCATTTTCATTATCTGTTCATCAGTTAGTAGACACCTGGGCTGTTTTTGTCTCCTGTCTATTGTGATAGAGCAGTAATGAACATGGATAAGCAGTTTTCTGTTTATTGCAGTTATCTGTATGTTAGAATATAGAGTCCTTTGGGTATATGTCCAAGAGTGGCTGGTATGGCTGTATCATGCGGTACATGTATTTCTAGCTTTTGGAGGAACAGCCACACTATATTCCACAATGGCTTCACCAATTTGCATTCCCACCAGCAGTGAATACTTAGTGTTCCCCTTTCCCCACAACCACACCAGAATTTGTTGTTAGTTATTTTTTTAATCTTACAAATTCTCAGTAGAGAAAGATTAAATATCAAGTAGTATTCATTTGCATTTCCCTGATAGCAAAGAATGCTAATCTTTAAAAAAAAAAATGAACTAAGTTTCTGTCAAGTTGACAAAAAAGTATCCAGTACAAGGTTCTTGATCCATTTGGAGTTGAGTTTGTTCAGGGTAAGAGATGAGGATTTCATTTCATTCTTCAACATGCATCTATCCAGAATAACCAAGCATATTTGCTGAAGATTCCTCTTCTCCACTGTGTATTGTTAGCCTATGTCAAAGTCTATGTCAAATTCATGTGGCTGGTAGGAGTGTGTGTTTATTTGTGGGTCTTCATTTATAATCTGTTAATTGATGAGTCTGATTTTTGTGCCAGTACCACACTGTTTATATTACTTTACCTCCATAGTATAATTTGAAACCAGGAATGGTGATTCCTCCAGTGGATGTTTTATTGTTTAGGGTTTTGGGGCTGTCTTGTATCTTTTGTGTTTCATACGATATTTAAAATTAGTTTCTCAATTTCTGTGATGGATTTTGGTGGAGATTGCATTGAATCTGTAGATTGCTTTTTGGTAGGGTGTCCATTATAACAATACTAATCCTACCGATCCATGAGCATGGAAGATCTATCCATCTTCTGGAATCTTCTTCAATTTTTTTTCAGTGCCTTAAAGTTTTCATTGTATATATCTTTTCTTCATTGATTCAAGATGCATGCATGTGCGTGTGTGTGTGTGTGTGTGTGCGCACGCGCGCGCACGTGCGTGCGTATGTGTGCATGTGTGCGTGTGTGTGTGTGTGTGCGTGTGTGTGTGTGTGTGTGTGTGTGTTTGAGAAACTTATGACTGGTATTGTTTTCCTAATGTCCTTTTCTTTATGTTTATGTGACTTTACAAAGCAAAAGTGAAGATAGCTTACCCAAGTTAAACAATTACGTTTTTCAGGTTGGCCTTTTCAAATTAAGACTAAATGATTTCTTCAGAAGAAATGCTACTCCCTGTATCCTCACTTTCTATCTTTCTCTGCATAGCATCTTTGCTTTTGTAAGGGAGCAGATGGCGACCGTGAGACCTCGACTCTCACTGTTCACAGCTTTTATTAGACAGACTAACAATGTTTTGTGTTCAGCCCCCTTTCTGGGAGCTGCTTGGTTTTGTCTTCCTGGGGTGACTGTCCTTACAAAGGGTGAGACCTTATATGTTTGAGAGGGTTTAATTCAAGGCAGAAAGTAGTAGAAATTCAATTTTGCCTTAAATCCAATTCACAGTCTGTTACCAGGTCTTCAAGTAAGGGGTAAGCCTAGTATTTTTGTCTTCATCTGTCTGGTTCTTGTATTTCTAAAATTGGTTCCCTATTGGGGAAAGGAGGTGCGATTAATTATCACCCTCCAACTGCAACAACCACCAGGCAGTCTCTGCAGGGTAGCTGGGAAAGCAAGGAAAAGCAGCCTACAGGAAGACAGAATACAGGGACTTGAGAAGATAAGCATGGATGAAACACACAGCTCAAATGACATTTTAATTTCTTATTGTAGTTTCTTCTTCAACTCTAGCTACATTTCTCTCTCCCTTTGGATTCCAAGAAGTACATATAAATTCTTCAAATAAATTTTTTGGGGTGTGTGTGTGCACTAGAACCCCCTGAAAAACCATTCTAAGTATTATTTTTCTGCCAAGTTAGGAAAATATCTAAATTATATTTTAGTAAATAGTTATGCTACCCAAAGGATTACTCTCAAATTCTTCTAAGAGCCATCTAGGATCACATACCAAAGAATACCATGGTCACAGGCTAGGCTTCTGTTCCACTGTGGACATCTTCATCACAAGACTTACACATGGAAAAACAAATAGGAATAATAAGAAAGAATTTGTGTAAGATGGATTTCCAGGACTGAAGTCACAAGCTGCCCTCTGTAATAACTTGGTGTCCTGAATCTAAATGAGGGGAGAGAGATTCAATCTAAATTTATTATCCCAGACTCAGAAAGACAAACATGGTATGTACTCACTCATAACAGGATACTAGATGTGGAACAAGGATGACTGGACTGCTACTCACATCACCAGGCAGGCTACCTGGAAAACAGGACCCCAAGAAAGACACAGGGATCGCCCAATGACAGAGAAATGGAATGAGATCTACATGAACAGCCTGGACATGAGTGGGGGTAGTGAAGGGCGAGGGTTGAGGGAAAGAGAGCTTGGGTAAGTGGGAGATCCCAGCTGGATCAACAACAGAGAGGGAGAACAAGGAATAGGAGACCATGGTAAATGAAGACCACATGAGAATAGGAAGAAACAAAGTACTAGAGAGGCCCACAGAAATCCACAAAGATACCCCCACAACAGACTGCTGGCAATGGTCGAGAGACAGTCCGAATTGACCTACTCTGGTGATGGGATGGCCAAACACCCTAATTGTCATGCTAGAAACCTCATCCAACTACTGAGGGATCTGGATGCAGAGATCCATGACTAGGCCCCAGGTGGATCTCTGGGAGTCCAATTAGCGAGAATGAGGAGGGTTTATATGAGAGAGAATTGTTGAGACCAAGGTCGGATAAAGCACAGAGACAAGTAGCCAAACAAACGGAAACACATGAAATATGAACCAATGGCTGAGAGGTCACCAACTGGATCAGGCCCTCTGAGTGGGTGAGACAGTTGATTGGCCTGATCTGTTTGGGAGGCATCCAGGCAGTGGCACCGGGTCCTGTGCTCATTGCATGAGTCGGCTATTTGAAACCTGGGGCCTATGCAGGGTCCCTTGGCTCGGCCTGGGAGGAGGGGACTGGACCTACCTGGACTGAGTCCACCAGGTTGATCTCAGTCTGTGAGGAAGGCTTTGCCCTGGAGGAGATTGGAATGGGGGGCGGGCTGGGGGGAAGGTGAGGGGGGCGGGAGGGGGGAGAACAAGGGAATCTGTGCCTGTATGTAGAACTTAATTGCATTGCAAAATAAAAATTTAAAAAAAAATAAAAATAAAAATAAATTTATTATAAACAGTCCACACTGGGTGGTTGACACGTGGGGGTAACTTCAGTTTGAAGACCACAAAGTGGCTGAGAACTAGTTAGGTAATGTCAAGTCATTTATTAAAATTTCAGCTATATATAATGTCATCTTGAATAAAGTATGAGATCACTTCCATTGAAGGGCATGAAATCATGTGGGCTGACTTCATTAACTTTGCCTGCTTTATCAAGATGTAGAATGTAGAGAGAGTAACTCCAGCCTCTAAACCACCCGAATGTCCCATTCAGAATCATGCATGTACAAATGCCAAATTAAGAAGAGAGAAAAACTTTGCAACTGACAAAATCATTTTGGTGGAGACAAGTTATTCGGGGAAGAGAGTATTAGAATATTGCTATTCTAATAAGAAAGAAATGAGTTTAATACTAACTATACTTCTTATGATACAATTCCAGTATGCTTGGTGCTAAATGACTATGCTATCACTTTGTGTTTTACCACTTTACATTGTCTGAGGTTACTCACATGCTTGGGTATTTTGCAGTCTTGTGTACTGACCCTGGATTCTCCCTTCTGACTTGAGCTCTATATCCAGTTCTTTATTTTTCTTTCATCTTTTCATCTTTATACAGGATCTCCTTAGGCTGTCAAAGCCTTGATCTTGAAATCCTCCTGCCTCGGCCTCTTAGATGGCTGGGTTTACAGGCCTGTGTACCAGGTGTGACTTCATTATAATTTTAGAATACATTCCTATTTACTTTTAAATGTTTCATGTAAACTAGTATGTTATGCTGGCAACAGACTCATATCTTATTATGTTTCTTGATTCCATCAATTGACTATGACAAGTGATTGATCTAGACCATCTCAGATCATCACACAGTGATAAAAACGACCATGACACAATTCTCAGGCTGTACCCCTGTTAGTGAGCCATGTGACATTCATATCTACCAGAAAAGTACTTTTCTTCTGAGAAAATGCTTTAGGAGAACCTCAATAGATAGAGTTAACTCATTTGCCCAACTTATCTGGAAGAATAGAAATATACAAGTTATGCAAGTATGCAGGGGACTTAGAGGACATCTGGTTCTATATAACAGGAGAACTGGAATGCACCAATGAAGTTCACAGGGCAGAGGTTCACTGATCATTAAAATCCAGTGTAGTACCACCATATTGTTAAGTACCTATTCACTTTCAATGTGTAATTATGTCCACCTTTTAATAGAGCAATCACAAGGCATACTACAGTCCAAAACCAATCAACCAACCAAGCAAACAAACAAAAATCAGAGAGAGAGAGAGAGAGAGAGAGAGAACACAGTTGTAGAACTTGAGTCAGGAAGGTTGGAATTATCATACCAGGAGTTTTAAAAACCTCTATAACCTTTATGCTAAAAGATTTAAAGTAAACACAATGTAGTATCAGATAGATAATGTAAGCCAAAATAAGGAATTCATTAAAAAAAAAAAAGGACTCAGAACAGTGCTGCTATATTTCAAAAGCATTCTGTCAAAAAATGATGAATGTCTGGCTGGACCTGATCCAGTTGTCAGAGCTCTTACCTGAATGCACAAAGCTCTGTGTTCCGTCTCTGTCACCACATAAATTGTTGGCAAATCTATATTCCCACCACTGAGGAGCCAGAGGCAAGAGGATCAGAAGTTTAAGATCATCCTCAGGTACCTGGAGGCCAGTGGGCAGAGGTACATGAAATGGTCTCCAAAAATTATGACAAAGAAGAAAAGTATTTTATAATAACAGGGGAAGAAGTCTACCACCATTTACCACAAAATGGATGGAATTGGAAGACATTATGTTAATTAAATAAACTGCAAATGGAAAGATAAGTGCCCTGGATTCCTTCTCGTGTGTAACCATTAAAAAAATGAACATAAAGGAGAATAGTGATTACCAGTGACTGGCACAGGGAGGTAGTACATGGAAACAGGAAGAGAGATTTGATTAGTTTATCCTATGTGTGTATGTTAGTTACAAATTTAAAAATAATATATGTTTCTCAGATTGTTGTAAGAATAAAAACCAAAACCACATAAATGTTTTTAAAGTGATTGATATAAGAGAAACCACATGGGGCTAGAGAGAAACTTCGGTAGCAAAGAGTATTAACTATCCTTGTAGAGGACTCAAATTCTATTCCCAACACCAATGTATGGTGACTCACAACCACTTGTGACCAACACTGGTGGAGTCCAACACTTCTAGTCTTCAAGAGCATCTATACTTGTGTGCAATACCCATACACACACACACACACACACACACACACACACACACATGCACACACGAACACACACGCACGCACGATTGAAAAAAATTAAAAGAAAGAGAAACCCTGTAAATTACAGAACAATGACTTTTAGTGTGACAACAAATGTACAGAAAAACAATGAAAAATGTGTTTACGGTCTATTTGAAATGTTTTTTCTTTATTTTATATTATTTAATATATACTTATGTGACCAAACATTATTTTCTACATTATTGGGAAAAATATACATTATTGGGTAAGATCTACATTATTAATGCTAAAACTATTTTTGGTAAGTGAAGAAAATGCTTCCATGGTGTCTTAGGGTTTCTATTGCTGTGACAAAACATCATGACCACAAGGTAAGTTGGGAAGGAAAGGGCTTATTAGGCTTACACTTCAGCATTGCTCTTCATCACTGAAGGAAGTCAGGATAGGAACTTGAACAGGGCAGAATCCCAGAGGTAGGAGCTGATGCAGAGGCCATGGAAGGGACCTGCTTACCAGCTTGCTTCCCATGGCTTGCTCAGCCCACCTTTTTATAGAACAGAGGACCACCAGCCCAGAGATGGCACCACCTACTATGGACTGGGCCCTCCCCCATTGGTCACCAAATGAGAAATGCCTTACAGCTGGATCTCATTGAGGCATTTCCTCAACTCAGGCTCCTTCCTCTGAGGACTCTAGCTTGTGTCAAGTTGACACACAAAACCAGCCAGTACACGTGGTAACTGAAGTTTCTGCATCCTCAGAGGCTTATTTCTAAATTGTTATGTTTATTGTACGAAACCAAACACCAAAGGCTGAGTATTCATCCAGAATACAGGGAATTATATGAAAATAAATTAACTCCCTCATTAAGGACCCATCAAGCAGAGATGAAAATAATACAATTAAGACTTAATTTCTTTAGTGTCATTTTGTACTAATCATTAGGCTAGACAAATTCATATGAAAATCAATCATATTTGTCCTCCTTCCACAACCCAGAATATCACTTCATCGACAGCACCCAGCAGGCATTTATTTAGCAAGGAAGGTATCATGGAAGTTTTGGAAATTGTCTCCCACTTAGTTTCTCTTCTCAACACTTGGTTGATTTGGGCATGTTTCATTTGGCCACAGAAATCACCCCTCTGGCATCTTGGTTTCTTAGCATTGCCACACTCATTTCTCAGTTACTTAGCTTCCTTAATAGTTTCGAGACTCATGGTCAGTCTTGACCTGTGACAACCGGTAACAGTTGTTCCCCCTACCTCTGTTCTAAACACGGAGTGCTTGGACCCCCATCTTTGATCTTCTCTTACCTGTTTCACTTCTGCTAATCCTCCAATTGCTACTCTGCATTCAGCTTGCTCAACCAGTTTGTTAAACTACTGATTGTCTCTTCATCACTACTTCCTTATCTATTCACACCCACATGTCCCGCTTGCTACCTGGCAGAGCCATTACTGTGACACACTGCTTGGTATCACCGCATGCCCTTGTCTCATCCTACCTTCGTGTCTTCCCTTGGCATGTGGCAAGCTGTACTGTGGCACACCGTGCAGTGGCACCTCACATCCTTGTCTCTTCCCACCTCCACCCTGTCAGTGTCATATGGCATGGCCGTACTGTGACACACCATCATTTGATTTCACCTCACACCCTTGTCTCTTCCCACCTCCGCATCGTCACCGGCATGTGGCATGACTCTACTGTGACATGCCATCATTTGGTTTCACTTCATACCCTTGCTTTATTTTAACTCATGGTGATTAAATTCAACTATCCACCCACTGTTCAAAAATGTGGCTGGAAGGTCTGGAGTGTAACCACAACCCTGAGCTTCATATGTGTGGAAGGCATAAGCCACAAAGATTGCTCCACAACTGGGTCACCACTCAGTGAGGGGGGGGGGGTCATTCACTCTCCCATTTCATTCCTACCTGACTGATTCTCTTTAAACCACTGGCAGTTCCTTCCCATGGGTAATCATGCTTCCTATGTCCTTGAAAAAGCAAGGGATCACCCACAGCCACCCATTTAATTCTCATTTGCAACCATGTTCTCTATTTTCTTCTTTTTATCCCATTCGCCAGTAGACAGTACTCTTGATTCCATTGTAAAAGACATTGCTAAATCCAAGTTACCATTAATCTCTCTTTCCCTTACAGCCGGACTTTTCTCCCTGGTCTGGATGCTGTCCACCAGAAGATGAATGCTAACCTCCCTTGCTTTTCCTGTAAGGGAAATCGTTTACTGACCATGACCTCCTGCCGCTGCTAGTTTTCTTTCTCTGTTCCCAACCAAATACCCTTGAAAAAGTAGTAGTTGATACTCACTTTTGTTGTGTTTTCAGTCCTTTTTCCTTTGAAGCTACTCTGATTAGGTATTTGCTCTAAATATAGCAGAAAATGACGCAACTTATGACTTGATTCATCCATCCACCCATCTTGAGGTTTTGTCTCCTAGTCCTACGCCTGGCTACTGCTCCCTCCTTCTTGATACATTGTTTTCACACAGCCTGGAGACACATAGTCACACTTACTCTTGTTTGCTTTCCTTTGATACAATCTCCTCATCTTCCCACCTCTAGGATCACCATCCAATGGAGTATCTCTGTCCAGTGAGAAACCTTCAGCTGTAATATAACAGCTGTAAGGACCAGAGTGCCCCTGAGGCCTTGAAAATCAGCAAGTTTGGCTGATGACTTGAAATCTCATTCAGTAGTAAAGTTCAGAGTTTGTGACCATCTGTGGCTGATGCACCCTGCTCCATCCACGGACATAGAGTTCTTTATCTATACCAGCCCTTACAAGCTCAATGACCCACACCTTTCAGAAACTGCCTCATAATGTTCTCTGAAACATCTCCTGTGTTTCCAGCTTAGATCTTTTCCTGACCTTCGGATTCCTGCCTCTTAATTTTCCACTTGAATGAATAATTGGAAGCATCAGTTGAAAATTTCCACACCCCTCTTGGTACTTTGGTACCTCCCTCTCTTTTCACTGTCTTCTTCACCAATACCTTGGCAGGGATTTGTTTTAGGATCTCCCCCAATGGATACCCAGTTCCACATACAAAATGGTGCATGGTTTATATACAGCTCATATACCTTTTCTCGTGTACTTGAAATAATCTTTGTGTTATTTAATCCTAATAAAGTATAAATGTTTATATAACAATTGTTATACTTCCACTGTTTAGGAAATCATAGTAAAATACTCTGCACTTGTTCAGTAGAGAATCTCTTCAGATATTCTAGATCTCTGATTATAGCCTCTTTTTTTTTTTAGGGGGCTGACTCTACATCCTAAAAGGTGTTTGTTCAACAACACTGTGCTATTCCTGATAGATCCTAATCTCATGCCTCACTTACAACCCCCTGAGATAGCCCTTTGGCTGTAGTCAAAATTAGCATGAATTCTGATGTTTTCCATTATCATAAACAGCTCTTGCCACTATGACAGTAGAATCTTAATGGTCCCAACACATGAGTGTTTGCTCTATCTTCCAACAGGTGTTTGGAATATTATTGCCAGAGGTATCACTTTAAACATAAATCACATTATTTTACATCTATGACCCAAATCCTTTAATAACATTCAACACACTTACAATAAAAGCACATATCTTTGACTCTTAAATCTCCATATGATCCAGAATTTTTGTTATTTCTCTGCCCTCATTCATTACTACTGTTGTTCATTTCTGTTATCACCCATTAACATGGACCTTCTTGAACTATTGGCAGAAAACAATAGGCAGGATCTTGACATGGACCTTCTTGAACTATTGGCAGAAAACAATAGGCAGGATCTTGACGTATTACTAAAAAGAAATCATGGGCTGGGGATCAGTGATAGAGAACTTCAAAACACACTCAAGTTAACATCCAGCACCACTCAAAAATAATGTGTGTATTTAATCTCTATGGATATCAGTAATTTCATCACTCAGGAGTAATACATATATTCCTTCTGTAGAGAGACTGAGCCATTATGGAGACCGATAGTTAAAATGCTTAAATTTGGAAGAGGGCTCAATTCTGAATTATCATTTTATTGTGCTTTATTTATTTTTGTGGAGACTTAATTACTTCAAAGTTATTTATATTTTTATTTGTTTATATTTGGTTTTCCAAGACAAGGTTTCTCTGTGTAACAGCCCAGGCTGTCCTGGAACTC
This sequence comes from Peromyscus eremicus, assembly GCF_949786415.1. Classification (NCBI taxonomy): domain Eukaryota; kingdom Metazoa; phylum Chordata; class Mammalia; order Rodentia; family Cricetidae; genus Peromyscus; species Peromyscus eremicus. The sequence continues at coordinate 13,301,275 of NC_081436.1, read as the reverse complement.
ATTTTATAAAACAAACTGGCCTCAAACTCAGAGATCCATCTGCCTTTTCCTCCAGAGTTCTGGGATTAAAGACATGCACCACCACCATCAAACTCTGCAAAGTTCTTCATTACTTCAAAGACTGAGTGGATTACAACTTCCAAAATATAGATGTCCATCTTTGACTAAATTAATTGCAGTGACTACAAGCAGAGCCATATTTTTCTGGTTCCAGAAAAATGTTTGTTTCTCTTTTGCTCTAAGCTATACCAGTCATTAAGAACTGCTGTCACCAGAACATACACAGAACATAGATATTTGGTAAGAGTCTAATGGTCACCTTACTCAGGGGTGTTAAACTAAAGTGTTTCATCAAAGCAAGGATTGCCCTCGGATGGTGAAGCATCTAGTTCCCTACTGCAAAGTCCTGGGGTGTTTACTTACATCAAACTGAGCTCTATGAGTCATTTCTAGATAGTCTGTTGTATGAAATAAGGGTGTAGGAGCCAGAAAAAGCAACTCTCAATCTATTCAAAACCCTGAGCTAATTCCTACCTACTAAAGAGTAGGTTGTGTTCCTTACGTCAATCAAAATCCCAGAGCGAAGTTACAAATGCCACAGAAACAAGAAGGGACGCAGAGACTTCCCTCCAAATGACAACCAGCACCCAAGGCAACACACTGCAGGAGCCACCCAGAAGTCTTCCTGGAGTGGAAATATGCCCACATAGTAAACTTCTACTATTAAGCCTGAAAACAAGTCTGAAATGAAGTCCATGACCCTGGAATTTACTGCATTCTCTTGTGCCTGCTTCATAGCCATAAAATTGCTCGTATTAGCATTCACAGCTGAGTGTATGCTTTCTACTCTGCTAGAAAATTGTTTAGTAAAGGTTTTGAAGAATATGAGTCTATTTACAAATGTCTAAGAGCAAGACCATATTCTTCATAGCAACAAAACCCACAGCTATCTCTGAAGCATCCATGATATTAAAGCTCCCCATGCCCTGGTACAAATGAAGATGAGACTAGCAAGGCTTTAGTCTGAGCAGGTGACTGACTGAAGTGCTGCATGGAATTGATTGAAGCACACTGTCTTAGCAGTGTGAGTTTACGGTCCAGTGGGTACTTACTAAGCTTTTCTGAGAACCAGTATGCTACACGTCTGCTGTCCTATCTGTATAATATTTCTCTCTTGTCTTTCACAGTAGCAATTTTGGTTTAGATTCATCATGTACTCATATTCCTAAAAGCCATTTTAACATATTTGGATGCTCTGAATTCCTATAGGATAAACTAGTTTAGGAAACAGGCTTATAGGACTCTTGGCCTGAATCTCTTTGTTCTGTCAAATTGGGATTTTCAGGGCACTGCTTTTTCTTGAATTAGAATTTTAATTTTAGTAATGAATGTATCTGTGGGTACTTTGTATATATAAGTAGCTATCTCATAGAGACAGAAGAGTCAAAGGCTGACCTTGGATGAAACAAAGCCAGCCTGATCCTTGACTAACTGCTACTTTATAACCTAATGATGAACTGTGGAATCTCACTCTGGACAAAAGAAAATGACCCCCTGACTTGTCAACATATGACAATGGTGCAGGCATCATTTACAGGAATGAGAAGAAATTGCAAAAGGCCCAACAAATTACATGATCTGAGTCAGTGACCTTGAAATTCTAACCAGTTTTGTTATATTTGTCTAATGTATACTTTGCCCTCTGATAGGTAGTATAACACAGCTTTTACATGAAAACTATGGTGTGAAATTTGCTTATCCATGCAGAAAAGAGAGGAAGTTACTAAGGAGGCTGAGTAATAATAGCTCATAAATGATAAGGAAAAACTTGTGCCTTTGTGTATGTGATCTCACTTGCTTGCATTTGTGTGCATGTGCATATAGCTGAAACAGTGATTCAGAAAGATAGTGCCTTGGTTTATGTCAACTTTACACAAACCAACAAAATTTTAGGAAGAGGGTTTATCATTTAAGAAAATGTCTTCTCGCCAGGCGGTGGTGGCGCACGTCTTTAATCCCAGCACTCGGGAGGCAGAGCCAGGCAGATCTCTGTGAGTTCGAGGCCAGCCTGGTTTACAAAGCGAGTTCCAGGAAAGGCGCAAAGCTACAGAGAAACCCTGTCTCAAAAAACCAAAAAAAAAAAAAAAAGAAAATGTCTTCACAATATTTGCTGGCAGACAAGTCTAGTACATTTTCTTCATTAATAATTGATATGTGTGGTCTCAGATCATTGAAGATGGCTGTTCCAGGATATTTTATTACACTGTGAACCCTGAGATTGCATTATTTACTGGAAAAACCTATTTCTAGTTGTGGTGTGGCTAATCCCTAGGACACACCTTTAGTCCAAGAGCTTTCTGATTGATATTGTAAACAGGATTAAATATAGTCAACCACAGGTCAAGGGCCAGAGCAAGCAACCAGTTTACAGGAAGTGAACATAAGATAATTAAGAAAAAACCATAGAGAGTAAAGGAGAGTCAGGAGGATGGAAAGAGAGAAACACAGGAAGTAGAAGGAAGGGACATTTTAGTTTGTGAGGGCTGTTTTGAGACAGTATAGGAGAAGGAAGCTTCAGGACATCAGCAGAGGAGAAAGGTCAGTGGAATGCTTTCTCTTCCTCTCTGAGCTAGCAGACTTTCACTCCAGCATCTAGCTCCTAAGTCTTTATTGAGGTTTTGATAAAAACAACATTTGGACTGGGCAGTGGTAGTGTACACTTTTAATACCAGCACTTGGGGGGGGCAGAGGCAGGTGCATCTCTGAGTTCAAGGCCAGCCTGGTATACAGAGTGTGTTCCAGGACAGCAAGGACTAAACAGAGATACCCTGTCTTAAAAAACCAAAACCAACCAAACCCAAACCAAACCAAACCAAACCAAAAACAACATTTGATGCTCCAATGTGTGGCATGACCACATGGACAGAGAAATCATGTCAGCTGTTGGTAAGACACCTGAGGAGTCCTTAAGGAGAGAATTAAATGATATTAAGCGGAAAAATCTTTTCCACATTAAAGATGGGAAACATCATAACACAGGGCATTAGGACCCTGTATAGTGCTGCTTTATATGGCTTGAAAATAGAATCAGAAGATGAAAAGATAAATGACTTAACTGAGATTGACATAATACCAATTATAATCACTATCAGTCTGGTAATTCATATTTCATCCTGAATAACCATAGTGATTTTTTTGTGCCATACATGAAAAGTGAGTTGATAAGATACAAGTCTTAGAAAGACTTATAGATGAAAATAAGAAAAACACTAAGACACAGACAGAGGGATTTAGACAAGAACCTACTGCTTCACTGCATGATGAAACTGAAGGGAGCAACCCAAGGTTGTTAGAAAACCAACCTTAGTTTATCCAGTTACTATGCAAGAACTACCAGGAGATGACAGGCACCCCCATGATTATCAGGAAGTTAAATGGTATCCTATAGAAATGTTAGATTTGAGGAGATTTAAGGAAGAGGTTGTTTCATATGGTATGCAGCCACCCTGTGTGAAGCAGATATAAAATTCACGGGCAACTCAGAACAGAATTATGCCTCAAGACTGGAAAGATTTGGTAACAGAAATATTGGAAGCTGGTCCTCAGTTGAAAGGGAGAATATGGAAAGAGGAAACTAGGGCCACAGAACAATGAAATAAGGCCAGAAGTATTAATATTTCCCAAGGTCAGTTACTAGGTGAAGATCAAAATGCTGAGCTACAAAGACAGTTTGAATTTAATGATCACACCTTGTTGCTATGTCATTTAGCAGCTTTAAATGTTTGGGAGAAGGTAGAAGAATCAGGAAAGAGGTCTGAGTCATTTACTAAAATTATACAAGGTCCGAAAGGAGCCTTCACTGATTTTTTTTTTTTACGAAGATTGACTTCAGCTATAATAGAATGGTATCAGATTCAGAAGTCAGACAAATATTAATCAAATCTATAGCTTTTGAAAATTCTAATTCAGAATGCAAAAGAATGATGAGTCCTTTAAAGGAAATATCAGCACCAATAGATGAATGGATTAGAAATACAGGTGGTATTGTATCTCATGTTCATGATGCTCCTCTGATAGGAGAAGTAATTTCTAAAAGCTTCTAAAAAATCAAAATATCAGATGTTTTAATTGTGGTAAGCAACATAATTTGAAAAGATATTGTGGGAAAGGTATTCCTAGAAACAATGATTTTTCTATAGATAATCCAATAAGAAGGCTCCAGCCTTCCAGAGTATGCAGACAGTATGGCAAAGGCTGGCATGGGACTAATGAATGCAAATCAACAAGGGACAGGCAAGGTAATCCTTTCCCATTAAGAAATGCTCTAAGGAGCCTCAACAGGCCATGGTATCAAATTGGATTCAATCATTCCCTGTTAGTATCAGAAAAACTCATCCACAGAGAAATTAAAAGATTTAATGACTGTTGTTAAAAACAACATTGCTCTGGATACAATCAAGGACAGAACAGCTTCAGTAGATAAAACAAAAATTTAGGAGAGCCCAGAAAACAAGTATTTTGGCAAACTACTATAAATGATCAGAAACCAAAGCTAAAAATACAAATAAATAGCATTGAAACTGAAGGTTTAGTAGACACAGTAGCAGATATAACAATACTTTCACCAAAATATTAGCATCCTGATTGGCCTCTTCAGGAGGTATTCAGCTTTTAGGGATTGGAACTTTATCTCAGCTAAAACAAAGTGCAAGATGGGTCGAGTGTATAGGGCCAGAAGGACAAATAGAAAAATTAAAACCATATGAGGCTAATATAACCATAAATATATGGGAACGTGATTTGCTCCAGCAATGGAAAACACAGATTAACATTCCTCCAATCTCAGAAATAAATACTAGAATAAAGAATGCTTCTGAGAAGACATTAAAAGGTATTATCAAGAACACTCACAGACCACTCAGGTTGTACATCAGCAGAACACAACAGCTGTTGGCTTTTCAGAGGCACCAACAGCCCTACCTTTAAAATGGTTAACTGACAAACCTGTCTGGGTGGAACAATGGCCTCTGACATCAGAAAAATTACAGATAGCTGGTACAGGAGCAGCTAAATGCTGAACATATTGAAGAATTGACCAGTCCTTGGAATTCTCCTGTATTTGTCATCAAGAAGATATCTGGAAAATGGAGAATGTTGACAGATTTAAGAGCCATAAATAAGGTGATTCAGCCAATGAGATCTTTACAGTCTGGAATTCCCTTATCTTCTTTATTACCTAAGGGACAGTCTACTGTAGTGATTGATTTAAAAGACTTTTTTTTTTTTACTATACCTTTACAATAACAGGATAATGAAAAATTTGCCTTCACAGTGCCTACTTATAATTGTGCTCAATCTGTTAAAAGGTATCAATGAATGTCCTTTCACAAGGAATGTTAGATAGCATTGCTTTGTGTTGATGTTTTATACAGTAGCTTTTAGAAATAATTAGTCAACACTTTCCTCAATGTAAAGTTTATCATTATATGGATGATAGCTTACTTACTGGTTCAGATGCAGATACCCTAGAAAAGAATGTTTGATGGAGTAAAGAGAATTTTGCTTTGCCAGGGATTACAAATTACTCCTGAAAAAAATATAAAGAGGAGAGTCTATCAATTATCTAGGATATAAAATAGGTTTACAGAAGTATTGACTACAGAAAGTACAAATCAGAAGAGATCAATTACAAACTCTTAATGGTTTTCAGAAATTTCTGGGAGATACTAACTTGCTATGGCCCACAACTAGATTAAGTACTCAAGAACTAAGTAGTTTATTTCAAACCTTACAAGATGATAAGAACTTTTAATAGTCCAAGAAAATTATCAGATAAGGCTAAGAGAGAATTGGCTCTGGTAGCAAAGAAATTACAGGATGCATATGTGGAGTGCTTGGATCCAAAGCTTGATTGTATTTTAGTTATTTTGCCTTCTACTCATTCTCCCACAGGAATTCTTATGCAGAGAGAAGATAATATCCTAGAATGGATATATGTAGCACACAAACAGAGTAAAAAGTTAAAGACCTATGTATAAAAGGTTTCTGGAGCCGGGCAGTGGTGGTGCAAACCTTTAATCCCAGCACTCGGGAGGCAGAGCCAGGCTGATCTCTGTGAGTTCGAGGCCAGCTTGGCCTACAGAGTGAGATCAAGGACAGGCACCAAAACTACGCAGAGAAACCATGTCTCGAAAAACCAAAAAAAAAAAAAAAAAAAAAAAAAAAGTTTCTGTCTTAATTCTATTTTAGAATGTTAGACTTTAGATTGCCACATTGTCCATGCCATCCTGGACACCAGCTTTTGAGTTTTCTTTTTAAATAAAAAGAATATTTTTGTTGTTTGGTATTACAAATGCAATTAAGGGATTTAAATGTTTTAGGAAATTCAAAGGGTTACTACAGTTCAAACTTGTTTTCTAAATCTCTAAGAGGTGGAGTGATTTGGAGCTAAGATAAAAATATTTGAACAGGGCAGTGGTAGCCCATGCCTTTAATCCCAGAAGAGACAGGGGGATCTCTATAATTTAGTTGTTTTCTAAATTCTAGAGTTACAGTGAACAAGGTGGTGGTTGCACACACCTTTAATCCCGCAAACTCAGATACAGCTCCTAATTGGCATGTTTACACACTAAAGAAGCCACATACCATATTTACAGATTATTATAAAAACCCTTTATAGGGTTACTAGAAAGGAGCTAATTTCCAATGGGGACAGGAACAAAGAGCAGCTTTTGTGACTGCCTATAAGGTCTTCTCCATGATGCAATGCTGACCAATATTGAACCAGATGATACTCTATTTATAGATATCATATTTATTGGCGAATTGGCAACTGGGGACTCTTCATTAACCAAAAATGAGTCCACCAACATTTGCCTGTTGGCTTCTATTGCAAATGCTTTCCATATACAGAGAGTAAATATTCTCTTTGAGACACAAATTAGGAGATCTTACGAGGCATGGATAACCTTATATTCAATCATTGCCAACCACCCTACGGTCATAAGGGTACCTCTTACCATGATGGATTTCATCTGTTCAAAGGCAGAGTCTTTTGCAGGCTTAGAAATGGAAAAAAAGGTATTACAGTGGAATTGGTTTCTATTTGAATTTTTGACCAAAATGTGGTATCAAAGGGGTCTGTACCTTCCTTCACTGAGGAGATAGCTCAGTTGCCCATAATCCCCATCCCTAAACCACTCCCCTCCTTCTCCCAAAGAGGCACCTAGTGAACTGTGAGGACCAACACAATGGTCAGAACATTTGGTTAATGCATGGTTTACTGCTGGTTCATCAACCACTGATGGAACCAAAACTAATGGAAAGAGGTAGCCTGTAGACCAGGAGATGGAATACTGAGGAAGGAACCACAAAATCAGTACAGCATTATTGGCTGTTAAACAAACAGCTGGGAAAGCAAAAGGAAAATCTCTATCTTCTCCAATTCATGGTGCATGTGCAATGGTATAGCTATGTGGTCATCAAAATGGAAAACCACTAACAGATAAGTGGCAAAGATATCTCATCATGAGAGGCATGAATGGAAATGACAAAACCCAACAAAACCTATAAAGGACATCAAATTTTATATAGTTCAAACAGACAAGACAGACAAAATGTCTCAAAATAATGAAATCATAGACAAATTGGCATCATGTTTAATTAGGACTAGAATTTCAATATTTGCCAGGGAACAAATTCAGAATAAATCAGCAAGAATGATAGATTACATATTTCAAAAAATTTGAAAGTTTACCCCTAACACTAAAAAATAAGGAGAAATGGAGAACTAAGTTAATTGAGGCTAACCCCATGAGAATAGCTATGATAAGAAATCCGTAGCCAGGCAGATGCTCACACTTGGGAGGCAGAGAGGCAGGTGCATAAGAATTGCAGTGATTTAAATTTAAAAGCCTGCAAATGGGACGCTAAAATTCAAAGTGAATGTCTTTTGTGATCTAAAACTAAATACACTTAAACCCTGTATTTATATATTTAAAGGGAAAGGGTAATATAGTTATATTTATCCACACTACTAAGGTATATTTAGCTACAAAAATTCAAAAGAGTTTTTTTAATTGAATGATAATATTTTTTCTGTTGCCAAAAAAATTGCCTTAGAAAAGATATAGCCTGCCAAAAAAAGGAACCCCTCTGAATTATGATTAGGTCAGGGTTTTGCTTTTATTTTTCCAGGAGAATAAAAGCTTCCAACTAAGGAATCTAGAGACCACTGAACAAGTGAAACATCTGAAGAAAGAGAATGGACATCAAGAGAAAATGTCCCAAGAAAAAGAGTTCTGTGCAAACAGTGGCCACTTTTTCATTGACTGCTGTGTTCTACCTAGCCTGGGCTATCCCTAAGCTGACAAACGCCACCCAAAGATCAGCTTCAGACTACAAATGTCTTAGGACATTCAAATTTCTGAGTTCATATGAGACTGACACAAACATTTTACAGAACTTTGAACTCAAAAATAATCCTGAGACTGCCAAATACAACCAAGCAGGATATTGTGGAAAGCTTGGCAGAAATAGCTTCATTAGTGTAAATAGTTTTACTGTGTTAGAGGTAAAACATTTCCTTTTTATTTAGACAAAGCAGGGGAAATGTTGCAGAATATTTGATCACACTTTGAACCCTGAGATTGTGTTACGTGTTGTCAAAACCTGTTCCTAGTTGTGGGGCTCAGCCCTGGCACACACCTTTAATCCAAGAGCTTTATGCTTGAATATTGTAATCAGGATTAAATAAAGTCAACTATAGGTCAAGAGTCGGTGCAAGCAACCAGTTTATAGGAAGTGAACATAGGATGATTAATAATAATAATAATAATAATAATAATAATAAAATCAGAGAGTAAAAGGGAGTCAGGAGGATGGATAGAGAGATGCACAGGAAGTAGAAGGGAAAAACATCTTAGTTTGGGTTTTTTTTGGGGGGGGCAGCATAGGAGGAGGCTTCGGGGACATCAGTGGAATAGGAAGGTCAGTGGGTGCTTTCTCTGCTTCTCTGGACTAGCAGGCTTTCACCCCAGCATCCAGCTCCTAAATCTTTATTGGTAAAATAGAATGACTGAGATTTTGTTAAAAACAACAAGTGGGCATCTCTCTGGAAGGTGGTCCTGGATGGTATATAAAAGCAGACAGACAAAGCCATGGGGAGCAAGTGTCAACTAACAGAAATGCTTCACAATCTCTGCTTCCGTTCCTTCCTCCAGGTTCCTGCCTTGAGTTCCTGCACTGATTTCCTTTCATGGTGGACTGTGACCTAGAAGTTTAAGTGAATTAAACAGTTTCTCCCTAATGTTGCTTTTTATCATCTTGTTAAACCACAGCAATAGAAACCCTAAAATGGAAATTGGTACCATATTCATGGGACATTATTATGACTGACCATGGTTTAGGGAGTATGTGGAAGGACTTTGAAACTTTGGACTAGAGAAGCCATTGAATGCAGTGCTTAATGAGCTATTGTGGGAACTTAGAAGATAATGCTGAGAGCAGTGCACATGATGGAGTCCTGACTTGTGAAGCTTCAGAGGGAAGCTAAGACTCTATCAGGGCTAATTATGTAATATTTTGAATTAAGAACCCTAAAGTGAAACCTTTGTTTTCCTGGGACAATTGATACTGGTCACCTGGGACTGAACAACTGATTATGATTAAAAAAAAAAAAAAAAAAAAGACAAGCGTTATTGAGGCAAAATCATCTGGGAAGTGTTTCCTTGGGGTTGGTACACAGAAGCTGTGTTCCTGAGGGTTCTCATGCTGTACCTTGTGCTAGCAGCTGCACTTGGTCATGTGTGAGAGTTTTCTGGTGGGTACTGGTGTTGAAGGCATAAAGGAGTCATGGAGGGCAGCAGAGGTCATTAGTGAAGCTGCAGCCTCGGTTGCAAAAGAAGCCCCAGGGTTTGTGGGTCATTGAGAGAAGTTGAGGCATGGTACCATATGGCAGTTAGAGTCCAGGAGAGGCAGTTGGTGAAGGTGCAGTCCAGTTGCAGTAGACTCCAGTATTTTGGAGATGACAGTTTCATAGGATAACCACCAGGGACACATGCAGTTGTGGAGTGGAGCCTGCCTGAGCCTAGGAGACAAGGGGTGTGTGCTTTGAATGGCAGAAATGGAAAAGTGGAACTGTCAAGTCTCTTTGGAGCAAAGAAGATTGTGACTGGGTTCCAGATATCAAGCACTGAACTTTTTATACTGTTGAATTTGGGTTTTGCTTTGCTTTGATTCGTGACTATATTCTGGATCCTCCCTCTTGGAGTAAAAGTACGTAAGTAGGTTTTGGTGTTGTTTGTTTGTTTTCCCAACAGGAGCCCACAGTTGAGAGACTTTGGATAATCTAGAGAGACTTCAGATACTTTAGAGAGACTCTAAATATTTTAGAGTGGATTTGACCTTTTTGAGGGGGTGGGAATTGACCTCTAAACGACAGTTTGGATGTTTTAAAGTGCCTGAATTCTTAGTATTTGAATTTTTGAAGACTGAGACTTTTAAAAGTTGAAATGTGTTTCATATTTTGATGTTGATATTAATATGAGATCTTAGGGATAAATAAAAAAGGAAAGGTTATGGTTTAATGGTAATGTATTTATGTGTCAATTTGACAAGGGGGTCGATTGTCCTGGGTAATTTTTGTCAGCTTGACACAAATCAGTGTTTTCTGAGAAGAGGACCCTTAATTTAGGAAATGTCTCATCAGCTTGCCTTTAGGCAAGCTGTAGGGGATTTTCTTGATTAATGAGTGACATGGGAGGGCCCAGTTCACTGTGGGCCATGCTACCCCTTGGCAGGTGGTCCTGGGTGGTATAAAAAAGCAATCTATGATGCTAGGCATAGTGATGCATGCCTTTGACTCCCATGCAGAGGCAGGGGCAGGGGCAGGGGCAGGGGCAGAGGCAGATGTAAGACAAAGTGCTAAACAGTCTTATTAATAAAAAAAAAACCCAGAGCCAGATATTGGGATTAAAACCTGAGAGATCAGAGGAATAGGAAAAACCACAGCTAACCTCACCTCACCAACTCCACAGCTTCCAAAGAGACCTATTTCCTCTATACCCACGCCTATATGCCTTTCTGTTCTGCCATCTCATGTCCTCTCCACCCAGCTACATCACTTCCTCTTCTTACCCAGCTCTGTCATTTTCTATCTGTCTGTACAGACCTCCAGACCTTTATGGTTAACTAGTGTTGGAATTTAAGGCGTGTGCCACTACTCCTGGCTCTGTTCCCAGTGTGGCTTTGAACTCACAGAGATCCAGACAGATCCCTGCCTCCTGAGTGATAGGATTAAAGGCATGTGCTACCGTTGTCTGACTTCTATGTTTAATATAGTGGCTGGCTTTTTCCTCTGATCCTCAGATAAACTTTATTGGGATACACAGATAAAATATCACCACAGGCAGAGGCAGAGGAGGCAGAGGCAGAGGAGGCAGAGATCTCTGTGAGTTCATGGCCAGTCTGGTCATACAAAATGGGTTCTAAGTTAGCCAGGATGACATAGTGAGATCCTGTTTCAAAAGAGCCAAAAAGGGGAAGTGGGGTGAGAAAAAGAAGGAAGGAAGGAAGGAAGAGAGAGAGAGAGAGAGAGAGAGAGAGAGAGAGAGAGAGAGAGAGAGAGAACGAAGTCTGTCAAAGTCACAAGGAGCAAGCCAGTAAGCAGAACTCCTTACTCCCCAGGCACAAGGACAACTGAAACCATAGCTGCTCCAGGAGGGTTTGGTCTGGCAATTTGTACTAGCTCTGGAAGATGACACTGTGGGCATTAGAAACCTCTGTATGATCCTTGCTCTTCCTGTAGCTGCTCTCAGTTGGACAGGTTAGGGATCATGTCTCCAGTAAGTCAGTGAAAAGCCTGTGTGATTGGTACTACAGGGCTTGTGAATGCTTCATTGACAAATATCATGCTTTGTATAAATGTAAGGCTTGTCTCAATTGGTGGATCTGGAAGCTGTTCTCATGTGCACTGTGATTGGTGGAATCTGAATAGAAGCTTGACATGCTCCTTTCCTAACCACATGATGAGCAAAACATTTTTCAGCTTGGTTGGACTTGTCTGGGAGGCTCCATTCCTGTGTTCTACCAACCGGTATTGCAACATGAAGAACAATGAAGGCTTCTTGTACGTGGTCTCTTTGTCCCCTGCCTACGATCTTGTCCATAGGTACATAAGTTGCATGAAAGAATTCAGGGCTTCTAAACCTGGGTGTGGTAGTAGTGGTAGTGTCATATATCTTGGGGTCAGAATCTGTGCCCCAACTCAGGTCTGGCTACCCTTCTCAATAGGCCAGTTAAGAGACTCAAATTTAAAATAGAAATCAGAAAAGGGAATTTATTCAATGAGGCCCCAGTGGGAAGAGGGACAAACCATTCAAGTCAGATCAAAGTTTAAAGAGGGCTACCGGTAAGGCCTGGTCAAGGTGTGGCCCCACCCAACATTGACTCATTATTATCGGTGCTTCAGTCTCGTCTCGTAAGGTGGTCTGACAAGTTGTTAGAACTGTGTGAAATCTCTTTATGGGAGCGATTTCCTTCTCTCGATCTCTCCTTCTCTCAGCATGAGATTCCTGGGGAAATTCCCACTTGTTTGTGGTCCAGTGTTTCAATAGTTGAATGGTCAGATTGAGAAACAAAAGTATCTTCATTTCTTCCAGGCTTGTAACATTATTACATTATTTATTTGTGTGTGTGTATGTGTGCGTGTGTGTGTGTGTATGTGTGTGTGTATGTGTATGTATATGTGTGTGTGTGTAGTGTGCGTATGTGTGTGTGTGTATATATATGTGTGTGTGTATGTATATGTATATGTGTGTGTGTGTGTAGTGTGCGTATGTGTGTGTATATATATGTGTGTGTGTATGTGTATGTATATGTGTGTGTATGTGTGTGTATGTGTATGTATATGTGTGTGTGTAGTGTGCATATGTGTGTGTATGTGTGTATGTATGTGTGTATGTGTGTGTGTATGTGTGTGTATATATATGTGTGTTTGTGTGTGTGTGTATGTGTGTGTGTGTATGTGTGTGTGTGTGTGTGTGTGTGTGTGTGTGTGTGTGTGTGTGTGTGCTTTGTTTGTACATGAAGCCCAGGAAGGGAAGGGCTTCCAGGCTTACCATACTTTCTTTGCCATCTGACTTTCCTTTAAATTTTAATCTTGATGTCATTTTCTCTTAGAATTGTGATTTTTTGGATTGTTTAAATAATTGCTCATGGTTTTACTGAGTGTGTTAGGCTTCTAACTAAAATAATCCCAAATCTTAAGAAAGTCAAGGTTTACTTAAAACCTTATCTCTGTAAAGTTTTATCTCAATGTTTTACAATACTTAAATTTTAAAGCGTGACTTTGTAGTTCAGTACTGGTGTGATGGACTTCTGGGTGTTCTAAACCATGAGCTGGGAGAACAGAGCCAATGAAGATGCAGGGATTAAAGGAAAGTCAATTGCCTGCCTCCAAGTCAGCTCAGTCGCAGGGGATGATGGAATATCCCCCAAAGTGCTACTGTTCTGGGGAGATTCCTGTTCTCTTGAAGAGAGATGTTAGAGACCTCAGAGACTTAACTCTAAGCAGTGTGCATCCTGAAAAGAGGAGTGTCAATGCAGAAGACAAAGTCCTCAATGCTTCCAAAGTCATCCAGTCATCAAGACCTTGACCTAACCCATCATATGGGACAAATGGTGAAGGAAGACTGATGAAACCAAGGGGGTCCCTTAAATCCAAGAAGGTATAACTAGAGTGAAATTATTAGTAATCCAAGAAGGTATAACTAGAGTGAAATTATTAGTAATAATATAAAAAGAGTAGAAAGGGTTCTCTAAAAGGAAAGAGATAAACAAATGCTAGTTTTCTATAGACCTTCCCATAATATCTCAGGTATGGGCCACTAACTTGCCAGGTAGGAGAATCACAGCCACCTAAGCTATAGAACACAGATATTTTCTATTTACGTAAGCCTATTTAGATAGAATCAGCTAATCTGTCAGTAGTTACGAGCTGACTTTATTCTTGGTTTTCTTCATTTAACTCAGTGGTAACAAAAATATTGCCTGGTCTATGGGGCTTGAGCTTCCTGTATGTTGGAAAGTGCTTGTCTAACACAGTTATGTGTGTTAGTAAGTTTCAGGAGTAGACTCTGGGCAGTAGATCTAGCATGATGAAAATGATTTTCTGTCCGGGAAAGCATCAGGAAGGCAAAAGAATGTAGAGACATGAGATAGAGAATTTATGTTTTCAGGAAGTTCCACTAGCCAAGAGAGAATCAAGATACAAGATATATTTAGATGTGGTCAGTGTATACTAATATCCCAGTGATGGCTTAGGAGTCCCCAGAGAAGCCTCCTAACTTTTTCACTTATTGTTTATGATCTATGTTTGAAAAAGAAACATGTATTCTGATTGTTCCTGAGGGTCCAGACATTTTCCTTAGGGGAATGCAGTAGACAGAGGTGTGGATGGATGATAATTAGCTTTCCTTTGCTGCCTGAAGGGCTTAATTCCCTCCTTTTCCATTTTCCTTTCATGGCCCCCTATCCTGGCAAAGAGCCTTGAGGGCCTGAACATAGACACTTTAGTTAGATCATTTCCCTTGATCTTTACCAAACAGGCCCAGCTGGAGGGCAGTGTTGAATTTAAATCTCATTTGCTCACACTTCTCTGTCAGCTTATATCGTGGCCAGAGGGAGTACAGTAAAATATTAGCTGCGTCTTCTTTCAATTCTCTGGACCAACCTTATCTTAATTCTTTAGGACAAAGATCAAGGCCTTTGCAGTGCAGAGAAGTGAGTTCTTAAGATCTGATGGTTTGGAAGTCTTGTCTCATCTTATCCAGATGTTTCTGGGTGAACCTGAGAACAGTCACAAAAGAACCAGAGACCCAGGTTTGAATTGCTTCCCTTCTTGGCTTACTCTATTCTGGCTGGGCTTCAGCTAATCATTCTCTTATGCTTCTACTGCCTCTCTCAGAATTACATGAAGGGATTGGTTCTGCAAAACCATAGCCACAGGATCTCCATTACTCAGGGGTAACAGCAGGATCTCCGAGAGGAGTTTTGGTAAGGGTTAAGTATTGATGGTGTTCCAGAATCCAGAAGCCTTGAACCAGACCAACAACTCATTACAATGAACATTTTCAAGTAAAGCTGTTTGGACAAAGGGGTATACTGCATGACAGCTCCCAAAGCTGTTAAGACAGATGAAGAGGTGATGGAGAGGAGGAAAAGACAGAGGAGCAAATTGGCTTTTTTTTTAATTAAAATTTTAATTTTTAATTTTCTTATGGTTGGGGGTGCTGCTATGGTGAAGGGTGGATATGGAGGGATTGGGAGATGCGTGGGATAGGAGTACATGAAGTGAGAACCGAAAGCAGGAAGGAATCACTGTGTAGCCCGCTTTTACAATGACTGGACCTCAGTAAAGGCCATGCTTCCCTTAGGAATGCTGGCTTTGTATGTTTTCTTTTCTTTTCTTTTCTTTTTTTTTTTTTTTGTTTTTGGTTTGTGATACACCTCCCTCTGCTCCCAAATTCTAGGATTAAAGGCATGTGCCACCACTGCCCGGCTTATATATTGTTTTATTTTATAAACAAATGTAATATAAAATGTAAGAAACAAATGTAGTATATGCAAGACTATGGTGTACCACCTGAACCAAGCTTGGTTCCATCCCACTCATAATAGCACACACATAAATGAACCATAAATGGCATGAAACATGAAAATACAGAGGCCATTTCTCCAGGAACCAAGTTGGGAAACAACAGAATATTCATTTTAAAATACAGAAAAACATATTTTGTACATCTGTGAGGATATGTCTCTGTTTTACTTTACCTGCCTAAGATACCTTCTGACTGGTTTAATAAAGAGCTGAATGGCCAATAGCTAGGCAGGAGAGGATAGGTGGGACTTTTGGGGGTGGGGGGAGAGATAGGAACTCTGGAAAAGAATCTGAGGCTCAAGAGATTCACCAGCCAGACACAGAGGAAGTTGGATGTACAGTACTGAGGAGAGGTAATGAACCACATGGCAGAATGTAGATTAATATAAATGGGTTAATTTCAGTTTTAAGGGCTAGTTAGGAACAAGCCTAAGCTAAAGCCAAGCTTTCATAATTAATAAGAAGTCTTAGTGTCATTATTCGGGAGCTGGTGGTCCAAAGAAAGTCTTGCTATACATCTTTCTTTCTTTCTTTTCTTTTCTTTTCTCTTCTCTTCTCTTCATTTCTTTCTTTCTTTCTTTCTTTCTTTCTTTCTTTCTTTCTTTCTTTCTTTCTTTCTTTCTTTCTTTCTTTTGTGATAACTAATTTTCCTCCTTGGACATTAAGACACACATTTCGGTTTCTACCTTAATGTGGCCATGTTGTCACTCTACAAAAATTCTCTCCCAAAACACAGTCATCACACTAATTTCTAAATGGTATCACTAAGGATTTAGTCGTACACACCAATGACAAACCTCTTGAAATATTTTTCGAAATGGATTTTCAGCACAGGAATGAATAATTGCTCAGAAAAGCAGCATTGGCTCAAACACAAAATGACTTGGTAGTCAATTTTACCCTTTCTGGTAATGGAAGGCTTCCTGAGCAGGAGTCCTGGGATCCCTTTCCTGTGGCTTCATCCAGAGGAGAACATTCTGAGCAGCTGCTAACCATTTCTTAGAAAATTGATCGGAGCTCTGTGGTCATGTCTCTTCATAATGACTCTGCCAGACACAATCATATGAGCACCTCCTTCATCTACTTAGGGACAGTGTGAAGACCACCATTGATTTCTATATCCAAAGTTGGGAACTGGATCCTCAATCAGGGAACTTGCGGCATCATTTTCAGTGAGTTCCTACCCTCCTGACTCAGATTCTACTGTTATAACCAAGGTTTTATCTACTGGATTAGTCCCTGGGACCAAATACTTAACTGCAGCTCCTGGTTTGATATCAAGGTCAGCCTTCATTTCACCCTTAGAGAAGTCTTTAATTAAAGCTCCTGTACTCTTAGTAGCCTCCAAATGAAAGGATATTGATGAGCACCTGTTAGAGCAATTGGCTTTATGCACTATTCTGGCCTGGATATCAGAGAAGTGTCATGACTTGGCTGTTTTCAGAGTTTTGCCACCACCAGGGGTACTGGGACAAAATACCCATCCATTGCATCCAAATTCAGGTAATCATCGTCATTACCACTTTTAGGCATGAAGATCCCAAGTTGGTCAGGTCACTGTTGAAGATGGACAGGCCAATCTGACAGCTGACTGCCATGGTACAGCTCCCTCGAGCTAGTGCCATATCTTTACTATTAAGGTGGTAATACTAATTATATATTTAGCATTGTTATAAACTTTTTTTTTTTTTTTTTTTTTTTGGTTTTTTTGAGACAGGGTTTCTCTGTGTAGCTTTGCGCCTCTCCTGGAACTCACTTGGTAGCCCAGGCTGGCCTCGAACTCACAGAGATCCGCCTGGCTCTGCCTCCCGAGTGCTGGGATTAAAGGCGTGCGCCACCACCGCCCGGCTGCATTGTTATAAACTTAAAATAAGAGTATATACATCCAAAGACTTTGTAATAATTAAGTTGTTACATAAATATAAAGTATTTAAATGCCCTGGTCCCAGTGAATATAAAATGATGGACTTGAACTCCATTGTAAGGTTCTCACCTTAGATCAGATCATATTGTGGATCCTGAGAGTCTGGAGAAGACTTATAAAAGGGAGAATGAGTAAAAGTTGCACCTTTAAACCTCTTATTCAAATAACAAAGGACATTGGTGGCAATAGGAGGTAGCAGCAGGTTGCTTTATGCTGGGAAATAGATGCTCTGAGGTCACCAGGAGAAACAGACCGACTTCTCCAGGAGTGCGGCCTTTGCTGACATAGTAGTGCTGTCCTCTGGTTCCGGATCCTGGCACAATACTTTTCAGAACTCACATAGGCAATGGAAGGTTACCTGGACCTAACTTCAGTGGACTATATTGGGCACTGTAGCTTGACCTACTTGGATTTAACCAGTTCTAGTGTGGTCATATGGCTAATTCTAATTAATTAACAATCAGTCATACGCTGATTAATTTTAAAACAACTTAAGCTTTGGCATAACCAACCCCAGTTCACCTTGCTGGTTCAGAATTGATCATGGAGAGTGACTTCTATCCTTGTACATTAATGTGTGTCCCAAAAGGATCAACCCCCTAACTGATATTATTTCCAGATGCAGACAGACTGATGTGAAATCTTGCTTTTATATTCTTACAGGAGTCTCAAAAATCTCAGAATAACAGCAAAGAAGTAAAAATTGAAATTGAACACGTGACCTGATAAGACAATAAGATAGCATATTTGTATAATCATTTCTAAGTCACGATAAGGTATTAGGTTTAATAAATATTATGTCACTCTGGCCATCAAAACAATTATTTGTATCTTACTATAATCAACCACCTTGATGGCTCTAAAACATTTTTTTTTTTTTTTGCTTTTTCGAGACAGAGTTTCTCTGTGTAGCTTTGTGCCTTTCCTGGATCTCGCTCTGTAGACCAGGCTGGCCTTGAACTCACAAATATCTGCTTGCCTCTGCCTCCCGAGTGCTGGGATTAAAGGCGTGCGCCACCACTGCCCGGCCGGCTCTAAAACATTTTAACCCACACTATCTGTGCTTCTTTTACAATATCTTGAGAAGTGAGGTTGCTTTAGTACCAAAATGTTATTTGAGAAGGAGGTCCTTACCAGTGTTCCCAACATTGTCATCACCATTTTCTCTGTGGCAAGGTAATGAGAAATGTTTGAGCTTCCAGCTCAGCTCCAAGTCCTGGTTCTACTAGTGATGATGACTCATGGGAGGGTGAGTAGTGTATTCTCCTTGAGTGCTGCCTCACTAAAGACAAGATTATAAGGCCAACAGGAAGCCTAGGTAAATTGTCCTCTTCCTGGTACTTGAGCTGAGACACATCTACAAGTGCAAACTTATGTCACTTTGATAAAATTTGTGATCTGCTGCTCAGCAATGAGAGAAAAACACAAAGTTCTTCCTGAATGTTCTGGTTCTGAACTGACTGCAGCTAAAAATTACTACTAAGGTGGCATGTTTTGGAGACACATATTCTGATCCTGTTGTTAGTAGTAAGGTCATGAAAGCATATCCACTACCATAATTAAGGGAATGCAAATTGAAACAAGACACCACCTATTTGATTGGCTAAATTAATTAATTAGTTAATTATTAATTAATTAATAACATGGCCCTTTTTTGAAACAAGAACTTTCATTTGTGTTCATGACATACTAAAAGGATAGTAATTTTTATTGTCTTCTTACTGGTGACAGCTAGATGTGTGCTACTTGCTTCAAAGTCACTTATCTTGAAAGGCAGAGAGACTTATGTCCTTTCCACGGAGGCGTATGCTGCTTCTAGAGGGATCTCCAAGCATGAAGAATACATAACATGCTTGAGCCCAGCTTTAGACCTATTAACTCCATACATGATAATGCCTTTAAATAATAAGCAGTCCAACTTTTACTCTTTTATTTAACCTTACAGGGCAATTCAAATACGCATTGTTGCTTCCAAATGTAAATCAGCATTATATTACCTCATTCCTACCAACCTCATTACCAAAGGTTTGTTTCTAGAGCTACTCAGGAATAGTGTGGCTTGTTATCATCCTATAACTGTCTCTAATATTAACCTAGATGTGATTAAAAACTTCCTTACCTAGCCTTGAATCACAAAGAGAAATTATAAGCTTCTAGGTGTTCTGCAGACATTTCTTTGAGATATTGACTTTGATGAAGATGGGAGAGGAGGAGATGAGATTAATCAGAGTGTGCTGTACATTTGTACAAAATGTCAAAGAACAAATTTAATATGAAATGTTAAATAAGAAAATAATTTGAAAAGAGTGTGATTAAGGAGTTTGCACTGAACAACACTTGCTTTCTTTTTGGCTTGTTATTACTTAAAACGAGGCTCTTGGTTTATATTAGCAGAACGCTGGAACAGCTATTTGTACATTTGCACATCTGGCCAATTTCCATCTCTTCACCTCCAAAGGATGGCTCACGATACTTGAAGGTAAAACTCTAGTGATTTATGTCAACTGCTTTACAGAGGGGCTAACACACACCAAATTTTGAATGGTAGCTGTGTTAGCACCAGTGTCTCATTGTTATTCATTTGTATGTCTAGGACTTATCTCCCCCAACCCCCCCACACCCACCATATAGACAGAAAGACAGGGGTCAGTACGCTGAGTCCAAGAAGCAAAGTAGTCTGATTCCTAAGAAATCTAAGATCACCTAAACATTAACCACATATTGGGCACCACCAACAGTCATAATGTGCAAGTTTTTTTTAAATAAAAAGAATTGTTTATTTAGAAAAATATACATCAAGACATTATTTTTAAATCTGTACTATGGTTTTGTCTCTGACAATATTTGCAAGATGGCTTTCCGTTTCTGCCTCTGCAGCTGCAATTAAGTTTTATTCATGCATGCCTTACTACATCTTAAATGGTTCCAAATCATGACCAATGAATGGGTTGTCAATCACAGCTGTCAGTCAGGCTTATTGCATCTTTTCAACTAGAAGTGTTCAGAAAACAATGTTTGACTTGTTTCTTAGTTCTGTTTTGTGCAATACCCCTATTTGGGGGCCATGATTTCCAGTCTTTATGGGAATACCTTGCTACTGCCTTAACTACCTCTCTAACTTAGGGCATTAATCTATGATGGGTAATACCTTAACTATGGCTATCACATCCTAAATCTGCCCTATCACATTTTGTCTCAGAAGATGGCTATTATTTTGTGAGCTTTCGAAGGAAATAAAAATGATATATAGCTCACTGGGGGAGAATTGTCATAAAAAATTCCCAACAATTTAACAACTCAGTTATGGGCCCTGTGTGTTATACTACTGACCAGTCAGGAATATATGATGTAGCTATGAAAAGTTTCTGATAGGAATTCTGGTCCACTCTACATTAATAATTTCATATATGGTCATATAGATCTTGTCAAAAGCCCATGGCTTGGGGAGGTCGCAGGCCCTAATGGGAAAAGCATATTTGGTTTTTTGTTAAGTGCACATGACATGCCTGTCAAATTGCCTTCTAATTAATGATGCTTACATCCATAGATTAGCGACACTGTTAGTTAAAGGAGCTTCTTTTTACAATGGGCAGTGGTAATTTCAGACTCAAACTACTGAAAAATATGAATGAATATTAAGTGCTCAGCCTTGAATGGGAAAGTTTTATGCTAATTACTCCAGTGCTCAAGGAGTATCACAGTGAAAAGGGTGAAAGAATGTAAGATCCCGAGGATGTCATGGGTGTTGGAGAACAAACACTGTCTTGTGGGCATGAATGGCTTTTGTAGCTGTGATTCCCTTCATAAAACTGGAACCCTTCCCCCCCCCCACTGTAGCAAGAGAAGGCTTCACATGGTTCCCCTGAGGATCCACGGGCAACTGATGGTTTCTAGGGGAGGGAGAGACATTTCCTTCAAAGCCATGGCCACTGGTAAGATAGTCAGGATCCTGTCAATAATCTCTCATCTTAGCTACCGCAAGCAACCTGAATGAAGCTTGCTGGGTCATCAAAAAGAAAAGAAAACAGAAAGTGAAAGTGGACACTTTGAGAAAAAGAATGGGTCAACAGGACTGGAAGGGTGCCGAGAGGGTTATGGGGGTGAATATGAACAAAATACATTGTATATGTCTTTGAAAATATCAAAAAACCCTCTCTGCTATGTACAATTGATATATGATAATAAAAAAGCATAAGTACAGGTAGACACTTCACCTAGATCATCAAGAAGAAAAAGAGCCAAAGCAAAAATACCTGTGTTTTTGGGTGACTTCAGCAGATCACTGTTGTGTCTTCCATTTTATTTATATTTATTTATCTATAAAATGATTGAAGTTTAGACAATTCCATTTACAAGCACTACAGTCACAATATTTTATAAGTAATATATCAAAATTAAAAGGGAATTATAAGATTTTTATGCCAGAAATGATTGAAATTTTCATTAAAGTAACTAGCCTCTTTGCAGATTATGTATGTATTATATATATACACACATGGTGGGGGCAGATCAGTGCTAAACATAATCCTCAGCCCACTATACTTGATAAGCAGTGTGTTTCTCGGTAGATTGTTTTTGTTTCTGGCTTTTAAGACATTCTGTCAGCCTGCTAGGTATGGTGGCTTATATCTGTGCTTTTGGTATGAGGCAGGAGGATTGCTGCAGCTTTGAGACCAGACTGGGCTATAGAGTAAGACCCTCTCTCCACTGCACCACCACCCCCCAAAAAAAGAAAAACAAAACAACAATAAAAGGAAATGTTTTAGGTAATCAAGGCCACTCCTACACGCCTAAAAACACTTTCGTGAAGCAGAATTAAGACGTTTCATCTTCAAGATGAATGGAGCTGTCTTGTGAGTTCCTGTGTGAAAATAAGTTCTGTGCAATAATCCACATTATTATTATTATTATTATTATTATTATTATTATTATTATTTGATTTCTCTCCTCTCTACAAATGTTAGTTATGTGCCACATAGGACTTGAGACGTTTTGTGTTTTCATGTAATTACACTACACTAGAATTTCCCCCCTCAAAATAACAATCTGTAAAAAGCACAGATGCAGGGGAATGGGTTCTCATTTACTCTTAGCTGGCCTTGAACTAGCTATGTATTTGGGTATGATCTTCAAACTTCAGATCCTTTTGCCTGGGTGCTGGGATCACAGGCATGTAGCATCATGCCTAATTTTGTGTTTTACAGGGAGACTGAGCCCAGTGTTTTGTGCATTCTAGATAAGCAGTCTTACCAGCTTTGCTACATCTGCAGCTCCCAAAATGTGAATACATCAAATAATAAACACTTTTTACTCTAAAGCATACTACCAAGGCAATGCTACCATTTAGAGGAAAAACCATTTTGTGTAAATAAATATAATACCTCATAATTTTCCTTGCCTAAGATTAAAATTCTAGTAAATTTGTATTTATGTATCCCTGAATCTGCGTGTGTGTGTGTGTGTGTGTGTGTGTGTGTGTGTGTGCATGTATGTGCATGTTTATATCTCTGTGGGTATGTTCATTGCATGTGTGCATGTGCCCTGCCTAGAGAGGCCAAAAGAGTGCAAGGATCTCCTGTAATCAGAGTTACAAGCAGTTGTGAGACACCATGTGTGTGTTAGAAAACAAACCAGGGTCCTCTGTAAGAGCAATGCGCCCTTTCAATCACCAAGCCAATTTCTCCGGCCCCATAAATCTGTATTTCTGTGTCCACAAGCAAAAGAAGTAAAATAAATACATAAATAAAATCTTCTGATGGAAGTCTGTATGGACTGATTCTGTGCTGTCTATGCAGCACATGACCTTTAACTATTTGATTTGTATCATCAGTGATAAAAATTAATATCACTGACCAGGGCACAAAACCAGCTACAGCAAATGAACAGAGGTATGACTTCGGCTATGCAGTCATGAAGAACGCATGATTTAAAAGTGGTCAGTTTCTCCTGATCCATCCACCCCCAAAACACTTACCCAATTAGAAAATGTAAGGAAAGACATATGGGTCTACAAAGATGGCTTAGAGCAGCAGTTCTCAACCTGCGGGTCAAGACCCCTTTGGGTGTCAAATGACCCTTTCACAGGGGTTGCCCAAGTCAATCAGAAAAACACAGATGTTTACATTATGATTCATAACAGTAGCAATATTACAACTATGAAGTAGCAATGAAAATAATTTTATGGTTGGGGGTCACCACAACATGAGGAATTGTATTAAAGGGTCACAGCATTAAGAAGGCTGAGAACCACTGGCTGACAGGTTAAAAGCATGCCCTACCTTTCAGATGATTAAGATTCAGTTCAAAACACTGATGTCAGGCAGATTACATCTGTCTGTAACTCCAGGTTTATTTGACTCAGCACCCTCTTCTGGTTTACTTGAGCACCCAAGCATACATGGTATACATTCACACATGTGTACCTAAAGAACTATGATAATCTTTAAAAATTAAAGCAGAAATTGCAATCAATATCATACCACAATTTGGCTACAACCCCTATCTACAAATGCTTGTATGTCCCCCTAAGCTGGAAGTATGACATGCTAAAGTGAGTAATTACCTAGATTTTCTTCCTCTGATTAATTAAATGAACTAACATCTTAAACATCAATGGTTCAGCTTCTCTATCTTATGTCTTCAGCCCTTACAAATGTCAATATATCTGATAAAGCAAAAAACAACAACGACAACAACAAAAAACCCTAAGGCTGCGAATTGGGGCAAAAGCATGTGATTATATTGTTTTCTGTGAGATATATAAACTTGTATCTGGAAATCATTTTCTATACATTAAAAGTGGAAAATTAAGATGAAAAAAAGAAAGAAACTCTTGCCTCTCCCAAAAATAAATAAATAAAAATTAAAATGAAGTGCTATCCTTTTAGCTATAGTTTTAACTGAATCACTGAAATATGCCTTCTTTTTCTATTTGCAGGAGTAATTGACTTTTCTCTTTATTTCCAATCATGACACACAGCAGGGAAAGAAGTAACAATGGGACCCTGACTGCTGTGAATATTGCCTGACTCCAGAGCCTGTCCACCCTAACAGGTGCTTGGGTCACAGTGACTGCATGAACTAAGAAAGGCAAAACACAGTTAAGGAAGTTATTTTCAAGGAAAAAAAAATCTTATTATGCAAAGGAAAGAGAAGCAAGAAAAATGAATTAAATTTCCCAATTATAGATTCTCAGTCAATTTCTAAAACCTCTTGTCAAGTTTATAAATGCAGTTGTTAAATGTCTGCTAAGAGTGGCAAACAAGTAGGTCAACACTAGGAATAATAATCTTTTATTTAAAGAAAAAAAATTTTATAACAAGAAGTCTGGGGCATGAAAGCAAGTCCCTATTTCTTTAAAACTGTAAGTACATTTTAGTATGGCTTCTTCCTCCATCCATAGTTTCCTGACAGTATTGTTCTGTAAGAGATCTTTGGCCTTAGTAAGTGGTAAGTGTTGTTAGCATATATGTACACCCACATGAGCTTTGCATTACCTCTTCCAAGAAGAAATAGAATCCATTAATTATTTAGACATTTAAATAATTCCAGATACAGTCGTAAAACATTTCAGAGTTCGGGACCCAACAATTCTTTGCAAGTCCAACTTTGATAATATTTGACTAGGGCTCATTTGTACTCATTGACTAGGAAAATACTTTAGCTTTACCTAAAACGCATCAGACAGATTGGATGTATTCTGTAGGAAAACACAGATTGTGGAGAGTAATGACATTTTCTTGTTCAAGGGTCATGCATGTGTTAGAATATTCACATGTAAATGAATTTGTACCTAACATTTCTATCTTAACAAGAATGCTACAGTATTTACTCTGACAAACTAACAACTGTTTTCCATTTTGTCCCGCTTTGAGTGACCATGTTTCATACAGGATGTTGTATTGGACTCTCCTCTGAGCCAAACAGCCACAATTCAGGAGTCCATGTCTGCTTGCAGAAGAATAACACATGAGCTTGTTGATTGTTGACATTCCTTCACAGAAGAAAGAAGTCTGGAGTGTCATGGGACCCTCACCTGAATATTAAGCCCACTCCTCTCTGCTTGTATGTTATTCTGCCCTAAGTACACATGGTTTTAGAGTCTCTTAGGGAAGGGACTGATTATATAGGCTTGAAAATATAAAAAAAAAATCTATGTATCCACAATGGAGTCAACATCCATGCTGGATAAAGACCTTCCAATTTGGTTGCTTTAAGGCCACCCACACTCCTGCCAATAACCCCTCACTCATGCTCTGTAAGCAAGCCAAATGAACATGGTGAATTTTGGTGGAAGAAGTAGAGAAAGCAGAAATAAAGTAAGAGCCAGAGATTAGGAAAATGGAACACTTGTCTTCTGTACGTGATAAGCCCATGTACTCATGAACTCACTGCAGCTGTGATTACCTATACAAGATTGACTCTATCAACATTCATGATGAAAGAGATTAGAGCTCATGAGGCTTAGGACTTTTGCAGTTAATAGTAACCAAAGGAGAAAGTGTTGATTGCTTCAATGGTCTAGCCACTATCAGTTGTCAGTGCTCCATTACCTTTCATGTGTGCTCAGACAGACAGTCCTAATTAAACACAGTGGGACAGAGAGAGAGAGAGAGAGAGAGAGAGAGAGAGAGAGAGAGAGAGAGAGAGAGAGAGAGAGAGAGAGAGAGGAAGAGTGTAAGAGAATATACTGGGAAGAAGAAACATTCCAGCAGGAAAAAAGAGAAGGAGGAGGGGGATATGGCAGGGTAGTAGGAAGTAAAATGGACTAAAGTTCATATATAAATGTATGAAACCATCAAAGAATAAAAATTAAATTTTAAAAAGAACATAACTTAATATTTAAGTAGATTTGATCAGAAAACTTAATATTCCTTCTTTCAGCTCCCTGTAAAATACATCTAAGAGTTTTGTAAAAAACTGGAGTAAGTATTTGGAACTCTTTCCTAAAACCACAAGGTATACATGATGGTGGTCTCACAGAAGCTCCAGATCTGGCATCAAGGATCTATGAATATGTAAGGTCATAGTGAATATTATAAAATATTTTTGTATTCCATCTACAAAAAAATATTGTGGATGGAATTGTTTGCAAATCAACATTAAAACAGAGAGATAATATTGAATTTTTCAGGTGCGTTCAATAGAGACAGACACCTTCACACCTGAAGAGGAAGTCAGAGGAGAAGGCAAGTTTATTGTGGAGTGAGAATTATGGATTCTCCTTCCTTTAAAGATGGAGGAAAGGGACACCATTTATCAACCAATGATTGGCCCTAGGCACATGGCTATCCAAAATAAAGACTTGATTTATTCATCTGTCTTGATAAACTGCTGTAGTCCTATATTTAAATTTGTTAATGGAAGTGATTCAGGAGAGTGAGGCCTAGGAAGAAATGTATCAAGATTAATACATAAAAGTAGTCAGGTAGGCCTGGCATGATGGTGCACACCTATTTTGGGAAGCAGAGGCAGGTGAATCTCTGTGAATTCTAGGCCAGTCTTGTTTATATAGTGTGTTCTAGACCAGCCAGATTTGCAGACTGACACTTCCTGGTGCCTCCAACCTTTTATTTCCTTTTAATCTATGTTGCAGGATATTTGATCACACTGTGAACCCTGAGATTTTGTTACTTACTGGAAAAACCTGCTTCTGGCTGTGGTGTGGCTCAGTCCTAGCCCATACCTTTAATCCAAGAACTTTCTGCTTGAATATTGTAATCAGGATTAACTAAAATCAACCTTAGGTCAAGAGGCAGAGCAAACAATCAGCTGACTGGAAAAAACCATAAAGGGTAAGAGGAAGTCAGAGAGAGAAATGCCCAGGAGTAAAAGGGAGGGACATCTGTTTGGAGGAGGTTTTGTTTGAGACAGCATAGGAGGCAGTCTGTTTCTGGGAGGATGGCAGAGGAGGAGCATCTTGGTCCTTTCTCTGCCTTTCTGGGCTAGAGGATTTGCACTCTAGCATCTGGCTCCTGAGTCTTTATCGATAAAATAGAAAGATAGAGACAGATAAAAACAAAAAATCCGCTGAGATGCTCTCTGGAGGAAACATGCATTTGAGTTTAGGGCCTTGGTCTAGTTTGTTTTCCTGTTGCTGTGATAAACACCAGGATCAAAAGCAAGTTGAGGGTCGGGGGGATAGGGTTTATTTCAGCTTACACTCCCAGGTAATAGTCCATCACAGAAGGAAGTCAGGCAGGAACTGAAGGCAGCAACCTAGAATACAAACCACACAAAGACCACATCAATGACTAGCATGGCACGACAACCCTCCTGGTGTAAAAATGGTATGCATACCTTAGGAGTAACCAACTGCTCTCTAATTGGACCTAAATCCTGCTCAACAAGAGGGATATCATACCTGCTACTGGAAACTTAGCTAACTAATCAATGCAGGTGAAATCATGGTTATAGGAAGAGGCTGAACAACCACTAATTTACTAAACCAGCATAATCTCTAACAACAATCTATAAAAATTTGTACAAATACCCATAGATAAGTGGTCTTCACCCCTCATCAAGGAAACTTCTCTTTGCAATAGACAGAGACCATTACAGAAAACCACAACCAATCAATATACAGAGTTATGGATCCCAGTTACATTGGCTACATCTAAACACACCCCCATGCTTAAGGCTTAGGGAGTATTTCAGAATAGGTGATGGACACGTTACAAGAGCAAGACTATCAGGGACTTTGCTGTGAGTGTATCTCCTAGTAACCATAAATCTCACCAACATGACTGCCCAAACATGGACTGAACAAGGACAACACCAACGAACATGCCAGACTGGAAGGGGAAAAGCCCATGAGGCCTCACCCCTACACAAAGAACTACAGGCAACTGAGTAAAGCTGGGAATGAGAGAAGTGATCCTCTCCAGGGAAGAGCTTACCAATTGGTTGTCCAATGCCAAATGGTCAGCTGCAAAAATACAAGTAACATCATATGGACCCAACAGGTTATATTTAGTAGTGTATATGTATATACAAATACATATATGCATGGAGTATCTTTTGATGGAAAAAGGAGGCCATACATTTGAAGGAGAGTTGGGAGGGGAATATGGAAGAGTTTGTAGTCAGGAAAGAGAAGGGGAAAATGTTGTAATTAGAATACAATCTCAAAAATAAAAACAATTTAGGGGAGGAAAAGGGGTTTATTTTGGCTTACACTTTTCGGTGAGACTTCATCGCTGAAAGAAGTTAGGGCAAGAATTGAAGATAGGAACCTGAAACACAAGCCGTAAAGGAAGGGTGCCTATACACTCACTCAGTGACTCATGTTCAATAAGCTTTCTTATCCAGTCAAGGACCACCTACCTAGGGATGATACCTCCCACAGGGGTCTGGGCCCTCGAACATCAATTATCAATCAGCATGAAAATAGTTATAGAAGATTAATTGATCATCACCTTTCTCTTCCTCCAAAAGATGTTTGGAGCTAAAGCTCTCAAGGGAAACCTGGGGAAGGATCATAGGAGAAGGAAACATCAAAATCATCATAAAGAAGCAAGTTGGAGGAGAAAAAGTGTAAATCTATCCACATTTCAGTTACATATAACAAAGAGAACCTGCTCAAGAAAAACCAACAGTTCATAAATATGTGTGAGAGGCAGGCGCTACATAAATGTCTGCAAAATGAAATGAAGCTTGTGGCAAACAGCTGTGCAGATGTCTCACCCGGCCCTCTCCTTCCATTACTGAGAGCATTTCCCGGTCTTGATAGAATCTTTCTTTTTCTATTTCTAGCCATGTGTCCCTAGTGCAACTGATTGTCCCAGAACAAAAGAGCCTGGGAACTTCAGCAGGGGCCGTGGGATTCAGATCTGCACCTGTAAGAGAGTGCTACATAAAATGTCTAGACAATTTCCTTAAAAGATGGGGATGTGCCCTTGGTGGCCCATTTGTTCTATCCTACTTGCTTGAAGCAGATTCTGTTAGAGTGTCTGCTTTGAAATTGTAGGATGAAGGCATTACCTCTTAGGAAATCTACAGACTACCAAAAAGAGCCTTGAATTTTCTCAATTCAGTCCTGAGAATAAGAGAAAAATGATCTTTTATCATGTTTGAGCCACTTTTATTTTGAATTTGTTACATATATGCAAACACCAACTTATAGCATTTTTGTGCTATGACTGCTAAAGACTATTAAACCTAATTAAAATATGACAACTAGATATAGCGATAAGGTCTTCCATATTTTACCTATGTCAGTTAGCAAAGACAGTACCTACAGGAAAAATGAGGACATCTTTATACAATTATATTCCAATAAATGTAAATAGACTTAATGAATGGTGAAACTTGTAAACTTTGTTGTACAAGGTGAAATTTTCAGCCATTATCGCAATACTATTTTCAATTTAACTGTCATTACAGGGATCCTCAAAGTCAAAACAAAATTAATATACTAAAAAAGAAGGTGTCTGCAGAAAAAGCATATTTACAGACCAAAGTTATAACCAGTCTTTTGTGAAACAGTCATTGAATGTGCTAAAGGCTTTCAGGCAAATATGATTCTCTACACTTAAATTTAAAAAGAAAAGGCACCACTACCCTGAATTGGTAATTCAATCAACAATACGATATGACACCTGCCCTCATCCACCACAACTACCCTATTGTGTGCCTTCTGTCTTGTCCTTTGTCTTATTATCCCCTCAGCTGTGGTCTCTAGTTGCTCTTGAGACAACAGCTTTGATCTATACTTCCTTAAATAGAAACCTAGGGAAAAAGTCTTGTTTAGTCTGTGTATTAGTCACTTTTCTCAGCCCTATGTCCAAATACCTAACAAGAAACAACTCCAGGGATGATTTATTTTGCCTCATGGCCTAAGTGAGGACACAGATGAATGATGACTTTCAGTTGGATTCTCCTTTCCTTTGTATTATTCAGTCCAGGATCACAGACTGTGGGACATTGTCACCCACACTTAGAAAGGGTCTTTCTCATCAGTTAACCCTCTTTGGAAATTCCCCCCTAGACAAACCTAAGTATGTGATTTTCTAATGCTCTAGGCATTATTATTTTTGTTTTTCATTTCAATTTCATTTTATTTAGTGTGTTTTGCCTGTGTGTATGTCTGCGCACTACAAGCGTGCCTGGTGCCCACTAGAGACAGAAGATGACAATGGATCTCCTAAAACTGAAGTTATAAATGGTTGTTAATCAGTATGTGGGTTCTGGGAATCAAATCCAGGTATCCTGGAAGACCATCTAGTGCTCTTAACTGCTAAACAATCTCTGCAGCCCTTTAGGCATTTCTTAATCCAATCCAGTTGATAATCAAAATTAACCATCACAGTTTGCTACCTGAAAGCTTTGGAAAGTAAGCTTCCTTCTATCATCCCTGAAGATCATTTGATCCTAGTCTAGGAGATATGTGAAAAAAATAAATTGAGTGCTCTGCTTGAAGCTCAGACATCCTTGATGTTGATGTTGGTGTTCCCAATACGTGCTGTGGTTCCTTCCTTACATCCCAGTGTCATACTGAAAACAAAACAAAACAAAATAAAACCCTACATCCTGCCTCTCTACTCCCACTAACAAGATTTCCTTCTCAGAGCTCACTATCTTCTTACCAATTTTATTGTTGTTTCTCTACTGTTGGCTCTTGAACCTAGGCTCTTGTATCCGCTGGGTAAGCACTCTGCCACTGAACCATGTCTCTAGCACACTTCCTACTAATTTTTGAGTTCAAATAGCTTTCTCTCCATCTTTGGCTCCTATCCCAATACTAACACTAGCACTAATCAATCCCTTGGGATGATTTTTGCTGACAAAAAGTACAGAAATTAAATTACATTGAAAATTATAAAGGGAATGTGGAGAGGGTTGCTATCATTATCATCATTTTACTATCTAGGAATACACAGTAGAGATGATATACTTCAAGAGACCTGGTCACTTTTGAACATACCAGAAATACTCTAGCTTCCAAATACTTGTTATTAGTGCATGCTACATAAGAAACACATATGCTAAGGTAGTCACCCACATCGCTTGATTTCTTCATCCATTCTTTACACAGATGCTATCTATTCTATGCACCCTTAGTAACTGATTATGTCCATACTTTATTTTTTTATTATACTAAATACCTTTATTTGCTAGAATGTAAATTCCAATTGAAAACTATTGTAAAGATTATGAATCCCAGTTAGACATGACCAGGAGATGTAACTCCATCTTGAGAAGCTAATACCCACACACGAGTGTGTATAACTATTTCACCTTTACCGTTTTTTCCACTCTTACTTTTGCTCTCTCTGCCTCACTCCCTCTCTCCTTCACCCTTTATGTCTATGTTGAGCTCTGTTAAAATATTTTTAATAAACTATAATTTTTTCCTGTGTGTTAAGATGTAAGGTTCACTTGAGTAGAGGTCATTTCTTTCTTTTCCATTACCTTCCTTGAACTCCTGCCATGGCCTTCTGGATCCCTCTCCCAAACTTCTGGACTCCTCTTCTTTAATTGTTATGTATAGATACAACCTGCTGAGACTATTCAGTGTTGATAATTTCAATAACCATTTGGTGTTGGACAACCAGCTGGGGACTCCTTCATGGGGAAGACTGCTTTTCCCTCTTTCAGCAGTCGTTATTTGTCTGTAGTTTGTCTTTGTTTTTGTGTTAGTCTAAGGGTAATAACCTATAATAACCTTTCTGGTTTCTATACTAACATGTTTATTGGTATTGTCCTGGTTTGGTCTTGTTTAGGCAGCCACATTGTTGAGGCATTGTGGACGACACTTCCCTGCCATTTCTAGAAGACACACTCTCACAGCAGATTTCCTTGTTCTTTGGCTATTACAATTTTCCCACTCCCTCTTCCAAAGTGTTCTCTGATCAATAGGTGCAAGAGTCATGTCACAGATATACCCATTGGGGCTGGGTGCCCCGTGATTAATTGTCCTCTGCATTTTAATCAGTTGTGGCTTTTGTTTTATTTTCTTTAATGGTCTCTGTCTATTTCAAAGACAGAGGGTTGGAAGCTATACTTACTGGTGAGTCTAAGGATAAGTATTTAGAATGCAGTTAGGAATTATGCTGGTTTAGTAAAATGATGATGGTTGGTTCTCCTCTAAGATGCATGGACCTCACTAGTCACAGGCAATGGGCTAGTTTTCCAGTATCCAGCATGATTTCCCTCCTGCTAGAGAGGTTTTAAGTCCAGTTTGATAGACGTTGGTTACCACCAAGATGTGAGTGCCACTATTGCACCTTTAGGGATGTCTTCTCATGCTATTTTTGGCTCAGTAATAAAAACCCCGGTAGCAGGCAAGAGAAACTCCCTTTCAAGTTCTTGGTCAGGGGAATACAAGAGAGGGACTCCAAAAATAACACAAGCTATTGTCATTGCAGATGATGCCTGTCAGATGTCCAAATTGTTGTTGATATCATGAATTTCAGACATAGGACTTAGAATCTGAGCGAGATCTGGCCTGAAAGCCTCCACACTGAGGACTAGTTTCATAGAACTGGAAGGTTCCATGTAAGCAACAAGGATCCCTAGAGTAAGCTCTTTGGTTGAAAAGCAATTTTTTTCTACCTTCTTTTTACTAAGAATCATAGCTTTCTTTTCAAGTACAAATTTATTTTTAACCTTTGTTTTATTTTATGCACACACATCTGTCTGTCTGTCTGTATGTATGTATATATGTATGCACACCTGCATATTGGTGCCTCTAGAGGCCAAAAGAGGGCCTTGGATCCCCTGGAGCTACAGGCAGTTGGTGTTGGGAACTGAATGTGTGTCCTCTGGAAGAGCAGTGAGTGCTCTTAACTGTTGAGCCATCTATCTAGACCAATGAATTTATAAATAAGGATTCCTTAGTGCTGTTGAAGGATCAGAAAGATGTAAAGTCTGACTTAAATGACTGTAACAATTAAAAACTCTGACAAATATAAATAAAACATTAAAAGTTTTTCTTTCTCTCTCTTTTTTTTTTTTTTTTTGCCTTTTTGAGACAAGGTTTCTCTGTGTTGCTTTGTGCCTTTCCTGGAACTCACTCTATAGCCCAGGCTGGCCTTGAACTCACAGAGATCTGCCTGGCTCTGCCTCGTGAGTGCTGGGATTAAAGGTGTGCACCACTACCGCCCAGCTAATAATAAAAAGTTTTTATTTTTTCTGGTGGTGGTATTTTATGTATGACTTTATGTTTACTTTTTACTTTTGTGCTCATCAGTTTTGATAAACTTGATACAAACTAGGGTCATTTGGGAAGTGAGACCTTCAATTGAGGAATTGCTTCCATTAGATTGGTTTGTAAGCATGTTTGTAGGGATATTTTCTTGATTAATGATTGATGTAGGAGGGCCCAGTCCACTGTGAGTAGTGCCAATCCCAGACAAGTGGTCCTGAGTTGCATAAGAAAGCAGGCTGAGCGAGTCAGGGAAAGCAAGCCATTAAGCACCATTATACCATTGCCACCATCCCTGACTTGAGCCTTTGTCCTGACTTGCTTTGGATATCGCTCTGTATAAATAAACACTGATTGGCCAGTAGCCAGACAGGATGGATAGGTGGGACTAAGAGAGAGGAGAATTGAGAGAACAGGAAGGCAGAGGGGAGACTGCCTGGAGCAGCCACCAAGACAAGAAAAATGTAAGGTACCAGTAAGCCATGAGCCACGTGGCAAAGTATAGATTAATAAAAATGGGCTAAATATAAGAGTAAGAGCTAGACAATGATAGGCCTGAGCTAATGGCCAAGCAGTTTAAATAATGTTAAGAGTCTGTGTGTTTATTTTATAAGTGGGCTCCGGGACTGGCAGGACTTGGCAGGAGCTGGAGAGAAATTTTCCAGCTACACTGACTTCCTTGGATGATGGACTGTGACCTATAAGCCAAATAACCTCCTTTCTCTCCATGTTGCCTTTGGTCATGGTGTTTATCACAGCAACATGAAACAAGCTAGAATCAACTTCATGGGAGCCTTATGTTTGTATCTTGCTTTCATGACATCACATTGTTAAAAAATAATAGAAACAATTTAAACAAGTCTTAATAGGCTTCTTTGATGTGCTACAAAGCAATGTTTATGTAAGAAGAAATAAAGTCATGATATATTAATTTTTTTAAAAGGTGGTACAAAATAGGATACACAATGTTGTTAAATTTTTATGATGCTTATTTAGTCTCTCTCTGTCTCTCTTTCTCTATGTCTCTGTCTGTGTGTGTGTGTGTGTGTGTGTGTGTGTGTATGTGTACCCTCATGTTCCAGTGTTCGTGTAGAAGTCAGAGGAAAGCTTGTGGGAGTCCATTCTTCCCTTCCACTAAATGGATCCCAGAGATCAAGCTCAGGTCATCAGTCCCGACACTCCATTACCCTCCTTTAAAATTGACTGTCAAAAATACAGAGAATTGATTTCTAAATTGTTCTGTTATTTTTTTTCCAGTAGGTGTTCAGCCTTCAGAAATGATGAGGATAGACTAGAAAAGAAAAAGAACATACACCTTGAAAAGCCTCCAAATTATGGAAATAAAAAAAGAATAATGGGCTTTACGGAAGTTGAGGTTGAAATCGGTTTCAATAAGCTCTTTTCACATGTAGCCAAATGTGCCTTTGCTCACTCAAAACAACATCTCTTGGACCTCCACCCTTGAAAGCTGTATCCAGAGTGCTAAGGGGGAAATGTTTATGTTCATTCCTGGGGAACGGCAACAATGACAGGTATGTTTCCCTCCCCCAGAAGGTCTTTCTAAAAGTGTGGCATGTTCCATTCTTATCTGCTATATTAAATATTAAGGGAGTCAACAGCCAGTTAATCTTTTCCCTATTAGAAGAGTTTTGTTGTTTTGTTTTCCTTTTTGGATAGATTTGCTGTAGATTATCTTGCAAATTAAGTTTATCGTCAAACAATATAAGGGTGGCTAAAGTGGAGTTTTGGGGCCATATCCTGCACATGTTGGTCTGGGACACCTGACTGGGACTGGATGGGAATGAAGGGATGACAGACACTAAAGGAAGGAGGGTGTGCATACAAAACCTCTGGGACCATCTGGGCTGTGATCACTCTGATGGAGGGTAAACTAGAAGCTGAGTGCCTTTATTACACAGCACAAGGAAGAGGGTATATCTGGTCTCAGTGGTAGGTCTCTGTAGGGGAGCTATAAACGTCCAGGAAAGGGGAGCTGTGGTCAAGGCTTTCTGTATACAGTGTCAACATTTGTACCCAGACCAGGGGAAGACCCTGCCACTCTCCTGAATCAGATTAGGGAATTCTCATGAGCCTTCAGCATTGGGGTCTTTGACATGGCCATGGCCATCAAACTAGGCACATTCACTCAAGACTTCACCCACTCCCCATATTTTTTTTATTGATCTGGTGATTAGAACCCTAACTAGCCAATTAAATGCTATTCACCTCACCTCTAAGTCTATTACTGGCCTGTGGGTCAGCCGTTCCCTCATGGCTCATGAGAGGTGATGCAGATTTCTGAACTACACATCCGTATCCTATTTTGAGATGACAAAATTACCAGCCTCATTGAACCAATTTAAAGATTAACTAGGAAGTAACATTTAAAACATGTATGTATTTCTTACATTTCAGCAGTTATTATTGATATATAAAAACAAATGAACAAGGAGAAGGGATGCACAACCTCATATTTACTAGCTGTTAAAATCATTTTAGAGTCAGAAAGTGCAAAGCAACAGTGTACTGTAGGTCAGGATGTAGTAAGAAAGAACAGGCAGTGTTAGGTGTGCTAGGCTGGTTGACTTTATAATAGGCTAGTGACCAAGTAGCTCTATATCACATAGGAACACACATTCAGAGAAATAAAGACATCAGAAGAGCATTGATAAGTGGCAAATGCCCAGTTTCCTAAATCAATAAAGTGATTACCAGAAATGAGATTCGTGTCAGTCTTTAGAACAGTCCCAGAATCAATTATTAAATTAACAGCTTATTTATTAGTAAAAGAAAAATAAGGCCTGTCAAGATGACCCAGTAGGTGGCAGTGGATGCTTTTTAAAAATAGATTCTTTGGGAATCTCGCATCCTGCACCCAATCCCACTCATCTCCTATTCCCCCCATATCTGCCCCTCATTCTTGCAGTGTCCCCCATAAGGAAAGCTAAAAAAAATAAAAATAATATAAAAATAAACAATAATAAAAATTAAAAAAAGAAAAACACTTTCCTCCTCAGTCTTTCCCATCACTCTATGGCCTCTTCATTCATCTTAGTGGAAGTGGACGATTTTTGTTTCTCTCTCTTGACCAATTGTTCTACTTACAAGAATCCATACAATACTTTATTAAAATGGCAAAGTACTCAATGAAATGACAAGAGTGGATGTCCTTGTCTTGATATTAAAGGAAAAGTATTTATTTATTCACAAATAAATATGATTTTAGCTATGGGTTTCTCACTTATGGCCTTTATTATGCTGGGCTACTTAGGCAACTAATTGGTTGACAGTGTTTGTTTGTTTTTTGTTGTTGATTTTTGTTGCTGTGGTTGTTTTACCATGAAAGAGTGTTAACTCTTGTCAAATTCCTGTCTGTCTCTGCTGAGATAAATACATAATTTTGAGGGGATTTGCTTTTGAAAGTTGCATCATATTTATTTGTATATGTAGACTTATCCATATTTATCAGGCATAAATTATCAGAATCTACTAGACTTAACCTGTGTCTTCTAAAACTTGGGGCTACAGAGACCAATCTAGAACAGGAGGCCACACAAACTAGCCAGTTATACGAGCAAGACTGAACCTCAAGAATTTGGCTGTGTCTCAGCCTAGACTCTGAACCTACTAAGATTGGCCCGATGCTAGAACAATCATGGAACCTTGGACCTCAGGGACCCTGGAACTGGTGTGGGCTTGTAGTGTAGGCTGCGTGAGCTAGCTCTGTGCTGGACTGGCCTTGAAGACTGTCTGTGGGTTCCAGTTGTGAACAAGCTCCTGAAGAGAAATTGAACCTTACAATGAACCTTCCATTGAAGGTTCCTAAAGCGAATTAGCTGATCAATGGTGTGGAGAGGTTGGGGCGGAGGTCCACAGCAGATTATATTTGTCCACGTTGCCCCATCAATAGTCATTTATTGCCACCTCTTTATGTGACCTAACATCCTTTTGACTGTTTAACAAATGCTTTGTAATAAATTACACAACCCATCTCCCACTAACTGAGAGCAAGCAGGAAAAGAGCTACAACTTCCTTCTTCCATGTTCTTATATAGGCTTCCAGCAGAAGGCACATCCCAGATTAAGGGCGGATCTTTCCACCTCAAAAGATCCAAATTAGAAGTGGGTCTTCCTACCTCAAATTAAACAAAAGTCCCTCACAATTGTTTCCTTTTGGGGGGTTTTAATTAATTCCAGTTGTAGTCCAGTTGACAACCAAGAATAG
This sequence comes from Peromyscus eremicus, assembly GCF_949786415.1. Classification (NCBI taxonomy): domain Eukaryota; kingdom Metazoa; phylum Chordata; class Mammalia; order Rodentia; family Cricetidae; genus Peromyscus; species Peromyscus eremicus. Next base: position 13,263,321 of record NC_081436.1, on the reverse strand, counting down.
GCCTCACAACTATGATAACTAAAGTTCAAAATTAAAGTCTTCTTAAAATGATAAAAAACCAAATTACTTCTTTTTTTTTTTTTTAAAAAAAAAAAGAACATCACATCAAAGACTTGATTCTGATTTAAAGATCAGTGTTGTATCCATGCACTTGTAATTCACTCCTAGAAGGCAATGGACGGTCTCACATCATGTGAGAGCACATTCATGTGAACTTTGGCTCCAAAATAAGGTATCTGCTCCACTTCCTTTTGTAGAGAGAGCTGTTTCTTACACTGATACAGCCCAGCATGTTTGGCAATGGAGACGGATTAGTGCCGGTTTCACTGAGACAGGCCCTGAGTGGAGTCTCTGATTCTACTCTGAGCTGCCTCCAGAATGAGATTATCTTTCTTTCAGACCTCCTTGCCCCTCCTTCCCTGCTCAGTGCGTTTTTTTTTCACAGTTCTGCGCTATAATACTTCGTGGAATTCTTTGATTTTTGTGAATCTGCTTTTATGTGTAGAAAATTGATCAAATTGATATTTCTATAAAGGAGAACAACAAAACATTCTGGAATAATTTCCCTTTTGTCTGTTGTATAGCAATTTCCTCCAAATGGGAATGTTCCCTCCTAGATGGAAGGGGGAGTTGCTCATAGGTAAACAGACCTCACAAGTTTTAGTTAGCTGAAACTAGCAAGATTCACAAGCCGTCTCTGGAAGTCTGTAGAAGCAGAAGCCGGAAGCAGTTCTGTGTGGGAAGCTCGGTCTGACAGAGGTGCCTGCAGGATACTCTCTAGCCTTCAAGTCATGCAGAGAGCTCCAGGGTTGAAGCTTTCATGAGTTATCACCTAGGTAGGGGTAAACTTTTTGATGACGCACTTGCTTTTGAATTATGCATGCTTCTATAAGCAATGCTTCACCCATACTTCTGTAACTAATTCATACAAACTCATCAGTTTGCCAAGTTGGAATTTTATGGAATCATTATTTTGGTCCACTGTGAGGTCTAGAGCTAATGAATATACATCTGTTTAGGTCTCCCCAGAAAAGCTAACACAATACCCTTGGCACCCAAACAGGGTGCTAACAGAACCAAAGATGTGTTTTGGAGGAGTGCTTTAAGGGGTGCTGAGACATGTACCTCAACATGATCCATGGTGAGAGTGGAGAGCCAGCAGGGAAAAACCGATATACCACCTTTTCCAAGTGAGGTCTGCGATAGTGTACCTATTTGCTCTAAGGGGTTGCTTACTTTCTGAGATGGCTGATAGGTAGAGCATTCAACCACGGCTGACTTACTTGAGAATAGAACATCCTTGGGAGGATCCTGTGGTATGGATTAGCATACCTACTTAATGTGTGGATTCTGCCATGTCAGTACAGGGATACCTTGAAAATGCTTGAAGGTTTAGAGTATGTATCATAGTGGGAAAGAAGCATGGGACAAAACCATTGGTAAACTATCATGGCAGTTGTGTGTCTAATGCTACATGTACTTGTAAGTGTTACAGCTCTGAGGGGAAAGGTATCCTGGCAGCTGGGAGCCAAGGAATACCACAACAAACCTCACACAAGAAATTTATTGGGAAAAACACAAGACGGCGGGTGCTTCTGCTTGGGAGAGAAGCAGCGAAGAATTGAGCAGGAGGCAGGTTTCTTGGGGGTGGGGAGTTTTTCAGGGTTGCCTAGGATTGGTGGAATTCTGTGGTCTGATCTTGGGGCAAGCTTAGGGATTGGTGGGATTTTTTTCTCTATAGGGTGGAGCTTGGTTGCTTGTGTCTTGAGGGGCTGAAAACAGCCATTATGGCCCTTAGAGTAGTCTGGGGTAGAGTCTGACCACTTGCGTGCCTCGAGGGGCTGGGCCAGGCCCTTAGAGTAGTCTGGGGCTGGGGCCTGGCCACTCATGCCTGGAGGGGCTTAGAAGAAGAAGATGTGCAACCAAGGTCAAGATGGCTGCTCAGAGGTAACTTGCTTGTTAGAGAGAGGAATTACAGTGGGGAAGGCACGTGTGTCTGGCACCCTCTACTTTTACTTCTGGCTTGTCAGATCAACTGGATAAGAGAGAGGATTCAGCCGGGCGGTGGTGGCACACACCTTTAATCCCAGCACTCAGGAGGCAGAGCCAGGAGGATCTCTGTGAGTTCAAGGCCAGCCTGGGCTACAGAGTGAGTTCCAGGAAAGGCGCAAAGCTACACAGAGAAACCCTGTCTCCAAAACCCAAAAACAAACAAACAAACAAACAAAAAACCAGAGAGAGAGAGAGAGAGAGAGAGAGAGAGAGAGAGAGAGAGAGAGAGAGAGAGAGAAAGGATTCAAAATATGGAGATGCTGGCCTACCATTTATTATGGCTTTGGGGACAAAAGAGAAAAAGAATCTGAATTACATCTTAATTGGAACCTCTGGGAAGAATTAGATGGAAGAAAACTGAGGTAAAGGTCATACAAGATACCTCTCAGGCCATATAGTTAACAGAGGAGAAGGGAAAATCCATAGTTCAGCATGCAGACAGGGACTTTAGTAAATGGTCCAGTACAAGAAACAGAAATTCAGGGACTACTCAGCACCTAAACTGCTTATTAGGAAAGACCTTTAAACTGTTATTTTAGAGGTTCACCATAACCATGAATAAATTTTAACAAGGGGCTTTTTATTTAGCTATTGCAGTCCAATGTGGGGCCGGGACTGCATCTGAGAGCGCTCCCAAGATGCAGCCTCTAGTCATATCAGCCCAGGGCTTATAAAGCAAACCCCATATGATTACATGTATTCTGCCTATGTGTAGGCAGGGTTTTATTTTAACATGAATGTCTTGCAGTTGTCCTAGTCATCTTTGGAGCAGAGTAAGCAAGTTTGATTATAAAAACAGATATAGTCAGTAGTATGACCTACTATCTTGCTAGAAGAGCAAATTTTACAAGATCAGTCAATTTAAGACTAATCTTCAACATCTGGGGGAAAAAGAGAAGTGGGCTGCACTGTATAGCTTGTACAAGTTAGGGCCTTATGTGTTAGAGGCTTTTTTTATTTTTATTTTTTGCTTTTTAGTCTCTCAAGCACAGTAAGTTTAAACTTCAAATGTAATGTTAACCATAACAAAAACAAGCTATAAGAACTCTCATAGTCTAGCCTGTGAGACTGTGGGTGTGGGAAGAATTATTCTGAGAGATATGATAACTGAGTAACAACACTACCCACCCATTTTAAAGACAAAAGGTTGCACAACCATAAGAAACATGAGCGGAATCAGTCCAGGATGGAATGGCTTATTTTAGCCATTACGTATAATGAGTTATCACCAGATGCCATGCTCATGAATATCAGGGACTGGAAGACATCTGAAGAAGAATAGGCATTCCTGAGAAAACTGGGTATATAAAATTCGGTAGAGCTTGATGCACTAGTCACCAGCCCAGATAGAATTTGTTCACACCGGAGTTAAGAAAGAAGATGCCCTGCTAAGTCCGTGAGACTTGTATAGAGCTTTAGTAGTAATAATTGGTATTATTACTTGTATCAGTTAATTAGTTAATTAATACCAGTATTAGTAGTTTCATTGAGTTCTATGGTAGTATATGATATTTAAAAGGCAGGAAAGGCTCTCATGTATGTGAATGACCTAGTTCAGTATTGCCTGTGGTCTCCCATCGAGAATGAACAAGGGTGAATTTTGTATTATTAAAATTATTCGTCTGTAACAATACAGAATAAAATATTCCTGTACTGCTGAAGAAGAGAAATAACTTCTTGTCCAGTATCAAGAGAAGCTGAAAAATCCTAGAGATTGACAGATTCTGTAGCCAGACTCCTCAGGTCACTACTGGGCTGTTGTAGTAATTTCCAATATGATTTTGGGCAAGGGATTGAGCATCCCCACTTCTCAATTTACTCATCTGTAGAATGTAGGCTGTAGACTGAAGTTTCTCAGTCCCATCCTGTTCTGCCTGGACAGCAGCAGTTTTTATAAAATAATCATTCAGAGGCTTAATAATGATTACAAACTGTTTGGTCTATGGCTCAGGCTTATTGCTAGCCAGCTCTGACATCTTAAATTAACCCATTTCTATTAATCTATATTTTGCCATGTGGCTGTGGCATTACCAGTCTACTGGCATATTGTTCCTTGGGCAGCTGGATGGTGTCTTCCCTGACTCTATCCTTCTTCTCCCTGTCTCCCTGCTTGGATTTCCCACCTGGCTCTTATCCTGCCTTACCATAGGCCAAAGCAGCTTTAGTTATTAACCAATGGGATCAACATATATTCACAGCATATGGAAAGACCATCCCACAGCAGTGGCAATAATACAGTTCACTATACGCTCAGGCACAGCTACAAAATTAAAAAGTTTTCAAACTAAAACTTCTTTCCATGCTTGAATAAGGATCATGTGAGGACCAGATCTAAAGCTGATGAGGGTTATTTACAGCCATGCTTTCACATGTGGTATGAACATTTGTAAGTCTCTTTACAAAGCACTAGTATTTGACTACTATGTTCTGTGTTACTCCAGACACTACTGATAATCCAGCTAATAAATGCCAAACATATACACTGTATTGCCTTTCTCAAGCCTAAAATTTCTAATTTTTCAAATAAGTATGATTTCAGAAAGATAACTATAAAATCTAGTACTAATAATATTAAGTGAATTGATTAATAGAGTAAATAAAACAATAACTGTTAGAGAGTAAATGCAGGATACATGTTAAAGTCATCACAAGGACTATTTGATCCCCTGAGTCACTTACACTCAGAACAAAGGACACTATTTCTTCCAACATACAGAAAAATAGTTATGGACATTGGCACCTTTAAACTTTTGCAGTGGAAAGCTTTGTGTTGCTCTTGTGAAGGGTTCAACTAGTTGTAGACACGATCCCTGATTTACAATATTTAACTTGAACAAGGTTAAATTATTTTCATGAAAAAAGTCCACCATCTTCTGGAGATGAATCAAATAAAATATTGAGGGCATCTTCTCCAAATGGCTTTTCATTTCGGATAAAAGGAAAAGATGTGATAAAAATCTAGAGCAGTTCTGTGAAACATTTTGCTGTATTTTTTATAGTTCTAAGAATTTTTCTTTTAGAGATGACTTTTACATGTGTAGTGAGATTGTAGTAACTTTTATGAAAATAAATTTTTTATTCTGCCTATAACTAAGAACTTGGTAGTTAAATCATGGCTGTACTTTTAAGATGTCCTCTTGTTCAGTTCTATACATCATTCATTTCACAAGGTCTTTGGAAACACATGTACTTCAATCCCATTTTCAAGAAATCTTTCATATTTTAAGCAATTTCATAAGAAGAAGTTATTGTTTCTCAAGTATTAAAATTGGATTCTAAAAATAGCAGTCACCCAAAAATTAGGCTTATAGAACCCAGAGACATGGGTGTTCCTTATCTTAATGTAAATACTATACACTTCTTCAAATGATTGATGATAGCCACAAATTTCAGCCAGTTTCGTGAAACAGTATATCACCTGGGAACATGATTATCATTGCAAAGAAAATTCCCATTCTGTTTTAATGCTTTAATATTTGTTGGAAAACATTGAAGAAAATAAGAATTGCATATTTCTGTCTTTTCTTCATTCTCAGTTATCTGGAGTTTGATGGGAAAATTAATTATTTAATTAATTATTAGAATTTGGTAGAGATTTATATCTCTTGCTTACATTTCTGGATGCCTTATCTGCATTTTGTCCGTATACTGTGATACTTTGGAAATTTGAACCAATTAATTTGAGTATTTACTTTGTATAGTTTAGAGCTTCCCTAGTTTCAGGCTGTGCAATGGTTATTGCTGGTTGATTTTAGCTTGGTTAATAATGAGAACAGAGAATAAAAGACTAATTAGGAAAACTTGAAAAGCTTTCAACTTGAGGTCAAGGGAGCCTGTTTCTGAAGAAATTAGCACAATTTTAAAAAAACAATTATTTTGTATTAGGATAATAGGAAAGATTTGTAGTTAGACTTTCTTTGGACTGCCAGCCCCCAACTAATGACACAGAGACTTATCATTAATTATAAATGCTTGGCCTTTCACTTAGGCTTGTTCTCAACTCGCTCCTATAACTTAAATTAACACATTTCTATTAATTTACATTCTGCCATGTGGCTCTTTACCTCTCCTCCATTCTGTACATCCGGTTCCCTCTGTGTCTGGCTGGTGAAATCCACCTCAGATTCCTCCAGAGTCCCTCTCTCTCCTCCCGAAAGTCCCACCTATTATTTCCTGCCTAGCTATTGACCATTCAGTTCTTTATTAAACTAATCAGAAGGTACCTTAGGCAGAGACACATCTTCACAGTATATAAAAACATTATACCACAACAAAGATTGGTTGGGGCTAACTTAGGAACTGGCCAAATTACCATTCATCATAGGCTGAAGGGAATGAAATGAATGGTTTTTGGAACTTTGGGTGGTAGGGTTTAGCTGGAGGAAGAAGTCACTGGGCATTGTGTCAGATGCCAAGTATGACCTGGTAGTAGGGACTTGGAATGGGAAAGCTGTGGATGAGGTAACCAGAAATAGATATTTGGTGGCCTTGGTTGGATAGTACATTTTGAATTCTTTTGTCTGATTTCCCAGACTATTATATAACAATTTAATTCTGTATACAGCTTGGCTACTATCCATTGGTATGGTCAGTATCTCCTCCATGAAGATAAAATTAAATGTTTGAAGGTACAAATGGGATTTTAAAAGTCTCTCAGGTCCATTATAATACACTATAGTCATCTCTGGGTTATTATTATACACACATTGAACAAAGCAAGTGTATAAACAGTTATAAGTGAGAGAAATAAGAGAACTTTATAGTAACATTTCCTATGCTTACAAGCTTATGTGCCTAACATATATAAATAGTGACAACACTTGTAACTTGATTTTAACTGTTTATGAAGAGCCTCAGTCACTCTCCAGTGTTTATTCTGCTGCCTTCAGACTCACACCCGACGCCTGTTTCTGCTATCATCCCTCCTCCAAGCTCAAGACAACATTTTTTACTTAGTCAAGATTTTCCAGCCCAATTGTTTTTTGTTTTGCTTTGTTACTGAAAACATTTTACCTTGTATTTAAAATAAATTTCTTCAAGTACTTTATCGTTATATTGATATCCATGCTCAGACCAGGGTGCAGCCCATTTATCTTCTGAACTGGGATCCATGATCCACACAAATAATACAATCATTAGCAAGTCAGTTTGACTGAAATTAAGTATTCTACATTTGCCCTGGACAAGTGTGTGCATTTGGATTTCAGAACAGTTGATGGCTTTCACGGGTCTCATTTTCTTGAAATCATTTTGATTCCTCTTATGTACTATCTCATTTCTTTCTCATAAACACATCGCCCAGTCTTTTTCTTATTCTTTGTCCTTCATGGTTTCCAAGCTTATTTCAGACTTCTTGTCCTGGGTTCTTTTATGTCAACTTGACATAGGCTAGAGTCATTTTGGAAGAGGGATTCTCAATTGAGAAAATTCTTCGAAGAGACTGGCTTGGGGGCAAGACTGTGGTGCATTTTCTTGATAGATGTGGGTGGGTGCATCCCACAGGGGGTAGTAACAGCTCTGAGTGAGTAGTCTGGATGGCATTAAAAAGCAGGCTAAGCAAGCTACAAGGAGCAAGTATTCAGTGGTGGATTTATAGGCTGAAAATTGAAATCAATTATTTCCTTCCCAAGTTGCTTTTGGCCATGGAATTTTACCACAGCCATAGAAGCCCAAACTAAGAAACTTCTTTTTGTGTAACTCATCCTTCACATGGCTTCAAAACAATAGCAGTTGCTTTCCCACCTGGTTCCAATGGATTCCCCAGCAAGCTGTAAACATAATCAGAAACGTGATGATCGGTGCCAATATTACACTACCCGGCTTATCTTACCTGAAATTCTGATAGTATGAGATATTTACTCTTTTTATTTTTCTTAAGAAACATCTAGTGGCCTGGAGTCTGCTTCCCTTCATGCTACCTGCCCTGACCCCACTTCCCACCCTTATAATTCCTCTTATTAGTCATTTGCTAAATAAGCCTGTTTGACCAGGTGTAATTGGCTTCTTGCAATTCCTGAAAATGATTAAACATCTAAGCATTGCTAATTCTTCATTCTCCTCTGTTCTTCCTTTTCATGACACCTTCTAAATTAGCTAATTGTGTGTAGAGTGTGAGACTGAACCTCAGCCAATGAGGAATAGCAGAGCTTCCCCCCTTGGAGTGGGATAAAAGGAAAAGGCAGAAGCCATCCAGGCCAAGTGTGTTGCTGCTTGACACCCTAATCTGGGTTGGCAAATACATTTAAAAAAAGAAAAGAATTCCTTGCCGAATTGCTTTCATTTTGCTCAGATGTTTCTTTTATGTGACACTGAAAAGTTGTCTTTTCCAACAATAGTGTGTCCCACAGGGTCTGTACTGAGCCAGTTGGCTAGTAATAGTTCTCTTCCAGCAGTTTGTATAGCACATCCCAGCACTTTGAAAGGTAGCCAGTAGCCAGTAGGGGGAAAAAAAAAACTTTTTAAATTCATTCAAAGCTGATTTATCTATGACCTGCAATCAGAGTATGTAGTATCTTCAGCAGTAGGTTCTGGTACGCAGCTGCTTATAAAAAACAAAACAAAACAAAACACAGTTCTCACATTGTTTTAGTTACTTTTCTATTGCTGTGACAAAACACCATGACCAGAGCAACATATGAAATAAAGCATTTGATTTGGAGCTCGCCGTTCCAGAGAGGTAGTCCTTGACCAGCGTCACAGGGAACATGGCAGCAGACAAGCTGGCATCATGCTGGAGCAGTAGCTGGGAGTTTACATCCTCATCCATAAGCAAGAGGCTGAGAAGAAAAGAGCTAATGGGGGTAACGTGGGCTTTTGCAACCTCAAAGTCCACCCCCAGAGACACACCTCTTCCAACAAGGCCACACCTCCTAACCCTTTGCAAACAGTTCCACAAACTAAAGACCAAGCATTCCAATGTATCGCTCTATGGAGGCCATTTTCATTGAAACCACTACGCTCATCAAAGTGGATAAGAGATAGAGTGTTCTGGAGCCAAATATGAGTGCTTATTGCCCAAGAACGAGTTTCTCCAAATGCCCCAAATATTACGCCATGGAAGTGTTTACATGAGACTTTATCAGTTCTAGAAAAAAAAGTGTCATAAATCAACATGTTTGCCAAACACATTGTAATTGGTGGTGGCAACAAGTGGATAGATTACAGCTGAGCAGGGAAAACTTTGCAACAGGTTTCAGATGCTCTTGGTGACATAGTGACATCTGGTAGTTTTTGTATATAGACACAAAAATGTTAGTTTAGACACAGATGTGGGCAATGGATGGACTAAAACTAGTCCACGATAGTTTAGCTCTGGTCTTCAACATATGAACTGCCTATAATCCTGAAATTCAGTCTATTGGCCTTGTAGAATCGTTAGCATAGGTTTATCTCCCATCCCCTATCTCTCGCTGTCTCTGTCTTTTTCCTTTTTGGGAACTTCATTTCATACAAGCAATAGCCATGGTAATATCCAATACCTTTTATCTCCCTGACTAACAACTCACATCAGGGTAACCTACTCCTGGTACTGGAATTAACTTTTGGCTTTGGGGGAATGTCTTTGTCTACCCATTTGGAATATCTTCTTTTAAAACTGTCACTGTTTTCCAGATCTGTAAGACAGTCAGAGGTTGCAGAGGGTGGGCAGCGCCTCCACATGCCTACTGCTGTCCTTTCTAAGTCAGTTGATCTCAGGAGCTGGCAGCTAAGGAGATACAAAAGGAAAATGATGGCAAGGTCCAGCCCAACAAGAAAAGACTCTCAGTCGCCCTCAAATGATCAGTCTGTAGCACTGTCACCACGGACCTAGATAGCATTGATTGTTTTGCTCCGGTTGCCATGACAATCAGGGCCAAAGCTCAAGGGAGCATCGTGTTATCCCCAGAGGAAAAAGCTGCTACATGACAGTCATGCTTTTTCTCAGGGCTAGAAATGGCTTTCTCTAACTTTTCTGTCTGGAAAATCTATAATCCTTCAAGATGCAAGCCAAATGCCACTTCCTTTCCTAAAACATCTCTATCAAAAAACCCAAGATTTTGTTCTCCTACAGTTCAACGCTGGTGATTACTTTTATAAAACATTCTCTTGTATTCCAGTGATTATCCTTTGCCTTCCTGTTAGAGAAGCTCCTTGATGATCCATCACCAAATGGTAGAAACATGGAGCTAAATATCAGCTGTCTTGTCCTTGAGGTCTTCATACTCTTGCGAGGATGTCTAAATATGCTCCATAGTTATCATGGCATGAGAAACTCCAAAGGACCAAAACAGTAGTGAACCCTACCTTGCATGAATATGAGTATATTTAAGTGAAGGAAGAAAAATAGTGATATGGCACCTAACATTCTGATCGTCCGTGTGTGCCTTTCTTCCATTAAGCTGTCCTGGAGAACAAGAGTGAGAATTCTTCTCTCTCAGTGTTGATCTTACCCAGGTATAAGCCTCAGGGCTAAGTAACTGGACTATGTTTCTTAGAAACATGTAACTTAGAACTTAAATTCTAGGCAACTTGGTTATTAGCTAAACAGAAATGACATATAGCCTCTAATAGCTGTTTTCTACCATATACATGGAAAAGCAGAATCCAATTTCATATGTAGATATGAATAAAGCAGACGATAAAGTGCAGAGAAAAGAGCAGACCAGTTCTGAGTCCAGGCTGCTCTTCTTTCTGCCTCAAGCCTCCAGAGGCCAACCATGTGTCTTGTCCTTGGGTTTTATTTGCTAAACAATATGTTCTTTTATTAAATCATGGTCTACATAAGTTCTGGTGATCCCTGTTAACTACATCCAAACAACCTCTAACTCCGATAGTTGTGCTTTGAGTAATAAATAACAGCTTGTCAGCTATATAGATGGACAGAGCTGGGCACTCCAACACAGAAGAATATGGCCAAAAGGCATCGTAATGTGAAGTTAACATTCAAGAATCAAGCATATCAAGTAGCTAAGTCATATATTGAGTGAGGGGATTGTTTTGCCTCATCAAAGGTAAAGATAAATACCTTATTAAAGGGTTTGAAATTTAGATGAAAAGTAGTAGACAGAGAACATGGAAAAATTCCCAACCCAGATGTCAGGTTGGACACCTGCCAGTCATACTGTGGCTTTATATAACATTCCTCTTCTTTGTTCTCTTCCTAGAAATAACAATAACAGTAATGACACCAATTACCAGTAACTAACATGTATTTAGTACTAACTTTGTGCCGTAGAGCATGCTAATCATTTTAGACTTATTATCTGATTCCTTTCTTGTGTGAACCCTGTGTTAGGGACTATCATTATCCTCATTGTGTTGAGAACGTTGAAACACAGATCGATGAACTTGCGCAAAGCCATGTAGAAAATGATTGAACCAAGCTATCCAAAAAGCAGGGTTTGAACATGAAACCAATCATGTCACTTTACTCCCAGAATTACAGATCCCGAACAACTAGGAGTTTTCCATGGATTTAAAACCCTAATTGAATAGCCCATCACAAATGCCTTTGCTTAATAAGCAGAAACCCATATTTATCAGCATTTCAAGGTGCTTCCAGAAACAGACTTGCAGCACTAAAGGCACTGACTGACAGCACAGATGTCTACTCATCAATTTAACCACCACAGGTTTGGTTTAGTGACTGAATATAATTTAAGTATTGTTTTTACAATTATTTTAAAAAACACAATCTTAAGATAAGACTGTTCATGGTACAGATACCCATTCAAAGGACAGAACATAGTTGGTACTCTCGGGGTCATGAACTGATTAAACATTCTTTGCCTCCAAATTCTTATTCACTTTCAGTAACCATTGTGTCTTCATCGGCTTTTCTTCTCAAGTCTCCCAAACACCTGCCCATCCTTAGCTGTTCATTCTCTCCAGTAACTTACTTAGTAAACACTTTATGATCTTGCATTCTGTAGCTGTCGCTGGCTTATTTCAGGTTCCAGAGAGATATTCTACCCTGATTTCTCACTTCCATGAATTATTTTTGAAGCTCTGTTATTAAGCACAGTAAAAAGCAAACAAACAAATGAACAACAAAACAACCAAAACAACAACAACAAAAACTACATTAAATAAAGAAACGTCTACTGTACTTTTCTGTTGTTGTTTGTTTTGGGCTCTTTCGGGGGCCTGCCACCCATGGAAGCTTATACTTAATTATAAATATCCAGCCTTAGCTTGGATTGTTGTTAGCCAGCTTTACTTAATGTAAATTATCTTATCTAGGTTTTGCCTGTAGTGGGTAGCCATTCCAGCTTTGATCTGGAAGTTCCAACCCCCATTGAGGCTTAGGTAACTGTCACGCCTACAAGGCGGGGCCAAGGGAGGACCCTGAAGACCTGAGATCCAGATGCGCTGGCTCTCTTGGTTCCTGAACCCTGGACGCTGGACGTAGACCGAGCAGAGTTCTCCAGAGAACACCGCCGGACTGCGCCACACCTTTCCCAGACTCTCTAAACCATCCATTCACTTGTAAGTTACCCCACAAAATAAACCTCCCTTTTAACTACGTGGAGTGGCCTTAATAATTTCACCAATATCTGCCTTTGGGTATTTTACCTTTTCTTACTTCTGTAAATCTTACTTTCACTCTCACACCATTGCTGGTTGTGTAGCTGGGTGGCTGGCCCCTGATATCCTCCCCTTTCTCTGGCTACTTCTTTCTTCTTCTCCTCCCAGATTTCTCCTTCTATATATTCTCTCTGCCTGCCAGCTCCACCTATCTTTTCCCCTGCCTTGCTATTGGCTATTCAGTTCTTTATTAGACCATCAGGTGTTTTAGACAGGCATAGTAACACAGCTTCACAGAGCTAAACAAAAACAACATAAACAAAAGTAACACACCTCAAAATAATATTCCCCAACAGTTTTCTCTGACACTCATTACCCATACTGAAAACAGCTTTCCCTTAAGGCTAAGAAGACTGGAGACAGTCCATCTTGTTCATGCACATGCACACATACACGAACACACATAAGTGTGCATATGCACACATGCACATGTGCATGTATGTGAATATTCAAACACACATACACATGCTTATGCACACCCATGCATATACATGTGTGTGCAGATAACATTGCTCTCCAGTGTCTCTTACTAGGGTTTATACATACAGTCCTTTCATCCAAGAGTTTACTTATAGATGTCAGGCTGCCATTTAATCATCAAATTTGGAGAGTAGAGCCAGTTTCTGGACACCTGTATCTCTGTATACAGCTTCCCAAGACCTAAAAATCCATCATTTTGCATTTAATGCTTTTTTATGACCTGGATGTTCTGACCATGAGTAATATGGTATCTACAATCTTATCTTCAATTTCAATAACAATAAGAGCTCCAAAACATTTATAAAAGAATAAACCTCCTGTTGTTAGTCATAAATATTCTAATCTTGATAATTCCTAACTCCCCTTGGCACACAAGTACAACTGACACAAGAAATGGGCATAACCAATTAAGTGGGAGATAAAGATTTGTATTAAAAATACATGAAGAATTATTATACTCAATAATACAAAGAACAATAATAATACAGACAAATCAGTAAGAAGTAATATGGAAGGCAAGTATGGAGATAGACAGCTGCTTTCTGGTAGCATTTGAAGTTCTGTAAACCTGATCAAGAACGATCATAGGCTCTATGGGGAAACACATTGCTAACATTTGCTAAATGGTCATGATATAAAAACTGCCTTTTAAATATTCATGTTTGTGATCTTAGATTAATGCTGTGCTCAGTCTTCTTCAGAGACACTTCTTAGTGCAGGGGCAGCAATTATTACAAAGTCTCATAATTGTTCCAAGTACCAAAAAGAAGGTAATAGTGGCTTGAGGGGTCAGCCATAAATAAAAAATAATAAAAATAAGTATTATCCCTTCCAAAGCTCAGAGAATACCACAGAAGGAGGAGCAGAAAGAATGTAAGAGCCAGAGGATGGGGAGATCTTTGGCACAAAGACGTCTTACTGACGTCACAGCCACTGCACTGGTTAACCCACCTCAGTTCGTATTAACAACAGGAGAGACCTGCACAAAACTAAGACCAACACTTCATCGTGGACAGGGGAGTGGCCTCTAAGGGTCCACCTGCCTGAGGGACTATTGGCAATTAACATTTGTGGTGGGAGGAACAAGAAACGGAAGTGATGTAGTCACTGATAAGTTGCCCCTGCTCCAGTACATAACCTCCCACCAATGCTTGCCCAAGAAACTCTAAATAAACCCCATGAGCCACATACAAAAAGAAGGCACCAAATTATCAGGGAGACTTATTGGAAGGAAGGAGGATTTCAGCAGGGATGAGAGAGGGTAAGGAGATTGAAAATGACTGTTCATTACCTACATGCATGAGCTGTCAGATAATTCTTAAAAAGTTTCAAGAACAAAGACATTTCATCAAATAGAGTGTTTAAACACTCACCACCCATTAGATAGATGCACATTAAAACCATAATTATCTACCAACTAATGTTATTAGAATAACTAAATTACAATGCAGAGGAACTGTATTTTTTTTTACGCTGTTCTTCACCACATAAAGCAATGAAATCATTTTGGAAAACAACTTGGCAGTCTCCTACAATGTTACATGTGCACTGCCTGCATGATCCAGATGTGCTATATTTTGGAAAACAACTTGTTTTGTTGTTTGATGTTCTGTTCTGGAGTGTTTGTCACCTCTCCTTTCAGAATGAAAATATGCGTTCCCACAGAGACTCAGACCATCCAATCTCTTGTAGCTTTATTAAAATATTCCCAAACCAAAGTGTTCACCAAGAGATGGTGGTGGTGGTTTGAATGAAACTGTCTCCCATGGGCTTGTGCATTTGGTCACTTGGTCTCCAGTTGGTGAGGACAACATGACATGGATCCTTGCTGAAAGAAATATAAAACTCAGAGTGGGCTTTGAGAGTTTATAGTCACGTCCCTCTTCAAGTTCCCTTTGTTTGCTATATGTGTTTGAAAAATGTGATCAGCTTCCTGATCCTGCCACTGCTTTGCCATGCTGTCCCTGATGTTATGAGCTCTCCCTCTCGAAGAAATGTAAGCCCAAATACGCACTCTTCCTCAAGTTGCTTCTGGTCTTGGTATTTTATCACAGCAACAGATGCAGTGGTAAATCAATCAATAAAGAGTGATATGGAGAGTCAGTGAACTACTACTCAGCAACATAAAGGATTGCGTAGACTACTCAGATATAACAAAATGAATGAATAGTCCAAGTAACACCAGTGAATTGAAAGAGCCATACACGAAAGAGTACACTTCTATAAAGTTGAAGAAAATGCAAACTAATCTGTGGTCCCAGAAAGCAGAGTAATGTGGTCCCAGAAAGCAGGTAACAAAACCAGCACACAGAAAAAGTAAAAGCAAAACGGAAAATCTTAGCCAGAGATATGTCCTAGCGGGACAGATTTAAACAGCAACTTGATCAGGAAGAACAGAGTCTCAAGTGCTATCTTGTAATTGCGACTCCACAGTAGTGTCTGTGATTTTTCTCACATTTTGACTCTAGAAAATGCTTTCATTAGGACTTCTTTATTCAACACCTTTAAAAACTAGTTCCTCTTGTTTATAACTAGAAAGGTCAAGTTAAACTTGAAAAGTAAGCACACTTTAATGACTATCTTCAAACTTGAAATTAACCAGGTTACAAGTGATCCCAGCACCTTGATGAAGGGAAATTACTTCTGAAGCCTCCTGAGATGCAATTTAACCAGCTATTTCCAAGGGAGTGATTACACTGGCTTATCAACTTCAAGCTCAAAATTAACATTTTTTTTAGATGGTTCTTTCTAAACACTCAGAATCAGAAGGGAAAATGTACAACTAACAGAAAGGTTTAGTATTTCTTGTTAGGATGAGATTTAAAAAATGTGAGGTAGAGAAAAGGTGGCTGAAGTTGTTTCTGAGAAGGAGCTTCCATAAAATCACCCCCAGGAAATAGCTTTATTAGGAGAGAGGACCTCCAAATAATGGATGCCGTGACTGGGCCTTAAGGCAGGAGAGCATTCAAAAGGTTTGTGTATTGTATCAGAGACAGCGTGAAGCAGCCTTAAAGGGTAGGAGAGATCTTCTTTTAAAATGGAGAGAAGAGATGGGTGTCTTTAAGTAGAAGTAAGAAAGATGCTAATCATGAACAGGATGATGTGGGAAGGCTCAGGGGAGCACCTTCAGAGAAATCCTACAAACAAAGAAAAAATATCTGGCTTTTATGAGGAGTGGCAGAAAATTCTACACCACCTTATTTAGTTCAACATGGCTTCTGTGACTAAGACTGTGGAGGACCAAGTACTGGATAGGACCATAAATTAGAGCTACAGCGTGCCTTGGCTTCTTAACTCTCTGGTCCAGAGAGAGAGCTTTGAGGTATTTAGAAGTACAGTATGCCAAGTAGGCTGGCCTGCATTTCTTCCCTACAGTACTAAACATGAGTAGCCACCCGTTTTTCAGTATGAAATGCTTGCCCTTGTGGGTATAAACAAATCACTCTACACCTGTGTCTCTGCAGTTGACCTAAAATGTCCCAAATCAAAGGTGATTTTCTAAAGAAGGAATGGGGCCAGCTGTGCACATCTTCATTTTTGTTACTCTTGAATGAAAGCTTTGAAATATATTGGAAGATTGTGTTACACTTTTCTCAGCAGTTTCAATTAGAATTTGGTTTTGCCTAACTCACTGACTTAATCACTAATAACTTTTGCTGCTACCAACAAGAGTTCTGAAAGATAGCCAACCCAGGGAGCTATACTTCCAGGGAGCTATCTCCCTTGCATTTCACTATACATGGGCTGCTCAGGCAGTAACTATTAATGCTGAACATATAAGAAGAATTTACTGTACAATAACATTATGTGAAAACAATTGCAATATGATAATAGAATAAAAAAATTAACTGTTCTGATTTCCTGGGGCTATTTTCCCTAGAACTTTAAAAGAAATTGTGTGTGTGTATCTGTCCACGTGGATGACAGATGAGGCCACCCAATCCTCTAGACCCCTGAGCCATCACCCAGCCCAGCATTTGATGTCTATTTTGGAAGTATAAAGTTGAATGTACTCTGACTTTATTGTTTTATTTTCCAACTGCTAAGTCGTCTTCTGTGCCTATCATAATGGTTTATTTTGCTACTAATCAAGACACAAGTCTTAAGTATTAAAATATTTTTAAACACTTATTTTAGGACCAATTTATGATGTAAAGACTCTACACTATGGAACAGTCTCCCATCACTCACAGTTATACTGACGCTTTGGTCACGAGTCTCCACCATGCACATTCAACTTTCTTATTTTGTTTTCAGTCACCCTTTGTGTCTACATTGACATGACAGTCCTCCCCTCTCTCGTCCCCTGAGCAGTGGGTGCAAAACTATTGCAGAAAAGTTGCAGGCTAGAATCCATTCTTTTTGTTTATCATACTATTATGGATAGCTTTTGCAAGCCTATCGGAAGTGCTGATTTAAGGAAAGGACAATGTGCATTGGATTGCGCCAGTCCTTCAGCCTCCTTAATTAAAGCAAGTTGTGTGAGGTTTGAGTCGTAAGGGGCTAATCTTGTCAGCTACCCAGTTAGAAATGTGTGCCCCAAATAGGATTCAAGTTACCGATACAAATTGGCTTTCATCGATTAAGAGTGGAAATGCGTAGTTGCGAATTTGAGGGGGAAAGTGAGGCATCTGGACTCCTCACTACCCAACAGCGGTTGGTTGGGTTCTGTGTCTCTAATTCAGAAGCACTACTTGACAGACAAGAACTCATTGTCACAGTTGCTCATGGCTGGCTCATATGTGCTGCTGGTGTGTTAGTCAGGGTTTGCTTTTCACCTGGGGGCATCTTATTCACAAGAATAGCAATGACTCATAGGAACTGGGGGAAGGAAAAGTGACAAGTTTTACGAATACCTCTACTTACTGCTCACATAATTAGCATTCTGCCATAAACTTCATTTTCAGGTGACATTTTATTGAGCTCTATTATAAAACGGTGGGTGACAGGAAGGAAGTGGCCTTCAATCATGTTAGAAGTAAAAGATGACTGAGTGAGTGATAGTGTTAGGCCAAAGAGTTTGACTTGAAGTCTGACTGTGGTATGTATTAACTGTATTTAATTTGGAAACGGTATAATCTGTTTTAAACGACTATGATAGTGCAACGCTTTGTTGATGCAAAAACACAAATTTCATCTCAAAGGAAGTAAAGTATAGTTTATGCTGGAGCCAAACATCAGCGACCAGGGCCCAGGAATGCAGATTTAGGTTTACCCCAGGTCACATGTTCCAATATGTAAGTAGTTTCATGGTTTTTTTTAAAATAGTAACAGAATAAGTGTTTTAAAACCCATTGATGGAAACACCAAAGGGACAGGTTACAGCCAAGCAGAGAAATCCAGACTACAGGTCTCAGATACCATCTAATAATACTGTTATTCTTTAATTGGTGGAAAACTAGGGTAATGTTAATACATTCCAAAAAGATTATTTTATCTGTTAAGATATTAGGTCAGGCTTTATCTTTTACTGACAGAATGTTAGGGCTGACATGGGGTGGAATAGCCACTTAGGGGACTAAAGATAGCCCAAGATAAATTGTAATTAGGCTGCAACCTAATTACAACCTGCAACATTCCATCCTGTCCACATCACTGAAGTCAATCAGGATTTGCAGACACAGGGTTTGCCCACACAGTTTCTTTCCAAGAATTCTTGTCCACAGCTCCCTTTATTAATATCATCCCTTTGAAAACACCCCAATCTAGTCTGCAACTATTATATCATGCTTAGAAGTTAATTACTTATCTACGCAGACACATTGGAAGGAAATAGTACAGCCATTGATGGAGCTGGAGATAAGAATGAGCCTACTAATGCCTCATGGTGGGAGTCTGAGGAATGCAAGGAAATAAGGACAAGCAGAATCACGGATTATCGTGGTCCTGAGCTTCATAACCATCAGACTGGCTCAGAACTAAGTGTCTTCTTCAGATAAAATGGATTAGCTGTGACTTTCGTGCCTTGGTCTAGCAAAGGGTGTAATGAAGATGAATACACTCTGGTCACTGCTGCTTCTTTTAAAATGTAGGCATTCCCAACAACTGAAGAGGTTCAAGAACACATCTTGGCCAGGTGGTGGTGGCGGCGGCGCACGCCTTTAATCCCAGCACTCGGGAGGCAGAGCCAGGCGGATCTCTGTGAGTTCGAGGCCAGCCTGGGCTACCAAGTGAGTTCCAGGAGAGGCGCAAAGCTACACAGAGAAACCCTGTCTCAAAAAAACAAAAAAAAAAAGAACACATTTTGGAAAGTTAAAGACCACCTACAATTACAGAGCCTTGGGGGGAAAGCAGTAAAGTTGCCTAGTGTTTCCTGTCCCTTTATAGCAAAACCCTGGAATTTGTGTCTGACCCTGCGTGTCTGCCAGAAGTCAGCTCCTGCTGTGCATGGTGGCTCCTGTAATACTCCAGCAAAATTGAACCCCATGTTCAGGAAGTTTTGTGTCTCTGCCTTTGCATGTGACACATCCCCTCCTCCTGGAATATCTTTCTTCCTGTTTATTACAGGGTACTTTATTTCCCTCGTTGTAACTTTAGGGTCAAACTCAAGAAATTTTTGTAACACAATGAATTGGAAGATCTAGCAAAAAACGTTAGTAGTTTCTTCTAGCTCACTGTTCACCACGTATCTTTTTGTTTGTTTTGATTTGTGTTGTGTAGATTTTTCAGCCCTGGGAGTTGAGTTTAGGGCCATATGTATATACTATAAGTGCTCTATCACTGGGCTCCATAGCAAAGCCCTAAGAATCTTTTAGAATGGAAAGAAGCTATAGCAAGCATTTAACTCAGAATTTAAATTACAGTGGTAAGGAAATAAAGGCTTAGGGACATTTCGTGGCTTTCTAAAACTCCTAGTTGGTTAATGACAAAGTCAGATTGTTTAGCTGTGAGTATTCCTTGTAAAGTGCCTCACTGATGCATTTAAGCTATAACAAAATCTTCCCTTACATGAACAATGAGCACACTGCACGTATGTGCAGTGTCTTTTTGCATTTTCCAAGAAGTGGTAGCACTGACTTGGCTTTTATTTTGAATAGTGAATTTGCTGGTTAATTTTTATTGTCAGCTGGATGTGGGAAGAACAAACCTCAACTGAGGAATTCTTTCAGTCAGATTAGCCAATGAGGGCATCTGTGGGGCAATGTCTTGATCCGTAATTCATATGGGGAGCCCAGCCCATTGTGTGTAATACTAATCCTAGGCTATGTGCTGTGGAATAATCCTCTTGAACACTGTAAAGATTTGTCACTGGAATTGGTTTAATAAAATTCTGATTGGCTAGTTATTGGTGAAATTATTAAGGCCACTCCACGTAGTTAAAAGGGAGGTTTATTTTGTGGGGTAACTCACAAATGAAGGGATAGGCTACAGGGTCTGGGGAAGACGTAGCGCAGTCCGGCAGTGTTCTCTGGAGAACTCTATTCGGTCTACCTCTAGCCTCCAGGGTCCGGGAACCAAAAGAAGGCGGCACATCCAGATCTTGGGTCTTCAGGGCCCTCTCTTGGCCCCGCCTTGAAGGCATGATAGTTACTGAAGCCTCAGTGGGGGTTGGAACTTCCAGACCAAAGCTGGAAAGGTTACCCACTGCAGCTAGTAGCCAGACAGGAATATAGGTGGGGCAACCAAACTAGAAATTCTGGGATGAGGAAGATCAGAGACAGGAGTTGCCAGCCAGACTCAGAGAAAGCAAGATGAGAATGCCATGTTGAGAAAAGGCTCCAAGCCACATGACTAAACATAGATAAGAATTATAGGTTAATTTAAGTGTAAGACCTTGTTAGCAATAAGCCTGAGCTACTGGCCAGTCATTTATAAGTAATATTAAGCCCCCAAGTGGTTATTCAGGAACTGTGGGCAGAAGAGAAACATCCAATTACAGCTATTTAAGAAATAATCTAAGCATGAGCTAGCTAGTGAGTAAGCCTGGAAGTGGCATTCTCTGTGCTTCCTTGACTATGAATTCTCTGGTCAGAGGTCATGCTGCATGGAATTGCAAGCAGTCCCTGACTTTATTTCTTGCCATGACTTCCTTTACTGCTGGACTGTGACCTGGAAGCATATGACAAAATAAGCCATCTTCTCCTCTATGTTGCTTTTGGTAAAAGTGTTTTATCCCAGAGATAAAATGGAAACCAGAGCAGTACACACGACATCCCATTTTAAATGGAGAAACCCACAGCTCATCACATTCATTCAAGGATGTGTGACTGTTTAGTTCCATTCGTCACGGTGTGACACAGAAATTATCTTAGATTGTCAGAGTCTGTAGCAGCATCCCACTCATAGTCACTAACTCAGTTCAGGAAGTGCAAGAAGAGATGAATAATGCTAAAATGGCCATCAGAATTGATGCTTCTCCTTTCCTTGAACAATCAGTCACACAGAAGAGGAGGTGGAGAGCAGCTGGCACCCCTTCAGCTTGCTCTGAACCCCTGAGCAGAGCAGGATGAAACAATAAAAAGACAAAATAATCCAGCGATCTATGGAAACCAGAAAAACAGTTCCTTTTCCTAGAATTTCCAGTCATGTGCATAGAAAAGGCCTCATTTTCGATTTTCTCTCATGTAAAATTGAAAACTTGCACAGTAATAATTCCAAAAGACTGGCATGGGTAATAGGTATTATGCTATGAGCTTGTGGGTATGATTTTATTGAAAAGTATAATCACCTCTGCTAGTTCATATCACTGACCCCATCTTAATCAGGTATGCAGAAGAAGATTGCTAGAGAGGGTGTAAAAAAGCCACACCCTTAGCCACTATGCTCTACTAAATGCTCCAGATCATATAACTCAAGGGAACTCACAGAGCAGCCTGACAATGTGTTAAGAAACACTGCAAGTATGCTGATTTGCAGCATGATCAGGATGTAATCATTGTTCAGAAGTACATCAGACAATTGTACAAGATAAAAATATGCCTAGCACACAGCCTCACTCAACAGTGCAGAAGGGAGTGCTTAGGCTCCAACAAGAAGTCTTCTGTGATAGAACTGCAGTCTTCAAATGTTGCCTTTCCTTTCATACAGTCCAACTTTGTATCAGAAAATGAGACAATGCACACTGTTCTGCTCCCCTGCAAAGAGGGGAGGAAAAACATGTGTACACATGTGTATATGTGTAAATCATCCTTGTGTGTATGTGCACATTATCTTCATGTGTGTGTATGTATGTGTGCCTACATCGTGTGTGTGTGTGTGTGTGTGTGTGTGTGTGTGTGTGTGTGTGTGTGTAATGCACCAATGAAATGAATAGATGTATAGAGGCAAAAGAGAATTAACTAACACTGAACATTAGCCTTAGGGATAAAGGAAATAGGTCAAGATTGAACTTTAAATTTTAATGTATACAGGAATTTTAATTTAATTTAAATGCAGTTTAATTTTAATTTAAACTTTAATTTACACAGGAATCAGCTTCTGCTGCTTTTGTGGAAATCCCCTTTGGCTTAGTTATAGAGGTTGCCCACTTAACGTCTTAGGTGAAAAAAAGGAGGGGTAAATAAGAACTTGAATTTTGAAACTGAGATTTCTTTAATTTTGCCTAGGTTTCTAGCTTCTGTGTAACTATGGTTGAACTATTTTCCCCCCAAGCCTCATCCATTTATAAATTATGAGGTTAGTCTACACTAGCTCTATTTTGTACTTGTACCAAAAGTAGGTGCTACATCCATGTGTTAAGCAAGTATATGAACGCCAAAGACTGCTTAGGTAGAGTGGTTTATTGACTAGCTTATAAGTAAACCACAGAAGTAATCATCTACTGCCGTACTTTTGGGAGTTGAAATGTTTAGAATAAATGAGATGGTTCCTGTGCCGGCCAGTTTTATGTCTTGTTGACACAGGCTACAGTCATTTGTGAAGAGAGAACCTCAACTGAGGAAATACTTTTACCAGACTGGCCTGTGGAAAGCCTGTGGTGCATCTTCATTAGTGGTTAAGGTGAGGGGGCCCAGCTTACTGGAATGGTGGTCCTGAGTTCTTTGAGAAAGCAGGCTGAGCAAGCTATGATGAGGAAGCCATTAAGCAGCATCCTTCCTTCCATGGCCTCTGCATCAGCTCCTGCCATGTTTGAGTTCCTGCCCTGACTTCCTACAACTATAAGTTAAAATAGTTTCCTCCCCAAGTTGCTTTTGGTTATGGTGTTTCATTACAGCAATAGAAACCCTAACCAAGACAGTCCCCAAATACCTAGAATGTTCTCTTACATTAAACTGATATTAGGCATTCAGCTTCCAACCCCTCTGTCAATGCCAAGCTAAGAGTCAAACTGTAATGTGTATTTCCTTGGACACAAATCTGTTTTTCAGTTTTCTTGTCAATAGTGTGTGCCTGAAACCATGGCTATATAAGCCTCCAGGGTTCCAGCTTCAGTAATAGTTCTGCTTTAAAAGTCTCTACTGTTCTCACTTCCTATCACTGATGAAGCTATCTACATCAGTCACTAGTTGATGCTCAGAGGAGAATGTTTTGTAGGAATGAAACGATGCACCAATTCTCCAGGGAGCAAAAGAGTAACACTGATGAAGGCTGATGAAGGACATACCAAGAGTTTGGCTCAAGATAAGAAAGCACCACTTCTGGCTTGCATGATTTCAGGCTTCTTGATCTATCCGGGGCCCATATTTCATCTGTGATACAGTAACTTAAAATGTCTTTTAACTGTATGTGTGTGTGTGTGTGTGTGTGTGTGTGTGTGTGTGTGTATGTGTATGTGTATGTGTGTGTATCTACATATATAAACTTGCAAGTTATATGTAAAGATCTGAAACTCATGTCTTTCTGTAAATTTAAATGTTTTTATTGGGTTGTTAAAAGGTATACATAAAAAACAAACAAACAAACAAACAGACAGACAGACAAAAAACTGTTCAAGCTATGAGACAGGCACCAAGTTGGCAAATAGAAGATAGCACCACCATGAAACACACAAGGAGACTGGACCATTTGCAGAGATAAACCTTTGAGGAAGGAGGGAAAAGCCACCCTCTTCCCACTAAACCATGAAGTAGCACTTTTATTGCACAGATCATTATTTTTAAATTACAGCCATGCACGCCTCGGTGGCTCTTACTGCTCTTCGCACTCTAGCTCTGTGGACCTTTAGAGCATTTTTCTTTTCATACCCAAGTGCTCGGCATTCTTTTCCAGACCAAACTCACAACTCGAACTGTTTGCTTCTGTTATTAATAAAAGCTCTAGTGGACAGATTCTGAAGTGAACAGTTCGTGTGTAATCGCCGGAAACTTAAAGAGGACAGTAGTCTTCTTATGAGAGTGTCCTAAGTGTACTGAAATCCTTGCTTTTTTTTTTTTTTTTTTGTCACTTACATCAGAAGGAAGGGCAGAACAGAAGCATAGTCTCTCAACCTTCACCTTTAGTGCAAGTTTCCTCCCACAAAGAGGCATGAAAATGGATGCTAACTATCTCATAAGGGTACTCTTAAGGGTTATGTTTTTCTGGAGGTTTTAGGAGGTCTTTCTAGTTTCTGGAAGCCCTGAATTTCTTAGTTTGTGGTTTCTTCCTGAAATCCTCCAGCCTGGCTTCTGCCACAAGGCCTCCTTTCATTCCGATCTCCTCTTCATTTTGTAAGGAACCCTGTGAGTATATTTGGTTTATGAAATAACCCTTATATATGTCAAAAGCCTTAACTTGATCATCTTTGCAAAGTAGCATTTTCCCGGTAAGGTAACATATCTGCAGGTTCTGGGGTCTAGACAGCGGAGTCCTGAGCTCCTCTTCCTGTTGTTCTGAAGCAAAAGCAGCATGGACTGATGTCCTGGATTCACCCTGTGTTATCTGGAGGACCTGGAGTCAGCTGCTGAAATTCTCCACCTCCAGATACGTAGGATGGTGGCCATAGCTATATCTTTCTCATCAGATAGTTGTAAGAATAAAATACCCAGATAGCTGGATAATGCCTAAAACTGTATATTATTTGCTAAATGAGTATTCTTGAAATCTGAGTGATTAATGATGCTTTATCAAGAAAAGAATAATGCTTCTTAGGCATTGATAACCGAAGCTTAAACTGGACTTTTTTAAGATGCATGTGTGTGTGTTGTTGCTGCTGCTGTTTTAAAGATTTTCTTTTTAATTATGTGCATATGAGTGTGTATGAGTATGGGTTTGTACATGTGAACGTAGTTCCTGTGGTAGCTAGAGGTGTGGGCATCACATCCCCTGAAACTGGAGTTACGGGCTTACGTGAGCTGCTCCATGTGGATGCTGGGAAATAAACCCAGTTCTTCTACAAGAGCAGTAAACACTCTCTTTTTTTCTGCTTTGCACATACTTGTTTTAATACAGATACATACATATTAACACATACACAGTCACAAACGAGGTGACAAGTCCCCTTCTTTAGCCAGGAGAGCTCTACCACACCCAGGGGTCCTGGAGATGCTCCAGGGAGCCTAAGTATGACAGATTTTCACATATGATACCCATTAGGGAACACTTTAATCAGGTAAGTGTCAGGGTGCACCCCAGGTGTATACTGCCTGGGGCCGCATGCAGGCCCAAAGCTCTGCCATATCCCCTTCATCAGCTCTTCATCATGCATAGACACCTCTGTCAACTTTTGGCCCATCCTTTCATGGATGTCCAAGCATTTGGATACACATTGGTCCAGGCACTTAGCCTCACTTTTGGACAGTTCTGCTTCCTCATAGTGGGGAGGCACACACTGCCTGTGGCAGGCACTGGTCATTCCAGCTCCACAGCCAGCAGCTGGTCTCTAAGAGGATCCAGGTCAACCTAGCATGGTGGAGAATATCCTCTTTGTCTTAAGTCCATGGCCTGGGGCCGGTCACAGATCCCACAAAGTCCTTAACTTCCGGTCAATAGTAAAAAGTGAAGTAAATACTCTTTAATTGTTGAACCATCTCTCTAGTCTCTAAATTAGACTTTTATTTAAATAGGTCCAGCACAAAGCCAGGTAAAGTCCTTTTGGGTATTAGCTATAATACAAATATGAAAAGCACTTTGCAATGCTACTCTTGGAATATACCATAGCTTGTAAAAGAATGACACCCGAGCTACTAAGCTCTTGGATCTTCAGTTAAGAGTCTGTCATTCTGTAGATTGGATGAGGAGCCTCCATCCTGACTTGTGGAGTGGCTGCACCAGTTGATCTCTACCACTTGTCCATGTCCAAACAGTTTGAAAATGTTCATGAGTGAGACAGGCAGCCACTTGAGCCTCCCCTGCCACATATCTAAACATGAAATCCAAGACAGAACTTTGATCAGGTGGCAATACTCAACTCTGAAAATATCCATCTACTGATAAAAATTTGAGTACAATAGCTACTTAGCTACATGAGAATATATAAGTTTGAATATAAAATAGTAAGTCTCCTTTCATTTTAATTCATAGTGACGTATGGTCATGCCGACCATATTTTGCAATGTAAGATGGACACTTTCTCTATTGCGCAAAATTTTGTTGAAGAAGACTGATTTAGATTACAAGCATATTCCTTCTCCGAAGGTTATAATTAAAACATAGACACCATTTACAAATTTGATAGAGAACCTTGTCTCCTTAGAAGACATCCAAGAAGCTTTATGGTGAAG
Source organism: Peromyscus eremicus (assembly GCF_949786415.1). Classification (NCBI taxonomy): domain Eukaryota; kingdom Metazoa; phylum Chordata; class Mammalia; order Rodentia; family Cricetidae; genus Peromyscus; species Peromyscus eremicus. The sequence goes on along the minus strand of NC_081436.1, from coordinate 13,236,646 downwards.
AGCTGCCACTAAGAAATATTACAGTATTGTTTAAGCTACCCTTGGTCTTTTGTGCCTCTAGATAAATTGTGAGATTATTCATTCTCTATCTGAAAATATTGACCTTAAGACTTTGATTGAGATCATATTGAATCTGAGGGTTGCTTTTGGGTAGGATGGTCATTTTCATAAGACTAATTCTTCTGATCCATGATCATAAAATGTCTTTCTGTCTTCTAGTGTCTTCCTCAATTTATTTCTCCAATGTCTTAAAGAGTTCCATGTTCTTGCTTTTCCATGTATTTTATTTTGTTCAGGTCTGTTGTGAATAGAATTGTTTTCTTGATATCTTTTGCAATGTGTTTGTCATTGGTATACAAGAAAGCTACTGATTTTTGTGTATTAATTTTTCTATTGTATCATTCTGCTGATAACATTTATTAGATCAGCTCTAAGAATTCTTTGGTGAAGTCGTCAGGATCTTTTTATGTACAGAATTATATCATTTTTTGCAGGATATTGCTATTTGTTGCCTACCATAACTAGATAGTAAGACCCTATAACACATACTTTGGTTGCTGGGCATAGATAAACCAAGCTTGAAATGATCAGGAAATTTTCTCAAAACTGTCACAGAGCTGGAAGTATAACGCAGGTGGCTGGGGGAGGAGAGACACTGATAGTCTTGGCCAGTGCTACACACTGCATGCTGTCATACTGATCTACCAGGCAAGATGTGCCCAGTGGTGCAGTACTGGCAAGACTGTTTATGATAGCAACCAACAGTTTTCCTCATCGGATTTGATGCCTACTCCACAGCATTCATGCCTGATACTGTAAATATGGCCAAAACCCATGGCTAAGGAAGTTACAGGCTTTAATAGTAAACCTATTTTTGTTGTTTTGCTAAACAGTATTACTGTCATATTTCCTTCTAAATATTTATGTTCATCATCATAGATTTGCAAACTCTCCACCTTGGTCAGAGAAGCTTCTTATTGTGGTGGGTGTAGTCAATGGAGACTCCTGAGTATTCAGAGTCGTGAGAATAAGAAACTGTGCATGCTCGGCCATAGAGGACAATCTGCATTAACCTCCTCCCTTCCAAGGCTCAGGGAATATCGCAGAAGAGAGGTCAGAAAGAATATAAAGCCTGCAGAATGAGGAAGAGGGCTGCAAAACTGTTTTCTGGATATGACATTGCTATGGACATACATTAACACACAGCAACCATGGTCACCTGCATGAGATGTGCACAAAAATCAAGGCAGTTAAGAACAGCAGCAGGGATGGGGAAAGAGGCTACCAGCTCAGGTGCCAGCACTAGTAGGGGAGCTATTGGAAGTTCATGGCTTCTGTGGGACAAAGAGTTACATTCTTTGGGAAAGTATCTACTGGTAGGTTGTCTATGTCCCAGTGGATAGCTACATATCCATGGTCATATGGGCAACACTAGCTGTATTCAGTGTATCTAAACAAACAACAAATAAAGAAAGACATGAAGCAAAAAAAAAAGAGAGAGAGAGAGAGATGTCTTTGGGGATCCTGGGAGAAGTTGGAGGGGTGAGTGTGGGTGGATATGATCAAGATACATTGTATACAAAGAGTAAATGAATATTATTTTCAAAATAAAGGTAATACTGAGTGGATAGTAAGCAGGCCACAGAGAAGGGCATTTTCTAAGTGGGCTTTGATCACTTGGTGCTGAATAAATATTTTTCTGAATCTCCAAGACTTTGTCTCAAAAACAAAGCAAAGCCAGAAAACAGCAATAGTGTAACATGTTTTTAAACTAAGAAGTTTTGTAAACTGGGGCTGGAGAGATAGACCAGAAGTTGAGAACACTGGATCGTCTTTCAGAGGACTCGTGTTTAGTTTCCAGTACCCATATGGCAGTTCTCAACCTCCTGTAACTTCAGGTCCAGAGAATCCAGTGCCTTCTTCTTACCTCCACAGGTACCAGGCACACATGTGGTATACAGACATACATGCAGATATACTTACATAGGAAATAAAAATGTGTTTAAGTCTATAAAGGGAATACACTTATTAATAGGAGATGGGGCATAGAAAGAAATCAATTTACATTAATTTGTTGAGAATAAATCTTTTGACAAAGCACAGTATTACCCTATTGTGTTTATTATAATAATAAAGTTCAAAGTCTACCTTCCTGAATAGCTGAGTTAATTTCTCCAACCTCCATTTGTTCTTTGACATTTTTATTTCATATTATAGCTAAAAGAGACTATATAAGAAATCACTATGTGAATTTTACAACAAATCTGGGCATGCTGTGAATAATAATAATCATCAAACATTAAGTTAAGTTGATTTTGTTTCATTATTCTTACGAATAGACACTGTCATGGTAACTGCCTTCATAGGATTTAGGACATCTTCAAGGACATTTCAAGGACATATGTCTTGCTATTGGTACTGATGTCTTCATATACCCACTAACCTCACTGTCAAGGATCTATATGCCTCCACAAAGATGTAATCAGTTTGAGACTATAAGTAATATTGACTCCTTTTTAATCAAGCTATGGCATTTTCTGTACAAAGAAACTTAAACTCATTTTTGTTGTTCCAGGACTTGCTTTGTTCATACACAGTGAAGTCATGTAATCTGGATATCTTTTTCCATGGTCTCTGTGGTGGAAATTCAGTGTTTGCAAAAACCATTTCATTACTGCCTGATAACAGCATAGCCATGTCTCCTCTATCATATGGTAGAAGCTTCACACACGGGCATTTTAAAGCCTTCCTTTATTGTATACAACTCTGAGAAACTGTTGGTGTACTGGTGTCCTTGCTAGAAAAATGGAATGAGCTTATTAATTTCAAAATATTAACAAGTATCTTACTTTTGGGGAAATAAGGGTTTTTAATTACTGGGCTGTTTAATTTACAAAAATCACAGGTTTTCTTGTAAATACCATAAATGTGTCCAATGATTATATAATGGAATACTTGTATTTCTCTTGAAGCCCTGATACAATACAATATAATATGATACATTACTTTTTTGAGCCTTAAGAGAATAGTCAAAAATGATTTTTTTTTGTCAAAATGCTAAAGTTAATATAGCATTGCCAGGAACCCACACTCTCTAGTAGGCAATGTGGAGAACAGTAACTTAATTCATGCTGGAAATGGTGCTTGCTATTAGCAAAGATTTACTTTAAGAAACAGGATAAAGTGTTGATTTAGAGAAAACCTTGGCTCTCATCTTTTGAAAGATTCAGTTTCCCTTGTTTAGAGTGTAAGTGCTTCTGAAAAGTACCTAAGAAATAGCTATGGCGCACCTAACCACATCAATTTTAGCCAGCCCAGATTGATCTGAGTTACTGTGAAAGAGCAGTAAAGTGGGATGACTACGACAGTGAAATGCATGCTCTGAAGGGCATCTTTCTGAGAATTGGTACCCCCTTCAAGCGCCAGCATGCCTTTCATTTGTCGTGGAGATGGGAATAATATACTATTCTATTGTGAGAGTTCGGCCGATAACCAGGTTCATTCTTTGAGACAGGAAAAGTATTGGCTGTCCAGGAGAGACAAAAAACAAAACAAACAAAACAAAACAAAACTGAAATGCAGAGATGCAAAAATAACTGTCTTATTGAAACAGGATGACAGTTCCTGTCAGGATGAGAGGGCACCCAGATTTGGGAGTCCATCAAGGGGGGGATCTGGGTTGGGCATTTAAGAGTTCATAGATTCTCCCATTTCCTTATCATTTACCCAGTTATTTGCCCTGGTTGGCCTTTCCTTACTGCCGCATTTTTCTGTCACATCCCCTGGGAAAAGAAGTGGTGGTTTTAAGATGCACGTCCCTGTTCTTCCTATATGTCTATATCCTTAAAATTCTCTCTCAGTCCCCTGTCTCAGAGATGACACTTGTTGCTGTCAGGAGTGGAGGGGCAGTGATTGCTTTGCTGCTTCAAGCTGAGAGTGCCTAGGAGGCATTGATCCTAGACAGTCTCTATCCAGTCTCCACAGGACCGCGATAGAATTCCCGCAAACAAGGTCATCTAGAGTTCCATTTGTAAGACCATCTGTAGTTTAATAGCTTTGATACAATGAGAATTGAATGTAGCAATGCAATTGAGAAGAGGAACACCAAAGATAGTAACAGGATGATGATAAGGAGGGCCCAACGAATGCATGATCCAGGTCCAGGAGAGAGGTAGACTGATCTGTCCCCATAGCCTTGATCTAGTGGCTGGTTTGAGGGCATGTGTCCTGGTGGCCTTTTGTATAGGTTTTGAACATCTATCTCCACCTGGAATGAGGTGTTGATGTAAGTGCAGCAAGGTGAATTTAAGACCGCATATACCCCTCACTGGTCAGCAAGCAGTATGTCCAAGGCCAAGCAGTTGTGAGTTAGATGATCTACAGATGTTTCTATGAGAGTGTATGTGATACTTTCAATGAAATGTGCTACTGCTTCAGTTAGCTTCACCACAGTGCTTTAGTAATAAGCCAGAGCAAACTACAGTATGGTCCCAGGTGATATTTCCCATTATTTCCTTTCAGAAGGACCCCTGCACTCTGTTTAACATGAGAAGAGGTTGAAGGGGTGACATAATTATATGATGTTAGTGGGAGTGGTGTGGACCGTACTGCATTATCTAGTATACCATATGATATCTAACCCTGTGTCTTATCTTCAAAGTAATCCGGAATCCTCATGTTATGTATGAAGCCACTTGGAGCCCTGATTGCTTGACACTCTGAGGAAGGGGATAGGTCAGAATAGGCTGAATTTGTTCAGAGCTTAGGCTGCTCCTTCTCCTTCGTGTATCATCCTTAAATATGTGACTCATGATGGGCAAAATGGACCTTCTCTTGAAAGACCGTATCTTCTTATGGCTAGAAAGTTGAAGGAAGATTCAGTTTTCCAAGAGACTCATTCAGATGGCCCACAGAGGAACAGTTCATCTATCCAGGTCATCAACAGCTTGTATGGAGATTTGCTTGACCAGGTCATGCCAAAATAAATGGGGGCTATCTTTAAATCCTTAGATTAGGACAGTCCAAGTGAATTATGCAGCCTTATTAGTCAGAACCTCAAAGACAACAAAGGTTGACTAATAGGTCCCCACCCCCACCCCCATAATAAGCTTCTCCACGGATGCAGTGAGCTAGACCAAGCTGAGTTGAAAAACTATAACAACCGTTATCTTGAGCAAAGCAGCTCCTGGGCGAGGTCTCTGGTCCCAGAGCCTGAGGTCAGAGAAGTCACACACCAGAGCCAGGGCAGGAAAGTTTTAGAGATTGTAGGGAGGGTTTGTGCCCAAGTGTGGTCAAAAGCTGAGCACATAGGCGGGGACTTGGGCAAATGGCAGCATCAGGGGAGGAAGTTGTAATAGTTGCCAAGAATGCAGAACTGGGCTTTGGGGCACCTTTCCTTTGTTCGAAGACTCTCTGAGCCGATGGGATTTGGAGGGAGTAGGGGGTCGGGGCTACCTGGACCATGCAGGGGTGAGCCAGAGGCTTCAACCAAAAACTGACTATCCAGGGCAGAAAGATACAAGATAAGGAATCCTTCAAATCCGAGAAGGAATAATACTGATCCGGGTCAAAAGGGTCCACAGATTGGGAACCACAGGGTGAAGAGCGACAATAGCCTCGCTAATTGTTTAGAGGTACTGTACCAACCTTCATTTGTTAAGTCCCTTTTGAACTCCCTGCTGTGGGATGTATGGCAAATGTGTTGCTAATTAATCAATAAAACACTGATTGGCCATTGGCTAGGCAGGAAGTATAGGCGGGGCAAAGAGGAGAATAAAGCTGGGAAGTGGAAGGCTGAGAGAGAGACACTGCCAGCCGCCATGATGAGAAACAGCTTGTGAAGATGCCGGTAAGCCACGAGCCATGTGGCAAGGTATAGATTAAAGGAAATGGATTAATTTAAGCTGTAAGAACAGTTAGCAAGAAGCCTGCCACGGCCATACAGTTTGAAAGCAACATAAGTCTCTGTGTTTACTTGGTCGGGTCTGAGTGGCTGTGGGACTGGCAGGTGAGAGAGATTTGTCCTGACTGTGGGCCAGGCAGGAAAACTCCGGCTACAAATGGCGTCCAACGTGGTGGCAAGAGTTTCCACCTAAAAACTGAAAAAAGATTCTAAAACAGAGCTAAAAACAGTTCCTAATTGTCTCTCTCAAATGAGCGGCAGCTGCTGGTTTGAGCTACTGGTGGGTTCCTAGTGTGCGTGCTCGACCTGCAGTATGGCGGGAATCAGGCCTCTGCAAGTGGCACATTAAGCTGTGTGGTGGATTTAGACTTTGACAGTACAAAACAAAAAAAGAGGTTTCTGGACTACATGCTGCTTGGATAAAAGCATAGACCCAGCCGCGGTGGTGGCGCACGCCTTTAATCCCAGCACTAGGGAGGCAGAGCCAGGCGGATCTCAGTGAGTTCGAGGCTAGCCTGGTCTCCAAAGCGAGTTCCAGGAAAGGCTCAAAGCTACACAGAGAAACCCTGTCTCGAAAAACCAAAAAAAAAAAAAAAAAAAAAAAAAAAAGCATAGACCCACCTTAGCTCCCAGAGCTGGTGGTAAACGTAGCCATGTTGGGAAGCTGAGGTGGGCGGAGCCAGCAGCCACAGCTGCTGCAGTTTAAGGCAATAGATTCACAATAAGACAGATTCAGATGTAATAGTTTACAATGTGTGTAAAAGATACATAGGCTTGAAAGAGACAATAAAGGTGATATATAGAGTTATAGAAACAAATACATAGTTTTAAAAAATAAAGTCTTTAAAGAGACAGTAAAGGTAGTATAAAAAATAAGCCACGTAAAAATGGATATTACACAGAGAATCCGGATTGTGTTGTCTTTGGGACTTTTAACTCCAGAAAAACATTTGATTGTAAAAGCTGTTGAGTTATGCCAAAATGTATATTTTAAAGATATCTTGACTTCAAAATTTGGATGTAAGGATATGTTACTTTGGAAAAGAGTCTCTGCTTTTGTTCCCACAGAAAGCCAGAGGCTATGGATTTGTTCCAGATTAAGATACATCAGGTTTGACCAGCCAAGACCCCCTGAAGGTCTCCAATGACACCATGGCCCAGATGATCCAACATCCAGAATGGTTTGAAGGCATCTGGCTCAGACGATACAGCCTCATGGACTATTCCATAATTCTAAAATTTTCTTTGTTTCCCCATAAGATACAGCGCCCCCTTCCAGCAGGAAGTAGTAAGAGAAGCTACGCCCAAATTCCCAAATTATATGTAATTTTACTTTGTTAAGGTTAAAACCTTCCTTTTTGAAAAAAAAAAAAAGGGAAGTGCTGTGGGATGTATGGCAAATGTGTTGCTAATTAATCAATAAAACACTGATTGGCCATTGGCTAGGCAGGAAGTATAGGCGGGGCAAAGAGGAGAATAAAGCTGGGAAGTGGAAGGCTGAGAGAGAGACACTGCCAGCCGCCATGATGAGAAACAGCTTGTGAAGATGCCGGTAAGCCACGAGCCATGTGGCAAGGTATAGATTAAAGGAAATGGATTAATTTAAGCTGTAAGAACAGTTAGCAAGAAGCCTGCCACGGCCATACAGTTTGAAAGCAACATAAGTCTCTGTGTTTACTTGGTCGGGTCTGAGTGGCTGTGGGACTGGCAGGTGAGAGAGATTTGTCCTGACTGTGGGCCAGGCAGGAAAACTCCGGCTACAACTCCCCAAATGGGTGAGTTATAGGGACTAAAATATTCTCTCAGATGTCCCTGTCTTACAATGGCCAGAATAATGGTCTTGAGCCCCTCTATGGCTTCCAGTATGAAGTGGGCATTGTTTCAGGTAGAAAAAAATTGATGGGACCTTTTTGATGTACTAGAACTGGTAAAGAGGTTGTGGCTTGACCTCTAGTCTCCTCATCTTTCCAGATTGAGGGGGTACAGATTGGTTTCCACCAGAGGCAGACCTAGGGTCTCTCCTGGAGGCAGGGCCAATTTTAATTGAAATAGAGATAGGTTATCTCTGCCTATTAGAAGGGCAGGAGTTGTGGACACTATGAGGGATGGGTGTTGGAAAGGAAGTTTCCCTGTTAATAGGCAAAAGGCTGTGTATGAAGAGGACAATTGTGTGGGGTTGGAGGCCTGGAGAAGAGGGCAATACTGAATATCTGGTTCTTTTGATTCCCTCAGGGTTCAACAGCATTATTTCTTATATCAGGGGTAGCAGTGTAAATGTCAGCCCAGGTACTCTATTGGACAAATCATGGGTGAACTCTCCCTCTGACTGTATAAGGTCAAAGCAAGCCATTCTCCAGAAGTTCAGGGTGTGCCATTATACCCGAGGCTCTTCAAATTGGACTAGCATTTCAGGAACTTGAAGCGAGGACCAAAGACTTGTCAGTACTTAGATGAGGGAGAGGGCCTAGTGCCCTTGAAGCTCAGGGGACATGTTACCCACTCATGACTGTCTTTGCAGCTGGGACACAATCCAAGAGGAGGCAGAACAAGTCTATCGTAGTTCTCTCCTTCTTGGGGAATTTCCTCCAGAAGTTCCCTGGATGTGGGGTTCACCAGGGGCTTGTGTTGGGTATTTTATAAGGCCACTGGGTCCTCTCATTTCCCTTACCCATCCTGTCTACTATTTGCCTCTGGGTGGCTCTTCCTTCCTGCCCTGTCCCTTGGGAAAAGAAGCAGCTCTCTCGAACACACCTCTGCTTTCTTATCTGCCTAACCCCTTTCTAACTCCCCCAAAGCACCCTTGAGCAAGGTGGTGACCTTAGGCACCTGACTGGTGGGCAGGTCATATAAAAGGCCTGGGAGTTTAAGAAGGCTAATTCCCTATTATAGTTTTGTGGGTTTTTTTTCCTCCATAAAATCTATCTTGAATGAACATCTTTGAACTGTTGGTGTTTTCGTGCTTGCTCTCTTGTGTGATGATCTTTACTAAGCAAATGTTCATTTTCTCAAGTGCCTCCTGTTTTACTGAACAACATTATATTTTTTATATTTATATTAATGAGAATAAGTACAACTGATTTTGAAATGTTTTGTCAGGTGCACTAGTTTTCTCAAGATCTGCTTTTAGAAAAGGTGGGTGAGGGTGAGTGTGGATGCTTGCCCCACAGGCACAAGACACCCGGTTTGAGTTCCAACCCCATAAACAAGCAGGACGAATGGGTTTTATCTGCTATAGTCGATATGGCATTGAATGACTGCTCCAGACTCAAATAGTCACAAGAAGCCTTTTTAAAGCCAAAGACTATAGACTGATATTCTATGGTAATAAAAACAGTTTGTACTTTTTTATTCTTATAATTAGTTGATTTAGTGAGCCCATATTAAGTCTTTTTAAAAAATTTGTTGATGTGCAGGTCAATATAAAACTTAGGGGGAAATGGTGGAAATAAGGACTGAGATGCATTCCCTGGCCTCCTTTCTGTCAGTGTTTGTTCCTTCTGCTTTACACAATGGTGGATGAGGCACAGCTATTTCTAACACACTTTTCAACGCTCTTCTGATCTAAATAATGAAAACTGAGTCTTTCAAAAGATGTAGACAAAGGTTATGTCTAAACCACCACTTAAAAAAAAACAACTAAATTCATGCTATTGGAAAATCTCTGGAAACAACAAAAAAAAGACATTGGGGGGACCACAAAGGAAAAATGCCACTGCTGAAAGGCTGTGGTGCTGCAGCAATGGTACTGTAGCACAGTACTCCATCCACACAGTGGTACTGCAGCACAGTACTCATATCTACATAGTGGTACTGCAGCACAGTACTCACATCCACACAAGACTTTGAGTGCTGGACACAGAAAAGAAGCATCTAAGCATCCCAAATGTCCCAGTTCCAACAAACATCATTTCTGACTTATCTGTATCCATTAATAACAGCAAAGTATCTCAAAGCATAGATTTGATTAAATGTTCCAAACGAGGCAATAAATTTGTTGGTCATACTTTAAAGTGTCACAAATAATGAAAGCTAAAATTTACTCTTCAAAATAAATGAAGCAAGTCAATCTGTAGTGCTGTGACCTTGCTTTAATAACATGGAGTTTTTAAATCATCCGTTTGCTAATCAAAGTCCTGTTACAATCTTTAATAGAGAGCCCTCTGTTCTAGTTTCCTTCCTTGTTTTAATGAGGCAGCACTCATTTTCCATGAAGTGTTATTTAAAGTGATATTAAGATCAACAGAAATTCATTAAATATTTACTGAGGACATGTCAAACAGAAGACTCATTATTCATGCACCAACAGACTACTTTATAGACTGAATTATTTACATATTCTGGGGCAAAAGGCATCGCACCATGTCAAGCCAACTCTCACATCACATTCCCACATCCCTAACATCCAATCCATCTCTTCAGTTACCCAGGGATTTTTAACTATTTTTCTCCTTTCCAGACAACTCAGATGATATTATATCTCATGGCCCTCTCGGCTTATTTTCATCATTTATCCATGTACACACTCATTTAATAACAGCTTTTGTATATTTGACATAGAACATGTCATTTCTATCATGTTTAGAAGGTAAGTTAGTCTATTTTGTACCGCTGAAGCAAAAAACCTAAGGCTAGGAACTTTATACAGTAAAGGCCTTTTTTTAAACTCATAGTTCTGAAGGCCCAAGTGTATAGACTCAGGTTCTGGTGAGGGCCTCACCATGGCTCTGCTTGTGATTGTAAATCATAAAGGGGAAACTGTGTGGGAGAGTGTGTATGCCAGATACAAGGTGCCAGGCTTAATTCATAGCAACCAGTTTTCATAGTGGCTCATCCAGACTGAAAGAGCAAGGAATGCATTAATCCATCTTGATGGCATGTACCTCCCAGAACTGCCACTGGTTTTGAAGCCTCAACAGAACTTGTTTGAGAACAACTCATATCTAAACTAGAGCACATGGTAATTGTAGCAACATGATAATTGCAACAACATCAGCAGGTTTTACAGTAGAAGCAACATGACCCATATGTTGGCTGCTGTGACTTGATCCTGTATAAGTTTCCATCTGGAATGCAGGCTAAAGAGACATCCTCATGGTAGTGAAGCATCTGGGGCCGAGTCTGCGGAGGCTTTGACACACACTTGATTCTCATTATTTGCAGTAGTAACATTTAACTTAGGACAGAGTATAACATCTTACAGGTTTATTATGAACAACCATGGTGGAAAATTAATATAACCTCCCCAAATTCTCCTAGTCTCAGCACTGTTGTCTAGGCCAAGGCCATTGAATGTTGACACAAAACAAATACAGAGATCAATCCAGATACAGGTACAGATGTGAACTTTCTCCATTAAGGAAAGTATCTATAATTTCCAATAAAATTGCTTGCTACATTTATGAAAAAAAAGAGATAAGTGGTTGATAAGTTGAATCAAAATATTTTTACCAAGCCATTTGGCACATATTTTAGCTTGTTTTGGGTATTCAGATTTGGTTAGTTAGTAAATGAAGAAACTGTGGGGGAGGCTTGCACTTCCATCCATGAAGGATTGTACACAGATCATGTACACCTAAATAAATAAAATTTACTTGGATTAATTACAGATCCATAAAATGATTTATTTTTAAAAGAACCCACAATAATAATAATAACTATAAATCTATGATAAACATAAACTTAGAGTTGAAAAATAAACCATAAGTTTTCCAAAACAGGTTATTGATTAATTGATTTTGTGTGTGTGTGTGTGTGTGTGTCTGTCTGTCCGTCTCATTCTGTAGCCCACACATATGTGGACTTACTGTGTCGTGTAGGGAGTGTGAGCTACCACACTAAGCTATGATGCAGTTTCTCTGCTGTAGTATCACTCTTGTTTAAACTACGTGACTAGTGGGAATGAAGAGGACCCAATGCAATGGAGGGCAATACATGCCATTTTGTTTTCTCTCCCCACCCCAGAAACAAAATCCTAACGTAAGAGATGATTGCAAGCCGGGCGGTGGTGGCGCACGCCTTTAATCCCAGCACTCGGGAGGCAGAGCCAGGCGGATCTCTGTGAGTTCGAGGCCAGCCTGGGCTACCAAGTGAGTCCCAGGAAAGGCGCAAAGCTACACAGAGAAACCCTGTCTCGAAAAACCAAAAAAAAAAAAAAGAGATAATTGCAAAACTTACAAATTTTTCTGTAAGAGTCTTTCTATGCTTGTGAAACGTGTTTCACAGTCTGGTGTATTAAAAGTGTGGTCCCTATCAGGAGGCTCAATTTAAGGAGATTCTGGGAACTTTAGGAGTCGAGATATCGTTGCAAAAAGTACCTTTGCAGGTCATGTAGAATTCTGAATCCTGTTCTTTTCCTTTGCTTTCTGTCACCAACAAGGTGACAAATATTTTCTGCCTCCTGCTCTTTCTGACACAATGTTCTACCAAGTGCTCAAAGCCAAGAGACAATGGACTGAACTCTCTAAAATGAAAAGCCAAGACATTCCCGGTCAGGTTGTTTATAACAGGTATTTTGTCCCAGTGACAAGAAAGTAACTAACCATAAATACCATATCCACTTTGTAAGAATATGTACACAGGGGTGATGCCCAAGCTTCCAGAGGGTAGAAAGAAAGAAGATCAATATACAAACAGGTGCCCTTTCTCTTTGATAAAAACTTTTATTGGTATATATTAACTGTGAAAAATAAGGGTTTTAATATAATGGTTCCATACACATACATAATGAACTTTAGACATATTTGCCTATCTTACTTTTTTGTTTACAAGCAGATTTTTGGCTTATTCAACCTTCACGTGGCTACTGGGATTTATTTTGTTTTGAGGAACATAATAAGAATTTTATTTCACTGTAGAGAAGGATCTAATGATGGGTCTGTATAAGGAAAGAAGTAGATGCTTAAGTGTATATTCACGAGAAAAGTGAAAAATTGTGGGGCTTAATAGAAAGTTTATTTTAGGCTATCTGATAAGCAACATTCTATTTTGTATGTATGATGGGTGCATGTGTATGCATGTCTATTTATGGGTGTAGTTACCTGTGGGGGGCCTGGGAGGCGACATCAGAATTCTTCCTCTGTCACTTTCAACCTTGTTGTTGAGACGGAGTCAATCTAGAGATTGCCATTTCAACTAGAGTGGTAGGCCATCAAGCCCCAGGATCTCCCTGTCTCTCCCCTCTGAGGCATATACTGCCATATGTGGCCTTCACGTAGTGCCAAGGATTTGTGTGCTGGTCTTCATACATCAGGAGCACTTCCTTCACTGTGCCGTCTCCCCATCCCATAGGTGACATTTTAGACAGTCACAAAACACTAGATTTTCAACACATAAAAAAGGGAGAGTGAAGACAGAAGACTGAACATTGGATTAAACGATATTGAGAGGAGGTAACGTGGTCATGTAGCTCTGAAGCCATCAGGTCGAACATGCTTAGTGTCTTCTGGGCATAGGATGAAGTCAAACTTCTAAAATTTAATTTTTAGCTAAAGTTTTGTTTATCACAATGCTTTTTAATTTTTTCTCAAACTATGTACAGAAAAGAACAAATGTTCCTTTGATTTCTAATTAATCACATACTGAAAATCCTCTCAAAAGCAGTTAAATGAATCACTGCAAATGAGAAATGAAAGAAGACTAGAATATACATGAAATATATAAATATATAAATATAAAAGGATCACCTTTTGGACCTTAGATCCCAGGGACATAAAATTACTCTGACATTCTGTTATATAGAGAGATCAAAATCCTCATTCCTTTTGATGGCGAGGTGTTTTGTAGTTGTTTGTTTTTGTTTTGTTTTGTTTTGTTTGTTTTTTTCCAACTTGACTCAAGTTGGATTCATTGTGGAAGAATCTTAATTGAGGAATTGTCTCCATCAGTTTGAGCTGTAAAAAAATCTATGAGGCATTTTCTTGTTTAAAGATTGATGTGAGTCAGGCCAGTCCACTGTGGGCAGTACCAAGTCTGGACAGTTGGTCCTCAGTTTTATAAGAAAGGAAGCTAAGCAAGCCATGGGGAGCAAGCTAATAAACACTCCTCCTCCTCCGTGTTCTCTACCTCCGTTCTTGCTTAAGTTCCTGCCCTGATTTTCTCCGTGATTGACTGGGATTAGGATGTATAAGCCAAACACCTTCTCCTCAAATTCCATTTAGCTAAAGTGTTCATCACATCAACAGAGAAGTAAACCAATACAGTCTTGGTCTTCGTCTCCATCTGGTCACAAATCAACACTACAGTGTTCTAGACTGGTACCAGTTCACAGCCACATTTTTTTAAATGTAGGCAATTACATCAAGGGCCTTGTGCATACAAAGCAAGAATCTGCCAACGAGCTAAATCCCCAGGCACAGAACATACTTGCAATTGAATTCCAAAGGTACACTAAGTCTAATACACTTGCAATTGTTCTAAATAAGTGACACTATTCTTACCAATCTTTGATTACTTCTTCTCAGCTGTGATCATCATAAACCTCTAAGCCTGTTCTTCTGACTTTACACATTAGTATATCTTGATTTTGTCAGTATTAGACAATCTCAGATGCATATGGATGAGGGGGGGCAGATAAAAGTCTATAGTGTAGCTTCAGTTACACACAATGTTCTTCTGATATTCTCTCACCGGAAAGTATTCCAATTTTAAAAATTTATATTAATCATTTAAATATAAGACTTCAGAAGTCTTCCTGAATACTTTCAAAAGCACATGAAAACACAAACAGTGAGAAAAAATATTCCAAAGATTTGTAACAGCAAAGGCTCATGTCGTGGATATGGTGAGAACTGTACAGGTGAGATGTCAGAAGGCAGAGAGCAGCTGGACTTTTCAAAGTCAGAAACTGACAACTGGCTGAAATTCTCTTGCATTTAAATGAAATCATTATTTTGAAACATCCTGCCAATCTGGAGCCATTTACAGCATTTTAGATGACAACATAGAACCTGTAATAACTATCATGTTTGAAAGTCAACATGTCTCGTTTTCATTCTTGAATAATGATGTGTGAATTATTCTTTTTCAATATTTAGTGAAATCCTTTTTTATTTTTTTTTGTAAACTTCTTGGGTGATGTTTTCAAATACATACATGCAAAACAGGAATGTAGGAGTATAAAAGTAGCAGGCAGATAGACTTCAGAATATCCCCACTGATGTTAGGGCTTGGCTCCTCAAGTTGTGAAGGCTTTCAAGCCCAGACACAAGCAACTCTTGTTCCTGTTAGGATATTGGTCCTGCACACAGCAGCGATATTGTCCAGTCACCACCCAAACATTTGAATGGCTTTTCAGAATCATTATAATTGCCATCAAAATTGTCCACTGTAAAAAAAAAGGGGGGACAGTGAATTTTAAAAGGCCTCTTAAAAGAGCATATTCAAATGAGCCTTAACATTTCAACCATCATCAGAGAAAGCAAATTAAAACTAAACACAGTGTCATTACCTATGCACTAGACTGTATAACATAAAAATCAGCAGCATTAGGTGCTGGCTAGGGAACCCCCTGACACACAACACACTGCTTGAAGAAGTATAAATTACTGCAATCATCTCCCAATCCCCCTGCCAATATCTGAACTAGAAAATGCACACATTTATGAGAATACCACTATGACGTTGGAATATATTCTATAACCTAAGTGTGTGCTTTGGCTATATAATCAAAGTGCATGACTGGGTTTTAAAAAGTGGTTTTCCAGGCGGTGGTGGCGTACACATTTAATCCTAGAACTGGGGAGGAAGAGGCAGGCAGATCTCTACAGAGCGAGTTCCAGGACAGCCAGGGCTACACAGAGAAACCTTGTCTCGAAAAACCAAGACAAAAAGTGGATATCTGTGATTTGCATTTCCTTTATATCATGTGTGCCCCTCTTCACCTGTCCTTCCAAGTCTGGAGGAAGCCCCCACCACCACTGCTCTGCTTATCACTGGGTGTTGCATGCTGCACTGCACTCATGGTTGGAGAGGACATGAACTTGCATCACGTGGTCCCCCTTCGGTGATAATCAGCCTCGCATGTCTGAGAGATGCAGGCTTTCTTTCCCACTACTCAGCCCCCTTCCTCCCTCGTTAGGATGCTCTGACTTGCTCGAGAGGCTGAGGCAGCTCCAGATCCTGCAGTATTTCCTGCTTCCAGCAGAAGCACAGACCCCTGCTTTGGGAAATCCTGGCCTAAAGCCTTCTTGGCACTCCAACCATAAAGGACAGGCATTTTTTCCTTCTCTCTCCCTCCTACAGGATCTCTGCCTGAGCCCTGGAATGGAAACTCACCTTCCCCAGAGATAAGGATTTTACTTCATGTGATTGACGGGTCCAGGAAAGTATCCAGTGTTCTCTATTCATCCCCAGGGGCAGGCTGCCAATCACATCCATGCAAACTTGCCTCTCTGTCAGACTGTCCAGTCTTTCTTCTGCTTCCAAAATTTCTGGTCTGCTTATAAGACTTTTAGAGAATATAATATAGAAAAAAATAAGAGGAATTATTGTTAATGATAACTATGAACTTCAAAAGCTAATAAACACAGGCACCCTGAATGGCAGTCTTATTAGGCAAATATCTGCTAGCCCATCAGCATGGAGGACTCATACATAACTGGAAAGGCAATAAACGGGTCCTGATTCCACAGAGGTTGTCATCGCCCTCTAGTGGAAGCAAGTGCTATCGCAACCATTTAATGCCATAGACCTTTCTCAAACTTTGAATTAATCATTGAAACTTGGTAATTACAGAAACTACCGTTTTGAGACAGTAATAAACAGTAGAGTGTTTCATTTTATTACATTAAATAAATGTAAATTATTTGATGTGGTCTGCCATCTTATTCAGAGAAAGAATAAAGAGCAAACAGGAAGGAGAGGACAGGAGCCACAGAGCAGGGAACTTCTCTAGTGTGGGCTCTGCCTGTGAAAGGAAATCGGCACTAGGTATCTGAACCTAAATTTTATTAATGAAATGCATGTTATCTCTGCTTCTACTAAATCTAAAGCATGAAAACAGCTAAAGAATAATCTTCTAAATGTGTTCCAATCTTTTAACCCGCACCAGGTACCAATCACTAGATTTAAAAATGCCCCCATAGGTCTTCTGCTTCTAAAACCAAAGGGACGTCTGCCTACCCCACCTCAACTTGTACATCAATTTGGCTGAAACCTAGCTTTTCAGATTTTAAATTTGAATGGCAGAACTCAGTTCTAACTCTGAGATTTTCCAAGTTAGACTCTATCATAGTGTCTGTTAAAATGTAAGTTCTATATACATTCAAATTAGGTCATTGTCACATCTCATTTTTCACGTTGGTGTTTAAATGATTCTGCAACTTCACCACTGTGGCTGTCAGACTCATTTAATAACCAGTTCATGATACACTCAAGCTTTACATCAATTAAATGCTCAAAGCCCCAAAACTTCATGAAGTTTCTGCTTTGTGAATGCTCCTCATCTATAGGCAGCAAAAGCATGAGAAAGCACTTTCTTTCCACATAGAAATCTTCCAAGAGAAAAAAATGTATCCAAATATGAACCTATATGGTCAAACATACTAAACTGTATTTGAAGTCCAACTCTCTCACTTCTTGCTGAGTAAGTAAGGGCATTGGCAATGTTTTATTTTGTGGTAGGGGAAAGCCCAAAGACAAAGAACCAAGAAAGACTCATCCCTCCACATGAAGGGACAGGAACAAACATGAACCAGACTATCAGAGGAAACAAGGCATCGTGGACATCAGAAAAGCAAGGACATCAGAAAACAAGCACTGCTATGGAAATCCACAAGCCATCTAAGACTGTCATATTTGACTTGTGTGTGGAGTGTTGTATTCCCATGCATGTGTCATTTGTATACAGGTGTGTATGCACACTCGTGTGCCTGCTTGTGGAGGCCAGGCATTGATGATGTCATACTGCTCTCTCTCTCTATTGCTCTCCACCTTAATTTTTTGAGACAGGGTCCCAAAAATGATCTAGAGCAGTGGTTCTCAACCTTCCTAACGTTGTGATCATTTAGTGCAATGCTTCACGTGGTGGTGAGCCCCAACCATAAAATTATTTTCGTTGCTGCTTTATAACTGTAATTTTGCTACTTTTATGAATGGTAATGTAAATATCTGTATTTTTTTAATGGTCTCATGTGATCCCTGTGAAAGGGTTATTCAACCCCCAGGTTGAGAACCACTGATCTAGAGCTTACCAATTTTGCTAAACTGGCTGGCTAGTGAAGCCTCAGGATCGTTCTGCTAAAATTACAGGCATGGGCCACCATGCCTGGCTTTTTTTTTTTTTTTCAGCTGTTGGTATCTGAACTCAAGTCTTCATGCTTAGCATTTTACCTACCAAACCGTCTCCGCAGCCCCATATGTGATTATTAAGTGAATGGCTAACCCTTAGCATTTCGTTCAATTCTTGACCTTCTGCTTCGTGAGTCCCAAGGCACTGGCTTGATGACTCAGATTTGTTACAGGTTCTTGGGTGCTGCTAGTGTTGCTGGTCTGGGGGAAGTGTCACATTTTAAGAGTCATATATATATGTATATCCTTTGGGTTATATGGTGCAACTTTCTAGACGACCAGCAATTAATGTTTATTTGAGATGCTCAGGGCCAGAATTGGAACAGCTCCAGAAAAGCAGAAAGATTTGTCCCCTCACCATAACTTCAATATTTTCAGTAAAATACTTGCTAATACTTTTTTGTGACAAGGGCTGTAAGTTGCCTATGGTGACTCTGTAATGGTACCTCGGATGAACTTTGTCTTGCTGAGTGCCAGTACCTGGAAGAGGGAACCTAAGAAAAACAATTCTGTGAAGAAAAACAACTCAAAGGTACTGGTTCTTTGCAATGGTCAACCTGACCTTGCTAGTTTTTGCTAATTGCACATTTTGGCTTTTGTGACGATCTCTTAGCTTGCAGCTGTGAGAAGGGAACCTTGAAGACTGCTGCCTTAGTTAGGGTTCTATTGTTGTGATGAGACACCATGACCATGGCAACTCTTATGAAGGACATTTAATTAAGGGTGGCTTACAGTTCAGAGGTTTAGTCCATTACTGTCATGGTGGGAGTATGGTAGCACACAGGCAGACATGGTGCTGGAGAAGGAGTTGTAAGTTCTACATATGGATGGGCAGGCAGCAGGAAGAAAATGCCACACTGGGCCTGGCTTGAGCATCTGAAATCTCAAAACCTGTCCCTGGTGACACACTTCCGTAGCTAGAGTTTTCCTGCCTGGCCCACAGCCAGGACAAATCTCTCTCACCCGCCAGTCCCACAGCCACTCGGACCTGACCAAGTAAACACAGAGACTTATATTGGTTACAAACTGTATGGCCATGGCAGGCTTCTTGCTAACTGTTCTTAGAGCTTAAATTAATCCATTTCTATAAATCTATACCTTGCCACATGGCTCATGGCTTACCGGCATCTTCACATGCTGTTTGTCATCGTGGCGGCTGGCAGTGTCTCTGACTCAGCCTTCCACTTCCCAGCTTTATTCTCCTCCTTGTCCCACCTACACTTCCTGCCTAGCCAATGGCCAATCAGTGTTTTATTTATTGACCAATCAGCAACACATTTGCCATACAGAACATCCCACAGCACTTCCCCCCCCCCTTTTTTTTAAAGGAAGGTTTTAACCTTGACAAAGTAAAATTACATATAATTTGGGAATTTGGGCATAGCTTTTCTTACTACTTCCTGCTGGAGGGGGGCACTGTATCTTTTGGGGACACAAAGAAAATTTTAGGATCATGGAGTAGTCTATGAGATTGTATTGTCTGAGCCTTCAAACCATTCTGGATGTTGGATCATCTGGGCCATGGTGTCATTGGAGACCTATCAGGGGGTCTTGGCTGGTCAAACCTTATGTACCTTAATCTGGAACAAATCCATAGCCTTTGGCTTTCTGTGGGAACAAAAGCAGAGTCTCCTTTCCAAAGTAACATATCCTTACATCCAAATTTTGAAGTCAAGGTATCTTTAAAATATACATATTGGTTTAACTCAACAGCTTTTACAATCAAATGTTTTTCTGCAGTTAAAAATTCCAAAGACAACACAATCCAGATTCTCTGTGTAATATTCATCTTCACATGGCTTATTTTATATTAATTTTACTGTCTCTTTAAAGACTTTACTTTTTAAAACTATGTATTTGTTTCTGTAACTGTATATATCACCTTTTTTGTCTCTTTCAAGCCTATGTATATTTTACACACATTGTAAACTATTACATCTGAATCTGTCTTATTGTGAATCTATTGCTTTAAACTGCAGCAGCTGTGGCTGCTGGCTCCGCCCACCTCAGCTTCCCAATATGGCGGTAGTAGTTTACCACCAGCTCTGGGAGCTATCATGGGTCTATGCTTTTATCCAAGCAGCATGTAGCCCAGAAACCTCTTTTTTTGTTTTGTACTAGCAAAGGCTAAATCCACCATGCAGCTTAATGTGCCACTTGCAGAGGCCTCATTCCTTCCATACTGCAGGTTGAGCGCACACGCTAGGAATCCACCAGTAGCTCAAACCGGCAGCTGCCGCTCATTTGAGAGAGACAATTAAGAACTGTTTTTAGCTCCGTTTTAGAATCTTTTCTCAGGTTTTAGGTGGAAACTCTTGCCCCACGTTGGGCGCCATTTGTAGCTAGAGTTTTCCTGCCTGGCCCACAGTCAGGACAAATCTCTCTCACCCGCCAGTCCCACAGCCACTCAGACCTGACCAAGTAAACACAGAGACTTATATTGGTTACAAACTGTATGGCCGTGGCAGGCTTCTTGCTAACTGTTCTTAGAGCTTAAATTAATCCATTTCTATAAATCTATACCTTGCCACATGGCTTGTGGCTTACTGGCATCTTCACATGCTGTTTCTCATCGTGGCGGCTGGCAGTGTCTCTCTGACTTAGCCTTCCACTTCCCAGCTTTATTCTCCTCCTTGTCCCGCCTATACATCCTGCCTAGCCAATGGCCAATCAGTGTTTTATTTATTGACCAATCAGCAACACATTTGCCATACAGAACATCCCACAGCACACTTCCTCCAACAAGGCCACACCTCTTAATAGTGCCACTCCCTATGAGTGTATGGGGGACATTTACTTTCAAACCACCACAACTTTCCAGCCAGGATTTCTTTTCTTTTTTCTTTTTTCTTTTCTTTGCTTAAATAAGGGTCCTGAGAAAGGCTCAGGTATAAGACAAATTGCTAAATGGTCTTATTAAAAAAAAAACAAAAAACAAAAAACCCAGAGTCAGATAGTAGGGTGAAAACTGAGAGATCAGAGAAATAGAACAAGCCAAGCCACAAAGTTCTTGCTGCTAGGAAATCCTCAGCCCAAAAGAGAGTTACTTCCTGTATACTCACACCTTATATACCTTTCTATGCTCTGCCATCTTACTTCCTTTCCCTGCCCAGCTACATCACCTCCTCTTTCTACCCAGCTCTATCACTTCCTGTCTGTTTGTACAGACCTCCAGACCTCTATGGTTAACTAGCACTGGGATTAAAGGCATGTGAAACCACACCTGGCTCTGTTCCCAGTGTGGCCTTGAACTCACAGAGATCCAGATGGATCTCTGCCTCCTGAATGCTAGGATTAAAGGTGTGTGCTACCACTGCCCGACCTCTATGTTTAATATAGTGGCTGGCTTTTTCCTCTGATCCCCAGAAATGCTTTGTTGGGGTGCACACATAAAATATCACCACACTCAGGACTACAAGTAAGTCCTGAATACCTAGGTGTAGTTAACAGCCGGCTGGAATAAAGACTTTCAATAGACTGTGTCTGAGAGGTCTTTTCTGGTGGGAGCCCCACAACATTTTGAACTGAAATTTTGTGCATGTTTCCTTTCATTTAGAACTTTCTGTTTGTTTATTCCCCAGTGATAACACATCAGCCAAAGATGGATTTCAAGTCTAAAATTGCATTTTGGAGGCTACTGTGTAGGATATTGGTTCAGGTTGCAGTCCCCTTTGTAGCTAGAAGCAACTGTCACTTCATGGAGTAAAACAGCACTGTTACAATCAAGTAGCCAAAATTTGATTCAGCAATAAGTGAAGAAAGATGGTAAGGCAGGATGTCTATCCTGAAGTATTTGACAATACTTCAATGTAAGAGGGCACTTACAGACATTTTTTTACTCACAAGTGTAATATTTAGGGGGACCCTTATTCAGAAATAGTAAATCATTCACAAGTACACTTTTCATCCACTAAACTAAGACTATCTTAATTATTAAGGTGCATAAATTCATATGGCAGTGATAATTTCCCTTCCAGAAGACTGGGGTGCAATTCCCAGCAGCCACAAGGCAACTCACAGCTGTCTGTAACTCTAGTTCCAAGGCATGTTCCAACACCCATGGCAAAACACCAATGCATATAAAATGAAAAAAAAGATCCAGTTTCTAAAAATAGGTCTAAGGAAATACAATGTACATCATTAAAACCTCAGTAGTAACTATTTAATGGGATATCTTGATTTAGGGGCAAAACTTAGGAAAATCTTTAGAGTTTATCAAGACATGTTCCTTATCAGCTGGGAGAGGTGGCCTTTAATCCCAGGAGGTAGAGATAGGCGGATCTCTGAGTTTGAGGACATGAGGACAACCTGGTCTACAGTGAGCTCCAGGACAGCCAGGGCTGTTATATAGAGAAACCCTGTCTCAAAAAACAAACAATGTTACTTATCATCTAGAGGTCTTGAGTAGGTTCATTTTCTCTGAGAGTTGAAGACTTTAAAGACAGGGAAATCATAGACAGCAGAATGCAGCAAAGAGATTCAGCACATAAAGAAAAGGTTATTAGGGGTGAGGAAATACACACACACACACACACACACACACACACACACACACACGGCACACAAAGAGAAAGACCCTCTGCAAAGCAGAGGCGGGTGGTGTAAGAATTAAATAAGTCAGCGTAGGAAAATCAATGGACTCATTTTGATTCCAAAAAGGCGAGGGCAGACTGTATTAGTCTGAGAGGGTGACACCCTCAGTATCAGAAGGTATGGAAGGCACCATGCAGGGTCTGGGGTGGCTGGCTTCACGAGGCTCAGAAACTGCTCTTTATTGGGATAAACTTCAGGGTACTAGTTAAATTAGATTGCCTAGTTTTGAGGCCTCAGGGCTGGGGCCATGTAGTAACTGTTGGCTAATTTCCAGTATTCCATGGGGAACAGGTTTCTTGAAGCCTTGGGCCTATCTTATGGCCCTGGTTTGGGGTGGCAAGTTTCCTTTAGATGCGCAAACAAAGCCAGGTCTGTCTTCGAAAGCTGTGGGTTTTAATGGTCTTGGGGGAGTCTTCCTCCCCTAATTTAGGATTGGAACAAGGTGGGGCTTGAACGTGTCAGACTGGTTCACAGGCATGGGGGTCCTTCATGGTGGCAGAAAAAGCTGCCAGGCTTTTGTCTCAGGTCAGGAGGCTGAGGAAGAAGCCAGCCATCTTGGAAGTCCACCATCTTTATTATGTAATGATGGCCCTCTCCCTAGGTCTGCCTATGTGAGAATCTAACTCCTAGTCCCTCAGAGGGTCAGAATCCAAACTTGTTGAAGTATAGGTAATGCCTTCAGTTGTAACTATTAAAGAAGTGAACTTCTAATCCCAGAGTTTCTTGCATCTGGAAATGTCTGTTGTGTGTCTGGAGAGAGTGTTTACACTCTACTTCTGCTTCTGTGGTGTGTATTGCCATAACGGTATGCATGGTCATGACTGAGCCAGCATACGGGGTCTGAGGTCAAATGGTTGCAGTCTAAATTGTCTGGAAATGGTCTCAAATTGGTAAGTGTAACATAAGCTCAGAAATCAAAGCATGGGCTCAGCTGTTTTGTGATGAGTGGCTGGCTGCCAAGAGCAACCTGAGATTAACAGAAGTCTTTTCCAACAAAACATCACCAACCACACTCAAAACATACCCTATCTTCAGCTTCCTTCAAATATCTTCTCAATCTTCAGTCTCAACTCCAATCTCAGAATAAAGGGATTATGCGAGGCCTACCTAGCCTACAACTTTATACATGTGAGCATCATTTTGAGACCACACACATAAATATTCCATAGCACCACACATTAGGCTACTTAAGGCCACATTTTAGGAGAATGCACTACAACAGAGATGGATATTAATGACTTTATTATTTATTTTTAAGGAAGTATCCTACACTGTATCCCAGGCTGATCTGGAACTAGGAGTACTCCTCCTCCCTCAGCCTCTCAAGTACGCGACTACAGGTGTGAGCCACCACCACCCACGGCAACAGCAACTCAAATTATATCCACAGAGAAGTGTTCCTCACCTAAAACGCACAAACTCTGAACGTTAGCTCAATCTCAGCAGCGTGGGCACACTGCCCCCTGTAAACTAATAGGCTCTTCAAGAGGGGAAGTCACCTGGCAGGGAAGGGCTGTATGCCTGTTTCAATCAGAACGCGTCAATCTTCCCTACCCGCTAGAGACGGCAGGTTGCAACAGATTGTAATGAAGGTTCTAGCAATTCATCCTATTGGCAATGGAGAACAGCAATAACCGGAAACAAACGTAGTTTGGGAGCTCCGAGGTTAGAAAGCTGGGGATGCTCGCTGCCTTCTACGAGCAGCAGAGGGCGCAAGAACCGCTTCCTCTGAAGAGCTCCGGAGCCGAGACCCGCCCCTCCCTCCGGCTCTGGCCACTCTGAGAGCTCTGAGCCGAGTGATTGACAGGACAACCGTCCGGCGCGTTGCAGAAATGTTTCCCCTCCGGAAACAGTGACCTCCACAGGCTTCCGTCCAACGCTTTCCCAGCATCCCTTGCGCGCTGGCCCTGCCGTACTTCGTCCGGCCGCCGCCGGGGCTTTGCGCGCTGCTTTTTGAGCGCGCGTCTGCCCGGGGCTGGGCCCGGGACGCGGCCGCGCGGGATGGCGCAGCTGGAGGGCTACTACTTCTCGGCCGCCTTGAGCTGCACCTTCCTGGTGTCCTGCCTGCTCTTCTCCGCCTTCAGCCGCGCACTGCGCGAGCCCTACATGGACGAGATCTTCCACCTGCCGCAGGCGCAGCGCTACTGCGAGGGCCGCTTCTCCCTGTCGCAGGTTGGTCCCTGCTGGCCCTGCCCCGGGACGGACTCCTCCCAACCTGTGTGTGTGACGGCCTTACCTCTCCCCGTCTGCCCTGCCAGACTCAAAACGTGAAAGGCCCCGGGTAACGACTGACTGTGCCTAGCCTGGAGAGCTATGGCTTATTTGTTAGGTGAATGCTAAATCTAGAGCAGGCGATGCTCTAGAGAAGAAAGGCGGACACCAAATGACAGCTCCTCTTGGTCACTGACCAATTTGCCTCTCTAAGTCCCACGACTAAGAGGCATGCGGGTGCCCCTTGAAAAATGCAGAAAAGAAAAAAAAGCACCTAAAGCTTTCCTATGAGGTGTTCCACTCAGTATTTTGGACGCGGAATGGAGGATCTTAGGCCACCAAAAAGTGATAGTTCATTCTGACTTCATCCTTGGATCCCCCCCCCCCCCCCGAAACTTACTGTTGTCTGGATATATTGGCAACGAGTCAGATTGCACCATTTAAAAAATATATGTTTGATTACATAAACATGCATAATACGAAGATAAACGTACCATTCCTTCTCTCATGAACACACTATGGGTTACTGCTTCAAAATATAAAGTCTGTTGATGAAAAACCTGATTTCTTGGTGCTGTTGCTCATAAGCTTTGCCATTTGAAGGATCACTGGCCTGCAAAATAATAGTAATTACAGTCTCTCATACAGGATGCATTATTGTAAGAAGTAAAACAGCGCTAAACCCAAGTCCTAAACTGACAGGTTTTGTGATTAGAAATCTTGTAATGCAGTCTTTCTAAATACATCAGGATCCTTAAGATCCACCAGAGTCCATCTACTATTTGCCTGGCTTGTAAAATTAGGGCCTGTGCAGTTTAGTCACAAAATACATGTGGGCACTAAATCTTAAAAATAAAACTTCAAGACATCTCTTCTGCCAGGACTTATTTAAATGTCGTAGAATATCGCCTCCAAATTCTTCATTATTGGAACAAATGGAAACTGATTTCTGACATATTTTATCAATGAGGTCCTTATGGCTTCTGCTTCACTGTTGATCTTTTCTTTTTAAGTGGGATCCCATGATTACTACGTTGCCGGGCCTGTACCTGGTGTCAGTTGGAGTGGTCAAACCTGCCAGCTGGATCCTGGGATGGTCTGAACATGTGGTCTGTTCCATTGGAATGCTCAGATTTGTTAATCTGCTCTTCAGTGTTGGCAACTTCTACTTACTGTATTTGCTTTTCAGAAAGGTGCAACCCAGAAACAAGGTATGTACAGAATAAAGTTACTGCAAGTTTCTGTGCAGTCAAGTTCACAATTATGAATATATGGAGGGAAATGTCCAATGGTTAGTTTTTGTGTATGTTTTCTAAAGCTAAATGGATATTCTCTACTTATATGTAGAAGGTATATATATTTAAATATGGGAATAACTTTATTTGAAAATCTAAAGTAGGTGTTTGTTAGGGAACTAAACCAATTTAATAATTCCATGTTTTCTTAAGGAAATTCGATCCTCTTTAGTGGAAGTAAATTTTAGTTGAGGGAGTTTGATGTGATTTCATAATGCAAGTCTTGGAGACAGATTGCCTGGGTTTAAATTCAATCTTGGCCATCACTTATATTAACGTGAACAAATTGCCCTTTTGTGATTTTATGTCTTTATCTATTTGAAATAATTTAAATTAAATATCAATAGTAATAATAAATTTTACTTCACTGAATTTGTATTAAGAGTAAAGGAGCTTAATAAGTGGAAATTGCTTAGGCTAGTACCTAACAAGGTTTTAATAAATGTTAACTGTGACAGTAATGTTTACTAAGGTCTTTTTAGTAGTATGAATTATGAAAAGGGGCTAAGGGTACATGACAGGAGCAGAGAAATACTGTGGCAGCCTGATGGGATAAAGGGAGAAAGGATGGCTTTTCGAAGGCTTCATAAATGGCACCTGTGTTGAACCTAATGAGGGATAAAATTGACAGATAAGAAGGTAATCTTGATAGAAACAGTGTCAGCAAAGGGAATTACTGTTTAAAATTATAAGGTTATGAGTTACAGTGATGTGAAGCAGGAGTGAAGCCATGAGTTTTCCTGTGACTTTGATTTCCTGTGCTTTTTTCCTTTAATAGTTTTAATTATATGATTGTAAATTACACAGTTTCCATTATTTAGTATTTTGTGTAAAATCTTTTACAGTACACAAGATTTTCAAAAGGAACAAGGTGTAGCATATATGTTCCAAGTTTACAGGCTATTGTGGAGCTTTGTCTATTTGTTGAGACAGGGTCTCACTATGTAGCCCTGGCTGGCCTCAAACTCTCTGTGCAGGTCTGGCTGTCCTAGAACTCATAGAGATCCGCCTGCCTCTGCTTTACAAGTTCTGAGATTAAAGACATGTGTCACCACACCTGGCCTGAGGAGGAATTTAATCAAAGGATTGGCATGGTCTGACTTTATGTGATAAAGGATACAGTTCAAAGAGATTCAAAACAGTTGTGTTCTGAAATTGTCAAAAAAGCTAAAAGAAAACATTTGAGTTTAGAGCAGGCCTGAATTTATTTATTTATTTATTAGGAAAGATCCTTGTAATTTCATTATACAAAAGGTAAGATTACCAGGCAGGGTAATTAATACTATTGGCACATTTCAGTTTTCTCTAGAGGTATGAAGGCTATCCTTACAGGGTTGGGTGATACTGACTAAGAACTAAGTTCAAGGTAGCATTGCTGTCCTTGTCTTTACTATGTTCTCTTCACCTCTGTATCCCCATGTACCTTAGTTCAGGATCTTGTATCCAGTGACCCCTAAATGATTTGCTCAGTGATTCAAAAGATTTTAAGTTTTTTTTTTTTTTTTTAAGAGTTTTACCTCCTTAGTATCTTAATGGTTTCCAAGCTGATTAATGTAACTAGAAATTACCAGATGTATTCTTATACGTGGTGTTGCAAAGCCAAAAATATGATTCATTTGAATTAACTCGAGTGAGTTTTAAATAAATCTCTTCATTAATTCAACAGAAATGGTGTATTTATTTTACCCTAAAAATAATTTTTTTTCTTTTTCCTTCAAGGCTTCTTCAAGTATCCAAAGAATCTTGTCAACATTAACACTAGCAGTATTTCCGACCCTCTATTTCTTTAACTTCCTTTATTACACAGAACCCGGGTCTGTGTTTTTCACTCTCTTTGCTTACTTGATGTGTCTTTACGGCAATCATAGGACTTCAGCCTTGCTTGGGTTTTGTGGCTTCATGTTTCGTCAGACCAATATCATCTGGGCTGCCTTCTGTGCGGGACACCTCATTGCACAGAAGCTCAGTGAGGCCTGGAAAACTGAGCTGCACAAGAAGAAGGAAGAGAGGCTTCCCCCCATTAAAGGACCGTTTTCGGAACTCAGAAGAGTACTTCAGTTTCTTCTGGTGTATTCCATGTCGTTTAAGAACCTGAGTATGCTTTTCCTTTTGACCTGGCCCTACGTCCTTCTGGTGTTGGCGTTCGTTGTTTTTGTAGTCGTCAATGGTGGGATTGTGATTGGTGACCGGAGCAGTCATGAAGCTTGTCTTCATTTTCCTCAGTTATTCTACTTTTTCTCATTCACTGCCTTCTTCTCCTTCCCTCACCTACTCTCTCCTACAAAAGTCAAGACTTTCCTCAGCTTAATTTGGAAACGTAGAGTTCAGTTCTCTGTGATTATGCTAGTCTCAATGGTTTTTGTTTGGAAATTCACTTATGTCCATAAGTATTTACTGGCGGACAATAGGCATTACACATTTTATGTGTGGAAAAGAGTATTTCAGAGACATGAAATTGTGAAATATTTACTAGTTCCAGCCTACATGTTTGCTGGTTGGGCCATAGCTGACTCTTTGAAATCAAAATCAATTTTCTGGAATTTAATGTTTTTTGTATGCTTGGTCGCTTCTACAGTTCCTCAGAAACTACTAGAATTCCGTTACTTCATTTTACCTTACATTATTTATAGGCTTAACATACCTCTGCCTCCCATATCTAGACTTGTTTGTGAACTAGGTTGCTATACAGTTGTTAATTTTCTAACTTTTTATATCTTTCTGAACAAGACTTTTCAGTGGCCAAATAATCAGGACATTCAAAGGTTTATGTGGTAATAGTAGGAATATTTTGAATTTTAAAAGTAGACTATTTCTACAACAAATAACTGGATAAGTAGAAATGGAATTCCTGTTAGGTAAATTCAGGGAAGTTGAGTGAAAAGCATTAAGTTTGAGACCAGCCTAAAAGCCTGAATAGTAGTCATAAGGTTGCTTACAGTTGTCTTGAGGAGTACTAGTACTGCCAACTTCTCACAGGCTTGGGGACCTTTCACATTGAGGGGCCTGGGTGAACTCCGCAGCACTAGAACCAATTGACTGATTTTTCTTGTGTAAAGAACATCAAAAAAAAAAAAATGAAAACTGTTTACAAATAACCCAGTAGTATTTTTGAGTAAAGTGGGCAGATATTGCAGCAAATGTAACGTCTTAAACTAGAATGGATTTACAGACAGCAAATCATGAGCTAGAGGCTTTGGGATACTTAGGAATCAGTTTTTTAAATTTAAAATACAGAAGTGATGAAGCCATTTGAACTAATTCCTGATTTGATGTTTATACAGGCCAAAGATAAACTTTGTTGATTACAATACCTTTTACAGATAATCTTTCTGGAATACATTGCTCTGTTAGTTACCTAGAGATCCTGTACAAAAAGGACCACAAACCTGTGGCTTAAAACTTTTCCTCACGTACTTACAGGTGCAGCACTTAGATTCCAAGTGTGGCCAGAGCTAGTTCATCCCGGAGATGGAAGTCCCCGCTCAGCACACTCCTGCAACTGTTTGCAGGGGCCTTACATTTCCACAGGTCCCTCCAGGCTGCCTGTGTCTTCGTAAGGTTGTCTCTGCTGTTTTCTTGTTCAGATAATACACCTTTGAATTTAGGGAGCCTCTGTCTGATTCAGGGTGACTACCTGAAGACTTGGTTATATCTGTAAAACTTCTTCAAGTCGGGTCCCATTCACAGGTTCCAGGTACACATGATTTTGTGTGTGTGTGGAGGGGGATATAATAACTTTTTAGGAGATGTCCTTGCTGAGATCTTTTAAGTAAAAGTTTGTCTTTAGCTAAGAGGCCAAAAACAAACAAACAAACAAAGATGTCTGAATTCTTATAATTTACATTTGTCCCTCTTACCCAATCAAACCAGAAGAACTCAGAGGTGAGAAGTCATTGGTTTAGCTTTATTTAGGGAGTATAATTTAGGGAACACTATTGGGTGTGATTCTGGGGTTTTCTTTGTCTGTTGGTTTTGTGCTTACTGTTTATTCATTTTATTAATATGAATTTATTAATTTGTTTTATTAATGGAAGTTTATTCATTCAGTTGTCACTCCCTCACAGACACTGTCGGCTAGTTGTGTGCTGTGACTGGAAACCCAGGACTATGAATAAAGCTTACTTTTTAGCCCATTTTTCTTTCTGAGCTTTACACATGCATACATGTGCATGTGTGCATGCATGCAGACACACACACACACACACACACACACACACACACACACACACACACACAAAGGGACCAAAAACTTTGCTTATATTGTTGGATTATGTTTTCTTGAGTTTTAAATGTGTAGTATACAGGTTTAAAAACTACTTGGGTAAAAGTTACAAATGTCGTCCACAGTGGTCAGTCAGCACAGACCATTGCTTTGCTTCATACTTAGAAGTAAATCTCAACAGTGATTGAATTGTGATCAGATCAGAAAGCATACTCCATTTCTGCTTTCACGATGGATTTATTATGATAGAGAACTAAGTCCAGGAAGGTGAAATTGCAAACATGTGCACTTGAATAAAGCAGCTGCTGTCTGCTGCTCTTAGGCCAGGCCTTTTATATCTAGGCACACTGAGGGGATGGAGGAAGCGCTTTGTCCCATGTGATGGAAGGAGACTGCCTTTAGAGGTCCTACTCCCTTTCACTTGTAGGTGTTGAGTCACTTTTGAATTAGGGGACATTGTAGAGGTCTACAGGGAGAGAAGAGGGTATTCTGCAACGCTGTCTAAAGTATTGAAAGTAGGACTTGGCATTTCAGAACGGAATGCCGTGGTTAAAAGGTGCTATTTATTTTTCACTATGATTTTAAAAATGGATGCATGTTGATACTTTTTATCAGGTAGATGCTCAGTTAAATTTTCTTGGGCATTTGCCAGGAAGGTGGTCATTTGCTGGTGAATTTCTCAGTCTTTGTCACTAAATGAGTATGTGAGAAAAATAAGCTTTGCACAGCAGCTTTTGCTTTGGTTGTTCAAAATAACAGATTCATCTCTGGGAAATCATTTCGCTTGGAAAGAGCCTTGCTTTTATAGATACTGTATTTCTGAAAAAGTTTTACATTTTTCAAGAATTGTCAAGTATTTTTATTAGACTTAAATGAATTTATTGATAAGTGATTATAAAGGGGCTCAGTGGTTAAAAGCACAAACCACTCTTGCAGGGGACCTTAGAGTGCTTCCTAGCCCCTATATAGGGCAGCACACAACCACTTTGAATTCCACCTCTAGGGGTCTTTAGTCCTCTGGCTTCTGCAGTCACCTCTACTCCCCTGCACATACCCTTACTGCCCACACACATAATTAAGTTAACAGTTCTAAAAGGTGATGGTAGAAAACATGTACCACCTACTGAAGGGCTTGTGGGCCATGCAGTCTTATCACTCCTCTTCCTATTGATTATTTTAAAGTGTCTCTTAGTCTTTGCCTTGAGTTGCTTTAGGCTCAGTAATCAGTTTAACCAGTTCTACTTTATGTGAAAATCCATAGGCATAGACTGTCATTTTCAGATATATTGTATTGTGTGCAATACATTTTGCTCACGTTTATACTTTCCATGGGTACCCCTTTTATGACTGTGTCTCCCTAAATGATGTGGAGAGTGCTCTTTATACCTAGTACATAATATTGCAAGAGGAATTATTGTTTTCACAGTTATCTGTGTTTATCCTGTTATAAAATACCTGCTATAAACAAATGTAATTTATTTCTGGTGAATAGCTTAGGATGTGATATATTTCTAGTGTGAACTTAACTGACTTGACATTATGTTCATCATAATTGTCCAGAGAGAAGAGAAGGGATCCACAGCTTTAATGTAGAATTCCTAAAGAGTGAACATGTATTTTAGGTCCAGTTCAAAACTGTATTCAGATAAAGAGTATAGATCATCATTATCTTTGAAGCAATTAGAACTTCTTTAAATGGTTAAAACAAGCGTAATGTACATAATACTTTACATAGAGGAAATTAAAATAAGATTGTAGAAAAAATGTACTTGATTTTGGTTCCAGAATAAAAAGACAAATTGTTGAAGGACAGTTGTTTTTTCCTAATCACAAATGAGAATGTTATATCTGAACTCTAGTTAGTATCTGATGTGGGTCTTACCCATTTCAACAAGGATTCATGCCCTACTCTATATCCATAAAACTTATAAACACACCATATGTTCTATATCAGGTAAATGTATATTGAATGGAGTTTTCAGCATAGAAGGAAGCAAATATCCTAGAAAAGTACTATATTACTAACCTAATCTTAGGAAGTAACTCATTTTACAATGAGACACCCTCCCCACCCCTTTTCTGCCTGTTTTCTGAGTGTTAATTTCAGTAGTGTTTAGTGCAGACATGCACATTTAGTTGTGTATGTACTGCCTACACTAGGGTATGATTTTAATACTATTTTAAATACCAAGTCATCTCAATAACTATAATACAAGTTTTGACAATTTATGATACTTTAATCATGAAATTTCAACCAGTTAGAAACATCTGGTGTTCAGCTGTTTTAGCTCTAGGAAGGAAAGAATTACTTTTATTTGGGTGCTTTTTATGTATTTGAATTTGATGGACATATATTGTTGAGAAATATATAAATTAGATACTGATGACATTTTTAATATACCCATGAATCCAGTACTAAATTTGTAATGCTTGGAAGTTATTTTTAAAGTAAGTTTTGTGGTAATTTGGTAATCTGATAATATTGTTATATTATTTTAAAATGAGATACTGATTGGTGGTAATTTTTTTGTTCCTTAGACTCTGTTAAACCAAAAGTAGTTAGGGTATTTTTTTTTTAAAAATGTACTATTAAATACTACATTGAACTTGCATTCAGAATTTCATCAGTTCAGTTTATTTAAGCCATGTGTGTACCACTGTTTAAGATGAGCAAGAATGAAAAGAATTACAGTAGTTGTCTTTATTTATCAATGATGTTTTACTGGTTGAGATGTATCTGTCTGTCTGTCTGTCTGTCTATCTATCTATCTATCTATCTGTCGTCTATCTGCCTACCTACCTATCTCTATGCTGTCTCACTCACATGGCTATGATGTAGATGCTGATTTCTTATTAACCGGTGAAGAAGCTGAACATCAAGCATCCCTGGTGACTCTCCAAAGTCCATTCCTTTTGTAATTGAACATAAAGCTGTGAGCTTTTGCTGTTCTGCCTCATGGTCAAAGTTCATTAAGAGAAAATAGGAAATGAGGTCTCTACTAGTCAGACCTCTCATGGCACGGTACTGGATAACTTACATGTTTCTGAAAATGTCAAGTTTTTCAGAGGAACACAAATAAAATGATAAATACTTAAATGGTTTCATTACAAGGCAAATTGTTAAAAACATTCTCGGTGTTTAACTTAGAACAACAGCTCCTATAACAACAAATTCTTAGAATTATTTGAAAGCATTCTACATTGCTTTAAAGTAAATCAGAGGTCAAAAAATACATTTCCGCTCACACACAAAAAAACCCCAAAAACCCCCACTTTTTGTTTTTAATTACTTAGTCTCTTTAGGGGTATGGAGCTCCCCAAATGAGTGTTGTATTTACTGAAAACGTTTTATCAGGAAAGCTTCAGAGACTTGAGTGAGTAGATATGGCATAGTACCTTTGCCAGGTGTCTCAAAGCCTGCCATTTAAACCTGTGGTTCTTGCAGCTGATATTCTTTGGCAAGACAATTTCAAGTATCTTGAAGTATTCTGTCTTTGATGTATTTGTATTTTGTTTCTGAATTAAAGTGGACTTTTAGTTCTTGTTATCCTATTTTTTTAACAAATTTGAGTTATACAACCTAGCCAAAGCCAATATAATATTTCAGTGTACCAATAATACAGTATTTATCTTACATACATTTATATTCCTTTGTCAGTGAAAAAATGTTTGTGTTTTCCCTGTAGTGATAAGTAGGAAAGTACTGTCTGTAAAAATTGTTAATGAAGTATTTACCATGTGATGACAATATGCTACATTTTGAAGTGTTCTTGTAATTTAACTTTTTTTTTTACTAGTCTAAACTTTTTATAGTTTTGTATTGTTTTGAACCACAAAGATTTATAATTATCCACCCTTGTTTATTATTGTTTGTTTTTTAGGAAGGGTCTCATAATCCAGGCTAGCCTTGGAATTTGCAATGTAGCCAGGAATGACCTTGAACTCCTGATTCTTTTGCCTCTACCTCTGGTCTGCTGGGATTACAGGTGTGCTGCACCAGGCTTAGTTTATGCAGTGCTGGGGATCAAACATAGGACTTAAAGCTTGCTACGCAAGTGCTTATTATACTGTAACTGAAGAGGTTTCCCGAGTTACACGAAGTGAAGGTAAATGTGAAACAAAAGCCATTTGTTCCATAACTATGTCTCAGATGAACTGACTACTGCTGTTGGTGCTTCACCCACTCACTGTATCTCAGCTCTCTAGTGTTACTGCTTCCCATGCGGTAACTAAGCAGAGATTATTTGTCCTTAGGCTTGTGAATAGGCAGCCTGAGCAGAATCCCATGCTCGTAGTTACAGGTGTTTTTAGGAGTGGGGAAAGGACGCCAAACCTACCTTCACTTTTGTACCATTTTAGAAAAAGAAAATTGCCGTGGAACTGCAATTTAACTGCTTTTCTAGATCAGACAAATGAGGCACACGCTAACTGGCTCTTCCAGAGCAGACAATCTTCCATCTCCCGTGTATCATCCATCAGTGCTTCAGATTGTTATGTGAACACAATCCACAATGCCGGCTGAAGTTTTCAGCCCTATTAATTTACAAGGAAGCAGAGATCTTTGTTATCAAGTAGAGATGTAGCTGACTAAAACTTAATTTCTCAAAAAGACTCCTATTTTGGAAAAGAAATGGTTGTTTTAAAATGATCTGTGATTTTTAAATCTTTCTGAAAGAATTTGATCTTTATTTTAAAAATATGTGAATATATGTTTTAAATGTGGTTTTTAAGGTTTTACATTTTTGTTACATTAAAACTTCAATGTTTGACTCTAAAATTGTGATTTATGTCATTTAAACCATTGAGTAAACATATTTATAAGAATAAAAAACTTTAAATAATTTGCTTAATATATTTCTTTTATTTGTAAATAAATTCACATTTTGTAATATTTTGTGCCCTCTCAACATGCTCTTAGTCCAAACTGAGGGCTAACTGCTCTTTCTATCCACTCTACTTCAAGCCATTTCCCACCCAACTTTAGACTACTGGTCTTGAAACGAGGAATGAATACGTTTTAAATATCTATAAAAATGTCCATCACTGCCCTGGATACCTATAATTTATTTATAATTCCACAAGCACAGTGGTCACTGAAGTTGCTAGATGGTCACTGAGTTTCTAGGCTTGATTTTTTGTTATTGTTGTTTTTAGTCTAGGTCCATATAAATTTAATGGTAAATCAAAATTTACCAACACCTCTAACTTGGAAAGACTCAAACCTTGGGCTTTGGCCATTCTGAAGACATGAATACTGACTGCTGTGTTTTCATTCTTGGTGTAGACTTTCCCCTCATCCTGCTAGGAGATTAGCCAAGGACTTACACACTACACTGATTGGTAGACCTCTGTGATTCCCTCTTTTTTACCATCTATTTACAGCTATTTTGACAGTCAAATTCTATCTCCTCACAACTTAAGTCAGTCATTTCAGCTTTTTATTAGGTACCCTTAGGAAATGGTATATAAATGTGTGTCCACCTAGTGAAATCTTGTTTTATATGACTTACTGAATCTGACAATTTCATACATATGTGAAGTGCATCCTGATGGCTGCAATCCCCCTCCCACCTCTGTCACCCCCACTAGTCCCTTCCCATATTCAATTCACACCTCTTTTGAGACCCATTGAGTTTATTCAGGATGATCTGTATGGAGCTAACAGATCCTGGTAGTCTGGCCAGTGGGTACATAACTGAAGACAAGGACTGCCCCTCTAATTGCTGTGGCCAGTAGAACCATGGACACTAGGGGGACCAGGAAAGGAAGGTAATGGTAGACAGAGATGTAGGTCTCAGTTCATTTGGGGGATAAACAATTTATTTTTCCCGTAGCTATGTATATAGCATTTAGCTACTTAAGAACATTGAAAGCACATTTGAGCAATTGTTATAACCCATTTGTCCCATTCTCTGAGTTCCTTCATCTCCTGTATTTGTGACTTTTTTTTCACCAGAGGACATTGCTCTTACCAAGTTACCTCATGCCTCCACTTTCTACAATCAGATAACCACATCTACCACCAACTGCCACCATAGTAGTAGTTTGCCTTCAGAGCCTAAGGCTTCTTCAGCTTTAGATTTTTTTAAGAAAAGTTTACAGCACCAAGGATGAATTCCTTCTTGTCAACTGGACCTCAGACCTAAAAGGGAGGAAAGTTGGTTACCCCCATAACAGTTGTACCACTCTTGTACCATTGGGTACATCTCACCTGGAAGGTCGGAATTGTAGTTCATAGACTTTACATCTGGGGGTGACTACTGATGGATGCCCTTTCTTCCCCAACAGCGCGTTTCAGCACCATGAAAGCTAACCAATAGGGAGGAAGCATCCATCTCAGTTCTGGCTTGACTTCTTTATTTCTTGGCAAACTAGTGTGGTGTCTTAATCAATAGGGTCTTACCAACTAGTTCTGGTGGGCAATTTAGAAGAGTAGTAAGAGTATTTTTTTTTTTTTTTGAGGAATCTGAGGTGTCCCTGACCAACCATTCGTAAGTGTCTCACACCTGGCACTGGGGTTTTATTTAACAATCCTTGGCATTCAGGAGGAGCTGTCAAGACATGCAGACCATCTCTCTTCCAAATCTCTACTTTTAGCTTACATTTTTAATTGGTTTACAAAATAGTAACTTTCCATATGACTCTTCATACATTCTTAGTTTGGATTAAACGTGTCTCCCTACTCCCTCATCTTTCCCATCCCTCTGCATCATCCCTGTATACACTTTCTGACCTCAGCCTTCACCTTCTCAGTTCTCATATCATTATATTCTGCCAGCATCACTCCTTTAAGTCATGCTTCAGCCCAGTGACCCTCTTTTGGTTTCTATACCTCTCCAGCCTAAACAGAAGAGCCTAAAGATTTGAAGCTAGGGTCCACATATGAGAGAACATGTGGTACTTGTCTTTCTGAGTCTGGGCTACCTTGCTCAGTGTAATTTTTTTTTCTAACTTCATCTGTTTACTTACAAATTTTGTAAGTTTATTTCTCTTTACAGAAATACAACAGCAATGAACATGGCTGACCATGATACAATCCTTTTAGAGTATGCCCAGCAGATAAAGCTGGGACAAATAGATGCTCTGTTTCTAGTGTTTGGAGGACCATCCACACTCCTATCAGTAGTGGCTGCACCAGTTTACACACCTATTGACAGTGCCTAAGGGGTTCCTCTTTCTCCACAGCCTTGCGAGTGTGAGTGTTTGTTGTCATTTGTTTTAGTGATGATAGTCATTCTGACAGGAGTGAGATGGGATCTCAAAGAAGTTCAAATTTCCATTGTCCTGATGGCTCATAATGTTGCCATTTATATTACTTCTTTTGTGAATTCGTTGCTTAATTAATGGCTCATATTTTGATGAGGTTATTTGTTCTCTTGATCATATTTTTAGTTGTATATTCTAGATATCCAACTTCTGTGAGAGGTATAGTGTCCAGCTTTTCTATGATTCTGTATGCTGCTCCTTCACTTGATTGGTGGTTTCTCTTGTTATACACAGATTCATTGTTGTTGTTATTGTCTGTTTGTTTCATGAGATCCCATTTCTAAGTCATGGGCTGTATTTCTTGCACTGTTGGCATCCTATTCAGAAAGGCCTTGCCTGTGTTTGTATGTGGAAGTGCACTTTCTTTGTCTTTTAGCAGTTCTGAAGTATGCAGTCTTAGGTTGAGATCCTTGATCCATTTTGAATTCAGTTTTGTGCAGGATAAGAGAGAAAGTTCTGATTTTATTTTTCTACATGTTGGTAAGCATTTTTCCTGGGGCCATTTTATTTGCCTTTGACCTGAATTTCTTTTCCTTCTATGTCAATAAGTCATTGTTTTAGACTTTTCATAGTGCCCCAAAGGTCTTGCATGTTCCATTAATGAGTTATAACATCTTATTTTCTTTTACTAAGTGATCCAATTCCTTTATTTCGTCTTCAAGTTCTGATATTATATACTTGATATATTCTATCTGTGAGGCTTTGATCTTTTTATTGGTTTTACTGAATACGTCATTTCATTTTTTATTACAGTTTGGGCTGTCTTCAGTATTTCTCCTTATTGAAGCAGGGACCATTACAGTTGTTGTAATAACTTTTGGAAGAGGCACACTGTCTTAGTTTTCCATGTTGTTCATGTTTTTATGGTGGTGCCTGGTGTCTGGAGTTAGATTGTTGGTGTGTCTTTTGGTATTAATGTCCAGCCCTGCTTTTGTTGAGTATGTGTTTGGATCTCTACTTGCTGCTACCCTGGCTTTGCTGGGTGGTGCTTGACGCTCATTCTCGGGGCTAGTCAGTACTGATTCATGTCTGGGGTACACGAGTTTGCCTATCTTGGTTAAGGAAAGTGGCAGCTTCCGGTCTCACTAGTGGGTACTCAGTAGAACATGTAGGTTCTCCCTAAAGTCCCTTAGAAGTCAAGGTTAGATGGTTAGGTAAGTGGAGGTGAGGGCAGCCAGTGAGGTGTGCAGGTACTGAGTAGAGGCTTTAGAGTCACCAGTGAAATTTTACAAGTACAAATCCTGTTTAGTTCCTGCTTGCTTTTGTTTAACACTTGGTGGTTTCAAATATTGTTTCTTCTTTATATGATTAAACTGAGAGAACAAATGTAAAAGGTTGTCCTGCTATTGCCTGCTTGAGAACCTCATCTCAATTGTATTGACGTGGATTGTGTGTGGTCTCATTGTAGATAAGGAAGATAGTTGTTACTTTTGAAAGGCTTAAAGAGTTTCTGAAAATAGTTTTGGGTGGGAGAAGTACCTTTTTGGAACATAGATGTCTAAGATGGTTCCTTTATGTATTGTGTCATAGTGTTTTAAGTCCGATGACCACCTAACAGTATCCTGTGAGGGAACGTCAAACAACACAAAGGTGGCTTTTCTAGAAAATAGCAACTTCCTCTTACTGGGGCCTCACAAAAAGTTCCCACAAAGGAGGAAGATGAGAGCTTGACCTGATGTAACGTGTAACTGAAGATAGAGACTATTTCAAGGGAAAATTGGCTCTGGTATGTACTTACAGAGATGTGTAGAGATGCTGTGGGGTGCAGTCCAGGCTTCAAGGAATGTGATCAGAAATTCCACAGTAAAAGTAATGTAAACCGACTAGTTGACTGACATTTCTGGGACATGTGCCAGGCACTAGTCTTAAGTGTAAAATGTGTCAATTTAAGTGCTTTATTAATATAAGTCCTCCACAAGGCAAATGCTACTATGATCACAATTTTATTGATGAGAGAAAGGAAGGAACAGGGTATTAAAATTTGGAAAATGTAGCTTCAGAAAAATTCTCTTTCAATCATATTGACTCCCACTGAACCTGAAGACTGTCCTATCCTTAAAAGCACATGAAGTTGATTTTGGGCAGAAATAAACAAAGAGAGCACACACCACACAGAGAGACTGCATAAGAAGTGTAATGTAGAGGAAATGTTTAGTATTTGAGAAAGGATAGACCAGTTTCAGTTAAAACAAGGTGAATGAAATTGCCTGCCCCCCTCCCCCCATTAAAATCATTGCTGGCTGGCTGGTTAGAGGCTGCAGTCGGCCGTAGCCTGGCAGCTTTTTCTAAGCTTGGAAATATGGAAACTCACTCCCTCCCCAGCAGGGCTTTCTGCCCTTATCTGGAGACTGTCCCTGGGCCTTGAGGGCTGACCTTATCTAAAAACTGTCTCTAAACCAGATACCTGAGTCATCTATAGCTTGACCCTTGGCACAGATCCCTGCTAAGAAGACTTGTGCTAGCTCTGCTATAGAACCCTACTGCCACACCCTAAGCCTTGTGATAGGAGTGTGCCATTTAATGCACACCCTAAGCCTTGTGATATGAGTGTGCCATTTAATGCACACCCTAAGCCTTGTGATAGGAGTGTACCATTTAATGCAAATTAGGATTTGTCCCCAGTCCCCAGGCTCCCCAATCCTGTATGTGCCTTATACTCTGGAATAATACTGAGCTGATTCACTGAAATCTGTCTCCCGAAGGGCCGTCTCCATTTGCGCCCACGGGCTGCATACAAAGCTTTCTGTTGCCTCTTCTGCCTCTTTCCTCTCTCGGACTGATGGCCGACAGGCCAAGATGGAAAGAGGACCCCCACACCTCCCATCTTAATATTCTTGAAGATGGGACAGATTGCTGAGAGAAGGATGTACTGAATTAGGACTCTCAGCCATTTGTTTGGGACCATTCCTTCATCTCCCTCCCAGAAAGATTTTGAAGCCTGGAGGAGAGAGGACTTCTAAGGAGGAGAAACAGTTTATGAGAAGCAAGTACTATGTTAGATTTGTGCCTACAGCTTATGTCTGTAGCAGTCTGAGAGACAATCAAGTCTATATGAACTAACAGCTTGACTTGGAAGTTTGATTCTGGGTGGTGCCTCTGTAGCTACAGGGCCTTGAGATTACCTATCTTTCAAGGTATCTGTGCTAGTTAGTTTTCCTGTCAATTGGATACAAACTAGAGTCATCTAGGAAGAGGGGAACTCAATGGAGAAAATGACTCCATTACTTCGGCCTGTGGTGCATTTTCTTGACGGATGATTGTTATGGGAGGGCTCAGCCCATTTTAAGTAGTGACAACCATGGACAGGTGGTCCTGGGTTGTATAAGAAAGCAGGTTGAGCAAACCACGAGGAGCAAGTCAATAAGCAGCGTTAGCCCATGGCCTCTGCTTCAGTCCTTGCCTCCAGGTTCCTGCCATGAGCTTCTACCTTGACTTTCCTTCGTGATGGACTACAATTGTAAGACGGAATAAACATTTTCTCCCTAAGTTGCTTTCTGATCATGCTGTTTATCACAGTAACAGAAAGCAGACTAGGGTGGT
This sequence comes from Peromyscus eremicus, assembly GCF_949786415.1. NCBI lineage: Eukaryota > Metazoa > Chordata > Mammalia > Rodentia > Cricetidae > Peromyscus > Peromyscus eremicus. The sequence goes on along the minus strand of NC_081436.1, from coordinate 13,195,332 downwards.
ATCTGAGATGTACTCAGGCCTTAAACCTGGGAACATTGTGGACAGGGATCTCAGTAAGTTTTAAATATCACCCCTTTGGTCAAAGGGCTCTGTTCCTCTTTGTAATACAGAGAGAAGCACTTCGTTAAGGCATGAATTATAAATATTTCAATACCACATGAGAAAAGCTATGATCCCTCTGATCTTACGAACATGTACCTGCATACTGCATGCCCACATGCACACTTGTATCTGGAGATGAAAAGCAGTATAATTTAGAAATACTGTTAAGAAAAGAGGAAAGAAAGTATGAAAACTATAGACAGACAGAGACAGCCGCAGAGCAGTCTGGAAAGGCAACATTGTTTGCCTATAGTGAGGACTCTGAGAACTCCCTTTTGCATGATAGTGTCTCACGGGGGAGGCACTTTAGGAGAAAGTGAGTCTGTCATTTTGTAGAAAGAGGCTGCAGTATGGCTGACAGACTACGTTCTCTCTGCTTCTACCACTTGTATGCAAAAATTTCTTGTTCTAATAATTCTTCGGTGAAAGTAACAGTGATAGGCAACTTTCAATGACTGGGAATTTGATATCCAAGGTGCATTATTCAACATTTCCCTCCAGGTGGCAGTCTTGGACATCTTTTTTTAGGTGTCAGTCTGATAGGCATTTTAAATCATTCTGTTAACCTTTCTCTTGTCACAGATGTTAATGGTTTTTTTTTTCAGTACAAGTTGAGCCAGATAATCATAGTTGCCTTCTATTCTCCATAATTAAGAATATACAGAACCATTTATAATTCCTGGAGTTTATATGTAGTTCTATCATAGAATTCTATGATTATTGTTACTAATAATTATTTGCCTCATTGACTGAAAAATTAAACACTTTTAGACATTTGTTGCAGACCATGGGGTTCCAATCATCAAGTATAAGAGAATAATAGCCTCAGCCATTAGCCTTGACCTTTGCTTTAGAAGGGTAGAATTCAACTGTTACCAGAATCCAACATTTTTCTCTTGGGGCATTTTAAGTGCTTCATATACTGACTTTCTTAGTAAACAGTTTTACATATATATACATACATATATATATATGCATATATATGTATATATACATATATATGTGTGTGTCTCTCTCTGTGTGTCTGTATTTGTAATATGTTTTACATACATATTTACACATAGTCCTGAAGTGCCAGGAAGGTCTGTTAGGCTTTTAAAATTCTGTCTTTGATCTTCTAATGATGTCCTTTGCGCTTAAGTTAGGGTTCTTTCTCTGGTATTCAAAACTAGCAGCCTTTTCTGGGAACATGGGACCAAGTTGTACGCTTGTGGCAAATGGTACCCCGTGAGTCTGCTTTTACTGAAATGATAACTTTGTTTTCTACATGTTTTTTTGGAGTCTCCTTACAAATGACTTCAGAATTCTGAAGTTGGACATGGGGTGGGGTGATAAAGAGAAGCCATTTGTTTTTCCTAGAGACATATCCCTCCCCTTTCTTGTCCTGTGGTTCCTTCCCTTCCTGCTTTACTCCCTTTGGTCTGTCCAGTGCCACCGTCCTTTCTTCTCCAATGTTAGAGGAGCCTGGGGCAGAGGCCCTGCTGGAAGTAAACTACTGCAGCACTGAAGCCCAAGAAGCTGAGAGCCGTGAGTGAGCACTCAGTCTGTTATCGGCTACTTCATCCAGTTGCTTCCATGTTTCAAGCAAGATCTATTGGTTTTAAATAATGGAAAAATAACTCCAGCTTAAGCGCAAACAAAGCAAGGAAGATATTGGAATATCAATGATATAAATTTAATAACCTGGTACCTTGCTGGCACCTCAAGGCTAGACCTGGCTCTCTGCGTGGTTTCCCAACCTTCCTCTCTGGTCTGCTTCTTTGCCAGGTTGAGCCTCTTGCTGTAGCAGATGTGACCAGCAGGGGGCCTGCACTCATATTGTGTCTATAGCTGTCATTGAAGAAAGGAAGTTAAGGACTGAGGTTTATCCATCCTCTGCCTTTGATTATTCTGAATCCAGAGCACAGGAAGCTTACTATCATCAGTACATATGGATGACTAATGTCTGCTGCATGCCAGCTCCTGCTCTACTGGTTTTCATTATTAACTAACTTAATTCTCAGAGGAACTATGAGAGACAATCATATAAAGAAGACATATTTTCATACACATACAGAGAGAGAGAGAGAGAGAGAGAGAGAGAGAGAGAGAGAGAGAGAGAGAGAGAGAGAGAGAGAGAGGAAGAACTAGGGGAAATAAAAAGACTAAGAAACTCTTCCAACTACTAAGTGCTGGAGCCAGGTTCAATACAAGGAAGTTCACCACAGGAATGATACTCAGAGACCACATGGGTTCTGATGTTGGGGCACATAGAAAAGATTATCCCCAATTTTTTCCATAGCCCTATCCCAGGAAAAAGCAACCAGTGGTTTAAAACTGCACTTTATAAGCAACAACTCTGGAAAAATCATGAATTTGAAGTACATTTTTAGCAGTGGTTCTCAACCTTCCTAATGCTTTCAACTCTTAATATAGTTCCTCCTGTTGTGGTGATACCTAACCATCAAATTGTTTTTGTTGATACTTCATAACTGTAATTTTGCTATTGTTATGAATTGTGATGTAAGTATCAGTGCTTTCAGATAGTCTTAGGTGACTCAGTGAAAGGGTCATTCGACCCCAAGAGGGTCATGACCCATAGGTTGAGAACTGTTGGTTTATAGTTTTGGCAACTTTTTTGACAGTTTTCTATTGAGAAATACTTTTTAAAATTATTTATTTAACGATGTGTGTGTGCACATGTCCGTGGAGATGTCAGCTCCCCTGAAGCTGGAGTTACGGGCAGTTATGAGACACCCAACATGGGTGCTGAGAACTGAACTTTGGTCCTTTGCAAGAGCCACAAGTGCTCTCAACAGCCAAGCTATCGCTATCAACCCATCCATTCAGGAGTTGGAAAAGAATTAACTTCAGGACCTTCTGGCTATCAGGAGGATAAAAGGACCAAATATAAATGTGAATGGGGAGAAAAATGATCATGTGAAGCAAAGGCCTTCAAACTCTTAGATTTGGGACACAGAGATGGCTCAGTGGTTAAGGGCGCTTGCTGCTCTTCCAGAGACTCAAGTGTGGCTGCCAGCATCCATGTCAGGTGGCTCACAACTACCTGCAGCTTCATCTCCAGGTGATCATGATCACTTTTAGCCCCTGCAGACACCCACAGAGGTGGCATGCTCCTACACATTTTAAAAATGTATATTAAATTTTTCTGATTAGCCTTGTGTGAACCTTGTATGGTTTCTTGTTTTTTATATGGGCAACAGTTACCAACATCACAACAATATTTAATTTACTGTATTTTTAAAAGAAATACCATAAATATTTTGTACAAGTTGTATAAATCAATGGTTTGGATGTAATGAAATAATGTGGTAATTTATGGATTACTATTCCAGACTCTGGAAAACTTCTTTGAACTGTGGAGTAGCAAGACTGTGAGGTATTTTCTAATGTGTGGTATGGCTGGAAGGGGGTTGTTACCAGTTAATGACTGCCTTGCTTACCACTTGGGTTATTTTATCAAGCCCAGTAACAACATTTTTCTGATCCCGTTGGTGACCAAATATAAAGCCTGCCATTTCTCTCAAGATTCCAATTATAAGCAGAGACAAGGAAGCCAGTGCTGACCACTCTAGAGTGGATGTTTGTTTGCATACGTTTCATACCTGTAATCTCCAACAGCTTTACTGTAGAATTTTATATAAAGATGCTGGTTGAGAATGCCCGATGGAGCCATATTCAGAAGAGATATTTGCTAGCTAAACCAGCAACACATTAAGTATGGTGGTTAATTTTGACTCTCAATTTTGATTGGACTGGAGAATGCCTAGGGGACTTAGAGAGCACACTTACGGATCTGTGGGGGAATTTTTAGAGATAATTATCTGAGCTGAAAAGACCTGCCCTAAGTGTAGGCAGCACTGTGCATAGACTGGGGCCTTATGTGGAACAGAGAATGGTGGAGGGAAGAAGACCTTCGAAGTTCTTTTTTCTCTCTCTCTGCGTCCTGTCCAACATGATTTGAATAGCTGCTGCCAGCGTTCCCACCATGATAGTCTGCCTTGCTAAGGCCTGGATGGACTCAGCCGATCATGGACTCAAACCTCTGGAACCATGAACTAGAACAGAACTTTCCACCCTGAAGTCTTTTTTTTTTCCTACAGGCATTTTACAGCAACAGAAAATGACAAAATTATGAAAGCTACTGAAGAACAGGATTTAAGGGATGAATCTAAAGAAGCTTCCTGTACAGAAAATGTTCTGGTTTCTCACACGGTTTATAGATCACTCGCGATCAAGCGTGTTAAATGTTGATGATTTCCTCAAGAAGAGAGGTGAATAATTAGCTGAATTACACCTGTAGCCTGGAAACTGTCATCCATGCATTCAGTACATTTCCTTTTTAGGGATGGAGATAGAACCATGGCTGAAGGAGTTGGGAAAAACTCCCCGGTTCAGACAGTAACAGTCTAGTAAAGAGGCGGACGGTAACTGCGAAAGTGAGGTTACGTCAGAGGGTAGTAAGTTCAATGAAGGAAAACTTTAAAGTGATGCTATCTTTTAAAAAGATCTGGGTTTAGAAGGGACCCTGGCATAGAGGGAAAGGAGTCTCTTAGGGGTGTGGAACCTTGAATAATAAGAATGGAACATACTTACTCGAGTAAGTATAAGAAGGATGATTCCAGTAGATAAGAGCCCCAGATACTGAAGGCTGGGATTGGGACACAGCATCTCCTGCAATCCTCACTAAGTTTAAAAAAAAACAGTTTTACAAAAAACAACCCAGTTTAATAGACAATGAAACTGAAAACCATAGCAGCTTATTTATTTAGCTCTAAGGGAAGGTGCCAATTGCACCACAAAAACCATATAGTTTTGCTGTTCAGTGAGATCTAAAGCTCAAATTCAATGTATCAGTAAAGAATTAAAAAGGGGGAGAGAGATGTCCATCCCATCCCCAGGAAATCTCCTGAATGGTGCTGCTAATTCATCTTTTTCCCTAAAAGACATGTAACAGAGGGTCTATTGTTTATTGATGCACTCTGTAGATAATTTTGTATGTCTATAATTTTATGATTTATGTTCAAGAATAAGAATACAGAATTTGGTAGTATTGATCTATTTTCTTTCAAGGAATTGATAGTGGATTTACTAATAGGCTGTTTAATGATTCTAACAATATAATATGTTCTGGTAAGTGGTTACATGGAAGAATTTAATTTACATGAAAACCTCATGGTTGGCTGGGAATTGCCTTCAGAGTTTATTATCTGATTGGTATTTGTAAGTACATGAAGCCCACCCTTTTCTCCTATTTTGACTATGAAGGGAAAGGCATTGCTGGCATCTTTTATTGATTTTCAGAATAAAGCAGAATTTGACAAGGCACTGATTTATGATACCCTGAGTTGTGGAATATTTGCTTACACTGTAAAGATGTGTCTTTGCCAAAGCACCTTCTAATTGGTTTAATAAATAGCTGAATGGCCAGTAACTAGGCAGGAAATATAGGTGGGATTTCCACAGAGAGAGAGGAAGAGGAGATAACTGAGGTGCATGGGAGACAGCACAGAGATGCAGGGAGTTGGACATACAGAATAAAAGAAAGGTAAAAAGCTACATGGTAAACATAAATTAATACAAGCGGGTTAATTTAAGTCATAGGAGCTAGTGGGGCAAGCCTAAGCTAAGGCTGAGCTCTCACAATTAATAATAAATCTCTGTGTCATTAGTTGGGAGCTGGCACCCCAAATGAAAGTCCAACCACACTGAGTTACTGTATTGTTGCCTTTGACCTATGGTAAGTCCAAAAGTCTTAGATCATGCTTGTGTAGATCCACTGTTGTCAATTATTTTTTGCAGTGTTCCTATTTTCTTACTGATTAGTGGACACATAGAACAGTAATGGAGAAAAAAAAGGATGCATGTCTATCCATGTTCACTAAATATGTGAATGATCTTGTAAAGAAAAAACTATGTTGACTTAAGCCAGTGGCTGTACTTAGGGTTTAGTCATAGCTGTTCTTGTGTCTGGGCTCTGTGATATCAATAAGAATCTGTGAATACTGAGGACTAAATCTGTTGACCTGAAAGATGACTGCTACTATACATTATTCTGTTAATGCTTTCATAGTCTTTAGAACATTGTACTGTATTTTAATTTCTTATGTGCTTTTGCTAAGCAGCACAGGTACTGAGTAATGAAAGTCTTGTGGTATTATTACATAAAGACTGAGGCTTAAAAAATGGTTTGAGAAAGTATTGTTGGCATCGCAGGGTACCACACTTCATTAGAAAAAAAGATGGCTGCCTTTTTGAGTAAGGTTAAGGAGCAAATGCACAGAAGCAAGGAACTGAGGGAAGGAAAGCCATAACTTAGATGAAAAAAAATAAAAAAATGTCTGGTGTAATGGGACATGCCAGAAACTGAAATATAGAATTAAGGGAATAGGAACTTGATTAAGAAATCACTTTATCTCTAGGGCATGCCCTCTTCACAGGAACAGAACAGGAGCTCAGTGTTGCCTGCATCAGTCAGTGGGTAGACTAAAATTAGACTTACACAGCTTCTGGCTTCTCCTCATGTTTAGTACCTAATTTTATAACCTTGGCTACTTGTCTCATCTTCCCATTTTAAATTTAAAATAAAGAAGAAACCAAAGCAAAGCAGGCAAGTTTCTTCATAAATTTAATTGAATTCAAGAAGTTTATTTTACATATTTTTATAATATGACTTTTGGGAAATATTAAGAACACCAGATGTTCCGGAATGTTCCAAGACTATAAAAATGAGATTATTGTTCAGGGTCAGGACTGTGCCACCACACCACAATTTACTTTAAAATTAAAATTGCTATGTAGGATTTAATTTCCTTCTCAGAAGGACAATAACCTTTTGAATGAATCAGACTTGGCTATTTATGCTTACTGCAAATAAGACTGCATTTGCAACACTACAAAGTGCTCACCTAGCAAAGCTATGTTTGAAAAAACAGAGAAAAAAAAGGCACAACTGTTTTGTTATATGTAAAGAAACATGGATGGATGTTCCATGGAGTAGCAAGACTGGCTGTGAGTAGGGACAGCAGATACAGTGGACATAGAGGAGCAGACATTTTAATAAGTGCCACTGTCATGCAAGATCATGTGAATTATCACCTATATAATGAAGAAATGAATGAATGAATGCATTATAAAAATAACCGTATTCAACTTCTGTGCCTCTTAACCCAGTGTCTATTTCTAGTACATGGCAACTTTCTAGGATCCTTTTGGAAACCTGTTGGAGGTGGTAGCTGAGAAGATTTTTAGGGAAATCAGAGTGTAAGTTCCTGTTTGCTTTGTCACTTCCCAGCTCTTATAAACTGGGTTTTGAGCTGACAATGTAAACATTTGTAAACAGTAACTGATGGTGTTATCTTTTTCCTTACAGAGTAAAGACGTTATAGTCCACAAAACTGCTAATTCTTGTGAGGATGACAGGGGCTCTTAGATCCTTTCAGATGCCAACAGAAGTAAATTTTGCTATTCTATTATCCAGTGAGAAGTGGGAGTAAGATTCTGAAGTTCTCAGCATTCCTGTTTCAGTCCTGTCTAGGCAACTGAAACATCTCCCAGGCATCCAGGCTGTAGCTAGTGAGCATCATGCTGCTTAGCACTGGGCTGAGTGTGAAGTCCCTCAGTTCTTCAAGGGGCAGCCAGAAGCAGCATGACTACATGATACATCTACGACCTCCTACTGTCAGGAACAGCTGTGAATTATCCCTGTTCCCCTCCTTAGCTAAGACCTACCATGAGTTAATACCATGCCCTTGTGTGTAGCTAGAGTTTTCCTGCCTTGCCCACAGTCAGGACAAATCTTTGTCACCCGCCAGTCCTACAGCTGTCAGACCTGACCAAGTAAACACAGAGACTTATATTGGTTACAAACTGTATGGCCGTGGCAGGCTTCTTGCTAACTGTTCTTACATCTTAAATTAATCCATTTCTATTAATCTATACCTTGCCACGTGGCTCGTGGCTTACCAGCATCTTCACATGCTGTTTGTCATCGAGGCGGCTGGCAGTGTCTCTCTGATTCAGCCTTCCACTTCCCAGCTTTATTCTCCTCCTTGTCCTGCCTATACTTCCTGCCTGGCCACTGGCCAATCAGTGATTTATTTATTGACCAATCAGTAACACACTTGACATACAGACCATCCCACAGCACTTGTGTCAAGTTTTATGTTTTTCAAAATGTTTTCACTTCTTTTATCTTATGGCTGCATGAAAGCTGAGGAATGGAGGAGACCGAAGATGTCATGACCCCCTTGTAACAAGTGGGCAAACTGAATCCACAGGATAAAGTAACCACTTTGTCTAATTCAAAGAGAGGCTAAACTGAAGCCATTATCCAACTTCCTGCCTCAGAATCCACTTCCTATTTCTATTACATGGCGACCTGGGAGCCTGCATCATTTGACTCCTACTCTGTTGTTCTCGATCAGTTCATATTAGTTTCATGCTTGGTGAATTAAGGGTGACTTTCGTCACAATTTAATATTCATCCCTATGGCATGATACAACTTACATAAAATATAATGATTTATTTGGGTTGATACAATAAAAATCTGCCAAAACACAAAATATTTTTGTTTGTCTTTATGTATTTATTTTTTGTGTCTAACAGTAGTATCATCTTCACATTCCTTGTTCTGCACACTGAAAATTAAGTATATGCAGAAAACTCGGGTTATCATCAATGCTATGACATAGTTGAGATTTCAACTGAGACTTTATGAGATTGGTGACACTTGGAATCCAAAGATGTTTTCCTTTGTGTAGACTCTTTCCCAACGGCACATACTGGTGAAGGCTCTGCCAAGTCTGACAAGAAAATGTTTCAAACACTTTGTCAAGTTTTTTATTTCATCATGAAAAACCCCCCCACATATTTATAGCTAAATTCAATTTCACTGAAAGAGAAAGACCTGCATCTAGTTCTGACCCTGTGAGGTCAAGACATTCTATCTTACAATTCAACATTTTGCTGCCTAGCCCCAGAGACATGCATACAAACAACATTGCAGAGTACCAATGTCACTTAGCATTCTCAGCTGGTTCTGGATCCATTCTGGCTACTCCTCTTGCACATTCATAGGCTCCATGGATAACACTGTTCTGCTTGGGTACCAGAGCACCAAAACGCACTTTCTGTGGCTATTCGAAGAATCATAAAGTCTTACTTGGACATCCAAGAACTTCCTCTTAATTGGTAAAAGATGTACTGTTTCCTTATTTTACTGATAATCTCCATCCATGTCAGCAGTGGGGTGATTTCCTGTCTTATTTCTTACTTACGAAAACTTGTAGATATTGGAAACTGAAGTTTTCCTGGCTCCTTTGAATTTATTCCTAATGGCTCTATGTTTCATTTTTTTTTTTTAAAAAAATGGAAGATGCACAGACTAAGGAAATTGATTCAAGACAGTCTCCAAAGTAAATCAACAGTTAATAAATTGGAGTAGAAAGTCCAAAATATATAGGAAAAATGAAGAAACCCTTCATGTTCTGCATTAGCAGAATTAGTACTATAAAATGGCTATATTTTTAAAAAGAAATCTACAAATTCAATGTAATCTCCATCAAAATTCTAGTGATATTCTTCAAAGAATTAAAAAAGTGATAAAAAATTTCATATAGAAACACAGATCATAATCAGCCAAAGTAATCCTTAGTGAAAAGAATACCTGATCTTAAATAATAATACAGAGACAGCATGGTATTGGCACAAGAAGAGACAGATTCTTCTCTCACATTCTTTCTACACCCTCTTCTGTGATGTTCTCTGAGCCATGAGGGGGTGATATATATGTTCCACTTAGAGTTCAGCTTTCAACACTCCGTTAATCTCAGCACTTTGAGCAGTTATGAATTTGTGAAGCAATCACTACCCACTGCACACAAAATGTCTCTCAGACTAAGGCTGACAGCAGCACTGATCTATGGGAATAAATAAAAATGTTTAGAAGGTGATTTGACAGTCACATCCTGTCCAGTTAGCAGAACAGAAGTGGTCGTTTCCTCACTGGGGTCTGTGAATGTCCTAGTCATGAGATTTTGACCACATGTTTTGTTCCAGATGTTAAGGCCTTAAATCCAGTCACAGAGCAGTCTGTTAGCCCAATAACAGACTTCCTACTATTGCATAAAGACATGCTCTACCGGGAATGTCTTGCCTAGCCCATCAGTAGTGTGGAATGCAGGGTCCATGGTTGAGTAAGATTGCTGATGGCAGTTCCCTAACAGCCTGCATAACACTTTCTAGCTCTGGAAGACTAGCCAGGAGGTAGGAAGTTTCCAGCCTGACACAATATTTGTCAAAGGTATCAAAACATACACCGAGGGGGATGGTATTCAACAATTTATAGTATCACAATTGGATATCCACCTGTAGAAGTATGAAAATAGACCTGGATGCCTTTCTCATCAATTTGAAGGGGATCGAGGACTAATATTTCAAACCTGAAATATTGAAACTGGTAGAAGATAACGTAAGGAATAGACTTCATAATACAGATATAGGTAAGTACTTGCTGAACAGGACTCAGATTGGACAAGAAGTAACACATTGAACTACATGAGATTGGAAAGATTATGTACAGCAAAGGAAACTCAGTAGAGCAAACAGACAGTCTCTAAATGGAGAAAAATCTTTGTCAGCTATTCTTCAGACAGAGGACTAATACCTAGAATATATTTTTTAAAACTGCAAAAATTAATGTCCTCCCTCCCATTTGTCAGTCAATAAATGGAATAATGAAACGAATGGGCAGTTCTCACAAGAAGAAATATAAATGACCAATAAATATATTAAAAAGTGTTCACCAGTCTTATCCATCAGAGAAAAGGCCAACTCAAACTGAAACCAGTCCATCTCACCTTAATCAGAATGGATATCATTGAGCAAAGATACAACAGCCATGCTGGTGAGGATGTGGGGAAAGAGGACCCCTCATGCTCTGCTGATGGGGGTGCTCAAGCCACTGTGCAAACCTGAATGGCACTTATTAGAAAATTAAATTATAACTACCATATGACCACTGTCTGGACATTTAGCCAAAGAATGCTAAATTTCACCACAGAGACACTTGCATATTCATATTTAAAGCTACTTTATTCACAACAGCAAAGAAATTTTGGTCATTTTAGGTATTCATCAGTAAACGTATAGATAATAAAAATGTACATTTTACATATATACAATGGGATCTTATTTAGCCATAAATAAAAATGAAATTCTGAGTCTTCCGCGAAATGGATGGAACTGTTTTTTTTTTTTTCGAGACAGGGTTTCTTTGTGTCGCTTTGTGCCTTTCCTGAAACTCCCTTGGTAGCTCAGGCTGGCCTTGAACTCACAGAGATCCGCCTGCCTCTGCCTCCCGAGTGCCGGGATTAAAGGCGTGCGCACCACCCGGCTGGAACTGAAATTTGTAAGTGGAGTAATTCAGTCTCAGAAAGACAAATACTATATGGTCTCACACACATTTTATTTTAGCTTCTTATATTTTGTGTGCATATATTTATATGAGAATGAGGATGATATTTGCCAGGAAATTAGAAATAGGTCCATGAGAAGGGAAAAACTGCTTTCAGCAGAAAACATTTTAGCAAATGCTAGGTGACATTTGGTAGACATCTCCAGAAGGCGTAACTGGAATGTAGATTTGTAATACTGCTCTCTGCCCACTGACTGGCACCAGATATCAAGGTTTTGTTCTCACTGTGTTCCAAGCTCTGTAGTCTACCCCAATAATTCCCAGCTATTCCAGAGTTTCAGCTGTCACCCACCTAGTGAAACTGAAGCCTGTGGAAGCTTTACATTTATATGTCTCTTAAATACGCTACCTCAAATTCAACACATCCACAAGCAAAACAGTATTTGTTCCTAAGTAAACACCTCACTAATGATGCTATGCACTTACTAATGCCTCCAGGTGAGGGAGAACAGAAGCAGTGGAAAGAGGATTCTCAAACCACACAGAAATCTTTAGGAGAAATCGCTCTGCACGCCCTGTACCACTGAACTAGAATTTTCCCTGAGGTAGAAAGTAGAAGGTCCTTGACTTTTGGTTGGGTTCATTTTCTATCCCTTTTTGCTCACGTGCTTTACCATTAAGTCTAGATTGGTTGCTACCTCCTGCTCACTGGGTCCTGTCAGCTTGTCATCAATGTAACAGAGCAGCTTGATAACCTGTAAAAGAGCTGTGAGTGCCAGAGTTAGGGGACGCTGACTGGTGTTTTAAGGCCAAAATCTCACTTTTCCTGTTTTTACTTTCTCTAGTCATTTAAACTGACTTGGCTAAAGGATATTTCGATTGTGGTGTCTGTCAGTCTACGTTTTTGTTACTGAGGCAGTTTTGGCTCATGGTTTCAGGTTTCATCCCATAACCACTTGTTCTACCATATCTAGGCCATGGTGAAGCAGAGCTTTGTGGTGAGTGGAGAAAGGAGGTGCAGAGCCTCTTACCTCAGGGCGACCAGGAACAACAAGACAGAGACAGGAGGGACCAGAGAAAGGTCTATCCTAGGCCTTAGGACTTTTCCCTCCTGGTTCCCAAATTGCTCCAGATAGTTCCCATATTCCCAAGTCTCCAGCACTTCCCCAAACATCACTGATAGCTGGGGACAAAGTTGTCAACTTTGTATATGAAGGTCATTTCATGTTCAAATCATACCAGTTCATGAAAAAGTTTAAAGAATCGTAGTCTTGGGCACTGTTTCTTTTGAATGCTCCGTTGTAATTTTTTTATAAAAACTTTAAAATGTAATACATACTATACTGATGAAATACCTTGCTTACAACTTGTTTTTGTTTTGTTTTGGAGATAGATTTCTCTGTGTAGCTCTGGATGTCCTGGAACTTGCTATGTAGATAAGGCTGGTCTTAAACTCAAATATCTGCCTATCCCTGCCATCAAGTGTTGGGGCTAAAGGGGTGTGCCACCCCTGCCTGGCTACAGTTTTTTTTTTTTAATATTTCACAAACAAGCTTTCTGACAATAACAAGCTAGTGTTTAGAAACAGGTAGCATGATATAAAACTCAGTAAAAGAAAGTGCCAATTAGAAAAAGAAGAGGCTATCACTGGAAAGGGCAAAAAATAGTGACAAGGGCGTATTAAAGGCAGTGTGAATTAAAATAGCATTTGGAGCCGGGTGGTGGTGGTGCTTGCCTTTAATCCCAGCACTCAGGAGGCAGAGGCAGGCGTATTTCTGTGAATTTGAGGCCAGCCTGGGCTACAGAGTGAGTTCCAGGACATCCAAGGCAGCTACACAGAGAAACACTGTCTTGAAAAAAAAAAAGATAGCATTTAGATAAAAGATTCTACCAGGAACACTCCTCTTGTGCAATGCCAGCTCGGATAACTTACATAGATCAACGTGTGAGCAGACCCACTAGAACTGTGCTATGTGGAAGTGCTGTCACTGGCTTGCCCAGAAATAAACCTGTCCTATTCAGGAGATGTACAGTGCTTCCTGTTGTCAAAACAAGGGGCTGTTAGCTTTGTAATCAAATCAACAGACACCCCATCTTTGATTCTAGAACCACTCAACAACCTTCTGAGTCTTGTTTGACTTCCTATGCATCTTCCTACAGAGATTAAAATATGAATTTTAATTGAATAGCTACCACTTGACAATGGTTTTCTCATTTAAAAGGAAACCAATACTCTGGTATAATATACTCATATGCATGTCTTAACTTATGTTATGGTGCATAAATATTTTATAATTTCATACAGTATAAGACATAGGCCAGACTAATTTTGAACCGTAAAATCTGAAGATCAGATACATGACTGATATGATTTTTAAGAATTGCCCATGGGTGTAGCCCAGCATTGAAGTCATCCAAACTCCTTTATGTTTTATCTTACCACTTTAGGGATTCTGGGCTCCTCTCACAAGTGTGTTCCTTGTAGTATTTTTGAAGGGTACATCTTTTTGTCTCTCCCATTATAGAAGAAGAGCTTTTACATAGCAAACCCACTCTAGGATTCCAATTTTTCTGAGTTTTGACATCAGATGTCTCCACCTTACTCTCAGCAGGTCATCTGACATATACGTCAGCCTATCAATCAAGCAAACTGTAGCACCTTTGTTAAGGTTGGGACCTTCAGTAAGAAATCCATGTCAATAAATTTAGTTTGACCTGGTTATATATTCCTTTTTATATTGTCCCACAACCTTACAATCTATTTCTCATAACCCCCAAACTGTAAGAATTAGGAAACACCAATCATGGTCTCGATATCTCTTGCTCATATAATCCCTCCTCTCTCTTTCCGATTGGACTCCTGGAGTTCCACCTGGGGCTTGGCCATGGATCTCTGCAATTGCTTCCATCAGTCACTGGATGAGAGTTCTGTCATGACAGTAACACTGGGACAAATAGCGTACTAGTGGAAACACATGAACTGTGAACCAATAGCTGAAGAGCCCCCATGGAACTGGACCAGGCCCTCTGGATAAGTGAGACAGTTGATCAGCTTGAACTGTTTAGGAGGCCCCAGGAAGTGAACTGGGACCTGTCCTTGGTGCATGAGCTGGCTTTTTGGAACCTAAGGCCTATGCTGAGACACTTTGCTCAGCCTTGGTGTAGGGAAGAGGGGACTGGACCTGCCTCAACTGAATCTACCAGGCTGGGCTGACTCCCCAGGGGGATCTTGCCTTGGAGAAGGTGGGAATGGGGGGGGCAGCCAGCGAATTGAATATTGAGGGGGAAAGCTGGGGGATGGGAAGAGGGAGGACAGGGGAATCCGTGGCTGATATGCAAAATTAAATTAATTATAAAATAAAAATATAAAAAAAGAATTAGGTAACACAAGAAATTCTTTTGGTGTATTGCTCACCTCCCCAGGGGCTCACTGTGTACATCAACTTTTGTAGCTTCATGAGAAGTGATTCTGGTTCTAGGACTAGAGGCAAATGTGGGTGACGTAAGGAGGCCCTGATTGTACCAGTCTTTATTGTCCTCTCTTTCACAGAAGGTTATTGATGGTGACTCCACGGGTAATGCAGGATTAATTTGCTTGTCAAATGGCACTATTGCAGGGGTGTGGGTTGGGATTCACTCACCATTCAGTGTGTGGAGACAACTTCCGCATATGAAACAAAGCCAAAATAATCTGAGAATCCAGTGTCATGGGACCCACCAAGGTCACTCCACACATCTCTACTCTGTTTTCAGGTCCTACTCTTTCCCAGTCAGTACCTCATTTTAACTGCACATATCCTTCAAGGCTAGGACTTAAGCTTGTGTTGAGAGTAGATGATCAAATGATTTGGGCTCGAGTTTGGTTCCTGCCAACCCCAGCTCTGTGATTGCTTGTGAAATCTCTCAGAGCACAATTAGAAGGCTTCACAGTGTTAATACGAATCTTGAACTGGGAGTGGGAAATCACATCTCTGGGCTCGTCTTTGTTCTTGTTGTTCTTGTTACTTTATCCTGAGATGTGTGAAGAAACAGCAAATATCGTTATATTCTTCAGTTTCATAAAGGTTAAAAAAATTGCATGCACACACACAAACACCCACATTCAACAAATTCTTTGCTTCTCACCAGCAGGAATGTCAAATACATTTATTTTATATAGTTTTAAAGCACTCTACACCATGGATTACCAGTGTTTTCCATGCTACCAGGAATATACTTCGCAACTTTAGGTTTGTGACAATTAGAGACCTAGCTCCTGACAGAGCCAAGCCCAGTAGAAAAATTCGTCTTTACAGCTTTACAATAATGTTTCTCTAGAGCTACTCCTTGTACCACAATTTTTATTAGTCTGTCTAGAAGAAACTACATTAATATATGTTAATATATACATACATAATATGAGGTGATTTCTTAGAATGGCTAATAGTATTTGAGTTTAGGCAGTCCAATGGTGACCATTTACTGTTTGTAGAGGCTAAGTATCTAATATATACATATGCTTATGTCAGAAAGTTGCATGGATCAGCATCCCCAATCTGTTGCTTAAGTCCTGGAAGATTCTTGGAGAGAGGCTAATCTCCCATCCATATTAGAAGGCAAGCTTTGGTTTGATGTCAGTGAGGGATCATAGCAGCATCAGCAACAACAACATAGACACACTCTCTAAAAAGACGTGAAGGAAGGCAGAAAAGCAACATTGATTTTTTTCCCTTAGATCTCTTTGTGTCTGAGATGCCTACAGGATTGCCCCACCCAACCTGGAGAAAGGTCTTCTCATTTAATCCTTCCCAGAAACACCCTCACAGATCAGTATAGATCAAATTGTCAATCATACTTAACTATTGGTAGGTTTAATGAAAGACATTATCAAGTAATTCAGTGTTAATAATAGCATGGATGAGCTGGTTTTGGTTATTTTGAATGCTCTTTGGAGAGATATGTATGAGAGTCTCTAGGCAACACATTTTGTGAGCTGAAAATAATTCGTATCATGTCTGCTGGCCATTAAACTACATCTCATTGTATTAATGGCATGACTAACTAGAGAACCAGATGTGGCCACTTAAATCTACAAAGTATGCTCATTTATTTTTGGCCAAAGAACTAATACACACAGAAGCATTTTCTTCATCCTTAGTTAAAGAGATGGCTGTACAGAGTAACTATAATTTCCCTGATGTTTGTGAATAGTTCATGAGTCATGGCCAAAACCCAATCACCTGCATATTCCTATTTTAAACCCTGCATAACTACTTATATTCATGTACTGAAATTTCTCTGGGATCCTGAAATAGATATAACACATGTATTACTATGTTTACTTGGGAGATTTAAAAATACAATATGGTTAGAAAGCAAAGAGCTGTTAAATAACTAAAATAAAATAACAGCATTGCAAAGGCCTGTATTCGAAGCGAAGTTTACAAGCTGCAGAGAGAAAAGATTAGAATTTCAGACACCTATCTTGGACCTGCTACGAAACCAAACTGTGTGTGCCTTGATTGACAATAAATGACTAAATTAGCAACCAACTGATAGAAATACATTTTGGAGAAGAGCTGAAGATGTCACTTAAAGATCTCAACAAATTAAATATTTTCAGAATCTGATTTAAAGAATTTTTAAAACCTTTTTTGAGAGTTTTGAGGGGTCTTTAAGTAATAAAGAACATCTACTCTGTAAAACTTATTGGCTACTAAGGAGGCAACTGCTGTATAGAAATGCATACACTTCAGAGCACAGTGTGTGGAACAGCATGTGCAAGAAAATTAAATTGCCATGTGAGACCATCACAATCCATCTATAAGCAAAGACAATCTCCATTAAAGCCTCAAATGGCCTGCCTTGAATAAATTGTCAAATGAAGGATAAAATTCTTATGAAAATTCATGAAGCACAAGAGAAAATTTTAGAGTTTGATAAAACAGTCCCTGAAAAGTACAAATAGAAGAACTCAGACTTTCTTTAATTTCAGTCTTACTAGGAAGGTGCAGTAATCAATACATTGTATCAATGGCATGAGCAGAACTCTGTATCCTTGGGGCTTGTACATACACTGCTACATTTGTATCCAATTGATTTGACAATTCAAGCCCCAAAGAGAAGGTGATTTAAAAAATTGCCCAGGCTTATAATCACTGCACTTGGGAGGTCTAGGCAGAAGGAGCAGGAGTTCCAGGCCGTCATCAACTATAGTATGTTGAAGTCCAGGCTGGGACACATGAGAACCTCTCTCAAACAGACAAACAAAATAATAAAATCGGTGGGAGTAACAAGGGAAGCACATACAAAAGAATGAAGTAGTAATTACACTTCTCATTATATAAAAATAATTTAAGGAGGAGGGGAAGATGGTTCAACAGTTCCTTGCCACCAAGCCCAATCACCTGAATCCTATCCACAGAAACCGCATGGTGGAGTAAGAGAATTGATTCCAACAGTTGCTGTCTGACCTCCATATGGCATATGTGTGTTGTGCCATGTGCGCGTGTTCAGACATAAATGTAAATGAAATGTAAATTAAAAAATCAAAAAGGATCAACCTGAAGGAGAAACTAGAACTGGTAAAATACAGTTGCTCTGAGACTCATTAGGGCAGTTCTTCAAAAGATTCAATACAGGGGCTGGTGAGATGACCCATCAGTTGAGGACTGTTCTTGCAAAGGACTTGCGTTCAACTACCAGCACCCATATTGAACAGCTCTTAACCACCCAGAACTCTGTTGCAGGAGATCTGATGCCTTTCCCTGACCTCTTCAGGCACTGTGCTATGTGAGCACAAACCCATACACAAAAATATACATGCACACATAATTAAAAATAAAAATAAAATCTTAAATGCTATCGCACAATGCAAATAGCAATCAAAGAGAAAGTTGGATAGCAGCTACCAGAAGAGGTGGGTAGTACCTGCAAAGTTTTAGTATTCATTTTAGTAAGACAGGGAAATTTATTTTCCCTCCTATCAGATGCAGGGTACCTGGCCTTATTTTGAAACTCTTGATCCACCTGGAGTTTTGTGCAGGGTAATAAATATAGATCTATTTACATTCTTACATATTTGGTCATCCAGTTTGACCGGTACTACTTATTGATGATGCTGTGTTTTTGTTCCAGTGTTCATTATCTTGCTCCTTTGTCAAAAATCAGGTGTCCATAGTCATGTGCACTCCAGATCTGGGACTTCAATCTGATTCCATTGATCAATGCGTCTGTGTCCCCCGAATACCATGAGGTTTTTCTTACTGTGGCCCTGTTGTACAATCTGAGATTAGGGACAGTAAAACCTCCAGCAGTTCTTCCATCATTTAGAATTTTTTTTTAATCTCTCCCTGGGGTTTTTGTTCTTCCATTTGAAGCTGAAAACTAGTCTTCCAATGTCTATGAAAACTCTGTTCGAATTTTCGTGAGGATTGTGTTGAATATGTAGATTGTTTTTGGAAAGATGGCCATATTCACTATATTAATCCTACTGATCCATGAGCATGGGAAATCTTTCAATTTTCTGGTATCTTCTTCAATTCCCTTCTTCAGTGTTTTAAAGTTTTTACTATAGAAGTCTTTTACTTGCTTGATTACAGATACCCCCAAGATGTTTTTGAGGCTATTGTGAAAGGTATTGCTTCCCTGGTTTCTTTCTTAGTTTGTGTCATTTGTATATAGAAAGATTACTGGTTCTGTGTATTAATTTTGTGCATTTGGATTTTATTGAAAGTGTTTATCAGCTGTAGAAGCTTCCTGGTGGAATTTTTAGTGTCACTTATGTATACAATTATATCATATACAAATAAAGGTACTTTAACTTCTTCTCTTCCTATTTGTATCCCCTTGATCTCCTTCAGTTTTCTTATTGCTCTGGCTAAGACTCCAAGTACTATATTGAATAGTTATGGAGAGAGTGTACATCCTTATCTTATTTATGATTTTACTGAAAATGATTTGAGTTTCTCCCTCTTTTTTTGTGTTGGATGTGGGCTTGTTGTCTTGTAGTAGAATTATGTTGTGATAGTTACTGTTCTTTTCTAACACTAGTCTACTTTTAAGGAAGTATTAAGGTGTAGAGAGCTGCGTGAAGCCGTGCCTCAAAGATGGCACTGGCTTCCTTCCGCCTTCCACCCTCCCGACGGTGAGTGCTCTCTGTGATAAACAACTCCTTATTTGGCTAAGGCTAGGATCTGGCTTGCTTCCGCACACCTGGACCTATCCGCAGTACCCACGTGGCAGACTGGGGTAGGCTACCCAGAGGCTATTTAGGTTGTGGGTTGGCTTTCCCCGGGGTCAGAAGATTGTCTCAAGGTTCCTGAATAAACTGCTTGGAGAAGAGCCTGGCATTGTGTCTTCCTTGCTGGTCGAGGCGGATGCGACATTAAGGATTGAGAATGGTGCGCCAACATAATTCAGGTCTACTATAAACTAATCCCTCTTGAATATTGCAAAGATTATTAATAAAAAGGTCAATTAAAAATGCAGTGAATAATGAGTCCATCCCCAGATGTGTCATTCAATGCAAAGTGAAATGTGAAAATTCCTCCAAGTATTAGTAATCCTAAAATAATGTCCTCCAATGACAGTGAATTAGTTGAAATTCTTGACAAAGAATTCAAAAGAATGATTGTGGGTATGTTTCAACTTTTAAAAAAGACAAAAAGAAAATAAGAAAGTGCTAAATGAATTCCGAGGAAAGAAAAATGACTAAGTAAAATAAGGAAGTCAACAAAGAATATGGAGCTAGAATTTTTAGGGAAAAAAAAAGACAAACATATTGAAGAAAAATCAGCCCAAAATACTGGAAATGAAAATTTCAATAAATCAAAAACAAAAAAAAATTCTGTGGAAAACATTACCAGTGCAATAGGTAAAGAGAAGAACAGAGCATCTGGGGTTGAAAACTAAGGGAATTGGAGCAGTCAATGACCAAGATTAAGTTAAGAAGAAAACATGGATGCTATATTTGAGATCTGTGGAACATTGCAAGACAAAGTGTATGATTTATGGACATGGAAGGATAAGGATTTCATGCTAAGGGCATAGACGTTTTAAGGAAAATCAAAACAATTTGAACATAAAGATTACTGTGGGAGGTATCATCATACCTGTCTTAGTTACTCTTCTAGTACTGTGAAGGGACACCATGACCAACTCAACTCTTATAAAAGAAAGCATTTAACTGGGGACTTGCTTACAGCTTTACAGGGTTAGTCTATAATTATCATTATAGATGACACAGAAGCAAGCAGGCAAAGCACTGGAATATCACCTGAGAGCTTTACATCCTGATCCAGAGGGAGCAGGCAGGGAAGTGGGGAGAAAGCCTTGTATAGGTTTTTGAAACCCCAAACCCCACACTCAGTGACATACCTCCTCCAAGGGGGCTGTGCCTCCTAATCCTTCACAAACAGTTCCACTCACTGGGGACCAAGCATTCTAACATATGAGCCAATGGGAGCCATTCTCATTCAAACCACCACAATATCTAAATTCAAATTATGCTATAGGCATTTAAACAATAATGGGACTCATAAAAAAAATCAGGCACATTGATCAATGTTATAGAATAGAGAACCAGATATAAGTCCACACCACCATAGCTGTCTGGTTTTCAACAGATGCCAAAAAATATACTTTGGAGAAAAGACAGTATCTTCAACAAATGGTACTAGGGAAACTTGATATCCATGGATAGAAGAATAAAGTCAGATCCCTAAATCTTGCCCCACACAAAGTCAACTCCAAATGGACAAAAGGCCTTAATGTAAGTCTGGAAACTCTTAAGAGGAAAAAGTATGGGAAACACTCAAGATACACGCATTGTCCTACTTTTCTTTTTGTTGCTATGATAAAACACCATGGCCAAAAACAACTTAGGTGGGGTAAAGGGTGAATTTGACTTACATTTCCACATCACAGTGTATTGTGGAGGTAAGACAGTGTAGGAACTCAAGGCAGGCACCCAGAGGCAGGAACTGAAGCAAGGTCGAAGAACAGAGCAGAGAATGAACAGAGCAGGAACAGCAGGGAGAGAAAAATAAAACGAAGAATGAGGCCTTGCCCCTCAGATAAAGTTCCCGTGAGTGTTGCTGCTATCCGATAGTTTGCCGACTCCATGCATCCTCCTAGTGCCTGATCTGCTGAGGGCAGGTCCCTCGACAGCCTTTAATGCAGAGACCACTTGAGTCTGTCAGTCTTCGGTTATCAGCAGGAGCATTCTTTCCAGAATCACTTGTAGCTATGTAACAGAGTGATAATGTGAAAGTGGTACTATGACCATCAAAATGTCTCAGGAACACATTAAAATGTTAACCTGGCCATAGTTAATATCAAGATCCATGCATTTTGGTTTGTTTGATTTTTTTTAGTGGGGGCATAATTTTATACATGATTATAATTTGATCATATTATACTCATTCCTCTGCTACCCTCCAACTTGTGACACCCCTCCCATCTTCATATACCACCTTTTCACTGTTGTATAACCTTCTGAACCTTCTTAGTACTGTCCATACACATGTGGGTATAGGGCATCATCCACTGGAGCATGGGAAACCTGCTAGTAGCCATATCCCTGAAGAAAACTGAAAACTATTCCCTCAGAGGCCATCAGCTGCCAATATTCCTTAGCTAGGGGTGGAGCCTCATGATTCCTTTCCCTTTCCATGTTGAAGTATTGACTGGCTTGATGGTGTGCAGGTGTGGTATTGGCAACCACATCTTCTGTGACTTTGTGAGTACAATGGCCCTGTCTTATCCAGAAGACATTTTACAACTGTCTTCCTCAATCCCAGATTCTCATAATCTTTCCATCCTCTCTTCTACAGTATTCCCAGGCACTAGAGGGGAAGGGAGTATGATGTAGATGCCCCATTTAGGGCTGAGCTCTCCACAGTCACATCTCTGCACTTTGACCAGCTGTGAATCTCTGTTTTAGCCTCCATCCAAGGCAAATAGACACCTCTCTTAGGAAGAGCAAGAGTTGCACTAATCTATGAGTATAAGGCTAAGTATCTATAGGGTAGTTTGACATTGTTACTTTAGCAAAATAGTAGTTGTAGAACCTATGACCTACATGGCCACAGGCTCTGAACATTCTATAAAACAACATTAACATGAGAAAAAAAGTCATCTTTGTGTGTTCTTCCTTCCAGCCTTAAATTGTCCATTTAAGCTCAGCACTGCCCCATCCTGCAACTTGCATTGCCCATTTGGAGAACTGCAAGGGTTTCAAAGCAACTTCACTGTTGCTCTTCACTGCCCGAGAAAACAAATCTGCAAGGGAAGGACTAAACTGAGTGCCTGTGATGTGGCCCTCACAGTAGAGGCTTCCAGGTCCCAGCTCACAGCTTGCTGTTCTGGACATTGCTGCTCCTTCTCACCTTTCTCTTGCACCAGCACAACTGGACTACAGATGTCTTCAGAACACATTTATGTCATTTTATCTCATGTTGAACATAAACTGAACAAGGACAGTACCAGTGAACATACCCACTGGACAGAGAGAAGCCCACAAAGCCCCACCTCTACACAAAAACTTCTAGGCAACAGAGGAAAGCTGGGAACAGGAGAGGTGGACTTCTCCAGAGGAGAGCACATGAACTAGTTGTACAGTGCCAAACGGGCAGCTCTGAAAACACATGTACAGGTAGCATTACACAGACAGAACAGGCTATATTTAGGAATATATACGCACATATATACATCTACATGCTTATGCATAAATGCATACAATAACAATTAGTGGAAAAAGAGGCGATGGCTTTGAAGGAGAATAGAGAGGCCCTGGGAGGGTTTGGAGGGAGAAAAGAGAAGGGATAAATGTTGTCATTAAATTATAATCTCAAAAATTAAAAGAAAAAGACATCAAAGCAGAAACTCAAGGCAGAAAACTGGACACAGGAGCTGAGAAAAGGGCTGTGCTGTTTCCTGTATTGCTCATTTACATGGCTTGCTCAGTCTGCTTTTTAGACAGTCTTTAGGACCACCTGCCGAGGATAAGCAATGCCCCCAGTGGACTATGTCCTTAAACATCAATTACTAATCTAGAAAATGTTCAACGGACTTGCCTACAAGGCAATCTTATGGAAGCATTTTATCAACTAAGATTCTCTCTTCCCAGATATGTCTAGGTTTGTGTCAAGTTGGGAAAAGCCAAATAGCATAAATGTCCTAAATTCACACATATGGTATTTGTTTCTATATAATAGGCATACACACATGACTGAACTCTATAATGCTGTTATAGCTGAAGTTTTCCTGGTCCCACATAGCTCCTATAGTCCCACAGTCCAGCAGCTGCTTAGACCCATATGAACACACAGAGGCTTAATATTAATTAAAACTGCTTGGCCATTAGCTCAGTCCTACCACTGACTAGCTCTTACACTTAAACTCAGCCCATTTCTACTAATCTATATGTTGCCATGTGTTCCATGGCTTTACCTATGTGCCATTACACGCTGCTCCCTGGACAGAGGGCTGGTGTCTCCTGACTCAGCCTTCCCAGAATTCCTCTTGTCTGCTTATTTTGCCTATACTTCCTGCCTGGCTACTGGCCAATCAGCATTTTATTTATCAACCAATCAGAGCAACACATTCACAGCATACAGAACATCTCACAGCATTCTATGGTGTCGCTCTCCCCCAGATTCCCTGATTTTGGGGGTCTGTTTTTTCTGGGTGTGGTGCCTGTTTTTTTGTTTTTCACAATTTCTTTTTATGAACTCTAAACATCTGCTACATATATTTAGATTCATTCTTGAGTTTCTTGTTTGTCTTAAGTCATTCATAGTGTTTATATTTGCTATTTCTATTTTTGATTACTTGATGCCTGGTGTCAGGGAAGATTCTTATAGAAACTTCCAGAAGGACTGACATTATCTCAACATCATAAAACAAAACCTCTCCCCTACTCAGGGGACTAGAGATGCTTATATTGTAATTATTATTTCCCAGTAAGCTTTGCCAATGAGCACTGTTCGCTGTGTGTACTTAGTGGTGTATTTGTTCTGACAGAGCATGATTAAAACATGCACATTTCCTTCCCTTGTTTACATCTGTTTAGGGACCAGATGGGTTTAGGGAGGATTTGTTTACCTTCTATTAGGATTGACTAGGTAGGAATTTTTCATAGTGTAATGGACTTAATTCCTGTGAATGCTGAATGGATTGTATTATCAGTCATAGCCTTTCTCCTCCTTCTCTGAAATGTGTAGAAATTGATCGAGGGGAAAACTGCTCCTTGTACCCACATGTGCACACACACTCAGAACACATGCCATGAGTCATCTTTCCAGAGATGTCATTCATTTTCAGTATGAGCATGAGACAGAGATCAGAATGTTCTGCTTCCAAGTAAATATCAAAGGCAGAGAAGAAATACGTAAAAATTGAGGATCCAAAAGGAATAAAAACGATCAGGCTTGTTAAGAGCGATCCAATATATTTTCAATCATAAAATATCTGTTTTGCTGTGATTAGAATGTAATTAACACAAAAGAATGAAAGTGACTTTATTTGGGACATGTGAAAATTTACACTTGTAAGGAAGGAAAAATTTACACAGGACATAAATATACACAGCAAATTTTTATTGACATCAGTCTCTGTTTGCTTTGTAAAATCACAAAAAGAGCTCTAATTTACACCCCTCTTCCTATGTTCTAAGCATTAGCTAATGCTTGATCATGCTTCATTTAAACCTCAAAATACCTTCTGAGGAAAGTGACATTGTCCTTGTAGCAGTGACAGAGAATGGGAGGCACACAAATTCATTTGAATAAATTCCCTTCCAAGGTGAGTACACAAAGTCTATCATAGTTTTCCATTTTTTTTTCTTATGCTGATATTTTTAGTAATGCTTTCCTCACTACCAAGACCAGGCATAAATTCAACTCCATTTCCTTTGATGCTCGCATGCCTGCACTGTACATTCAACTATTTCCCTATCTAGAATTTATGTTTAGACAGTGTGGGAAATTGTTCATTAATTTAAGTGTGGTAGTTTGAATGTAATTGGTCCCCATAAGCTCATAGGAAGGGGCACTATTAGGGGTGGGACCTTGTTGGAGGAAGTGTATCATTGTTCAGGCAAGCTTGAGGTCTCATATATGCTCAAGATGAAACACCCAGTGTCTGAGTCCACTTCCTATGAGATTATGGGGGCCAATTACATTCAAACTATCATAGTAAGACACATCTTTCATCATTTTAGCATCTCTAACAACAGGATTCTCCATAAAATCAGGAAGGGAGAGGTCTTCTCTGATTCTTTCTGGAAAGGTCAAGACAGTGTCAACATCAAAGTTGAGATGTGAAAGTCAAACATCTTGAATGAAAACACACACATGCACATACACACAGTTAAAATATGCTGTAAAAACCTCACTAATATATGTTTAAAATTGTATAAAATTCTCAAAGAATTAATAAAATACTTCTAAAATTTAAAAGCCATGTTTTCTGTTTTGCTAAATGAACACAAAATCAAACTGCCTTCTTTATACCCATAGATCAATGCAGTGCTCACCCTTTACCAGAGATGCTTTTCTTTACAATGGGCTGTAGTTAATACAGAGACTAACAACTTAGTCCTACATGGAGCTCTACATCATGTCCCTGTCTCCTCTTGAATTCAAGGAACATTTTAGACTAGGTTATAGAAAGACTGAAATCAGTCATCTTGACATGACAGCATTCATGACTTCTAGTATTTATGGTTGTCTGCTCAGATCTGCTCAAGCTCAAGCTAATCAGTACTCCAGCAAGAATGAGGAAGGGCCTCATGAAGCACCACCTCTAGCTGAGGAGCTATTGGCAGTTGATGACTACTACCAGGGATGGAGGCAGCTTCTCTAAGGTGTCATTCCTGGTAGGATGCCAACGACATAGTAGACAGCCCTGAACTCCTGTGCATATTGGTAGCAATAACTGGACTCTGTAGGTTGAAAAAAAAACCAGGACATTGGGTTGAGAGGTGAATGTGTAAGGTAATCCAGGAGGAGCTGGAGAAGACAAGTTATAGTAAGGTGGTTATAGTAAAAATGCATTGTGCAAACCTTTGAAATTGTAAAAAAGGTATTAAAAAATACCACACCAACAAAGTTAAAGATGGAAGAAAGGACACTGCTCTGTGAAAAACCAAAGTAGTTTGAAGAATGACTTTATGTTGGAGGAGGTTTACTTATGCTGTATTTGGTTTACTTTATATTTATTTTATTTCTGAGGCATAGACAAATATGATCTGTTAAAAGATTTAAGTCTAAGTAACTAAAATAGCTTATCTAGAAAGCTAATAAAAAATGGAGGGAGGGCAAGAAGAAAAGAGGGAGGGGAAAAGGAGGAGGAAGAAGAGGAGGGGGGACAATAAAATTAAGAAATGAAAAGTTGAGGAAATCAGAATTTTGGGCTTTGGGAGCCTGGTAGTTTCTGACACAGTCTTCAACAATTCAGTTGCAGTGCAGAAGGATCCATGAACAACATGAAGTTGTGCAGATGCAGTGATGCCCAATACAGTTTTATTGACAACAATCAAGAGTGTTCCTGCCCTTACTTTGCCCCAGTGCAGAGTAGAAAGGCTGGATAACAAGAGTGTACTTTGTTGTTTAGTTCACAGACTTTTTACACTGGAAGTATATAAAATATTGGTGGACCCTACATTATTGATTTGTTAATCTTAGTTTTGAAAGATGAACAAGTTTACAACTACCATTTAGTTAACTATACTTAGCATTTTCTATGCCATCTTTATCAAAATTTGAATGTAATGATTTGACCCAGTGCTGTAATTCTCTGTTAATATTATAGAAATAAATTTTACAAAGATATAATTCTGCAGTGTTTCATTTTAAGTTAGTATCACTTTCTGATAAAATTACTTTTAAGATTCTATTTCAGTCCTTTGTATAGAAGACTAAATTTCAAAAGCAGTGTCTCTGCAGTTATTATGGCTAGAGTTACATTAAGCCGTCAAATTAATTTTAGAAGAATTACACATTTACTGAGACCTGTCTTTGTATCAAGACAACTATGCCTATTTAAGTATTTGGTAATGTTTTATACTTTATTCAAGTAAGTCTTTTGTATTTCTTGGGAGTCAAATACTAAGTATTTATACTTAATGGTTATGAAAAATGAGTGTTTAATTTTCCATTTTATTTTCTAACCTGTATTAATTATATAATATAGCCAGCTAATTTTGTAAGGTATTTAATCAGATCTTGTGCATTTCATTAGTTGGTTATATTTAGTTACCTATGAACATCACCTGCCACATCTGTTGTCAACTTAAAAGATTTTCTTTTTCTTAATTTTTTATTGCTGTATTTATAATTTTTGTGCTGTAATAATTCTAAACCTCAATAGAAACACCTAAAATACCTTACTGTTAAGTATGAAGTTAACTCTTGCCTTCTTATCATGAAGCTGTATTTTTAATACTCTTATTTTTTGAATATTAATTCCTCAAAACTAACATTGACTTAAGTAAATAGTTTTATAAGATTTCTATGAAGATGAGCATAATTTCCTTCTTTTGCTTATTTGTGAGAAACAGTAGAGCAATCTATTTCTTATGAAAATATTCTTGAATTATTAGGATTATTCCCACTTGGGTATAGTGGAGTAATTCATTTGCTAGTAATTTGTTTGCATCATTGTATGTGTATGAAGGAGGAAATTTTGTCTCTGATGCATTTTTACTGAAATTTAGTCTTTATGAGGTTTTTGGAACAAAGGATCTTGTAGCTTTAAACAAATAGTAACTATTTTATCCTATTCTATGACTGTTTACAGCACTAGAATTATACATTTCTCAAAATATAGACTTTATTGGTCATAATTAAACCCACGATTTTGTACAACTGATATTTACTAACAGGTAGACTCATTAACCAGAGGTTTGTAAAAATAACATCTCTATCACTATAATTTCTGTAATACTTGCTCAATTGATGTACATAATTCAGAAATTTTGTGTGACTCAGGGAATTCTAGAATTTCTCAAAATTCTGCAGCTATCCTTACAATTTCAGAACATTTTTATCTTCCTGTCATGAAACCCCATAATTATCATCAGTGATTGATCATCATCTCTGCTCATTTTAACCCTGAGAAGCCGCTAAACTACATCCTTCCTCTTCAGGTTTGGCTACTATCTACATTCCACACAAATGGAAACGTATAATATGTGTTCTGTTTCCACTAGCCTTTTACTTAGAATGATACTGTCAAATTTTGTCCATAGTTTAGCATACACCAACGTGACTATTACTGCTGTTTAAAATTATATGAATTTATAATATAGATGCTTATAATCATCCTTTTAAGCTTCTAGGCTTTATGTTTTTAGAGTAATTTTAGTTTCACAACAAAATTCAAGGGAAATGTAGACTTCACAAGCCTCCCCCCACACAGCCTCCCCACACACAGCCTCCCCACACACAGCCTCCCCCGCCACAGCCCCCCCCCACAGCCTCCCACATGAGCAGTGTCCCACCAAAGCACTGTAAATACAGCAGCAGCAGCTACAATAATGCAGCTCACATTAGGGTTCCCTAGTGAGGCTATGAAGTGTATACGTGTGAATAAATTCTTGTGACAAATGTGATTTGTGCAGGATCAGCTGAGACACTCAGGTAGCTGGAGTTGGAGGAGGTCTGGTTATGCTTTAGAGCAAACTTGAAGCCAAAGAGAAACCCACTAAGACCCTCTGTCATAGTATAAAATATATAAATTATTTACCACTCTAGAGGTGGCGGGACCTGAGAGAATGGAGCCAATAAATGAGGAGGACTAAAATTTCATGCAATAGCCAATTTTATTCATTGCATCAGACAATTTATACTCTGAGGGTTAAGAGGAATCACACAAGTGAAGTATACATTCACAAGGACAAGCTACACACAGTAGAAACGTGTTTTTCCATAGAGGCAAATAAACAATAAATTGTAATGAATTCATTGTAATGAATAATCTCAAGTAATGCTATCTGCTACACCTGGGAGAAGCACAAAAACACATCTCAAGAGAACGTCATGATCTGAAGAAACTGAGGCCACAGGACTCTTACCTTGTGCTCCCTAAGCGCTGAGAAATTTCCTCACGTGACTCCATTCTTGGACCATGTTCTGACAATAAATAAGTAAAATTTAAAAATTCAAATACGGTGATGTGCTCCTGCGATCTCAGTACACAGGAGGTAGAAACAGGAAGTTAGGGCGGGCTGAAGGGAACCTGAGCTGCACTGAGAGTTCTAGGTCCCTCAGGACTACATAGTGAGGGTATCAAAACACGAAAAAAAAAACATAAATAAAATAAAAACAAAAAAGATGCTTTTACCCCTTTAAAGGTTTATATTTTGCCTAGTTTCTGTTCCCTTCCCTCTAATATCTGGAAACCACAGTAGTAGACAATTTTGACAAAATAATAGTACCCTTCTGTGGTGATATTATGTCCCCCAATATATTGTACACCCTAATAAACTTATCTGGGATCAGAGAACAGAACAGCCACCATATTAAACATAGGTTTAGGCAGTGGTAGCCCACGCCTTTAATCCTAGCATTCAGGAGACAGAGATCCGTCTGGATCTCTGTGAGTTCAAAGCCACACTGGAAACAGCCAGGCATGGTGACACACGCTTTTAATCCTAGGAAGTGATGGCAGGAAGCAGAAAGGTATATAAGGCATGAGGACCAGAAACTAGAGTCTTGTTAAGCTTTTGGTTTTTAGCAACAGTTCAGCTGAGATCCATTCAGACGAGGACTTAAGGGCTTTCAGTCTGAGGAAACATGATCAGCTGAGAAGTTGGCGAGGTGAGGTTAGCTGTGGCGTGTTCTGTCTCTCTGATCTTTCAGCATTCACCCCAATATCTGGCTCTGGGTTTGTTTTTATTATTAAGACCTTTTAAGATTTGTGTTATACCCTTCTTCAAAGGGACTTGTATTCCTTCTCTGAAGGAATGTCTATGTTTATGGGATGGTTCCTATTGGGGAGTATTTAGGAACTACAAATCATTATTTTGATGATTGAACTTAGGCTTATATTCACTGAACCTCAGATGCTTCTGCCTAACGAAGTCAAGTAAGAATATCTAGAGTCCTATCTATTTCTGTCCTGGGGGCAATTATCACCACTGATGAATATTTCTCTGGAAGATGGTCAATTTTGATTATCACTTTGCCTCCAATTCCCATTATAGTATGAATATTAGCACCATGTTTACTGATTAAACATTGCTACTTGCCCTCTGCTTCTCTAGTACTCATTGCCTCTACTACATTTAGAAGGTTTAATCCAAAAGCTGAAGCTTTATTGGAATCTCTGACCTGGGAATAGTAGAGTTCTTCAAGGATGCTGGGAATCTTCCCACAAAATGTAATTCTCACAGTGATAAAGATCTTGTGTTCTGGACCTGTGTTTATAGCAGTACTTACCTGATAGTTCTCTTCTAACTTTCCAATATCCCCAAGTATTTGTATATCTCCTCGTAATGCCAAGGCAGTTCTGGTACTTCAAATTCATCTAATGAAAGCCACCTTTACATCCATATTTTAACCAACAAGTCAAACTATTTGACCCCAAATATTAAATCCAAAATATCTATTTGACTCTCAATACATTTAGCCTAATACAATTTTATATGCCCTCTAACATGATCCCAAACTACTGAGTCATTCCTAGAGACATTCCCCATATTTCCACATCAGGTGGAAAAGTCTTGCAGTCTTGAAATGTGTTAGCATACCTCATAATTTGTATTTCATACTTTACATAATTGGCTGGGACTTAAATCTTGTTATAGGTCCAGAAGCAAAGAAAAGAAGTGATGGGAAGGTCCCAAAGAGAATCAATGATGCTTTGCAAGATAACTGTTTAAGGGGAGACCATTCTATGGCATTCATGCAGCCAAGGTTAACCTCCTTAGGCAAGCATGGAAGGAAGGGCTGTCCTAATGGCATAGAACACTCAATATAATTTTTGGTGATTAATGTCTCCACCTATTCTGGAATCTATTCATATATTTCCAGTCCTATTTTCACGATTTTGTCCTTCAAAATCAATCAACATTCTTTAAAACAAGATACCAGTGATACTGGAAGGTCTATTTTCACTGAAATCTAGACACACAGGTGTGACAGAGCAACAATGCACAGGTATTTTCGTCTTGTATTCTTGCTGGGCCCATGTCAGGTTTAACCAGAATTTGATCTCTTTGATGGAGAATCCCATGGAAAATCACCAAATTCTATTCTAGGGACCTGAGGTCAAGATGCCCCATCTAACTTATCTTAGATTCTGTTAAACTGTCTGCTTGTAGGGAACTCCTCCCAGATAACCACTTATCTTAGCTTCTGTTATACTGCTTGCTTCTGCAAAGCCCCCTGCATCTACCAAGTGAGATGCCTGGATGTGGTTTTGCCTTCAAAATCCTTGTGTTCTGGACACTTTGGGGGCTATATACCTGAATACCCAAATGCAATGCCAGCCACCTGGAATAGAATTTTAATAGGCTACAAACTATGTCTGAATGATCATCTCTGGTGGACTCACCAAAACAAGTATTAGACTTTATGCTTTTTGTTTGTTTGTTTGTTTGTTAGAAATCTTGGTCCAGTCTCTATAAAGATAATATTTTTACAGGGGTGTTATAAAATAATTTCAGACCACTGATGCAAAGGTTAAAACCAGAAAATTTGGCCCCAATCTTGTCTTTCTTTTTCCCTAGTTTCTCCCAGGCAATTAAAAGAAAGCAGATGATCACTTATACTTATTAGAAAATGAATTCTGCCAAAGAAACAGAACCAGTGAGAATATATTAGGAGATTTCTTCACAGTGTGAGAGTGGTAAGGTGAGTCCTAACTTTGCAGTATAGCTTGCAGGAAGCACAGGCTGGAACTCTCAGGTACAGGCAGAAACTGTCATCCACAGGTAACATACTCGTCTTTAAGAAAGACTTAAAACAAATGGTAACCTAGAAATGAGGGACAATTAAAGTTATGCCACAAGGTCTTTTCAGAGAAAATTACTCAGAGACAAGGAAGGAAATAGTCAGAGTCAAACAGAGTCTTGCTTAGTAGCGTGGAACACACTTATGGTCCCACTGAAGAACTTTAGAGGCTAAAGAAAGAGGATCATACATTAACAGCAACAGTAATAGAATCAATCAATGAAGAACATTAACAACAGTAACAACAGAGTCACTGAAGAACATTAACAACAACAGTAACAATAGTCATGAAGAACATTAACAACAACAGTAACAATAGTCATGAAGAACATTAACAACAACAGCAACAATAGTCATGAAGAATATTAACAACAACAGTAACAATAGAGTCACTGAAGAACATTAACAACAACAGTAACAAGAGAGTCACTGAAGAACATTAACAACAACAGTAACAATAGTCATGAAGAACATTAACAACAACAGTAACAATAGAGTCACCCACGCAAGCCCTTCCCAAGAAGGAACTAGGTACTAAGAAGGAAGAGCTACCCGATACTGGAAATCATCCTTAGCCCATATGCAGGAAGCTGCTTAGAGGGAGAGATCACTCTTGTCCACTTCATATTTTTTATGCACTCTGATTTTGACTCTTTCCAATATTCTATTTTATTGTGGTAATTCTACTTGTAGACTTTTTTTTTCTTAGATGGTTCTGTCATTAAATGTTGCCTCCTGTTGAGGTTTATCACTGGACCAAGAAACCTTCATGGCTAGATTACTTCAGGTTTAAGAAATGTTCAAATATAAGGGAGAAGTGCTTAAAATTACTTTGCTAAAACAAACAACAAACAAACAAACAGCAAACAAAACCCAAAACATTGACTTCTACCTTGGGCACACGGGAACTAAAAGTAAAATGAAAGCTTGGCATGTCTGCCTTCATCTGCATCAGTGTGCTGTAAACAAACACACTGATCATTCAAGCAAAGTCGTCTAGAAACTAGAGATACCCAGCCTGCCTCAATAGCTTTCAGAACTGAAGGCACAGAGATAAGAATAGCTGGGGACCACATTGCCAAGTTTTACAACATTGTATTCCAGAATCCCAAAGTTACCTAAAGATCTCCAGTCATTGTCTTAAACCTACAGGAAGGTAGTTATAGCCACTTTGGATTCCAGGAACAGCAAAGCCTCACAGGATGGACCACCTACCAGATGAGGACAATTACCTATGATGGCTGACACTGTGTGCTGGCACATTAGAGAGGAGCTTGCAAGAGCCAGATTGGTCTCACCACAAGAGAGAGAGAATGATTTCTGATCTGGATCAGGCTGCAAGACCAGAGCTTAGACAATGATTATATCTTGAGCAAGGCTGATGGATTGTTCTTCAGTTCTTCAGATTAAATCTAAAGATACTTTATGTAAGCTGAGATGAACTCAGGGTCCCTGTGCTTTGATTAGATGGCTTTCCTTTGTTTTTCACAATTAAAAAAAGTCTCCACTCTTGTCCGAAGAATACAACAGAGTGTATACCATTCTTAGCGTTTAGTACAATATGACTTACATATGAAAGTGCAGACAGATTATGGACATTTAATCACATCTACAGAGCACTTTCACAGAAGGTCCTTCATTTATGTGTGCATAGCTGTGGATTGTCAGTTTAGTCAAGATGCTTGTAAACAAGGCCATCATGGGATTTCCCCAAGTTTTTCATAAGGAGTAATTTTTTTTCATGTAGTAAAAAGGGATCAGCATTGCATTATAAAATAATTTGTTAATATTCTTGAATCAATCTTACAAATTTATGATGTGATTTCAAAATTACAATATACTTAATTAAGAATAACAAGCATTTAGAAACTGACAGAGGGCACTAAAATCATACAATTCATTACAATTAACTATGCACGTAGACTGGAGCTAACCTCTCACTACCATTACTGCCTGTGTGTCTGTGTGTCTGTGTGTTGAAAACTAACTTCTAAAATGATGGAACTAAGATAAGGAGCTCATAGGAGGTGATTGGGTCATGGGATAAGATCATTGTTTTTATGAATGAGACATGAGGGAGCTTGCTTATCCATTCATTTCCGTGTAGATACAGAGTGAAAGACACCTGTCTACAATCCAGAAAGCAGATTGGTAGCAGACACCAAATCCCAATGTTTTGGGGCTGAGGTTTTTTATTTTTTTCCTAGACTTGAAAAAAAATTATAAGTTTTGGCTATTTGTAAATCCATCTACTTGATGCCATTTTTTGTTATACCACCAGAAACAGACTGTGACAGGATGATATTCTTGCTTTTGTTATTCTGAAGAATCTATGGAGATGTTCAATACTAAACAGCATAGTTCTAGAGTCAACAAGGAGTTATGCAAAGTAACTAAACATATAAGACATTAGCTTCGAAGATGGTCTTGTGAGCAACATAAGATGGGTAATCAGATCAGAGTTACAGGTAAAGAAGCATGCTTTCCATTAAGCTTAACTTTTCTGATTAGGTAGCTTTAAGCAGAGACCTAAAATAATGAATAGAAAGCATCTAACACTGTGTATATTGTACAGTGAGTGCCAAATCAATTTTAAGGCTCATTGCTAATTGAGAAGGGTCTTGTTGTTCATACACACTTGAAACATATAATAGATTTATCCTGAAGGAAAATTCACTGCATTGTTAAACAAACAGAATACAACAAAAAAATATGAAATTTAGCTTGCAATTTCACTATGAGGAATGGTCTCCTTGTGATATCAACAGAGAGAAAAGAGATAGCTTCACATAATAATAATCACTAAATGGAGGACAGAGAACAACTTGCTGGTCTCCCAATTTCCTTTTAAACAATAGTAAAGGTCGATCTCCAAAAAATAGTTTTCATGCCTAGCGGTCAGTTTCTGTGAGACAGAAGTTGCTCGACAACTTGACATGAGGCCTTCTTACATGATCCCCAACAGCACAAGGCGATTCTGAGAAGCTGAAAGCTGGACTTTTAACTTGTTCTCCATTTAAAATCAGACACTAGCAGTATTCATTCAGTGAAAATTCAATGATGACATCACATCCCAAATAACACTTTATTATTTAAAGTATGGCTTACTTCCTGCTAGAAAAGCGAAAGGTAATATTCATCTTGGGAATATAGTTATGCCTCAAATGGAAGCCTTTCTTTATTATTCTGACAGGATGCTTCCTGTCCACCAATTCCAACTCCCCAGTCTCATCCCCAGCTTTGTGGCTTGGAAGCACTCACTTGGAAGAACCTACTGGCCAAAAAGGTGGTCTTTACTCTCTTTCTTGTCCTCCAACTCTAAGTACAAAGCCTCATACCCATCGCAGCAGACCGCCAGATGGAGCATCACCTTCATCTCTGTCCCCATTCCCAGGAGACTACTCAGATACTTGTGGCAGACCCATCTTCCTCCCTCCCATGAACCCCTTCAGCACACCCCTTTCTAGCCTATCCCTACTCTTTCATGTCAGCTCCGAATACCTAGAAATCCATTCTACCCTGAGCTCCTCAGTGGAGTTTTAGAAGCATTCTCTACCCAGCAACACACAGTCATCACATTCTCCTAAAATCCAGAGAAGGCAAGAGAAACCAAGGAACAGAGAAATATCCACCCAACAAAGACTACTGCAGATATCAACACCTAGAAGTACAATCATTGAAAACCCAGTTGCCTAGATGCCAGCATAAAAATCCAATCAATAGCAGCCAGGACAACATGTCTCCACAAAATCCTAGCAACCCTACCAGAGATTGAATCAAATACCTCTGAAGCATAAGTCAAGGACTCTAAAATACTTAATATGAATATATTCAAGACGATATGTCTAAATCCATTAATGAAATTCATGAAAATACAAACCAAGAGTGGAATAAAACAAATGAAACAACAATGACAAAATAAACCAAGGAACCAAAACCAAAACCATCTCAGGACATACAGGTGGAAATGGAATCTCTACAGAAAATCCAAACTGAAGGAGAACTGAAAAATGAAAAATTTAGAAACTCAAACAGGAATGTCAGAGGCAAGCCTCATCAAGAGAATACAAGACATGGGAAAGAGAATCTCAGACATTGAAGATGAGATAGAAGAGATGGATACCTCCATCAAAGAAAACGTTAAATATAAAAAGTCCAGTTACAAAACAGCCACAAGATCTGAGACACTAAGAAGAAACCAAATCTACATATAATAGCGATAGAGGGTAGGAGAAGATACCCAGGTCAAAGGCACAGAAAATATTTTCAAAAAATTCAAAGAAGAAAATTTCCTTGATATGTATAAAGATCCTATCAAGGTGAAAGAAGCATACAGAACACCAAATAGAAGAGACAAGAAAAAAATATTCCCCACAACCCATAATAATCAAAACACTAAACAAATAGAACAAAGAGCAAATATTAAAAATTGCAAGAGAAAAAGACCAAGTAACATATAAAGACAAACCTATAAGAACTGCACCTGACTTCTCAACAGAGACTCTAAAAGCCAGAGGCACCTGGACAGATTTTCTGTAAGAGACCACAGAGACCAGACCAGCCTACTATACTCATCGAAACTTCCAATCACAATAGATAAAGACATCATAAGATAAAACCAAATTTAAGTAGTATCTGTCTACAAAACTTGCTCTATAGAAGGTTCTAATAGGAAATTTAAATCTGAAGAGGTTAACCACACCCAAGAAAATACAAGGAATAAATAATCTGAGACAGAAAATCAAAGGGGGTGGGTCAGGAATCTACACCACCAAACAAAATAATGAGAAACAACAAACACTACACACTGAGAACTCTCAGTATCAAAGATCTTAATTCCCTAATAAAAAGTCACAGAAGAACGGATTGGATTAAAAATCAGGATCCAGGCCAGGTGATGGTGGCACATGCCTTTAATCCCAGGACTTAGGAGGCAGAAACAGGCAGATCTCTGTGAATTCAAGGCCAGCCTGGACTAGAGTCCCAGACAGCCAGACTTGTTACACAAAGAAACAGTATCTTGAAAAATAAAAAAATGGGATTCATCCTTCTGCATCCAGGAAACATCCTCTAACATCAAAGACAGAAATCACCTCAGGGTAAAAGAATTGGAAAAAAAATACTTCAAGAGAATGAACATAAGAAGCAAGCCATTATAGCCATTTTAATATCTAAAAATGTACTTCAAACCAAAACTAATCAAAAGAGATAGATGGGGATGAACATTGTACATATCAGATGAAAAATCCTCCAAGAGGGCGTTGCAATTCAAAACGTCTATGCTCTGAACAGAAGGACACCTAAGTTCCTAAAAGAAACACTTCTACAGCTAAAGTCACATATTAACCCTCACACAGTCATAGTGGATGACTTCAATGCCCAGCTCTCACCAATAGATAGGTCATCCAGACAAAAACTGAATAGAGGAATGCTGGAGCTAAATGTCTTCATAAACCAAATGGACCTACAGAAACAGAACATTTAACCCAAACACAAAAGATTATACCCTCTTCTCAGCAGCTCATGGAAATTTCTCCAAAACTGATCATACACTCAGACACAGTCTCAACGGATACAAGAAAGTTGAACACTTGTATCCCAACAAACCACCATGGATTAAAGCTGGATT
Organism: Peromyscus eremicus; assembly: GCF_949786415.1. Taxonomy (NCBI): domain Eukaryota; kingdom Metazoa; phylum Chordata; class Mammalia; order Rodentia; family Cricetidae; genus Peromyscus; species Peromyscus eremicus. The sequence continues at coordinate 13,157,245 of NC_081436.1, read as the reverse complement.
TCAACAACAGCAAAAGCAACGGCAAATTTATGGAAACTAAATAATTCAGTACTGAGTGAAAAATGAGTCAAGACAGGAATTAAGAAAGAAATTTAAAAAGTTACTAGAATTGAATGAAAGTGAAAACACAACATACCCAAACTAAGGGGACATACAATAAAGGCAGTTCTAAGAGGCAAGCTCAAAGCACTAATTACCTACATGATGTCATTGGAAAGCTCTCATATTAGTAACTTAACAGCACACATAAAAGCATTAGAACAAAAATAAGAAATAATGAAAGAAGTAGATGGCAAGAAATAATCAAACGCAAGACTAAAATCAATAAAATAGAAATAATAAAAAAAACCTCCAAAAACAAAAAATGAATGAAACAAAGAGTTTGTTCTTTGAGAAAATCATTAAGATTGATAAAACCTTAGCCAAATTAAAAAAAAAGAGGGAACAAAACAAACACCAAGGAAATCCAGAGAATCATAAGGACATGCTTCAAAAACTAATGCTTCATCAAATTGGAAAAATATAATACAAATGGATAATTTTCTTGATATATACTACTTATCAAAGTTAAATAAAGATCAGATAAGCAATTTTAACAGAGCTATAACTTCAAGTGAAATAGAAGTAGCAATTAAAAGTCTCTCTACCATAAAAAGCTTAGGGCCAGATGGTTTAGTGCAGAATTCTACCAGACCTTCAAAGAAAAAGTAATGAGAATTCTTCTCAAATTATCCCACAAAACAGAAACAGAAGGAACATTGCCCAATTCTTTTTACAAGATCACAGTTATCTTGACACCTAAACCACATAAAAACCCAACAAAGAAAGAATTACAGACAAATTTCCCTTCTGATCATAGGTGCAAAAAATTCTCAATAAAATACTTGCAAACTGAATCCAAGAACACATCAAAGAGATCATCCATCATAACCAAGTGGGCTTCACCTCAGAGATGCAGAGATTGTTCAACATATGTAAATAAATGAATGTAATTTACCATATAAACAAACTAAAACACAAAAAAACCCCACATGATTATCTTATTAGATGCAGAAAAGTCCTTTGACATAATCCAATATCTCTTCATGATAAAAGTCTTGAAGAGACTAAGGATACAAGAGACATACTTCAACATAATAAAAATGATTTACAGTAAGCCCACAGCTAATACCAACCTAAATAGAGAGAATCTCAAATCAATTCTATTCAAATCAGGAACAAGACAAGGCTGTCTAATCTATCCATGTCCATTCAATATAGTACTTGAAGTCTTTGGTAGAGCAATTTAGAAGGAAATTAAGGGAGTTCTAATTAGGAAGAGAAGAAGTCAAAGTATCTTTATTTGAATATGATATTATTTAACATAGAGGAGATACTAAAACTTTCATCAGGAAACTTCTACAGCAGATAAACACTTTCAATAGAGTGCAAGCATATAAAATTAACATACAAAAATCAATATCCAATCAATATATACAAATGAAAAACAGACTGAGAAAGAAACCACGGAAATGACACCTGTTACAACAGTGTCCCCCAAACAAAACATTTTCAAAAAAACTGTAAGCATGTGAAAGACTTGTATAATAAAAAACTTTAAGACATTGAAATAATAAATGGAAGAAGATATAAGAAGATAGAAAGATCTGCTGTGCTCATGGATCAATAGGATTAATGTAAAAAAAAATAGCCATCCTACCAAAGCAATCTATAGATTCAATGTAATCCCCACCAAAATTCTAACCCTTCTCTTCACAGAACTTGAAAGGACAATTTTCAGCTTCACATAGAAACATCGAAAATCCCAGGATAGCTAAAATGATCCTGAATAATAAAAGAACTGCTGGCGGTATCACCATACTCAATTTCAAGATGTAGTATACAACTATAGTAACAAAAACAGCATGGTATTGGCATGAAAACAGAAATGTTCATCAGTGGAAAAGAACTAAAGACCCATACATAGTCCAGACACCTATGGATACCTAAATTTTGATAAAGAAACCAGAGATACATCCGGATAAAAGACAGCATCTTCAACAAATGATGCTAGTCAGAAAAGATGGCTGCATGTAGAATACAAATAGTTTATACTTATCACTCTGTACAAAACTCAACTCCAGATGGATCAAAGACCTCACCATAAGATGAGATATTTACTGAATTAAATAGAAGAGAAAGCGAGGAATAGCCTCAAATGCCTGGGCTGCACTGGTAGTGCAGGCACTAAGAACAATTAATAAATGAAGCTCATAAAACCGAAAGACTTCTGTATGGTAAAGGACACCATCCTTCGGACACAGTGGCAGGCTACCAAATGGGAAAATATTTTTTCCATCTACACATCTGATAAAGGGCTAATATCTAAAATGTGTATAAAACTAAAAATGTACCAGGCATCAAGAAAACAAATAACCTCATTTTAAAAATGGGATACAGCCTACATGGCTGTCAATGGATGAATGGATAAAGAAAATGTGGTACATTTACACAATGGAATTCTCAGATGTTAAAAAATGAATTTTGCAGGTAAATTGATGGAGGTATAAAAAAAATCATCCAGAGTGAGGTAACCCCCAAAGACAAATATGGTACGTATTCACTTATATGTGTACATTAGCTGTTGAGTTTTTGAAAAACAAAGCCACAATCCATATAACCACAGTTGTTAGGTAGAGAGTAAAGGACCAGTGGGGAGGGAAAGATGTCCCTAGAAAGGGGAAAATAAAATAGTTATGGATGGATGTGGGGGGGATTTGAATGGAAGAATCAAATGAGGATGAGGAGGGAAGAGGGGGGAGTAGGAGGAAGTATGAGGAGTGACAGCTAACAGTAGGTATAGCTGGATCATGTTGTAGATCTATTTCCAGCTTTTTGAGGAATCTCCACACTGATTCACACAATGGCTGTATCAGTTTGCATGTGCACCAGCAATGTGTAAGTGTTTCCTTTCCCAAATCTATGCCAGAATTTGTTATCATTGATTTTATGGTTCTTGATCATTGTGACTGGGGGTAAAATGAAATCTAAAAAGTAGTTTTAGTTTGTATTTCCTTGATGGCTAAGGATGTTTGATATTTTCTAAAACTATTTCTTGACCACTAGCATTTTATCTTTATAGGATTCTCTGTTTAGTTCCATGTCCCATTTTTAATTTGGTTCTTTGTTTTCTGGATATTTCTGGATATTCTGGATATTTCTGGATGTTTGTTTTAATGAATAATATTTTGTTACAAAGAACTTGCAAATAAAAACATGATGGCACTATATTAACCTGACCCAAAGTCTATATGTCTCAGTGGACTTATATACAATTAGAACAGCCGTGTTGAAGGTGTGGTGCTTCACATTGGAGTTTACATTTTCATTTTTAAATCTATTTTATACACTTACCCATCACACACACACACACACACACACACACACACACACACACACACGCACAGAGAGAGAGAGAGAGAGAGAGAGAGAGAGAGTCCATGGCAGAGTTAAGTTAGATGAAGTCAAAATCTTGGTCAGCCCTTGGAGTCTACGAACTTACAGAAGGCAAAATGCCAAACAACAGACCCACTGAAGTCTATCTACTCTCACTCTACTATCTGGGAGATATGATTAGAGCCATAGTCCCAGTATAGCCCGTGGGAGCATAGTAGTGTAGACTCAGGATTATTCATTGGCTACTGAAACCCTGGAAGTCTGAATCTCACATCAACATTGGGTTAAAGACCAATGGAACCAAAACTCGGCCCTGCAAGGGTCCCTGGGTACACTGGAGCCAAAGCTTAGGCCCTACGTGGTCCTTTGAGTCCACTGGTCTGAGTCTTCCCTGGTCTGGCAGAAGCTAGCAGCCTTAATATTTAGTTCTCTTTTAGTTATCTGTACATTTTGGATAATAATCCCCTGTTTTTCCCATTATGTAGACTTTCTCTTTACTCAGTTGATGGCATCCTTTGCTGTACAGGAGCTTTTTAGTTTCATTTGGTCCCATTTGTTAATTGTTGGTCTTCATGTACTCAGTACTGGGATCAGTACTGTCTTCTCAAGCAGATTTGGATTATTAGGCCTTATTTTGAAGTCTCTGAACTATTTAGAGTTGAGTTTTGTGCAGGGTCAGAGATGTGGATCTAGTTTCTTTCTTCTACTTAGGGCAATCTTTTTTGATCAACATCATTTGGTGAAGGTGGTGTCTTCTACTGAGTGTATTGTGTCCTATTTGTAGTAAAATCAGGTGTGTGGACTTATATCCAGGTCCTCCATTCTGTTTCTTTGATCAATGTGCTGTTTTATTATTGTAGCTCTGTAGTATAACTTAAAATCAGTGATGGTGATACCTCTAGCAGTTCTTTTATTGTTCAGATTCTTTTTCGTTATTCCGGATTTTTTTGTGTTTCCACATGAAATTTAAGATTATTTTTCAATGTTTGTAAATAATTACATTGAATTTTTAAAGGGGATTGGAATGGGTCTGTATATTATTTTTGATAACATGGCCATTTTCACAATGAAAGTCCATGAAGATGGGAAGTCTTTCCGTCATCTTCAATTTCTTTCTTCAATATCTTAATGTTTTTTAATGTAGATGTCTTTCACTCCTTAATTTAATTTAGTCCAATGTGTTTTTAAGCTAGTGTGAATAATACTGCCTTTTAAAATTTTGTTTTCATTTATACGTGTGTGTGTGTGTGTGTGTGTGTGTGTGTGTATGTGTGTGTGTGTGTGTATGTGTGTGTGTGTTGTCTTTCTTATTCATGCCCTTTTAAAATGTTGTGACAAGAATTTGGCATATGGAGTTAGGACAGCATTCTTATTTATTAGTACTTTATTATCTCTTTGGGTCACTCTCCATCAGTTTACATTCCTTTATTTAGTTATTTATTAAGCTTCACATTCTTAAGAAATATTTGTAACTGATCCTTGGGGGCTTCAAACAGCCATTTTAGACAGCCTCTAAGATGAGAAAAGGGTATACAGTTTAATATTTCTTTTATATCTTCTTACGTTAGCTCTACAAAGTCACTATCAAAATATGTTAGCAAAAATATTTTTCTTGCCTTGAATGCCTCGCTCTTTCCAAGGCTGTTTTGGCTTTCAAATGTTGCCTAAGATATATCTTTCAAGGTCTATCAGAGGACAAAAATCAGTGTTCCTGTTTTTAAGATTTTTGTCAAGTTTGCAAGGAGTTTTATAACTCAGGATTTTGATAGAACCAGAAGAGCAGAAACATACTGTGTGTTGTGCTGTCTTATGAAATGAGACCTTGAATCTTCCTCCCTTTCTTCTAGACACAAGGGTGTCTCCAACTTTCAAATTACATCTTGAGCTCACGTTGATACAGAATACATTTTATATGGTGCCAGATATTTTTATTAATAGCCAAAAATATTTACTTATTATCTCTAGGTGAATTTCTTTAAGCAAAAGTGGAAGAATAAAGAAGATTGTAGAATTTACACATGGTAGTACTAAAATAAGACAAGATGAAGGCTTTTCTCGAAGACATAATCAGGAGAAAAATAGCCAAAAATTTAGATGTCTTTAGGAGAGAGTGTAATAACAATAACTAAACAAACCTTAAGAGAGCATGTGTAAAGTTGCTGTAATGTAAACAGAATTTAGCAGAGGCTTCAGACACCCAACTAGGGTAGCCTTAAAAATTAGCTCGCCCATTCTTATGGCCCAGTGTACTTGACACAGTTAATGAGTGAGCTACTCTCCACACTCTCTGTCAGCAGGGAACAATTCTGAGGCACTCAGATAAATTAGCTAGGCCAGGCTTTGCCCTACCCTTTACTTTTTACCCCTTGATGTCCTTGATTTTAGGGAGTGATACATTGCTCATTTTTGCTTTCCAACAAGTAAAGCTATGTCCCTTTACTGATGTAGCTTCTCCCTGTCTTGGTCTTCTCTGTAGAATCTGAAGGGGAGGGGAACCTCTGGGAGAGTGAATTTAGTGCCTGACATGCCCACATCCAGACATATTTCCTTCTGTTTTTGACCAGCTCACCTGTCTCTCTATTTCAATGGAAGAATGTTATTGTTTCTCAAGATATCACTTTAGCACAGCTGTGGTTCCCATCCCATCCCCTAAATTACGTTTCCTCATTAGTCATTCCTTTTTCCTTTGTCTCCTTTGTTCCTACTTGACAACTTTAAATTAAGTCCTTTTTCATTTAAACAATGGTAAAAAAAAAAAAACAAATGTTTTTTTTTCTGTCTTATTCTAATCCACTTCTTTAAACCATGTCACTTTCACCCAAATTATTTGAAAGCAATCTCTCTGAGACCTTAAAATGTGTAGGTACTTTTCTAAAATTTTCTATATGTATCACTTCGTTTAATCATTATACAATTCTTCCAATACTGTATTTAAATGTTAGGAAAATAAGGGACAGTCAGTTATGTGAGTTGCTTAAAGTCCTAGAACCAGCTAAAATTGGATTTGAGTATAGTGATATTTTATTTGTACTGAAATGTGATTTTATTTGTATGTTAATAAATAAAGTTGCCTGGGGGTCAGATTTACTTCAGAGAGGAGGATGGGCAACAAAGACACTCCATATGGAGTTTGTCTTCGCCTTGGCAAAAATAGCCATTTGGGCAAGAAACTCTTCTTGCCTGGACTGCTTGATCAACTGGACATGCAGGACCCATAGGAAGGTGACCACTGAACTTTGCCGGGCAAAATGGTCCTTCAGTTCCTGCTTTGCAGAGGAAATTGCCAGACATTCCACAGGACACAGAGAGAAATGACTGAGAGGCTCTAGGTCTGTAGGCTGAAGACAGATGCCCCAACTCTACAAAGGAACATTAGATGACTGTCCAGGCTGCCAGCTGTCTCAGTCTACCCTGCAAGACTCCTGAAAGTTGCTTGCATCCTTCTCACATTTCTCAGGTAATAGTATATATCCTTCTGGGATCTTTGATGTAGTTGAAGACTAGTTATAATTTTCCTTAGGTATGATAAAAGATAAGTTAGATATGAAACCTTAGACTCACAAATATAAGATAGATAGGATATCTTCTTTAATTTTGCCAAGTACAAATAGACTAGTTATTATAAATAGACTAGATATTGTAACTGTATCTTGATAATTGTTTTGTTATCTGTAATTTTACTATGTGAAAGTTAAAACCTTCCTTTTTGAAAAAAAGAAAAGGGGAAGTGCTGTGGGATGTTCTGTGTATTAAATGTGTTGCTCTGATTGGTTAATAAATAAAATACTGATTGGCCAGTAGCCAGGCAGGAAGTATAGGCGGGACAAGGAGAGAAGAGAATTCTGGGAAGTGGAAGGCTGAGGCAGAGAGCCGCTGCCAGCGCTGCCATGACAAGCGAGATGTAAGGTACCGGTAAGCCACAAGCCATGTGGCAATTTATAGACTAATAGAAATAGGTTAATTTAAGATATAAGAACAGTTAGCAAGAAGCCTGCCACAGCCATACAGTTTGTAAGCAATATAAGTCTCTGTGTGTTCACTTGGTTGGGTCTGAGCAGCTGTGGGACTGGTGGGTGAGAGAGATTTGTCCTGACCGTGGGCCAGGCAGGACCAGAAAAACTCCAGCTACATTTGATATATGAACATGGGCAACCTGCCTCCAATACTTACCATGCCCACCTTTCATGTCCAGTAAAGGAGTTTACACCCAATGTCCTGAGTGCCTCACACATTGCTTCATCCCTATACAAACCTAGGGAAACTTTTCTTGCCAATTTCTGCTCCCTGAAGCTATCAGAAGATTTAAAGCCTACCTCATTTGATAGAACTTGAATGAAAGTTCCCATAATGGCTTATACTCCCACAGTATTTTTAAGTGACCTCAATAGTTGAATTATGGGTAATAATGAGATCATACATATCTATACAAACATTAATTCATTTTTTGTTACCCACAAAGTTGTCTTGAAATTTTGATTTATGAGTTTTTTTTCTTAAATAAGAAAATTTAGATTTAAGAATCTAAGTACATTTGTAATACAGTTGGTCAAAGAACTTTATTAAGCATCTTCTTGTTTGTTTATTATTAATTAATTAATTAATTTTTTTCTTGTTTGTTTATTATTAATTAATTAATTAATTAATTAATTTTCTTAGCAAGGGATGAAGAAATCCTGTGGAAGCCATCATCTTTGTGAAAGTATATACATATGTACAGCGGCACCCTGCTGAGGATTTTGCAGTTTGTTAACTAGTCTATCATCAACAGTGGTTCCATTTCCTGGGACTGACACACACTACCACTAGCATAGGCCTGAATACCAGGGTCCCTCAAGGCTCTGGGAAAGCTGACAAGGCAAGCATGTCTGCTATGTTCCCCTAAGTCATGCGGCACACACAAAGAACAGAAAACCAGGGTAATGAAACCATAATTGCATGCCCCAGATGCAGCAGACCTGGGCAGCAAGCCTGAGGAATTACAACCCTTGGATATATCTGAGCAGAGTAGAAGACTGTCACAGAAAATTGATTTGTTTTTCTCTCCAAGATGATGTTTCTCTCCCCGACAATGGTGAGAAAATGGTGGGAAATAGCTGCTTCACTTAACAACACGTTTTTTTTTTAAATAACTTTTTTTTCAGTGCACAGGAGTATAAAAGATGTTCCCTTTTTCCATTTAGATGGCCAATCAGCCACTCCATCTACCTAGGCTGGAAAGAGCTAAATTCTGGGCTGTGTTCTGGTGAATGAACCTCTCATAATTCTTTCTCTCTCTGAACCTCTGAATCCAAGTTCAGTTTCCACCTCCTTCTGTCAAGTTATTATATTTCAGTTTGCTATTTTGGAAAACACCATAATGACACTGAAATATGTATCACACGAAAAAAACAAAAATTTCTGGAAATTAGTGTTTAGTGGGGTTTCTGTCTTAAGTTATATTATGTATCACCTCTCCTGCTTTGTAGCTATCCTCCTGTCTCCAGAAACTTATCTAATGATGGAACGTTAGTGAGTAAATGATTTCTATACTTACTTTAAATGAACTCTGCCTCTTTTTTTTTTCTTTGTTTTCTATGGTCTCAAAGCATTGTTTGCTGTAACATCATTGAAGGAGTATCAAAATTCTTAGAAGAAATAGTAGAGTAAGAAATGATGTTAAAATCAATATGGAAAGGATAACGCCACTCTTCACCAATTTCATAGCATTCATTTTGAGTAGCTCCAGATAGTATTTTCCTAAACTTAAAAATACCTTAAGTTAATTTACATATTTGTGGATTCCATTGTGATAGTTAGAATACATTGTATTTATTATAATATCAAGATAATTAAATTATTATATTATCAAGATAATTAGCATATCGATGTCCTCAAATGTTTGTGGTTTTCTTGTATTGAGAGGCATTCAAACTCTTCTGTGCCAGCTATTTTGAAATAATTAATTGTTGTAGAGCATAATTATCTTACTGTATCATCAAACATTCAAATTTCTTCCTTCTATCTAATTGCATCCTCTATGTGTCAACTTTTCTTTCTATACCCTTTGATAGTCCTACTCTCCAGAGTATCTGGTAACCAGTTTTCTACTTTCTACTTATATGAGATCAGCTTTTGAGGTTCCGCAGATGAGTACCACATTTGTCTTTCTGTCGCTGACTTCTTTCAGTAAGCAGTATGTCCTCTATGCTCAGCCATGTTACTGCAGGTAGCAGGCCTTTATCTTTCATTTAAACTTAGGGCCAAATAATATGCATTATTGTCTTCTAGTGATGAACACCTAGGTTGATTCCATATATTTTCTGTTGTGGCCAGTGATGCCACAAATATGGACATATTGGAATCTCTGCAAATTCAACATGCTGAATTTGCCTGTCAGTTACAACATTTTCTTCTGGAACATGTAGGTTGTGTGTATATAAGATCCCGTCATCTGTGAGGACTTTGCTCTTTCCTATTTGAAATGTCCTTTATTTCTCTCTCTCTCTCTCTCTCTCTCTCCTCTTTTTTTTAAAAAAAAAAACTATTATGGCCAGGACTTTCAGTACTATGTTCCACAACTCAAAAATGATGTGTAAAAGAAAATTTTAGCTTAATTTCTGTGGAGGATAGAATGGGTCTGACCTGCTAATAAATGAGAGCCGTGTTGTGCATACTAATTACGTGAGTGGGGCAATAAAAGTGGGAAAAGAAGGGACAGCAGGGAATAAGGATGGAGTGTGACATAAGCAAATCTTTATTGAAATGGACCTTTCTGGTATCTAATTGCAGTTCTGACAATATACAATGGCAGGTATTCCTTGCCACTCCTCAGGACCCACAGATACTGACTTTGACTTCAAAGGGGATATAATTTCATTTTCTTTTTGAAGTCATTATTTTGTTTTAGTAAAATAAACTTATGTTAAAATTTAACTAAAAATCAGTAACACAAGTCATTTGGAGAAATAATAATAGATTTTCCCTTCTGTTTCTTACTCTTTAGTCTGATTAAATTTTAGCACAGATGGACATTTGTGACCAGTGTTTGGTGCCTGAACATCTTACAAAGCCTAATGAATGTTTTAAGATACCATCAGGGCTGTTTGACACTATGTTGAGTTATTCAGAATCCTGAAAGAACACTGTAGATAGAAACAATTTACAGAAAAAGAAGGTATTTGTTTAGTTTTTACTGCCACATGGGAGTCAGCCATTATCTCTTGGATTCGACAGAAAACTAAAGTCTGCTGCAGTGCTGGTTTATAGCTAAAAACAGAAAAAAAAATGAACAAGTTTGGGGAATGTCCCCTTGGATCTGTGAGCCTGAGTGAGCTGCCCAGCTAAGGACGTGGGCTCCTTATGATTGATTCTTTGGAGGAAGCATATCTGGCTTTCACTGAGTGGTCCTGATTTGAATGAAGAAGTGAACATCAGAAAAGCAGGTAATTACTTAGTCCTGACCTTTCCAGCCTGCTGCTGAGCTTGTGTGGGCAAATCCTGCTGTCACATAGACTGGCCATTGTCCGTTTTTATATTTGTTCTCTCAGTAGTCAGGAGGATAGATCCAGAGAGGTCTATTTCACCATGTATTCTGAGTCTCTATGCCGTAACTCCCTGATCAGTTTCTGAAAAAAGGAAGAGTGAAATATTAGTTAAATCCAGAATAGGAATTATACTAATTTATTTTGACAGCAATAATGTTGAATACTTCATAGGATGATAATTTTTACACTTTTTTTGGTGAGAGGGAGAAAAGCAGGAAAGGTCAGAATTCTGTGACTCTTCAGTTTAAAAATACAAATTCTTCAGTGAGTCTGAAAGGAGGCTGAATACCAGGCTGGAGACTAAGAACATTTCCAAAGCTGAAATCAATAAAAGTCACTAGAATAAAGGAATGTGAGCATGGGGCCATCGCGCCCTCAGCATGCTGCTGACTCTCCACGCTCATGATTAAGACTGTACATCTGGGTTTCTGAAATGCTCCGTGTGATCAGGTGGGAACATGATGCCAGCTGCTGTGAGGAGCCTTTGCTAATGCTCACCAGTGGTTGTGCCAGAAAGAGCAAAGATCTGAACTCAAACTTTACACACTCATACACACACACACATGCACACTTATATATTTCCCCTAATTTCCTTCATTTTATTAAATTGATTATGACAGGAATGTACAATTCAATTCAGTTCTGTCAAATCTATTTACATCCCAGAAAAAGATGAACTATTAGAATCTGCCTACTGTGATTTAGTGTTGGAAAGAGATGCCGCCAGAGTTTCTCTCTGTCTACAGTTTTCCTGGGTACGACATGCTTATGCTTATGGTCAAAGTCTATAATAGGATAGTAGCCTGTCATCGAAACTCCTATTGAATGAGATGGAACTACACTAGAGGAACTATGGCCGTGCTTTGTTATTAATAAATACTAGCCAGCAAGATGAGCTCGGTTATACATGACTATTTACTGTATGGCACTGAGAGCTTTTTGATGTCGATGTAATATTTATTATCCAGAACTTTAAAGACAAAACCATGGTGTTATAGTTAGTGAAAATTCCTGCCCTCCAGCACACACAGCATTTTCTTGTTTCCTCTGATATTTGAGTCCATGCAGTAACAAGTCTGCTACCATTGGGCGCTATGACTCCTAATCATTTGTAAGTCACAGGCTTCCTCTTCTTTACCCTACACCTGGCATGCTGGTATGAAAGTCTGTATTTCCTCCACTCCATTTTTGACCTCTAACTCTATGGAAGTCCCACACCAGGCTCCTGTAGTTCATTATCATAAAAATTCTGGGTTCAGTGATTAACTGAACAAAACCTTTGGAGGCCTCTGAGTTGAGAGAGGGGAGTGGCATCACCAGTCTTGGTTTTTGAACCAAATTTGGTGATGGGGGTGCAACCTTTTTCTTTGGCATATTCACAAAAACAAGAATACAAACCCCACTGACCAGGGATGCTCTACCTCTTACTCATCATTCGCACGTATGAATTCATTCACTCCACTGATGCTTAGAGCTGTAAAATCATTAGGTTGCAGCACTAGGAAGCAATATTTCCATGGAAATCAGACCCGAGTCTGTGCACAAGTAGCCATACAACAGTATGACACCCGTGTTATTGTAAGGCCCACATTTCATGGGACTGAGCCTCCTTCCTGTGTGTTACTTCCATCCCATAGTAAACTGAAAAATTGGGAGAAAGGGAAGAATGAGCATTGGCTCACTTAAAAACCAACCAGCCAGCCAATCAAACACCAGAACTAAAAAACAACAACACTTGGAATGGAGGGGTAAAGTGGGAAGAAGCAGGAAGGCGGCTCTGAGCACCACTCATCTCCAGTCTTTCCCTGGAAGTCAACTCTCAGCTAGCAGCATCTGGTGCCTCCTCTTCCCGCATCCACATGGTGTAACTGTCTTTTAAAGTGTAAGTTAGACATCTTGTCTGCTTCCCCTTCAGAAATTTGTCTCCTTACTCATCCTCTCACATATTCGGACGTTTAGTGGTTAAAATTTCTGAATTCTTAGAAGTCTAGAATTCTGAAAAGACTGTTCCCAAATGGTCCATCAGTAAGTCCTTCATAACTTCTGTCTGTGTCTCATACCAAAGGCCCCTTTCTCAGATTTGCCTCTTTTGGGCTCCCTCGCTTAACTCAAGCTCCTGCATTCCTAAAAGCTCAGCACCCTTCCTCCTTCTCAAATATTATCCATTTATAATTAGATGAATAATGTTGCCATTTTTTTTATAATATTTTTATTTATTTTATGAGAATTTTAGACATGCACACAATGTCTTTTAATCACATTCACCCCCTATTCTTCCCTTCCAACTCCTTCCATTTTCCTGTACATCTTCCAACATTATATCCTTTTTGTTGTGGTGGTTATGACCCATTGAGTCCCACTGATGCTGAACATATGGGTGGAGGACCATGCACTGGAGCATGGATATAAAAATATGTAGTTAGAGGACAGTTTGAAACTATGTACACTTAGCAAAACAATAATAGTAGGTTGACTTCTAGTGCTATGAGTTCTTGGCCAGATTTGTAGTACCAGGCATGAGTTTCCTCCTGTGGAACAGGCTTTAGATCCAGTTAGAAAGTAGTAGGTTACTCTCATAACATTCATGCCATTGTACCCATTCTCATATCTTGCCAGGCCAGCCATTATTGTAGCTTGGAGGGCTCACAGCTAGGTAAGACTATTGATAATCTTTCTCTCCAAGCAGCCTTCTTAAGCATGCTTGAATATTGTGAAAACTAGTTAGGAGGGAGGAAGCTTCCAGGTCAGGTCCAGACACAGGTGTGTGTATCTTCAACGGTAGGGCCATATCATCAGTTTATCTTGGGAAACTCAGAGCAAACCTTTATTGTTTTAGTAGCCTATGGGATCCCCTCTGACCAAAAACTTGAGGGGAGGTGTGATGATCATTCTTGGTTGTCAACTTGACTACATTTAGAATTAACACCAGGCTGTGGTCATGCACACCTTTAATCCCAGCACTCTGGAGGCAGAGGCAGGCAGCTCTTTATGAGTTCAGTGTCAGCCTGCTACAGAGCTAGTTCCAGGACAACTAGAGCTGTTACAAAGAGAAACCCTGTCTGGAAAAACAAAACAAATAACAAAAACAAACAAATTATCTAAAACCTAAATGGCTGGGCACAATTGTGAGGGACTTTTTCTTAATTAAATCATTTGAAATGAGAAGACCCACTCTTTTTTTTTTCATTTTTCTTTATTAAGAAATTTCCTACTCACTCCACATACTATCCACAGATCCCCTCTCCTCCCTTCTTCCACCCCCCCTTCTTTCCCAAGCCACCCCACATCCTCACATCTCCCAAATCGAGGTCTCCCATGGGGAGTCAGCAGAGCCCAGCACACTGAGCCTAGGCAGGTTCAAGCCCCTTCCCACTGCACCAAGGCTGTGCAAGGTGTCACACCACAGGCACTGGATTTCCAGAAGCCTACCCATAGACTAGGGACAGATCCTGATCCCCCTGCCTGGGTGCCCCCCAAACAGTTCGAGCCAAATAACCGTGAGGGCCTAGTCCAGTCCCATGGGGGCTCCACAGCCACCAGTCCACAGTTCATGGGCTTCCACTAGTGTGGCCAGTCATCTCTGCACGTCCTCCCATCATGATCTCGACGTCCCTCGCCTGCAGAATCTCTCCTCTCTCTCATCAATTGGATTCCCAGAGCTCAGCCTGGCGCCTGGCCGTGGATCTCTGCGTCTGCCTCCATCAGTCACTAGGCAAAGGCTCTATGATGACAGCTAGGTTATTTGCTAGGCCGGTCATCAAGGAAGACCCACTCTTAACCTGGATCTTTGAAGTGGGAAGATCCACCTTTAATATGGGCCACACCTTCTGCTGGAAGTCTATATATAGGACATGGAAGAAGGACGCTCTGTCTGTCTGCTTGTTCTTACTCTCTCTAGCAAGTCCATTCCTTCACTGGCATTAGAGCTCATGGGAGTTCAGGAGGTATCCCATACCTTTCACTGGGCTTTTTGTTTAGCAACTTACAGCTTCTGGGAGGAAAATTATTCCCCATGTAAAATAACGACATTTAAGTGTGTGTGTGTGTGTGTGTGTGTGTGTGTGTGTGTGTGTGTGTAAAATAGTAATTTTCCATATGGCTTTTTCAAACATCTTTAGACAAACACCACCATATGTTGTCTCTCATATATGAATTCTGGCATCAAGTCTTTAGATTTTTGTTGCTATTATTGTTTATTTTGTCACTCTTGAGATCCACACATCTCGACCACAGAAACACAGATGGTCTTTTTGCTGAATTTAATTTCCAAGGATGCTTACATGATAAGAATCTTTGAAAGATAATGTTAATTGTCATTCTTTTTTTTTTTTTTTTTTTGGTTTTGGTTTTTCGAGACAGGGTTTCTCTGTGTAGCTTTGCGCCTTTCCTGGGACTCACTTGGTAGCCCAGGCTGGCCTCAAACTCACAGAGATTCGCCTGGCTCTGCCTCCCAAGTGCTGGGATTAAAGGCGTGTGCCACCACCGCCCGGCTAATTGTCATTCTTATTACTCAGTAAAATATACGTCATCATATTTGCTGCCCATCCAAAAACATTCAAGTCCCCTAACCTCAGGGTTCTTCTAGAGTCCACATAGAGACAAATACATGCTATGAACTCACAATTGAAAAGTCTGATTGAATTTTATTTTGTCAGACACTTGGTAAAGCTAAGACTAAAGAAATCTCTATGCCTTAGTCCATTTGGGAAGGTGAAACAAATTAGAGATAATTTATAAATAATAGAAATTTCTTACAGTTCTGGGAGCTGTAAATCAAAAGTCAAGATGCTAGCAATTCTGTTTCTGGTGAGTGCCCACTCTGTTCCTCACAGTGTACTTTCTTTCTGTATCCTCAGAAGATTTACAAAAATAATCAGTTTTTCTCAATGAATTTTACAGGAGCATTAAGTTCATACCTTAAAGTGAAGCTCACGACCCAATTACCTCTCAAAGGCCCTCCTTCCAAAACACCATCCCTTCCAAGGCCATGTTTCTGTTTCAGTAAATGAAATGTCTGAATACAAATATTCCCATCCTGGTACTGTTAGTCCTGGATTTCTTTATTTACTTTTTATACTATTTGCCACTCTTTATACACACTAGCCCCTTGAAATAATTTTTAAAGATGAAGAGCACTTCTTTTCATAATAGTAATGAAATTCTAGACTCTGCAAAACTAGGTTGAAAACAGTTAAATAAATCTGTGATCAGAATCATGAAGGTGATTGAAAATGAGCTTTAAAGGGACAGAGAATCTTTTACTTTGTAATGAAAATGGTTTCAGAAAATGCAAGGTAATTGTTGCCCCCACACCCCTTTCAAGCAAGCTTCTGGGTGTGCCAAAGCTGGAATAATTGTTTTCAGCTAGTATCTGATGGCTTGGTGCAAAGAACCTCTGAGCATTAAACTGTCTGACCTTGGGAAAATTACTGTTGAAGTCTATGTCTCCTCTCCTATAAAAACAGGATAATTTAATTTAAATCATATTTTTTTTCTAAAGAACCAGTATGAGCAAGGCCTAGAGAAGACAGCAGCCCATACTCTATACAGTGGCCATTGCATTTGTCAAAGGCTTCCTACTAGATCTCTCTTTCCTTTGTTTTTCAATTATAAATCTGCACCAGTGGCATATTTTGACATAAAATCTCATTGGCATAGGTCCCTATATGTCTCCATGAAATGTCATTTGGTAGAGCTATAATCCTCCCACTTGATTCCGGAGAAACCAACATAAAGCACTTGCGAATTAACAGAGTATGTCCTTGCTGAACCAAAGTCTTGTTTAAAATTGAACAAATGTATATAACTCATGGTAAAAAGGAAATCACTTGTCACTCACTGCAGGCTTGAAACTTTAATCTATGGAAAGGCTAGATAGGTACTAATAAATATACACATGCTATTCTAGGATTTTAATACTAAATACTGTTTATTTTCATTAGTTTTTTTTTGTTATCAGAAATGCATTTTCTAATCTCCACATCAGAATTCACTTCAGTTAACAGTGATCATGGTTTGGTGTGACACGTTGACTTTCAGAGTGTAAATGGGTAGATGTAGTTGCTGGTTTAAGTAGCAGTTCCAAATAGAAGGCATTTATATACAACATACTAAACATAATTTGTGCTTCAGGATGCTATTTCTGTGATTTCTAGTTTCTGGATAGGAGGGCACGTTGGTCTTTCACAAAACACACAGAAATCCAAGATTAAACTCTCAAATGGTTTTTATGTCTCCTTAAATTTGATGTGATGTGCTCCTCTC
Source organism: Peromyscus eremicus (assembly GCF_949786415.1). Taxonomy (NCBI): domain Eukaryota; kingdom Metazoa; phylum Chordata; class Mammalia; order Rodentia; family Cricetidae; genus Peromyscus; species Peromyscus eremicus. The sequence goes on along the minus strand of NC_081436.1, from coordinate 13,140,023 downwards.
TGTCCCCTGTGGTGAATACTTTATGGTTAAGGGCAAATGCTTGCAGTAACAAGAAAATATGTAGATGCCTTCCAAAAGTAGGTTTAAGAGCCCCTTTGTTAGCTCCTGACAAAGTTGAAATCCCATGACTCCAAAACCACCAGAAGCAAACTAGGAAAAACCCAATGCAAATATATAAAATGTAACTGATTCTGAGATGTTCTACTGGAATTTTATGGTTGAAAATTAGTTTCACAGTCTTAACCATTCAATACTATGAAATTTTTAGTCAAATTTTTATTAAAAGCATTTTCTTGATCAGTTGTTGTGGATTCTATGAATATGCTGTGGATAACACTAATAGAACTCATAAATTTGTTTTGAAAAGTTTGAGCAATGCTGTTGTTTTTTGGAGAATTATTTCAGGAACTTTTTTTTTGTATGTGCCACTCAGTTCTACAATTTGGTGGTAGACTAGTTGGCTTTCCACTCCTGTGATAAAACACTGACCAAAACCAACTTTGGAGTTGATTTATTATGTCACTAACAATTCCACATCACAGTCCACAGTTGAAGGAAATCAGGACAGGAAAAGCCTGGAGGCAGGAATTGAGGCAGTGACCATGGAGGGATGCTGCTCTCTGGCTCACTCCCTGCTCATACTCAGCCTACTTTCTTATACAGCCCATAGCCTGCTGAGGGATGGCACTGTCCCCAGTACAATGGCCTTCCCACATCAATCAATCAATCAATCAATCATCATCATCATCATCATCATCATCATCATCATAATAATAAATGTCCCACAGGCCTGTCTACAGGCCAATCTGATGGAGGATGAGTTTCCTCTTCCAAGATGACACAAGCTGGTGTCAAGTTGAAAACAACAACAAAAGAACACTTAAGTAATTAATGCAATCATATTTATCTTGTACTAAAAATGTTTCGATATTTTCCTCCCTGCCCTCCCACTCTGTCCCTGTTCCAGCTTGACCCTCCCATTTCCCTATGTTCTCATCCCTGACTCCTTGCCTTCTGCCATGCCCCACCCAGTCCACTCATGTAGATCTCATCCACTTCTCCTTCACAGGATCATCCATGTGTCCCTCCTAGGGTCTTTTCCTGTTAGCTAGTCTCTCTGGAGTTGCAGTCTGGCCATCCTTTCCCTCACATCTAGTATCCACTTATGAGTGAGTACATACTATGTTTGTCCTTCTGAGTCTGGGTTACGCCACTCAAGATGATATTTTCTAGTTCCATCCATTTGCCTGCAAATTTCATGATATCATTGTTTTTTACTGCTGAGTAGTAATCCATTGTGTATATGTGCCATATCTTCTTTATCCATTCTTCAGTTGAGGGACATCTAGGTTGTTTCCATGTTCTTGCTATTACAAATAATGCTGATAGATGAGGACATCATGGGAATAGGAAGAGGCAGGGTGCTGGGGAGGCTCTCAGGAATCCACAAGGATGACCCCACCTTGGTCTGCTGGCAGTGGTCCAGAGGGTACCTGGACTGGTCTACTCTAGTGACCGGCCTAGCAAATAACCTAGCTGTCATCATAGAGCCTTTGTCCAATGACTGATGGAGACAGATACAGAGATCCATGGCCAGACACCAGGCTGAGCTCTGGGAATCCAATTGATGAGAGAGAGGAGAGATACTGCAGGCGAGGGACATCGAGATCATGATGGGAGAACGTGCAGAGATGACCGGCCACACTAGTGGAAGCCCATGAACTGTGGACTGGTGGCTGTGAAGCCCCCATGGGACTGGATTAGGCCCTCTGGATACAGAAGACAGTTATTTGGCTCAAACTGTTTGGGGAGCACCCAGGCAGGGGGATTGGGATCTGTCCCTAGTCTATGGGTAGGCTTCTGGAATCCAGTGCCTGTGGTGTGACACCTTGCACAGCCTTGGTGCAGTGGGGAGGGGCTTGGACCTGCCTAGGCTCAGTGTGCTGGGCTCTGCTGACTCCCCATGGGAGACCTCGATTTGGGGAATATGGGGATGTGGGGTGGCTTGGGAAAGAGGACTGGGGGGTGGGAAGAGGGAGGAGAGGGGATCTGTGGGTAGTATGTGGAGTGAGTAGAAAATTTCTTAATAAAGAAAAATGAAAAAAAAGTTTCAATATGCTGTCAGAGAGTTAACTGACACATGTTTACTATTTCTACCCTTTTATGTAAAGTGGTCGGTATTTTTTGTGTTATATAATTTCCTATATTTACAATACACTATTCCCAGTTATTAGATTTCTAAAGAATAATGTTATCACAGAGATATTGAGCATATGTAACTCATACACAGTTGACTGTTAGCAAGATGTAACAAGTGTTTTAACACTATCTACAACTGTCAGCTCAGAGCAACGTAATCTTTTTCTGACTTGACCTCTGGAAGTTCTGTGCAAATTGACAAGCTTCACACTTTGCATACCTGCTGTGCCTAAGAAGCTGGTGTGCAGGCAAGGAAGAAGCCTCCACAAGGACAAGAAAAGGGTTTTCTTCAAATAGCAATGCACTATTTTAACTCGGAGGCCAGTATTATACAGATGTAGATCTGCAGTCAGGGTCTCAGAGCTTTGACAGTGGCTTATGCATATTTTTTCATTGTGGTTTTGATCTAAATGTATGTATGCTAGCAAGCTGAGCACACGATGCTTTGTTGAATAAAAAGGTCAGAGTAGCTGAGAAGAGAGAGGTTTGCTAAATTTTGAGCCTACAGAGTTATTGAAATGTTGAAAGCAGACAATGTGAAAACTAATACCAGAGTATGCAAAAAATTCTACCATAGAAATATTGGAAGCAAGAAACACAGAGTCTTGGGAGAACTGAAGGTTGTATGTGAGTCTCTGCCATGGGAATGGTATCTTTCAGATGCTCCATTTTTAATACCTGCCTCTCACTCTAAACTGGAAAGAGGCAGTAATTAGGTAGTGCCAGATTTCAGAGACAAATGATGAATGACAGGGCAGGAATCTATGTTGTTGGTGAGATCTTGGAAGAACATTAAAACAACGATAAACACTCAGAAAATGAACCGGGAAGTAAACTCATCAGCAAAATCTCATCCTGACAAGTCACAGGCCTGGAACAGTGTGGAGTCCTTTCTGGGCAGGAGCTCTTGACCTTTACTGTATTCGCTGCTGTGTAAACAGCAATAGGGAGCTGGACTCAGAACCAATTACAGTGCTGTGAGAACAGGACTAGCATACTGAAGGGGAGACTTCAAACTTAACTAGCTTAATAATCCGTACCTGAGGTTGGAGAGCTAACTAGACAATGAATGTAGGATGTGTAAGCAATGGAAAAACAACATCAGAAGCAGTAAGACCTGGACCCCTCAGGTCAAAAGAAATTGGAACTTAATCATATACATTTTCAGAGTTAAATAGCAAATTGACATATTTGACATTACTGAATTTGAATGAAATAAATATGTTATAAGATATCTGGGAGAAATGTATGGACATTGTAGATTTTATCTAACAGATGTTCCAGGTGAACAGAGACCATGAAGGGAATCTACTCCTTAAATAAGAAGAGAAACTACTTACTCACCATGGAGAAGAAAGGCAAGAGTGCAACACTCAAAAGACCTACGCATTCTGAATGGAATAAATTTAAAAACAAGCAAAAATAACAACATATGAGTACTTATAACAGAAAATATTTGAAGATACCAAAGGGAGTTACTATTAGTAAAACAGCAAGCTCAGACCATCATTTGTATTTTTTTAATCAACCACGTTGGAAGCAAAAATTATGGTGACAATGTATTCTTAATTTGAGGTTCAATAATTCATATTTAGTTAAGAAATAATTCAAGTATATGTGGATAGGAAAAGATATGTTCAGACACATAAACATTTGCATAATAGTGTTTATTATATCACTGTTCACAATGGTGAAGTTAAGGAGCCAACCTAAGGGGAATATATTCAGCAATAATAAACAAAAATGTGTCATTTGCAGAAAAATGGATCCAGCTGAAGATACAGTAAACAAATTAATCCAATCTTGGACATGTATCATGTCTAAGTATCATGTAAGTTTTCTCATTTGTGACTCCTGTATTTTCTATAGATAAATAAAATCATACATATTTATAGAACATGAAAGCAAAAGCAAAATTCTACAGTAATCAAGGAGAGTAACCATATTGGAATAAGAATAGGTACGGGAGAAACAGGTTTAATGTACATTGTATACTGTGTGAAAGTGTTCTTATAAGACAGTATCATGTACAGTGAATATATTCAGTGACATTTTTAAAAATTAAAAAAGTGATAATGTTTGCCATGAGGAACTGTAAGTTAGCTATTGGTAGACTTGAAGGACTGGACTGCCCATAATTACCAATAGCTTCTAAAATCCAGGACCAAAATTTCAGTAATTAAATGGTGAGAGGAATGAGATGTGAGTCGTGTTTCTGGGCATGACATATGACACCTGGAAGTGGCAAAGGGTCACTAAATGATAACTAAGCTAACTGGGACCCAGGAACCCTGAATTGTATAGGATTGCTAAGGCTTCTAAAGAAAGAACAAAAACAGTACCCATTCCTGTAAGACTCAAATTAAATGGGCTTGTTAATCACCTGGACAAGAAACCCTCCACCTCAATAAAACTGTTCCAGAGACTTTAGAAAGAGTTTTAACGTACATAAAAATATAGGTTGGCACCATGATTCCTCCAGTATTGTTGACTCTGATGCTTAGGGCTGCACCACTGTATTCTGTAGTAAACTCTTTATCTCCTATACTATGTTCTTTAGGACACGGCTGGGAAGCTGAGTGAAGCCTGTGTAAAGTCCCAGTGATGCACCGTGACAAGAAGAAGGGCACCAGGGAAGTAAGCACTAACTACCTCACACAAAATGCTCATGGGGCACTGTTGGTTATCTAGTTGGGGGCTGTCTTTTATCCTTCCTAAATAAGCCTTAACTGTGTAAAGGAACTTGCCTCTTCCTGGTGAAGCCTATGGGTCAAACTTTAGATGGATTCAACACCTTGCAGACCTCAGGAAATGTACTCCAACTAATGCAAGCCAGGTAATTACATTTTGTTTAACAGGATGGGTTCAGGATTGGTTGCTTAAATAAAGTGGCCAGAATAAATCTGTGATAGCTGTGTGAAGACTTTTAGAACATAATGGAATTAGGCAAATTCCAGGCAAAGGAAAGAGTTTTAAGTCTTCAGCAGAGGCATGACATAAGGTCAGTGCAACAGTAGGAATAGAGACTGAGATGAGTCAATAGAAGATGCAGTTGGGTAGGCAAGAGGGTGGTGCAGTGTTTGCTCTGCCAAGTAACCCATAAACCCAACATGGAAGAAAAATGTTTATTATTAGGTAAGACTCATCATGAAACAAGAATTAGTCCAAGTACTACAACTTTATGACCATAGAGAAATCACTAGATCACGCTGCAACTAAGTTTACCTACCTTTTTAAAAGTAGCCACAATTCTTATAGTTAAGACACTCTAATTAAAGGTATGTAAGTTTTGGAGGAGTATACATCAATACAACAGTATTTAATCTACTACCTCTTTCCTTGTGCAATTATTTATTAAGAATTCTTAGAGGATGGATATCATAAAAATACATTGTATATATACATATGTGGAATTCTCAAAGAATAAATAAAAGATCTATTTATAATGAGAATTCTCAGGATGGATGTATCACCACTTGTATAATGATTTTCTATCATGTGTGAAGCTCCTAGTTTATTACCCAGCACCACGTGAAACCATGTGTAGTGGTGCTCAACTGTAGTCTTAGCACTCAGGTGGTGCAAATATGAGGGTATGAAATTTAAGGTCTTCTTTAGCTGTGTATGGTTTGGAGGCCAGCCTGGGCTATACAAGATCCTGCAGAAGAAGAAGAAGAAGAAGAAGAAGAAGAAGAAGAAGAAGAAGAAGAGGAGGAGGAGGAGGAGGAGGAGGAGGAGGAGGAGGAGGAGGAGGAGGAGGAGGAGAAGGAGGAGGAGAAGGAGGAGGAAGAGGAGGAGGAGGAGGAAGAGGAGGACAAGGAGGAGAAGGAAGATGAGAAGGAGGAGGAGGAAGAGGAGGACGAGGAGGACGAGGACGAGGAGGAAGGGGGAGAAAAAGAAGAGGAGGAGGAAGGGAGGAGGAGGAAGGGGGGAGGAGGAAGGAGGAGGGAGAGAAAGGGGGAGGAGGAGAAAAATAATTTTAAATTCAAACAACAGATGAACCATTATTTTACTTTCTTTTTCTAAAACTGGATTATATTTCTGCTTTGTGGGAAGTGTGGGCATTTAGATGAAGTGTAGACTTCCCATTATTGAAGTAGACATGAGTGTCCTTTTCATAACTGATGTCAATGCTCTTGTGATTCCTGTTTAGAAATATATTGTTGTTTTGCAAGGAGGACAGTAGGACAGGAAGACTCTTCCCAAAGCATAGTGCCTTAGCAGGTGGAGTCAGGATGGGAGGAAGAGTGAGTGGGACATGCTGCTCAGACAAAGTTTTGCTGTGCTCCAGTTCACTCTCTCTCTCTATGAGTGTTGGTGATGATTGTGATTAGATGTGTGGTTGTTCAAGGAACATTCTGTTTAATCTGGCACTCTTGAATGAGAAGCTGTAGAAGAAATCCAGTGGCCTTTAGTGTTGACAGTAGCAAAACCTCTCTTTTGATTACATTAAGAGACTGATATCTGCACACATGACCTACAAATGTTACCCATATTGGCAATCTTATGGCATTTTTCTTTCTTGTAATACCTTTTTTAAAATGCAAAGCCATAGGAATTGTTTTAGAATGCTCTCCAAGGGCTGGACAGAGATACATGAATAGGTAATATATAGTTATAGATAGATGATGGAGTCATAAATGGAGAAAGAAAGAGAGAAACAGGTAAACAGACTTATTAGACCCCACAATCTCATAAACCATTACTAAAAAAAAAATCTCTGTTGGAGACTTGAGCTCCTAAATCAAATGGAAATTTAAGCCTTCTGTGATGGTCAGTGTTCATGCCAACTTGACAGGTTCTGGAATCACTTAAGAGACTAAGTGTCCCCAGGCACACCTATGAGGGATTTCTTAGCTTAGGTTAGCCTCTGAACATAGCTGTGAGGGATTATCTCAGGCAGATACTAGAAGAGGGCAGATCCACCCTCAGAGAGGGCAACATCATTTCCTAGGCTTGGTGCCTGGACTAGATAAGACAGGGGGAAGCTAGGTGAGCAGAACAGCCATTACTTTCTGCTTTGGGACTATAATTCAAAGCCATCCACTGCCTTGAGTGCCCTCTGCCTTGACTTCCCTGCCACGATGGACTGAACCTTCAAACTGTGAACTAAAATAGACCTTTTCTTCACTAAATTGATTTGGTTGGGTATTTATTTTATCACAGCAATAGAAATTTTTTAATTCTGTCAATCAGAGGATGTATTTCTATTTTACTTCTATTTTGTTGATTATTTCATAAGCAACTCCCCATTCTTTCTAGATTAACTGTTCAGAAAAAAAGGAATTTCTTCATTGTTTAAGCCCATGTCAAATTTCTACCTCTTGAATCTGAACCTGATTTAACAGTTAAATTCAGCAGATCACTAAGTGTCTACTAACTATGAAGATAAGAATGCCGTAAGATAGTTCTGAAATAAATGTCTAGAAGAGGTTGTGCCACTCTGCTGGAATCCAGTAGCTGTTGTTACCACTAACATGTTTGATAAGTGCAGATTCATGGCTACTTTTTGTTCTGTGACTAGCACCGTGCAGGGTAGCATCATTCATATTTGTCAACTACTCCCTATTCCCTTTGGAAGGAGAGCTGAGTTTTGCATCAATAATCATATCTGTAGAATACCTTCATAGCAACAGCTAGACTAAGCATCTGACCAAACAACTCAGTACTGTAGTTTAGTCACATAGAAATGAATTTAAACAAGTACCTTGGGACTAGTACCAAGTACCTAGAAACTAAACAAGCACCTTATGATTTATAACATCTATAATAGCACTGATTTAACTTGATATTTAAAATATCTAGCCATGAGGTTTTCATAATAACCATAATAATCAGAATTTCCTTATTTTTCCTCATTGCTACACAAATGAGAACTTGAGATTCAGTGTCTGAAATCACACAAGCAGAGTCATCTCAAAGAGTCTTAAACCCAGGTCTTCAACAATAACCATTTTCTCTTCTATCAGTTCCTGCCAAAACACATTTGATGGTTGATTTGTTTATTGATCAACAATTATTCCATTGACAACAATTTTAGAATGCAGTAAATGGGAGTAATCATCAATATGACCCATCGGTATTAAGGAGAAAGAGGGAATTTCACTGGCTTAGGAAGATTCTGGATTTAGCTACAACTATTAATAATAAAATTTGAGGACTTCCAATAGAATTTTATGTAAAATTCAGAAAACTGAAAGAGGTCTTTCTAACTGACCTCCAATTTCTTAATTATTTGGGGAGCATCCCCGTCATCCAGCCTCTGCATTCAGACAAAGCATATGCTTCTTAAGGTTCATGTAACTGAAGCTGCTAAAACATCTATTACATTAAAAAGATATATCTAAAATGTCTTTCTTTGTTTTTGATGAATGCTTTCTGCTAGCCTTGGCTGGCAAAGATGACTAGTGGACACCATCACTACTGCACAAGAACAAAGGGATCTGCACTGAGAGATGTGCAACCACCGGGACTGAAACAATGCTTCAAAACTCAGAAACAAAGCACCTGGACAGGCCTCTGGACTCCAGCTTCCCCAGCTGCCCCCCAAGTCACAGCTGCTTGCATAAAAGGAGTAAGGAAAAATGTGGCTTGGGCATTCATAAAGGAAAACAATATTACAAGTTTTTACAAGTGACTACTTTGACATCTGTGATGAAAAGCAACACACACAAAACTGCCTGAAAATGGTTAGTGCTGGAGGGCTGAGTAGTGAGTGCTCACATTCCTCCCTGGTTCTACCACTGGTATGTAGGAACCTAACTCTACATTGAATCCTTAGTCATCACCTAGTTAGTGTGATCTCTTCTCAACATACCCAAGAATGTCTAACAAAATCCAGGTGATTTATTTTTCATACTTGTTGCTTTTTTGTTGTTGTTTTATTTTGATTGCTAGAGAGCTGTGGAAGTTAAAATCCCGGAGGAACAATTGTTCAGACTGGATGAATGCACAGGCTAGCTCTATTATTCCTTGAGGATTTTGCCACTTCTTGGCTTAGAAATGACCCTGTCAGAAGGCAGCTTTTGGGAGAAAGATAAATGCATAAAATTTTAAATAAATATGCATGACTATAAAACGAGAAGTTAGAGTTGACACATTTCAAACATATGCTAACTTTCCCTGAACAATTTTGATAAATTATGAGGTTGTACAAAGGGTACAGAGAGTTCATTGAAATTGATTAACAAACTAATATATAAAACTAAGTTTAAAAATATTTAAAAAATTAGAGCTGCACATCCAGTGTTGGGAAAATACCTAGGTTTCCCACTAAATTTCTGGAGCACTGTGGTGTATGAGTCTGGGTGTATGGAGGAAGGCTGAGTTTACCAGGATTTCAGTCTTAACCTTTGATAAAACTTATGTGATCAACCAATTTAGCTTCTCTGCCTAAGGGGGAAAATGGGTTGCACTTTCAAATGAAACTGGAGAACTTTGGATGCAGTCATTGGATTGTATTACAGAATGGTTTTAGTATCTAACTTATGATGGTGTACTAGCCATGATATTATACAAAGTGCTGTGATTAGCAAGAGCTAAGAAAGGGATATTTTCCTAATGTTTCATAGAATGAGCTAATATTATGTTTTTATATATATAAACATAATATATATAATCCACAATTATTTCTATAATAATTTTTCAATTAATACAAACATTTTCTCATCATAGTACTGAAATAGACAAAATATTTTTTTTAGATAGAGCACAAACAATACCAAACTGTGATAGGATCCCATCCTATTTAAAAACTGTGATTATTAAGTCTAAAATGTCTGTGTCACAACCCAACAATTACAAATATATGCTAAAAGAAATTTGCACATAATGTGCAACCAAAAAGATCTGCACAAAAATGTCCACAGTGAATTGTTTATGTATACTACTGAAAATAGCTCAATGACTCATTGCTGGAACAATGGAATTCTACGGAGCAAATGACTAAACATTTCTTTGTTGAATCTCATAAAGAAAATGTTAAGAAGTCCTGTATAAATGACAACTCAATGTAAGACTGCATTGATACAAAGCTCAAAAATAGGCCAACAGAAGCAGTCCAAAAATGTAATGAACCATCATGTTAGAGATTATTCCATGGGGTATAGCTTCCTGAAATTATTATGAGGCAATTCTGACATCTAGGAATATTTTATTTCTTTTTTTCTCTTTCTTTTCTTAAAATTAAATTTATTTATTTTACATCCTGACCTCAGTTGTCCTTCCCTTCTCTCTTCCCTTCCCTACCCACACCTTCCCTCCCCTCAATATTTTATTTCTTAATCAGAATGTTTATTGCTTTGTAAACCATCAGAGAGATACATTTGTAAAGTTTCCCATTTGATATACATTATCAAATGCTCCTGTTGAAACTGAGATGTACTTCATTTGAAAGAAACATAAGAACAGGAGATAAAAGAGGAGAGTGTGAATCTGTACAAAGAATCACAGAGAAATTCTAGCAGAGAAACAGCCTCTGAAGTTAAGGGCTAAATTGATGAGTTTATTGTTGTTGAAGATACAACTAGTGATATAGCAATAGAAAACCCCAGAAAACACACAGACACACATGTGTACATACAAACACACTCATACACATACCCATACACATGCATGTGCATACACACACACACACACACACACACACACACAATGCAAACTGAATGGAAAGACAGGGAGTAAGTAAATGTGGAACATACTCTTGAGGTTTTGCACAACTCAGGTTACAGAAGGCTAGGAAAGAGAAAAGTTGGGCAGAAATCTTATTGAAATAAACAATAGCAGATAATTTTCAACTCATTAAATAGCTACAGACACATAAGAATCAATATCGTCCACTATATAAAGACAAGGCAAATTATGACACACATCACTGCCAAATTTTTGAAAAATCAAAGATTTAAAAAAATCACAAAAAGCTGAGAGAAAACAAGGAGTTGCTTCCAAAGAGGTACAATATTACTGACACCTGACGTCTCCATAGTGACATAGGACTTATAGAAAATGGACACTTTCAACATGGTAAAGGTAATGAATGATGATTCCTAAATAGAGACGGATCAAGGCATTTTCATATAAACCCCAAAGCTTCCAAGGAGCCAACCACTTCATGGACATAATGTAGTCAGTCATTGGTTTTAAGTGGGATGCCACTCCACAGCCAAGACAGAGGATTAAATAAAACCTGCAGAAAACTCTACATGGATATGGAGGAAATGGAATTCAAACACACCCTTGAAAAATCCTACATGGATATGAAGAAAATGGGATTCAAACTCACCATTGATAGGAGCATAGATTTACCAAAATCTCTAGGAAAAAGACAATTTCTATTAAAGCTGCAAATTCATATTTTATGAAAAATCAATTTAATTTAATTCTAGTTATGACCCACCAGGGAGGACTACAGTGTGGCCCATGCATCACAGACTCCCCAGTTTCCACGGAGAGCAGAAAGGACAATCAAGTCATATTTGCGTAAAGAGGTTATTTACAGTAGCATTGATAACTAACTACAGCAACAGAGAAGATAGGCTCTCATAAGGGTGATATTGAGCAAAAATCCTGTCACACCTGAAGGGAAGCCAGTCTGGATGCCATTACACTTGGAGGTTATACACCAGACAGGCCTTGGTGGTGTGGGATCATGCTATTCTTGATCTGGGTGCTGACTGTGTGTGCGTCCTTAGTTTCTGGAAGCAGAAGTTTGAGACAGAATTTTTTGATGTGCACATAACACTTCAGTAAAGTTAATAAATTGAAATTTGTGTTAAATAATTAACCTCTGTTAATAAGTGAGAATTATACATTAAAGAAACTATGATAAACAAAGATGTCCAACAATATCAAACATCAAACACTGGAATAAAAGGAACAACTGGAATTTCTGACTGTTGGTTTAGACCAGTTGCTCTCAACCCAGCACTTCTGAGGTGGCTGCAACCTGCCATTTTCTTGGGTGAGGTGCTAAGTCAGTCTCACTGATGGTAGATTACATGCTGCAGTTTTGTTATACATTGTAGCTTGAAACTGTGAAACTGAAGGATCTGTGTGCAACAATGATCTGAAGAGAAATAATCTTATTTAAATAATTGTATCCTATCTACAGTACAAAATGTGCATAAAGCACAATATCTTGTACCCCGGAGTAAGCACAGAATAAAGTACATTTTATAAAAAATAGCCATGTCAAATTGTTAGTGGTTTGCTATTTTTAACCCCAATAAAGGAATATGACATAGTTTAGCCTAACAATGGGACCACTCTGTGTATTGATCCCGAGTATACCTTTATCGAGTCATTCAAGCCTTCCAATTACATTCCAGGTCCCATAAGAAGACAATCTAAAACTGGGTTCATACAATCATTTTTTTTCATCTTGAAACCTTGAAGTGTTGGCCAGAAAACCGAAGTTACCAGAATATGAAGAAAATGCTTTCTTCTCAAATGAATGTAAGATTTAAGATTTAACCAACTCTTTGTTGACTAATTTACTTCATTTTTTTTTAATGGAAGGGCACTTCAGTAACAGAGCACTGCTGCTCATTTTCTCTAAAATGTATATCGATGGTATTTCTATTCCCAGAAACCTTTGCTCTTGGCATGGAAAAGCAATTGTAAGAGGTGTGGTAACCCACACCTGTCATCCTAGCGTTTATAAAGTGGAAGCAGGATTGCTGTGAGTGTAAAGAGTTCCTCATCTATGCAGTAAACCCCGAATCATCCTTCCCTGCCTCACCACTCCTAAAGTGAAAAAGAAAACCGAGTTGAGACAGTGTACACTTCACAATTAGTCTTCAGACTTACTTGTGCAAAACATAACTGGAGACAAGGGCAAGCATTTTGAAAGCATGGTCATTTATGCTCTGCTACACGTGTCGTCTTGTTGGAAGCACTGAAATATATCACTCTGTTTACACAGGAGGGATTTCCATGTCCTGCTGCTGTAGAAAGGGATGAATGCTTGTTTACCTTTGAAATAATGCCAAATCATTGATTTCATCTTGAAGAGACCAAACTGAGCCATAGGGAAATAATATCCTTTCAGAACTCACGAAGGCTGAGCTTATCCTGTGATCAATGTGACTCTTCCAAATTACCTAGCTCATTTGAAGTTTCTTCACTCATATTGTCAACTTTCCTTAAAGGATAGTTTATACTTCAAGCGCCTTACTAGAAATAGACAGGGAAGTCTTGCATAGGATTCTGGGCAGCCCAGTGAAGTTTAGGGAAAAAGGTGGCCATTCACAGGACCCAGTGAGCAAACTACACCCCTCCTTTGTCATGAATTTGCTGTAAAATGTCAATCAATTTCTTAATTATTTCCAAAACTGAACTACAAGCATATAGCAAAATAAGCAATCAAACTCAGTGCAAATCCACGGGACCAGCCTGTGCCACAGAGATAATTGATGGAAGCTAATGAGGAGCAGGTGTCCTGCACAGCTGTGCTCTCTGCTGGGCGTCCACAGCAGGGGCATCTCTAAAGCCTTAGAAATAAATTTCCTGATCAAATGGCCACAACAACAACAAAAAAAAAATCAGAAACAAAAAATCCCTTTGGGAAGATGTCTGGACTCTACTTGAACAGTTAATGTTTGATGACAAACTTTTAATCAGGTGTAAGTAGATACAGCTGTCTTGGGTTGGCCACTGGCTTGAGTTGTATGAACACTAAGGAAGGCCCTTGGTGATGGTGGCTGCTTAAGGATTTATTATTTTCTAAGTCTTGGTAGGATACTCAAAGCATACAGCTATCTCCATGTTCTTCCTAGGCATAACATCAAGTGGCTAAAACCTTAGATAATAAACGTATTTATCTGTCAACTAATTTTTTTTGATTTATTTATTTATTTATTTATTATTCAGGACTTAACTTGAACCTTCCCTGGGCAAAGCAAAGTTGATCATATCAGCCAAAAGAGAAAACATCTGGTCACCATTCTCAAGATTGTTACTTGTTTACAGGCTCTGAGAAATCAGAGGCAGTAGAAACAGTGAAGTTCTGTTTGCTTTTAATTCTGAGTACTGACTAGCACACAGCTGAGAAAGTGCCCTGAAAATCTGACACTCACGTCTGCCTACATACCAGCGGATAAAAAGGTTTTCTTTTCTACATTGTCATATATACCCGTTTGTTCTTCTCCTGTATTGCCTAACTTAATGCGTAAAGCTTTAGATTATTTCCTGTTATAAGTATCCTGTATCAATTATCTTTGTGTTGTGTTTGCTGTGGTAACAATATACAAATATAAGGAGACATGTACATGCATAAGTATAAATGCACAAATAGTCACAAACTATATAAATATTTATAAATATGTATTCATTTAGTCGTAAAATCATAAATATAAGAAATGTGAGGAGAGTTGATAGTTAATCATGGATGGGGGCATTGCCCTGGTGATGGCATTCATTCCTTAGGAACTCAGTGTTTGCTTGAGGGTACATGTTAAATGCTGTATATTTTTAGATCAGCATGACTCTTGGGGCCCCCAGGAAGCTGAAAAAATTCAGATCTTATCTTAGAATGTCATAATTTATTTAAAGTACCCCTTTCTCCAAAGCTTATTCTATAGTGTTTCAGCTTTTCCTTTTGGCAGTTATAAATGCCAATTATTTCTTGCTCAGAAAGTATCAATATTAGTTAAACCAGCAGGCAGCCCTGCCAAACTCATCCTGTCTTCTTCTGAAATATTGTTTCCAGGCATATCCCACAGCTTCAGGGCACTCTCAGCCATCTTGCAAGATTACTTAAAACCAAAATGATTAATCTCTAGCTTTCTAGTCAATGCTTTAGTATTTCTGAAGAAGCTGTCCAAAAGATAAATGCAGAGTGATATTAATTATAACAAGACTTTTTGAGAGTCCAAATCAAGTGCTTCATAACATCATTCAAATTCATCAACTTCAGTTTACACAGCACAAAATTTTATGTAAATGTATAGTACTCTAAATGATCTTTTGTTCAAGGACAAGAAAGCTTACAGTACAGGGATTTAAAAATAAGTGTATTAATTCTTTGAAAATTCCATACAATGTATTTTGAACATATTCACCTTCACCCCCCCTTCCCACTCTTTCCCTTACCCCCTCTCCACTCTTACTATTCCTAAAGGGAATGATAGTGGCAAAGCACAGAGAAAACGGTATTATACAGAACTTAGGGACACTACCAACAAAATATTTTTTTAAAGTAATGATTTTAAAATGCTATAAATACTTCACATTTGACCTTATCTTATCTCTCTGGGGAGTACTGAATGAAAAGAGATAGCATTAAAAAGCCTGGTATTTGATAAGATAATGCCAAATGTGAAGTATCTGTAGCATTTTTTTTTTTTTACCATCACCAGAAAATGGCTTGCATTTTTACGAACCATGGATGTTTAAAGAACCATTTTCTTTCTCAAAGTGACAGCAGCTCTTGGAGAGGGACCTGCACAAGTCGCCCTATTCCTACTGACAGATCTTCTCCAGCTTCACAGTTACCCAACATGTGTGCACACAGCCCAAGTGCATCGTTCCCAGGCTGATTTTAAGGAGATAATGGTTGTAACAGCTGTTCTTAGAATAAAGAGGGGAGAGAACAGGATGGGAGCTCTGAGTGGAAAGGGGCAGGGATAGAGTTAGTCACTGTGTGATAGAAACAGTGTGTTAAGTAAATGTCAGGTGTTAGTCACCCTCAAATCTCAAGCAATGGCTGTGTTGCTTCAAGAAATAATAAGAAAGTAGTCAATTTTAGAGATATTTAGTGAATCCTAAACATACAGCTAATTAAGATTCAGGGACAGAGCAGAGAGTCTTTCTATTGCCTATATTTTGCACATGAACATCATTGTAAAAATAGTAAGTTATAAGACGGTCTTCTGAGCACCATCCCCTTCACAAGGCAATGGCTAAGGTTTCATGTTTCTCCTTTCATGCCTGTGAGTCTTACAAGGCAGGCAAGGTTTCATATCCTTATTTCATTTAGCAATACAGCATGTACATACTTGTGTTTTTCTGAATACAGCTTTATTCCACTAAATCATCATAACTCTTGTTGATCATAAAAAATTGAGTGGATTATATTTGAATAAATCATAATCCAATGAAATATTTAGGAAAAAATCATCTCTGGGATTCCATGTTTTTAAAATTTAGGACTGATATTACTTGCAACTATTGGTTTCAGTTGTAACTTATTTTCATCTTGAAAATATTACACATTAATTTATAATTTCTTCATTCAATAAATTATGAGACATTTTTCTGGAAGAACAATGATAACATAATTAAAATACAAATATAAATATTTTGGATGTGCAGAGAGGAGTAAACAGGCATTACTATTGTTTTACATAGGCCTAAGGGTTTGGGATAAAACAAAACATGGGCATAAAACCAGAGAGCTAGATAACAGTAAATATTAGATGCAGAATTCATGAGGGATGGAGCATGTGCTAGTCAAGAGTTCTGCACTGAGGTCCATCCTTGCCCTCATCTCTTGTATTTTATTAGAACACAAGAGATTCCCATATTTCCTCTACATATGGGAATATCCCAGACTGACACACTGAACACATCTCACCATTATCAAAGCACCTTTTCTATCTGAGTGAAGATTGCTTGGGGTACCAGAACTCAATAACTCTCTACATTTAAGTGATGAGATTATTAATGAATGCCCTAGTGAAGTGTCAGAACTAGAATGAAGTAGTATTTTATATTTTGTAATAAATGAGTATTCCCATCATGACTTTTCAAAGAAATTTCCTTTCCCAACTTGATAGAATCATTACTAAAATTAAGTCACATTAGGTTTTAAACTGCCTGTGTGCACATCCTGTCACTTACTATCAATGCTCACACCTAATGTTGTGAACTTCAGGGTACTCGGATGCATGCTTTTTATCTTTAATTGAAGTCAATAATAATCTGACTTTTGATTTAAACTGAAAACTGAGGCTGTTTGGTTGGTTTCTAGTTTTCTTGCTCCACGATTTGGGGAGTAGACTCTTAACTCCTCTGGCAGCTTGACATAAGGATTCCTGAAATAAACACACGATGATTCCTAGAATGTTTCCCGTGTTGTCTCTTCCTTGTCAAGGGTGGGCTTTGGTGTTTAGGATAGCTTCTGTGATGTGTGTGAGCCCGAGGGAACACAGCATGCATCTTGTCCATATGGTGGTTATTAAGATTATGCAGGGCTCATATATGTGGGCTCAGAACGAAGCTGAGTAGTAGACTGAACCCATAGCACCTGCACAGCCCTGGGTTCAAGCTCCAGCACTTCAGAAAATTAAAACAATAATAATCTTTCGATGCTAATCAAACACGTTTCATATATGTATGTATTTTAAAGCGTCTACAGGAGTAGGTCTCCAGGTGGCTTTTCAAAGGCTTTTAATTTTAGTTGTCTCTCCCACATTCCTTCTTCTATCCTTCTCTCCTCTCCCACTCCCTTTTAAACCCTCCTATTCCATTTTCCCTTTTGTCTCTCAATAACAGTATATTCTACTTCCCCTTCTAGGGAGATCTTCTCCCAACTCTTCCCTTACCAGCCACGCAACCTCTGTGGTTATTCAGATGGTAGCACACGTATTGAAAGCTGAAAAGCTAACATCCACCTATAAGAGAAACCATGCTATATTATGTCTTTTGAGTCTGGGTTATGTCACTAAGGATGATTGCTTCAAGCTCCATCCATTTGCCTGCAAATTGAATCATTTTATTTTTCATAACAGCTGAATACAATTTTATTGTATAAATGTATCACACTTCCATCATTCATTCATCAGTTGATAGACATCTAGGCTGCTTCCAGTCTCTGGCTATTATGAATAGAGTAGCAATGAGCATGGCCGAGCAAGCGTCTCTGCATCTACACATTACAGAATGTGTAGAATCCTTTGGATACATGCTCAAGAGTGCTATGGCTGGATCTTGAGCTAAGTTGACTTTCAGCGTTTTGAGGAACCTGCGCACTTATTTCCACGGTGGCTGGATCCATTTGCTTTCACACAAGCAACGCACAAGTTCCCTCTTTACCTGCATCCCCCATGTGCTTTCCCTTGTTTTCTTAATCATGGTCATTCTGACTTGAGTAAGATGAACTCTCAAAGAAGTTTTAGTTTGCACTTCCCTGATGGCTAAAGATGTTGAACTTCTAAGTATTTCTCACCATTAGTCCTCTTTTTGAGGACTCTCTTTTTAGTTCTGTGTCCCAGTCCTTGATTGGGTTATTTGTTTCCTTGATGTTCAGTTTTAGTTCTTTAGGTTTTTAATTGTTTGATTGTATCTAGAATACTAGTCTAGATACTATTCCTCTGTCAAGTGCATAGCCGATAAAGATTTTTCCCCTTGTGTAGACTGCCACTTTCCTAAAATCATGCTGCCTCTGCCTTAAGGTGTATACAGACTTTTCCAACTTCGTGAGGGTTTGTTTATTAATTGTTGGTCTTGATTCCTGTGTTTTCAGTGTCCTATTCAGGGAGTCCTTTCCTGTGTCAATAAGTTCTAGCCCTATTCACCACTTTGACTTCTATCAGATTCAGGATACCTAATCTTGCATTGAGGTCCTTGGTTCATTTGAAGTTAAGTTTTGCACAGGATAATAGATATGGATCTATTTACATTTTTTTATTTTATAATTTAATTTAATTTTACATATCAGCCACGGATTCTCCTGTCCTCCCTCCTCCTGTGCCCCTCCTCCCAGCCCATCCCCCATTCCTGTCTCCTTCAGGGCAAGGACTGGGGGGATTCAGCTCAGCCTGGTAGATTCAGTCAAGGCAGGTCTCTTTTACATGCAGTCATCCAGTTTGACCAGTATCATTTCTCATAGATGCTGTCTTTTCTCCAGTGTATATTTTTTGCTTCTTTGTCAAAAATCGGGTGCCCATATGTTTGTAAATTTATGTTTGGTTCTTCAATTCGATTCCACTGCCTGTTTTTGATGCCAATACTATGTTGTTTTTATTATTGTAGCTCTGGAGTGAAACTTCAAATCTGGAATTGAACCTCGAGAAGTTCTTCTATTATTCAGGATTGTTTTAGCTATGCTGGGTTTCT
Source organism: Peromyscus eremicus (assembly GCF_949786415.1). Taxonomy (NCBI): domain Eukaryota; kingdom Metazoa; phylum Chordata; class Mammalia; order Rodentia; family Cricetidae; genus Peromyscus; species Peromyscus eremicus. Next base: position 13,120,769 of record NC_081436.1, on the reverse strand, counting down.
TGTGTTTCCATGTAAAGTTGAAAATTCAAGTGCTGTGGAGAATTTTGTAGGAATTTTAATGGGTATGGTATTTTGATAGGATGCTTTTTTGTAATATTAACACTACTAATCCATAAGTATGGGAAACTTTTCCATCTCCTAGTGTCTTCTTTGATGTCTTGAAAAATCTTTCACTTGTTTGGGTTGAATTATACCAAAATACTTGATTTTATTTTTTGAGGGTATTGTGAAAGCTACTGTATCCCTCATTCATTTCTCATTATTTCTGTCATTTGTATAATTTGTGTATAAGAGGGTACTGATTTTAGGGTGTTAATTTTGTATCCTGCTACTTTGCTGAAATGTTTATCAGTTGTAGAAAATTCCTGGTGGTATTTTTTAGGGTTTTTATTATAATATCATATCATCTGCAAATAAAAATACTTTGACTTTTTCCTTTCCTATTTGTATCCCCTTGATCTCCTTTGGTTGTCTTATTGCTCTAGTTAAGATTTAAAGAAAGCTGGGCGGTGGTGGCGCACGCTTTTAATCCCAGCACTTGGGAGGCAGAGCCAGGTGGATCTCTGTGAGTTCGAGGCCAGCATGGGCTACCAAGTGAGTTCCAGGAAAGGCACAAAGCTACACAGAGAAACCCTGTCTCAAAAAACCAAAAAAAAAAAAAAAAAAAAAAAAAAAAAAAAAAAAAAAGATTTAAAGAACTGTATTGAATAGTTATGGAGAAAATGGACAACCTTGTCTTGTTCCTGATTTTAGTGGAAATGCTTTGAGTTTTTCTCCATTTAGGATAGTGTTGACTGTCACTGGGTATATCAACCACAATCCAGAGGCTGCCGCTTACCAAGGAGTAGTTGGCCAACACAAAACGGACTCCATGTTTTGTTTTGGGGCACTTTTTGTTTCATTTCATTTTGTTTATTCATTTTCTGTCTTATTCCATTTCCGTTCCATTCCAATGTTTTGATTTTCATTCTTTGTTTTGTTTGTGTTTTGGATAGAAAGAGAGAGATCATGAAGTTGGGTGGATGGGAAGGTGGAGAGGACCTGAGAGGAGTTGGAGAAGGGAAAAAGCATGATCAAAATACATGAAAAACTTGAATAAAAAAACTTACTAAACACAGTAATCTTACTAAAACTTAGTAATCATTTGGAATGAACACAATTCTGATGGAGTAGGCTACTAAGACCCAGACTAGTGGAAATGTGGATTCACAAAGTATGTATAGGCTGCTTATGATAAGGTGGTTCAGCTCCTTATCTCTTTTTAGATAACTCAGTGGACTGCTGTGGTTTGAGGAGGGATACCATAATAGCATTAAAAAATGACCTGAATTAACATAAACTATACTGGGGATATTGTGAAAATCCACTCAACAGAAGAAAGTCCTAAACTGGAAAAAAAGAGGACCAGAGATACTGGGTAGATGATAATAGAGAGTATGATCATAGCTAAGTTGGATGAAATGGGCAGTAATTGGCTAGCAGAATAACCAAGGACAGAAAAGGCAACAGCATCGGAAGTGGTCTGCATTATTGACCATGCCCACAAACCCAGTATCTCTCTGACCAGCCATTTTCTGGAGGATTAGCATCCTTATCTGAGACACCTTAACTGAGGGAGAATAGAGAAATTATTATTGTATTTCTAGCCTTGTTGGCATTTTGAGTAACAGTGGTAGCAGACAATTACCAGAACATATTGACATTCCTGCTTACTAAGTCAAATAAGCAGCCAGAGTGGGAGGATTTGGAATCAGATATGCTTTATTGCATATGTTCTGACATAATGTTTTGATTGATTTTTTTGAGGCTAGGCTCCATGCACATAGACTGAGCCTGGAGACCTTTGTAAAGACTGCTCTTTGTTTCTATTACCCTGGGAACTCTGGGGCTTAGGCAGGACTGACATTCATATCCTCTGAAAGGAAGAAAATAAAATCACTGTCCAGAGATGTTGACAGGGTTCCACTCAGATCTTATTGTTTTAATTCTATGTACTATGGATTTTTTATTTAATTTTTATACTTGCATTAGTTAATGTTTCTAAATTGATATGGTCTATCTTATCCTTTGTTGGCACAAGTTTCTTTGGCCCAAATGTCTTCAATTCAAAAGCTGATAATACTCATTAGTAAAATTTGTCACACACTATTAAAATTGTCTGCAATGAAAATTTCATAATTTCATTTTTGGCTTTATTGATTTTTTTGTTTTAGAGGGTAAAGTGGGTTGAGATGCATAGACTCATATGGTGGGTTTTTTTTTTTTTGATACAAATTAAAGTCCCCAGTTATCAAGGCCAAAACTTGCATTGACAGCTTCATTGAATTCTTAAGTCATTCATAGACAATTGCTATTCAATTTGCACATGAGAAAGCTGAATGACAGAAATCAAATAATTTAGTTAAAGTCACACTAACAGGATTTGGACTGGAATATACATGTCAGCTTTCTGCTGCTGCCACACAAACACATGAGTTAAGTGATTTCTCAGGAAGGTTACCTGATGGGTAATGGGAAAGGGAGGCAGACTCCTTAAAGAGGGAAAGGGATGGAAGGTGGTAAGAAGTTAGGGGGGAATATATGGAGGAAATCAAAGCAGGAATCTTGAGGCAGGATCTGCAGTAGAAGCCGTACAAGATTGCTGTCTACTGGCTTGCTCTTTCCATGGATTTCTCAAACAACCCAGGACCAGGGATGACACCATACACAGTGGTATGGGCCCTCCCACATCAATCATCAAGAAAATGCCCCACAGACTTGACTTGTCCACAGGATAACCTGATAGAGGCATTTCCTCAATTGAAGTAGCCTCTTCCCAGACCCGTGCCTAGGCCAAGTTGATAAAAATTAATTAGCATACTACTTTCAGTGAAAATTAAAATGTACTAATTGATCATTATATTAGGGATAAAACATGTGCATAGTTCACATGCTAATGATCAAATTTTTAAGTGATATTTCCAACACTTTCATTGAATATAAAGAACTCATTCTTTGGTCTGTCAAAACTCTTCGGTGTAATAGTTATCATGCTATCATGGTTAAAAGAACTTACTCTAGGTTTGAATTTTAAATTCACTACATGCTTTTCTATGTTTTCTCTTTAAAAAAATAGAAAAAAAATTATTGGACATGGTGGTACATGCCTTTAATCCCAGCACCCAGGAGGCAAAGGCAGGAAGATATCTGTAAGATTGAGGTCTGCATGGGGATCTCCAGGCCAACTAAAGCTACACAGTGAAACCCTTTAAGAAACACAAAGAAAAAGAAAAGAAAAAAGATACAATCAGAGCTGCTACTTTGGGTAAATTTGAATATTAAATGTAAAAGTAAATCTCAAAAAAAATAAAACCAACTTAATAAAGCTAGGCACAAAGTGAGTACGCTACACATTTACCTTTCAACTCATCATTGCTATTTTGTCTCCTTCCTCAATGTCACCAGCAGCACACATTCCTTCTAGCTTGTTTTCCCTTCTGATTGACAGCTGCAGGTAGACTTCCAGAAGTGCTCCTTAATTTGGTACCTTACACTTGCTGTGTATAGTGCCCTCCCCTTAAAAGAATTCTCCTGTAACCTTGGATGTGGGTTAGTAGCCTGGACTTTTGACTGAGGATTAGACCATTAGCGCTCCAGACTCCTGACCAGAGAAGACTCTTACAAAGGAGTTCACACGATGTTCACTTTCCTGACACTTTGTCCTTGTGCCATATGAAGGTACAGGAAAGAGATTCTATGAGATGCCAGAGCCTTGACCTTGGACATCCTAGCATCTAAAACCATACTAAACAAAGTTTGTCTTTATCAATTATCTAGTCTTTGATATTCTGTTACAGCACCCAAGATGGACTAAGCTATTGTCTACCTTTCAGTAATTCATAGTCTGGATTTTAGGACTTGGTTGGAAAACCATGAAAACATTCGTTTATAATCATTTCTGCTCTGACCTTCTTGCTTCATTGCACTCACCACAGTGAATCGCTAGTGCTCAGAAGTACAACAGCCATGTTTTCTAACTTCTGCCCTTCTACGTTGCAAGCTTGGAGTTGCCCAGATCCAAGCTATCTGAAAGAGCTGGGCAAGTCCAGTCTCCTAGACTGCCTGTTCAGAGTCTTTCCTTTCTTTCATTGATTTTGGAAATTGAAGTGTCAAACATACATAGGGTATAGTAATCCTTTTACTCACAGATTTGTCATACATGGTTTATACACTCTACCAAAATCTACAGAGGACCTAGAAATTCCCATAAATGGCCAGTTTGTTAGTACAATTTCACCATTCTTGGAGAGAATTGCCTGGACTGCTTAAAGGTAATATAATATATTTTCCCTGTCTTGATTCTAAACCAAGAAAGGAGCACATACTGACTTGCCTTTGCTCTGGCAATATCCTAGGAACCAAAAATGAGCAATCTGCACAGCCAAGTTGATGTATGTCCCTCTGTTGGGTACAGTTTATTGCTAGGGAAAACATTTGAAAACAACTCTTAGCCCCACTTTTTTGCCCTTCCTAATGTGGGTGTCTATGGATACTCATTAATATTTGTTGCCAAAATAAAATAAGTCACAAGAGATTTTAGCAAAGTACAGCTAATATTTGAGCCAGAGTTCTTGAAATCCTCTCTACGAGACAAGACCAACTACTTTTCCATGAGTTGGTTGCTTCATTTTGAAAGTGAAGATGGTGATATCTACATGTAAGACTGTAGTAAATATTAAACAGCGACGGTCTGTAGCACAGCCCTGTTAGTAAGATCCATCACGCCATTGTTTTTAGTTGCTTTCTTTTCCAGTCGTAGCCAAAAATCTCTGATCTGTTGCCCAGTGGCTTACATGGCTGAAGAACCCTGCCATCCCGGCTTTTCTTTCATTACAATCAGTAAGAAAATACTTATCAATACTTACCCTGTGATGGCAGCAAATAGTGCCCTCTGAAGACCAAGTCAAGATTTGATTCTCCTTTCTAACCACTGGGTCTGCCACCATGTCTGCCAGAGCAGTCCTCTCAAGTTTCCCGAGAGGAGGAAGACAGCTTAAGATGTTTCTCACTTTGGATTTTGGTGATTTTGAGTCACTTTTCTTGCTTTTGATCTTTTCTTTTGGTTGGAGAACAGTCACTGGGAAGTTGGACCTAAAACACCAGCATTAACCAGAACAAGAAATAAACTTCTTTATTCTTGCTTAATAAATAATCAGAGTAAACTTTCAAGGAAGGGACTCTTCAATTTTATCTCTTGTTCTATTTATATCATCTACATGAACTTCCTCTCTGGGGATGATGATTTTAAGACTAGGATCTTAGCTAATTCACATGTTTGGTGTAGCTAAGAGCTGACCAGATAACATTTAGCTAATGATCAATTTATGTTTAACGATTGATACTTTCTGCTTGCTACTCTGTACAAACACTGATGTGAGCAAATATGCTTCTAGTGTTTCTATGATCTTTCTCTAACAGTCATAACTCACTTTCATTTTCACAGTTCTCCTTAAAATCTTTGCCAGGATTGTGGTGGATCTTAGAATCTAAGAAACTGTGACAGACACAGAAAATAAAGCAGATCTCTAGATTGTAAACTCAGAGTTTTACAGGGGTGCTGTCTTTGTGCAGGGCTGTGGGACTTATTTGAGGAAGTGCATAGAAGGAGCATGTGTGTCTTTCCAGGCTCTAAATTTCCATGCAAACAAAAACTCATGAAAAGAAGCTGTGTCTGCAGAGACTGATTGACTGGCTAGAATTTCAGTCCTGGGGAGAGACTGGATATGTTGACAGTCCAGAGCCTGGTTACCTTATCTTGGGCTAGTTCTAGTTCTCCAGGTCAACCATTCCTCTGCCTACCTCTATGTCCAAGCTGATAGGTTATGAATAATATGCAGAAAACTTTTGGAATCTATTAAGTTATCTGGCTATTAATTTCCTTAACTATCTATTAAGATAATTTCTACCAATCAAAAGCTAAGAATGTCCTCAAATAGCATCTTGAGCCTTTAGAAAAGTTTCCCCATCTCAGTATACCTGCCTTTCTGATGTCTTCACCAATGTATTTTAAACTTGCCTTGATTTATGACTTTCTTTGTTATGGAAAACTATAAAAACTTCATGACATCATTTTCACATTGGTAATATAAATCTGTGTTCCTAGGCCACGTTCACTCAAAATGCCTCCTGAGTAAACCATCTCTTACTCCCTTTAAGATGAGAACTGTGTTTCTTGTTTGGATATCCAAATTATTTTCCTTCATTTTTTTTCCAAAAAAAATCTATAACTTAACCATCCTTTTCATTCAAAAGAATCCTTAGCATTTTGCAAATAAAGCACACATGCACTTAATCCTTCTTATGACTCACTGAAACAGAAACATAAAACACTGATTTTGCCCTTTGGTATTTGAGACCTGACAGCTGTAATCACACCCCTCATAAAGCACGGGCTGCATTTATTCTGACATTAAAATGACTCCAAAGAGTTATAATTAAAATACAGTGGCCAGCAGCCTGCCTCAGATTGCAGCAGACGATCACCCTAACCTTCGCAGTGTGACATGTGAAAGGCAGAGCTTATAGCGGTGTCGGGGTTCCAGGCACATATCGGAATTAATCAGATTGGTGTGCTGACAATCATTACCAGCCCGCTAGTTATAGAAATAAAACTGTAATGTAAGTTCCAAAAGGAATGAACAAAAAAAAAAAAAAAAAAAAAAGGAAGGAAGGAAGGAAAATTCCCACTGAATCTCACATTGCTCTACTATTCACCCCGGCTTCTGAAAGAACAAAAACAAAAACAAAACAAAAAAGCCAACAACAACAACAACAACAACAACAACAAAAAAAACCCAAACACCCACAGCTCCACTTGGGAAAATGACAGAACTCACCTACCTGTGTTTAGAGCCAATCATGTCTTTTACACTGAAGAAAATAATTTGAATCCTTTGGATATAAAATATTTAGAGAATATTTCTGACTTTCAAACATATTATAAAACCATGTTATTTGTACATACTATCATAGTGTAATATTTTGAAATATAAAGTGTATCAAAGCCACAGAGAAGTGAGAGTATTATGTGCCCTTCTGAGCTCAACTTAGTCATTTCACCTGGGCATGTGTGTGCAGGGGAGGAGAGTTGGGGGGGGGAGGATGGGGAGGGATTCTTCCATCTCAATGGGATTCCAGGATGTTATTCTAGGAGTTTTTACCTTTCTCTTCTTAAACACATCAATGTCAATATAGATGAAAACTCCAATTATCTTCAATTCTTTGAGAGAAAAAAAATGTCCACTATGCAGACGGCTCAAGTATTAATTGACTCTCCATTATGACAAGAGAAATCTAAAATGTCAAGATACATGGTTCTAAGTAAAGTCCACAGCCTTGGGCGGCCACAGGGACAGGTGTCTGCCTTGGGAGCTGTTAGAGCGAATGTTCAAAGTGTTGTCTGAACCCCTGATCTATTTCATCTCTGTGGCCAGCTGCCGACTTGTGCCTTCCATCTCATGTACTCAGGACTGTGGACCTTTCATTACTTCTGTCTTAGTAATAACTTAAAGACAACACACCCTCGATTTGATCTAGCTGTTTTGTTTGAGAACATTCTGGTCTGCCTACAGTCTCGGCTTCCATGTAGTGTTTATCTAGCTCAAGCTACGTGTGACATTTTCAAACACAGTGCTCCTTTTCAAATCACTCATGGTGTGCTTTTGCAAGGCTTTCTAGCCCTGCCCCTCCTGGGAGGAGGAAAAACAGTGTGCCTTTATGCCGTAAAATAGTATAATTGAGGATTAAAGACAGATATTCTTAAAATAGAGGTGAGACTCTGAGAGGTCATGGTATTGGTATGAAAGTGTGAACTGGCCTTTTATCAGGTTATTGATAGCCTCAGAATTCAGTCTTTTTAAAACTCTCTTGGTTTTCTGTCCAAGTGAAAAGCTACATGGGTTCTTCTAGTGACTTTTTAATTCACTGGCTCATGTCAGGGCTGTCTCTCTGAGCTACGCACCCACATTGTCTGTCCACCCCTCTCCCCCCATCCTTTGAGAGGATGATGGCAGTTTGTTCAGACAAGCAAGCTGGGAGCCCTGATCTGTTAAGTGCCTACCCTTCCTGTAGAAAAGTGACGGCTTGCTCTTTGCAGGAGGCTTGCCATGAAGTCCCTGATGCAGCAAAGCTTCACACTTTCCCTTCTCACTCGGCAGCTGCGTTTCTAGGTCATATGGTAGGTTTGTTCTGCTTCAGAAGCTGTTTTCAGGCCAAGGTCCACAGGAAAATAAGAAACTTACCCTAAAGACACATGTGCAGCAAAGCAAACATCTATTAAACACTCCTAACATTTTCTAGATTCTTCCTGCATGCCAAACAAGATACTCTGTGTTGATTTAATGCTAAGTCATTTAACTGTCAACATATTAACCTCCAGAGTACAGAGTAAATCATGTGTGTACATGTTAAAAGATTGCACACAAATTATACCTATGCGATCACACACATATACACAGGAACAAACACACAAACGTATACACACAAACATACACAAACACACACATACACACAGACACAGACACACACACACACTTCATCCACAGTCACTTTTAATCACTCTCTTCCTCTCTAAATCCATGGAAATCTGTGAAGAAATGCTATCAGTTGTCTTCAACAAGTCATTCACTTCCGGTCTCTATAACTACTGCCAAGTGGTTCACACCACAGGATATCTTCCCCGGACTAACACACTTGCCTGCATCCTTTTTCTGCTCTGCACATTCCCCTTATTTCCAGTCCCATCAACCTGGAGCGTATGATTGTTTCCAAAAAAAAAATCAGGTTTTGTTTCTCATATGATCAAAGTGTCTATTTTATTTACATTCCTCACAATGTGTACCAGGGCTGTGTGATCTGCGATTTCCTCCTAGTTAGCTGACCCTGGTTAGCCTGCTGAGCCATCTCACACACACACACACACACACACACACACACACACACACACACACACACACCAGAGACTTTGGAGTTTTTCTTCAGTGGCCTCTCCTGATGAAACATTCTGCTTCCAGATATTCACCTGTCTAATGATTGCTTTTAGGTTCTTGCCGATTTTTACTTCCTTAATATAGCCATATATTTTACAATTCTTATTCATCATTTTCCTTAGAATTGAAAATTAAAAAGAGGTTAAATATCTAAAACCTGTACCTTCACCGCACAGTCTTATTTACAGATGGGTAGAAGGAGGTGAGACTCAAAATGGTAACCTGTCATCTCCATTTCACACGTGGAGGTAAGTAACAGACTCACATAAAGCTTTGGGCCCATCACAGCAAAGACCTGTATGTGGTCTCGCTCAGCCCTCATTTCAGGACTATGGCTTTCTGTAGGTTACACATCTATCTAAACTAAGCCACTCTGTGTTCTGGGGGGATGGCTTGGTGAGTAGACACACACTTGCCATGAAAGACTGACGATGACGAGTTTGGATTCCTGTCTTAGAGTTTCTAGTTGTGGCAAATACCATGACTGAAAACTACTTGGGGAGGAAAGGTTTTATTTCATCTTACAATTCCCAGGTCATACTCCATCACTGAGGGAAGTCAGGGCAGGAACTCAAGGCAAAAACTTAGAGGCAGACAATTAAGCAGAAACTATGGAGGAATGCTGCTTACTGGCTTGCTATTCCTGGTTTGCTAAATTTACTTTCTTATACATCCCAGCACTACCTGCCCAGAGATGGTGCCACTCAGGTAGGCTGGGCCCTTCTACATCAATCATTAATCAAGAAAATATCTCACAGACTTGCCTACAGGCCCATCTTATAGAAGCATTTTTTTTTTTCCGACTGAAGTACATTCTTCTCTTGTGTCGATCAGGATAATCCCCATGTAGAAAACCAGAGGCAGTGGCTTACATCTGTAATCTTAGCACTCCTCTGTCAAGATGGGAGATGAAGATAGGAACCTCACTGAGAAGTTTCCTCCACATGAACACTGTGGTACACACATACACGCATACGCACATGCAATACTTTTTTTGGGCAGGGTTTCTCTGTGTAGTTTTGTTGCCTGTCCTGGATCTTGCTCCGTAGACCAGGCTGGCCTCAAATTCACAGGGATCCACCTGGCTCTGCCTCCCTAGTGCTGTGATTAAAGGTGTGCACCATCACTGCCCAGCCACACACTTTTTTATTGCCTTAATTTTGGAGATAGAGAGCACTCATTCCTAACATATTCTACTTCCATCAAATCACATAATAAGAAAGTTACATATTTCAGAGCGAAGCTCGAAGACTGATGAGTTCTTAAATTAACATAAAATTAACTAATGTTTCCAGAAAGAAAATTAAAAATTTAAATAATGACAATATTTTGAAATAAGGTTATCAATGGAGTCCAGATTGAATAATATCTTCTTAAGACAATGTTCTCTAGCTATGATTGCTCTAGACATATTTTCCATGTGTCCATGTCTGTCAGAGATCAGTTATGAATTGTTAGTTTTTAAGGCTTATCAAACTTATACATTGAAGCCCTAACTTCCAATATGACTGTATTTTGACAGAGGCTCTACAAGCAGGTAGTTAAGGTTAAATAAGGACATAGGTAGTGTTGTGTGACCTTTCCAGAAAGCTGACTCAAGGGCACTTACCGTGACAGAGCCGTGCTCATTCAGCTTCCTGAGTCAGCTTGCTTTTCTGATGCTTTCAGAGACTCAGAACTTACTTTTCCTTTCCTTCCATCTCTTTTCTAAGCATGCTCCCTCACACCCTGGGATTCCCCACTCTTTCTCTTCACTCCCTCTTTGTGCCATGGAGTGGCTGCCTGTCTATCAAGCCTAACTCAAAAGAACATGACCCCCCCCTCTCTTCCTCTTCGACCCCCTCCTCCAGGGAGCTGCTGACAGTTACGTCTTGCTTGACCCGGGATTTTTCTTTTAAACTGTAATCATTGTGTAGCTTTCTTCTGGTTCTATCCTTAAATTGTTACACTAATGAGACCAGAGACCCCAAGAGTGAGACCCAGTTTCTCCAGTAACATGTTGTACCTGAGATGGGATTCCACAAAAATTTGAGGCAACGCTATTCTTTGTGTACCCTGAAGAACAGAGGAAGAAGCAGAACAGCTAAATACCTTGACTTTGGACATATTTACAGTGTTTTATTATAGTGATGTGCACAGCTGAGAACAACACCCTGTTATAGTTGTAGGTAATGTCTCCCAGCATTTGCTCACATTTTTCTCACATACACACCCATGCACAGTTGCTTCAGGTGAACAGAAATGGACAGTTTATTATTCACTCCTTTAAACCTAAACTTAGAAATATGAAGTGTCTCTACTTCTTGAATAATGTACCTTTTCTCTTTAAATAAGATTTCACTCTGTGTGTGTGTCTTCTCTTGGCATATTAAATGATATATTCTTTATCAGTTTTATCTGTGGAAAAAATAAGTGGAAATGCCTCAGCATTATGAAAACCGCTGTTGGCCCTCCCCAGTTCCTAGCTGCTTCTCTCGTCCCCAATTCTCTAGAGTGAGTAAGAACTGTACATTGCTCAGAACACAGCTTTCAGGTAATGCTCTTAACAGTTTGAGGGTCACAGTCCCTTTGAAGTGTCCATTAAAGCTATCATCGTATGGAAATGGTCATGGGCAAATGCACCTAAAGTTGCAGGTGTTGATGGAGCTCATGGAGCCCATTTAGACTTCCTTAGGTGCACTTGAATTAGGAGATGGGCCCAGTTAGGTGATGGGACTCATCATCACAGTGTGGGAGCTTACCGGAACCCTCTCTAAAGCTGTGACTGTGAAGATGATTCCTAACACAGTCTAAAACAGGCATCTACGTCCACAAACAGCCATCCTTCTCACAGAGGCGCTGAGGTAGAGCCGTGTCACCCTAGATCTTGGGAAACGTACAGAGCTGAGTCGGCCCAGGATTCCTGAAAGCTCACCAAAGTGCCTGCTATTTTCCTGCCAGAGCCAGTGCTGTAGATGATTTTAAAATTGTGTGTGGGAGGCTTCTAGGACTGATCAAACTGTGAACTAATGTGACTCACGGGGCTGACCCGTACTTGAAGCCACAGAGAAGAACAGCCATAATGGAAATAGGTCTGGAAATGCAGGCTATGCATTTTGAGGCCCGTTGTGTTATGCTTCCAGAAGGGAAGGACCAGGAAGGATAAGCTTGGCTTCCTGAGCCGCTGCTGTTACAAGCTGCCTCTGGAGTTCTGTTCATGTATAACTGCCTCAGATACTGATGGGGAGGGGTAAACGTAAGAGCTAGGCACCCCTTCCTTCCCTGTAGGTCTTGCCCACTAGTTCCACAAAGGAGGAAAAGAGGGTGCATAAAGCATTTGTTTTTACTGGGAAAAAATAATAAATCATATAAAGTCTAACTTTTAAAGACTTTAATTTGATATAACAAACCAACCCATAAGATACAGCAAAAAAGGGAAGGCTTTTAAAAATGACACCTTAATTATAATAAAAGAAAATACAAGAGTCCATCCACAACTGCATTAATTAACATTTAATGTTTAAAAGAAAAAAATGCAAAATAATATAGTTCTTTTGTTCCCAGGCAGATGATCTGATGAAGGGAAAGATGCCAGATACAAAGTAAAGATAATAATTCCATACCTTCAGTTATTAACATCTGCCTCCTTTTCACAATGGTCTTTAGCCTATCACTGCTTTGTGTGTACATTTGCAGTTTGGGTATGAAAATGTGCTATAGGTATATTAGTAACATGAGACAAAAATTAAACTGCATTCCAAACAGAAACTCAGGGGCGTTGACTCCGGTGCTGCTCTGGCAGAAATTTCATCGGTGATTCCAGCAGAGGCCCCTTTCCGTGGAGCCCTGTACTGCTTCTGAGTGCAAAGAACAAACATCTTCCTCTCTATTGCTGCACTTGGAAGACAGTCGGAATGACAGGTGTGGACACTCTTAAGTAAATTCCTTAGAGCTGAACACCCCGACACGCTCAACAGCTACAACTTCACTTCTGCCTCCTACAGACACAACGCCCCTGGCCGCCATTCTCAGCAGCGTTGAGAAAAATCTCTTCTCTCCAAGCACATGGCTTCACTTTCTAGCTTTATTCTTATAATACCTGTTTGTTCATGTGCATACACTGGGGCTTTAAGTACATGCAAGTTTCATTTATTAGTTCACCTTTTAGACATTTATGAAGTTATGTTTCATGATATTTTCCAGGTTTGGGTGTGACAGGTTCTGTGGAAAGGATCCTATTTTGAATTCAGACCTTAGAAAAACAGCTTGCTGAGCCTGTGTGCTCATATCTATAAATGAGTGTGAAAATCTTTATAACCCACAATGCTGTGGGATGGTCTATATGTCAAGTGTGTTGCTGATTGGTCAGTAAATAAATCACTGATTGGCCATTGGCTAGGCAGGAAGTATAGGCGGGACAAAGAGAAGAATTCTGGGAAGTGGAAGGCAGAGAGAGGAGACACTGCCAGCCGCCACCATGACAAGCCACATGGGAAGATCCCGGTAAGCCACGAGCCATGTGGCAAGGTATAGATTAATGGAAATGGATTAATTTAAGATATAAGAATAGTTAGCAAGAAGCCTGCCATGGCCATACAGTTTGTAACTAATATAAGTCTCTGTGTTTACTTGATCGGGTCTGAGTGGCTGTGGGACTGGCGGGTGAGAGAGATTTGCCCTGACCGTGGGCCAGGCAGGAAAACTCTAGCTACACCACAAAGTTATTGTCATGGTAAAATCTGATGATATGGAGGAAGTTTTTGATAAACCAAGTTTTTTCAAACATAATAATGCACAGTAATTATCTCTGTAGTTCATAACTCTTTACTAACAGGTCAGCTCAAAGGCTTAGTTCATACTTGCTGCTCACAGTGTCATTTAATTGTGATAAAATTAAAAAATTCCCTTGTGTCCATGTATTTGTATATCTTCATGTCAGTTATTGTAGAGGATAAAGTACTCTGGCAAGGTTCTAGGTAGAGATGATGAAATACCACTAACCTGGGTAGTTTATGAACAATTTATATATATATATATATATATATATATATATATATATATATATATATATATATATTTCATATTTATGGATTCTGGAAAGCCCAGAGTCAGTCTTTGGCAGATTCACAGGTAGCAGCCACTAGCCATGACCTTGCACAATGAGTGACCAGCGAGATCTCAGGTATTCTTTCCCACCTGAGCTCTCATTATCCAATTTTCCCAAAGACATTCCAATACCACCACATTGTGTGTAGAATTTGGGCTTAAAAATTAAGGAGACTTTAGAACAACATAGAAAAGAGGGCAACAGGGTAAGCAGGTGACAAGGAAGGGTAGCCAGTACCTACCTCCACAGAGTAAGTTCTAATGGGAGAAAATAAAGTTTACAGAAATTTGTTATCTATGCACAACATTGGCAGAACTCTTCAGGTAGAGGGAACAGTTTGCACAAAGCCCCTGAGGCAGGAGTATGCCTCCCATGTGTAGTCACTTAAGAATTCAGTGAGGGCGGGAAGCCGCAGGCCGGCTTGGCCGGCGTCATGGAGCCTCTGTACCAACAAAGGCACACGCAGGTCCATGAGATCCAGTCTCACATGGGACGCCTGAAGATGGCAGGCAGGCAGTCTGTGCACTTAGTAGAAAACGAAATACAAGCAAGCATAGACCAGATATTCGGCCATCCAGAGCGTCTGGCGTCAAGCAAGGAAACCCCTAATAAAAGGCAGAATGCCAAACTCCGTGTCGACCAACTGAAGTACGATGTCCAGCACCTGCAGACTGCCCTCAGGAACTTCCAGCACCGGCGCTATGCCAGGGAGCAGCAGGAGAGGCAGCGAGAGGAGCTTCTGTCTCGCACCTTTACCACTAACGACTCTGACACCACCATACCCATGGATGAATCACTGCAATTTAACTCCTCCCTCCAGAACATTCACCATGGCATGAATGACCTCTTTGGAGGCGGGCACAGTATTCTGGAGGGACTGAGGGCCCAGAGACTGACCTTGAAGGGGACTCAGAAAAAGATCCTTGACATTGCCAAGATGCTCGGCCTGTCCAACACAGTGATGAGGCTAATTGAGAAGCGGGACTTCCAGGACAAGTACTTCATGATTGGTGGGATGCTGCTCACCTGTGCAGTTATGTTCCTTGTAGTCCAGTACCTGACATGAGCCAGCTGCACCCAGCACGGAGAGTCTTCCTACTGTGTGCACATGTGCAAGCAAGAAGTGGGCTGGGAGGCCACCTTTTAAAATGTATGCCTTAACTGTGAAGACACCCCCCCCCCCCGGACTAATTGTGGCTTAGTATCAAAAAAAAAAAAAAAAAAAGAATTCAGTGAGGGCTGGAGAGATGGCTTAGAGGTTAAGAGCACTGGGTGTTCTTCCAGAGGTCCTGAGTTCAATTCCCAGTGTCCACATGGTGGCTCACAACCATCTATAATGAGGTCTGATGCCCTCTTCTGGCCTGCAGACACACATGCAGGCAGACCACTGTATATTTAATGAATAAATAAATCTTATAAAAGAGAAGAAGAAGAAGAAGAAGAAGAAGAAGAAGAAGAAGAAGAAGAAGAAGAAGAAGAAGAAGAAGAAGAGAAATTGAATTCAGTGAAACTGGATCAGAGCACAGAAAATGTCAAAATGAAGCTGGGAGAAAATATCTCCTGAGTTCCTAGAAGGCTACATGTAGAGGCAACTAGAAGGTTTGCAGAGCATAATGCAGGAGCTAGAGCAGCATTATGTCAAAAGACTTGACATGCTGTCTTGATGGTATGATCTGGAGCTGTGAGGGTAGCTCCCACAACCAAGCCCTTACAAAGTGATCTGTGGGCCTGAGGTTAGAGGCGACGGAAGTTTGGGCCAGGGACAACAGTGCAGATGGTGATAAATGTTTGGGTTGGGGGTGTATTTTGAAGATAGAGCCAACAGGATCACTGTGTAAATTGGATATCAGATGGGAAAGGAGTCTGTGAATAATTTTTTACAATGCCTTAATTCAACTTCTGTCCACAAAAAGCTCCCCAAAGAAATTACTTAACCTGTAAAGGTTGAGGAGCTTGTAGAGGGAAGGTGAGGATTAACTATGATTATGTCTTTCTAAACACCTTTGACTTAGAGATAAGATTGCAAAGAGAAGAATTTTGTGGAGACTAAAGGGACTAATATTTATTTTATCCGGTGGCTTATGACTTACAAAGGGAGATGAAACAGAAGGCAGCTATAGGCCTAGCAGAAATGTGGGCTCCCTAAAGGAGTGAAGCAGGAAATTAGCTGGCTTGGTGCAAACTGCAGAACTGAGCCACTGATACGTGAGTTCTGCCCAACTATCTACTACCCCCAGTTTCTTCACATGTAAAATGAATACTGAAACCACAGGTGTTATAAAGATTAGCGAAATCTGTTTGTGGAAAAGATGTAGGGTAGTACTGAGAAGTCAAGAGAGATGCAGAGGTGGATGTGTGCAGTGTGTGTGTGTGTGTGTGTGTGTGTGTGTGTGTGTGTGTGTACATGTGGGAGAGAGAGAGAGAGAGAGAGAGAGAGAGAGAGAGAGAGAGAGAGAGAGAGAGAGCGAGAGCACCTGGTGTGAGCTTTGGAAACATCAAAGCCCTCCCACCCCCAGTGACACACTTGCTCCAACAAGGCCACACCTCCTGCAATAAGGCCATACCTTCTAATCCTTCCCAAACAGTTACACTGCCTGGGGACTATGCGTCCAAACATATGAATGTATGGGCTCCACCCATACATTCAAACCACCATACTTTCTCTATATACCTGGAATTCACTCTCTTTTGATTCAATTAAGCTTAAATAAGAACATGTATGTGAAAGCATGTGCAAGAATGTTTAATATTGAGACTCAAAACAAGAGGCTCCTTAAACATCAAGCAGAATTTTAGTGTAAACTGTAAAAGATGCAACTTAAATAAGAAAAATAACTTATTCAGTGAATGTATACCAAGACTTCTATACATCTTTTATGAAAAACATTCTTAGAATCTATTAAGGGGCATATATATTTCTATAGAGAGTTATAGTTTATTCTTGGCAAGGAAAACTCAGTACCGTAAATGCCCATCTTTCAGCAAAGTAAAAATTTAACGGAAATAACAAAATGACTCCCTCTACCCCCCGCGTTAGACAATGTCCCTTAAGTATTCCCAGAGACATGTTTCTGGCAAGGTAAAATCTCTGCTCTTTTTCTCTAGTCTTTAAAATACACTGTATAAAGTCTTACCAGTTAATATGATGCATTGTTGCATCAAACATAGATAGAATGAGTTGATTTCCACAAAACAAGTTTTAATGGTTTTGAAAATAGTGGGTAGACTTTAGTGTAAATATTAAGGTGAAAATTGCTGGAAAAAACAGCAAAGAGAGACCAAAGGTGCAATCCACTGGACTCTAGCTTGGTGAATTGATGAGTTTAATAAGGAACTACTTATTAG
The DNA here is from genome assembly GCF_949786415.1 of Peromyscus eremicus. Classification (NCBI taxonomy): domain Eukaryota; kingdom Metazoa; phylum Chordata; class Mammalia; order Rodentia; family Cricetidae; genus Peromyscus; species Peromyscus eremicus. The sequence continues at coordinate 13,103,312 of NC_081436.1, read as the reverse complement.
GAATTATGAGTTTAATATGAGCTCCTTGCAGGAACATGAACAACCCAAATAAACCTTTCTGTCTTCTCGCGAAGTTAACTGCCTACATATCCTCAGGTAGGGGCAGGTCCTGGGAGCCCCTCTTCTGCCCATAATGGAATGTTAATAGGCCCAATCTTGTGCAGGTCTCCTAGGTAATCACAGACAATTTTGTAAAAAGCTGTAGAAGCAGTCATTCGCTCTGTCACAAACGAAGCTAGTGACTTGCAACTCATACACTAGAGCCATACTTCTGTGGCACCATGATCCAAGGCTGAGAGAGTTTGCTTTCTTTTGTATTTAAACCAACACTGAGCATTTTATGTCTTCAAGTAGAATTTCTTCCTTACATCTCTTGAAAAGTTGAGGCTTCACAGTGGGGCCAAATTTACTCTGTAAAATTTTCAACTATAGACATAAAGGATATACATGTAAACTATGAAAATCTGTGAACTATAGACAGGTAGGATATACCTACCTGTCCATAGTTGACCTATTTCGTTATTTTTTTACAGTATGACCTTTAATGTTGCAGTTTCTCAACTAAGATGTGTTGGTTGCTGCATTTTATGAAAGTTTGAATGAGTGCCTCTAATTTTCTTGTGGTGGAGATGCTGGGCTCAGGGAGACAGTGTTGGAAGGTGATGTGGAGATATCAACAGTTGGAGCCTAGTGGAGGAGGCTTAGTTCACTGAAGATATGCCTTCAGAAGGGCTTGTGACACCCTCTCCTTGTCTGCCTTCCTGCTCAGTGACATGATCTGTTTCTCCCAAGGCTACTATCTACCACAACATATCACAGCTGAGTAGGCCTCTCACCAGAGTCTGCACCACACCTTTTGGACTTTAAGCTTTCAAAACTGTGAATTAATTATACCATTTTTCATTATAAAGCTACTATGCCTCAGGTTCTTTGTTATAGCAATAAAAAATAGATTAATATACTCATCAACTGAAGATATAATAATCCAAACCCAGGACTGCTACAAAATTCAGATACATCATGCTTTTTGTCTAAAATGTTTATTTAGTTTTTTTATTTATTTTTTCCATTTGTGATTCTTCCATGATACCAAGTCGTGGAGCAGCATCTTGTCTGGTGATTTTAGCATATAAAACTGTTTAAAGAAAATGCCTTTGCTGTTTGGTCCTTGAAATATTAAAAGAAGGTATGCACAGGCTTAGTTGTTCAGTGGAAACTTCAGTTTACCCAATGTTTGGCTTCTGTGTGTAGAGAAAGTTTGAGAGTCCTTTTTCTATTTCATATGTTTTCTAATTCCTTCTAATTTGCTATGGCACATAAGCTTTGAGTGGAGAACAAGCTCCATTCAATCTTATCAGGAAAGCTTTCAGCCTACCACTGCCGTTCCCTAAGCTATGTGTTTTATGCTGGGGATTTCTTGCCAAGTAGCAGCAAAGCTGGGTTTATATTGGAAATCTGTCAAATTGTTGTAAAAACTCTTGATTGGATTAGCCATTTACCAGGTTCTCTGGCCTGCTGTTGCACTGAGTTGCTAAAGCTGCTCAGCTGGTCCCAGCGCAGGTGTGCCGTCTTGACACAGACTCTTTCTTTACACCATCGTGTTTGAGGATTAAATATTTTTAGGAGGATTATGATGAAAAAATCACTGAGAGCAACTTTATGTTTTACTAATCAGTTAGGTTAGCTTACACCCAGTGACTACCTGCTCAGACACTCAGCAATCCCGAAAACATGGTTGTGGAGTGCCAGAGCAGAGGAGGGGAGCTTAACTCACCTCCAGAGAAACTGATGCTTTTAAGGGAATTTAAAATGTGCAAATAGCAGAAATGCCTAATACTTAACTGCCATTGCTGTGAGGCAGTGCCAAAATCTTCACATCTGAGGACAGTATAGAGGAACTAAGCAGGGCTCATAGGGGCCCACAGAGACTGAAGCAGCAATCACAGAGCCTGTGTGGTGCTGTGCTAGGTCCTCTGCATACATTTCTGGTTGTTAGCTTGGTGTTTTTGTGGGACTCCTAACAGTGGGAGTAGGTGTATGTATCTCTGACTCTTTTGCCTGCTCTTGGGACGTTTTTCCTCCTACTGGGTTGCATCGTCCAACCTTGATGTGAGGGTATGTGCCTAGTCTTACTGTATCTTGTATCAAGATTCAGGTTGATAGACATGGGAGGCCTGCTTTTTTCTAAAGGGAAATGAAAGAGGAGTAGATCTGGGGGAGGGGGGGAGGGGAGAAGGGAATTTGGAGGAGTAGAGGGAGGGGAAACTCTGGTTGGGTTGTATTGTATGAAAGAAGAATAAATAAAAATAAAGGTGTTTTTGGAAAATAATCTTATAGTGAAGGGTTGAAAGAAAATTAAGAGTAGATCCTGGAAGGAACATAGTTTGTTGTAATGAAAACAACAACAACAAAAGAAAAACAAGTTGAGAAATACTCTATAGACAGACACTGTTTAACCATAGAGCATTAATAAGAAAACTGGTCCTGTGTGTGTAACCAAGACAACGTTTTAAATGAGCTATCATTTAAAGTGTAAAACTAACATCAAGATGGGGCCATTGGGTGCCCCACTCCCAGCTGTGTTGGGTTGTTGCTTCATTGATTTGACACAAGATGGAGTGATCTGGGAAGAGAAAATGCCTCCATCAGATTGGCCTATAGTCAAATCTGTGGGTGGCGTTGTTCTTGATTAATGGTTGATATGGGAGGTACCAGGAGGGCCTAGCCCACTATGGCTGATGCTACATCTGGCAGGTGGGCCTGGGTACAAAAACAAGCAAACTGAGCAAGCTATGAAGAGCAATCATGGAGAGCAAGCCAGTAGACAGGACTCCTCCATGACCTATGCCTCCTATTCCTGCCCTGAATTCCCTTCACGGTAGGTGCAAACTATAAACTGAAAGAAACCCTTCCTTCCCACAGTGGCTTTTGGTCATGGTGTTTTATCATAGCAATAGAAACCTAACTAAGATACCCTCGGCACACCACACAGATCCACACACAGACATACAGACCCAAACACCACACTGAATCCAACATCTAATATCACCCGAGACAACAGCGTTTTTCTAGATTAGCAACCCTAGTGCTAATTATCTGGATCAACAGACCAGAAGGTGTTCACCAGCACAACAATCAAGAAAAGAACAAATGCCCATTCAAAACAAGGGGAAAGTCAGTAACTTTTAAAAGACATGAACAAGCAGTGAAAATGATCATTAGTTATATACGATATAAAGAACATCATACAATTCACATTGAAAAGTAGTTTTTATGAGCCTTAGGTGACTTTGAATGTAAAGATTCTCAGATGCTTGCCTCTGTGGACTGAGATGGTCTAGGACAGTGATTCTCAACCTTCCTAATGCTGTGACCCTTTAATACAGTTCCTCATGCTGTGGTGACCACCAACCATAAAATTATTTTGTTGCTATTTCATAACTATAACTTTGCTACTGTTACAAATCATAATGTAAATATCTGATATGCAATCCCAAAGGATTCATGACTCACACATTGAGAACCACCAGGAAGATGTAAAAATTAGTAGGAGTCAGGGGACAGATCCAAAGGAAAAAAGAAACCCCTATGTCAGAGCTTCCATTTAGCAGATGATAAAAAAAAATCTTCAAGTGAGATTTTTGTAGTCGTTATTGTTTGTTTGTTTGCTTGCTTGTTTAATTTTGTTTTTAATTAGGCACTGACATAAAGATGTCCAGTCTGGTGAACAGACAAAATAAGGAGAAGCCTTCCACGAACAGTTTCTTTAGAAGTGATTGGGGAGAGGTGGCAGCATCAGAAAGTCTTTGTTACACAGTGGATTCTTACTGCCAAAGTGGGAGATGTGAGGCAGAGTTCTGTTCTGGGGAAGTCAATTTGTCAGGAGCCTGAGAATGCGAAGCTGTGGTCTCAAAAAGAGACTAGTGTCCCAGGGAGAAAACTGAAAAGTATTGGCTGTGCACACATCCTTGGCCACATGGAGAATATTAGAATTGTGAAAACATTGGTGGGCTATGGTTTTGCTCATGCATCATGAAGAGGTATAATGAATGATCTTTAAATTTGCTGGTGCAACTTGCTGCAGTCACGTATAAAGCACCACAAGGGACTCCTGGCACACAAAGATCTCAGTAAGCACAGGGGATATTAAAAACATTGAAGAAGCTTCATGCTACTATGAAAATATAATAGAGTAGGAAATGAGAAATGCTTTCCATTTATTTTTTAAATGAGCTATGTTGTGTAATTTAAACTACGTAAGTTACATAAAATGTATTGTATCAGTCTTTCATCTGCCTAACTTGTCTTGCTCTGCTTGCCATTTGGAAACACTACAGTGCTTTAACCTACCACGTTCATCTCTCACAAGAACTGCCCTGCCTTCCTACTTTATTGCATTATTCCATCTTCTTCAGCATGCCACTCTGCTCCCTGATTTACTTACATTGCTTCTAATGTCCTGTACAGACTGGGTTCTATATTCTCTAATCATCCTTCAAAAGCTGTCTCACGCTATTTCTCCTCTTAACACTTTCCTGGCTTCCCTTCACTGAGATCCTGAGTTATCCTTGCATTTTCCCACTGATAACCAAGTCTGTGGTATAAGACATCACAGTCCTGGAATAGTATTTATAAAGCTGAGCTTGGTCCAAGCACTTAGATAGCTTTTCTGTGGTTAGAAATCTCCTAACCACACTGTACAGGTGACCATAGCAACCGTAGAGAGAATGCTTGCTCTTGGTCTGACTTGAGTATAATTAGATCCAATGTGAAATATGTACACAAAGATCTCTACTAGTTTCTAACAAAGCACAGCTTTCACTTGACAGTAAAAAAACTTCTACTTGACTGTCAATATATAGCCCCAAATAGCCCCCTCCCCCAACCCCCTGCTCTGTAGCCTCTTCTTCATGCTCTCCCCAGGGTCAGGGGACAGATGAACAGTATGACAGAGAAACCATGTAAATGAGCAGGTAAGATGAAAGAAACCCGGAACTTCCTCACTACAGGAGGAAGTGAAGCTTGATCAACATTCTAGCTTCACTTGTCGGAGCCCACAGAGGTTTCCCAGTGAGATCTGAGCTTGCTTTACACAGCAGGGCTGCATAAGGGAATGACTTGACCACATACGTGCTTACCAGGTGTTTGGAAGGGTCTGCACTTGGCTGTTCAGTATGCTTTGGTTTAGTGAGGGGCTATACTAGAGTTTTCCTGCCTGGCCCATAGTCAGGACAAATCTCTCTCACCTGCCAGTCCCACAGCCGCTCAGACCCAACCAAGCAAACACAGAGACTCATATTGGTTACAAATTGTATGGCAGTGGCAGGCTTCTTGCTAATTTTTCTTACAGCTTAAATCAATCCATTTCTATAAATCTATACCTTGCCACGTGGCTCGTGGCTTACTGGCATCTTCACATGCTGCTTGTCATCATGGCGGCTGACAGTGTCTCTCCAACTCAGCCTTCCACTTCCCAGCTTTATTCTCCTCCTTGTCCCACCTATACTTCCTGCCTGGCCACTGGCCAATCAGTGATTTATTTACCAACCAATCAGAGCAACACATTTGCCATACAGAACATCCCACAGCAAGGGGAAGGTCTTTTGGCCCGCCCCTTGGCATTGTTAGCAGAAGCCCTTTTGAATAGACAGAAGGGGCTGGTGGATTTGATCCAGCTCCTCTGGAAGCTATCCTATGTTTTTCTGTCTTTCTCATCTCTGCTATCTTTCTATCTACAAATTCCTTATTCCTCTGTCCTCCTCATAGGAACCCTTTAAAAAGGTGGGAGCTGGCCTCCCACATTCACTGATGCTAGAAAAAAAGGTTAGAATAAAGGGAGAAAAGAGGCCTAAAGGGAAGTTCTAGGCACGGTGTGCAAGATGCAGATGTCTCTGATAGCTAATAATCAAATAGCCATTCTACAGAGATTTCCCTATTGGAAACGTTTTCTGCCTCAGAATTCTTTCTATCAAACAACAACAAAAGAATGATTTTATTGTTTCTACCATCATATCTACTTGAAAATACTTGTTTGGAATTGTACAGGAAAAAGAAGCTGAAGTCAAGCCAGTTAAATCGTCCACTTAGAAGATGTTTTTCTGCATTCTTGAACTGTGTCCTGGTTAGATTTTGTCAACTTGACTCAAGCTAGAGTTATCTGGGAAGAGAAACCTCAACTGAGAGAATGCCTCTATCAGATTTCCCATAGGCAAGTCTATAGGGCGTTTTCTCCGTAAACAATTGATGTGGGAGGTCCCAGCTCACCGTGGGCAGCACTGTTCCTGGACATGTGGTTATGAGTGGTCTAAGAAAGCAGGCTGAGACAGCTATGGGGAGTAAGTCAGTCAGTTAGGAGCATTCCTCCATGATCTCTGCCTTAGCTCCTGCCTCCAAGCTCCTGCCCTGCTTGAGTCCCTGCCCTGGCTTCTCTACATAAAGGTTCACAAGTAGAAGCAGTAAGGTGAAATGAACCCTTTCATCTTCAAGTTGCTTAAGGGCGTGGTCTTTATCACAGCATTAGAAACCTAACCAGGACCATCTGCAAATGAAAAGAACTCCCGGATAAAATTCCTGACAATAAGCGCCATTGTCCTTCCTTCAGCTGTCCAGGCTCTAGTTCTGCACTCTCAGAAACAGAACACAACAGAAACCTCTAGAAGTCCAATGTGATAAAGAAACTGGAACAGAACGGACTGCTGTGGAGGAAGAGCCAGATTTTTGTATACTCCCAGGAATGACATCCAATACAAATGTCAGGAGACTTGAAAACGCTCTGTCCTGCTGCATCTTGTCTTTGGGGAGGAAAGACTTCTCACTGCATTACTTTAGGACATTCTTTAGAATAATCTTATATTTTTTCAGGACATGAAGTTTCACTATTTCCCTGAAAATTTTTCTTTGTTGTTTTCAGACTAAATTAATTCTATTTGTTTTTCTCCCCTTTCCAACTCTCCTAATAAGGCCCCTGTATGGCTATGGCTAATTAATTTTATCCTATTTATGGCTAATAAATTTTATCCCAGTATGATGATTGGTACTTGGGTTTCTATGACAGCTGGAGTAAAGGTGAGCTCACTTCTACTCTTTTTGTGGTTAGTTTTGGTAAATTCACTTTCTGAGCTGATCTTCCAAAAAAGAAGTTTATGGATTTGTAAAGCTGAAAGGGAAAATTCAAAATACATTAGAACATCATTTTTTTCTTTTTCCTATTTATTCTTCTCTCACATAATACATCCTGACCGCAGCCTCCACTCCTCCTAGCACCCCATCCACCCCACCCCCCACTCTTCCCTCTGCCCCAGATCCACTCCTCCTCCAGTTCCCTTCAGAAAACAGTAAGCCTCCCAGCACTATCATGAGCATAACAAGATGCAATAAGACTAGGCACAAACCCTCATAATAAGGCTAGACAAGGCAACCCAGTGGGGAGGAAAAGGGTCTTACGATCAGGCAAAAGAGTCAGAGACATCCTCATTCCCACTATTGAGAGTTCCACAAACACCCCAAGCTAAACAACCACAGCTTGTATGCAGAGGGCCTAGCACAGACCTATGCAGGCTCCTCCATGATTGTTGCTTTAGTCTCTGTGAGCACCCATGAGATCTGCTTAGTTGATTCTGTGAGACATGCTCTCTTGGTGTCCTCTACCCCTCTGGCTCCTTTAGTCCTTCCTCCCCCTTGTCTGCAGGGTTCCTTGAGCTCCATCTAATATTTGTCTGTAGGCCTCTACATCTGCTCCTATCACCTGCTGGAGGGAGCCTCTCTGATGGTAATTGGACTAGGCACTGGTCTACTAATTTAGAGTATAGCAGAATATCTTTAGAAATCATTTCACTGACTTATTTATTTATTTATTTATTTATTTATTTAATGTCAGTCTTGTTTGGTTCTACCTTAGATCTCTGGGCCATCCAGCTTCTGGTTCCTGGACACCCAGGCAGTGTTGGGCATAGGCTCCCTCTCCTGGCTTGGGCCTCAAGTTAGACCAGCCATTGGTTGGCTACTCTCACAAGCTCTGAGCCACCATTGCCCCTGAATATCTCTCAGGCAGTCAGGTGTTAGCCGAAGGTTTTGTGACTGGGTTGGTATTCCAGTTCCACAACTGGGAGCCTTGCCTGGTTACGGAAGATGGCTGGTTCCGCCTCTGTATCCTCCGTTACTAGGTATCCTCACTAGGGCCACCCTCACAGGTTCCAGGAAGCTTCCATTGCACTAGGTTTCCACATGGCTCCATAATGCCCCCCTATTCCAGTCATCTCTCCCTGTACTCTCTCCCTCCTTCCATCCATCCCCTACCTGGTCCTTCCTATTCTCATCCCCATACACCTACAGTCCACCTGCAAAATCTATTTTGTTTCAGCCATTGAAAGCTAGGCTCACAACTGAAATGAACATCATTCTTAATGAGCATTTCTGAACTACTACATTATTGCCAGGTCCAAAGTAAATTTCAATTCCCCAAACTCCAAAAGGTGGTCCAAATATTCAGAAACAAGCTCAACCTGGACTATAGGTGGTTTGATAAAAGCCAGTGTTCCTGAGGAATTTGTGAAAATAGTTCCTATGTGTGAAAGGGAGCCATTTCCCTTACCTCTGGCAGAAGGGTCATATGACTCTCCATTGACATATGCCTGTGATTGCATATCAAAGCCCATGCTGACCTCTAGGCTCCCTTGGTATCATAAGAACCTGTTAGACATTTCAAAGTCCACATTAGCATCCTAACCCTTTTCACCTTCCCAGTCTTCCTGCCTACCAGATGCCCATTTGTTCTCTTTATAATGGCAAGGTTCGTCCCCCTGCCCCTGCTAGTCTTATTCTGTTTTCTCAATTCTCTGTCCCCTGCTATTTGTTCTCTTGCAGATAGTCCAGGTCATGACCAGTCTGCTGACCATGCTCAGTCCATGTTTTCTCTTTGTGCTCTGAACTCTTCCAGATGTCTTTAGATATTTTCTCTCTTTTACTTACAACAAAAACCTCCCTTTAACTATACTATGGACGACTATGCCAGTTATTATGAGCATGAATGATGTTGATTGCTCTCTGCTCAGATATCTCCATGGAGAGTTTCTTTTCAGTTCCATTTGTGTTAGATATAGGGAAAAATAGGTATATTGTTACAGGAGACACCAAAGGCCACATGCTCTTACAAAATCTGTCTTATTAGTTCTGAACAGTTGTAAATTCCTCAGATAAACACCAAACCTTTACTTCCACAACAAGCAATGCATTTTAGATTACAGCTTACTTGGCAGGAGAAGTGGGCAATTTGGAATGCACAGGAGGAAATGATTGATCTCTTCCCTTCATGAGGTGAAGCTCTGATGGGAGGAACTAGCATGGGGATGCACAGGGAATGTGTTCCATGGCCAGACTTACACACGTTGGGAGAGATACCACAAAGAAAGTATGGAGAAATTGGAAAAAAAATTGTTCATTGCACTCTTAAAAAAACTAGCATCCTCATATGAGAAAGAATATCAGAATATCAGGGTTTGTCTTTTTTGTTGTTGTTGTTCTTACTGTTTTGTTTTTCCAGACAGGGTTTCTCTGTGTAACAACCCTGGATGTTCTGGAACTCACTCTGTAGACCAGGCTGGTCTCCATTTCACAGAGATCCACCTGCCTCTGTCTCCCAAGTGCTGGGGTTAAAGGCATGCGCTACCACTGCCTGGCCAGGGTTTGTCTCTTTGGGCCTGAGTTATCTGACTGAGTATAATTTTCTTTCCTGTTCTATCCATTTAAATGCAAATCACATAATTTCATTTTTCTTCACAGGTGAGTAATATTACATTGTATATGTATACTATATTTTTATTGTCCAGTCATCAGCTAATGGACAACTAGTTTTACTCCATTTCTTAGCTGTCTAGAATAGAGCAGTGTCTTAGTTACTGTTCTATTGCTGTGACAAAACACCATGGCCAAGACAATATATAAAAGAAAGCATTTAATTAGAGGTTTGCTTACAGTTTCAGAGGGTTAGCCCCTAACTCTGATCATGATTGTGGGGAGTGTGGTGTCAGGCAGCAGTCATGGCAGTGGAGTAGCAGCTAAGAACGTATATTCTGATACACAGACAGCAGGTAGAAAGAGAGATTAAGGCCACCCCCAGTGATATGCCTCCTCCAACAAGACCACACCTCCTAATCATTCCTAAATAGTCCATCACCTGGGAGCCATACATTCAAATATATGAGCCTATGGGGGCCATTCTTATCTAAACCACTACAAGCAGCAGCTATGGATGTGCAAGTATCTTTGTAGTAAGACATTCTTTGAGTATCTGCTGGGAGTGGTCTAGCTGGACCATGATGGTAATTCTGTTTCTGTTTCTCTTAGAACCCTCCAGGCTTGTTTCCAAAGTGGCTGTTGTAGTTTACATACCCAACAGTGGTGTACAGGGCTTCCTGTTTCCCACACTCATGCCAGCATTTATTGTCGTTTGTATTCCTGATGATGACCACTCTGACTGGTATAGGCAAAGTTTTCCATCTCAGCAGCTGCTTTCAAATTGCCACACAGAGGCTTATATTAATTGTAAATGCTTGGCCAATAGCTCAGGCTTGTTACTAGCCAACTCTTACACTTAATTAACCCATATTTCTTATTTATGCTCTGCCATGTGGTTCATGGCTTGTTACATCATTTTCTACATGTCCTGCTTCCTTGGCAGCTTTCTGGCTTCTCTCTGACTCCACCCTTCTTGATCCCAGCCTCCTCTGTGTCTGGCTGTCCCAGCTATACTTCCTGTCTACCTACCAGCCAGCCAGCTTTTTATTAACAATGAGAGCAACACCTATTTACTGTGTACAGAAGGATTATTCCACAGTTGACAGGAGTGAGATGGAATCTTAAAGCAGTTTTAATCTGTATTTCCCTTGTGGCCAAGGACATTGAGCTATTTTAGAAATGTTTCTTGTTTGTTTATATTTCTTTTCTTTTCTTTTTTTTTGAGAATTTTCCTTTTCAGATCCATAGTCTACTTTTTTTTTTAATTGGGTTGCTTGTTTTCCTGATGTTTAGCTTTTTTAGTTCTTTGTATTTTCTAGACACTCTGTCGTATGACTAGCTGGCAAAATTTTACTCTCATTCCATGGGTTGTGTCTTCACTCAATTAACAATTTAATTTACAAAATAGAAGCTTTTTAGTTTTGTGGGATCCCATCTGTCAGTTGCTGTTTCATTTCTGTGGGACTAGAAAGTATACTCATCACTGTGGTGGAAGTTGAAGTGCACCCCCCACTTCCTCCCCTAGTGTTGTGGAAGTTGATGGGCCAGTGTTTGGGAGGACACATGCTAGGAGGGAGGATAGTAGACTATAGGGTAGATGAAAGTAGAGAGGGACAATCCTAGGTCCAGAAAGGATTACATAGATAGTGGAATGTCTTAGTTAGGGTTTCTATTGCTGTGAAGAGAAATCATGACCGTGGCAACACTTATAAAGGAAAACATAGAACTTAGTTTCATTCCACTTCCTGGTGCCCCTTTTCTCCTCAATCTGTACATTTTGTATTTTTACTTGCTCAGCTTGTTACTTTTCATTATAAATCTTCATAAGAGTGAACACTAGTAACCACATGACAGAGTCTATACTAGGCTGTTTTGAGATTTCCTTTGTCGATGCAATTAATCAAAAACTCTTCATTTTGGCCTCAGACAGACTTTTCAAACAAGGACAAAATCAGCCACATTCTTCACCAAAATTCACAAGAACAGTCTCTAGGCCACTCACTAAAATTCTTCTCTTCTGAAACCTCTTGAGCCAGACTTCCATAGTTCAAATCACACTCAGCACCACTGTCTTCCATGTTCCTACTAAGATGGCCCACTAAGCTCTGCTTAAAGCATTCCACTGCTTTCCTAATCCAAAGCCCCCAAATCCATATTCCATCAAACAAAATCATGGTCAGGCCTATCACAGCAATACTCTAATCTCCAGCACCAACTTTTGTCTTAGTTAGGGTTTCTATTGCTATGAAGAGACACCATGACCACAGCAACTCTTATAAGAAAACCATTTAATTGGGGTTGGTTTACAGTTTCAGAGGTTTAATCCATTATTGTCATGGCAAGAAGCATGGCGACATTCAGGCAGACATGGGGCCGGAGAAGGAGCTAAGATTATGATCCACAGGCACCAAGAGACTATGTGTCATACTGGGAATAGCTTGAACATATGAGACCTCAAAGCTTGCCACTACAGTGACATGCTTCCTCCAACAAGGCCATACCTTCTAACAGTGCCACTCCCTATGAATAAGCATTCAAACACTGTGGTGCTTTGATTAAAATGGCCCCCACAGGCTTATTATTGGAGTGCTTAGAAACCACCAAGGAGTGGGACTACTTGAAAGGATTAAAAAATTTAACAGTTGTGGCCTTGTTGGAGGAATTGTATTACTGGGGGTAGGCTTTGAGCTTTCAAAAGCCCATGCAAAGCCCAGGATCTCTTTCTCAGCCTGAGGACAAGGATGTGCCTCTCAGTTGGTGCTCCAGAACCATGGATGAAACTCTGAGTAAGCCTCTAATTAATACTTTCTTTTATAAGAGTTATTTTGTTCATGATATCTCTCCACAGCAATAGAATAGTAACTAGTACACTCACTTTCACACCATAGAGCATTTGAGGAGAGCTCTGGATGACAACGCTCTTCAAATAATCAAAAACTTAAAGCACAAAGGGTAAAGAACAGAAGTAGCCATGCCATAACCAATTTTACGTTGTAGATATGCTATTACATTCATTCTAAAAGAAGAAGGTGATGTAGAAAAAAATCAGAATTAAATTGAAAGAAAGTTCTTGGATTAAAATAATTTTGGCAATTTCTTTAAAACTCAAAAGATTGTGATATAAATTTGAGCAATATATAAAATAATAGAGAGAACTCAGGAAGTACATGTGAAGCTCTAGATCACCATAAGAGCAATCTTGAAGCAACAGAAATAAAAAACATATAAAGATCATCAAAGAAATATTAGCCAGGCATGGTTAAATGTGCATACCTTTAATCATAGCATTCAGTAGGCAAAAGCAGGTGGATCTCTGTGAGTTCAGGGCCAGCCTAGTCTACATAGAGTCCCAGACCAGCAAGGGCTACATAGAGAGACCCTGTCTTAAAAAAAAAGGAGAAGAAGAAGAGGAGGAAGTATTGTAAAATTATTTCTTTTCTGGGTGTACATTTATAAAATAAAGGAACCCACTATGTTCTTAGACAATGAAAAGGGAAAAGATTCATTCCAAGGGGTAACACAGTAAACACTTAAACCCATGAACTTGTTTATTTTTTTAGATTTATTTATTTATTTTTATGTATATGTGAATTTTACCTGCATGTGTGTATATGTACATATCATATGGGTGCCTGGCATCAGTGGAGGTCCAAGTGTGTTGGATCCCCTGGAACTGGAGTTGCACATGGTTGGGAACAACCAGGTGTGGACTGGGAACTAAATCCAGGTCCTCTGCAAGCATAGGAATTGCTCTTAACTGCTGAACCATTCTCTAGTCCCCATTAACAATAAACAAATGAACAGAGAAACACTTCCAATAAAAAATCGAGTCATAAGAAAAAAGACAGAAGAGGAATGGGACCAGTTGTACCACCTCAGCTAAAGCCAGCCAAGTATAAAACTAGCCTACATCCTTCAGAGACTCAATCTCAGGATTTTACCTCCTACCCACCCTGCTTATGAAGCGAGTGGATGACGGGCTTCATGAATTCGGAGGAAGACACAGGAAGCAAACAGAGAACACCCACAGAGACACCCCAGAATGGCCTCCCTCAGAACCATCTGCCTAAATTTGGCAAGAATATGATTACTGTTGAAGGCAAAGAAGAGCACTGTTGAATAATGATGTATGATTGATCCTTTGTTTTCTATAAACAGCAGTCATTAGCTGGCATCTAAACTTGACTAACTATGGAATCATAGGACAAGTGTTATTGAGACTCATAACATGATACCGGAAAGGAAGGACTCCAGAAGCCGTTTGTCTCTTCCCTCTTGCTTGCTGTCTCTCTCCTCTAATTCTTTTCTGAGGTGAGTTATAAAACAGAAGAATGATATCTACTTTTTAAAACAATTTTTAATTCATACACAGGATATTAGTTATCTTTTGGGTATTTTCAACGTGTGTCAGATGTGTAAAAAATTTTTTCCTTAGTTTTAGTATAATCTTAAAATTACTCTAAAACAGTGATTTTAAACCTTCCTAATGCTGTAATCCTTTAATAGAATTCTTTATGTTATGGTGACCCCCAACCATATAATTATTTTTGCTGCTACTTTGTAACTGTAATTTTGCTATTGAGCCGTGTCTCAGTTTCTAGGACTATAGGAGATGTGTTTTCCAATGGTCATGATCCACAGGTTGAGAACCACTGCTCTAAAAAAAATTAAAAGGAACATTTACCTGGGATCTAGATGTCTTTTTTATTTCAATTTTTCTTCCTTTAAATTTGGGAAAATTTGCATGCATACTTTTTCATCGTGAATACCCTGTAAATAAAACTGCATTTCTCTTTAAACACACACACACACACACACACACACACACACACACACACACACACACACACACACACACTTCTCCTTCCCAAAGCATACCATACCATGCCTTAGATACTAGAAGCTAGAAGTCATTTTGTTACCAGGGAAATTTTGGATTCCTTCTTTTAGTTTTTAAGTCTCCTTAACAAAATAATTTAGGAACAGATTCAGAAGGAAGATCAAGGACTTTTTGTCTGTTTGTTTGTGTTGTCAGAGAGGAAAAACAGCATGGCAGGCAACATGTAAAGCTCAGCAGCTGGGGAAAGCAGATGGAGAAGAGGCAGAGGAAAGCCTCACCTTTAAGGGAGCAGGCAAAAGTGGGCATGCTGGGCCATGCCTACAATCCCAGCACTCAGGATGCAGAGGGAAGAGGAGATCTGCTAGTCCAAGACCAACTCAGTCTACGTGGCAAGAGTTACATAGTGAGACCTTGTCACAAGGGAAAAAAAGAAAAGAAAAAAAGAAAAAGAAAAAAAGAAGGAAGGAGAAAAAAGGAAGGAAGGAAAAAAGCAGCACCATCCAACCATTCACAGGGCAAAGAGCTACGTGGTGGCAGGCAGGACATGTCAGAGAGATGAGCAGGAAAAGCCCTGGGTATCCAGGAAAGCTTGGCCATTGCTTTTTGTTGTTGCTGTTTTTGTTTTTGTTTTGTTTTTTAAAAGGAAAATGAGGAGGAGAATGAGGAGGAGGAGGAGGAGGAAGAGGAGGAGAAGGAAAGAAAGGAAGGGACTGGAGGCTGGGAAATGATTGGGATTGGACTCTTGTGTGGCTAGTATATTGGGTTTTTTTGTTCAAAAAGAAAGGAAGGAAGGGAGGGAGGGAGGGAAGAAGGGAGGGAAGGAAAAAGGGAGGGAAGAGAGGAAGGAATGAAGGAAAGAAAGAAGGAAAGAGCAATTTTAAGGAACTCATCAAAACCACCATGCTTGGTGCCACATGATGGAAGTTCTACAAGGCACTGAACAGGGGAGGTGCATTATCTCATTAAGAAGATAGTAATTCCTCCTACCTTTTTAGTGTAGTTTCAGGTGAATCAGCTTTCTGGAGAAATGGTGTCTTGGCCATGTGATTGTCAGGCCCTGATTAATTCTTGCAGGAAGAGACAACAGTATGTAATGGTCTAACCTTTAGAGCACATCAAAATGTCATGTCTCCACCAAGGAACAGAGGTAGGTGCCACTCTTTTTAAACCACATGGAAGTAGTTCTCCCCTAATAAACTGTGGCAAAGCCCTGACAGCCACCTTCAGTGGCTACCCTAACTATTTCTCCTATAGCCAGACATAAATCCTGAACTTATTTTAATATTCTACTGTCTCTTCTGTCTTAGGTTTGCTTTAGAAAAGGTCTCTGACCAGTTCATCTGATAGTATAAGATCACACTCCAGAAAAGTAGGAGGAACAATGCAAAGTGCATAGCAGAATCTGAGTGGACAGTCGTACATACTGGGGTCCTCACCAGGTCGGTTTCTATCAGTTTCCACTGATAACACAAATGCAGATAGTCCAGTCTGATTGCTTCATGATGTGATTCTCCATTCAAGTGATTTCCTTACCCATTAATAATGAAATACAAGTTATGACATCCATTTACATCTGCATGCCAATAATGACTTCTCAACTTGGGAAAGTTATTTTTTTTAGTTTTTTTAAAGTGGGATAAATCTTTTTATACCTTTTTTCTTAATTAAAAAATTCCATACAATATATTCTGATCGCAGTTTCCCTTACCTCAACTCCTTCCAGATCCTCTCCATGTCCCTACCTACCCAACCCCATTTCCCCTTTTCTCTCTCTCTTTAAAAAACAAATAGGCACAAATAACAAACCATATTTTTAAAAATAAAAAAAACCACAAGAAACACAACACACACAAAAAAATCCAAAATCCATAAAAACACAAAATCAGAAACCATAATATATAAACACAAGGCTACTAAGACAAAATATGCCCAATCAAAGCTTTATGAGACCAAAAAGTTTATAAAAGTACTGGGTTTTTTTTGCCGTGTGTGTGTGTGTGTGTGTGTGTGTGTGTGTGTGTGTGTGTGTATTGGCCATATACTGCTAGGCATGGGGCTCACCCTTAAGTATGGTTAATACACCTAGTGAGACTCCACTGAGGACAATTAAGTTTTCCTTTATGAGCAGTTGTCAATTGGAGATAGCTTCCTGGTTAGGGACGAGAGCTCATGTCTACTTTTCCCTCTTGTTGCTAGGACCCCATCTGACTAGAACCTGTGCAGGCTTTTGCATGTGGCCTCAGACTCTATGACTTCATTCGTACATCATTTCTGGTGTTGTATCTGGAAGACACTGTTTCCTTGGAGTCATCTATCCCCTCTGACTCTTACAATCTTTCTGTCTCCTCTTCCACAAAAGTCCCTGAAACGTCATGGGGAAGGGTTTGAAGAAGCCATGTTATTTAGGACTGAGTGTTTCAAGGTCTCTTACTTTCTGCACGTTGTCAAGTTGTAGATCTCTGTGTTAGTTCACATCTACTGCGGGAGAAAAAGCCTCTTTGATGATGGCTGAATGAGACATTGATCTATGGGCGTAGATTATGCAGTTTTCCCTTAGGCCTATGGTCTATCCAGTGTAGGGTTCTTATATAACTAGGCACTGTCAGGCGTGGGTTCCATCTCATGCCATAGGCCTTAAATCCAGTCAGAGAGTGGTTGGTTACTTCCTCAACCTTTAGGCCATTTTTGTAACAGTGTATCATGCAGGCAGGTCACCATTGTAGATCAAAGTGTTTGTAGCTGGCTTGGTGTTTACCTTTCTCCTCTGTTAGTATGCAGAGTACCCTCCAGAACCATGAACATTAGTCAGCAGTGGCAAAGCTTCTACTTAGGCACCAACTCTGCTTCTCTTTGTCCAATGAGTTATGTAAAAGTTGCCTTCAGCAATAAGATCTTACCATCAGTCTGTGGAGAGCAATAGATGAGATGTTTGGGGTTTACCATAGGTTCCCTTTGGCCAATGACTCAACTAGATACAACCCATCCTTAGCATTGGAGGTTCCACTTGGTAGGTAAAGAAGTCTAGTAGGCATTGCCTCCCTGACATTTGGTTACTTTATTTAGAATATTTTTATATTCGTATATATATGTCAAGATGCCTCTACAGTAGTAGATTTCCATATGATGGACATCTAGGTGGTTTATAATTTTTGGCTATTATGAATAGAGCAGCAATGAAACTGGATGAGTAAGTATCTCTGTAATAGGTTGAAGCATCCAAGAATAATACAGCTGGATATTGAAATAGATCCTCCTGAGGAACTGCCACATTGATTTCCATAGTGGCTGTCAAAGTTTGCACTCCCACCAGTAATGAATGAATATCCTTTTCCCACATTATTACCAAAATGAGCTGTCATTTGTTTTATTGACCTTGGCTATTCTGACTTGGTAGACTATGAAAACTCAAAGGAGTTTTGATTTGCCTTTCTCTGGTGACCAAGGATATTGGACATTCCTTTTAGTGTTTCTCAGTACATTTGTGTTAAATGTTTTGAGAACTCTCTTAGTTCTGTATCCCATAGTTTAATTGGGTTATTTGTTTTCTTGATGTGCAGTTTTTAAAATTCTTTATATATTTTAGACACTAACCAAGTATTGGATGTATAATTAATTGGTAAAGACCTTTTCCCATTCTGTAGCCTGCCACTTTGTCTACATGATGGTGTCCTTTAGAAGCTTTTTAATGGAGGTCCCATTTATTAATTGTTGATCCTAGTGCCTGTGCTATCAGTGTTCTATTCAGAAAGTTTTTTCCTGTGCCAGTTGAGTTCAAGACTATCACACACTTTCTCTTCCATAAGAGTCAGGATATGGGCCATATGTTGAGGTCCTTGACCCATATGGAGTTCACTTTTGTGTAAGGTGGAAGTATGGATCTCTGCATTCTTCTACATGCACCCATACAGTTAAAACAACACCACTTATTGAAGATGCTGCCTTTATTTCTAGTACGCATTTCTCACTTCTTTGTAAAAAATCAGGTGTCAAGAGGTATGCGGATTTACATCTGGGTTTTCAATTCAGTATCATTGCTCAACATATTTATTTGTATGCTAATACCATGCTGTTTTCATTACTATAGCCCTGTACATAGTACAACTTAAAATTGGGGATGGTGATATATACAGCAGTTCTTTTATTATTCAGGATTCTTTTTAGCTTTCCTAAGTTTGTATGTGTGAGTATCTCCATATGAAGCTGAAAATTGGTTTTTCAATTTCGGTGAAAAAAATGTGTTGATATTTTGATGGTGATTGTATTGAATTTGTAGATTGATTTTGGTGAGATGGCAATTTTTAATAATCCTGCTGATCAATGACTTTGGGAGATCTTTCTATCTGTAGTCTTCTTCAATTTCTTCCTTCAATGTATTAAAGTTTTTATTATATGAGTCTTTCACTTGCTTGACTAGAGTTATTCAAAGATTTTTTTTTTTGAGGTCATCGTGAAAGACACTGTTTCCCTGACTTCCTTCTCAGCCTGTCATTTGTATGTAAGAAGGCTATTGATTTTTGTGTGTTAACTTTGTATGCTTATATTTTGTTGGATGTATTTATCAGTGGAGTGTTTAGGGTCTTTTATGTATAAAATCATGTCATTTGCAAATGATGATACTTTGACTTCTTCCTTCTATTTGTATACCCCTTTATCTCCTTCAGTTGTCTTTGTGCTCTAGCTAAGACTTTAAGTACTATATTGGATAGATATGGATAGAGTGGACACCCTTGTCTTATTCTTGGTTCTAGTGGAAATGCTTTGAGTTTTTCTCTGTTTAGGTTGATGTTTGCTGTGAGTGTGTTGGATTTTGTCAAAACTCTTTTCTGCATATAACATCATATTCATGTGTTTTTTTGTCTTTCAGTCTGTTTATGTGGTGGATTATGTGTATTGATTTATGTATGTTGAGCCATCACTGCATCTCTGGGATGAAGTCTACTTTATTATGGTATATAATCTTTGTGATGTGTTCTTGGATTCAGTTTGCAAGTATTGAGAATTTTTTGCATCAATGTGCATAAGGGAAATTGGTCTGTGATTTTCTTTCTTTTTGTTAGTTCTGTGTATGGTTTAGATATCAGATTAATTCTGGCTTTGTAAGAAAAAAGTAGGAAATGTTCTTTTAGCTTCTATTTTGAAGAATAATTTGGGGAGTATTGGCATTATTCTTTGAAGGTCTGGTAGAATTCTAAATTAAATCCATCTAGCCCCATATTTTGTTTGTTTGAGGGAGTTGGGAGACTCTTAATTACTGCATCTATTTCACTAGGGTTTAAACTGCATATCTGATCTTGATTTATCTTTGGTAGAGTATATATATAAAAAAATCTGTCCATTTCTTTTATATTTTCTAGTTTGGTGCAGTACAGGTTTTTAAAATTTTTAAAATGTTTCCTCAATGTCTATTGTGATGTCCCTATTTTAATCTATAATGATATTAATTTGAATCTTTTCTCTCTATCTTTTAGTTAATTTGGCTAAGGATTTATCAGTATTACTGATTTTTTCTGAAAGATCCAACTCTTCATTGATTATTTATATTACTTTTTCTTTGTTTTGATTTAATCTCTGTGTTTGATTATTTCCTGGTCTCTACTCTTTTTCTATGTTATTTCTTTTTTGTTTTGTTTTAGAGCTTTCAGGTTGTGCTGTTAAGTTGCTAATATGAGACCTCTTCATTTTTTTTTTAATGTAGGCACTCTTTGCTATGAACTTGCCTCTTAGAACTGCCTTCATTGTGTCCCACAGGTTTGAATATGTTGTGTTTTTATTAATTTTAAAAATTTCACTCATTTTAATGAAGTTTTAAATGCCCTTCTTTATTTCTATCTTAACATAATTTTCATTGAGTAGTGAGTTGTTCAGTTTACATGAATTTGTATAGTTTCTGTTATTGATGATATGCATCTTTAATCTGTGGTGGTCAGATAGGATGGATGCATGGTGTTATTTTAAATTTCTCATATCTGCTTAGACTTGCTTTGTGTACAAGTATGTGATCAATTCTGGAGAAAGTTCCATGAGCTGCTGAGAAGAGGGCATAATTTTTTGTGCATGGGTGAAATGTTCTGTAAATATTTGTTAGGTCCATTTATGATGTTACTTAACTCTAGCATTTCTCAGTTTACTTTTTTGTCTGAACGAGCTGTTCAGATATTGTCCAGAAAAGAATGGGGTATGGTGATATATTGTTTGTAATCTATGAAATAAAGTTTGCCTAAAGATCAGAGGACAGAGCTAGCCACAGAGTTAGCCATAGAGATCAGGCAGTGGTGGCATACACCTTTAATTCTAGCACTCGGGAGGCAGAGGCAGAGAACTATCTGGATTTCTGTGAGTTCAAGGCCACACTGGGCTACATGAAATTAATCCAATTTAAAAATGAAACACAGCCAGGCAGTGGCGGTACACACCTTTCATTCCAGCACTTGGGATCACATACCTTTAATCCCAGCACTAGGAATGTTGAGACAGGAAGTGATATGGCTGGGCAGAGAAAGGAATATAAGGCAGGAGGAGACAGGAATTTGCTCTCTTGCAGAGGCTTTCTCTGTCAGGCTGAGGAGTTGGTAAGGTAAGAGGTGGTAGCTGTGACTTGCTCTGCTTCTCTGATCTGTTAGCTTTCACCGTGATATTTGGCTCCAGGTTTTTATTATAAGACCATTTAGGATTTGTGCAGAAGTGGGGTATTGAAGTCACACACTATCACTGTGTGGAGGCCTACATGATCTAAGCTGTAGTAGTGTTTTTTATGAACTTGGTGTCCTTGTGTTTGGTACATAGATGTGCCATTTGGTGTAACCCAAGTGGAAGGCATCCAGGGCAAACCTTTGCTTATATGCTGAGTGTATACAACACTGGATGTTCTCCAATACCTGGTCAGCCATCATTCCGCTCACCTCAGAAGTACCTAGTGTGTTCTCAACTAAAAAAAATGGCCATGAACTTCAGTCTCAAATAAAGAAGAGACATTACAAATATCAGATTTTGATTACAGCTTTTGACAAATGCTACTAAAAAAACAAGTCAAACAATTTTCTCTATGTAACATAGACTGTGCTTTAGAGAATCTTTCAAAAGGAGTTTGCCCAAGTCCAGTTAAAAATACGCATTTCACGTTCACTTCTGGTGACATCAAGGGATCAAATCTTCCCTCACGTGTTCAGTGGCATTCACTTCAAAGCTCAGGATTTTCCATTCCAGATAAGCCAGAGAAAGAGCTGTTAAGGAGGTCAGTCTCTGCTTGCAGTTTTGTTTATACTCAACAAAGAGCCCAGTGAGAATTTTTTATATGGCAAATAGCTGAACTCAAATTTTTCCAACAGCCTGACTTTGTCTAACCTTACCCACAGTGCATCATCCTTCCACAGTGGAAGATTACCACACAGAACACTGAAGTGGGACAAGACTGGCACTTGTTCAAAGGCCACTGTATCCCAAAAGAACACATTTCTCACCATGTGCATCTTGCTGCTGTTCACCTACAAAAGACTGACTGAATGCAGAAAAACATCCTTAATGCTTTCCACCAAAAGAAATAACTTTTGCCTTGTGTATCTATTCTTTAAGCACTTTTGTATTTACATTACCCTATATTTACAGTTACTGAATGGGGAACTTGACATGGTTAGTCTTAATATTTGGCCCAGAAGTTTGTGCTGAGAGATCAATGAGTTTTAGTACATGGAGGATATTTACACCTGATAAATAGTCTATAAATGTTTGCTATAATAGCAATAATTATGGTTGTTGGGATAAATGTACTCAATAAATAATATAGTTATAAATATCAAAATTTCAAGTAGTGGGTATATGGAGATGCATGCAGAGAATTGATATTTAAGTTAGATCATGTTTTATATGATTAAGAAAGTTAATTATGAGCCCCCTTTTAAAAGTAATAATTTGTTGCTAAAATTGGGAAAATGTTAAAGGAAGAAAGAAAGATGAATATAAAGGAAGCATACAAATTAACAAGAGAGAACACCAAAACATCATTAAATCAAGTTTGCAAGAGGAAATAACAATGATAGCAATAAGATTATATATCATGATTAAGAGAATAAATACAAGTAAAACAGCAAGGTAACAGTTAAAAGTACTAAAACATTTTAACAATACAGGCATGGCTGTTAAAGACACCATCGAGCTAAGTACACTTCATTGCTGCAAAAAAGCAGAAATGAATTCTCCACTTTCAGATCACAAGCACTTGGCTGGCTCTTCTCTCTGTCTCTCTCTCTGTCTCTCTGTCTCTCTGTCTCTCTGTCTCTGTCTCTCTCTCTGTCTCTGCCTCTCTCTCTCTGTCTCTCTCTCTCTCTGTTTCTCTCTCTCTCTGTTTCTCTCTTTCTCTGTCTGTCTCTCTCTCTCTGTTTGTCTGTCTCTCTCTGTCTGTCTTTCTCCCCCACCCCATACCCTAAACAACACATCCTATTAATTCTATGTGTAAAATATTTCCAGAACTTGGTACGTTCTCACTAACTATTCC
This sequence comes from Peromyscus eremicus, assembly GCF_949786415.1. Taxonomy (NCBI): domain Eukaryota; kingdom Metazoa; phylum Chordata; class Mammalia; order Rodentia; family Cricetidae; genus Peromyscus; species Peromyscus eremicus. The sequence continues at coordinate 13,080,252 of NC_081436.1, read as the reverse complement.
AGAATCACTGTGGTGTGAGTCACCACACATTCCTTTAACTGCCCCCCATCTCCCTCTCTCTGTGTGTATGTTGGCCCGGCAAGCAGAGTGAGGCTTTATGGTTTTATTTCAAATACAAAAAAACAAGAGAGCATTCTGATTGAGTCTTTGTGCCTGTTACCCTGCTATAGCAATTATAATCACTTTTATTCTTTGTATATTTTTAACCATTTCTCACTCCCTAAACACTGAATTATTTTCTAGCAATTTCATCCTTTGATCTATAAATACTTTTGGAGTGTGTCTCTAATTGTTGAAGAGTATTTTTGTTTTTAAAGATTTATTTAAATTTAGATAAATTAAACAAATTTATTTACTATAATGTTATTTAAATTTTATTTTATTTTATAAAATTATATTAATTTTTATTAAAAATAAATTTAAATTAAATTATGAAAATGAAAGATTTTTATTATTTTAAATTATGTTCTATAAACATAAACAATAAATTATATATTTGAAATTACTTTATTATTTTAAATTAATATAACTTAATTTATATTAATTTAAAATATATCTATAGTCTGTGTGTGAGTGTGTGCATAAGAGTGAAGATGCCCACAGAGGCCAGAGGTTTTGGATCTCTGTGGAACTGGAGTTGCAGGAAGTTGTGAACCTCTTGAGGTAGATACTGGGACTGGAACTTGAGTCCTCTGGAAGAACAGTGCCTGTGTTTAACCTCTGAGCCATCTCTCTAGCTCTGTTTGATTTTTTTGTTTGTTTGTTTTGTCTTACTATAATATCACTATGACACTTTAAATAATATCAATAATTTCTTGGGATCATTATATATCTAGATAGCAATAAAATTTTCTCTGCTTGTAGGTAAATGTTATGTGTGTTTGTGTGTGTGCATGTGTGTGCCTGCATGCTTATATTAAATACATTCCCACCTGACTACACACACAAATGTGTGTGAGTCATGACTCCAGTCAGGACTGCAGTGATGTCTTCATATAACCTTGTCTTGATGTGCTTTTGAGTTTCTGATAATTAGGCTTCACGGTCTACCTTAAAGAGGTTGGGTCTGCTATGTACTAAGATTACCATTCTTTGGAGACTTGCATCTGCATTTCTGTGATAGAGTGGATCAAGCCCCTCCATCTAGAATTTCCCTTGCATTTGTAGTTACAAAAGTTTAAAATAATAAAACTTTCCCATTTGAGAGAGAATGATTCATAGATGGTGCTTTTCCATTTATGAAGCACAAAACAGCCACTTGTATATTTTTCTGTAACATTATAAATCAGCTCTAACTCACAATTTACTACAGGCCACTTTATAATTCCTGTTCATTTATCAATTGGCATACTCATATAAAGGGAAATTGTGTCTCATTGGCTCGTGAGCCCTAGGTACAATGCATGGCAAAGTTAGAATGCACAATGTAGGCTTTCATTTATTCACACAATTTTTGTTACAGCCTTTATGTAACCAATGAATTTTCCAATAATCTCTAGGCTTCTAACAAATTTTAAATTTCTAGTGATTTAAAAAAATCATTATGAATTCATGAGTTTCAACATGTTGGCTGTTATTGGAGTCATTATTCTTATTGATGTTTGAGCTGTCACAGAGTCAGTCAGTAGGACCTCACAGAATTGCTTCTTAAGTCATTTGACATAAGACTAATGTATTTTAATTTCCTTAAGTTTCTGATCTGACAAAGTTTTCAGATTTCTTTATCCTCCCAGAAACCAAGAATAAGCATTTCTTCAATAGTCCCTGCTGCCTTACAGGGAGAAACATGCTGTGGAAATCTGGGGCATTTTGCAGTGTTCTCCATTCTTTTCCGTGAACACTACTAACTGGAGACAGAATTTTCCAGTCCAAGAAAGTCAGCCCCATCTCTCTGAGTCATACTGTGTCCTCATGCATTCTCTACTTAAGTGAAAATTCTCTGCTTCATTCTCATTAAAGGAAAGAGTGGACAAGATAGCATTTAAGCCTCATAGATGCCTCTTTGGTTATTTTGAAAATATCTTGGAAGCTCTGTCTTCCTCTGCTTTTAATGTCCATCTCTTTTGTTGCTCCTGTTTGCCTTAGACGTTGCTACTCAGTGGCTTTTTATGACAAAGAGCAGGATCCTAGGTATGCAATTTCTCAGATGAGTGCTGGGATCCCAAAGTTCCAAAGAACTGTCTCTACCAAAGCATACTTATCCTTGAGTTGGAGCCAGATGAAGGCACTTTCCAGTTTAGATGTCAACCACAAATTGACCTGTTGTACTTTACATTGAAAGCATTTTCTAAGTGTGGGTGGTCTGGGTTAGACTTGGATTCTTTTTAAGTAGTTGCTGATGCTCTGCAGATCTTATTGTGAACATTTTATTCTTTTATAGATACTGTGATTTTCATGAAAACCTTGTCCCCTCTTTTAGTGGCAGATGTTAACCTCGTGCTTGGGTTTTACTGTTCTAGAATCTAGTTTTTTTCTTTCTCTGTGTGTTTGTGTGTGTGTGTGTGTGTGTGTTTGTATGTGTGTGTGTGTGCATGTGTTCATGTGTGTGATGTGATGGAGAGTTCCCAGTAGCTCCACATAGAGTTGTGGTTGCTCTCTAAATAGAAGTAAAACCAATCCATTTTTTTACTGGAACTTTTCTCTTGCCTTCCTATCTTATCAATACAGAATCCTTAATTGGTCCACATATATGGTCTCCTAAGAGTCTTAACAAATCTCACAGTATCTTTATAATACATTTCTTTGTGTCCCTAAAGCCAGTCATCTTGTAAGCCTATGTTGACCAGAAAGCCTCGGAGTTGGCCTTGTTGAGTTTCCTTCCACTGAATATATGTGTAGATGCTTTCCCTCCCTTCAAGACTGGGTCCTGATGCCTTCTTCACAGTGAGGACTTTCCAAGTAAGTTTGTACTTTCTTTACCCCTAAATGTATTTGATCATTTATGTTTCTTTCCTATACTCTCCAAAAAGAAACCTTTTCGGTTTTACTTTTCTTCCATGACTCCTTTCTGCTGTATCTGACACTCTAGCTCATACTGATGGTTAGTCATTTTTATGAGACTCTACTGGATTCTATCATTTTTAATAAAAGAGGATCAGCCCAGAATCTTGAAAAAATCTCTAGCTTGAAATAAAAATGAGCTATGTAAACAAATCATTGTTCTGTGTTTAAATCAAACATGACGGATGCTAAATTCAAGACTCTCTAACCACAATGATAGAAAGCAGTTAATAAGAAATTATGTGATTCAATTATAGCCTTTCTAAGGATGATCCTCACTGTGCTACTTTATGCCTTTTATTAAGAGAAATAATTTTCTCTTTTGCTGTACATGCATCATTTCATGGCTTTGCCTATTTTGCTAACAATTTCCCTTACCTATTAGTCTAAAACTAAATAATTATACCCATTAAGAAATAAGAGTGTATTGTGGTATAGCGGTTAGCATAGCTGCCTTCCAAGCAGATGACCCAGGTTCAAATCCCAGACAATGCAATCATTATTCTTTAGCCAGGCATAGTGGTACATGCCTTTAATCCCAGCACTCAGGAAGCAGAGGCAGGAGATATTTATGGATTCGAAGTCATCCTGGTCTACATAGAGAGTTCCAGGCTACCCAGGGTTATAGAGTGAGACCCTGTAATCAATGAAACATCTCTTTGCAGCAGACAGAGACCTTTATGGAAACCCACAACTGGTCAAAATGCAAAGAACAACTATCACGAGGTGCCCAGCCCCAGGAGACACGTCTACATTCCAACCTCTGACACCTAAGGCTCAGGATACATTGCTGTAGAAGTAACAGAAAATTTGTTAGAGCCAGAAGATCAGATAGAAATGAATGACAAGGAAGCTTCACCTATGGATACCTCAACAATTTGGCCACCTACACAAGACATGCTCAATGATACCAATAGACATGCTAACAGGGAAGGGACAAATCCCATGGATTCCCCACCCCTAGACAGAGAACTACAGGCAACTCAGGACAGCTGAAAGGAGGAGAATTAGTCTTCCCTAGTATGAGCCCTATGTAGCAGGAATCTTAACAGGTCTTATTAATAAAATCAAACCTGGGCTAGGTATTGGGGTGAATGCTGGAAAATCAGAGAAGCAGAACAAGCCACAGCTTCCTCACCTTGCCAATTCCTCAGCTGATCCTGTTTCCTCAGACTGGAAACCTGAGTCCTTATCTAAATGAATCTCAGCTGAACTGCTTCTCGCAAGCCTGAATGCTTAACCAGCCAAATGCTTCTAGTTCCTGATCTTCACGCTTTATATACCTTTCTGCTTTCTGCCATCACTCCCTGGGATTAAAGTCGTGTGTCATTATGCCTGGCTGTTTCCAATGTGGCCTTGAACTCACAGAGATCCAGAGGGATTTCTGCCTCTGGAATGCTAGGATTAAAGGCGTATGCTACCACTGCCTATCCTCTATGTTTAATATTGTGGCTGTTCTGTTCTCTGACCCCAGAGAAGTTTATTAGGGTACACAATATTTTGGGGAACACAATACCACCACAGCCCTAATTGGTCAACCCTGAAATCATATACATAAAGCAACACTAAATGAACTCAACGGGTTGTATTTATATATTAGTATGTGTGTGTATGCATAACAGTAACAATTAGAGAAAAAGGAGGCTATGACTTTGAAAGGGGGTGGAGGATGGTATGGGTTGGAGGGAGAAAGGGAAATATCTTTTTTTTTTTAATTTTTATTTTGCAATACAATTCAGTTCTACATACAGGCACAGATTCCCTTGTTCTCCCCCCTCCCGCCCCCCTCACCTTCCCCCCAGCCCGACCCCCATTCCAATCTCCTCCAGGGCAAAGCCTTCCCCACAGACTGAGATCAACCTGGTGGACTCAGTCCAGGTAGGTCCAGTCCCCTCCTCCCAGGCCAAGCCAAGGGACCCTGCATAGGCCCCAGGTTTCAAACAGCCGACTCATGCAATGAGCACAGGATCCGGTGCCACTGCCTGGATGCCTCCCAAACAGATCAGGCCAATCAATTGTCTCACCCACTCAGAGGGCCTGATCCAGTTGGTGACCCCTCAGCCATTGGTTCATATTTCATGTGTTTCGGTTCGTTTGGCTATTTGTCTCTGTGCTTTATCCGACCTTGGTCTCAACAATTCTCTCTCATATAAACCCTCCTCATTCTCGCTAATTGGACTCCCAGAAATCCACCTGGGGCCTAGTCATGGATCTCTGCATCCAGATCCCTCAGTAGTTGGATGAGGTTTCTAGCACGACAATTAGGGTGTTTGGCCATCCCATCACCAGAGTAGGTCAATTCGGACTGTCTTTCGACCATTGCCAGCAGTCTGTTGTGGGGGTATCTTTGTGGATTTCTGTGGGCCTCTCTAGCACTTTGTTTCTTGTACAACCACTTTGGAAATCAATATGGCAATTTCTTAGAAAATTGGGAATCCATCTCCCCCAAGATCCAGCTATACCACTCTTGGGCATATACCCAAGGAATGCTCAACCACACCACAAGAGCACTTGTTCAGCTATGTTCATATCAGCATTGTTTGTAATAGCCAGAACATGGAAACAACCTAGATGCCCTTCAACTGAAGAATGGATAAACAAAATGTGGTACATATACACAATGGAATACTTCTCAGCAGAGAAAAACAATGACATCATGAGGTTTGCAGACAAATGGATGGACCTAGAAAAAATCATCCTGAGTGAGGTATCCCAGACTCAGAAAGACAAACATGGTATGTACTCACTCATAACAGGATACTAGATGTGGAACAAGGATGACTGGACTGCTACTCACATCACCAGGCAGGCTACCTGGAAAACAGGACCCCAAGAAAGACACAGGGATCGCCCAATGACAGAGAAATGGAATGAGATCTACATGAACAGCCTGGACAGGAGTGGGGGTAGTGAAGGGCGAGGGTCGAGGGAAAGAGAGCTTGGGTGAGTGGGAGATCCCAGCTGGATCAACAACAGAGAGGGAGAACAAGGAATAGGAGACCATGGTAAATGAAGACCACATGAGAATAGGAAGGGAAATATCTTAATCTCTGGGTGTTTTAAATTTGTTTTTGTTTTGTTTTTTTCCCAGCTAGAAGAAACATTTGCTGCTCAGAATCAGATACGAACTTCCTGAAATTTTTATTGTAGTCACAGTAGCTCCATCAGTAGAGGGCTTGTCTAGTGTGCCCAAAGCCTTGGGCTTGAAACCCGGCACCACACAAACCAGTCCCAGCACTTGGGAGGTAGAGGCAGGAGGACTGGCAGCTCCAAAGTATCTTCAGCTGCACAGTGAGTTTTTGGCCAACCTGGAATACATGGAAAGCTCTCTCTCTTCATATATATATATATATATATATATATATATATATATATATATATATTATATATAATCATATTATATATTACATATACACTATGCATGAATATATATAAAGTTTAACTTTTAAGTTTTTCATTTTAATCTTTAATTTAATTCAGCCTAAGAATGAGAAGAGGAAGAATGAGAATTTCCCATTCACCAAGGTGAAATAGAAAAAAGAGCAGAGGAGGGAAAACATTTTGAAGTGGAAAATTCCCCATTATCAATAGTCATGTTGTCAGTAACTAGATTTGGTATTAGTTTGTAACTCATGAGACCAAAGTCATTCATGAAAACCTGAGATCCAGTTTAGTTTCTTATCCAGGCCCTCTCTGCAGACTGGAAACTCGGAGTTCAGTAGATACCAGGGGTCCATAAAAAAGAACTGTGTGCATGTGTGTACTGTGTTAGTTCTGTAGTCAATGTATTGGAATGTGGACTATTTTCAATCGTTTTGAAGTAATCAACAATTTCTTGGGCAGATTCCTAGAAGAGAAATCTTACTGGAGTCTTTGTGGATGCCATATCCTCCCACTGTATTCTAAAACATTTACACCTCACTGGAGGCCACATGAGAATGTACGTTAGCTCTGCCCTTTCCAGTATCTGCTTTTACTCAAACTCTGAAGCATGTTTCTCCCTTGAAATGTGATCAAATATAATACTGGAAAGTCCTCCAGAGCCTAGTGTCTGCCTTAATTTATGCTTTTAATATTGCTTCATTGTCTTTCTAAAGAGATATACAGATTGAAGATGAAAAGGAACAGATCATATGTACTGCAAGTGTGGGTAATATGAAGAGTTTGGGGTTCCAGTGATGACTAAAGTGTCATTATGAAGAACAGGCAACTAAAACTTCCTGTGAAAATTAAAGCACTGTAAGTCTTGATTCATCTAGAACAATGAGCAAAATTCATTGTTATTCAAAAGCATGCACCTTGGTCCTTTATTGGGGCTACAGGTAGGAACACAGAACTTAGTGAGTGAGGCCAGCAGCACTGGGCAGCTGTGACCTTTATTTGATCTCTGTAGTGACATTCTCAAAAGAGGGAAAATTGTGCTACCGGGAAAGGTCTGCCTGTAACCAATGTGTGGGACAGTCACCTAGCAAGATGGCATAGACAGGCCTATGCGCCTGTCACATCAACATCTACAGACCTCTCCTTTGCTCTACTGTGAACAGGGCACGACTTTATACAAGATGTGGGGTATCTTTCCAAACAAGGTGACAGGAACTAGGGCAGCTAAGGAGACAGTATTCTAGAACATAAAAGGCACGGAAGCATGTGCTTCACGGCTTAGTCTGTCATTCGCTCGCTCCGAAAACTGGCACGGGCAATCAAGCCTCTGACAGCCGCAGAATTCTCATCATTATAAAAAATAACAACAGCAGCACAGACGTTTAGGAAATTAACTGAAATCATGTGTGATTGTGTGTGTATGTGTGTGTGTGTGTGTGTGTGTGTGTGTGTGTGTGTGTGTGTATGTGTATGTGTGTGAACATTTGGAAAGGGTGTCATCCTAAACAATTTTTTTTTTGGGGGGGGTTTCAAGAAGGTTTCTTTATGTAGTACTGGCTGTCCTAAAACTAGCTCTGTAGACCAGATTGGCTTCTAACTCACAGAGATCCCCCTACCTCAGCCTTCCCAGTGCCGGGATTAAAAGTGCCCACCACTACCACCACCACCACCTCCCGGTCTCAAACAAAATTTTTAATAAACGCCATAATTTTATCAAACTATACTATTAATGTAAAGATGGAACCACTAAAGCTGTCACCAGATGCTTTTATCACTGATTTTAAAACATTAATGGTGAAGAGGATACTGTAGGTTTCATTTTGAATCACAAAACTATCACACAATAAGATCTGGCAAATCATCGTAAAAACTCTAGGCAGTATAGAACTGTGTGGATGTGTAGTAAGTTGTGGAAGCCTGACCGTGTCTCTTCATCCTATTTCTCTACCCTCTGCATCTTCTAAATAGCTGCTTAATCACTTGATCTGTGATTTTCTTAATTCTTCAAACCCATTTATATTTGTTTTTATTGGCATATTTGGGGCTTTATTGTTTTATTTAAATGGTCATACATTAAAAATTTTAAAGTTATGGTTACATATATGATGTATACATTGTAGCTTATATAACTATTATATATTACATCTTATTACATGTTATATGTATAATATAATATGTAATTATATAATACACAATTATATGTAATACATATAACTATAACTATTATATATGTGATATATAAATACACACACACACACACACACACACACACACATATATATATATATATATCATAGCTTTTGCAGCTATTTTCCCCTTTGCAAGCATTTGGAGTGTTTGAATATTTAGTAATTACAAAGAATGCTGTACCTAAATCCTCATACAATTCCCACTGAAGACTTGGCACATGCTTTATGATAAAAATAAGACTTGGAAGAAGACTTGGCAGCATAACACTTGAGCAAAAGACAGAGGCTTTTAAAATGTGTGACTCTATCTATGATCAAGAGTAGGTGAACTTTGTTTCAGTAATTATAGCAACTCCATAGCACACCCTGCAACATCTGCCTACACCTCACACATCTAAAAGTTACTACTTTCTTTCTGGTCAGTTTTCGTGAATTTCTAATTAAATAACATTATAAAAATACCATAAAGTTAAAAGAATTTTCAGGCAAGTTTCTCCTGTGGTGCAATAGGCTCCTTTCACCTGCAGACTGGATTGTCAAACACTTAAGTCGCTTAACACTAAGCTCCATTTTGCTTTGCTGTTGGTTTTGTGTCTGGTTAGGAATGAGGTCTTCTGTCTGTCTCCCTATGAGGCCGTCATATGTGGCCTCCTGATCTCAATGGATATTTGATTCAGTACTTCTAAAGTTCTGTGTTCCCTTTTCTGGCCTCAGAATGCTAATTGTATTTTATCACTTTGTTGTATCTTGCTTGTCACCAAGCATTTGTAAGGTCTTTGGAGTAGAGTTGGCACTTACAAACCGACTTAATTTCCACGTAGAATAAGACACATATTTTCATCTCTAGATTTTCCATGTGTTATGGCTAGGGCTGAGAACTGTTTAATTAATTAACACCAAACCACTACACTGTGAGAATGGAAGCCCATCAAGAACACTGCCCTCTCACCTGGATCAGATTCTGGCACTGTTTACCATCAGCCTGTTTGCCTTTCCCCAAGGACACTTGCTCTTTCTGGAACTAAACTCCCACTTTGTTTGGAGAAACACAACACCCATGAGTTTATGAAATCCTTTGTCTGACTAAGTGGAAAGGTTGGCAAATTTAGTCCCAGGAAACAAATTGAATCATCTTTATACTCCCCGGCATCTTGGAAATCAACAATATGAACTTCCCCCAAATGTTCTTGGTTCACCTACTTATTATGAGCTGACTAATTAAAGTGTGGGCTCACAAATAAAAGTATGCCATTCTACACAAGCTAAAGATGGGCTTTAATACCTTCTGAATTATAAAAAAGAGCAGTAGATTTCAAGAGTTAATAGTCCACAGATATGCACATAAGCTAGAAACATATCTTGGCTTTTCTGAAAATCAATGTGGCTATCTATTAAAATTTTTGCTCAAGCTTCTTTTTGAGTCTGTATTTATCTGTATCCTGCAGTTCAACTTCTATGTGCTGTGGAATAGACAGAACAGTGTTCTATTTGTCCCACTCTGAAAGGACTTTCTCCATTTATCTTAAAAATATAGGGGCATTGGAAGGTACATGAAAGCATGTAGGAGTGAGGATAGTGGAAGAACCCAAGAGCAAACCGAACAAATGTTGACCATCACTGAAAGAAATGAAGCTGTGAGCTCAGCAGTGTGGCTGAGAGACTTCACTGACTTAGTGGTGAACACTTGATTGGTGGTCAAGGAAGATCACTGAGCATCTTTATTTTCTTATTCTAAGCAGAAAATGTTATTAGCTTTGCAAAGAAAATTTATTCAATAAAAGTATTGGTTTGGTGAATTTTGACACTGCAGAAACTGAAATTCTGAGATATCAAAATCTGTATCGGTTTTTATTTTTTTAATTCAGTGTATTTATTTAATCTAGGAAATGATGAAAATTTTTAAATAAATTTCTGATTGACCAAGCTTTTCTGTTTTTAATTTCTTGGGATTTTTCTTTTTTAAAAAAAAAAAAAACTTGTTTTTAAGTAAACATTCTTAATGCAACACATTTTAATTGTATTTTCACCTCCTGCAATTACTCCTAGATCCTCTCAACATCCCTACACATCCAACTTTGTTCCGCTACTTCTTAAACAAAAAAAAATATAAAAACCCCACAAAAATACAAAATGGAAATCAAAATAAAAACAAACAAGCAAAAGACCAATAAGACAAAAAAATTACACCCAAATAAAGCAAAATGAGGCACAAAGTCTACTGAATGCCATTAAGTTCATTTTGTGTTGGCCAGCTACTCCTAGATATGAGGCCTGCCTTGGAGTGTGGTTAATATACCCTTCATGAAAGTGAGCCTCCTTGGAATAAAACTGATTTTTTCTTTACCAGGTGTATCAATCACAAGTAGCTTCTTGGCCAAAGGTAGGATCCTGTGTCTCCTTTCCCTCTTACTGTTGGGGCCCTCTCTGGCTTGAGCTTGTGCAGGCCTTGTGTGCTGCTACAGTTTCTGTGAGTTCATATGTACATCAGTCCTGTTGTATCTGGAAGACAATGTTTCCTTGGGGTCATCCATCACCTCTGGCTTATGGAGCTTTCTTCCTCTTCTTTCACAAGCCTTGAGGAGAGGACTTTGATGAAGACATCCCATTTAGAATTCAGTGCTCCAAAGTCTATCGCTGTCTGCACATCACCCGGTTGTGGGTCTCTATGTTAATTCTTATCTACTGTAAGAAAAAGCTTCACTGATGTGGATTGAGCAAGGCATTGATCTATGTGTACAGCAGTATGTCATTAGGAGTCATTTTATTGCTATGTCCCTTTCGCAGAATAATAGTAGGAGGTTTTTCCCGAGGCCCATGACCTATGTAATCTCAGGTGTTTTGGACACTTTAGCAGTGTCAGGTATGAGTTTCATCTTATGGAGTGTACCCTTGAGTCCAATGAAGACAGTGGTTGGTTACTCCCCTAACTTTTGTGCCACTATGGCATCAGTGTATCTTACAGGTGACTCCTTGTTCTAGGTGACCAGGGTTTGTAGCTGAAAACTATTGATGATTACCTTTCTCTTCTGGCAGCATGCAGAGGACCTTCTAATACCACAAATGCTGGTCAGTAGGAGTAAAACTTCTAGTTAGTACCAGCTCTTCTTCTTTGTGTTCGATGACATATGAAAGTATTGTCTTCAGCATAAGGGTCTAATCATTAGGTTGCAAAGGGTAACTGATAGCTTTGGCAATTGCCTGTGCTATTTGGGGGTGTCCAGGGTACCAAAGACCCCATACGATGTAATTCAAATCTGACACAGGAGGTTTATTTAACTTGGTAACATAAGATGTCTAGTTGGAACATTTTCTCTCCTATTATTTGGTGGTTCCATTTAGATTGCTTTCATATGTGAAATCCTAACACACATATATATAGCAATTCTAACATACATATATATGTTAGGGTATTTCTATAGTAGCAGGTTTCCATATTGTTTTTCAATGTCCTTTAGTATTAGTTGTTCCTCCCCATATTCCCTCTTTACCCTTTTCTTCCATCCCTCTCCTTATTTAATCCTCCTATTCTAATTTTTCCTTTGTCTCTCCAAAACAATATATCCTATTTCCTTTTCCTTGGGAGAATCTTGCTCTTCATTAGTCCTTTACTTAATACCTAACCCCTGTGGTTTTTCATATAGTAGCACACATATTGAAGGCTTAAAAGCTAACATCCACATGTAAGAGAAAACAAACAGTATTTGTCTCTCATGGAATGAACTGTGTGTTTCATCATCTGCGCTGTTGTTATTTCATACAGGTTTATAGTTATTTATATTTATAAGCAGGAGTCACCAGAGTATACAGGACTCCATCTTTACAGTATAATATGTCTGATTATACAGCCAGAGTGACCTGTCTTCAATAATTTAAGAAAGTTTAATTCAAAAATCCATTTCATATGTTATATTAACTTGTATCTCCTAATAGTCGTTTATTTTTAATTCTTTATATATACATCTCGATAGGCATTAATCTTATATTAAAACACTCATAACAAACCCAAAGTACTAATGTGTTCCTACAATTTTTGTTAAACTGGTGAGCATTTTTTTCTTGTTTACTTTCTATGTGGTACATGCTATTAGGTTATGCCTTGGGTACTTTCTTTTCAACTAACAAAAACAAAATCAAAGTTTGAAGCAGTGGCATGTGTCAGTGATCTCAGGGATTGAGTTAGCCTGGTCTAAATAACAAGAGTCTGTTTTACAAAGAAAAAAAAAACAAAAGTCAAATGTGCTCAATGGGAAAAAAATACAAAACAAAACAACATTCACTTTTAAGAAATCTCTGGCTCACAGAAAAGCTCATTTGGGATGCTTTCTTCAAAGCATTTAAAATAATTTTAATAATGTTATTAAATAAGGAATTAATGTCTGAACTCCTATGCCTGTATTTGTGGTCATAGGCTATGTGATATGTTTGATTTTTTAGCCGATTTGTCCTAAGCTGGCATCTCTGTACTTAATTCTCTTATTCTCTTCTATTACAGTCTGGGCAATGTACTCAATTAGGTAAATTCACAGAGGGAAATCTTTCCCATGAACTGATGTGTCCAATGTTCTGTTAACTTGATTATTCTTTTAAGACTCATTTTTGTGGTTGCACTTCTGAAAATTCTTACTGAGCTTATGGCTTTGGTAAATTGCTGCGTTAATTTTCCAGAAACTGTAAAACAAATACAGAGGAAAAAATGTGGAGCCCCTTGGCTGGGTATCAGATTGTTTCTCTAAACCTCTCTAGTCAGTTTCCTTTTGCTGTTATTAAAGAAATTACAGGAAAAGATTATCAAGGACAGTTTTTACTAATCAAGCTTCCTAAGGGCTTTATAAATGTCTGAGATGTGTTAAGTTTAGTCAGTTGGAAGAAATAAATTGTCAGTACTCATTTTGAAAAGTCTTTTAGAAAAGAATTCATTTCCTTTTTTTTGGTGTGTATGTCTGTCTGTCTGTGTGTCTGTGTCTTTGTGTTTATGTGTATGTCTGTCTGACTGTGTCTCTCTGTGGTCTGTGCAGGGTGAGGGCAGTTGCTTGAGGAATCCAGAAGAGGACAGCAGATCCCCTGCTGCTGTGCCCCCTGGTCTGGGTGCTAAGCATTAAATCTCAGTCCACTGCAAATGAAGCTCAGCTATTAACCACAGCTCACACCTCTCAGTGGGATAAATCAGTTGACATTACTGACTAATGTTTTTCTTGTATCACAGCACTCAGTCTTTCAGGTAAAATTCTCTCTGGCAAGATGCCCTAGGGATGCCACTTCTAGAATCATCTCAGGCCTGAACTATGTTTCTCCTTCACTAGTTTCAGTGGCTTTGACAACACTGTTCATACAACATAAATTTTCTTCTTGGTTGACCCTGAATTGCTGATGTGTGTGACCTACTACAGTTCAGGATATGGCATATGCTTTCTCTGAAAAAAATACCAATATAGTTTTTAATGACACTAACAGAAAGAAACTCTTTCACATACACACACAAAAATCTCTTAGGCTTCAGTTTCCTAAGTATTAAAGAACAGCACACATCAAAGAAACACACCCTAACAGTTACATTATGAATACACCATAGCAAATGGTATCACTTCACATGTGCAACTAATTCTCCACATGTGTTTTTAGAAGTCTCGCTTAGCCCTGCCTTTCTGTCTACTGATAAACTCTTTTTCTTGACCTATTTTTGATGAGGTTCTTTTGAGCTCTTCTTTTAACTAGAGCTTGCTTTTCCTTGGACTGATCAGGTAATCAAGCTTTTTCTATCAGTTTAATCAGAACTCCTCAACCTTTCCATGCAGTCACCTTGAGAGTCACTCACCTTCCAGCAGCCTCCAAAGGTGTCTGCTCAGCCTGGAACGTCTACAGCAAGAGTCCTGAAGCTCAGTTAACCAGAATCCCTCTTATCCTTGACCCTAAGACATTTTCACCATGGACATCTACTCCATTCCTCGGCTATCAATTTTCGTTCTTCTGTTGCTGTAGTTGAGTAGAGCCCATTCTCTCTCCCAGCTTCAGAGCCCCACCGTGGTAGCTATGGTCCTCCTCACAGTGATTTCTCCCAGCATAAAGTTTGCCATACTCTTCCTTAAAAGTGTCATTAAAATTGTTGCCCTTCATCATCACCTGTTGACATTACAATATTAACTTACAGTCAATGAAAAGGTTTTTGATAGGCACTATATGCATACAAAAGTTTAAAAATACTTGATAAAGTGGGAGGAAGTAGAATTGTATATGCAGAGAGATAAACAAAGGTGTATCCAATTTCTTTTAAAAAGTAGCAGATATGAAGTTACAAATTAACCACAACACAGTTAACCGTGGTGACTTCAGTCCCCAGTTCTCACCAAAGGGTGGGTTATTCAGACAAGAAATAAACAGAGACACAATAGAATTAAATGGCACTATAGAGCAAATGAACTTGAGCCCTCCACAGAACACTCCACCCAAACACTATTAAAATACACATTCTCCTCAGCAGTTCATAAAACTTACCCTAAAACTGGTCACATAAACCAGGCATATGGCTCAGACTTTTAATCCTAGTACTTGGGAGGCAGAAGCAGGCAGATCTCTGGGAGTTCAAGGTCAGCCAGGTCTATGTGTAGAGAATTCCAAGATAGCCAGAGCTACATAGAGAGGCTCTGTCTCAAAATACAAAATAAAATAGATTGCATCCTAAGACACAAAGTCTCAACTGACCTAAAAGATTAAAATACCTTACTATATTCTATCTGGTCAAAACAAAACAAAGCTAGTAACATAAAGAAAGAGAATAGAGAATTCACAAAAATTCAATAAAATGAGTTAACTCTCCAAAAAATATAAATAAGGTCGACAAATCTGTATCTGGATTAGCCAAAAGAAAGAGTAAGAAAACCCAAATTAATAAAATTAATGTTGAAAATAGAGGGAGTGGAGAGATGGCTCAGTGGTTAAGAACACTGGCTGCTCTTCTAGGGGACCCACAGAGAATTCCATCTGTCTGTAACTCCAGTTCCAGGAGATCTGACCTCCTCTTCTAGCCTCTGCAGGCACCAAGGCATGCACGAGGTACACAGATACACATACAGGCAAAACACCAATCAATACACATAAAATAATGAAATCAAATTAGAAAAATGAAGATGAGCCTGGGTGTAGCTAGAGTTTTCCTGCCTGGCCCACAGTCAGGACAAATCTCTCTCACCTGCCAGTCCCACAGCCACTCAGACCCGACCAAGTAAACACAGAGACTTATATTGGTTACAAACTGTATGGCTGTGGCAGGCTTCTTGCTAACTTTTCTTACAGCTTAAATTAATCCATTTCCATAAATCTATACCTTGCCACGTGGCTCGTGGCTTATCGGCATCTTCACATGCTGTTTCTCTCATGGCAGCTGGCAGTGTCTGTCTGACTCAGCCTTCCACTTCCCAGCTTTATTCTCCTCCTTGTCCCGCCTACACTTCCTGCCTAGCCAATGGCCAATCAGTGTTTTATTTATTGACTAATCAGCAACACATTTGCCATACAGACCATCCCACAGCACCTGGGTACATTACTAAAGAGATCAATAAATTTCAATAAATCAAAAGAATAAAACTTAAAAATCTATCTTCTACCAAATTAGAAAATAGGAAGGAAATGGATGAAATTTCAAAATGCATATCACCTACCAAGATGAGATAAATAATTTAAACAGACAACAAGATTGATGCAGCCATAAAACTCCCCCAACTAGCAGAGCCCATGTCCACACGATTCACTATGGAATTCTAATAGATTTGTAAATAATTAAAACTAATGCTTCTCAAATTATGACATAAAAGAGCAAAGGAAGAAAAGCTTTCAAACTCTTTCTATGAAGCAAGCATTACACTGATCACAAAGCCAGATACAGACATAGCAGGAAAAGACAGCTATTAACTAATCCTGTTGATGAACACAGATACAAAAACTTCCAATAAAAAATTGGTAAACCAAATTTGTGAACACATTAAAAAGATCATCTATCATCATTAGGTTGACTTCATTCCAGAGTTTCAGGGATGGTTCAACATATATAAATCAAAATGTAGTTCATCACATGCCCTTGAGGTCAGGAGAAATCATATGATCATCTCAGTAGATGAAGAAAGGGCCTTTGACAAAATGTAATAGTGCATCATGGTAGTAACTTCAGAGAGACTAGAGCTGGAGAGAATATATTTCACCACACACAGTAAAGGATATATATTAAAAACTTGACAGTGAACAGATACTAAATGGAGATACAGTCAAAGTGTTCTCATTAAAATCTGAAACATGACAAGCGGGTCATTCTCTCTATTCTTTTTCATTATAGTGCTTGAAGTATTACCTAGAGCTACAAGACAAGAGAATGAAACAATAGGGATACAAACAGGAGAGGAAGAAGTCAATTTACTCCTATTTGTAGGATAGGATGCCATACATAGGGAAACTAAAGACTTTATCACAAACCTCCTAATAACTATTTCCAGCAATGTGGTAGAGTAACAAAGGTCAGTAGCCTTCCTATACACCAATGGTGGATATGCAGAGAAAGAAGTTAAAGAACAAGTCCACTTCCAATAGCCTCAAAAATATCTTACAGTAAATGTAATACAAGAAATTAAAACCTTTACAATAAAAACTTTTAAAAAAATTTCAAAACTGTGGAAAAAATTTGAAGAAGACACTAGAAGAGGGAAAGACTCCTATACTCATAGGTTGGAAGAATTGATAGTATAAAAATGACCATCATGCCAAAAGCAATCTACATAGACAGTGTAAATTCAAGAAAAATTCCTCGTTTTTTTCACAGAAATAGAAAAAACAACCTTAAGATTCATAAGGAATTATATATATGTATATATATATATATATATATATATATATACATGACATACATATATGCATATCTATATCAATCAGTAAAGCAACCTTCAGCAAAAGGAGTATTGCTAAGATATTTAATTTCTAATTTCAAGCTTTAATTCAGAGCCATAATATATAAAAACTGCGTGGTGCTCACTTAAGACCAGTTATGTAACCCAGTGGAATAAAATAGAAGACACAGATACAAGTATTTGCAATTTCAGACACTTGATTTTTGACGAAGATGTCAAAAATAGACACTGGAGGAAATATAACATCTTCAACAAAAATGATTGGGAAAACTAAATGCCTACACATAAAGCAATGAAAATAGATCTCTATTTCTCCCCCTGAACAAAATTCAGCTCTAAATGGAACAAAGACCTAAATGCAATATCCGAAACTAGCAAGTAGAGTGCCTGCTCCAAGATGTAGCATAGATAAGGACTTTCTAAATGGACGTTGAACCCTCTGGAAATAAAGTCAACAATTGACCGGTGCGATCTCATGAAATTAAAAATCTTCTGTATAACAAAGGAAATGGTTAATTGAGTGAAGAAGCAGCCTACAGAACTTGAGAAAATTCAAGATCAAGAAATCAAACAAGCAATCCCAAAATAGATTATAGATCTTAGGAGACTTCTGAAAAGAAGAAATATAAGTGGCTAGTAAATACTTTCTTTTTAATGCCCCAAATAATTACCCTTCAGCTAAATGCCAACTAAAACTACTTTGAATTCTATCTCACTAGTCAGCCCATCATCAGGAATTCAAATGACAACAAATACTGGCCAGGAAGTAGAGGGGAGGGGAATCCTTACTCACTGTTTTTGGGACTACTGTAGCAACTATGAAAATCAGTGAGAGGAGTCTCAAAAAACTGTGAATGAAACTGCCATATGATCTAGCTATATAACTACTCTAGTCATCTACCCAAAGATATCACAGATATACTTAGTCAACCATGTTAATTGCTGACCTTTTTACAATAGCCATGAAATAGAACCGGCCTAAATGTTAGTCTCATTTCCTGTTGCTGTGACAAGATATCTTGATAAAAGCAACCTGGGGGAGAAAGTTTGTTTTAGCTCATTCCTGGCCACAGTCCACCACAGTAGGTGGCAGGAACCTGAAGCAGCTTGCCACATTACCTCTACAGGAACAGAAAGCAATCCATTAATATAAGCACACTTACACTCAGCTTGCTTTCTCTACTCTTAGACAATTCAGAGATCTCTGCCTAGGTAATAGTGCCACCCAAAGTGGGTGGGTTTTCTGACCTCAGTAAACATAACCAAGATAATCCCCCAGAGTGCTGTCTGTCCACAGGCCAGTCTGATCTAGACAAATCTTTTTAATTTTTTATTCATTTTACATACCAATCTCAGATTCCCCTCTTCCCTCCTCCCACTCCTTCAGCCCCCCCCTCCCCCATACCCTCCCTATCCTCTCCTATAAAACAAATCTTTTATTGAGACTTCCTTGCAGGTGATTCTAGATTGTGTTAAGCTGACAATGAAAACTAACTGCCATGCCGTATGTCTCTACCTGATGAACGAGTAAATGAAGGTGTAATGTGTAAACATAATGGAATCTTTTTCAACTGTAAAGAAAAATTAAATCGTGCAATTTGCAGGTAAATTGAGGAAGCTGGAAACTATTCTACTAAGTGAAGTAACTTGGGCCCAGAAAGACTAATACTGCATGTTCTTACAATCTTTAGCTTTGGATTTAATAGTTACTTGTTTAACTTGGAATACTTGTTGCAGTCAGGAAGCTAGAAAGGTGCTGTGAGAGGGATGCCTTAATGGAAGGGACGTAGTAGAATATAGACGATAGGCAGATAAGAGGAGAGAATGGTAGGAGTAGAATTATTAAGAATGGGATGGAGGATGGGGGGAGGGTAGAGAGTGGGGAAAGGGGTAATCCAGATCGTATATGAACAAGCCCTATGGAAATCTACTATTTTATAAGTCCATTTAAAAAGATAAGTTTAAAAAGCCTTTGAAGGGAGATATTCTGCGGGTTCAATAATGCTGCTCTTAGAAGGCTTGGCGTTTAACCAAAAGTCCCAACACCAGGTAGGAATGCTTCCTCGTGAGCTGCTGGTCAGAGAGGACATGAGCCAGGCTCTTACCATTGCTCCCAGTTATTTGCCAGCACTAGATGAGAAGACCCTGTTGCTGTAGATATCACACACATTAGTTGCAAGGTATAGAGAAATCAAGCTAGAAAGCGGCTAGAGGCTTCCTCCCTGGTTCCTAGACTTCAGGAAACTAGACCCTTGTATGCAGGCTGTCAAAGGTTATCTGCGGTCTTACACAGCAGTAGACACTCTGTGCTGCGAAAATAACCAGCAAGGGATGATGTGCCCACTGGATCAATAGTGACATGACTGTCTATCAAATACTTTCTGGTTAGATTTAAAGCTCAGTCTGCAGAAGGAACCCATGCCCAGTAATTTAAACCTGGTCAAAGCCCGAGGCTGGGGATGTCATAAGCCACAGCAGAAATCTACTGTTGTTGTTTTGTACATGTGTGTGCTGTTAAACAGTCTTACGTGTATTTACACTCATAGATTAGCGCTACCCCCAGCCTTGGTCAGAGATGCTTTTGCTTGTCGTAGGCAAAGTTAATACCGAGACTCGCAACTGGCCAAAAGTGCTAGGAATAGTGATTATTAGCATTGAGCCCTAGATGTTATATCTATATCACCCCTTCCAGGGTTCAGGTAACATCACTTAAGGGGTAGTGGAAAGACTATAAAAGGATAGTTGGCAGCAGAAAAATCTCTAGTAAATACACAAACTCGTGGAGATTAAATAGTTCTCTGCTGATTGATAAATGTGTCAAGGAATAAATCAAGAAAGAAAAAGATCCTGGAACTGAATGAAAACACAACAAAACGCCTGAAGCACATTGAAAGCAGTCCTGCAAGGGAAATTTATAGCACTAAGTTTCATACATTAAAGACAGTCAGAAAGAGCACAAATAAATAGTTTAGTGATGCAACTCAAAAAGTTGAAAGTAAAAACAAACCAAATCCAAACCCAGTTGACAAGACACAGTATAAACTGAGCAAAAGGGAGTGAAATAGAAACAAACAAACAAAATTAATAATAATAAAAAATCAGTGATGCTAAGAGCTGGTTCTTTGAGAAGACAAAAAGAGTAATCAAGCCTTAGGCCAATTACCAAGACAGAAAGAGGGAACTCACATTAGCAGAATCATAAAAGAAGAGGAAAGCATTACGACAGACACCAAATAAATTCGGAATATTATAAACATCTCTCTAGAAATCCCCCCAACACTCCCAGACAAGCCTACATCCAAGGTGTACACATCTTAAACCCACATCTTGGACAGATTGCCTTTTTAAGGCAGAAAAGGTAAGCAACAAGTCTAAAAGAGAGAATGTCAAAACAGCTGAACTGTGATGTGTGGAGGAATTTCAGTAACTATGAAGAAACTGCACAATCAGGAAGGGGCAGTCAGATGCTCCGTAAACTCCACAGCTGTCAGCGGCTCAACAGGGTGCTAGCCACTGGGTGGTAGGGGACTCTTGCCTTGGCTCCTGGCCCCATTCTAGGAAGTGGTGCTGTATTTACCTCTCCTTTGCCTGCTGCTGACCTGACAGGGCACCTGCTAGAGGTAGAGAGAGGGGGGAGGTTTCCTTGTAACCATAGAAACAGAAGGCAGCACCTGTGGCCCCTCCCTCTGCCATTGCTTTTCTTACTAGGCAACAAGTACTCCACCTACTTCTTTTCCTCCATCTCTTTGAAGTGAAATGTTATAAACCAGAATGGCTTCTTTCTTCCTTCATTTCTCCCCTATGGAAAAAGTAATGACCGCTGGGTGGTGGTGGTGCACACCTTTAGTCCCAGCACTCGGGAGGGCAGAGGCAGGCGTACCTTTGTGAGTTCGAGGCCCATCTGGTCTACAGAGCGAGATCCAGGAAAGGCACAAAGCTACACAGAGAAACCCTGTTTCAAAAAAACCAAAAAAAAAAAAAAAAAAAAAAAAAAGAAAAGAAAGAAAGAAAGAAAAAGTAATGACCATGTAAATCCATGTTAAAATACTGTTCAGCACCCACGCTCTCCTTATCTTCATTCAGCAGGGGCATATTTATTGACGAGCCCTTCCTCTGTGTCAGCCGTGTTCCAAACATAGCAGAAGAATAAGGAAAGAAGTCTGATGCCCTGTTCTCTAGAAACTTACAATGTGATCACAGAAGCAGGATGCAATTCTTTTAAAAAGGTCTTTTCATTATTCTGTACATTACTCACTTCTGTGAACCCAATGTAAAAGAAATGCATTTCTTTCCTCCAAAAAGCTGAGCTGGCAATATCATCAAAGAAACTATAAAGCTTTTGTGTCCCTTTGTTCTTCCTTGGTGGCAATTTTCATTCCATTCAGAACCTTAGCAACATCAGGTTTTTGTGCCCAATGTCAACATGAGCAAACTGACTCCTTTTATTCATTTCCTCTGTCTCCTTCAATGGACTCACCTCATTAAAACAAGTGACCGGCACCAACTCCTTAACATCTTTTATTTTCTTGGAGTAATTGGACCTTTATAAATGTTTATTAATGACGGTTTTGATGGAAAGGGAAGAACACTTAATTTTCTTTTTTTTTCTCAATCCTAGGTTCCCTGCTTTTATTTGGCTGTAGTCAACTGAATAAACCAAGCTTATGAATATTTATTATTTTTCTAAAATTAGCCAGGATCTGAGAGACCTGCACCTTCACTTTGAGACAAAATGGTTCTGTGATGGGTTATTCCCTGGGATCTTCCTGCTCTGCTTCCTGCTGCGTCTTTCTCTGGCCCATTGCACATAGCTGCTCATCTCAAAAAATATCAGACACTTAAAAGCTGACATAAAGCATTTAAAGGCAGATAGAGCTTAGGAAGAAAAAAAAAAAAAAGAACAAAAACCCAGCTTAAATAACTTGGCTCTGGATTTCTGTCAGATACTGGACCTGTAATACCTCAGACAGCCACATGAAGTAGCACTTCATAGCCAAGGAGCCAAGGCTAGAGGAATGGCCAAAACCTGTTATAGCGCCATGATTTCTAGAAGAGCCTAGCTGAATCCAAATGAATCTGGGGTACTTGTCTGTGCACTCCATTCCCTGCAAGCCACTAAAATCCTTTCTCAGCCCTTGCTGCAGTCATCTGTCACTGCCTTTTACTGTTCTTTCTCACAGCTGCTCTCCAGACTCTGAAAGTGTCGCAGTTGCTGACTCCTGCACATCATCAAGTGTTCCAGGGCTGTGGAGAGAGTGAGTGGGCAAATACATGTTTCTTCTGTTCAGCTCAGTGTTTGGATTTATCACCTTGAATCAAACAAAATGTGGTGGTGTGAGTGAGAATGGACCCCATAGGCTCATACATTTGAATGCTTAGTCACCAAGGAGTGGCACTGTTTGAAGGAATTAGGAGGATTAGGATTAGGAGTGACCTTGTTGGAGGAAGTGTGTCACTGGGGGTGTGCTTTGAAGTTTCAAAAGCCTATGCCAAGCCCAGAGTCTCTCTCTCTCTCTGCCTGTGAAGCAGGATGTGGTCCTCAGTTACTTCTCCAGAGTCTGTCTGCATGCTGCCATGCTTCCCGCCATGATGATGATGGACTAACACTCTGAAACTGTAAGCAAGCCCCCATTTCAATATTCTTTTGTAATAGTTGCTTTGGTCATAGTGTCTCTTCACAGAAGTAGATCACTGACTAAGGCATGAAAAAAAAACATTTTTGTAGATGGAAGTTTTTCTGTATCCCACAGCTGCTTGGTCCCAAGTAAACACACTGAGGCTTATTTCAATTACAAACTGTTTGGTCTATGGCTCAGGCTTCTTGCTAGCTAGCTCTTACATCTTAAATTAACCCATTTCTATCAATCTATATTTTACCACATGGCCGTGGTGTTATTGGTCTGCTGGCATCTTGTTCCTTGGGCTATTGGATGGCATCTCTCTGGTTCCACTCTTCTCCCTGTCTCCCAGCTAGGCTTTTCCTCCTGGCTATAGCCTGTTTTGCCATAGGCCAAAAAGTTTCTTTATTAACCAGTGGTAGCAACACATATTAATAGCATACAGAAAGACCATCCCACAGCACATTTTTAACACTGAATTAACATAGAATTTAAAAGTAATGAGGACTTGTTTTATTCTTATTAGTAATCTATAACTTTTTAAAGAAAATGTTATATTCTACTAATACACACACACACACACACACACACACACACACACACACACACACACATGCAGCATCCCCTCCCCGCATGCACATACATCCATATAAAAGTGCATGCACCCCCACATGCATGTATGCATATGTACACACACATCTAGTTATACTGTCTAGCCAGACATAAATAGTTGCAGAGATTTAATAACATTAGCTAATTAGATAACATTGTGATAGCTTATATAATAGTAGGATGTGAAACAGTTTGTTATTGGTTTGTTTTAAAAGACCAAGCTAGCAAAAAGGACAGCTATTTAGAAGGAGGTAGATAAAACATAATGGGTAGACCAGGTTAGAAGACAAACAGAGGATGAATTATTATCACTTGGGCCCCAAGATGTCAAAAGGCATCTGTTAAAATAATGTTCTCTTTGGGTATCTAATGTCCCAAGGCATGGGATAAAAATCTGTAGGAATGTGAATGATTTCCAATATCTGGTAGTCCTTAGTGCTTTCTCTTGGTAATACATATATTTAGCAACATTTTTAAATGAAATAATCTCTAAAAGACAAGGAAGCAATTTCCTTTGAATAAGTATCTTTGTTTGAAGAGTTTGGCAAAGAAATCATTCCTAATTAGCACTTAGTTCTGAAGCAGTAAGCAGGGCTGGCTGGCTCTACCTTTCCCTGCATGCAGAGTCTCCTTGGGGGCATTACCATCTCATTATTTCTCGTCAGCTTGAGGTATCTTTCTCTATTCCCATCTGTGGAGGGGTTCTGCTTTCATTTCATGTTTCACTTGCCATACACACAGAGAAGATGCTCAGTTGGCAAGCTGAGGAAAGAGTTGCTGGATGACTTCCTCTTGGGCTCCATGGGCTTCTCAGAACTGAAGGTAAAGTGTTAAGGTTACTGTGAATGAAGTGGCAAGGTGCTTCCAAATGACTCTGCCGTTGGCAACCTGACCTACCACTTAAGGTCTCATCACTAACTACACAAGTAACCCAGGTGCGTTTTTAAATACAGAAGGGCTATCCTCCTGAAAAGTAGTATATACCTGGGTCTATACAAGGGATATGTACACCCAAGTGCTCTAAATTTTCTCTTATAGTTCAGGAAATGTGTGTATTTGTCTTAAATAAGAATTGCTGTATGATTAGCATTTAAAATCCTTGGACATAAACACATAAATAGAATCACATAGTGCACATGTGGGAAATGTGGGCAAGGGTTTGTCTGACCATTTGGCTATGTCTAACATCCACAACTACATATTTATTTATATGCCTTCACATAAAAATGAACAAAGTCTATCAGAAACAAGTCCTGCAAATGGGTGTGTGATTCAATTTGATAGTTTCATTTCATTTGGTTCGCGGTATTTTTCTAGTCATCTACCCAGCAGGGATGGCTGGGGGAAGAGGGTATCTTTAATTAGTGAGCTAATTAAAGAGAATCAGATTCTTCCCTTTCAGGATTGATTGTGGAAACACTCTCATTTTATCAGCAGAAAACTGAAGCTCAGATCATTGGAGGTGGTTGCTCACATTACCAGAGCTGAAGATTAAATATATACCATTGGCCATTTTGTTCATGAGTCCTTACCCATGATTTTTGTCGTTTAAAGGGAGACAGAGTAACTCAGTGCGGAAACAGTCAATTTAGGAGATTAAAATCAAATGAAACAACCTGATTTTAGTCTTAGTATTCTCCCTGACAGCATTGACAGGCTTGAGAGAGCCATTTGAAGTGCAGGCTCCACACCTCCTCGGTAGAGCAGAATGCCTACTCTAGCTATGAGCTGGAAGGAAGAGATCATTCTGATAGTTAATATTGCCAGTTTGATAGGCCCTAGAATGATCTAGGGGACAAGCCTCTTGTCATGCCTGTGAGGGAAGATGTACATTAGATTAACTGAGATGGGAAGACTCAGTTTACCTGTGTGCATATCCATTTCATGGATTTGGGTCCTGGACGAAATAAAAAAGAGAAAGCCTGAACGCCTGTGACTTCAGTTTCCTGACTGTGACATGATGTGAGTGGCTGCTTTAGACTCCCATCTTCTTGACTTTCCTGCCAGGAAAGTCACCTCAGTGCTACCCGATGCAGCATTGTTACCCATACGCCTGTGGGCGTCTTCTCTTCCCACTGATAATTAAATGTGTTTTGAGATGCTCTAAGATAGAAATATGTTGCATTTTTTTTTAATTTTTCACTTTGTGCTTCCCAAGTCCATTTCTCAAACAATAAAAACCAAGGTCAAAAACTAGAGATATCTCAGTGGTTAAGAGCAGTCACTGCTCTTGCAGAGAACCTGGGCTCGATTTCCAGTAGCACACCAGCTGGCTCAAAACTGCCTATAACTATAGTCCAGAAAATCAGCACCATGAACCCATGGAATGCACACACACACACACACACACACACACACACACACACACACACAAAGAGAGAGAGAGAGAGAGAGAGAGAGAGAGAGAGAGAGAGAGAGAGAGAGAGAGAGAGAATAGATAGATAGATAGAGCCTGTGGTAATAGGAAAGTTAGCCTGACTTATTTAATCTACAGAGTTGTGATGCTAATTTCTTAAAATATTCTGTCCTATAAGGATTATATTACCTAGGCAATACTTTCTATGCTTTGAGTGGCAAATGAAATCATGGCTTCCATTATTGTGGTAGATAAGAAATCTGTAGTTCCCAGAATCTTGTTTCCTAATTCTCTGAGAACCAAATAACCCAAATGTGCCTGATGTCAATAAATTCAAATGTAAGCAACAAGAAGCTACCACTCTCTGCTAAGGTGGATCTTTAGTGGTCTTGGCTGTGGAGAATCTATAGGCTATGAGGAGTCAGAGAAAGATTCCTACCAAGCAACTATTTCTTAAATCCTTTAACCAATACCTTGTGTTTACTCTATCCCTTCATGTCTTCTTCCAGTAGAACATGGAGTAACTATATTTTAATCTTCAGAGAATTCTTAAACTACATTGAATATTGTCCTTGTTAATTACTTTCATGAAGATATCTACCTTAGATACAATAATCAATAACCATTTTATTATCTGTTATCCAGTTTCCAAGATTTCTGATTTCAAAATCCTATTGTAAGTGTGCTTTGGTTTTAACCATCATTCTCTTCAGCAATGTGTGAGCATCCAGTGTGCTACATCCATCTTACTTTTCTTGTTGCTATGACAACATATACTGACAAAAGCAAACCAAGGGAGAAAGAGTTAAGTGGGGCCCACAGTTCAGGCTTCCAGTCCATCATGGCAGAGAAGTCACTGGAGCAGGAGTTTGATGTCACATGATATCTACAGTCAAGAAACAGAATGACAAATGTTTGCACTTAGTTCACCTTCTCATAAAGTCTAGGATATTAGCCTAGAAAAAGATGTCATCCACAGTATATGGATCTTCCCACTTCAATTAACCTAATCAAAATTGTTTATCTCCTACAGGCTTTCCCAGAGGCCAACACCCTTATTTTAAATCTCAGCAGGTTAATAACTGAGATTAACCATCACGATTCTTATCATACTCCTCTTAGATGTTCTAAGTTCAATGTCATGTTGTCATTGCTTGTGTTGTCCTCAAATCCAATGGTGATGCCCATCTTTTCCAAACTTGATGTGCCATCCGCCTATCCTCCTGGAGAAATGTTTTATTAAATACTTCTGTTTTTATGGGGCTTCTATATTCCTATTGAATTTTGAGAGTCTTACTATATTCTAGACATTAGATGGTTGGCCAGACCTCCAGCAGGCTAGGAGGTCAATGAGGATTGACCCTGCCATTCATATTTAACTTTGGGTCCCACTTCCCACTTGCCTGGCAACACACCAAAATTAAGAAAGGGAAAACATCACAATTTTCCTCCTTAGGATTTGAAATGCCACATGAAATGAGGGAGAAACAACACATTCACTCTTCCTTATGTTTTAGAATATCATGGGCAAAGGAGGAAGGGGAAGGTGCCAGGGTTTTGTAGTGGACCACTAAGGGAAGGCTGTTTTGGTAATATATATCTATTGCTGATTTTTCCCCTTAATTGGTTATAATCTAATCTGTCACATAAAGTTTGGTCAAATGAATGGAATCTGAGGTGTGCTTGGGTCTCTGCATAAAGACATAGCATTCTAAACTACCCAGTGGATGGTAAGATCACAAATGCATTCTCTTCTCCTCTAAAAGTTAATCCAAATGGGCCTGTCAACCAACTAGAAAGAAATACACAACTCAAAAAGCTTTAGCATCAAGAAATATAGTATCCCATGTAAAAGATGGGGAGAACGACTGTTGCCTCTGCCTTCAGTACGATCACTTCAGCTCTCACTGCAAAGCCCGCCCACTTTGCTAAGGTCCCACTCAGGAAGTGTAGCTTGCTTAATCCTCCTTCTTTCTGGCTCCCCTTTTCACATACTGACCAAAAGCTCTTCCTCTCAGGAGCCACGCCCCTCTACTGTTTCAATAGATAGACAGCCAAAGGCAGAGGCACAAGTGTCTCTCTTTAGATCGGCAGTCTGGACCAGTTGCACCATGCAGCTGGTCTGAGACATCCATTGCGGAGCCTGTCTGCTCTCTTCAGCTTTAAGTCAAAAAGCATGGCCCTTTCTCTTTCTTCTCTCCATCTCCTTCCTCCTCAGAGCTACCCAGATCTACAGCTTCCTTGGTTGTTAATTAGCCTCAGACTCTAGTAAGACTGTCCTTGAGTTTTCTTCTGAATCACTTTTTAAATTCTTGATTTTTATTTGTTGTTGTTTTGAAGAGAAGTTGCTTGTTTTGTTTTGTCTTTTGAAATAGAGGCTCAATATGTAGCCCTGGCTGGCCTTGCACTTGATATGTAGACCAGGATATCCTCAAACTCAGAGAGATCCATCTGCTTCTGTCTCCCCAGTGCTGGTCAAAAAGACCTGTGATGCCATACCTAGTTGTTTTGAGATATATAAACAACTAGGAAAACACAGGCGAATGCTGTGTTCTCCACTGACACAAATCAAGTGTTTACCAACACAAGTTTGCCTGTATGTTCTTCTTTTCATTCTTGCAATGATGCTTTCTAAATAGAAGAAAATAATATTGATAAAGTTACATTGATCACACTTTCAGTGACCTGTTTAAGAAACTGTTGCCCAATGCAAAGCCACAAATACTTTCCTAGTTTTTTTTTTTTTTTCAGAATTTTAGTTTGTAGGTTTACATCTGCTTCATTCTGAGGTGATTTAGATATGCTGCAATGTAAGGAACTTTGGATTGTTTTCCTAAAGGAAGTAAGGTCACCACCCATGGCATACTATAATTTAGTCACATATCCCAGAAACAAGAAAGATATGATCAGTCATCTACAGAATGAGTAAAATAAGTGAAGGGAGAAAGTAGATAAAGCTGAGCATGACTCAGATTCACTCCCCAGGGACTGAACTAGTACACATTCTTTGGGTGAGCTGAGGCAATTTGGGTCTCTTACTGGCTTGGCCTGCAATGTGTTTGAAGTATTAGAGCAGCAATATAATGGAAAACTGGTCAAGAGAGTAAAACCTCTGCATGGATAGATTCCATTCGGGCATGTCAATTAACTGGTTAAGGTACAGCCCTTGGCAGGAAAGACTAGACCACAACTAAGAAAGTAGGCTCACCTTAAGCCAAACCAAAGAGAAAGGTGGGGGTAATTATTCATTTCAAGAGATGCTATACTTTACCTCCCACCCCCACCAGGACTATTACCCTGACACAGTCCTTACAAGCTGCCCTGAGGCTACCATGAGGTTCATTGGGTCTACCCACTTTTGTGAGTCTTGTGCAACCTTCTCTTTTTCTGTCTTTCTTTCTGATGCTGCTGTAAATGTAAGTATGCATTTACTGATATCGTGAGCATCCTTGCTTTTTCTCTGAAGCCCCACTCCCAGCCATGTGGCTGCTTGCTGACATGTGGTAGAGCTCGGTGCCACTGAGTCATAGAGCATGGCTTCTATACCACTGTATTCTCCCTCTCCTGACTTGGAAGCCTACTCCCATGAGTCTATTCCTGTCCTGACTTCTCTGGGTATCCCAAATGGAACATGCCTATCAGAAGACACAAAGCTCACATCTAGAGATGAGCAAAAACATGTGATCTTGACTTGCTGGGTCTGGGTTACCTTACTTAGAATGATTGTTTCCAATTCTATCTATTTACCTGTAAATTTCATTTCTTCACAATTGAATGTAAACACTCATAAAATGAGAAAAACATAAAGTTTAAATTTACTTATTTTGGCTGTGGAAGAAGCCTGTTTTTCTAAAAAATCATCTAGTGAGAAGCCAGAATCCCAAACTCAAGTTGAAAACGTTTGAACTGGCTGTAAAAAGCCACTGATAAAGCATAGAAGAAGAGATGGGTGGAGTTCCTCTTAATTGAGGATGTTAGTTTTACAAACTGTGGTGATATATTGTGTACCCTAATAAAATTTACCTGAAGATCAGAGAACAGAACAAGCCACTAAATTAAACATAGAGGCCAGACAGTGGTGGCATGCACCTTTAATCCTTGCACTCGGGAGGCAGAGATCTGTCTGTATCTCTGTGAGTTCAAAGCCACCTGGACTATATGAGATTGACTCAGTCTAGGAGAGAAACAGAGCCAGGCAGTGGTGGCACACACCTTTAATCCCAGCATTTGAGATCTCATGCCTTTGCTTGGGAAGTCACATGCCTTTAATCCCAGCACTAAAAAGGAAGTGATATGTTGGGCATATAAGGCATGAGGAGATAGGAACGAAAGTCTTTCCACTGAGGAAGGCTTTTCAGTCTGAGGAGTCCTAGAGGTAAGAGGTGGCTTGTTCCTTTGTCTCTCTGATCTTTCAGCATTCACCCCAATATCAGGCTTTGAGTTATATATATATATAGATCATTTAGCAATTCGTGTTACAGAAAATAAAATGTCTACACTGGAAGTCCTTATGAAGTAGGTAGGAAAAGAAAAGTGTATTTAACAGCTGCAGTTAAGTGGAACATATATGGAGTGTGTTAACATGATTCCTGATTTAAGAGAAAATAAAGAGGTAGGTGTTCATAATGAATTTGCAGTTTTGGGTCTTTGGCCAGACAACAGAAGCAAAGAAGTAAGGATAATAACATACAACAAGATACAAGCCACACTTAGCAGGGAGATAAGAGGAGTGACTGTTAGTAACACTTCACATAGCTCACACAAGCCCCCCCCCCCCCCCGCCCCAAAATGTCACCAACAAAAGCAACATGACTCCATACCCTGCAGGCCGCTGCCTGAGTTCTTCTCAGAGTCCCTCTTGTTGGTTTAGACAAGGCGTCTTTTGGAAACACACTGTCTCAGGGGGCCATTAGGTCCTTCTCGGTGGGCTCTGAAGTTTCTTGCCTTAGAGCTGAGCTTCTTTTATTTTCCAGTCTTTTCTCCCATGTCACCATAAATTCCCTGTCTTTTTATACTGTCCCGGATCTCGATGCTATTCAAAAGGATTACAATTGATTTAAAATGCCTGGTATGGAATAAGGTGTAGTATAATGTTACTGGAAACAAAGTTAACAGCCTTGTTTGAGAAACTTATATAATGCCTTGCAAAAGGAAAGAGTTCCTTTCTAAGGTCATTTACTTATATTCAGGCTTTAAGCCTGGGCATTGTTATCGCTGTATAAAATATACACGGAAGGAACGTCAACCTTATGCTGACAGCCATTGTGCACATATTGATTGTACTGGAATTCTTACCTTTTGGTTGTCAAGAGACATTAACCAGGCTCCCAGCTGAGGGACTTCTTTCCTCTTTCATGTCATCATAATTTCCCTGCCTTTCTCTTTTTTTTAATTAAGAAGTTTTTTTATTCATTTTACGTACCAATCACAGATGCCCCTCTTCCCTCCTCCTCACCCCTCCAGCCTTTCCCATATGGTCTCATTATGACTCTCTCCCTCTCCGTCTCTCTCTCTCTCTCTCTCTCTCTCTCTCTCTCTCTCTCTCTCTCTCTCTCTTTCTCTCTCTCTTTCACACACACACACACACACACACACACACACACACACACACACACACAGATCACTTCAAAAACAAATAGAACGTTCACCTCATATTTGAATTCGGATTCAAATATGAATGACCGCCACCCAGGGACAGAGATTTAGGTAACTCCAAATTCCACGTTCCAATGTGGTTAGCAGTTTGACAAAATGTTTCTAGCAACAGGACAAGGAAAGTTATAAACCAACATGGTTTTCAATTATGTTAATGAGGACATCAAGTTCCAGTAGAGTAGGTAAATCTCTGCTGTAGGCCTCACATGCTATGCAATGGAATTCTTAGCTTTCGGTTGATCAGTTTATAGGTTCTACAAAGACTGGGCTAACAATTACAAGGTGGTCGGGTCACACACATGGTGGCCCTTAAATAACTATTTAAAGGTACATAAAGACAGCACAAGATGAGCTGTGATCAGGATCTGGACCGACAATGGTCCCGTCTCCCCAGTCACTGAAGCTTTCCTCAGTTCCTCAGCCTTTGTAGAAGGTCCAGTGTAAGATCCAGGGTCCTGAGAACCTGAGCTCACAGATCTGTCTGTTGGCCAAGCACTGCACTTTGTGTATTAGGAAACTAAATATAATTACATAAGCATTGTTTCAGGTCCCATCTTTCTAGGAAGACTCATTCCAGGAATCTGATATAGATGAAGGCATTTCCTACATCTGATATAGATGCAGGAAAGTAGTATTGATCAAATAATTGCTTCTAAAGCCATTAAGGAAGAAACTCCTGGGTCATAGCATCAACATCTACTAGCTGTCAGGATCTGCGTCTGAGGTACTTTTTTAATTCCCTGTATTTGACATAATATTTACATATAGTATTTAATGTGAATATCATGTCTCAAATTAAAACAATCAACATTGTCTAGCCTTTTAAAACAAAATGTAAATATTTTTTAAATTTCTTCTCTAACTGTACCATAGGACACTATACATAATAATTTAACCAAGAAACATCAGTTCTTAACAAATAAAACAATTTGAACACTGCTATTATTAGAGATTTGTGTCTTTTGTGTCATTTGGATTAAAAGCATTAACCCAAACCATTGATTATCACTAGCAAGGGAAAATGTAGTGAAAATGTTTTCTTGAGATTTATTGTTATTATTTCTAATTATGTGTGTGTGTGTCTGTGTGTGGGTATGTCTATGTTGAGTGGAGGTGCCCTTGAATGCCAGAGCCATGGTCTCACCTAAAGCTAGAGCTTCAGTTATGAAGATCCACCCTGTGTGGTGCTGGGAACTGAAGTCAGGTCCTCTGCAAGAGCAGCATGTGGTCTTAACCACTGAGCAATCTTGCCTGATCTCAGTTAAAGATATTTTAACAAAGTCAGAAATCCACATATGTATTTAGACTTTTGAAGCATCTTAACATTCTTATTACTAAGAGGAACAGTAATCCAACTGGCTGGATAGTTAATATCCTTTCTTTTTTCAAGTACGGAAAAGTTTGTTTTAGGACATCAGAATTTGGGTTTAAACTATTAAACTATTTTTAAGATTTACAAATATATTTTAATCAATTGAAAACTACGTTTTGTAAATACAAATAATACTAAAAATAGAGAATTTTTTTAAGATAGTGAAAGTCCCTGAGTCTTTTTAAACATGAAACTTGGCCCAAATGAGGCAGGGTCTGGCTAAGCAGTCATAACTAAAACATAATTAAAGTACATAATATCATCCTCATTTCTAATTTCACTCAAGGTTGGAATTACTTAGTTATATACCAAAATACTAAATATATCAAGCAATTAAAAAAACACCTAATTATAAATGGTTTCAAGAAGCAAAATTTGAGAAATACTGAATGTTAGTTTTATGTGGCGCTTTTACCCTTTGA
This sequence comes from Peromyscus eremicus, assembly GCF_949786415.1. Taxonomy (NCBI): domain Eukaryota; kingdom Metazoa; phylum Chordata; class Mammalia; order Rodentia; family Cricetidae; genus Peromyscus; species Peromyscus eremicus. Next base: position 13,046,762 of record NC_081436.1, on the reverse strand, counting down.
GGAAAAGTCATGAGGCACAAGAAAACCCACTATGAGAGTTTTATTAGGAGAAGGGAGGGACAGGAGAGGGTGTGATCAGGCCTGTTTGAAAGACACGTGCAAAGAAGGGGGAGGGTACATGGGATACACCTTTTATGGACTACTCCTGTGCATGTGCATATGGGCCCTCGTGGCTACGCCACACATGCACAGAGATTATGTGATCACACTGCGCGAAAATTACATGACCACATGGTGCGCACAGATTATGTAGGACATACTGCCCCAGAAAGGACTCGGCAGAAATGACTACGTGTCTCACCAGGGCATGCCTGGTCTTGGGGGCATGGTTAGAATTCCTATCACTGAAGAGGCATATTGTCCAGAATTTCTGAAATCCATGTGGATTTGTTCTCAGAACTTGGTACAAGTTTTAGGTGAGGAATGTGAATCTAAGAGATTCTGTCCTGAAGTTTGTAGCACAGGACTTGGGTTAGAAATACCTAGCAGAGTCCTTCCACTCTGGGCAGAGGCAAGTCATGGCTGCTGTAGTATCTTTTTCCAATTGATGAAACCACCTGCTCTTTTTTTCCCACCTTCCTGGAGAAACCGTAATCAAACATGCATTTTTAGTTACAATACTGAAAGTCTCTTATAATAGGATATGTCTCCTTTTAACAAAGATGGCGCATTTGATTTTTAGAGGATGTCAAGTACTTATTTTGTAAGGATATAGTGGGTCATTTTCAAAGAGTAAGTCTTAGATTTAAAAGAGATATTGGAAATGTATTAGACTAAAATTGTAAAAAAGCTTTAGTTAATTTTGTCAACTCATCGTTGTTTTTTAACATTGCCGTTCATTCCTTCACCAAATGTGGAGGATTGAGGGTGGTAAATGTGGTGAAAAGGATAACGGGCTAATTTTTTTACACATAGCTTTATACGTTTGTCCATTAAAATGTGTTCTCTGCTCACTATGTAACCCACCAGGAGGGTTCCAAGCAAGAATAATTCTAACAGAAGTTTCCTCCTGCTGAGGGAGCCTTCATTCCCCAGCAATGGAGGCTTTACTCCCTGGGAAAACAAACTTAGCTGGATGCAATCTGCTCACACCTTTTAAGTGTTGCATTTAATAAAGGGATAAAGCAAATCACTTTTCTGAGTCAATTTTCCTTTTGGGTAAACACTACTAAAAGCAGATCACTATGTAAGAAAACAGTGTTATCTCAGGGTATTGAACTGTGACCTTGAATTTTTAATAACCTTTAATTTTATCTAATTTAATTTTAACTATATCATCTTTCCTCAAGTCTTAACTCTCACAACCATTTTTTAACAATATTCTTTAACCTAATGTTGTCCTCAATCATCTTTCCACTTGGAAACAGTATTTTCTTATCATATGAAGTTGCGTTCTTTTTTCTTCATCCCAAGGCACTTCCTTTTTCTTCAATCTCATTACCAAAAATATACTTCCTGCCTGGTAGACTGGGACTGATCAAGGAGACATGAAGATAAAATAAAAGGGAGACCTCAACAGAGGCAGATCATCTTTTAATGGGACCCGAGAAGGACAATGGCCTCTGCCTGCGGGAGGGGAGACTGTGTGCTGAGGTTCAGGGGCAGGGCAGGTACTGGGGGGTTTATAGGGCAGAAAGGGGAACTTGTGGGATGGGAGAGTCCATCTGTAGACCTGTTCCCCAGCAATCTCAAAGTCATTGTCAATAGCAACAGGGGAGGATGGTACTCTGACCTTGGCAGGAGCTCCCTGCCCCTCAGAACTTCTGTAGATGTTGAGAGCTCATCTACTTTCCTGCTGGGAGTTTTTCAGCCCACCTGAGGCTTTTAGGTCTTTAACCCTTCAATGTCTACAATCCTTTCACCTTTTTTCCTTACTTGATGATTCCTGTATGTGTTAACCAGTATTATTTCTACAAAACACTTCTTTCTTAAAATGAAAATTATATATGAAATGAAAACCCAGGAACCTATATCTGGAACACAGAGCATACATATGTAAAAAAAAAATATCTAACAGTCATTAATATAGATAAAACCTATTAATAGTGCCATGTTTTCTTAAGAAATTAAAAATGAATGTCTTTTAAAGATTTAAGTAGTTATAATAGGCACTTTGAAACTTTCTTGTTGAAAATCACAGGGATAGAAAACATTTCCAGTCATGGGGATAGCAAGTCTAGCAGATGAATTCCCTGCATAACAATAAGCATCCACTAAGGAAAAAAAAATCACACCAAGGGAATAATCAAACCTTGAAACACAGTCCATCTCCTCAATCAATAGACACATCTCTGATCATCATATACAACAGGAAATGAGACAAGAATCAGGGATTGTCTCTAGGCAGTTAGATGGTACCTAGCATAGGCATCTGCACTTCTTTTATCTCTCTATTTACTTTTTCTTTTCCTTTTCTTTTTTTCAGATAAGCACAGGCAATATTGTTTAACTTCATTATGAATGACTGAGTACAAGGCTTTGGTCTAAAGAGCTGTTGAGGACAGGACCTCCATCAGGTGAAGCGTCTCTTCCTCTGCTGGCTAGCTCTTGAAACAAAAGCTATGGCTTTAGCTGTGCAGGGGTAGCTTGACATCAGGATTTGACACTGCTTGAGTCTGTCAGTAATCGGGTTTGACTCTGTATCTAAGATATGTCTTTCTATTTATTTTCGATCTTCAGTACCTCTCAAACACTACGTGGATCTGGCCAGAAAACAGAAACAAAGAAATCCAGATAAGATGCAAACCACACTTCTTAGCAGGGTGGATCAGCCAAGGGACAGTCAAGCAAACTGAGGAAAAAAACGCTTCAGATGGATCCCAGCATGAGTCCACAGAGATCAGCCTCAAGGGGCCAGACACAGGGCTCTATACTAGCAATCCTAGCAGCCTGATGAGTTCTCCTAATCACTGATGGGTCGCGGCTAAGGCCAAATTGAGATTTGGCTTCAACACAAAAATGAATAGTAGGCTTAGCCGGTTTGAAGCAGAGTGAGAGATTTCATTACAGATATTTGAATGTAAGCTTAAGCACAAGGTAGGAGATGGGGTGGTAGGGACACTCACAAGTCAGGCATATACATACATCTGAGAGTGTGGGAGCTGCTTCAAAGAGTCACCGTTGGTAATAGGAATGTTCAACACAGTCTGAGAGCTCCTTTCTCTCTAGATTTCATCCTAAAACAGGTCATAACAATGTTTTCCTTTGATATAGAACTTGTTCAGTTAGGAGATATAAATGAAAAATGCGAAGTCAGAGGATAGATGAGGGTAAGGAAGAAGGAATGGATTAGATTGCTCAGAATCCATCTTCAGTTTGGACATAATAGCTGAAATTTTCTTATCAATTTTCTGTTTATTTTTCACAACCTCTTTTCACTGAGATGTGGCTTCTGCAGTTCTTTATAATTTTATCATTTTAGGTGTTTTCATTCAGTTAAGGCAGGCTGTCTATTTATGATTTAAAAATTGTATTGCCTAAGACTTCTAGTAAGTGTGCAAAATAAACCAACTCAGAGATATGAAATGGAGGGGACTGTAAAACCAAGTTATTTTTAGTTAGATTTTTTCCCCTAAAATTTGCAAGTTGAATCAACACATGTATCAAAGAGAAAGCACCCCGTAGTGTTAAATACCTGTGTACACTTCTCCAGATATTTTCTCCTCTCTTGAACTCGACATTGAAGAGTGTCCAGAGGAAAAAAAGATGGAATGCTAGCAAACTAATAAACTGAGTATTCAGAAACCTAATGCTTTAAGAGATCAGAGAGCAAATAAAACAGAAACTGAAAGTAGGAAAAAGGAATGCTTTCAGAGCCAACAAACAACATGGACAGCTGAAACCGAATGCTTTGGAAGTGTGACAAGTTCTTGGAAAGCAACTGTAGAGATGGACCAACTGATTTGGATTCAGTACTTGGAGATGTTCGGAATGTTGCAGATCCAGAGGCTAATCATCTTATCTTAGGCTGGTTCTGGCCCTATAATAGCCATTTCTTGTCTGCTGCTGTTAGGAACTAACATCTTGTGACTAATGGATAAAAACCTTTTAGAATCTAATAAGTCAGAAGACCATCAGCTTCCACCAACATGAAAGCTAAGAATGTCCTCAGATAGCATTTTGGTTGCAACTGTCTCTCTGATAAACACACCAACGGATTTTAAAACTTTCCTTGGTTTATGACTTTCTTTGTTCTTTAAAACTATAAAAACTACATTAAACTGCTTCCATGTTGGAATGTGGAGTTTGGGGTGACCTAAATCTGTGCTCCTGGACCAACGGTCACTCAAAATGTCCCTGAATAAATGAGCTCTTATTCCCTTTAATGAGAGCTATGGTTTTGTGTCAACAGAAGCAAACAGATGAAAAAAACTATCCAATGAATACAACCCTAAATAGCCAGAATAAATCACCAACCACAGAAAGGGAGACCTGAGTCCCAGAAAGCACCATCACCCACCTGAGGAGGCAGTGATGGATAGTTGGGCACAAGGTCTGTCTTAACCTGGTCCCTGAATCCAATCAGGGCAATTCCTCTGCCAAAATGTGGATTGTTCTTGGGGGTCTCATGCTAGACACTATAACTCATTGAAAAATGACAAAACTCAGTCCTCACCTCAGAATGGATGAGAGATAGTTCATGATGGAGTCAATTATTAGTAACTATGGCCTGGTTCAAGGTTACCCCAAATTCCCATATTCCAATGTGGTAATAGTATTACAGGTTTTTTTATAGTAGCAGAATAAACAAAGTCATAGATCAACACAAGTTTCAAATATTTTGGAAGGTACATTGTTCAAGCAAAGCAGGGTGTCCTGATTTGTTTTGTTGTTAACTTGATACGTTTGGGAAGAAGGAACCTCAGCTGGAGATTGCCTTCATCAGATTGATCTGTGGGCATGTCTGTGGGGTAAATTCTTGATTAATGATTGATGAGGGAGGCCCAGATCATTGTGGGCAGTGTCACCACTGGGCAGGTGGGTTTGGGCTTTCTCAGAAAGGCAGCTGACCCTGAGTGGTGATGGTACACGTCTTTAATCCCAGCACTTGGGAAGCAGAGGCAGGCAGATCTCTATGAGTTTGAGGCCAGCCTGGTCTTCTACAGAGTGAGTTCTAGAACAGCAAGGGCTTCACAGAGAAACTCTGTCTCGAATCTCTGTCTTGAATAATAATAATAATAATGATGATGATGATGATGATGATGATGATGACAGCTGACCATAAGCCTGGAAGCAAGCTAGAAAGCACTATTCCTTCATGGTTTCTGCTTCAGTTTCTGCCTCCAGGTTCCTGTCCTGGCTTTTCTTGGTAGTGGACTCTAATCTAAAAGATGTAATAAACTCTTTCCTCCTTAAGTTTTTTCTGTTATTATTATCCTAGTAATAGAGAAGCCAACTATTATAAACGGATCCCACTGATAATGCTTCAGACACTATCTAATGACATTCCTAGTGGCTGGTGGAAGCTAGGGCTATCTTTATGTTCCCCAAAGACTTACCTAACAGTCGCAAGGACACTGGGTTATACACAGTAGTGAGCAATAAATAGCTATTTGATTGGGGCCAAGAAATCTCCAAATAACTCTAGACCTGCAACATTCCAATTCTGCACAATCCATGAAGTTCCAATCAGCTGGTCACCAGAATGTTTAGTGTAAGCTGCAGTTTCTTTTTGGGGCTTTGGGTGCACAATCTTGCATTGATCGCTCATAGTCACTATTTTTGTGTGTACAAGTAAATAGAGCTTAAAGTCTCATCAGGGAGTGTTCATGTAAACACAAAAGCACTTTTGGATATAATGGTCATGCTATGCATATATTCAATTTGCAGAACTTACTTGCTTTATATTTGAAAGTCTTTATCTCTTACTGAACTTGTCACCATTTCCATTTTCCCTTTTCCCTGTCACCCTGAATTTTCTTCATACTGAATTGAACAGCCTCAATGCCACGGTTTAAGAGGGAGTCTGCACCATGTCTTCCTGTACCTGGCTTACATTAGTGTGATGCTCCTAGGTCCATCATGTAACCATCACGGGTGCATCTATGTCAGCCTTTGTTCTGGGTGCAGTACACCCTCTTCTCACTCCGGTGCTCAGCTCCATTTAGCTATCATCACTGTGTCTGAGCCATTTCATCAGAATTTATCCTAATGTAGGGACAACGTGGCCCCAGATGAAAGGACAAACAACAACGTAACAAAGCCATCCACTCTGTCACAGTCAGGCTCTAATGGCTTAGTTCTGACCCAGTGACTGGCCATGCTTTGTACAGACTACTTTAGCATAACTTCCACTGGTCTCTGGTGCTGCACCCAAATTGCCAGTATGGGAGACAAATGATGTTAAAAAATTCACTGCGTCGAGACAGCGAGCTGCCTTCTGAAAGTCTATGACCCCATACACATGGTCCAGGAAGCAAGAGCATCTAACTTCCCTTAACTGCTGTAAAAGAACCTCACTCCCCTCCCCAAGGTGGCTATTCACACTCTAAGAACTGTCTTGCTGTTTCAGTCCACGGTATTATTCTTTACTAAGACATTTATGGTTAATTCAGCCTTGGCAAATAGTTTTACATCTGCCCCCATACAGACACATCCTGTAGGCATGACATTTGGGGTTCTGGCTTGGAACTTCCTCCTTACCTCCTTTGACCTACTTTTATTTTGGTGTTAGTGGTACTCAGCCAAGTGGAAAATGGGCAACTGAAGATGTACGGCTGGGTGGCTGGGGCAGCTCTCCAGTGAGTCTGAAGGCCTCTGGGCTGTGATGGACCACTGTTTCCTGTCAGAGTATGAGCTAAGGAGTTCCTTTCATCCCCTCTGTAAAAGTAAGACACTACATGTGTTCTTCCTGGGAGCCGCCACTCCCTGTCAATCTGTGGTACACAGACAGTAACAGCTCATACTGTGAACATGTGCACATCTCTCTCACTTCACTCATCCCTGAATGGTACTTGGCATTATTCTTCAGAAGGGGAGGGGCCAGAGCACGTGGTTGATGGTGGTTATGATGGTGGTTTTTATCCCCAACCAGACTTCCTGAACTGAGGGATCTATACATAAGCAGGTTTTCACTTTCTCTAGGGCAGAGAGCTCCCTATTCCCTCACTGCTAATCTATATTCAATTTCAATTTGTAAGCATCCTTTCCAGGTCAGTATGATTCAACTAATGGAACTGGTTTGACCATGGAGTGTAGCTGGGTTTTGTCTCTCTAAGTTGGGAATACTGAGAGATTCCCCGACTCACAGCACACCTATGGCAAGTCATCATTGATGCATAACAGGGACCAATCTGTACAAAGGAAGCTTTTGTGGGTAATTGTGAACTTCCTCTAAGTCTTATGGTGGATCCCATGTCCTCCACCTCATCCTGCTCTGCCTAGGATGTATTAAAAAAAAAAAAAGACCTCATTTAAGTCTGAGTTCCAGACTGTCAAAAATAAGAAAAAAAGTGTATTGTCATAAAACAGGCCTTCATACTAGCTCTCAGACCGTTAGCTACCTAATGGCACATTTAAACTATAACTATATTCTATAGTTAGGCCTCTTTTGCTGTAATCCAGGGAAAAATGTCAAGATTCCTTATGTCTAAGCCTTCATGTCCCTGTCACAGGGCCCTCAGCTGTGGGAAGGATGTGGCACTACTTATATGTTCCATGCTCACTTCCATGAGACCTCCTTGCACACACAAGTCCCTGCTCCATCAGCTGCGGCACAGTCACCAGCAGCCACACCTCTAACCATGCCTTAGCACAATAATACTGCTACTGCTTTTCCCTCTTTGATGTTTCTTTTCTTTGGGCTTTTCTTCTTCCCCTCCACCCACAGAGCTTTCTTGAGTCTCTCCAACTCTGCACAGAAGCAGCTTCTTCATCTCACGCCTTGCTTGAGGATTTTGTACAAGGAAATCATACGGGGAGCTCACTGCAGATAATACAGAGAGCAACACACAGAGAGCAGCTAAAAGTTATTTCTCCTGTGGAAAACAGTCCTCTCCACAAGATGGAAAGTACTCGGCACACACCAAGTACCCATTCTTCTTTTTTCTTTTGTTTTTGTCTTGCCTGTCCCAATTATAATCTAGGTAGTGTTGTTTAGAGAGAATCCCTCCACCTTTATTAGCTAAGGGCTCACGATGACTTTTGACCAACCCAGCAGTGTATCTATGCCATCCCAACATCTGCTGCATACATGAGGAAAGGCACCAGATGAGATGCACACTCACTATATGGCAGCCATATCAGGCCATAACGTAGATGATGAAGAATGAAGGGATGACTAAAATGATATAATTACCTGCCCATTAGAGGAAATGACAAAGGACATTATCAAACTCATTAACAGTAATAACCTCTCTGAAATATTCAGGGGCTTCCCCAAACCCTGCCCCCTTTCCTTCTAAGCCAGCTGAAACCACAGGGAATTATACTTTGTGTGCATTCTCAGAGTCCAGAAGACCAAACCCCTGCATGTACATTTAATAAGACAACCCTTGGCAGATTATTAGATGAAAGCTCAAAAACATGGTCCTTAGTAACTGGGAGGAGACCTTCAGAGTCCAAGGGACCACACTGGAAGAAAGAAACTAGAGATATGTGACACTCAATGAAAAAAAAAAGCAGGAGCCTATTTCCTATCTTTCTCAGGACATCTTGTAGCTCATCTGGTAGCCACCCCGTTCAGTCTAAGGGAACCAACCTAGCCCTGGTGAATAAGACTCTTGCTATGTGTTTCATGGGGCAGTTCCAAGGTTACTTGTTATAGTCCTCTTCCAAGGAAGACATCCAATCTGCAAAGTGGAAGTTGACTGGAGTGAGAAAAGTCCTCTCTCCATGAAAAGAGAAGGACAGCATCTATCCAAGGACGTCAAATTCAGGTCACACCTGGAAAAGGCAAATGAACCTGACTTTATTTTTGGTTATTGCAGATTAAAAGGGCCTTGTGAGTATACAGGCTTCCATATTATCTACTTCTATGGACAAGACTTGGACAACCCTACATGCGACAGGGAACGAAATTCTTCTTCTTTTAGACCCCTTCCGCACTAACCACCTTCTCTAGTTGGAACTTGTAGTCCCTGATCCTCCTCTCTGGTACTGACAGCAAACCAAATTAGATTCATTTACATCCTTTTCATCACGTATGATAGACAAGTATCATTTCACTTATTCTTTTCTTGTTCTATCTAATTTCCCCATTCTGCTTCTAGGTAAGAGATATCACATCTAAATTTCAGACCCATTTAATTTTCTTTGAGACCACAGAGACTATAATGGCACTCTTAACACCAAGTCCTTGGTCACATTACAGCCCAGAGATATCTGGAACCTCATAGACCCTGAGTCACCTTACAAGTGTCTCCTGAGGTACAGGTACTGCTATCCCTAGGTCTTCACTAGTAATCTCTTCCGTCACAACTCCTCCTAAGGACCCCAACAATGTTCCTTGAAGCCTCCCATATCCTTTAAACCTTAAGGCATTAAACATTTTCAAACTTTCACTGTTAAATTTCTGACTACTGGACTACCATACCCTTGTATCTCTCTTCTACCTTTTCAACAAATAACACAGAGATCCCACAGAGTGGTCCCAGACATGAGGCTATGGTCACCATCTATCTCCTACTTCTCACCTTAGTTACTTTTCCAGTGTTATGATAAAACACTGACAAAAAGCAACTTAGGAATAAAGTGTTGATTTTGGTTCACAGTTCAAGGGTTCAGTGCATCATATTAGTCACATTACTGTGTCACAGGCTTAGGGTAGGTGGCCATGTTGCTTTCATTGCCAAAGTAGCAAAGAGCAATGAATGCTAATGCTCAGCTCCCTTTTCCTTTTCGTACAGTCTAGAATTCCAGCCAGATGTTGGTACCCCCAGTTGGTCAGTCCTCCCAGTTCAAATGATGTAATCAGGATAATCCTCACAGGTTTGCCTAGAGACCTATCTCCAAAGTTATTAAAAATCATATAGAGTTACCAATTTAGATTAACCTTCACAACTCCACCCTTTGTCAACTTGATTCTCAAAGAGACCACTTTGGATCATAATCTTCTAACCTCTGTCAATTAGAGTCATTTCAGAAAAGGGATCCTCAATTGAGGAAATGCCCACACCAGACTGGATTGTGGGCACTTTCTTAGTTGGTTGTCGATGAGGGAGGGCACAGCCCATTGTGGGTGATACCGCTGCTGGAATGGTTACCCTGAGTGCTATTAAAAAGCAGAATGAGCAAGCCACGAAGGAGCAAGCCAGCGAGCAGCATTCCATAGTCTCTGTATCAATTCCTTCCTCCAGGTTCCTCGCTTCTTTGAGGTCCTGTTCTGACTTCCCTCAGTCCTCTATCATGCTGTGTTAGAACCAAAATAAACCCTTCCCTTCCCAAGTTGCATTTGGTCACAGTGTTTTATCTCACTAATAGAAACCCTAACTAAGACAACAACTGTGTACCACCACATCTGGTATTCTCTGGGCTGAGGATCAAACTGTGTAGGCCTTATGCCTGTTAGACAAGCACTCTACCAACTGAGGCACATTGCCAGGGGAGATCTCCTGTATACCCTGAAGGATTTCTTTATATATAGGTATTTCCACTCTGTTTCTTCATCTCATTTTGTCATTTTCCACAGCTCATGGGATTTACCTGATTCAATTGGTTTTTCTCATCTCACAACTTATCAGGAAATGCTTTCTCAAACCTGTTTGCTGAATTTGCCCTTGAGACTTTTAGATAAACAAATTCCTCAGAACCCTCTGCAAGGTTGCTGACCCAGGCTTTATACATATTATCCCAAAGGGTTTTAAATTTAAATTTAAAATTTTTTAATTAACAAAAATTATATATATTCACAAAGTAAAATATAATTTTGATGTATATGACATGTGTAGACTATTGAATGCCAAGTAAAAAGCACTTAATTTATTTTGTGTGAGTGTGGTGACATATTTAAAATTTACTCTCTGCAATTTTCAAGTATAAAATATATTGTTATTAACTATAGTCACGGTTGCATAAGTAGTTCTGTTAAACTTATTCCTCATAAAGAAATTTCATGCCTTTTGGCTAAAAAGCTATTTGAAATGCATACAAGACAATTTCAATGTGTGATCACTCATATACACTGTTATTTTTCTAGAAGTGACTTTTAAAGTAGATAAATTTCCTATAGGAGGTAAAGTAGAAGGTGGGGTAAAAATAAGCATATTAAAAAATCTCAGAGTTCAAAGAGAAAGACTCTACACTAAAGATGATAGAGAATACATAATATATAGGGAAAACAAAACAAAAACAAACAAATGAAAAACAAAACAAGACAAACATGTCCTATGCATAAGACTCCAGAGTCTGTGGCACTGGAATGTAAAGCCTCAATCCTTTGTAAGCCATCACATTGGAACCCTTGATCTCTCTCCGTATCTGCCCTTTTTCCACTCTCAGAAGAGCTTTTCTCTCTCAGTAAACGAGCTCTTCTTTTGCTATTACTCACGTGTTTCTGTCCAAAACCTTATTCGGGAACACAGGATCCTGGAAATCCCAGCAGGTACCCACCGCACTCAAATCCCCTGTTTGCTCAAACCAATTTCCTTGACCTCTTATTGTTCACAAATTTTAAACATTTTTGGTTTTGTTCATTTTGTTTTTATTTCCATTTCCCCCTCCTTTTTATTTAGTGTGGAGTAGCTTTTCAATTTCAGTAGTCCTGAATTTGAGTGATAGCTTTACTACACACTCAGCTACAGGAAAGTAGACAAAGCATTCATCTCTCTGAGTCTTAGCTGTTGCCCATGTAAAATGGTAGAAATAGGTTCTGTTTTGAGGTACAGGTAACATCCTTAGCACATTATTGATGTTTATGTTTATTAAAGGCTACATAGTTATACTTACATAGCGTACAGATATAAAACCCAAGGTTCTGAGTTCTTTATGGCACACAGCTTTGGAAAGATCATGAGAATATTTTCTGTTTTATAGTCATCGTTATTTTCTGTGTCATTAAGCAAAGTTAACATACTTTGTCAATGGTACAAGGCTTGAATTACTTCTACTTTGCAAAATAACTATTTTAGTCTTTTGTAATTGTGTATTATTTCTATATATAATAATAAAATTGGTTAAGACATTCCTTTTTTAATGTTTTACTTTTTACATAAATTTATTTGAGTGGGGGTGGGGTGGGGCATGTTTGTATGAGTGTGTATACTATAGTGTGCATGTGGAGGTCAGAGGATGACTTGCAGTACTTGGTTCTCACCTTCCACCTTGTGGGTTGTGGGCATTGAACTCAGGTCCTTGAACTTAGTCTGATGGGCCACCCTCTGCCCCCTTGTTAAGCACCCCGAAGGTTGCTGCATATATAGAATCTCAATCTTCTAAAACACTTCTGGCCAAAAGCTACTGGTTTTCATAAGTTTTAACAGGACTTCATATTGTTTATCACAAAGTCTTTAATTATATTGGTTTATCTCATTTAATCACATAATTGTAGATGTTTACAAAGCATTTGCCATGACTAAGTTCGAAGATAAGTTCCAAAGATGAGCAACTGTGGGTATGACTTCTCCCTTTAGTCACTGAGCTGTCTTAACAGCTTTGAAGTCACAACTTTTTGGTGTCAAAATCTTCATCAATGTTGTAAGCGCAAGAAACAAAAATCAATTTTAGAAGCAAATAAATACATTAATGTAAATCATATGTATAAAATATCAGTGTAGTATATCTGTGTTGGCTATTCACAAAGAAAACTCACTTCTGTGCCTGGGCATCACATTCTGAGGTTCTTCTAAAATATTGTAAACAGTGACTGATGACTGACTAGCTGATATGATCTTGCCAGAGCATAGAACACACACAGTATAGCATTTGGATAAAGAAAAACTTGACTATCACAATTTTAACATAGCTTCATTTTGGGGGGAGGGTCTTACTTATTTTTGACACAGATAAGTGATGCTTAAAAGTATGATCAAGTCAGACCCAAAGTAACAAACTTAAAGGCTAATTCTACCCTGGGTTTTAGGTCTGAATGATGCAGCCTGACTTTGTGACAGTTTTTACTGTGAAAGAACTTTCTACTTCCTTGTACTACTTAGTATGATTGTCAAAAGTGTATAGTATCCCCCAGGACTCCCAGTAGGAAACCCACACAACTGGTGGAAAAGTATCAGTTAACAAGATGCCGGCAAATTTCAAACAGAGTATTACTGCCCTAATTTGGCAATGAGATGCAAGATGTAAGAGCTTGTGAGAGAGATCATTCTGTTTAGGTATCCAGGGCCCCTAAGCCATGTGTACAATTAACAGAAATGTAAGGATTGGATTACTTCTCACACAGAATGAAATTAGACACAGCCTCTCCCCTGAAGAGACAATAGTATGTTAGGATTGGGAGGTACTGTAGACCTATTAACTCAGAAAGTTGTTGCCTCCACAAATAGACTAAACCCACATTAATGCTATATGGAAACTTATTGCTTACGCCACAAAGTAAAACCTCAAGTGTCAAGCATAGATTACTTCTTGTAGAGTCATTGACCAAAGGGCCCCATGACTCCCCCAAATATCACAGGCTATTGTCAAGGCTATTGCTAACTCTCAGTACATTGATGGCAAAGCCCTATTGCAAAGGATACTATTTATTTATGCCACTAAATATGAAGAAATCAAGCTGATATCCAAATTGAAGCTTCACTCTTAACTAGTGTTCTTAGTCACACACTTTGCATGTGACTGGAGAAAAAAATAATCTCCAGTATCACCCTTCTATAAACCCTGTGACCTACAACAGTGACCTGCTTGCAAGATATGCTGGTGCGATAGTGGTACACAGGCTATGGGAGTAAACACTTCTATATTACTAGATTTAGTGCCCACTCCATGATATGGAACCCATATCTGGCCAAGAACCTGAGATTAGATAGGGCATGGGCTCTAGGGGAAAATTTACAATTATTATTCTGCTAAAGGAACATAGAAACAAAATAACTCATAATGACATATGTCATATTCATACATAAGAACATTGCTCAACCCTCATCAGAGAAGCTTCTTCCTGCAGTAGATAATAATTACTAGAGAGACCCACAAATGGACAGTGTGAAGGAAGTGAGAACACCGGGTCCCAGATGGGATGTTTTCATCCAACCCCTCAACTCAGGGTTCTATGTAAAAGAGGAGGCAGAAAGACTGTAGGAACTAGAGCATGTGGATGACTTCCAGGAAACAGCATCTTCCACACACCATAGGACTGATTCACTTATGAACTTACAGACACTGAGACAGCATGCACAAGACCTGCCCAGGTTCAAGCCAGCACTGAGAAGAGGAAGCAGACATCATGTTCCACTCCTAATCCAGAAGCGGTTTGCAGCTGATACCTACCAGGAAATTGACTATCAGTTTTCTTCAATGGAGTGTCACTGGATATATAAACCACATTCCAGGGCAGGCTCTATGCTCAGAGGTAGTGGGCCAACACAAACAAACTCCATGGTTTTAGGTATTCTATGTAGGTGTGCATGGTTATTGTTTTGTTTTGTTTTTAAGTTTGTTTTGATTTTTATTTGGGTTTTTTTTTTGGAGAGAAGAGAGAGAACATGATGTCGGGTTGGTAGGGAGGGAGGAAGGAGCTAGAGGAAGGTAAATAATTTAATCAAAATATATTATATAAAAATTTAATTAATAAGTAAATAAATGAAGAATATAACTTTCAAAATCACATATATCATAATGCTTGTATTTATATGAAGAAGTCAATCTATACTAGTTATTCTAAGAATTCAATTTGTGGCTTTTCTTCAGTGACTGAAGGTTGAGTTTCATTTTGACTAAATTTCTTATTTTTTAACTGATTTTCATTTTTGGAGTTCCCTTCTAGTTTTGATATTGAAATTGACATAATAGAAATAATCTGTTTTTATAGAGATAATCCCATTTCATACTACCAGCTGCTTTTGCTTCCCAGGCGGTGGTCGGGGAAACCTGCCAATCTCTAAAAGGAAGACTAACAGCCTTGGATAGAAAATTAAGTAACTTTCCTCGGGGTATTTTGGAATCTAGAATATAGCTGGGAATTGCTATTCCCCAAAACAGCTTTAGAATATAAATGCCTAGTAGTACTATTATAGAAATTTCACTTACATATCTTTCCTTGGGTTTAACTGATAATTTACAAAAAGCCCTCATGCATCTCATCCTTTAAGGCACAGAATGTTAGAGATGCCTCAGGATTCTGGTGTCCAGTTCCAATTTCTTCATCATTCCATAGGCTGTTTTTGGGAAATAAGAGTGCCTGAACCTGCTGCCCACTTTCCTCTTCTGGATAACATATCAGCTTATATGTGTCTATTATTTGAATGGAGATACCCACTAACACTGTTTTAAAAGCCTCATTCCATACTAATATGGGAAGTAGGGAAGTTCATGGTGGATCAATGATCATCTACTCAATACAGAGCTGCATCCACAACCTACAAGGCATCATGCCCAATCTTGACATTGTAGAAATGATCTCTTCCACAAGGTTCATGCTGAAGAACCAGGTGATCCTGTTACAAAAAAATGCAGAGAGAGAAAAAGAAAAAGAACTGACAATGTTTTAAGTAATTTTATGATGTTGAGTTGCGTGACATTCATAGTTGTATAGGGATACTGGTGGATCAAAGACTACAAATTAGACATTCCTGGGATTTCTGACTTCCTCTCACAGAACTGTCCACTACCACACATTGTCTAAATGCCTGTATTGTCATGTGTTGAGCCACCTTTATTGTTCCTACAATTTGTCTCAGAGTGACAAATGAAAAGAAACTGTCAGAAAACATGTAATTCTATGCATATTGAATTAAATCAATAAGGAATTAATTATATATCACTATCTAATTTTTTATTGTTTTACCTTTGTTATTGTCTTCCAAAACAAGGACTTCGATCTTCAGAACAGTGTGTGTCCAGCCTTGGGAACACAGTCACTCAGATTTGAAGCTTGAAGTTGTGCAGTTGTACCCAACTTCACACTAGGTTTGTGTGTGAAGTTGAGTACACCTTACACTGGGTTTTGTGTGAAAATGATCACATCAGAGCATATTATTGTCTTTCAAATTAAATAAACACTTCATTTTAATTAGCAAAGTAACATGCTTCCTTATGACATTTTTACATGCCTAATTTTTGTTTATTCTACTTATGGCTACTCACTCCTCTCTCTCATGTCTTTGCCCCCTCGTCTGCATCTGTACACTTCCACCCCCCCCTCAATATTTCCCACATCAGCATTCAAATCACATATGCTACAAAATCCCCCTGCATTTATCTCTTAAAGCCTCTTTTTCTTTTCTCATGCTCAAATGTATATCCTAGCCGATAGCTACGCTGAGTCCCATATAAATAAACATCTATAGGTACTGGAAGCAGTGCTCTAAGCTGCCTTCAGACACTCCTCTTATTCCAAGCAGAAGTTAATGCTGAGACTCATAACTGATCAAAGTCCTAAGGTAGATGAAGGATGATAGATTGCTCAGCAATGGGTCACCTCTTCCAAGACTCAGGGAACACCATGGGAGAGGGAGGAGAAAGAATGGAAGTGCATATAGAAGGGAAGCGTGTTACCAAAAGGCATCTTCCAGACATGACATGGACACTTGCACTGATGAATTCACAGCAGCTGTGATTACCTAAACATGATCTGCACAACACTGTGCCCATCAGCATTTCGTCATGGAAAGGCTTATGGGAATCCCACTCCTTGCTCACTTTTACATTTGGATTTGGCTTTTTTTTTTATTTTATACATCCTTGAAGGTTATCTGATTATTTGTTTGAGTTTTCCAATTTTTTATTATTGGTACTGATGTCTAATTTTTCAGTGTGACTACTGCTCCAGCTAGCTTTTATTGCTGTGATGAAGACCATGACCAGAAGCAAATTGGGGAAGAAATGATTCATTTGGCTTATAGGTTACAGTCCATTGGTGTGTGTGATAGTAATGAAAATGTGCCATGGAGACCCTCTGCAATGGAGAACCCATATGGATCTACTAATATATTCATAAGAAGAACATGCTGATCACAGACCGCTCAAGTTAGGTCCCTACAATGGGAATAGGAGTCCTACTGCTAACAGAATTTGCACAAAAATGCTCCCCATTTCTGACCACTTTCTTAGAGCTCTCCTGAAGTGTGATATACTTTCTTCCTTTCCTTTCCTTCCTCTTTCCACCAGTAGTATTTGCCTTTCAATGCAAAGCCTCTCTCTGCTTCTGCACCTTTACTTTTAATAGATGTCCCCGTCCCCAATGAAGTTTTTGCAAGCCAATCCATCTTGTCACCTGCTTCTCAGAGAACTTGACTTTCACAGATTTGTGTGTAACTTACCACTTACTAGGAGTGCTCCAATAAATGAGAGTCAGATGGTATTTGGGCTCTGGTTTTCTCCTACTTGAGTGGCCAGAGAGAGCCATCTTGTTTCATAAGTTGAAGGTGGCTAATGCTTGGCTCAGGGCTGTAGTCTAATTGCTGTGGACTCCTATAGATGGTAATGTTAAAAAAAATTTTACAGCTGGGCAGTGGTGGCGCACACCTTTAATCCCAGCACTCAGGAGGCAGAGCCAGGCGGATCTCTGTGAGTTCGAGGCCAGCCTGGGCTACCAAGTGAGTTCCAGGAAAGGCGCAAAGCTACACAGAGAAACCCTGTCTCGAAAAACCAAAAAAAAAAAAAAAAAAAAAAAAAATTTACAGAGAAGGGGGAAAGGAAATTTATCTGGGAAGCTCGGTAGGGGTTTTATACCAGTACAGATTATCAGCCTTTTCAGCCATGACAGAAATGGTAAGTCTGGCATCACAGAAGCCAGGCAGGGACATATCCCTGCATTCCAAGCTGCCTATTATGAACTGGTTTCTGTTGGACCCATTGAACCAGAAGTTCAGGTCATTCTAGTAGCAGTCTGGTATGATATAAACACCATATTTTTTTTAGGATTCAACCCAACTAGGCTAGACTAGACTAGAAGAGACAAATAAAATTCCCTAGCAGGTATTTGAGAGCCCTCGATGTTAATCAACATGTTTTCATCAGTACTTGCCCTCTCGATGACACCCACAGCCTTGTGGTATGCCAAGTATGCCCAAATAAAAGAAAAGCATGTAGGTCTTGGTATATGCTTACAAATGAAGATTCAATTGCAGTTCATTTTTGTCATATTTGGAAGAGCCAATAAAAACAGTGGAGAGAGAATCTACCCAGGTAGTTGGGTTCTGAGCTACATTCTTGGATGTAGCATTTGTACAAACAGTTAAGTAAATCCTTATCTTTAGGGAAAGCAGCCACTGCTATAACTCAATGAATGATCTAGACTCCTCATCCATGTACATATGGGAAACACTAAATGGGCTCAACTTATTTTTTTCCTCAAAAAATGAATAAATAAAAAGAGAATGTGAAGTTGGGAAAAGCGTGGGGGTGAGGTTGGGGGAGTGGGAGGAAAGGTGTGTAAGTGTATCACGATACACTGATACAGAGTATATATATTACATCTTGTATTCCATGTATATTCCATGTGTGTGTGTGTGTACATGGAATTTTCCAATAATAAAAATATTAATTAGAAAATGGAAAGTTAAGTGACTTCAAGTGACAAATTAGAGTCAGCATGGAGGTCAAAGACGGTCTGGTTGGAGAGCCCTGGATGGATGTGGGCTGCAGCTGTGATGTGATAATGTTCCACAGAGCAGCCTCTGTAAAGATTTTTCTCGTTGAAGTGATTTAAAGACAAGTTCTGTTCATACTGTTTAGGCTGTCCTAACTCTTGAGTTCAAGTGATTCTTTTGGTCTCAGCCTCCAGGTATATGACGTCATACCTAGCTGGCCATTCTTAATCTAACATTTTGTTTTCCTGTTCCCCACACATCCTGCTCTTTGAAACATTATTGTTCATCTAGGGAAGTTTGCTTTGATTTTTCCAGATTTTCGATCTTGATAAGCTTCAATGGGGGCAAAAACCCAGCGACCACAATTTACCTGGGGGTTATTTATCTTTTGTCATTACTTCTCCATAGCAACAAGAAGCTTTCATACCTCTCCCTCCCCCTCATAGTGGAACTTCACAATGCCACTTTGTTCTTGATGTGAGCATCCTTTATCTTCCACTTCAGTGTTTGCTCTTCAGCTTCAATGCAGATGTTTTTCCTGCTTCTTCCTAGATTCTAGAGCTGATGCTTCCCTCCTAACTGAGTCTTCTCCCCTTTTTCCCTTTCACGTGCTCACCTGCTCTATGTCTGTCTATGGAGCATCACGGCAGTTATCTGAGAATGATAGCTTCATTTCACATCTTCTTTTAAGTTATGAATGATTTCCAAGAAGAGAAGAAGAGAAACCAACTCCTGTTACAGCACTGAAGCTGGAAGGCCACGGTATCACGCTGTCGTCCATCAATGGCTTTTTGTTCTTGGCTTGGACAATGAGCCTACCCCTTTATCTAGTTTTCTAGTGTCTTTTTCAACTCACAACTCTAAATCATCAATTTTGTTGGTTTATTAAGTATCCCACATTACCTATTGAGATTACACAACTGAACTCATTGAAAGCAGGCCTCTCAATTTTGCAGCTAACTTGGGTTTCAATTTCTGTTTTATAGCATTTGTTCTTTTAAATTCTTAAATTGTATTCTACTTTTTCTATTCTGTTCTCGTCTCTTTGTCAGGAGAAACAAGACAGAAGCAAACCCAGAAGTGAGGAATGTGGCTTTCTTTGTCATCTACTAACATTTTTACCTCCCCTCACGTCTCCTCACCTGCTGAGAAAAGGAAACAACAATCATAAACATGAAGAGGCTTAGAAAGCCTTCATTGTTTTTAGGGAATTCGGAATTCAATGCCTGGCTTGGACCCAGCTACCCTTCCTATGCAGAAATTCATTTTTCACATCTTCCTGGCAGAATATGCTGATCAAATCACAGAATTCCTTCCTTTTCCCCAGAATTCTTCCCCTGGACCTTTATGCCATGGTCACCATTTTTATCCTTCTCACTGTCCTCCATGCTTCCACAGCAAGTGTTCTTACCCATTGACCATTGCCCCAGTCCTGAAAGTGACCTGTTTTGGGAGTGTGTGGGGTGTGGGAGGGTGATAGCAGTACTGAGGACTGACCACAGTTCTCTTTTTTTTTTTTTTTTTTTTTTTTTTTTTTTTTTTTTTTTTTTTTTCCCTGGAGACCATCATTTATTTTTGGTGAATGCTGACCAGGAACACAGCTATTCCCACAGAACGGCCTACGACACCGGAGCCCCGGGATGATGCCAATGGAAAACAAGAACATGACAGTCTCCCGGTTCAGACCCTGAGGTTTGGGGCTTAGAGTCTGGTCTTGAAGAGCTGAGTGCCCAGAGTCCTCCCAACACAGAGGGAAACTGAGTCTCAAGTGCTTCCCTGCCTCAACACATCTGGCTCATGTCCTTCCCTAGAATAAATGGTATAAAATAGGGTGCTGGGTGTGGCAGTCCTGCATCACCTCAGCACCAAGACTGAGGCTGAGGACTGCCTTCCATCCTGCGGCCAGTCTGGGCTACACAGGCAGATACCATCTCAAAGAAATAAATAACTAAAAGAAGGCCCACTCTGAGTATTCTAATAGTGAACAGACATTCAAAACTATTCTACACCTGTTTCCCCTTCTGCAAAGTGAAGGAGTTGGATGGGTCAGGATAAGTGTTTTGGCCAGGCCATTTCAAAGGGTATATGGAAAGAGCAACAAAGATTCTCTACTATGAACCCCAACAGAGAGGTAGGATGGGGCGAAACTGGAGAGTGGCGAAACATGGCGTAGAAAGCAAGACTGGGGCTAATGTGACTTTGAATGGCCAAGGCAAACTATGGACCATCAAGTCTGTTTTGTTTTGTTTGTCTCATGTAGCTCAGGCTGGCTTCAAACTCACTGTGTAGCCAGAGATGACCGTGAATTCCGCTCTTAACGGCCGCAGCCTCCTGAGTGTAGGGTAATAGGTATGCACCACCGGTTCATGTGATGCTGAGGACTGCAGCCACTGAGCCACAGCCATCTGGTCTACCTGACTGTCTCATCCATTCCTGTGTTCACACCCACTGTAAGCCTAGGAACAGAATTAAATATCCCATTTATTAATTTATAAACCGTAAGAAAAGTGAGATGAGCCTTTCCCTCCCTGGCAAACCTCACATGGGAAAAGGAAAAATGCATTAATGTACATATTACAGCAACATCATGGAAATCCAAAAAGACATAATTCAGTTTGAGTTCAGCGCAGTCAGGGACACTCAGAGAGACCTCTGCAGTGTCAGGTGTCTGTGTCTTCCCCAGGGAGGAAAACCCACCAGACCACCTTACCAAGGTGCTCCTTCCCACTGCAGTGTGGGCTCTGAACATCTGCAAACCAGCAAGCAGGGCAGATGGGACTGCTAAGGCTGGCATTGCCAATGAACTAACCTTAGACACAAAACTCTAATTCATCAAAAGCAGAGGGACCCAACAAACCAGGAGTTGAGGACTGGGGTGCCATGACACACTTGTCAGCTCAGGGCTTAGAGACGGAGACAGAGGCACAAAGAATGCTAAGAAGAATGCTGAGAGTTGAAGGTCTGTCTGGGAGCCTTAGTGAGGATGTCTCCAGGTAGGCGTGGCAGCACATGCTTTTAATCCCAGGGCTCAGGAGGCAGGGACAGGTAGATCTCTATGAGTTTGAGGCCAGTGTGGTCTATATTTTGAGACCCTGTCTCAAAAACAAACAAACTAAAACCCAAACTTACAGATACCCCAAACTAAGCCTGATGCCCCTGACTGCCAAAGAAGACATGTCACAAACCTTGGGTCCCACCATTTACCTGCTGTGCCCACACCAGAGCCCACACCTCTGCTTACCAAAAGGTTCTCCTTGTGTTGCCACACTGGCCTTGAACTCATAGGCTTGGAAGAGCCTCCTGCCTTGGCTTCCTGAGTGGCTCCAACCATAGGTGGAGGTCACCAGGATGAGCCTCCAAACTTTTTACTTGTTTCTAAGACAGCCTCATTATGTAGCCCAGATTGGCTTCAAACTCATGGTCATCCTCCTGGCTCAGCCCCTGGATGTATGCCACCAGGCCAGGTCCCTAAAACTGATCTTTTTCTTGAGATAAGCTCTCATGTAGTCCAGGCTGGTCTGAGGACCCCGACCTTGCTTCCAGAGCACTGGAAAGGCAGGCCTGTACCACTATGTTGCTCTCTGTGATGCTGGGGACAGAAGCCTCTGACGCATGCATGCGAGGCAGGCACTCTACCAACCCAGCCTTAAACTGACTCTTAGCTAAAAAACTAACCTGCTGTCTCAACCACTGGGACACAGCTGTCCCATCCACTGGGACAGTTCAGATCCCGACCCACATACCATCCCCTCACTGACAAGCGATGCTGTATTTGGTGTGTGGATTCCACCTTCTGCTACTCCAGCTGCAGCTTCAGGACCCTTCAGCATCACCTGCTACCACTGAGCTCCAAGGGACTGTTCCAACAACAAACATCCCATATTTTGAAATGAGTCAAGACTGTTTTCACCTATTGGCTAGCCCTGGTGCAGTGCCTGCCAGGACCTAGGCTCCAAAGTTCCCATAGCCAATAAGATTTTCCCCAAAGAAACTTGAGGTCCTAAGGAAATTGTCAACACCATCACCTGGCCTTCTGTGGCATCAGAAGGATGGGGATGCAACCAAGGTTAACACTGGCCACTTCTTCTAGAGTCCAAGGGCCACTCAGGCCTGGAGTGAAGGCTTGTGTCCTACTCTAACACCCACAAGGCAGAGGAAGGTCACACCAATGGCTGACGAACCGATGGCCACGTAAGTCTGCCCCAGGTCAGCACTGGCTGCAAGAGGCCAACTGCCTTGGGACATCCTGGAGCACTGTGGCTGGGGACAGGTAATGGTACCTGTTTCTGCTCTCTATACCTCTGGGCTACAGCCCCGCTGTCCTCTTCTTGATGTCCCAGATGCCACCTCCTGCTGGCTTCCAGGACCATAGCCACAGTGATGCCAGTTCTGCAGAGTGGGTCCTTGTTGTCACCAGAAGTTCAGACCAGACCTCTGCAATGTACTGAGGGCACCCCTGTGTACCAATGCAGAACGTGGCCTCTGAGCAGAAGAGTGAACCAGGATCTCTCTATGGCTCTTCCTCTGTCCAGAGCCTGTGGCTGTCCATATTGTGGTCACATCCCACAGCCCATCAGGATCTAGGGCTCCCCTGCTGGCCTGCCATGTGCTCAGCCAGGCTGCTGGGCTTAGGGAGGTGGTGCAGGAGACCTGGCCTGGTGGCACCTACACATCATGGCGGCTGAGGGCATAGGAGTTCGGGTGGCTCTGGCGGCCATACTGGAAATGGTCTGTGAGGAGGATGTTGCGATACTGGAAGTCACCCTGCTGGGGAAACAGTGCACCATTGTGGGGCTTCTCTATTGGGCTCCGCAGGTGCTCTCTGCTGCTCAGGTCCGATGTAGAGACTGGAAGGAGGTGGCGCCTAGCCTGCTGGTTCGCATCATACTTGGTCTTGTTGTACAGAAAGACACCCAGGATGGCAGTCATCATGCCCAGCACATTGGTGCTGGTCACTGGATTGCGAAGCATGATGAGGGACACAGTGATGACCATAATCCTTTTGGTGGCATTAGCCACAGAGTAGCTGAGTGGGCTGATGAGGTTGAGGATGCTAAAGGCGATGACATTCTGTGCAAAGTTGCAGAATCCGCTGACCGCCAAGAGCAGCAGTGTCCAGGGCCACTGAGACACATAGGCCAGGTCGCTGCTCACCAGGAAGGTGGAGAGGTCCACCAGAACCCACGTGGGGATCATGAAGAACACGGCATGGCAGCCCAGGATGTTGAGCAGCCGCAGGTGGTGGATCCTTGAGTCCCTCAACACCTTTTTGGAGAAGATGTTCTGAAGGGAGAAGCATAGTGTGGCTGCCAGGGCGCTGACCAGCCCCCACACGTCGAAAGACAGCTCTGTGACCGTGGCCAGTAGGACTCCGCTGATGATGGGGACCAGTGACAGGTACACCTTGGTGCTCTGTTTTTCCTTCATGATGATCCGGGACAGGAGGACCACCCAGATGGGCATGGTGGCCTTGACGGTGTGCGCGTAGGACACCGGCACCTTCCAGATACTGATGTGCGCCGACACCGACGCGAAGTACTTGCCGAAGGCGAGCGGCAGCACGTAGCGCGGGTAGAAGCGCGGCGGCAGCAGCGGGCCGGACGCCGGGTGCGGGCCAGGTCCGGGGCCCGACACGGGCGGCGCGGGCGGCACGCGCCAGGCGCGCAGCAGCGGCGGCAGCCCGGCGCACAGCGCCAGGATGTGGCACAGCGACACGGTGACCGGGAACGGGAAAGCGCTCAGGATCACCTTGTTGACCACGTTGCCGCCCGCGCTCAGCGCATACCACAGTAGACACAGCGCCGCCACCCGCGCGCCCTCGCGCGCCCCGCCGCCGCCACCTGCGCCCGGGACCCCCGCGCCCGCGCCGGGACCCGCGGCTGCCGCCGCCGCCATCCTGCCTGAGCGGCCACCCCTTCCCGCCGGACGACCGCCCGACGCGGGCCGGGGGCCCACAGTTCTCTTTAATGTTAGGTGGTTGCTCTACTACTGGACTGTTTTGTGCTTTTAAGTCTTATTTCTGTGCCTCCACCCTCTTCTGCTACCCTCCATTGCAAAATAATGCCCCCAATTTTATTGATGTAAAGTTCCATATTTACTATGGAGTTTTTGTTTATTTGAAAAGTAAGATGCATCTTCAAACACATGTATTCTTAACTACTATTTTCACTGGGAAATGATTATTTTGGTTGATTTAACAATTATGGGTTTTGAGTGGTCCAGTACCATCTTATTTTTTTTCTATGAATTCTCATTTTTAATGTGTTGTTTTATAAGATATACGTATATCTCTTTTAGGAACACTAACATTACATTACCTGAAAAATGCTGACATACAGTTAATGAAGGCAATTTGGTCAGTTGGGTGGCTATCTCTACACTGGTCCTCATACCCAGACCAAAAAGATAAGTCTCAGGATTATATCAAAAGCTACAGTTATTAATGCTTAGCTTCCATTTGACTGTCTGGTTTTCATTTTTGTTACAAAAAAAGGTCTTTCTACTCTGCCTTGTCCTCTGTTCTTTCAAATAGCTCAACAAATAGTGTATGCCACTACCTTCTGAATGGCCTGCCTGTCTGTACAGTCCTCATCTTACTGAAAGCCTGCTCTGTTGTGGTGTGTTGACTCCAAATCATGCTACAAGTTTTGCATATTAGTCCAAAGATTTGGTAAGATCTTGGTTAATATACAAGAAAAACATAACAAAGATCTCACAGAGAGAACTCAAGTGCACTGCTATTCTCTTAGGTTGGTTCTACTCTTGCTCATGACTTAGAGGCAATGGTATGGCTCCCTGGTTAACAGTGTGTCTGTGTTGTCAAATACTGGGATTCAAGGCCTAGCTCCACTCTAAGCTGGCTGGGCAACATTGCATGACAATTCCTACCTGCTCTAAGGTTTAGGTGCATATGTGTGTATGTGTACGAGTGTGTGTGAGTGTATGAGTGTGTTAGTGTGCTTGAGTGTGTGTGTGTGTGTGTGTGTGAGTGTGCGTGTGAGTATGTATGTGTGTGAGTGTGTGACTGTGTGAATGTCTGTGTGAGTTAGTGTGTATGAGTGTATGTGTGAGTGTGTGTGAGGCAAATCTTCCTCTTGATACTATTGTGACACCTACTGTGATAGCTGAAATAACACACGTGAAGTTCTAGGAACATGACCAGCACACAGACAGATGCAGGTATCATAGCTATTATTAATATAGTGTGAGCTTTTGACCCCATAGTTGGAGAAGAGTTTTGTGAGTTTCTTCTGTGTGACTTCACTGCTTTAGACAGCACAACACAAATACAAAGATTTGAACTGAGACCTGCGCATTAGAAATGATACGATCTCATTTCATGCATTGTTATATTCACTTACGTTTTTCTTTCATCTCACTAATAAGGACTCATCAAGGATCTCTCAGTTTCTTGTCTATTTTCCCATCATCGTTGCTAAGGGTTCTTTTCTCTTACATACTCGCTTTTGACTAAACATTATTGTGCGCTCTCCCGTCATTTATAAGTACTTCATGCAAAACAGCCAGTTTGTGCCTGTGTGTCAGGCACACCTGTGGCCATGGTCTGAACAGTGTCTGTGCAGGCAGGAAAGAAAACTGAGGAGATTGTACAGTCTTTCACACGTGTTACCAAGGAAACCATATATGTGTTAGCTCTGATCCTGGTTGTCTTTGTGTGTGTGTGTGTGTCTTCAGTCACCTACGAAAGAAGTAGAAGGAACTTGAAAAGATGCCCCATGAGCAGCAGATAAACTCTAACCAAAGATTACTATAAACTACACCAATATTAGAATATTTTTGGAAAAGATATTTATTAAGCAAAAAAGTAAAATATTACAGTACAGAAGAAAGGATTTAAACTCCCAGAAAATCAAGTTATAACTGTATCAAGAGCAATATCATGTACAGATGCATTAACATAAAGCTGTCAGAACCATAGAAATTTGATTTAGATTTTAGATTGAGACTTTTTATTATTATATTATTTGTTTGTATATTGTGTGGGGCACATGAATACAACACTGTGCCCACATGGAGGTCAGAAAACAACTTTTGGAAATTGATTCTCTACTTTTGCCACGTGGGTCCCAGGGGTCCCACTGAGGCCATTAGGCCATCAGGCCTGGCACCTTTAACCACTGAGCCATCTTTATGGTCCAGTTGTATTGAGTTTCAGTGTGTGGTCTAGTCATAGTTATTTGATTATTTATATAAATACACATCAAAAACTATGAAACATTTTATGGTATTGGGTGCTCATATAGCCAAGAAACAGTGGAAAGTTAAAGAAAAATTTTGACTACGAATTTAACCTTCTCTCTGGATTTTCTTCTTTAGTTTTGTTTTATGTGTGTGGGTGTTTTACCTGCATGTATATGTGTACCACATACATGTGCTCACAAAGGCCAGAAAAATATTGTTGAATATCCTGCAACTGGAGCTACAGACAGGTGTGAGCTTCCATGTGGGTGCTGAGCACTGAATCTGGGTTCTCTACAAGAGCAATAAGCCCTCTTAACCACTAATCATTCCTCCGACCCTTTCTCTGGATTTTTGGTACCACCTGTTCTCTGTCTCTCTCTTTCTGAGAAGATTGAAACTTTCCTAATAGATTTATAAATAATTGTGAAGATGCACAGTTTGAAAATATCTGAAAGAATACCAAACACAGCCCAACTTCTCTCCTGTATGTAGTTTAGATGATTTAGAAGCAGGAATCATGAGCATGTTACACATTATCCACCAGAACCTTCCCAGTGTTAAGGGAGAAATTACAAAGCATTTCCAAATGGAACCAAAGGGGAATTAGGTTCACCTCTGGCAATAGAAAAGGGAGGGGAGGCAGCAAAGAGGGAAAGAAGAGAGAGGGGGTGGAAATGAAAGAAACCAATGAGAGAGAAAATCCCTCTCACTGCGGTGAACACACAAAGCCTGTCTCCAGAACAAACAGTTAAACAGGCGGTCTCTACCACTGTCTCTATATCTCTGGTTCTGTCCCTTGTTCTGGGACACAAACATCTAGAAATCACAGCAGATGCCCTTTGGATTCTGACCCATAGTTTTACTGCTGCCATAGCATAGACATTGGCAAAAGAATATTACATGTCCATGGACCTGCTGAATCTCTAGGTTATGTATTAAACAGCAGCCTGGAACATCTTGGATGGATGGTGATTTCTTTTTCTTTCTTTCTTTCTTCCTTTCTTCCTTCCTTTCTTTCTTTCTTTTTTTTTTTTTTTTGAGACAGGGTTTCTCTGTGTAGCTTTGAGCCTTTCCTGGATCTCACTCTGTAGACCAGGCTGGCCTTGAACTTACAAAGATCCGCCTGCCTCTGCCTCTCGAGTGCTGGGATTAAAGGCATGCGCCACCACTGCCTGGCTTGGATGGTGATTTCTTGAAGAAAGTAGTAGATGTTTAAGTCAGGAGAACACAGAAAAGGGTTTCATAGTGATGTCACTTCATTTCTGTTTAGTATGGACTATTTAGATCTCTTTTAGTTGCCTACGGTTTTGATCATACGAGTGAAAAATCTGTGGCTATTAGAATTCTGTGGGATTATTTTAATCCCAAAACGCTTCTCAGAGATGTCTACACCAGCAATAAAGAAATTATTTTCAGGGTAGGCCAAATATAAAACATTTATAGTTATTAAAAACAGAAACAAATGCTCTAACGTACCACTAAGAGAAGTGAGGCCTTCTCTCTACACAGTCCCAAATACATTTCTTTGCAAATGACACATATGGGCTTTGGGTGGCTCTAAGGTTACATCTCTAAAGGTTGCTAAGAAATCTTCCTTCTTTTCAACATTTCTCAAAGAATATAATTTGTCACGAGTTTTAAATGTTAAAAGATTGTTTTCAGTACATGAAATTGATGGTTTTATGAGAGGAATAATTTTGGTCTAGGAGAGGGGAGTGCGAGGAATATCAGGTTATACCTTTCAGTCCTACATAATCAGTACAGCCTAATTACTGCCACTGATCTTGATTTGGATGTATCTGTCTGGGGATCACCTGGCTCTAAGTGAGAGCAATTTGTTATCTTTGATAAGATGCCTTTTGGAAAACACAGGTTGTCTTGGTGAGCCATTTATCCCCTATCAGTGAATCTGGAGTCCTTTTCAGCAGGAAAAGCAGTTGGGTCCTGGGAAATGAGCCCCTTTCTTCTCCCAGGCTCCTCTGCTCATACCCCTGCAATCCTTGGTCTTTCTAACCTACCTCAAATCAGATTCAAGTTACATTTAAAAGTTATAGAAGTGGGCTAGCTTCTCACAAACTTTGGTGGGGTAGGGAGAAAGAGCAGAAATTCTTTAGAGAGTGAAGTGGGTGCTGGAAGCCCACAAAAGCACAAGCAGGATGGAGCCTGAGAACAGCATAGAAGAATTCCCCAGGTAGCTAGAGCTGTGTCCCTGGCCACTGGGGCACTTTCATTGAATTGTCAGTTCCTTGTGATAGTGTGTGTGCCATACTGATTCTGGCTTTGTGACTTCCTACTGCTTGTGGAAATGTTGAATGAATGGTTTAAGATGGATTTATTTACATCTGTAAGTGTCCAATGGGTATACAGAAAGAAGAGCCTTTGAGAAGAGAGGCCAAATAAATCAGCTAGAAAAGAGTTGATAACTCCAAAATTTAAAGAGAGGAAGGATTTTCTCAACAGCCTAGTATTCAATTCATAAAATATTTTTCTTAGAATAATGAGATCTAATGGGGTAAAAGTAGAAAGTAACTTGGTATAGCCAAGAAGCTATATAAGTAGGCTGAATATGGTGGTGCACCTTTAACCCCAGCCCTCAGGAAGAAGAAACAGCTGGGATTTCTGGGATGTCAAAGCCAATCTGGTCTATACAGCAAGTTCCAGGCCAGTCAGAGCTATATAGTGAGACCTCATCTCAACAAAAGAACAAAAAGGAAAAAGGAAGGAATGAAAGAGGGAAGGAAGACAGGAAGAAAGGAGAGAGAGAGAGGCAGAGAGAGGCAGAGAGAGAGAGAGAGAGAGAGAGAGAGAGAGAGAGAGAGAGAGAGAGAGAGAGAGAGAGAAAGAGAGAGAGAGAGAGAGAGAGAGAGCGCCAGCCAGCCAGGCAGGCCAGCATGTGCTGGGTGCTCTCATGTGGTTGTGAGTTCTCATGCAGTGGGCTCTGACCAAGCTACAGCGATTAATTGAGTTTGTCATAGTTCTCCTATTTTTTATTTCCAGGTAGACTATTCATTGTTAACAATAACCATGCATATTTTTTAATCTCAATATTTGAGTTACTAGTACTCAAAATTCACTTCCATCAGGAAGAATAGAATAAGTCAACACCACATGAAGCATTACCTGCCTATTGCTCTACCTGGTATATGAGTTTCCTACTTATTGCCATAAGAAAATACTCGGAACTCAGGAGCTTATAATGACACACATTTTCAGTATATACTGTCTGTAGGTCAGAGGTCAAATATAGATTTCACTAGTTTAAAATTAGTGTTAGCAGACAACAAATATGGTGGTTTATTCCTCTAATAAATCCTAGCTGAGGCAAGAGGATCACGGGTTTAAGGCTAGCCTAAACAATGAGAACTTGTCTCAAAAAAAAAAAAAAGTATTGAAAGAGACATAAACTACCTGGAGACCTTAAGAGAGAAAAGACTCCCTTCTCTTTTTGTCCAGCTCCTAGAAATCACCCCTGTTGTCGGGTTGTCAACTTTGCCTCTGATGTGATGACATCACTGCCCCGCCTTCCCCAGGCGATCTGCAATAGTCTCCCTGTAAGGTCAGGCAATGGACAGATTTAATCTCTCTGAAACTCTGATCCTTTTTTTTTTTTTTTTTGCCATGTATCCTAACTTACTCATAGATTCTGTGTTACAGGGTGTGCAGGTTGTAGGAGCCACTACTCTATGTCACATATCTGTAAAAGAACCTTGCTTATTCTCAATAATCAAAACAAAGTGCCCGAAAAATGATAAGATATTGAGGTAGCCAGTAATGTTAAGAGAGTGCCCTTCAATATTAAGTTTCCTTTAAAAAAACAAAATGAAAGAAAAACAGCTAGAAATAGATTGTTCATTACCATAGGACCCAGCTATACCATACGGTGATCCATTATTATGAAAATATCTCTTACATGCTAGGAGGCTGGAACTTTTGTTGGACCTCAAAACCAGTTATTAATGCACCGTGAGGTCACTTAAGACTGGTATTCTACTGTGTATCCAACCTCACTCTTTAACCTGCCTTGAAAAGAACAGTGTATCAACCAACATTACTTGCCTTGGGTTTCCCATTTAATCAACTTTTACAACCTTAGTAGTATGTGACTGTAATCTTCAATTATGTACTCTTCTATACCCCTGGCCCAGAGTAGGTGTGTGTGTGTTATGGAAATAAGTGCTGGAAATAGAAAATACAGGTTAAAACCAACTTTATGAAATGAATATGCCATAAATGTTGAAGATAAAATATGGATATTGCTTGATAGTGTTTATCTGGGTCAGTTGTTATTCGGGTCAGTTGGGGTATGTGACTTGTTCTCTTGTAAAACTCTGTTAAAGGTTTCTATAAAACATCCCTTATTCCTTCCCTATGTGATATTTTTAGTGCTGTTCAACAAAAGAGAAAGTAAGCTTCTTTGTTATAGACACACATACACACACAAAGAGACAGGGACAGACAGCCACAAGACAGCATTCAGAATGGCACAGATTCATACTTATACAATAGACAGTCAAGGGACAATAAAAGACCCAGGGAGAGAGAAACAGATAATTTACATATGGGATTGCATGAGGCTAAATTATACCAAGGCAAGTGACTTTTCATTTCTTTTCCTCAATGTTACAGTGATGCAGTTTGGGTACTCTGAGGCTATTATTAATTCATCCAAACTGATGTAATACCAGTCTTGAGTATTTACCCAGAATATACCAGGCTAACATATCCAGGCACACTTCCACACTGATGCTTATTGCAACACTACTCACTACAGTGAAATTATAGGACCAATCAATGTGTCTGACAACAGAAAAATGGATGCTATGTTAGATATGGTTAACATGTATCATATATGTTATATAACCCCACCACTGGGACTACAGGTGCACACCTCAGCTTTTTACATAGTGTAGAGATCTTAACACATCTTCATACTTACACAGCAAGATTTCTCCATAGATTCATTTCTTCTCATCTTTCTTTTCAATTCTTTTGTTTCCTTTTAATTTTATCACAGGTCATCTATTATATGCTTAGCATATTCACATCCAGCCCAATTTCCACTACCTCTCCTCTTATTTCCCTTTATTCCCTTGGGATAATTTCACTTCTCCTTTCTTTTAATATATACATGCACATGATCTTTGTGACTATATAGAACCCACAAAAACAAATGAGAGAAAATAAGTGTTTGTCTTTCTGATACTGTCTTAATTTGATTAATATGATGATCTCCATTTGCATCTATTTTCTACAAAGGACAAAGCTTCATTCTTTTTCATGACTGGAAACCATTCCAATATGTATACTATGTGATAACAAGGCCATCAATTAAAAAATATTAACTTTGAATCATTATTAGTTTCAATTTAAAACCCACTGCTGTATTTAGTAATGACTAAAACATGAAAAATCCTTTATTTTATAAACACTATTAAAAGGAACTTAAGGCATGCATAAGTGCTAGCCTTTGGATTCATTGTGATGTCATGAATCTTGAGAAGATGAGAACTCTGGACAGCAAGCTGTGTTGGATCACAATTAAGGTTGAAAGCCATAATACAGTAAGTTCTAGAGAATAGAAGAAGGGGTCAGAGAGCAAATTCTGTGTCTCCTGATAAGGCTTTAAATGTCAATAAAATATGACTTCAAAATATCTGTTATCTAATTGAAGTAATTGCTGCCTTTCAGTTGGAATGTGCTATTCATATCAAATATTTCAAATATTTCCTTTGCAACAGATCCCCAAGAGGAAAAAATTTAATGAACAAAAACATTACATATCATGTTTCAAAGTAACTTGTTAATTACCGTCACAAAGTTCATACCTTGGTTGATTCTCCATTTGTATGAAAATCATAAAGCTTAATAATGTCACCAGAGACAATACATCTAGGAGAATATAATTAATATAAAACACATGTGCAAGCAAACCAGGATAACCAAGTAACACTCTTACTAAGTTCATTCCAAATATGTTGTTGTCAGAAGGTTTTGAAGGAACAGACTTCAAACTTGCCTATCTAGAAATCACAAAACTCTAAAACACACCCTAGACTAACAGTGATTCAAACACTGCTGTGGACCTACAAGATCCCAGGAAACCTGTTCACACACTTCCATCTTGAGGCAGTCTCTAAGGTTCTCTCTTTACTTCTACATCTCCCTGTTTTGCCCTTTTCTGCTGTCTTCCTCATGACTTGTTTCTGTGGTTTCTCTGTTTGTATTTTGGAGACTGCCTTTATCTTCCTGTGCCATGTATTCATGCTTCTCTGGAATGGGGATTTTTGTGTCAGGTGGTTATAGCCATCCCCAATACCCTCTTTTTCAATGGGCAATGTTTTCACAGCAGCATATCCAAGACTCTCTGCTGTTAGCCTGAAGTCTACTTCAGTCCTTCTTCTGTTCACTCTTCCTTTAGGTTTCTTTAAACTCCTCTACATATACAATTCAAGTCCTCTTGTCATCTGCTTCAAAACTAACATTTTTAAAGGATGTAAAAATGAACCCTGTAGTCTTAGAGGACAACTCAACAATCAGGTGAACTCTATGATCATGTTTTTGGTTACTGACCGTTTAAACTCCCTGGAGGGTACATGGGATCTCCATTCTCTTCTAGGTACATAGACAGATTTCATTTAAGAAATGATAGATCAGCCGGGCAGTGGTGGCGCATGCCTTTAATCCCAGCACTCGGGAGGCAGAGGCAGGTGGATCTCTGTGAGTTCGAGGCCAGCCTGGGCTACAGAGTAAGTTCCAGGAAAGGCGCAAAGTTACACAGCAAAACCCTGTCTCGAAAAAACCAAAAAAAAAAAAAAAAAAAAAGAAATGATAGATACACTGAAAAATTTTTCACTTAGTGTGCTTTCTGTGAGTAAGAATAATTAAACTATTTAAAATAATTTAGTTTTAATCCAGAGTAAGCAGAATTTAAACAAGAGCCAGAACTCCATGTCTTTCTTAAGAGAAATTTCTTATTTCACAGACTGGTGTGGTCTGTGATGGTGATAATGAAGGAAGAGCCTTCATGCTAACAGCATGCACTGGTCCAGTCAGCAGGTAGATGGACAGCACTGAAGCAGAACAAGGCCTCCCTTCTCTCACACAACGCATGGAGAGATGCATAAAACATGTAGAGATATGCAGGGCACATACAAAGATGCAGAGCATGTATAGAGATGCAGGGCACATGTAGAGATATGCAGGGCACATATAGAAATGCAGGACACATGTAGAGCTGATGGACACATATATAGATGCAGGACACATATAGAGATATGCAGGACACATATAGGGATGCAGGGCACTTGTAGAGCTGCAGGACATAGTGAGAGATGCACCTCTGCTTAACACTGTTCAGTAAAACTTTTCATTTAACCACAATAGCTAAAACAAACAATTAAAATCTTAAAAAAAAGTATTCTGGGCAACCACGAGTCCAGATGAAACTTGAGGATTCTATTATTAAGAAACAGAGGGATGAGCAAGAGAGATGGATGGCACAGCATCAAAGAGCTCTTGCTTCTCTTGAAGAGGACCCAAGTTTGGTTCCTGGTGTCTATATAGCAGCACGCAACCATCTGTAACGCTGCTTCTTCTTCTGGCATCCTCGAGCACTAGGCACATATGAGGTGCATGTACATATATGTACACAGAACACTCACACACATATAGTAAATATTATTCACTTAAAATAATTTGTGACTACTTTTCTTAAGATAATTTAACTGTTAGTCTATAGAAATAATGCTAATTTAACATTTCTACAGTCTCTTTATCAAATGTATCTATTTATTCACCTATACATCTAGCTAAGATTCATTTTAGCCAAGTGTGTATTTGTTTATTAACCACATCATTGCATTTTGCTTTCTCTGATCCAATCATTTCTAAGACTTGAAAAATTATAACAGCTGGGAAAGTTGCATCACTTAAAGATAAGGGAAGTATAAACAATGGAACTAGAAGAGGTATTATAATGTGACATGTACAGTCTATCAATAAAGCTCTGAGTGGTGTCATGAAAGCCACAGCTTTTCTGCTACTACATAATGTGCCTAGCACTGTTTGCATAAAGGCTGTTGATAATGTCAAATCAGTGCAGTGATCTAATAAGGGAAGTGCAAGAATATCTCATCAGTACCAGAATGGTTCCCTGATGAGAGTCATCATTTTACAATATTTCTCATTTTTGAGATGTGTGAAGAAATTGATGATTGCCTTTATTACTTGTGAAACTCACATCTCTTTATTTGCAACAAATTGTGAGTAATTGGAGCCAGAGATTGTCGCTTCAGTGCTTGCCTGTTTTTCCTGAAGACAGCAAGCAAGAGCTGAATGCTCTTTCCTGCCATGTGTCTGTACATATCTAGCTTGTTTCCGATAAATAAGGAGTATATTATCATGTCCGGATGCCACAGGTGCCTACCCATAAAGCATCTGTCTGGGTACAAGAGAGTGAAGACATGATACCACATGTCTCCAGTCTGGTAATGACATGTTCCTGCAGCCACTGAAATTGTGAACCACAAAGCAAATTTGTCTGCGTTGGGAAGGTGTTGATAACTCTCTGGCAAAATTTTATCAATCAAGGAAATATCTTATTCCTCTTTGGGTTTGCTTATCAATGTCCCATCAGATTACCAATTTTATACATCCTAAAGGAAACAGAAAGCTGGGGGGCCAGTTTGTATTTGGATAATCCAGCACTGGTGTGACTATCTAGCACAGCCAAGATGGCTAATGCTGGATGTCTAGGCATCTGTGAGTCAAGACAAAGTGTCTGACAAGCAATGTGTAAGGAACTTAAAGGTAAACAGTGATATCATCTGTTATATAACTATCCCTGGCAGAATGCTTCTTTTGTGTGTTTCTGTATAAATTTGGACTTGAGGTGATTGCCTCAAGATGATTGCCATTTGCTTTTACCTTCTCTAGCCTGCCTGAGTCCATTGTTAGTATGTCTACCCACCTCTGTGAAGCCTATGTACCAGTCCATGTGTGTCCCTCTCTCTGCCTGCCTGTGTGTGGCCCATATGTGCTGGTGTGTGCCTAGGCACCTGGTGATATCTTTCTACCCAGGGTGGTCTTCACTCAGAGAGCATAAAATATATATCATTCTTGTGTGGAAATTCTTAGAGTTCTCTTCAATCTCCTTGTCTCTGTGACCCCTCTCCTTTCTTGGTATGGAAACTTGAACTTCTTAACAGTAGCTGAGGAAACCAATTTTGGCTTTGTTTTTACTGTTCTGGGCCTCCAGGAGAGTTATTCTGCAACGTGATAAATGAATAGGTTACTGGTTTGGAAGTCTGCATGCACCACTTCAGAAATGCAGATGTTATTGAACCCCAAGGAAATCTGTAGAAGGGTGTCTGAGTGTTAGCCTCTAGAAATAATTACCAGATGTAGAGTTTTCAGATACAGGAGTTTGCAAACTCCCACCTCTGCAGTCTTTGTTCTGAGTGATCACGTGATCATCTGCTCCCAAGCTGGATGGAGGTGAGGCCCAAGTACTCTCTAAGCAAAAACTTCTTGTAAATTGAAATTTTTATTTGATAAGCCTTTGAAAGTTTCCATAGGGCATTTTATTACATAAACATACCCATCCAGATTCTTAATGCCCTTGCAGATCGCATCAAATTTCTCTACCCCAACGTTTCCACATCTAAGAATTACTTTTCATAGAATGAAGCTGCATTTATGTCTCACAGAATGTGTTCCCCCTCCCCCAAGCAGCCATTTGTCCACGTTTATCTTCCTCTGTTGCCCTTGGCTCAAGCTACCTCCTGGATTTTCATCTTATCCTTTAATCAATGGGTTCATTTTCTGTCAGCTTCGGAGGAGATTCAACCAATACTGACCAGAATCAAGAATGGCTTTCTGTCTGTGATGGGAGCAGATGTGTCTCAAATGTGATGCCATCTGGGGGTGTGCTTCTTGGTTGGGGAAAAACACTTTGGATGCCTTCGTAGCTTGGAAGTAGAGAGCTGTTCCCTGTTCTACAGTGGTGCCAGTGTGGCAGGGCATTTGAAGCTGGAGCCCACAGTCCTAGGTTTGGACTGAGCTTGTCTTCCTCCTAAGGTGGCGGTTCTCAACCCATGGTCATGACCCCTTTGGGGGTGAGTAGCATATCAGAAATCCTGCATATCAGACATTTTCATTACGATTCATAACAGTAGCAAAATTACCTTTACAAAGTAACACAAAAATAATAACATGGCTGTGGTTGGGGGCCACCACAATATGAGAAATTGTATTAAAAGGTGGCAGCATTAGGAAGGTTGAGAACCACCATCCTTAGGCATCAAGCTCTTATTTGAAGGGAGTCTTGGAACCCTCCAAACCCTCTGCCTTACCTTTTTCTGAGTATTGTCTCTGGACCTATTGATTGTTATCAGTCTCTTTTAAAAATATAAAGTTTAATTTCTGATTTAGCTCTTTCTTAACCCCTCTATCATCCATCTGAATGAAGAGGGTTACAAGTTAGCCAAAGAGGTCACTGTGACTATAAAGATAAGGAGGAAAAGCAACACCAGCAAGTCCCATGTACTTTCCTTTCAGTTACCCACTAGTCACATGCAGCACAATATGGATGTTCCTGAAGAATTAAAAATATGACTACTGTAGGATCCGGACACTTGCTTTGGGGTAGTAATAAAAAATTGACAATCAGCATTTAAAAGAGATTCCACTACTTCCTCTCACATTTCAGTTACATTACCATTCACAGTAGCCAAGATATCCAAATTCTTTAACAGATGAGTATTTTTAAGTGTGTAGCATATGCATATAGCAAAATAGATTTTAGCCTCAAAAAAGAAGAAAATTCTTTAATAACTGGCAACATGGATAAACATGGATAAAATGAAATAAGCCAATGATAGAAAGATATATACTTGTTTATGTCAGTTATGTAAAATAGACTCATGGACTAGAAGAATGGGACCCCACCAGGGCAGAAGGAATCAAGAAATAGAGCTACCAAGTAATGAGCATCAGATTCCCTCTGAGCAAGATGCACAAACCCTAGAGATACTGGGCAACACTGTCCTAGAGTCAACATTAATTTGTTGTACACTTAAATATTTTAGAAGAGAGGACTTACATTAAATGTTTCTGCCATAAGAATAACAAATTTTATTTAAGTGTTTTCTAACAATTTAAAATTATGTGAATTTATTTTTTAAAAAATAAACACCATTAGTAATAGATGGAATTTTTCCATAAAATATGTTACATGAGAAGTTTGTCGTGTTAGGGAGGAAAGTTAGTTCTTTTTTTCCATAGTTGATACTGAAAACTGAATGGATTGAAGCACAAGTACACATGGTCAGCACACCAAGTGGCTGATGGTATTGTGTAATAAGGGCACATGGATTCTCATTGTCTTCCTGGCTCTCCTCTGCATTACAGGGGCTCACACATGAAAGGACTTTCCCTGAATCTGGGATTAAGGATAAGGCTTTTAGTTTTGTCACCAAGATTTAGTCCTACAGGTTGGAAATCCGGAAACGAGATGGAGAGGATCTTACTGTGGGTCAAATGACAACAGTGCTATGGTATATGGGGGATGTGACTAAGTGTGGGGTGATTGTGATGCCATCATGGCACGGACACCAATCACAGCTTCACCTCTAGACCACAGCTGAGCTTGTTTTGCTCACTTGCTTGCTTATACTTAGTTTTGTTTTTTTGTTGGACTTTCCAGGTTTTTGACACAAGGTCTTAAGACTGATCTTGCACTCACTATGTATTTGAGCTTCTGGTCCTCATAGCTCCACCTTTGAGTATGGGAATCACAGGTTATTGACACTATACCTGGTTTAAGTGGTGTTAGGAATTAAACTCATGGTTTTATGAATGCTAGGCAAGCACTTTACCAAGTGAGTTATATCCCTAGCCTCCTGTTTTGTTGTTTGGAAACATCTCACACAGGTCCACTTGTCATCTAGAAACTCATTTTCTTTGCAAGCTAGGCTTATATTTCTTCTATATTTCCAAATGCCCATTAGCAATTGTAGTGGGTAGCTGTTCCAGCTTTGACCTTGAAACACTGCCCCTAGTGTGACAGCAAGTAACTGCCACACCTGCCTATGACCTGCCCCTGGGGCGTGGCTGAGAGGGAGCCCCTTAAGACTCCAGGTGTGTACGTGCTTGCCCCTTCTGGATACCTCGTGGTCCTGGAAGCTGGATAGTAGACCAAGCCAGATTTCTCTGCTGGATGGTACCTCATCTCTCCTGGACCCTGTAAGCAACCCCTATACAGGATCTCCCAGATCCTGTAAGTTACCCCAGAAAGAAACATCTCTCAATTACAAGATAAATTATGTGGAATTGCCTCTTTAATTACAGTTATAAGCAATTTTATTCCTTTTACAGGATCGCTTGCTGTTGAAATTCCCCATGTGCTTTCTCTTTCCTGGATGATACATTGCTTACAACACTGTTTCCGTCCTCCAAGGTTGCCCCCTGCCCCATTTATGACTAATTAGTCTTTTTCCATTTTATTCCTAATCCCTTTTCCATAGACACTCAGCCAACAGTGGCGTCTCATCATTTTGCCACTGTGGTTGGACACCATATAAAGCCAAAGCCATAGTCCCCATTCCAGCATTAGAACCAGCTCCCTGACTTACCAATCTCAGCTCCTCTTCCACAGCTCTAAGCTTATCAAGGGGCCTGTGTGCACTATTTTCATTGGTAGCTGTGCCAGAGCCCCCTTCCCATCAGTGAGGCTGGATGGAACTCTTCCTGATACGTGCTTCCATGGAGTTCAGCGCTCTTACTATGTCAGCGCCGTGTTTGAAGAGCCGCGGAGCAGGGTTGATCTTACCACGTGGAGCCTGTTCAGCACTTAGCTAACAGATGCATGTGTATGTCATTAACTTCTACTGCTTCATCCTTTGCTGCTTAACACTCTAGCTATATATTTGACTCCCAAGTTGTCCAAACCAACTCCTATTTTTGTACCAACCAGATAATTCTGGTTTTCCTCACAAGCCCCAGAATGAATGATATTTTTCTATGTAACTAATTTTTTCACAATGCAGTACAAAACTAAAGGCATATAAAATAATAGAGTAGCCAAAATGAACATAAGGTTCTAGACCAGTGGTTCCTAATGCTGCGACCCTTTAATGTAGTTCCTCATGATGTGGTGACCCCAACCATAAATTCATCGCTACTTCATAACTGTAATTTTGACACTGTTACGAATTGTAGTGTAAATATTTATGTTTTCTGATGATCTCAGATGACCCCCATGAAAGGTTCATTTGACTCCAAGGGGGGCATGACCCACAGGTTGAGAACTGCTGTTCTGGTTAGTAAAAGACAATAACAACAGTCAAGAAAAGAGTTAATGAATTTTAAGAATGCCAAAATTTTCCATTTCCTATGGCAGTTTTCCGTAATGATAAAGTTTGCTTGC
The DNA here is from genome assembly GCF_949786415.1 of Peromyscus eremicus. Lineage (NCBI taxonomy): Eukaryota > Metazoa > Chordata > Mammalia > Rodentia > Cricetidae > Peromyscus > Peromyscus eremicus. The sequence goes on along the minus strand of NC_081436.1, from coordinate 13,006,496 downwards.
TTTGTTCGTTTGAAACATTTCTGTTTTTACAATAATTGATGGCTCATAAGAGAATCCTGGAAAACCCCAAACCAAATTTCTTTGCCAAGATCGTCACTGAGAACGAGAACTGCTCTGCTTGTCTGGAAAACACCAGAGCAGGAGTTGTGTGATCTCGCTTCACACCTGCACAGAAGAGTTCCCAACGCATGCCTCTTTGTTCTGTTTTAGGTGCCTCATGGCTAGTGGGAACACAGACTGTCAGGGGATCATTATTCAGTGTGGTAATGCCTCATCAGAAACCACGGTAAACTGTGGTGCTTTTATCATCCAAACTGCTGCCAGCCTTATTAAAACTGAAGTTGTTTATCAAAACTACGGCTCCAACTCCTAAAGGTTCCAGACTTCCCTTCCATCTCAGTTGTTCATTTCTGAATAAAAGAGTAACAATAGAAATATAACTAAAACCTTCCAGAAGTAAAATATAATATTTAAAAATAATAGAGCACAGCAAGCTGCAAGGAAGGAAGTAGCATACCAAATATGAATAACAGACAACGTTCAGGGCAAACAAAATGATGGAAGAGACAAAAGAGCAGAATGATTTGGTTCATAAAGTAATTTCTCCTGGAAGAAGACCATGGCAGCCATTGGAAAGCAATCGCATCATCATTGCCATACAACTTGTGTTCACAAACTAGCTGTAGATTCAGGGTCCTAATATTTCCTTTTTGCTCACTACAGGCCATGGAAGGCAGCTGTCTTATAAATTTTAAGCAGATGATAATATATGGAATTTCTATTCGAAGGTCCTGTTTTTCTTCTCATAGGTAAGAAAAGCTGCACTGTTATCCTCTCTCAACTGGACAGCAGGTTTTTCCGTCAACCCTGATCACATTCCATTTTAATTCTGTGCCTGGGGTGCTACATGAAATACAACCCTGCCTAAGCCACAGCACAAACAAAAGCAAAACAAGCAATTTTATATTATGTTTGATTTTGAATGATGAATCAGAGACACATTAAATGGCTTGCTTAAGTTAGAACTAACTGCCAGGTTATTTTCTTAGGTTATTCATGGAATTTACCACGAAGAAGGCAAATCTTGACTCATGTTTACTATCTTAGAAGGATGCAATTTTAAAAAGAACAGATCATTGTAAACAGAACAAATGAAATTTAACATCTTTTCAAAGTCAAGTTTCTCTTTATCTATATAGATATATCTGTATCTATCTTTCTATCATCTATCCATAGATAGATAGATAGATAGATATATGATACATAGACAGATAGATAGAAGATACATAGATAGATAGATGATACATAGATAGATAGAGATTCATAACCAACAGAGAAACATCAGAATTAAATGACAGCATACATCAAATGGACTTAAAAGTTATCTACAGAATATTCTACCCAAACACCAAAGAATATACATTCTACTCAGCAGCACATGGAAACTTCTCTAAAATAGACCACATTCTGGGACACAAAACAAATGTTAACAAATTCAGAAAGACTAGGATAACTCTATGGCTCCAATATGAGGATAACACAGTAAAACTTAATATTAGACAGGAAACAAATATCTATTAAGCACACAAAATCATAGAGATCAAAGAACTCATTAAAGAAATAAGAAAGAAATTTTAAAAAATCTCTGTAACTAAATGAAAATGAAAAGGCAACACATCAAAAAACAGTCCCATGCAGACAATCAGTAAGAGTACAAATAAACAATTTTACTGATGTAAACCTGGAAAAACAAAACCTAACCCAACCCCAACAAATAAGAACAGAAATTAATTATATAGAAATAAAACAATACAAAGAATCAACTTGTCTAAGAGCTGGTTCTTTGAGAAATTAAACAAGATCCACAGACCCTTGGCCCAACTAAGCAGAAGAAAGTAAGAAAGATAGGACCCAAATTAACAGAGTCAGAAATGAACAAGAAACATTAAAACAGGAAATATAAAAATATACTAAAAGAAAACCAGAATAGTAAAAGAGAATGCTCTACAAACTTATACTCCATTATGTTAGATAAACTAACAAGAAATGGATGAATTTCTAGATTCAGCCAAACCACCAAAATTGAACCAAGGAAAGATCAACAACTTCATGAGATCTACAACAAAGGAAGATGTTGAAATAGTAATAAAAAGCCTTCTAGCTAGAGAAGTCCAGAACAGGTGGATTCACAGCAGAACTCTAGCAGACTTTCAAAGACAGTCAATCCTTCAAACCATTAAAAATAAACAGAAAGATGAGTCCTAAACTTCTATGGAACAAGTGTCATGGTAAGACATAAATCAGGTATGGAACAACCAGCTGCTTGGCTTCTCAAGGGTCCAGTAGTACTGCTCCTTCCTCCACAGCACATTACCTCATCTTGAAGAAAGACACCCCAGTGTACCATCTCTCTTCAATCTGCAGCCACCTTAAATCTGAGGATTTTAGGATGATAGGTATCCTTCTCCATGTAGTTCAATACCATCTTTTACTAATCTATAAATTAAAACACTGCCTTTATATAGGTTTCCACTAAAACATAATGGATTAATAAGAATAGAAAAATGCAATAAAATTTGCAGTGAAGAAGTGTGTAAGGGAAAGCATTCAGTCAGTGCTTCTTGGCATTTTCAATTTCTGTGGATACTCACCACAAAAACTGCCTTTTATTGTATCCACAAGGTCCTCAGAATGTTCACAAGGTGGCCTTTGGTTCATGCTCTGGAATAAAATCCCTTCTCTGTTGGCCCCTGAATCTGTATCTAGAAATTTCTTAGATGTTATTCTTAGAAATTGTATGTTTGGGAATCCAGTGGTAGAAATGGATACTTGAAGAATGAGTGATTGCTTTAATAGTGAAAATAAAAAGCGTTTGAATTAGGGCAAGGTAGAAAAGACCAATTATTAGATACCGGTCTGTTGGTTTATTTAAAGTACTGCTTGTACTGCTTATTGACAGATACCATTTTACCTTGCTAGCTGAAAGAGAATGACTTGGACAGGGACCAGGCATTGAAAAGGCTCAGCCCCAAGGCAACCATTGCCCTTAGCAACCTGACAACACAAGTTTTCACCTGTCAACTGTAATGTATGCTTTGGAAAACAAAAGGCTAACTGCCATGGATGATTCTGAAAAGAGTCCTGCTTGTTTGCCTGCTCATCCCACCATGTGGTTTTAGAGTATAAAATGAGAATGTAAACTGGACCCAGATCTGAAGTCTTTCAGATGTCCTGGCTCTAGTCGTATGGTAAATAAATCTCCTTTCTTCCACTCTTGTCATCAGAGTGCTTGTTCTAGAGAGATCCCTGCAATACTATTGCAAGCATTTCTTCAGCAAAACAACTTCCTCAAAAATATTATAAGCATTGTGGTCTTCCCCTGAGCACATTGGCATGACGATTGTTACTGGAGACACAATTTCATAGCAAACTTCCCCATCCTCTGGCTCTTACAGTCTTTCTGCCCCCTCTTTTGAAATATTCCCTGAGCCTTAGGTGCAGGAGGTATTGTTTTTTGGGTATATGTGCTGGGGCTGGACTCACAACTTAGTGTTTTCATTGGTTGTGGTTTTCTGTAATGGTCTCTGTCTGTTGCAAAGGAACGTTTTCTTGATGAGGGGTGAGGACTACACACACACAAAAAAAAAAACAACAAAAAACAAAAAACAAAAAATCTACAGGTAATCAAAGAATGCTGGAAGTGAGCAACAGTCTTCCTCAGGGAAGAACACACCAATTGGTTATCCAATACCTAATGATAGGCTCTGAAAACATACATAGAAATAACATTACACAGACTGAGCAGTTGCATTTAGGAATATTTATGTATATGCATATAAGCATGTAACAACAATTAATGAACAAAGATATCATGAATTGAAAAGAGAGCAAGGGGTGCATGGGAGTATTTGAAGGGAGGAAAAGGAAGGGGCAATAATGTAAGTAATTATAATCTAAAAGATAAAATAAATAATAAACATTAAATTAAAATAAAAAATATAGTATGCAACTGATTTCTCTTGTGGCCAGTTCCATGTGTGAGCAAACAAACCCAAACACGTCAGAGAGAACTGACTATCCTTGATCAGGCTGTCTAATTTTTGACTGTGGGCTTTGCCTCCACACTCATTGAAATTGAGACTGTATACAATAGAAATGATTTTCAAATATTATCCAGGAGTAATAAGGGATAATGACCTAGATAAGATGGAACTACAACCAACAAGAACAATATCAAACAAGAGACATATACGAAAATCTTTAAAAAGTTAGCCTTACATGTTCATCTCAGTGTAAGGTCCTATTAAATCAATACTACATTTGTATCATGAATTTTTAAATATAGACTGCATAGGAAAAGCTATTCAAATGTAATTATTGTGTTTTATTTCAAAATGTTTCTTCTAAGTTAATGTTGACATCACTACCAATATGAATAATATTGTATGTGAAATTTGATTTATAATCTTGTCTTGTAAAAATATTTCTTAATACTTAAAAAAAAGAAAGAAATTGAGACTGTATTAAAGTCATCTGAAACCATAGACTTGTTTAGGAAGGCAAGTTATTTTTTTGGTTTCTAATTTAGTTTTTATCACCTGGTAAAGTGTTTGTAGTTATAAGAGTGTGTCAGTTTGTATGTGTGGGTTTAAATATTTGCCCCTCCGAAACCAATCTTGAAATGTAATTGCTCTCTCAACAACATTGAAATTTTGGGCCTTTGAGATGTTCTTAGATGCCAAGCACTTTTCCATTGTAAAGAAGCAAGCTCACCTCTTCTCTTCCTGAGGTAAAGCTACCAGAAAGTACTGACCAGGTGGTAGCTCCTGCATTTTTGAACTTCTCAGCCTTAAGAACTGAGAAAATATTAATATTAATTACATATTACCCAGTCTTAGGGCAGCTGCAGAAAATTAACAGTCTCTACCACATGCTATAAGACTGTATAAAATAGAAGGGAATATAGTTTTAAAATATACTTGTTTTCCTTTATAAAAAAGATTGCTTGATCAGGATCTTCAAATAGGGCTAATAATACTCCCTGTTTGTGCCATTCATGACTACAGTCAGTGAGTTGATATTTAACATACCTAACTTTGTGATTTGTTAAGTAAATGAAAGGAGATTACTGTTGACTTAGAACAAATGAAATTATTAGTTGACAAATAGTGTAAGAAGGCATTAAAACCTTTAAGAAGGCACTAAAAAAATGAACCTTTAGGACAGATTATACAGTATGTATTTATAGTTTATAGAAGTTTTGAAGAAGTTGTAACTATAGAAAACTCTAAGTATGCATTAGTATAAAATTGCCCAGATAATATCCCCTGATTTTATCTCAGGTCAGATGGAGATATTGGCATTAAAATCAAAGCAAATATCAAAAGCCTGACCACTGATTGCACCGTACAGTCAACCCTGAATTGCAGACTTATGCCATCATCAAAGACTTTGCTGAAGAGGTACAACTTAATCTTACTCATAAAGGTTGGCTAGTGCTAAGGTGAATAAGAATAAAATGCAGAGCAGAGTATGGGCCTTGCAGGCCAGAACCAGAAGAGTATCTGTCATCATCTCTCATCAACAATGCTGCATTTCTGTCTTTGATGTCTTTAACATTTCGTGACTTCTTCTATTGAGATACTTGATATAGATACTGTCCCTGTGAACAAGGATCTCTCAATGAAGTTGTCACTTGGAACACTACTTGACTTCTTTCCAAGCTTCTGCACCCACTGCTCATGTGTTCATTATGGACCTACTAAACATTACCAGCTGATATACCCATCTAAGTGTCTATGATTGCCCATTCACCATCACCCTTCCTCCCCTCATATCAAGGTGAATGAAGCTGTACAGAAAAAGCCTCAGCAAAAGTAAAAATCAAACAATGCACAAAGCTCAAACTATACATCATGACTCTCTTAGATTCATTTTTGTACATAATTTATTAAAATTCAATATGCTTCCAGTTTGTTGTCCTCTTTGTCCTGAGTCATTTCTATTTATTCTTGTCCATATTACCAATCACTATATATCTTCTTCAGGAGTTGGCTTCAAATGTCAATTAAGTAGTACCCTGCATATAGAACACACTTGAAGATTGCTCAAGTTGACAGAGCAGCTTTGTAGGCACACCCTTTAGGTCCCTAGTTGGCATTTGAATGCATCCCTTTACTTTATAGTCTCTATGCTCAAAATGACCCCACGAAAACATCTATTTTCTAGAAGCATTTGGAAGTTAGTCAACACTTATTTCAAATAGCTTGTTCTCAGAATTACCTTTCTTGTAAATTTAAGTTATTTTATGTTTATTCTTTCTCAAACATGTTCTGCATCAACCCTTAAATCTCTCCTCCAGAGCTTGGCCATATAATTATGTTGATTACATTCCCATTTCTTTCTTTCCAAGTGCACCAGGTAATTGCAGATGTTCAGCTGAGTCTATGCTAGGCTCAGATTCATTTACTGTGCTAATAAAAGGTTTAACCCTTTGGTGCTGGCAGCTTAGCAGCTCCCTCTGCACATGTTCCTACATTTTGTAGGTTAAAGAAAATTCCCATCATAGGTACAGACTAAACTTGTAATCAAAACAGAAGTATTGTTAGTATTTCTTAAAGATTAAAATATTTAGATATATTGCATCTACCACACTTGCACCAGGGACACTGTCCTCAAAGCATATATAAACAGTTCATATGGCACTTAGCACACATTCACCTTCACACACATCACATCACAGTCAAACACAAAAACTCTACCCCACAACTCCTGCTATGCTTGGTGGTTATCTCATGGTTCTGACATCTACAATATGCTAGAGTCTCCACAGGCTACACCTTTACCAACAACACCCTGGCCCCTCTTTAGGGGGTCTGGTCCTTGATACGATACCAAGCCTCAACCTTTCTCCATGATATCCTTTATCCTGGGGATTCCATTGCAGCCAAGGCCTTACTTTCATTAATGTCCTCTCCTGGTCACTCATAGTACCAAGCTTCAATTGTTTTTCATGGTCCTTCCACGGTGGAATGTCCATTGCAACTGTGGTTGTGTCTTTACCAGTAGCCTTTCCTGTCCTCTTCTAGTACCAACCCTCAACTGCTCTCCATGACCCCTTCATGCCTTCAAAACAAGTGCTGCATGGGGAACTCTTACATATTATTAAGTTCAGCTACCGGTGTGAGATGCAGCCTTGGCCCCCTCTTGAGCACAGCTTCTGTGTGCTAACCCTGAGGAAATACCCTTGGACTTCTACCTCCATGATTCTGGTCTCTTCTTAGTCACTGCTGATCTCTCAAAGCTAACAAGCATCAATTGTCCACTTTAGTAGTACTCTTGTCCTGTTAATCACAGCTGCTTCTGTGGCCAAGCAGACACCACAGATTCTTAATTTGATTCCTAATTCAAGTTTATCCATGAATTCCCCTGATAGAATCTTTGAGGGACTCTCAAACGTCTTTGTGAACTTCACAAGTCAGGTCTTCATTATCTACATTTCTCTTGGCATTCTATTCTTCCAAGTTTCACAGAATAGCCCATTAATCTCTGAATATTCAAAGACCTTTTCATCTCAAAGTCCTTCCACAATTCTCCCCAAAACAGCATGGTGAGGTCTGATAGAGTACTGTCCCATGGACCTGATAACAATTTCTGTTTTAGTTTGCTTTCTATTGCTGTGAGGAAAACACCATGACAAAAAGCTACTTGGGGAAGAAAAGGTTTATTGCCAACATGTCTGGATTACTGTCTATCACTGGTGGAAGCCAAAGGAAGAAGCAGGAACTGGAGTAGAAGCCATGAAGAACATTGCTTTCAGCCTCGCTCCTCTTGGCTTACTCCCCTACCTTACTTCCTATGTAATCCAGAGCCACATGCCATCTAGAAATTACACTCTTTTGACTTCTGCTTTTGCAGTGTTCCTTGAACCTTGGTCACGGTGGGGCTGATATAGATGCCCAATTTAGAGCTGAACACTCAGCCGATTATTCTTGTTATTTTGACAAATTATGCCTCTCTCTCTATTGACTGCCGTCCACAGCAAAAACAAAGCAACACTAACAACAACAACAACTACAACAACAACAAAGCCAAGCTTCCATGACCAAGATTGAGAACAGTCCATGTCTATGGATGTACATAAATATTTAGAAGACAATTTGACAAAAAAAAAAAAACTTATCAAAATAACAATAGCAGACTCTATCAGAAAACCTCACAGATATGGGCTTGTGACTGAGATTACAGTGCCAGGCATGGAATTCCCTTCTGTGTTGCAAACTCAGATCCAATCACTGAGTAGTTACTTCTTAACAGTCATGCTACTGTTGCACCACTACTGATAGGCACACCTTGTCTGGGCACTTAGTATCAGTCTGTAGGGTCCAGTGCTAAATACGAACACAAATATCTTTTCTCCCACAGCAGCCTGTATCCACCTTCTAGTGTTATGAAAACTAGACAGCAGGGAGGAAATTTCTTAACTAATGTCTCTCTGTTCTGCAGCCAAGGTGTGCTGTATCATCAGGAATAAGACGACCCATCTAATTTTGGTGGGTAAACATGAGGATGGCCATAGCTTATGTTTCTTTAAGAGAAGGATCTCAGGCCTTCCTGACCAGTGGTACTTAGGGAGGTATCTTGTGTCTTGTACTGTAATTTTCATTTAATATCTCATATATTCTTGGAACAACACTATGCACTCATGCAGGGTAATTACCTTCAAACTCTTTTAAACATTGTTGTATTCATTACTTTATCATTGTTGCAATAAAATATCACAAAGAAAAGCAAGTTATGAAAGAGGTTTATTTCGGTGTATGATTTTTAGACGGAGAGTCCATAGTAGTAAGGATGACATGGCAACAGGCTTCCAAAGCAGGAAGTTGACTGATCACATGTTATCAGCACATCAGGCAACAGAGAGAGCGATCTGAAAGTGGGGCGAGGCTGTGAACTTTCAGAAACCCCCTTCCCCCAGTGACACTTCCTCCAGCAAGACTGCACCTCTTAAAGGTTTCACAGTCATCCCAAACAGCACTATCAGCTGTGGACCAAATGTTCAAATATCTGAGTCTGTGGGGGACATTTCTCATTCAAGCCACCACGGCTGTATTTTGCAGTTAGCTTACTGATGAGTAGGTTTCCATAAGACTCTTTTCATGCATCCTTAGTTTTAGTTAACCCACTCTCTACCTTCTTCTCTCTTCCAGTCCCTTGACCCAGTCCGTACTTCATCCCTTAACCCTCAGTTAACCTTTCTTCTTTCTTTTCTCATGTGTTCTACAAAACTACCATCTTTAAACTTACTTTCTTTTTTAAAGTTGTGTTGTGAGATAATGCTGGATGAACCAAGAAAATCTAGGTTGGGTCATGAATAGCCCTTCTCTACTGGTGGCAGGAGCTGGGCAGACTAGGAAAGTATGCACTGTATAGTTTGCTATGCGTAAGATCATGCCCTAAACAGTGACAATTGTATCTTTCCTGTTTAGATGTCTACTATTTCTTTGCTCTTGTCTAATTGCTCTAAGACTCCTGATATTATGTTCAGTAGAAGCCAAGTGCATATTTATCTTTTCTGTGTCTTCCAGGGAAGGCTTTCAGATTTCACCACTGAATATAACATACAATGGGCTTAATATTTTTGACTTTTATTCCACTGAAAAACTTTACTCCTATATCTCAATTGTTCTATGATCATACCATCTTGATATATCCAATATCATATATATATATATATATATATATATATATATATATATATATACACACACACACACACACACACACATATATGTGTGTGTGTATATAATTTGCTGAGGATTTTATCACAGTGGTATATTGAATATTGTCAAGTAATTTTTCTGTATCAATTGAGATGATCATATAGCTTTTGTCTTACAAATTTCTAATGTAATGTACCATATTAATTGATTTACATATTTTGACCCATCTTTGTATCCTAGGAATAAATCCAATTTGATCATGATGGATAACCCTTTTAATGTGTTGGTGATTCAGTTTGATAGTATTTTGTTGGCATTTTTATAAGTATTTTCATTACGAATGTTGACCCTAAACTTTATTTTCTTATATTATTCTTCTCTGGATCTGGCATCAAGGTAGTATTGATTTTGCCAAAGGAGTCTGGAAATATTCATTCAACATTGTTTAGAGGAATTGAAAGCGGGTGGTGTTTGTTTTTTAATTATTTGGTAGAATATTTGGTAGATAACATTAGGTCCAGGGCCTTTCTTTTAATGGGAAATGTTTTATTAGAGACTTAATCTTCTTAGCTTTTGTTTTGTTTGTTCAGAGTTCTATTTCTTCATTACTCTGTCTTTGTACAATTTGTCTAGAAATGTATTTTTTCTAGGTTATCCACTTTATTCACAGTAGTCTCTTTTAGTTATGTATAGGCAAGTCAATGAAACAGAGACATCTTTTGATTTAAGTTGATCAAGCAAAACCTTCTGGAGGCACAGGGCCACTGAAGCTATTTTATTTTCACATGTGTATAATAGGCTCTTGGATCCTGTGAACATCCATTTACAACACAAGTTATACTTTGCTGAAATCATCAGCTCTCTTGATGTTGTCCTCTTCATGGTCCTTGAAGATAGGGACTATATATTGTTTATCTCTGTTTACTGTGATGCATCCTTAGTAAGTGGAAGGTCACTAAGGTCAGTGTGGTGCTGGCAACAAGAATTATGGTGAAATTCCAAAGGAAAGAGAAGTGTTCATATAGCTTTGCTCAGTGGAGGGTCTGGCTCAATTATTTTAAGGCAGGTTAAAAGATTTCTTTCTGGTGGCACTTGTTTGCATACATTGACACTTAACTGAATTGCATATTGAATGAACAAATTTATCAAAGAATGAATGAATGGTAGGAATTAGGATTTATAGAGGAAGCTTTATATTTCTCCAGGTGTACCAACCAGCTTCTTATCACTCTGCATGTGTTAAGATTATACAAGACAAAAGATACTCCTGAGGAAAGGTCCAATTCTAAATCCTTCATAGTCCAAACTGGACCATTCATGAGATGTAGAATAAACTAATTCTAATAATCACATTGGTGCCTCAATTGTATGCCTAATTTTCAATATCTCTCATATATAGTCGTGAGTGACAAGTTGATGCTATCTTATATTGCAGCAATAAAAGAAAATAGAGTTTGTTTAGCAATAAAACAATGTTTTGGCAAGAGCCCGATTGCTCTCAGTTTTTATGCTTACTGTTGTCTCCTCGACACAAATTTATCAAAGCTGACAATTTGAAGACTGTTTTTTTCATTCACTGGAGTTAAATGTATCCATTTTTATTTTCCCAAGAGGCTTGGGAAGATAATTGTGTGCTTATTTTGGAATAGAAAATCACTTACACGAAGAAGAAATACCTTACAAGCAAGTGTGCCATTACAGGCTCTGTGCAGTACTGCTTCGACCCGAAAGGACCACTTGTCTGTGCACATAACCCCTCTTCTGCTTGGAAAAATGAAGGAACTGCAAACAGCTCTGGGGTTTATAAATGTAAAGCATAGGCACATTAGTAGGAGTGCAGTGTTCAGTTTCGCTGACAAAAAATGGGGTAGGATCCTTTAAAGTCAAAGATACACATTCCTTGAAACACATAAAGCATAGTTACTTTAAAATATATGCACAGTAATGTCTGAAATACAAAATTAAAATCAATATAACAATGCTTCAGGAAGAAAAGAATCTACTAAAAAGGAATGATGGGGCATGTGAAGCTGGCCAAATCCTCCCCACAAAGTATATGGTTTCCACATTCACTTTCCCAATCTAATTAGCAAACAATCAATGAAACCATTGATGTTTGAAACAGATCAGAACATCAACCAATTTTAGGAACTATACAATTAGCTGCCATTCCCATTAAAAATGGCAGATGAGAAAGAATACGATTTTCATTCATTTTCTTTACTACTGAATCCTCATTGTTTTGTGACGCTTCACAGACTCTCATTCAATATTTGGTAGTGTTTGGAGAGAAAATGTATGGAGGTTAAGAGGAAAAAAAAATCAAACCAATCATTGTGACTAACCAGAAACAGCCTGCTTAAGCTATTCAAAAGTGTCAGAATATAACAGGACATTCTGAACACATAGTATCTGCACAGTAATAATTTTTACATTGTATATCATTTGAAAAATTGTGCAGTTTCTAAAAGAGCAGCATGAAAGAATTTTATCAGGATGCATTGCAGAAGATTAAGCCAAATTGTTTGGGACAAATGTACGTATTCAGCAGCTTGGCATATGGTTGAATCTGTAAAGACCAAGTTCAGATCCTGGGTACCTAGGTTAAACCCAGACACGGCAGCACACACTGGTAATATAAGCCCTGGGCAGTGGAAACAGGAGGGCCCCATGGGCTTGCTGGCCAGTCAGTCTAGCTAGTCAGGGAACTCCAGGTTCAATGAGAGAGAAGTGAAGAACAATTGGGGAAGACATTTAATGTCCACTGTGTGCACAACCCAGACACTCAAATATATCTATATATCTAAATGAAATGTATGTGTGTATAATAAATTACATGTATATATAATACATATATATATATATATACACACACACACGAATATAAAAATATATACTATTTACAAAGCCAGGAGTGTTCCTGAGAAAGAACTCACCTTTGATACACACTGTGACCTTTACTTCATAAATATTAGTTGAGCAACTACTGTCCCTAAGCCAGAGACCTAAGATGCACAGGATAGAGCACCTGCTTATCTTCCACTATTTCTGTTGTTAAAGCTTTGTGTTCACTTTTGTTACTTCCCTTTCTTCACTTACATTGGAAAAGTCAATCATTTACTATTTTTCATTTAACTTTATTATATCGAGGTAACCCAGGGCAGTTTAAGTTAATCTAAAACTTCACAAATTTTGACCTCTATAATCAGGACATTATTTGGACAAGTCAATCCTACTTGGAACATTGCCAAACCATATACTATATGATATATGGTAAAAAATATCACAGAAATTGAACTTTAAATTAAAATGCTGAGAGCAGAAGTCTTTTCATGGTGCTAGGTGACAATATTGTAATATTCTCTTGTTAACTGCTCTCTTCCTATTTATTTGTGTTTGTGTGTCCTGTGCCTGCTGATGAAAAACCAATGCTGTATGGCAATAGAAAAAAATAAATTCAAATGTTCAACTAAAGGCAAACTAGCACATAAAGCACAGCTTATTACATCAAGCCATCCAATCAGGATGGATTCTGAGTGCTGAATGGATTATTTAGCTTTTAAAAATTCTGTGAGTGCTTGAATTCCTAATCAGAACTAGGCCTTCCACAGTTTTACAGGTCAGCTCATTAAAGTAAAAGCTCTTATATTGCAATATAATGTAGGAATACATTGTTCTCCAGGTACATCTATCCTTGTGCTGTTGGAGGCTCTGATGATTTGTGAAGCCAGAAAGACTTCTCAAGAGCAAACACTGTATGAAAAGGAGAAGCTTGTCAAAGAGAGGGAAGACAAAAAGCAAGCCATATCCAAGGAACTTAGAAAAGATGGATTTATCAAAAGAATAGTGTGTCTACAGAAATTGAAAGCATGACCATGCCTCTGGATCAAAACTACATAAGTGATACCCACAAAGAAACGAAGGTTTCCTAAAATTGTATGTGATGGTGCATACCTTTAATCTGAGCACTCAGAAGGTAGAGGTAGGTGGATCTCTATGAGTCTGAGGCCAGCCTGGTCTACATAGATTTTCAGGCCAGATAACACTACATAGTGAGGTCCTGTTTCAAAACCAAAAGTCCAGCAGAAGACAACTGTATTTATTTTATCAAATTATATTGACCTTCTGGGATATTTTTATATGAAGGAGATCTTTAATACTGTTCTGACTTGGTTGAAATGTATGTCCCATAAATACTAATACAGGATTAAAAATGGTATGATGCTCTCTCTCTCTCTCTCTCTCTCTCTCTCTCTCTCTCTCTCTCTCTCTCTCTGTGTGTGTGTGTGTGTGTGTGTGTGTGTGTGTGTGTGTGTGTGTGTGTGTGAATTGAATTTAGGAAAGATAGATAGGGTAATAATCACCTACAGCTATGTTAGGATTCATGGATCATGATAACAAACACAGAATTTTTTCAGAAGAGCAGTGGGGTACCTTTGACAGGTTTAGTGAAAGAGAACAGCGTCTTCTGACTGATTAAAGGTCACTCACTGCAGTGGTGAAAGGGTTGTAACAGCGGAGATAGAAGGACAGGCAGTAAGACAGGCTGCTGTCATCAATAATGGTGGACTCATGTCGGAGAAGAAGACTTGGTAGATTCGGAAGGCATTTAAGATACAGAATAGTAGCCGGGCGGTGGTGGCGCACGCCTTTAATCCCAGCACTCGGGAGGCAGAGCCAGGTGGATCTCTGTGAGTTCGAGGCCAGCCTGGGCTACCAAGTGAGTTCCAGGAAAGGCGCAAAGCTACACAGAGAAACCCTGTCTCGAAAAACCACACACACACAAAAAAAAGATACAGAATAGTTAGGACAGATAAAGTGATAGGATGCGGGAAAGAACAAGTGAGTGGTCATTGGGATCATATGTACAAGTAACATCATACAGTGTGTGTGTGTGTGTGTGTGTGTGTGTGTGTGTGTGTGTGTGTGTGTGTGTATTTGAGGGCCCCTGTAAACTCTCTTTGGTTTAAAGCCAAGGTATAAGTCCTTTGAGGAAACGGTTTGAAGTTGTAATTACATCTTGATGCCAAGCAGATTTCCCCACAGTCTTGTTAATCTCAGATTCCTGGGAAAGAAAAACTGAAGGTATAAGAAGCTTTTCTTTTACTTTTTATTTTAGGTCATTCAAATTTAATTGCCTATGTGACACATTTACATGTGCTACTTTCTCCAGTTTCTGTCTTGCAATACAAATACCTAAACAGCTAAGCTTTATTTAGTAGTGCTTCAGGCAGGCTATAACTGAGAGATGAGGAAATTCTTTAATACTCATGGAGGCATTTACATATCCCCGTGAGCTTACTTGTCTTCAACATAGGCTGTAGGCTTGTTTAATCAACGCTTTCTAGTAATTCTATGTATTTATTCAAGGAAGACACAAATCTAAGAATTTGAAATGTCATCAAACCATTCCTAAAGAAATGTACCAGGCAAGATTGGCTTTAAGTGAGTTATAGTGAATCCAAAAATAGTTGCAAAAAATTGAAAATCTCACATGCTTTCTTTCAATCATTTTATGGCCACCCTTGGAACACAGCTTCTGTGTACTGACCTTGAGGAAACACTTCCCAGAAGACTTACCTCAATGATGCTGGTCTTTTTAAAATCACAGCTGATTCTTCAGCTTCAGCTGACCAGCATCCACTGTCCCAGCAAAGCAAAACCACTTTAGAGGTTCTGGTCTCTTGTTAATCACAGCCAAATATTCAGCTCCAGCTGACCAGACACCACACATTCTTCATACACAGGGCCTAGTAGAGTCTGTGGTTCCCTCTGAAACTTCACAAACCAATCCTCCATTGTCTGCACTGTTTTCAACATTCTTATCTCCCAAGCCCCTACAGAATAGCCAGCCCACTGAGCTCTCAACATTCAATGACTTTTCTAACCCAGAGTTCCAAAGTACTTCCACAATCCACCCTGAAACAACAAGACCAGGTCTATCATAGCAATACCCTACAATCCTAGTACCAATTTCTGTCTTAGGGTGACTATTGCTGTGATGAAACACCATGGCTAAAGCAACTTGGGGAAGAAACTGTTTATCTGGCTTACACTTCCATATCACTGTTCATCACTGAAGGAAGTGAGGACAGGAGCTCAAACAGGGCAGGAACCTGGAGGTAGAAGCTGATGCAGAGGTCATGAGGGAGTGCTGCTCATTGGCTTGCTCCTCATAGCTTGCTCAGCCTGCTTTCTTATAGAACTCAGGACCACTAGCTGAAGGGATGGAACCACCCACAATGGGCTGGGCCCTCCCACATCAATCACTAATTAAGATAATACCCTACAGCCAGATCTTACGGAAGCATTTCCTCAGTTGAGATTCCTTCCTTTGAGATGACTCTAGCTTGTGTCAAGCTGACTTGAAACCAGCCAGCATAGAAAGATAATTAAAATTGAAGATGGAAAAAAGAGAGAATAGTAGAAGTCTAAATTAAAATGGTATGTAAGAAAATTTCAAAATTAATGAAAATACCAATCTGTGCCACCCAAATAAACTCAAGTGAAAACAAATATAAGGAAACCCATAACTAAATACAAACTAGTACTTGGCTGACAACCAAATTAAATAAAAACTTGTTGGAGGAGTATAGACTTTATGGATCAAATGTAAGTTCTTGAGCATTAAGTTCATAAAAGTGAGAGTGGGAAGAAAATGAAAAGATATCTCTGTTTAGCTGTTTTACTTGTTTCTGTGATGTACAGGATGAAAGCAATTTAAATATAAAAAGGGTTGGTTTTGGCTCACAGTTTGAGTGACATTATGGCAGGGATGTCACTGCAGCAGGAGTGTAAGGTAGTGTCATTTTGCATTGCAGTCAGGAAGGAGAGGGACATTAATACTGATGCTTATTCTAGACAGACCTTAGCTCCTGGGGTGGCTAATACTGACATTCAGTTAAAACATCCTCACAGAAACACTCAGAAGTCGTGCGATGCTTATACATCTCATCACATTGGAACCAAGATTAACCACCACAGAGAGACAGAGCAAAAATAAAAGCTAACTTAAAACACTTGCACAGAGCAAATTATCCTCCCAAAGTATGAACAGAGCCAGGTATAGCAAGCACATTTGCAATCTCAGTATTTGGGAGGGTGAAACAGGAGGTTCATTAGTTGCAGGCCTCCAGCCTGGAATACAACAGCATGACCCTGTCTCAAGGTGGGGGTGAGGATGGCAAAACATTGAAGTTCTTATGTGTAGACTCTTCACCAGAAGGAAGGGACAGAGGGAAGAAGGAAGGGAGGGAGGAAGGAAGGAAGGAAGGAAAGAAAGAAGGAAGGATGGAAGGAAGTAAAAAACTGTCAAGCTAAAAGAAAAATTATCCCAGATAGAAACACAGAAATGCAGGAAGTAAAAAAGAATAATAGAAATAATAAATATGTGAGTGAATAATAAATTAGTATCAATTTCACAAAAATAAGAATTGTCTCCTAAGGAGTTTGACATATATGTGGGATTGAAATATATTCCAACACAAACACAAAACCCTGCCTGTGGTCTTGGCATTGTCTGAGAAGTATTATATGTAGTAAAATGTAAAAAATCAAGTATATAATTATATTGTCTACTATAGTAAAGCAGCAGACAAGAATAGGTTAATAGATTGGTAATCATAGCAATTAAAATACTAATTAATAACAGTTTCAACAAAGTAGAAAAAAGATGAGTGAGGTGATGAATTTCAAAACTGATTGATATTGTACATATTACCTTCGTATATTAGTAATGACATCAACTCATTTGGACAAACACATAAATTTTATTGTACAAAGATAACTAAGGATATCAGACTTAGCAAGGAAAATCACAGACTCTTCAGCTAAATTTGAATTTCAGAAGAACCCATAATGTTTAATGTTCTTTATTATGCACTGTGTTTTTGGAATGGAAACTTAATCAAATCCGTGTTTTATTTGGCAAACCTTGATGGCTAGGCACACTTTTACTGCTGGTAAAGTTGTCAACCTTTCAAGAACATAATTTTGGCAGCAAGCTTCCTGAGTTGCTTCAGAATGGGCAGGTTGAATCCAAGCCCAGGACTAGCTGAGGCTGTGTCTAGAGAAGCAGTACAAAGTTCAGCAAATTCTACACCTAGAAGGGATGGGGTTGTGCCCTTCCCCAGGTTAAACATTGCTTTTCAGGCTGTGCCTTGCCCTGAGTGACTCCATTTTGCAAGCAGCTTGGCTTCACTGTGAGGACAAAGAAGGACTCTGCCTCTGGATTGACATATGAATATTGTGGCATCACTGATCCAGCATGGACTGATACATGACATTCTTGGGAGTAAAAAGAGTGCCACCCTATGCATTTATAGGGGATCATTGAAAGTCTAAGCATTTATTAAGATCCTATCAGGGAAATCAGTCCCAAGAACTTATAGAGCATACTAGCCCGATTAAAGGATGTAACTCCCACATATGGACCCTAAGAAAATGCAAAGAGGATGACCCCACCCAGCTGTCATCTGACCATCTGATGTGGACATCCAGGGACCATCAGGCAGGAAAATCCTAACTATCTCAAAGACTTCAGCTTGGCTTGAACTCACTGCTGATGAAGCCTCCTAGAATTAACATCAGCCATCCTTCCTCTCATCTGGATGTACAGTCCAGGCAGCCAGCCACTAATCCACCTGGACCTGCCATCCATCCAGGAGCTCAGAGTACTCTCTTTCACTTGACCTTGCTCCTTAATCTTAACTCTGACCCTACAGCCTGAATCTACAACTTGTAGCCAGCAGCCTGAGCAGATTCTCCAGCTTGGCTTGATTTCTTATCTCACCCCCCACAGAGAACACTTCTTATTCCTATAGTTTTTCCAGCTCTGGCTTCATATGCCTCTCCAAAACTCTTTGCCTTTTTAACTCTTTGCCATCATTCCATAACCTACATGTATAAATAATAAAGATGAATATAGATAGAGAGATTGTCATAGTTATGGTTTCTATTGATGTGATAAAATATTATGAACAAAAGCAACATGACAAAGGATTTATTTCTTCTTACATTTATAGGCAACAATCCATCATGAATGGAAGTCAGGGAAGGATGTGATAGAGAAACCTGGAGGCAGGAGCTTATACAGAGGCTATGGAAGAGTGTAGGTTACTGGCCTGCTCCTCATAGCCTGATCAGCCTGCTTTCTGGTATACCTCAGGACATGCCCAGGGGTGGCAACAATCACAATGGACTGGGCCCTCCCAACTTAATCACTAATCAATAAAATTTACTACAGGCCAATCTTATGGTGGCAATTGCTCAACTAAGATTCCCTCTTTTTATATATGTCTAAGTTTATGTCAAGTTGACAAAAACCAACCAGCACAGATATGTTTACTGTGCGATGTATTATGTGTGATGTGAGAATTATATTAGTAACTAGGATTGGAATAAAAGAGCCTGTGTTTGCCTGGCCATATCTATCAAGGAAGATGGAATTATTGGAGAAATTGTTGCCAGTGAAACATATCTTCAGGCAGATGGGATTTCTGTAAATAAACCATAGTTGGATGTTGATTCCCAGTATCAAAACCACCCAGTGCAAACACAGAGGCTGCCCAGAAGAAACAGCTGAGAATATCTCTATTCATGTTTAGGAGAAAGAGCAAACGAATCCTAGCAATCAAGGGTGGCGAGGAAGCCGTGTTTCAAAGAAGTATTTGACCTGAGGACTGAAAAACCCATAGTTGTGAGGTTTCCCGTGAAGCAGCTTTTCCTAAGTGATTAAAGACTAACAGTCATGATTATACTGCTGCTTAGAGAAAGTGGATCACATGATGAGGGATGCTGGTAGGATTTAGAATGTTTATTCAACCCCTCTCAGAAAGTTTAATGGGATTCAGTCTTGACAATGGGTGGGTGGGTGGAATGCTGAGCTAAAATGCCAATGTAAAACCTAAAATCCTCTACACCACAGTGAAATCCATAGGCATTAAACACTTCACCATTGTTGCTGAGCAAAAGACACAAGAATACCTTAAAAATCATATGTTTTGGCACAGTATGATTTGAGAATGACCATGTCCCACAGAGGCCACAAATACTTCCGTCAGGATAGAGAAGTAAAGAAATGTAGAAAATTGGTGCCAAAGCTTTCATCCCTTCAAGATCCGTGTCTCATTTACTGGGTCCATTTTTACTATTGTCAGCATACATATTATGTCACACACACACACACACACACACACACACACACACACACACACACCAATGAGACATGTATCCACCCCATCTACACAGCCAAGGACACATCAGGAAGACAGAGATGAAACACAGAGAAGAGGATTTAATGTCTTTGCAGTATAAAAAATAAATTCATGCTACTTTTCCATTTTAAGGGCAAGCCTGGGTATTTGCTGAATACAGCCTCCCATTTCACTTATCACATTTTATTTTGTGTTGCTATGTTCAAGATTTTGCTCAAAAGAATTTTCAGAAGAGATGCAATAGAATGAGCCTGCATCTTACGATGGCCTCTGCCCAATCTGTGCTAGCTTAGGTCCAAGTGGCCATCAGACTGTGTCAAAGGTTCCAGGATTCCTTCTCTCCTGCACTCTGCCCAGCTTTTGAACATTTCATTGCCAATTAGTCCCAAAGAACCAGGGCAAAGGAAGAAAAATTGGAAAATTGAGAAATGAACTACTTTAAGTTTGTTGTTGTTGACTTGGATCTTTAGTTCACTTTAATCCATTTTTACAGAACAGTTTGCCTACCATTGGCTTGAGTGTGAAGCCCACGAAGGAGGACAGTTGTTGTTAAGAGTAGAACCAACACACTTTCCTCCCTTTTCGCCCACCATTATCCCTCCAGGGAGCCTACAGAGGATCATGGCTGCTGCTAAAAATAAGCCTGACACTCTCTCCTTCCTTTTCAGAAAATTTACTTGCTTTATAGCTAGATACTTATTGTTTTATTTACATATTTATGTTTTTTTTGAGAATGTTGTATGTGAGTTCTCTAATTACTTCATTTCCACCCCTCTAACTCTTCCCATGCCCCCACTCCCTTACAAATGGATGACCCATTCTTTTTTATTGCTGTTACATGTGTGTGTGTGTGTGTGTGTGTGTGTGTGTGTGTGTGTGTGTGTGTAGATATACAACCTACTGAGACCGTTTAGCTTTGTTTGCATATACTTGGAATTGGATGGCCCTCTCTCAGTATCCAATGACTGAGTGCAACTCCTCTTCTCTGGGTACTGTCTTGTGAGATTTCTCCTATGCTGGCACGCCAACCGGTATGGTCATTAAGCAGGTCTTGCTTAGGAAGCTATATTGTTGTGACTTCATGGGTCCTGTCTAGAAGACAATGTGTCACAGCAGCTGTCCTGGTTCTGTGGCTCTTACAGTCTTTTCCCTCTCTCTCCTGAGATGCTCTTCTGATCCTTAAGTATAGGGCTTGTATTGCAGATGTATCAGTTGGGGTCGTGCACTCATGATCACTTACCCTCTGTATTTTGACTAGTTGTAGATCTCTGTAACCTCTCTGTTTGATTAAAAGAGATGCCTCTTTAGTAAAGGGTAAAAACTGTACTTATCTGTGGCTATAAAGATAAGTTTTTAGCATATACTAAAATGATATTGGCTTAGGAAAATGGCAATGGTAGTTTCTCCTCTAGGATCTACGATCTTTCCAACCATGGGGAGTTGGCTAGGTTGATATACCAAATGTGAACTCCCTTACAGTTTGCAAGCCTTACATCCAATTAGACTTTATAGGTCTTTCCTCTCAGTCTGAAGACATTGGATTCTGGCTCACTTTATGATAATAAATTAGTGATCTAATAGTTCTAGTCACCAGTCTTTGTATTCAGTACACTTTTAGAATTCAACTACCCTCTACATAACAACGAGGCCATGTGTTATGTGCTAGAGATGGATGAGTGTGTAAGTCTCACTTGCATCTTTCTTTAATGGAATTCATACAGGAAACTTGGATATAGACAATAAAAGCAGGAGGAGAACAGTGGGGCATGGCAAAGTGATTGCCCCAGCTGTCATCAGAGGAGGTTTAAGTGAGAGGGTGAAGCTCATTGTTGTGGAACATTACTTTAACTATGAAAAGAGGTGGTACATTTGCTTCTGTTGCAGAATATTACTTTAAGTATGTGAAGGTGTGTTACATTTGTTTATGACGTATTTACTTAGTGATTTAAAGATGTGTTGCTTTGCCTGCCTAAAGCACCTGATTGGTCTAATTAAAATGCTGAATGGCCAATAGCTAGGCAGTAGAGGGATAGGCGGGGGAGGTGGGCAGAGAGGATAGGTAGTAAGAGAAATCTAGGCTGAAGAGAGATGAGAATGAAGGAGAAAGAGAGAAAGACACTGGTGCCATCCAGCGATGGAGGAAGCAGTGAAAGTAGGACATACAGAGTAAAAGAAAGGCAAAAAGCCATGAGGCAAAAATGTAGATGAAGAGAAACAGATTAAAATAAGTTATAAGAGCTAGTGGTACAAGCCTAGGCTGAGGCTGATTATTCATAGTTTATAATAAGTCTCCATGTCTTTATTTGGGAGCTGGCTGGTGGTCCAAGAGAAAGCCTGTAACTGCTCAATGGTGGCAAGAGGTCAATGGAATGATTACCAAAGTAAAAGGGTTAGATGAAGATCACTAGGCTAGTACGTGCAAGGCCCCACACAGGAGCTGTGAATCCTCATCACAAGGGAGCTGGATAAGGTTTGATGATCATTTGGGGAAAGGAAGATATATAATCCATCAATCTGACTTGTTTGTTTTCAGAAGACTGTTTTTTTTTTCAGTCCTTGAATAGAGAGAAAGCATCTTGTGAATTATACACAAGATCACTAGGAATTGTGTCCAGTGGCCCTCTTTGTGAATGTCAGAAGTAGGAAGACACATGCACATAAACTCAAAGACCTTTCCCCTTTTGTCATGTATCCTCTGAGTTGAGACATGAAAGAATCGTGCTGATACACAGCTGATTTTGTAAATGAGAAGCCAAGATTTTCCACTTGTACAAACCCTCAGAGGGTGCTTTTCATAGCTAAGTACTCAAGTTTATCCAATAACCCCATCTAACTAAAAAGAGCCAGCCTTCAGGGAAGGCAAAATCTGTCCTTGAGAGCCCAGCAGAAGAATGCTTTAAGAATCCTTGAAAATATCACATTAAATGGATAATATTTGTAGAAGGAGATGGAAATCCAGGTCCTTGGCCATCGATGCATACATGGCATGATGATATGCCACTCTCTTACTGAACCTGGTAGGAATTTTGTGATCAGCCTATAAAGACACCAAACACAATAAATAATTCTTTGGATTTAGATTTCAAATCATTGATATAAAATGCCAAACTGTCCTCATGAAATGAATGAAAAATTAAAATCACTTAGAGTTATTCATCTTTCAAGCTTCCATATGGGGACCAGAGTCAAGAGCCAACTGATAAAACAGATTTAAGAATGTAGAAGCTAGCTCTGAACAAAGGAAAAGAAGACTCTTCTATGACGGTGCTGTGTCTTCTCATGGCCACGCCCAGAACTCTAAGTCATCTAAAGTTAGCCAAACCCTGAGTACATTATTTACTTTTTCCTATCACTGACAGTAATAGGGAAGTAATTTTATTAACTTTAAGTGTAGTAAAATTTAAGTAGTTTTTAAAGATTCAAAAGTTGTACTTAATGCTTTTAATTATACTTGTCTTGTAAGTGGAATCATCAAATAATGGAAGAGACAGAGCCCTAACTAGACACCTCTCACCACCAAATGAAAACTCCCGTGTTAAGAATGGGTGACATTTAATTTAGGTATTGGTGAAAGGGGCCCATGGAAATCCCAACAACCCATGCTATTGCCAAAGCTATTGGTTGCTCTCCACAAAGTGATGGTAAGGCCCCATTGCTGAAGACAATATGTATCTTATTGAGCATGAAGAAGTCAAGGGGCCCTCACCCCTACAGACTAGTGTTCATGGTATGGTAAGATATTCTGCATGCTTCCAGAGTAGAAAGGTAAACACCAACTCAGCTACAAAATCTCCCATTTATATTGGTGACCTGTCTATAGTATATGCTGGTTCAATAATGGAACAAAAGTTGTGAGAGTAACCAACCACTATCTGATTGAATTTAAGGCCCACTCCATGAGATGGAACCCATGCCTGATGCTGCTTGGGTGACCAAGAACCTGAAACTAGTAATTCGTGGATCTATGGGAAAACAAAATAGTGCTGTAGCAATAAAACGACTCCTAACAACATTCTGCTATACTCATAGATCAGTGTCTTGTTCAGCCATCATCAGAGAAGCTTCCTCTTGCAGTAGATCAGAACAAAACCAGAGAACCACAACTGGACAATGTGCAGTGGGTAAAAGACATTCGGACACTAATTTCTAAATGGGATATGTCCATCAAATCCCTTCTTCCGGGGAACAGGGAACTAAGTGGAAGAGGAGGCAGAAAGATTTTAGGAGTCCATGGGGATGAAAGACACCAAAGAAACATAGCCTTCCAGACATAACAGGACTGATGCTCATGTAAATCACAGAGACTGTATTAGCATGCACAAGGCCTATACAGGTCTAAGTCAGATGGGGTCCCAATGCTGAGAGGTGAAGTGGAAACAAGCCCCGATTTGGCACAGCCATATCCACTGGAAACATCAAGAGCCATGAAGCCAGCACAGCTGTTTGGCACAGCTCCAGCATAGCTGAGCAGAATGCTACAGTAGCTGTCATTCTGTCTCTCACTTTTGGTTCAGGCTCCTACATGTTGCATGTTTGGGAGGCTTTCTACATTATAATTCATTTAATGTCTTTCCCTGAGAAAATTATATCTGAGTCTCTTTGGGAAAGTACTGAACTTTTTACCCCTCCTGCTTTTAGGGAGATCATGTTATCTGGCCCTATTCAGAAATCTTCCTTATGCCTTGGAGATTGTGGTAAGCACAAAGATGCTAGAAACTTTTTTACAAGGCCACAACTTCAGGATCTTCTTGGTACACCTGCCCCTAAGCAATCAGGATAATTAGTACAATGTAAACTTAAAGGAGACTGTTTGCCTGCCTACTCACCAGTCTCCCAATCCTACGTGGGAATCAATTGTCATCTTATAAGCAACACCCCAAGCAGGAACCCCAGAACCAGTTTTCCTGACACTTTACCAGTATTCTGCTTGACAAATACATGACACCCCCTGAACCTCAAGCTCCAACTGACCAGGAAATTTGGCAACAGATCAGAGGCTTCCTCTTATGTTATGCTTAGAATTTGCTGAATAAGTAACATACTAAATAGGGGTTATGTAGGGTATGACCCTAGAAAATTAGAAGTTGAGTGACAGGCTGATTAATGAATAGCACTTTGTACTCTAAGGATTGATGGTGCACTATTCAGGGCATGATCATTCACATGAACCTGCTCAGATATTTTCTATTCACCAGGCTCTTTGAAACCATAAATGCTGTCAGCCTGGAAACAGAATGTTATATACTAGATATGCTTGCCATAACAATAGTCTACAGATTCTTTGAAATAGGGTCATGGGACTATGATGAAAACAAAATCTGTTCTATCTGTACTCAATAATTGTAACTGAACCTATGACCCCGGACATGTTGTAGAAAGTCAAGCATGTGTCCTGAGACAAAGTGATATAATCTGTATCCTTTGAAAAATCATTGAATTAGAGAAATTTTCTGTGATAAATTTCTTTATCATCATACCATTAAGGTAAGATGATAAAGAAAGAAATACTTTAGTGTGAAGACATCATTAAACTCATTCAAGAGTACAAAAGAACAAATAATTCCAGAATAATTAGTCAAAGGATGTCTAAGAAAACAGCAGGACAGTAATGACAAAATAATAGCAAGTCATATACATCGTTCAAAAATAACTGAACATTAATGGTCTCAATTCCCCCAATAGAGAGACTCAGGCTAGCAGATTGGATTAGAAAACAAGCTCTATCTTTTTGTAAGAAACACACATACCATCAAAGACAAGTTACTACATTAAGACAAAAAGTATTAATGAAAAAGTACCTATGTGAAAAAGTATGACAAGCACATGCAGATGTACTGATATCTGACTTCAAACCAGAACTAAACAGAAGAGATAAAGGGCATTTCATGTTCGTTAGAGGAGAATTTCACCTAGAGGATACTACAATCTGAAACACGCATGCACCAAACCCAGGGCACTCCAGTTCATGAAAGAAGTTCTACTAGACCTTAAACTACAGATTGACCCCAAACAATGATAGAGGGTGACTTCAAAAATTCACTGTTACAAATAGATAAGTCACTCAGACAAAAATTAAATAGGGAAATTCTAGAGTTAAATAAGATCATAAATCAGAAGGATCTAACAGACATCTCCAGAGCATTTTACTCAAACACTAAAAAACACATTTTTTTTCTCAGTAGCTTATGGAACCTTAAAAAAAGAAGGAGATAAAGGACTCAATATTATCAGAGATGAAAGGGGACACATTACAGTAGACATTGAGAAAATTCAGTGAGTTAAGAACATACTATAAACATCTACATTCTGAACCCAGGGAGATGGCTTGGCAGTTAGGAGCATGGGCCCTTCTTCAGTGGACCCAGATTTGATTCCTAAAACCTACATGGTGGGTCATAGTCATTTGTAATGCTAGTCCTAGAGGACACAACACCCTTTTCTGTTCATCTTGGGCACAAGACGTGTACTTAGTGCACAGACATACATGCAGACAAAACACCCATACACATAAAATAAATAAATTCAATCACCAAATATACATGCCTACATACATGTGTGTGTGTGTGTGTGTGTGTGTGTGTGTGTGTTTGGTAATTGCATATATGTATGTGTGTGTGTGTGTGTACTACTAAACTAACAAAGTTAAATCAAGATGAAGTTAATAACCTAAATAGATTAAATAGATCCATATAATGGGATAAAAGCAGTCTTTAAAAACCTTCAACTAAAAAATTGCAAGTACCAGGTGGATACAGTGCAAAATTCTACCAGATCTCTTCAAACAAGAACTTATCACCAATACTCTTCAAATTAGTCTCTCAAACAGAAGTGGAAGGAACACTCCTAATTTCTTTTTACAAAGCTAGTATTATCCCTGTATCCTAACACCAGACAGCTATCCAAAAGCAACAACAAATTTTTCAGCCAATCTCTATGATGAACATACATGCAAAAATTACCAATAAAATATTTTCAAACCCAATCCACTATGATCAAGTCAGCTTTTTCTGAGAGATTCAGGGAAGAATCAATACATGTAAATCAATAAACATAATCTACTCCATAAAAAGACTCAAAAACAGAAACAACATGATCATCTTATTAGATGCACAAAAATCCCTTTGACAAAACCCAATGTTCCATCGTGATCAAAGTCCTAGAGAATGTAGAGATGCAGGGGACACACCTCCACATAATAAAGACAATATGCAGCAAGTCAGCAACCAATATCTCACTAAATAGAGAATTTGAAACATATCCACTAAAATCAAGATCAAAACAAGGATGTCTGTCCACTTCTTCCATTCCTGAACGATAGCGCTTGAAGTCTTAGCCAGAGCGTAAGACAAGCGAAGGCAATAAAATAAATACAAGTAGGAAAGAAGTCAAAGTAGCCTTACTTGCCGATGGGAATACATGCAAGATATCCTAGTTAACTCAATGAAAATGCGGGAGGCCCAACTACTCCAGATGCCTCACTGCCCAATGTGACTCTTGGGTGCATTTCTGCAAGTCACAGGTCACACACCAATGACATGCTTTGTACAGGAAGCTGTCCACATGTCGAGTTCTCTCTTCCAAGCTTCTTCTCTTCATTAAACCACACACACTGACACTGACAGGAAACTAATGTGGTCTTCAACTCAACTGTCTTGACTAGGAAAGAGTTTTGAATAAATCTCTTATTACTCTTTTGTATGGGATATAAATAACACAGGCCAACAGTGAAAAGACCACAGGCTGGTAGGCACAGGCAGGCTCTTCAACAGCTTGGTTGGCAATGGTAGGTCTTCTGAGAAACTGCCTCATTTTTTGTGAGAAGTCTCTTTATGGATAAGCTGATGACAGGTCCCAGGGATGCTGAGCAAAATGATGGTGCTTGTGGCTTTGGACTGAACTCCTTCAGGAGCTTGCATCTTCATACAAACCCTACATGTGGTCACTCACATTCAGTGCTGCACAATCGAACTGAAACTGAGACAAATCTCAAGATAGACAACTTTTCCAGAAACTGTGAGATTTGAAGCTCCCTGAATCAAGGTCAGGAAATTATCTTTCAGGAAATTGCTGTTAGACAATTGAGTTTTTTGTTGGTGGTGTTTTCTTTTTCCTTCCTTCCTTCCTTCCTTCCTTCCTTCCTTCCTTCCTTCCTTCCTTCCTTATTTCTTTCTTTTCTTCCTTACTTCTTTTCTTTCTTTTTTTGTTTTGTTTTCTTGTCCCCATTATAAAATCAAATATTGGTATTACCAGAATTCTCAATTCTCATTCTGTTTTATTTTTATGGAGGCTACGTAGATTTGTGAATTATAAAAACAAAAGCCAAATAGATATGTAAATACATGTTATAATTTAACCCTTTACAGCATTAAAGAATAATGTACAATCCAACTAATAACCTCAATTAAGTATAAAGAACAAATAGGTTGTGAACCAAGATTGAAGGTCCTGACCTCTCTGCACCTATTTCCTTTTATCTTTGTATTACACACTGGAAGAGAGAGTTAAAAGTAGAGATTAGGATATCCAGTGTTCTCTCATTCTAGCAGCTGCAAAATAAACTTGGAATCCTTAAAACTTCATCTCTACTCAGGTGCCATTCAAGCCTTATTCTCTAAGGAAAGGGAAACAAGATGTTCTAGGAAGTAGTTTATCAATGATACAAGTCAATTACTGAGTGCAGCACTATGGCTGAGACCCCAGACAGACTGGAAGGGTAAGAGAAATGAAGCACAGGTCTGCGTAGTTTTAATACTCCTATGGATAGCAGTGGAGATTGATGGCACATAATTTGTTAAGCCTGGATGTTGGGAATAATGTGACAGTAGCCCAAGAGTTCACTATGGAGATGAAATGGTAACTGAAGGCTTTCATCAGAGAGGGAGGGGATAGGATTAGAAGAGGACGGCACTCTGAGCCATGGGACTTCCCATGGCATTCACTCCAGGTCTGGTTTGGGGACTTGGTTCTATCATTCTTCTCTCAGTGTATACCCTCATGAAGCTTCTTGTCTAAGGTCTGCATGGCCTTGATGTGCATTTGTCCATGCAGCTGTTGACATGGTTTGAATCTATGCAGTATGTTCCTGGGATTTCCCACTGCACCATACCTACCAGTAACTCAAAAAAGCAAGTAGATACAACAGATGTTTCACAAAGATCGTGAGCATGAGCCCAACGTTGTATGAGTCACTGCAACTGATTATTTATGCAGTCTTCACTCTTAATGAGGAGACAAGACTTTCCCAATCTTACATAGATACCTAAGGCTATATATTTTCCCAACTGTTCTTCTCAGCCACAAGGATGATGCATCACAGAGGCCACTTCATGCCCGGAATCCAGTCCTGCTCTATGTGAATGCACTATTATCCAGGCAGGAGTGTGTTGCTTGTCAGTACAAGGAAAATAACTGATGTTTAACAAGAGGGAATGAATATTGATCTTATTTACTTTTGTCTTTTGGATTGAAGAGTAGAGTTAAATTTTAATAAATCTGTACACTAAAAAAAAATAGACTGGCATAAATGTTTAAGATCAGCAAAGAAAATTATGAGGCTCCATCACGACCATGAAATGTTCAGAACACAGTTATCCTTTTAAAGGTTTTAATGTGTACTTAAAAATGGACAACTCGCATCACAGTTACGTAACTGTGATTTTGTTAGCTGTGAGGATTATGCATTTTTCCAGTAAAACAGTTTCATGCTTATAAAAGTCACTGTACATCAAGTTGTGACAAGAGAACTCACAGTAGGAATAGTCCAAGTAGCAAAGAGGGGGAGGCAGAGAGGTTATAAAGCGGTCACACCGTTGACACAGAAGAACAATAAATAAATACACATTTCTGAATGTTGAAGGCAATTCACAATCATTTCCAGGAATTCTGTGAGAATTTAAGGCCATTTGTTCTAAAGAAATTTAGACATAACTTCACAAAACTGTAATTCGTATAAAAACTGTACAGTGAAAACTGTTTAGAATTGATTGTGAGCAGGCAAGCCAGGGGACAGGGATGGGTTCTTTCACAACCAGGGGACAGAGACGAGTTTATTTCACAAATGGGTTATGTGCTAAGTCACAGGGCTGTGTACGTTGAACTGAGAATTCACAAGAGACTCCAGCCTGTGCAACCCGTGTGGCAAAGTGGAATGGTGAGAACAAGAAACCCCAAGCAAGAGAGCCAGTATCCCTTTGAATTAAAATATCTAGACAGGATACAACTGAATACAAAGTTCAAAATACCTGCTACATGGTTCGGAGTTACAGTCTTGGTTTTACTTGTTAAATGGCATTATAATGATGGTAGTTTTTATACAAAGTATATTCTGTGCATTGACAGTGTACTGTGTTTGCCTTTTCATTGCTCCTACTTAGCATTACAAAACATGTTTACTGCAGTCTAATTTTAAACCCAAAGTCCATGAAAAATGCACATTCTTACAGAGTCACATCTGTGTATGTTTAAACTCCATTATTGGCCAAAACTGAGGACAGATTTTAATCACTAAATAGATTTTTCTTCCTCCTACTCTTCCCTCACTCATACCATGAGTGTCCAGTCATTCATTCAAAGAGATATTGCTCTTGTGATTATAACTATTGCAATTTAGAAGACAAAGGATTCAATATTCAAAACTTATTCTTAAGAACAGTTATAAAAGTATTGAAATTTAAAAAGTAGTAACATGTAAACATTGATACAGAGACTGCTGTCCCATATGTGTGTATATATATATATATATATAGCAGTCGAGGACAATATTTATGTTAAAAATGTAGCTTGTGCTTTTTCCCAATAATACATTGGAAATTCACTATTCTGTTGATAACAAAACAAAAATATTTGAAAATTAGAGAAGACATCTCTACTTTGCTTCAAGCATTTAAACAATTTTTCTGTTGCTCATGCAACCACCATATTTACAGTTTTGGTTTAGGAAGAGAATTAATTTTGGATCCAAGAAAGCACATTATCGAGTACTGCTGAAACCAAACTGAGAAAGTGTCTCATTCCCTGGTTCATAGCAGAGCACCAGGTGCAACGCATAGGCTCAGCAGTTCTGACTGACGTGTGATGAACATCAGCATCTGGACGTAGTCATATTTGAGTCTGCAGCACGTGTGTAGGCGGGGTGTATGGGGGAGGCGCTGGTGATGGCTTGATTCCTCTGGCTCTCATGTAGGAGAGGAACTGCTCGGGGATCTCAGCTAAGACATCTTTGGCCAATCTAGCCATGCTCAATATGTGGTTTCCACTTCTGTCCATATAATCCCTGAATGGCACAAACTAGAACAGAGAGAAAAATTACAATTTTCAGCTATCCACCTAACAGACACAAAATGAGAACATATAAATAGTTTTTTTTTTAAACCTTTCACTTTCATGGATAGTTCTTGAGACAGGATCTCATTACGTAGACTAATATCGCCACAAACTCATGATACTCCTGCCTCAAACAGCAGTGGGATTTCAGGTATGCATTTACTATGCCTGGCTTACAAACAACTGATTATAGGAGTATCCTAGTTAGCTTCTCTGTCAACCTGACTCAACCTAACACCATCTGAGAGAGTCTCAAATGAGGGATTGCCCAAAGAAGACTGTCCCTTGGACGTGTCTGTAAAGGAATGTTTTGATTGATGGTTGATGTGGGAGGACCCATCCCACTATGGGTGGTACTATTCCTAGGCTGTATCAGAAAGCTAGCTAAGTGAGTCGGACACTGAGCCAGCAAGCAGTATCCTACCACATGTTCTGCTTTGGATGCCTGCTTGGATTCTTGGCCTGACTTCCATCAGTGATGGAAGTGATCTGAAAGTATAAGCCAAATAAACTCTTTCCTTCCCAAACTTGCTTTCTGTCTGTGTATTTTGTCATAGCAACAAGGAGAATCACAAATGCCCAGAGTAACAGTACTATGAATACATACAAATCCTGTCTTTAAAATGTATTTGTCACTACAGTTGACTATTACAGTGATCAAAAGGGATGGAACTCTCTTCCTTGTTGCTCTTGTGTCCTCTTTTGTGACACTACCTAGCTGATGCCAAACACCAGGGGCATTTAACCTTTATGGGGCTTGTTTTTCTTGTCAAAACTGAGTTAGTACATGTTTAATTCAGCTTTGATATGAAAGTTAACTAATGCAGAACAAGGAATAAATCTTATACCATTCAGCACAGAAAATAGCATACATGATTAGTGAGACCTAAACATACTAATTTTAATTGTTACTAGGACATCAAATCATGGCTATTGAATAGGAAAAACTCACAGTTCCTATGGTGGAGGCCTGAACTACAGTACGCAGAGGCAGTGTGCTCCTACATTGATGTTATATATTTGTTATTTGTGAAACCAAAAGATCTCAGTGTGAGATGTTGGAATCATTCCTACTGAAATGTTATAATTACTTTGGCAACTAAATATGGTTGCCTTGCCTTTATCTAGCAATTACACAGCATCCCTTATCAGGTCTACACCATGCACTCTGCCAAGAG
This sequence comes from Peromyscus eremicus, assembly GCF_949786415.1. Taxonomy (NCBI): domain Eukaryota; kingdom Metazoa; phylum Chordata; class Mammalia; order Rodentia; family Cricetidae; genus Peromyscus; species Peromyscus eremicus. Next base: position 12,974,057 of record NC_081436.1, on the reverse strand, counting down.
GCTGTCTGCGTCTATTCTCATTTGGAATGATTACTTAGTAAGTAAACACTCTCCTGCTGGATATATCAGTTCAGTTTCTCTGTAAGGGATGATTCTTGAAGCAACTTGGAAATGATTGAAATCATTAATGTTGTGGATAGTTTGTGAGCACAACAACCTTTGGTCTTGAGAAAAAAGAAGAGGGAAGACATTAATTTAGAATGTAGAATAATTTCTGCATAAAGGATTTGAAAGTTTATATTAATGTTTTTCTTTCAGAGTGACCAAGAACATTCTGTTTTTCATATTGTAACTGTTACAAACTTATTCTGAAAACTTGCTTTTAATTTAAACGATTATTTAAAATGGACTTTTAGAAACCAATTGTTATTGGTACAACTGAAACAATCCAGTTGCTACAGAGAAAACTGTATTTAAAAAGTTTGTATATTGATATAAATGTAAAATTATATTTGTCATACTGTATGGATATTCTAGCTCTTTAGGGTACTTGGTATATTGATACATAATTAGGATTATTGTCATATTGCACATTGCACTATACATTCCTACCTCTGCTTTAGCTATTTTGTGTATTGTCAGAATTTTTGAGGTCATTGTCCTTTTACCATACATTTGCTTAAAGACTTTTAACCTTGTTTATGTGAATTCTTAGTCCTTAGGTTATCTAGGTAGATAAGACTTACAGATTTATAGTCACCTATGTTTGTAATCTCTATAGTTATGTTAGTTAGGTTCTCCAGACTTACAGGAACATATGTCAGATGGATAGGTAGTCTTCAAACACTTCATAGACCTAGAGAAAATGGCACTTAAATGTTTTTATCACTTAGAATTCTGTTGACGTGAGACATGGTTGCTCCTGGCAGCACCAATCTGATCCCAAGAGAATGTTGGGCTTCTGAGACATTTCTGTTTGGAAGTTTGGTCTTCTTCTTGGCACAAAATGGCCTGCAGGGCAAAGAACTGCCCTTGCCTTGACTTCTGACAGTACAAATACTGTCCCTTCTGAATGAGTGGGATGCAAGGAAAAGTGACTACTTAACTCTCCCAAGACAGGATAAGATAGTCTTTCAAAATACCTGCTTCTGAAAATGGTCTGACAGATACTCGAGGTCTGTACCCAATTTGAATGCACCAATGATGCTGAAAAATTTTAAGTGACTGTTCAGGCTGCCAGTTGTCTCTTTCCACTCTTGCAAGACTCCTGAAAGTTGCTGGCGTCCTTCTCCCGTTTCTCAGGTATTATTATATTCCTTCTCAGGTCTTTGATGGGATTTAAGACTAACAGTTATAGTTAGCTAGAACATTTTAAATATTAGATTCAGGTTCTTCATGATAGGATACCTTTTGGAATGATCTCTGTAATGTGCCATTTACCTATCCTCCAGACTTCTCTAGATTTTAGTATGTGTCTATTGTTTGATGTTGTTATTGTTGGTTGTAGTTCCGTCTTGTCTAGGTCATTATCCTTTATTCCTCCTGGACAATATTTGATAATCATTCCTATTGTATATAATTTTGTATTAGCTTAGAACTTTCTTATTTAGACAAAAGGGGGAGATGTAGTGGGTAGCTGTTCCAGCTTTGACCTTGAAACACTGCCCCTAGTGAGGCCACAGGTAACTGCCACATCTGCCTATGAACTGCCCCTGGGACGTGGCCAAGACAGGACCTCTTAAGACCCGAGATGCATATGTGCCCACTCTCTTGGCTCCTCATGAGCCTGGATGCTGGATTGCAGACCAAGTCAGAGTTCTCAAGAGAACCATGCTGGACTGCATCTCACCTCTCCCAGATCCTGTAACCAGCTCCTTTACTGGTTATAAGTTACTCTGAAATAAACCTCTTTTAACTACCAGATAAACTATGTGGAATTGCCTGGTTAATTACCAATTTAGAAAACAAGTTAAAAATATAGGAAACTAAATAGCAGGTGTAATTTTAATGAAGTGAAGGTCATCTCTTTTGCCCCATTCCTCCAAAGCCTCTTCCTCTATAATTCTAACCTATACCTGTTTACCATAGATAACGGATCGGCTTTCAGATGTGTGATGGCAGGTAAAATGATCACTCACCCCTGAAGGCAGCTAAGCCAAGGAAGGAGAAAGCTCACAGTGTGTACAGTCTTCAGGTGGGAAGAGAATAGGGAGGGTATGAACTTTGCAAAGTCGCATTACTTCACTAGAGGCAAGACAGCATTGTAAACAAAACTTAGAGGTATAAAGAAACAAGTTCTGTTTTTCTCCCATTTAATCTAAATTAGTAGTTCTAAGAATTTACTGGTTTTTTTTAAACTTTTTAAACCTTTTTAGTAAGCATTGTATAGGCTTATGCCTTTCTTTCTTTCATTCTTTTTGTGTTTAAAATAAAAGTACATTTTTACTAGCATGGGCTTCCTTATGCATGCTCTATTTGTTATGTCAGTGAAGATCTACATGCAACTTAATGCATGACACGCTTTATTGGCATTGTTTCTTATTTTTATTTTATTGAAAATTAATTTTTCCTCATATAATATATCCTGATTACTGTCTCCCCGTCCATCTACTCCTCCCAGCTTTCCCCACTTCTCCTCATATGAACTCACAGAGGCTGAGGCAGCGTGAACAAGGGCTTGTGTGGGTCTGCACCAGGTGGTGTCCTAGAACAGAAAGGAGAAGTGGACCAATGTCTCCATCCCTAACCTAGAAGTGATTCTTAGGGGACAACCACTTGCAAATGAAAACTTCGTTTTCTCCCAGGGAATCTCACTGGGGAAACAAACTACTCTTAAGTGAAGGCTGCATGCTCAGCAGTAGATGGCCAACAGAAAAGGAGTTCAAAGGCATCTTTGGGGGTTCTTTGTCTCATTACGTCATGCTAGGGCACTTTTTCTTTTAATTTTCTTTTTTATTTTAATATTTATTTATCTATTTTTTTAACCCTACAGGTCCTTTTCATATATATGTTATGGTTTCCAGTTTTGTATTTTCATGGGATTCCTGAGTGTGCAAACAAGTGAGTCTCTGCATCTACATTTACTTCTTGTGCATTTTCTTGGGCTCTTTCCTTTTGGCTTGCTTGTTTTAGGCTACTCTAGTGTCTCTGTTTTTGTTTTATTGTAGTTTTATTATACAATCTAGTATAGTATAGTACATTTTATTATTATCCCTCAGAGGCCTGTTTATTTTCTAATGAGAGACAGAGGAGAGATAGATCTGGCTAGTACTTTCTTAATGGAAATACATTATAATTAATTTGGGGGAATTTTTCTGTACTCTAGAAGTATCAAAACTAAAGTCATAATACCCAGAGTTCTTCTCATCTTCTGAGCCTCTTTATAAGTAAGTAAATAAATGGACAGTACGACGACAAAAGGAACCCTGTCAGAGAACGTCATTGTTACCGACAGGGATTTACTTATCACAGGAATAGGTTGGGAGTAGAAAATGTTGAGAACTTTCTACTTGCTGATCCTGAATTATCTAAAATTTTTCCCTGAGTGGCATTCATTCTTCAGTCCTGCCACCAGGCGTTCTACCAACGAGTGGGGAAATGCCAATGGCTCCTCACTGTCATCCCCTCTGGTTCTATCAACTTGACAGTTTTCTGAACAAAATATCCTTTAATCATTTGGCACACATCCTCCTAACCTGACATTTTATCACTCAGATCACCCTCTACTTTCTCACTTAATCTTTCATTTTCGAATGCTGCAGCTAGGGATATTTGGTTAAAAAAAATAAACAAAGACCAATCCCCACATGTGGTGAGGGCACACTGTCATCACTGAACTCAAACTCTTAAATAGTTACATTAAGAAGAAAGTAATATTCACAGTGCACTAATGTAACATATTCACATAACGAATACAGTGGATGCGTTCTGATCTATAGAAAACATGACGTGTGGTGCTCCACATCTTCTTTGAGCTCTTCCCCTAAACTCCTGTGTAAAGGGACATTCTTCATGGCTGCTCTGATGGATGGTTTTGCCTATTTATGAAAACAAATTCGAATATGTTCGGGCAAATTGGCTTTTAGTTGCTGTTCGCTCAATCGTGTTTGATTGTTCCTACTGTGCAGAACTCCATTAGTGAGTTTCCAAGTCTAAGACTTCAAGGCTATTATTCTCCTCTTAATGGAAAATATAATTTAAATGTAATTTTTAAGGAAATGATAGGCTGGCCAGCAGCTGCATGCAGCCAGGGAGAATGGTATTGCTTTAAACACAATGGCCAATCTATAGTACAACAAACACACACACCTTGCATGTACTGACCCCAGAAAATAAACACCACAGGAATTCATCATGCAAATATAAGGTTGGAGCTTCAGGCAACGGGACATAATCATACATGAGATGATCAAATCAAGGTACGGCTACTATAAAATAAAGACATGCAAAATGCCTTCCCACCAGATGGTGCTGGGATAGTAATTGACAACTACCAACACTGATATTATTGTGCTGTTGCTGAGCAATGGAAGGTTTTCTGCTAAGGGACTAAATATAGTACCTTGTTTAATTTAATAGGTATCTTATCCATATTTTGACTTGATTTAAGAGGAAACCGAAGCTTAGAAAGTTTAACTTGGCAAGGCTAGATAGTGTCCAGTGCCAGTCATTATTAGATCTGACTCTGACATGTCAGATTTTATAGTCATATAGGAAGATGGCTAGATTCTGATAATCTTTAGAATTTTACATCAAGTAGGGAAGGTTTACTATAATAGAAGGTTAGTTTTTGGAATCAGAACTTGATTCGTACTCAAAATACTTCTGTGCAGCTTACTTAACTCTCCATCTCAGATCACAGTTCTTTTATACGTGATGGTAAGGGAACAGAGTGACAGAAAGAGGAAAGGGCCACAATTCAAGGTGGAAGACTTCTGCCTGCACCAGCGAAGTATGACCAGGGTAAATGACAAGGTTAACTAGAAGTAAGCATCATGAAAGTATGTGTGGTAATGACAGATAGAGTGTACATTTGAGTGTGTTTAGTAAAAGCGGAAAACTGGAGTGAGGCTGTAGAGATGTTTAAGTGGTCCAGATGGCCCGTAAAGCGTTTTCTATGACATTTTAGGATTGCATCTAGCTTCTAGCTTCCACTTTTCATTAGCTGGGGATTATGGGCAAGAGGAACTGAACTGAGCCTTGCTTTTTAAAAATATAGTAAACAAGTGTCTGTCATAACGTTAATGAAGGGGTCGGTGATGGATTGCTACTGCTCTTAGCCTGCCTAGCACATACAGCATATGACAGACTCAAATATCATCCTGTGCAAGTGCAGAAAAGCTCCTCAATACTTGATAGCAAAAGGAAAACTCAACCTACTGCTCCCAACTATATTCTACAAGCTACAGTTTTTCTTTTTCCAACCTGAGAAATTTGGGGATTCAATAGTAACATATTTAATAACTTGTTTAGCTTCAAAGTGAAACAGATTACAAGAAAAGCAGAGCTCACACAGCCTCTCTTCTGTTTTCTAATGCAATTTTACTGGCTTGTTCAGACATATTTTCTGAACACTGGAAGATACACAACATTGCCCTACTGTCTGCAACACTTAAGAACGTTTACATTCTTGAAAATGACTAATCTACAAATATTTCAGCAGAACATGGAGAATTTTGATGGCAGGCCCCTAATGAGATTCAAGGTGATAAGGGAGAGGTGATTCATGGACAGGACTGGGATGTAAATGGCCAAGCTGCTCACATTTTGCAAGCGTGAATTTAGGAATTTCTCTGTGAAATTAGAAAAGTAGGTCAAGTCCCCTTGAACACAGGGATAAGAGACAGGATGTTGTCATCCAGGGGCTACTCATCTCTGGTACATGTCAATTTCCTGTTTAGTATCTGTAAGACCCCTTTATCCCTTCAGCTGGGGCTTAAGTGGCAGAAACCCAAGGGCTTCCCTGTATCTCTAGGTGTGTTTGAATTCTCTGGGGGCCCCAGTGCCACAGTTAGGAAAGACTTATCTCTGAGACTAGGACTTCCAAGAAGAAATCCCCATATATGTTAGCTTGTATCTGTATAAACTTATGCCAATGGGTAACAAAGAGTTTTCTGCCTCCATAACATCAGAGTAAAACAAGGGTGAACAGCCTTGGACTCTACAAACAATGAGAGGCTAAGGCAGTGTATTGACTCGGTCAAGACTAGAGTGGGAGACTGTGCATTCATGGACATTCTGAGTCCCATCTCAGTATACTTCCTAATGCTGTCAATCTATTGAGAGACGAGATGGTTCTTGTTTCCACAAATGTCGATATGCATGGTTTTGTGGTAATAGTCTAGGGCCATGGTCCTTTGAAAAGAAGTCTTGGTGATGTGAGCAACCTTGATTCCCTGGGGATAGTGTTATGCTACTTCCCTTAAATATTCATTTGGATGGAGTGAGCTATGAGATTCCTCTGTTATTTTTTATAAAGAAGCATCGTCATAGCAACAGAGCACATTCTGAAGTCCTTCTCATGAGTTTCCTTTCAGTAATTTGATTTTTTGCAAAGTGTGGGCAGGATATTATGTGGATCTTTTAGACCCATAATTATGATGATGAGGTTAAGGTGAGTAATTATGTGTCTCATTTTGGAAATGAGCACCATGATACACTTTAATAGATGACATCACCGTGGCCTCTTTCTCAGCTACTTTTAGCCAAATCATTTACTGTATGTGTTGGTGCTTTTTACATTATGCCTTGTAGAGAGGTTTAAATCATATTTATCTATCTTTTCAAATAATTGCTATAAAATTGTTTCTGTGTTAAAAGATAATTTTATTGATTTTGGAAGAGTTTCTTATAATCCTTTTTAATATTATTTCTGTATTGTAGTGCTGGAGATCACACTCAACAGTGCTTAGCATGCAAGTGCTCTACCACAGAGCTATACTGTGATCTATATTTTATCTATCAACTTAGGGCATCCCCCAGCCTCAATTATTCTAATCAGCATTTTGCTGGCTACTACTGAGCTATACTTCTGGGACATATTTTATAAAATATCGGTTGCCTCACTTTACTTCATAAGGCTGCTTATCTGTTAGAACATAGAAAGTTTGTCTAACTTATCACAAGTTAGAATTTGAACCCAATTCTGTAGGATTCCAAATTATATTCTTACAGTAGTTACGTTAGGAGTACTAACAGGAGATTATTTGGAAATAATATTGATGCCCATTTTTTGTGCCCCTAAAGTGTGCATATCACGTCCTTAAGTGTTACTAAGACCGTTGACTACTTCCTACTAAAAAAGGTATGTATCATAGACTTTTTCCTTCTTTTTTGCTTCATAAAAGATACATAATCTAAGTAAAACATGCATCAATATAGTTGAATTAACTCCCTGCTTTCAGTGACAAAATTTAACTGATTGTTTTCTTATTGCTCCTCAAATAGCAGGCAGCTCCTCAAATTTGCCCATTATTCTTCTCAAACATTTTCTATATATAAAATCTATAGGCAACATATAATTTATATACCATGTATCATAATAAAATGTATGTATAGTTTATTTATTATATATAGTTTTAACATACATGTTTTCATTTTTCCAACCATAATCTGGTAAGATTCTGGCAATAGTTATAATTTTTTTATATGATGCACTAAGTCATTTATTATTTTTGTATGAATCATTTGTTTTAGAATATGTTTAGTTTATGTGAAGACTAATAATTGAACTGATTAAAAAGTCATCCATTATATTTCTAGCTTCTAATTTTTCTAACAATCACAATGATAGTTTCTTGTGGTGGTATTGTGTTCCCCGAAATATTGTGCACCCTAATAAACTTATCTGGGGTCACAGACAGAACAGCCACAATATTAAACATAGAGGTAGGCAGTGGTAGCACATGCCTTTAATCCTAGCATTCCGGAGGCAGAAATCCATGTTTCAAGGATACAGCCAAGCATGGTGACTCATGCCTTTAATCCCAGAAGTCGAGCCTTTAATCCCAGGGAGTGATGATAGAAAGCAAAAAGGTATATAAGGCATGAGGACAAGAAACTAGAAGCTTTTAGCTGGTTAAGCTTTTAGGCTTTGAGCAGCACAGTTCAGCTGAGATCCATTTGGATGAAGACACAGAAGCTTCCAGTCTGAGGAAACAGGATCAGCTGAGGAACTGGCGAGGTGAGGTAGCTGTGGCTTGTTCTGTTTCTCTGATCATCCAGTGTTCACCCCAATACCTGGCTCCAGGTTTGATTTTATTAATAAGAGCTTTTAAGATTCCAGCTACAGTTTCTCATAAGACTAAACTAGGAAAAGACAATTACTGACACTTGCACTTTACATATAGTCAATGTAAGACAAAGGGAAAAGCAATTCCATGCAGACTGTAATCCCTATTACTTAAATTACATTGTATGGAGAAGGAGTCAACTAAACTAACAGAATCCAGTGCTCCTGATTACAATTTAAGTTGCTTTTTTTTATATATATCAGGTAGAAACAGGGTCTTCACAAAGAAGGAAACAGATAATGTTTATTTAAATCCTTACCTGTACAATGTCTCTTTCAGCGTATTTCCCTCTGGAGGAAACTCTTACATCATCTCCATCCAATTCAACCATTGCTTGAAAATGAAATAAAGTCATTAAATAAATACAATGTGCTGAAATAAGACTGTGTGAACTAAGATATCACTATGTATGTGTTCAATAGTGCACCCACTGGAGTTACAGGAAGGCAGCTGCAATCTTCTTTAATCATTTTCTCCAAACAGCCTGATGGAGTACACAATCTAAAGCTAAAGGAAGCCTTGAGAGTGAACGACCCTCTGGAAGTCAGCCAGAGTCAAGCATTGGGGAGCATTCTCTGAGCCCATCTTTCCCTCCTATTTACCATCCTATCGGATCTAAATCTGGGTTACATGCTTAAATGACTGAATGGGCATGGGATATTAACCCATCCATTTTAATGTGTTTCTTTCTAATTTAAGAAACAGCAACAATTATCATCTTCAAGTTGAACCTCATTCTTACTGACATTACAAGGTCCACACTGCCCAAGTTTTCCTTCACAGACCACTGCAAAACAAAGTGGCGTTTATTCAATCCTTAATAAAGTATGATTTTTTTGTGAAGTATGGTAATTCTGTTGGTTGAGAAATCATTTCAACATTGCCTGCAACAGCTGGTATTCAGAAATACTGTCCGAACAAAGCAGCTGGTGATATCTGATGCTGCAATTAGAAACATTTCCCAGAGTTTATTAGGCTTTGCTGTGAGAATTCTCTAAATAATTAATTGTATGAGGGAACTGGCTTTGCTTAAAGTGTAATTCTATTACTGAAAATTCATTTTCAGTACACAGGACAATCAACAGACTCGAAAGAGACCTCAATAGAAACCCCAAAAGGTAAAGCACTGCTCAGCTGGAGCACGATCCTCATCCTGCACCCCTTTTTTCAGTCCCTATAATGTGTTTGCATTAGAAAACACTGTTTTCAAATTTGTCTTCCTACATATGTTCATGAGTCAATGTTTTGGCTGAAGCAATACTGGTAAATATGATTAACAGATTTGCCTGCATACACAATATATGCCATCATTTTACAAAATGTATGTTCTAGCAATAACAAGGCCAGTGCCTTATTCCTGGGACTTTAAACAGTATGTATGCACACATATTTGAAACAAATAACTCCTGTTTACCTCTGGGTTTGCTTTTGCAATTTTCATATTACTTCAAGATATAATTATACATTGCAGGTGACATGCCATGCTCCCTGCTATGCTCATAAATTGCAACAATTCCCCTGAACTCTCTCTAAAATGGGAACAAGACTCAGGTGCAAAAGAGACATTGTCTTTATTATCTCTACAATCTCTGTTGTGCCTCATTACCATCCAGGGAGAAAATGAATAATCTTGCATACAGGAGAGGTTCTAGACATTACCTCCCACTCTTCAGTATGCTTAAAGTTTAAAGGTTGTAGACAGCATGAACTGGAAGGCAAGCTTTTGAGAGCGATAGAAGCAAGATGATAATGATGGAGGGATCATATCCACATTTCAGGTCTATCTGTCCCAGAGGAACAATCCTGTGCTTCTCTCTAGCTATAGGAGACAGGGTGAATGATGAACTTACATCCCTTCTCCCCAGCTTGCATCAAAGTGAATTACTGCATTAATTCAACTTTTCTTTTGGAAGTACTAAAGGAGGACTTTTGACAAGAGAATAGCAATTTGTATGCCAGAGATTTTTCTATCTCAGCCACCAGCAATTTTCTTCTACTTCTTAGTCATGGAGTTAAGGGGAGAAACAGATTTGATAGGAAAGGGGAAAAAAAACTATGTTAGAGAAGCATGTATTGTATCCTAGCCAGATAATCATCTTTTTAAAAGAAGTGGGCCAGGAAACATCTCTATTTCGTTGAAACGTCTGCGATGGAAAATAGAAACTAGGTGTTGCAGGACCCTAACTCCAGACTTACATTTTTTTTTCAGAGAATGATGTCATTCCAATTTCTAGGAGTTGGGGAGTCTACTAGGAAGGCAAGTTCCCTTTTTGTCTACACTCTTCACTCACTTCCTCATAACACCCCAACTGCTCCACAGAAGGGAGCTGGACCCCAGGAGGCATGTGCCTATCAGAGCAGAAGCAGCTTGTCCCAGACTGAATGCAGTGCCTCAAGGCTCTTTCTGCTCCTAGGAAACGTATCAGGGAAGCCTAATAGAGGATGGGAAACATCAAGGAGTGGGGAGTCTGGCCCCACCCACAGGTTAAAGCAGTGGTCCTCAACCTTCCTAATGCTGCAACCCTTTATAGTTCCTGATGTTGTGGTGACCCCTAACCATAAAATTATTTTCCTTGTTACTGTATCACTGTAATTTTACTACTGTTATGAATCATAATATAAACATCTAAATGTAGGATACCTGATATGCAACCCCTGTGAAAGGGACATTCGACCCCCAAAGGGGTCCCAACTCATAGGTTGAGAACCACTAGGTTAGAATATATTTTTTTTTATTTTTTATTTTTTTAGAATATATTCTTAACTATACTCTATTAAGAAATTGGTATCTCAGTCTGATGGATTCCTGAATATTTTCCTTCAGAATATCAAGTAAAGAAATGATGAATTATCATTTCTCAGCTCCCTACAAATTCACTGAAAAAAAAAAAAAGAAATAGAGAAAATAAGTAGCCTTGGCTTTGTAGCAAAGGCAGGGTCTAAGTACAAGTGTGCTGATCTGCACGGAAGGACATAGGCAGAAATTTACAGCAGCAGTGACCAGTGGCTTTGCACTTTGTATCATGTAATGGGCTCTCACAGAACAAAAACTGACCAATGTAACTTCCAGGGGGCCTGTCAGACGGCAGCGCACTCATGAGTGGTAAACAGAGGAAAAAACAAGTACCAAGGGAGAATGTATGAGCTATTTTAGCTTGCACTGATATATTTGGGCAACCACAATCTGTCATCACTACCCAATGCAGATCATCATGAGTCAGAGTGTGAAGAAGATGTCCTAGTGTTTGCATGCAACTCTATCAGGAGGTGGACATGTCCACAGTTGGACAGATGTGAATGGCCAGAGAAAACAGTAGCAGAAGCTGCAGCAGTCAGAACTAAGACACTTCATAGAAACAGGAAGGACACGTCTCAAGCTAAATACACGGCCACTGTTAGTAAAAATAACTAACCATGTAAATTCAAAAGTTGCCACTCAATCGCAGTTCAGTGGCATTCATGAAATTAGGAATTAGTCAGGTGATCAGTAACAAACCATCTTTAAAGAACTTTACTCGGGTCACTAGTTACATACAAAGCTGTCACTTAACTGGCCTTTGAAAAGGCTGAACCCCTGACATCCTGTCCAGTATCATCTATGCGGTCAGCTCAGTCGCCTTGTTATTGTTCTTCCCCGTGATGGAGCTCCTTGTTTATAAAGCTAATGCTATCAACTAGCCAGAAGCCGGAGTCACATTCAATTAGCATATTGTGCTTCTCTTAATATTTCCGCTCACAACTTAATGATTCATTAATTTAGTACTGTTCTTTAAAAGCTGTCAACACTCTTCCCCCACACAGTGTGTTTCCCTGGAGTGTTCTTTGCCTTAGGAACCAGATCTCAGTTTAGTTCTCTGTCAGTCTTACATATTGTTTCAAGATGCAAACTCTAATGAAATGGCAAAAGGTGCATGTTCAATTAATGTATAAGCTGGAGGGAGGGTGTCTTACCCAATGACAGTCTTTTAATTTGAGTGTGAGCTATTTTTATGCCGGCAATGAAATTACACACAAATTCAATCACACTCTTTACACAGTTGAGGCCAGCAGAAATGTAGTAGCACCATAACACCACGGAAATCTTGCTACTTACCATCAAATTCTGCAGGTCCAACACCTACTATAATTATTGACATTGGAAGCTTTGAGGCCTTTAGGAAGAATAACACAATTAGATTTCAATTAGGACATTAAGTTCTCAAGAAAAATGAAGGCACATATAAACATTGTACAGACTTTGGATCTGACTGTTTTTTCCTTTTATTTGCAAGTCCTTGAAATTTTAATAATTTTTTTTAGAACTTAAAGACAAAAAGAAAATGATTTCCTGATTTTCTCTGACATTTGCACAGATGTTCATTAAGATAGCTTTTAATCACATGCTCAAAATTAAGTCATTATCACAGTGAATTGTTATCGGAAATTATTTTCACGGTGAATTAGCAAGTGCAAACAAATGGCTACTAAGGTAAGTTTAACACGACTTGTTTATGCACTAGATATCTGTGAAGTATTGAGATTGAATATTTGAAGGTTTTCATCATATGAAGTACGTAAGTGATACTCTATTTAAAGTTATTAAATGGAGCTGGGGAGATGCCTCAGAAGATAAAGGCTTTTATGACCAAGCGTGATGACGTGATGAACCCAGGGACCCATATGACTCCTGCAGGTACTTCCACATGTGCATCCTAAATGCCTGGCCACACACATACACATACACAAAAATAAATAAATATAATTTTTTAAAAATGCAACAGATTCGCAGCATGCAAAGTAAGGACATCTGATGCTGGAAGTCAACGAACTACGAATCTCTCTTAGTGCATCGTCTCTTTTTAGTTAATCATGAACTACTAAGTCAGTATGTTAACTGTGACTAGTACTAACTAGAAAGGAAACAGAAATTCAAGGGTCAGGGTAAAAACAAGATATATAAAGAAATTGGGTTGTCCCCCAAAGAAAAATAATCTATGAATCACTTGAGCATTCCCTATGTGTACTTACTTTTTCTCACACTAAATAACTAACAATATTTTTCTGTTACTAAAATTGTGAGGCTTGACAAATAAACTCACCCACTCAACTCATTCTTAATTAAATGTTACTCTATGCCAAATAATGCCAAGCTTAGGCACAGAAAAGATTGGTAAAACAGGTATAATTTGTAGATCACCATCTGGTAAACATAGATTTTTATAGTTAATTTTCAAAAGAAGATAATAAAATCATGAACAAACAAAACATACAACTGGGATTCTAATGCACAGGATGGCTTTAAACCAACTGTAGAAGTAGAGCTTGACCAGCTCATTCTCACGGAACTGGAATGTTAGGACACGATAGGTCCTTGTCTTAAGAGTGTACATGAGTACAAACTAGTCTACTGTTTGAAAACCAAATAAACCGTGTATATGTGAAGGTAATCTCCATCTCCTGGTCCTTATGCCGCAAATGTGTGATGATTTCTGGATATGCTCAGGATGAGATCAGCTGCAATGATGTGGTCATTCTGTTTCTCCATGCAGTCACCTAAAATAGATTTTGTTCTCAACCTGTGGTGTCACTGAAACCCTGGCCCTACTTACATTAACTATGGATTCTTTAGTTTGAGCCATATCTGAGATCACACCATCCGTCACAATCAGGAGCACAAAATACTGGGAGCCATCTTTTACAGAAGATGCATACCTGGAAAGGAACAGGAAGGTAAGAACAGCATGCACAGGAGGGACACCAGAAGAGGGCTGCAGAGTGCTAGGTTTGGAACCTGGGACAAATGCCTGAGGTGCCTATTATCATATCAAAGCAGACCTGGCTGCCAGGTTCTTCCAGCATTCCTCAGATACTACCTGGTACTTGGTATGGTTGGGGTACCCCTGGTTCAGGATACCCTGAACTCTTCAGCCCAGGGGCTGGGCTGCCCTTCCCTGAGAGGCTCTTCCCTATATAATCCAGACATTTTGGTTACCTTTCCCCTTTTGCACCTTTGACCTCCTGACTTCTGCACGTGGTTCCACCCTCCCTCCCCCTCTCTTCCACATGGCCCAGCTCAGTCTGGTCATGTCCACTCTGGACTCTGCCAGATGTCCCTGCCTCTGGCTATGCTCTCCCACATGTCTACAATATACTTTCTCCTTCACCATACCTAGGAGTAGTCATGTCCTTTGCTTTCCTTTCCTTTTTCTTTCTTCCTTCCTTCCTTCCTTCCTTCCTTCCTTTCTTTTTTCTTTCTTTCTTTCTTTCTTTCTTTCTTTCTTTCTTTCTTTCTTTCTTTCTTTCTCTCTCTCTTTCTTTCTTTCTTTCTTTCTTTTTCATTCACAGAGTAGCTACAAGGCATAACCAACAAGCCTTCTAATATTGAGAAAATATTTACACATATACCAGAAGCCTCCTATATACAAACTTAAGTACATATTTTTCTGAAATAACCAACCAGATTAACTGCAGTGTTAGTGCCTTCCAGGACACAGAAATTATTAGCTTTCTTAGAAGTTTTTTGCTAACAAAATTTGCCAGAATAGAGACTTCTTTCATAAAAAGAAAGGATTGTATATAAATTTTTAAAAAAGACCTGTTCTGGCTTATTATGAGTAAGCCCTTCAAAAATTATTTAAGTCATCAGAATGTGATTTTTTTATCTTGAAAATTGAGACAATAATATTTATGTCTTTGTGTTATTATATGAATAAATTATTGTATGATACTCAATATAAAACAGGGTTCTGTAAATTAAGTGATGATTAAACAATTCTATTTTTGTAGTCTACAAAGGCAATGTTGCATATCACTGTGAGTATACTAAACACTGCTGGCATGTACACACTGAAACAATCCTTTTATAAATTATAGTGATTTTTACCTCAATAATAAAAGCAAATAGATGATATATCCACAGTTTTAAGGGTGTGTGTGAGTGTGCATGAGCAAGTATGTATATGTGGCATGTGTGCATGTGTGCTTGTGTATATATGTGTATGCACATGTGCGTGTGTGTGTGTGTGTGTGTGTATGTGTGTGAGAGAGAGAGAGACAGAGACAGAGAGAGAGAAAGAGAGACAAAGACAGAGACAGAGCATGCTGGCTTATATGTGCTGGGTCTCTCACTGGCCTAGAGCTGGCCACATAAGCTAGTTCATGTCCAGTGATCAGTGATGAGTGAGTCTTCCACATCTCTTAGGAGACAGGACAGGAAACAAGAAGGTCATGCCATCTCTAAAGCTATCAATCAGACCACAGAAAAAAATGATTTAAAATAATTGTGTTAACCATCTAAAGAAATTGATCCCAACATGAAAGATCCTAACTGATCCTGCTTGAACAGGTTGGGTGCAAATGACATATCATATTGAAGTGGATTTAGAAATCGCATGAATAAAAATATTTGCAAGTTTCTGAGGTACAAAAGAAACTAGTAAGTATTCATACTACAGGTGAGATGGCTGTTGACATGGCTCATTCGCTTACCCGTGTAGCAGAGACACTTGGATTAGTTCCACAATGACACCTCAAAACAATTGAACCTGAACACCAAGGAATCCATATGAACGTGACAGCTATACAGTCATTGAGGAACAACCCCAAGCAGAGAAACCCATTATCCTTTTCACTTTCAAAGAAAGCAATCTTGCAATTTCCAGCTGTTAGTTTTTTAATATCTGAACAGTCATTTAAAAAAAAAAGAAAGAAAAAGCATCTATTACTGACTATAATTCAATGCAGGGTTTTATATATTGTGTGATTAATATAAGACTAAAAATAGTAATAGGAAAGCGCTTAGAAGTGCACTAGCATCACCTTCATGCTATTTTAGACAAGTCAGTTGCTAAAAATGGAAGATTTCCAGCACATCACAGAAGTTGAGTGTTATGAGTGAAAATTCCCACCTTGAATGGCTTAGCAGTCTCGATCTCATGCCTCAGAGGAGAGGCTATGTTCACAGTATGTAGAGAAGGAGATTGGGCATTGAAGCAGATCACAACAACCCTAAAATTTCTCTGGAGTTTCTCACTTGTCTTAAAAATTCTTAGAAACCTAGCAGCTTATAATTTTAGAAATTTTTAATAATGCTTCCTAATTAATGCTATAAAAGTATGTTTGTAAAGTTTTATATACTTAAAATTATTGTAAATTGCATTTTGCATAAGAGCTGACCGATCTATTCTAGTGCTTAATTACTATCGGCACTGAAAATTAATGTTTTCAAACTATTCCATTTCTGGAAGCATTTACTCTATAATTGCATCATTTATTTGGAGAGTAAATCTACATTTTAGATAAAATCAATCTCATACTACTATTTCTTTTAATTTAGCTTCTTCATAAAAGTATTAATGATACTTGTGATCAAAATAATTAATATGTTACAGGAGGTATGAAGTATGACATATCTGGGGGGGGCACACTTCAGGTTCCTTTCAGGAAGTAACAATGAGACACAGACTTATAGATCAAATTATATTACAGAAGTTTCCTTCTTAATGGAACCTTCAGTGAACTGCATAATTAAAACTCTTATTAAAAGCCATATCACTACCTATTCTGGAATATAGCCAATCTATAATTAATATGTTAATATTACTATGATAAATGTGAGAGAAAAGTTAACTTTCTCAAGGTTGCAGAACTCAAATATATTTGCCTGGAATTTCTGTGATGGTTCCTAGCCTATTTTTCTTAAAGATTCAGGAATGGTTTGCTCAGATTTGTGAAGTATTCTTCTAGCATTTCATTAGCTCACAGGAACACAGAGGAATGAAGAAAAGATAAGAGGCCAATTCAGGCATGTGTCATTTAAATAATTAGATTATCATTTATACAGTGGATTGTGCATCTTAATATTGAGCAAAGGGACACATATTTAAACATTTCATCACAAAGATAAGAAAATTTTGTTGTGAAGCTGCCAGCTCAAACTGCTTCTAACTGTGTAATGATGTGAGCAAGAGACCCCGCAGAGGTGGGGAGCTGTGTTTTGTTGCCTTCTGTGTTTATTTTTTGTTGTCTTTTTTCCGTTTATCTATTTATTTATTTTATGTGTATGGATGT
Organism: Peromyscus eremicus; assembly: GCF_949786415.1. NCBI lineage: Eukaryota > Metazoa > Chordata > Mammalia > Rodentia > Cricetidae > Peromyscus > Peromyscus eremicus. Next base: position 12,956,778 of record NC_081436.1, on the reverse strand, counting down.
TTTGTCTACATGTATATCTGTGCACTGAGGAGGCTAGCAAAGGACATCGGATTTACTGGGGCTAGTTAGAGAAGGTTGTGAGCTGCCATGCTCTTGTTGGGAATCAAACCCAGGTCCACTGGAAGAGCAGCCAGTGCCCTAACCTTCTGCATGTTTTTAACCTTCATGGCAGAGATTACAGTCAAAGGTACGAGGTATAGCCACACAACGACTTTGAGTGTGGCTATCGTGGTTTGAATTTTAGTCTATTCTAATGGTCACTTGACACATGCATGTTGCATCCACCAGAAAAATAGTTATAACGGCAATGCTGGCACCTCGTGGGACTACTGTGAAGAACAAGAATTAATCCACGCTGCAGCACAGAGATTACTGCCAGAGATGTCAAAGCCTCAATAATGATTGCTGTTATAATTTCACTGACTGATCACACGGATGGAAGAGATCAAACATCATGCACTCTTCAAATTATTTTGAAATTAATTACAGAAACTCCAAAATAAAAATGTCAGTTTCTAGCACATTAAAACTAATTTTAACTGGTCGTCTAGATCCTGGAATGTTCTCAATGTTAAAAAAAAAAAAATCAAACAAAAGGAGACATGCCAAGTTGAAAATGGATCAGGGTTAAACTATCCACTTATAAACAAGTGTGGTGAAGGAGATGGCAAATTCGAAACCACAATAGCCGTTCTCACCTTGGAAGCAGGGCTAGGTGAGTGGGGTGGTAGCTAGACACTGGAAACCCGGGTGCCAGGCTAGGCTGCTTGTATTTAGATAGACATAAGGTGTCAACAGATGTTGAGAAGCATTTTTTTATAGTGTTTGAAACATTGACTGAATCATACTGAGTAGATACCACTGGAAATGCAAGGAATTGGAAGCAGTGTGTGTGCAGTCTCCAAAAATAAATACAGAACCATAAATGCTGCAAATCTGAGGCTTTGTGTTTTGTCTATTTCACATTTTTTGCCAACCCATTATTATTATCTCAAAGTCAAGTTGATACCGAGAAATCAGTCAAAAGTGAGGATGTGCACAAGATTGCTATTCCTAAAGAGGATCGAAATGCGATAGGTATATAACAAACAGCCTACACTTCACTCATGTAGGAAACACCCTTGAAAGATAAAATAAGCAAACAGAAAAATATGGATCTGTACTTGATCTGACTTAGGTACAAATAGGTTTTTTGTTTTGCTTTTGAGATATGGTGTTATGTATCTCAGATGGCCTCAAACTTGCTAAGCAGCCTAGGATGACCTTAACCTTACTGAACCTATTGCTTAACCTCCTGGGTGTTGAGATTACACACATGTACCTCATACTCAGTTTATGGGGTGCTGGGGATGTACATAGGACTTCATCTATGCTAGACAAGTACTCTAGTAACTGAGTCCATCCCAGACCCATGTCAGCACTTGTCTACTTATAGAGTGTTTATTTGTTATATGGGAGGCTGGTATTGTCTACTGTTGAAATACATTCATGAGAGATGACATATTCAAGAAATTATATAAACAGAGTATATGTACATGTTAACTATGCTGCCATTTTGGATAAAGAAACATATGGAATATTACAATTGAAGTTCTGGGTTGGTGATTTTAAATGAGCCAGAAACTGTCTATCTTAATACAATATTAGCACTAAAATTAAATATAATTTTAAAATAAAGAAAATGGGAAAAGCATTTATTTTAGAGATATTTATATTAAAAGGTCATCAGATAGAACTTTTTAATGTCCTAGGAAGAAAAGATAAGTGATATAAATCTAGCTTTGGCTGCTTTCTCCCATTTGAAGTATAATAATAAATAATTATTAGATCGTGGCTTTTTTGGAAGTATCTGAAAGCTTTAGTCAACAGTGACATCTATATTTGAGATTTAGAAAATGCTGAGTGATGTAGTAAGGGCAACAGAGTATCCATAGGGACTGCAGATTTACTATTTCATTATGCTTTACTTTCATTCATCTATTTCATTTTGTTGTGCACGTGTGTGGCATATGTGTGTGTGTGTGAAGGTGTGTGCTCACCTGTGGAAGTGAATTGGAGGCCAGGGACTGAGGTCAGGTGTCATCTTCAATCCTTTTCCACATTTAGTTTTTGAGACAGGATCTCTCACTAAGCCTAGAGTTCATTGGTTTAGTTAGGATGCTGGCCAATGAACTCTGGGCATCTATTTGCCTCTCCATCCCACCCTCAGCACTGGGACTGTAGACATGGGTCACTAAGTCTGGGTTCTAGAGATTAGAACTCAGGTCTACATATGTGCACAGCACACACTTTATATCCCGCCCTCCTCCCCCACGTCCAATACTATGCTTTAAATAGAAATAAAAAAGCATATAGGAAATTTCTATATAAATTTAACTTTTATAGTACTGGGACAACAAACACAGAACTGATTCATAAGTACTGATTAGCATATTTAAAACAATGGGCATGAATCCATACAAAATAGGTTCTGTCGTTTTTCTTTTATGTGTCTCTTATTAAAAAGTGATGTGTATGGTAGTTGTAGAACTGTTTTGCATTAATGTGGTTTTGATTCTGTTTTTCTTGGCAGCCATCAATAAACTAGAACGGTTTAAAACAAAACATTTCTCCTGTAGGAAACTTACAAAGTCAATATGATTTTTCAACTTATAAATAATGACCAAATAGCTGACTGTGAAACGAATGTCTTGGGGACCGAGAGAACAGCACACCATAGAGAAAGAGAGAGAAAAGGAGGCAAAATTAAGTGTCATCTATCAAAAATCATGTTTGTTGTTATGAATAAATAATGTTGAGATTCAGAATTCATACGCTAGCATAAATTATAGAAGGACATATTTGAGAAATCCAAAACCAAGAGTCACCATAGAGAAGTGGCCTCTTAAATCTTTGTCATCCTGAGGTCAGCCCTGACTGCCAAGACAGTTTTACAGACTTCCACATGCCATGTCATGTAAAGGAGAACACATTGAGTTTCTGGTCACATCCAACAGGGAGAATGGTATAACATCAGAATGTTCTAAGTCTCAAGGTCTTATATTGCTTTTTTATATTGAATGCAGACTAATTTCTATTTCTAACTATATATTCAAAAAGGTATAGGACTGGACCTCCTTAGCCAATTTCAAACTATGACAGAGTTTTATAGGATTTTCCACTAACATGAAGCCAGTTTTTTTTCCAGGGATTTGTAAAGTGATATCTTATCCATTTATGTATGAATGAAACATCAATATGTATAAATAGAGTTTATGTTTTAACATTTTCTCCAGAACGTGCAGTCTGAGTCATCAGCAAATTCTCCTCTCAGGCCTGTGTACTATATACCAGCAGACTTCTGGGAATTTATAAAATTAGCTTTTATATTAACCTCAGAGAGGTTGAAAGAACGTGCCCTATATATCACAGAAAGAAAGCACTTGTCTTAATGGGATTGTCTCATTATTTTTATGCCACCACAGGACCTGACTTTGAAATGAATGACTCCAACATTTTACGATCGCCATCACTCTTGTTTGTTTTCATGTATTCTTTTCAAAGAGAAGGCTTTCCTTGGTTGAAAAAGACAGGTCCTAACATAGCCTAATGCATGTCTCTTCACTTGAAACTGATCTAAAGTTCTCTGTATAAAGTATTGTTGATTACTTGGTGGGGACCACTCTGCATCTACTTCCTACCTCTCTCAGAGGCAATGAGAAGAAAACACCTTGACCATGGAATTATGGTGCAGTGATGGGTAGTTTTAAGCACGATCCAATATATCAGCTTGCACTAGCATAAGCAAATTTCCCGCTCTCTACTTACCTTGCTACGTGGTTTATTACAGGAGCAAAGTTGGTTGGCCCATACAGCTGCACAGATTTCAGACTTCTATAATAAGCTTCCATGACCCCTTCAATGCCATCACAGTAGGGATTCTGAGGGTTGCCATTCTTGTAGAAAATTATGGGCAAAAATTTTTTAAAAAAATTAGTCTCCATGAAAACCAGTTAAAAAAATTTAATACACACCGACATACATAAAGATAATTTGAACTTAAGGTTTTATATTAGCAACCCCTCCAACACTGATGAATTAACTGGTCTGCAATAGATATTACACAGATCATAATATAATGACTATATATATATATATATATATATATACATGTATATATGTATAAATATATATAGTCAATTTGAAAAAGAAAGGGTAAAAATTTAAAATAATCTGAGAAAAATTTAAAATAATCTGAGAACCACAGCAGCATTCTAAAATCAGAGGTATCTGCTGTGGATATCACTCTATATAAATAAAGCACTGATTGGCCAGTGACCAGACAGGAAGTATAGGCGGGACAAGGAGAGAGGAGAATTGAGGAAAAAAAAAGAAAAGAGGACTGGCTGGAGCCACTGCCAAGACAAAGAAGATGTAAAGTACCAGTAAGCCACAAGCCACGTGACAAAGTAAAGATTAATAGAAATGGGCTGAATATAAGAGTGAGAGCCAGACAATGATAGGCCTGAGCTAATGGCCAAGCAGTTTAAATAATGTAAGAGTCTGTGTGTTTATTTTATAAGTGGGCTCCGGGACTGGCGGGACTTGGCGGTGGGAGCTGGAGAAAAAAATCTCCAGCTACAGGTATCTAAATTCCAAATTGATTTGTGCACACATAGAGATTTTATTTAAAAATCTGGAAAGAAGAAAATTAATAGTAGTAGTGTTTATCTCTGGGTGGTTAGGTGTTTAGTGCTTTTCACTCCATATCCTGAACATATTCTACATTTTCCCAATTTAATATATGTAGTAAGCATGAATTACAATCCGAAAAAAGTAAATGCTTTCGATTCAGTTTTACTTGAAAACTGGAAAAAAGCAAAATATTTGCTATGTTCACACTTTTCAAGTCACGGATGTCTGACTCTGCCTAGAGAAAGGGTCACAAGGAATATAATTGGAGAATATAAAGTGAGAAACATTGAAACAAGAAAAAGGGGAGAAAAAAATCAAAGAGGATATCCATGTAGTGTGGGTGAATGGAGTTGATTAGTAATAAGTCCCTGTTCTGGGAACAGTGTCCACATGGACACCACACCCTTCCTTTCTCACACTGCCTATGCCATGGCACTGTCAAGGTTAATCCTCCTGGTCCAGATTTTATGTTATTCAAGTGAGACAATGTTAGTTGTTGATTTCTTGTCCATCTAATCATCCCTAATGTTTTACCACTTTGTATCTTGGCATCAAACAGTACTCTACATTGTCTCCTGTATGTGGGGGAATTCCAGAACAGCTAAGGTGGGCTGGTCTGCAGCGGGCCAGCTCGTGAGGCTCTGACATCTTAAGATGCTGAAGTGAGTTACAGTCATCTGAAAGCCTGACACGGGCTAGAGGAAGAAGCCAAATGGATGTGTCATAGGTTTGTTTCTAATGGCATCTCGGCTAGCTTCCCCAGAATGAGTAATCAGAGAGGACAGAGCCCAACAGTTTCATGTGAGACTTTCAGTAGCTGATCACCATTGTTTCTCCTCTACCCTATCTGCTAAGACTGGGCCACAAAGAGCCACCTTCTCAGGGTAAGGACAATTAGGCTTCTCCTCTGGAAGTAGGGCATACAAAAACTGTAGGTATATTTAAAGACATAATAACTATAACTACATTTAAACAGCAATAACTCTAGAGTACATGTTTATCCCCAAACAATCACCATAACTGATCATTTACAGCTGAGGTTTGTTGAATTCTATGTAGTAAGTTTTGTACTGAATAGTCAACGTATCTAAATGTTAATAGCTAAAATGGTCAGAAGAACGCTGTTGTACTTGCCACATAAAGAAATGAAAATACTGAGTTGTTAGCTCATCCAAGGTCACACAACGCAAGACAGATGTAAACTATGACTCTAGGAAGTCTGGCCTTAGCACTTGACCCCTTCATCCCTTCATGTCTCCACTTAGGACACAGCCAATGTTTTGAAAAACTGGGGATTTTAGAAACTAAGCCAGAAGGATCAACGCTTTCAATCTTGTTATTTATAAACAAGGGATTTATACTGAACTCTTCCCTTTCAGTATTATATTTTTTTCAAATATTTTAATTAATTAACCCCCATACAACACTTTTAAACTGTGATGGTTTGAATGAAAATGTCACCCATAGACTCAGGTATTTGAATTCTTGGTCCTCAGTTCATGGCATTGTTTGGGTAGGCTTAGGAGGTGTGGCCTTGCTGATGGAAGTCTGACACTTGTGGTAGGCTTTGAGGATTATAAACAATGCTATTCCCAGTTTTCTGTCTCGGCTTCCTGTTTATAATTTAAGATGTGAGCTGCCTACTGTCATGCTTCCCCATCATGATAGTGACGGGCTCCTAGCCCTCTGGAAAGGCAAGCCCCCAGTAAGCCTTTCCTTTTCCAAGGTGCCTTGGTCATGGTGTCTTATCACAGGAACAGAAGAGTAACTAATACAGAAACCAAAAACAAACAAATGAACAAAAAAAACCCAAACAGAAAATGACACCCAGAAAAAGAAATGCTGCCAGTTCTCTCCAATATGGAGACGCTGGCTTTGGGTCTTTAGAATTTTGTGTGTCTCATATAAAGGAAAGCACAAACACAGTCCCCTACTACCACCAATTGTGCAGTTGAGTATCTCACGCTTGTGGAAATCACAAGGATCAGCACACATCAGGAATGCAATGGATAAGCCTGGCCCTGGGAAAAACGACCTTTGTGATCATGGTATCTCCCCTGCCAGGTAATTGTAAGTACTTAGCTTGGAGTGTCTATAAAAGCCAGAAATATGTAGAAAGAAAGGTGCCATTGGTGCAGGCTAATCTTAAGGAAGTAAGGACAAAACACAAGCGGTATGAAGTGGGAAATGGGAATAATGGAAGGAGGATGGTTGAAAGGTGGAGGGGTGTAGGAGAGCAGGGCCAGAGGGGTGGGAGGAAAGATAATTAATATTAATGTTGTTTGATAAAGCCATATGGAAACCTATTTTATAAGCTTCTATATATATATATATATATATATATATATATATATATATATACAGAGATAAATAGATAGATAGATAGATAGATAGACAGGCAGACAGACAGACAGACAGACAGATAGATGACAGATAGATATAATAGAGAAATTGAGGATAGATAAAATACAGGGAAAATGATGATTGGTTGGTTGGTTTGTTGTTGATGATAGATAGATAGATAGATAGATAGATAGATAGATAGATAGATAGATAGGTAGAAGTATAAATGGAGTTACCTTACTCATGGGGATATTGTTCCTCCCACAAGCCATAAGTTATCAAACAAACAAAAGCCCAGTTCCAGATGTGGATACCTCCCATAGAGTTGTTGGCCAGAGGAGTCCCAGAGATCCCCAAACAATACAGGCAGTTTTCCTTACTTTTGGTTGCCCAATAGAACTTGATGGTAAGACTCTATTGCTGAAAATACCACACACATGGGTCATTGGACATGGAGAAATTAAGCTGATCAAGCCAGTTGGTAGTTGGTGGCTGCTGAGGGACGGACAGACAGTTTTCTTCAGTGTTGAGAAGGGAATATTGATGTGGGGGCAGCTGGAGAGGGGAGTGGGTGTAGATATGATAAAAATATATTGTATATATGTATGTAAACATCAAAGAGCAAATGAAAATGTTGTATTAAGAAAATAAAAAAACCTCTTTCTATTATGAAATGGAATACAATGTTTCTAAAAATCTAGAAGTCTAACATTTAACACAAAAATGTTAGTTTTGGTATTAATTGGAGGTTGCCTAGATTGTGCATGTGTGTGCACGTGTGTGTGTGTGTGTGTGTGTGTGTGTGTATGTATGTATGTATGTGTATGTGTGTGTGTGTGTGTATATGTGTGTGTGTGTATGTGTGTGTGTATGTATGTGTGTGTATGTGTGTGAGGCCAAATAGCCTTGGTTGTCTTCTACAGTAGCAATTCACCTTATTTTTTGAGACAAGGTCTTTTGATGAACCTGCAGATGACCATTTTTGCTAGCCTGGTTGGCTACAATGTCTGAGGAATCCTTCTGTCTCCACTTGCACAGTGCTGGGGTTATGGGGGCACCACAAGGCCCAGCCTTCTATTAGTGTTTTTACATGGGACCTAGGGATTTGAACTCAGGTCTTTGAGCATTCACAGCAAACACTTTTCTAACTCTGCTGTTTCTCCAGCTCAGAGCTGACCTATTTCGTCTTCTTTTTGAATAAGATTTTATGATGCTCTTTTCCCTTGAAAGGTGTAAGCTAATTAAAATTAAAACTCATTACTGATTTTAGGCACAGAAAAACAATATTATATATCGGCCTTAAGGGAACAGTTACAAACTAGGATAGTCATAAGCTACTTTTCTGATCAGCATGTTAACGTTTTCACTGGGGGCTTGCATGTCTATGGAACTCTTTCTCCTCCTCTGGAAATGAAATTACAAGGTCACCATTTTCCCTCTTTTGGCAGTGGAAAGACAGGCACTGTGTGCTCTGCTTATCACTGTGGGCTGCTGAAAGGCTGATTTCTCAATTAGTCCTCCTGCCCTAAGTAGTGCTAAGATTTCCTCACAGTCAGGGATGATAAGAATGCTTTGTAATGCAAAGTCTTATCTCTTTAAGAATATATGCTTTGTATTAGTCAGATTATTTAAAACATTTTCCAGTTACCAAAATTAGACTTCCCCTTGAATGACAAAGTTGCAATGGGTTATAATAAGATTTTAGAACTAATTCCTTCAACAAATTATTCAGGAAAGCAAGTTTTGTCTTTTAAAACCAATTAGAATGGCATTGGATGTGTGCCAATGTTATCTCAGAGGAGACCTAGTAGCTAGTACTCATCATAGTCAGGAAAACAAAAGCACTCTGAAAATGGAAAATAACCATTAGGCACCAAACTAAATTTGGTTTATTACCATCAGAACCAATGTAATCCTGTTTCTTTAACAGTGCACAGGGCTAGTTTCCATAGATTTCACAGGCCATGACAGTACTCTTAGCAGTTCTGAATTGGATTTTAAGAAGGACCTACAGGTCAAATAGTAAACCCTTCATTCTAGTCAGTGGGCAGTTTAATAAATTTGACAACAGGAGTGAATGAGGATAAAGAAAAAGCAGAAAGGGAGATAGAAAGGCAAAATCTATGTACAAACTATGAGAACTATGCAGAGAGAAATTACTGACCTCATTGGGGTGAACATTATCGTTCCCTCTGGGGGCTTTAAAACAGATCCAGGCTCCCCGGAGGCTCACACAAGGGATTTTCATGGCTTTTTAAGTTTCTGGAAGGTTTTAGTTCTCTGAGATGCACGGAATTCCCAACAGATACTTCCTTTTACATGACTTAGGAGTATGATGTGTGTAAATGATTTCATAAAGAAAACAATGATCCCCTCCCCACAGCATCCTTTCCTAAGACTGTGTGGGTGATGGAATGGAGAAGCAAAACTGAATACAGAAATAGCAATGCACAAATACTCATGAAAATATGCGGGAAAGACACAATCTATTCATATAAAAGCGTCGGTGTGTGATACATATACGTGTGTGTACATGGGTGTGCATGTACACATATGTGTACATGTGTGTATGGCATATGTGTGCATGCATATATGGGTGTGTGCATGTATGGGTGTTTGCATGTGCATGTATATATGAACATGCATGTGCACATGTGTGCTTCTATACATGTACACAAGTATATATGTGCATGCAAGTATATGCACATGTTCATGTGTATTGCATATGCATGTATGTGTACATGTACATATGTGTATTGCACATGTATGTATGTGTGTGCATACACGCACCTGCATGTATGTATGTGTGCATGTGTGTGTGTTGAGAAAGCACATACTTACAGAGACAAATGGGATGCTCTTGTGAGCCATAGTTTAATAATGGTTAAGAGCAGAGGTGTTAAGAAAAAGGAAGATTGGGGTTTGACCCTGTCTTTTGGACTCTGAACTGTCATATAGCTCCTGGAGATAGTCTCACCACACCAAGTATAAGTAGTACAGTGAGTGTGTCTGTCATGGTGTATCTACCACTCATGGATTTTTTGGTCATTATATAAAATAATGAATATAAATGAGTTTTGATTCTAATAATGTTCCCTCAGTCTTGGTCTGTCTTCCTACCCAAGGAAACTGGAGCTGTGAAAAAGCAGCTAGGGCAAAGGCAGCACCACCACTGGCGTAACAGTTTCTATCATCAGCTGGGAGACGATTCATCACTGGTCACAGAGACATGATCTCTAGGCTCAACGCTGCACAAGAGCACGCTTGGGTGTGTCACTTGTCATCCACAGAAATGACGTTTCAATGCTCTGGAGATGAGGAAGCCTAAGATCGAATAGCGGGACCGATGCTCGCTCCAGGCTGGAGGGCTGCTGGCTCCTTAGATGAGAGAGCAACTGCTGTGTGGCTCCTCTGCTAAAAAAGGTTTTATTCCTATGTCTTCGTCCTGACATAATCACCTTGTGTGTGTGCGTGTGTGTGTGTGCGTGCACACGTGTGCTGTGTGTGAAGCCCAAAGGTTGGCAGCAGGGGTTTTCCTCAGTTACTTTCTAACTTACTGTTTGAACAAGATCCCTCCTCCCTCAGAGCTAGAGCTCACTAATTCAGCCAGACCTGCCACCAAGCCTCAGGGATCCTCATCTCTTTGCCTTCCCAACACTGATGTCATGGGCACATACCCTCATACCCAGCTTTCTGTGTGGATGGTGGAGATCTGAAATCTGATCCTCATGCTTGCACAGCATGCATGTGGCCCACTGAGCCATGTCACCAACATCTAGTCACCTCTTGGTAGGTCTACCTTTTATTTCTGCTAGTCCTGGCAACACCAGAACTTTAGACAAGATACATTCAGATCATAGCAATCTCTACATGAAAAAAAATGGATGTTCAAGGATCTGATTTAGGTGCAATCTTTTTTTATATCCATCCCTAACATTATATGACAACATTGGTTTGATTATGTGGAATAAATGTAAAGAGGGAAAAGCAGAGAAGGCATGAATGGGGGGGATGAGTAACAGCACATAAAAGGAGAGGGGACATTTTCAAAGTAAATTAATAATTTTATTTAGTGTAACAAATCATTCCTTTTAGCAGGCATAATGAAAGATGGTCAGCTAAAGACAGCTGCACATTTCTTGATGGCCTTTACACAGAGAAGTCGAAATGAATTCCTCTACCTTGAAACCTGTGCTGACCATAGTAAACTCACTTAGTAAAAATAATGTTGCATTTTAGAACTTCGAAGCCTGTGATCTAATGGATCTGGAGTTTCCATCTCAGACTTCAGAATACCCAGGAAAACTGGCTATGGGTGGGGAATATGAACACCAGGAGTCTACCATACTAGGTCGAGTCAACGATAACCTGTGTGTAAGAGGAAGCTTTGCCTACTTCAGCCATCTCTTCTCAGGCATCAGATAATGAGCGCAGGCCAGGGAATGATCATAGTGTCCATGTTACACAAAACACATGATGCACGCCCTACCTGAGGAACTGGAGCAGTGTCTAGAAGGGAGGCTCTGAAATATCACCTTAGTCAAATTATTCTTTAACTATTAAAACATCGGAGCCGAGGCCTGATATTTAAAACAAACAAATATGCTTATCCAGTTATATTTGTGATTTCCTTTATGACTATGAGTTTAATTTATTTATTATAGGAATATTTATTATGCAATAGTGGGTACCCAGAATAGACCCATTGTGTATAAATGGAGGTTCTCTAGGCAGATTTACTGATAGTCTGTTTTTTATATGAAGTTCCTTCTCCTTCATATAAAAAGTGAACTATTATGAAACTGAAATGAGTGATAGTCACCAAGACTTGCTACATAAACAAGTACAGTAGACACAGAAAAACCAACAGTGAAGTATCTGGCATATTACTTGTTTTCAAACTGTCTAATAATTTTAATGTGTCATTACCAAAGCAAACTCGTGAGATACCCTTCCATCTGGAGGCAGCTTTGCACCAAAGCCAAGGGCTGGGAACATCTTATCACTGTCATAATCTTGAACGATTTCTCCCACAGCCTTCAGTGCCATGCCGTAGGCGTTCAGTTGGTAAGGGTTCATGTAGTGGAGAGAAGTCGGCTGGGCAGGGTTTCCTAAGGACAGAAAATGTATTAAAACACACATAGTCAGGCCACAGATTTGTATTAGTAAGGTAGTTTTTGTTTATTTCAGTTTCAAAGATTCAAAATTATCATGTTCTGCCTCTCCCTACCCAGGGTCTTTGTCTAGACCTGGATCTTCACTCTACACCAACGGTACTTTCTCTTCTATACCTCTCAAACTGTCACCTTGTACTGAATTCACTCTCTTCCTTTAGTTTATGTCTCAGACACAGCAAACACCATTTCTTGTTTCTTTTGGCTCTTCTTGTCTTTTTTCCCCTGCCCTGTGTTTCTTCTGTTCTGTTCCATAAAACTGGCAATTAAAAAAATCAACTCCCACTCCTTGAGTCTGTGACATTATCTGAATCTCCCTTTTGCCTTCAACAATGCCAACGAAGATTGAAATGGTAGTTGCTCCATGACATTGAACTTAACTAGTAGCAGCAATGGTTATAATAACAAGGAATTATCACAGACTGAACATCTGACTTCATATCTTACAACCCTTTCAACAAGTTCTTTCTGAAACATTTGACTTTTGGCTACTATGCGTCTAAGAATATTCACATACAAATTTTCTTTCTACGTGTTTTCATTTCTCTTGGACATATACCTTAATAGAGAAATTGCTGGTTTATATGGTGACTCTGAATACTACAATTTGAGTAACTGCCAAAATGCTTGCAAAAGCAGCTACACCATCAACATCCACAGTATTATGAAGGTTTGAATTTCTCTAGTCATCAGACTGGTTCTATCTAGTCATGTTCATGGATGTGGGATGGTATCTGTCCATAGTTCTGGTTTATGTTTCCTGTAGTCTTAAGTACATCAAGAATACATTATTATTATTTTATATCTACATATTTTATTTCGAAAAAGATTCTGTTCGGATCATTTGCCTACTCTTTTAATTTATTTCATTGAAAAAATTTATTTATTTATTTATTTGTGTGTGTGTGTGTGTGTGTGTGTGTGTGTGAGCTTGCATGTGCCATAGTGTGTGGGGAGGGAGGGAGTGGTTGGAGAACAACATACGAGAGTTGCTTCTCTCCTTCTATCATGAAGGTCCTGAAGATTGAACTGAAGTCATCAAGCTTGGAGTAAGCATTTTCATTATTGAGCCATCTTCCTGTATCCATTTGCCTATTTTTAAATTTTGAATATTTTTTCACAGAGTAGTTAGAGTTCTTTTTGTATCCTAGACACAAGTGTCTTATAGCCTGTAGGCTTTGGACATATTTGCTACATTTAGGACTTGTCTTCTGTTTTGATAGTTTCATTTGAAACATGAAATATAATTTTGATAGCATTCACTTCATTTTTTTTCATTGCCCATGCCCTTGATATCACATATATAGATCAGGTGCCACATCCACAGCCATCAAAGTTTATTCTGTTGTTATTGGTTTTTTTTTTTTCTGAACATTTTACAGTTTAACATTTGAAGCATTTCTGTTTTAGTGGAGTTTTGTACATGTCTTAAGAGTCTTAATTTTATCCTTTTGCATGTGGCTAACAACTTGACCCAGCACTCTTACCAAAAAGAACATTTTCCCCCATCAAATTGTGTTTGGTACCTTTCTTTCTCATTTGCTTTCGCATTTCTTGATCCTTTGCAATACCACCTAAATTTATACATGAATTTTTCCTTTTCTAAAATAAAACCTTTCAGATTTTGATATTGTATCAACTCTGTCAATCACTTGGAGGAAGATGGCTATCTTAACAATGTTTGCTCTTATAATCCAAAACAAAACTTTTAAATTTTATTATGTAATTTCTCTTGACATTCTTCTCAGAATAGTCTTCAGTTTGTAAAATTTATATATTTTGTGTTAAATGCATTCCCAATTTTTTCATTTTTAAAAAGTATTATTATAGATGCAATTATCTTATTTTCATTATGAATACTTTTCCTTGCAAAAATATAGAAAAGAATTTATGTATGTATTTATCTTCCTTCCTGTAGTCTTGACAACTCATGATTAAATGTAGTAATTTTTAGTAGATTTCTCAGGATTTTGCATCCTACAGGATATCTTCAAAAGTAGTTTCATTTCACTCTTATTTATTTACAATATCAATATTTAATTTTTTCTCTAACTTCCATGGCAACAACACCTAGTACAATGTTGACCTGAAATGTCGAAGCACTCTTGTTTCCCATCTCAGAAGTCATCCAGCCTTTCATTCTTAAGCATAATGCTGAGTAGGGTTTTTTTTTTTATAGTTTCCCTCTACAAGGTTTGAAAGTGTACAGCACAAATACATGTAGAACTTTGCCACATGATCTCTCAGCATCATGTGGGATATTATTCATTTTCAAAATTTTAATATTCAAAAATCAAGTAATATAACAGTCATATAAATAGCAGAAAATTAGAAAACAAATGAGCAGATGATATGCCATTATATGCTATTGGTTTTGAATAGTTTACTGAATATTTTTATATATACATGTACATGAAAGGTGACTTCTAAGTTTTTTCGTGTGATGTTTTGGTCTCATTTTTGCATCAAAGTATTAACGGCCTCACAGAAAGAACCAGGAGATGCTCTTTTCTCTTTGTTATTTGGGACAGTTTGTGAAAGGCTGGCAATTTAAATATTTGGTAGACTTCATCAATGAAGTCTCCTAGAACAAAGGTCCAGTAGATAAACTTTGATGGTAGTTGTCTTCATTGCTAATTCAGTTTCTTGTTACACATTGTTCAGATTGTCAGTATCTTAAATGAGTTTCAGTTGCTTCTGGTTTTCTACTGAATAGACAATTAATTCTCTTAGTTGGCCTAAAATTCATCAATAGAACAATGAATAGTTATTTCAACTAGTTGGATATAAGCTGAGTTACTTATTATGAGCCATATTTGATAGATATGAATCAAGATTACTGTCTGAAGGCATAATGCTAACACATATACTTTAACCCACAGAAAAAAGTGAGCTGGTAGAATTGGGTCTCATTAACTGTACTTCTAGCTCTTCTAGGAATAAGCCAACATATCTTATTAGTAAAAAGTTTTATAGAACTAGGTTTGCTCAACTGTACAAGAAGAAGTTTGGATTTAAGCGCTTTTTGGACTGTGATTTGTGGAATGTGGGTCAGTGCAAGAGAAATGCAAAGAGATAATATGAGAGTTGTAGACACAATGAGTAATAGGACAGAAAAATCTGCAGAGGCTCTCAACATGCACTGGGGTATTGTGCTGGCTTGTTTTATGTCATCTTGACACAAGTTACAGCCATCTGAAAACAGGGAGCCACAATTGAGAAAATGCCTCCATAAGATAAGGTTATAGGCAAATCTATAGGGCATTTTATTAATTAGTGATTGATGTGGGAGGCCTCAACAA
Source organism: Peromyscus eremicus (assembly GCF_949786415.1). Classification (NCBI taxonomy): domain Eukaryota; kingdom Metazoa; phylum Chordata; class Mammalia; order Rodentia; family Cricetidae; genus Peromyscus; species Peromyscus eremicus. The sequence goes on along the minus strand of NC_081436.1, from coordinate 12,941,285 downwards.
ATTGTGGGTGGTGCCATCCCTGGGCTGATTGTTCAGGGTTCTATAAGAAAGGAGGCTGAGCAAGCCACAAAGAGAAAGTCAGTAAGCAGCACTCTTCCATGGCCTCCGCATCAGCTCCTGCCTCCAGCTTCCTGCCCTGCTTGAATTCCTGTCCTAACTTTCTTTGATGATGAACTGTGATGTGGAAGTGTAAGCTAAATAAACCTTTTCCTCTCCAGTTTGCCTTGGTCATGGTGTTTGGTCACAGCAACAGTAACCCTAAGACAGGCATCGTCCTCGTAAACACAGGGAAGGTGGAAAGTACTGTCAATCAAAAGTGCACTTCACGCTCCTAACTTTGTAACAGATCTCAGCAACTCCAGAACCCATGGAGCAGCCTCAGTTTTCCTTGTTATTGTATAACTTGGGAGCTGTGGCTTGCTGCTGCTGCAGCTGTTTGATATCAGGAGAGAGTATCACACAGTACCACAAGTTCAGGAGGAAGATTAAATGAAAAGTTCTGGGCATGGCTTCTAATGAGGCTGTTCTGCCCTCTTGCCTTGCAAAGCTGATTCTTTCTAAGAAGTTTGGGAGTTATTGCAGTTTGGGAATTACCTGTGGGTAAATATAAACTCGTGGCAATTTTGGGCAAAAGTAAATATCAACGGTTTGAAGAATGACTCAGTGGTTAGAAGTACTTAGTGCATAAGCCCAGAATCCACAGCAGAATGACAGAACTGACCTCTGGAAATTGTCAACTGACCTCCATACATGAGCTATGATGCATGCCTGCTCACACTCATACATGCACACCATACACATGCATAAATAGCAATAAACAGAATAAAACTGAAAAAGATAAAGCAAGGCTCATGTTCTTAGGATATAATATAACAAATTCAAATGGTCATTCCATTCCAAATAAACTTGGCTCACAATAAGATTAAATTTCCATTATTTTTTCTCCTTAAAATAATTTTACATGAATCATTAATATCCATACAAAAACATCACACATCAATCCTATCTAATGAATTAGGTGTCATGATGTTAATAAGTGAGTAAAATTATGATGGAATCCCATTTTCAGGAGTACATTCACACAGAGGTACTTGAAGAATGGGGTCTCTGATTAGACACACTTCAGAAATGGCTTAGATACACAACGGACTTAACTACATCTAAAATCAGTAATCCTTGGAAAGAAATATGAAATAGTAAAATGTTTCGGTGTGTGGTTAATCTGTCATAGATTTTTGTTATAGTTCTACATTTTTGTATATCTAAACTGTTGTGTAATGTTAAAATAAAGACAAAATTTTAGGACTTTTGATGAAAAGGCAAATTTGTCACTTCATTGGCAGCAGTTCTTACTGGGGAACAGTGGTAGCACTCACCATTTGATGCTGTGAAGTCAATGGCCACTGTGAAGTTGATCTGAGTTCTAGAGCACAAGAAAAAGGGATCACCAAGTAAGCAGCCGCACACCCAGGAGGTTATTGTCCATTCTCATTGCATTTTCAGTGTCACAAATTTCCTTAAGTGTTACATTTGAACAAATATAACATCTAGTAGACAGCCTTAAATAGGCAGATTTACTAGGTAAGAGTGTGTTTAGAATGTCTTTGCTGTCATGATACTGTAAAACAAACAGTCATTTGAACAAGATTAGCTCAGTTTTGAGCTCAGGAACCATGCAAGTGGCTGAGGGAAGAGTCTACACAAGCAGCTGTGAGTTCAAGTCCAGCACTCGTGGTTAACCGCTGCCTTTGACACTACCAGTGGGACAGTCACACGCCTCTACAACATCAGCCCTTAAACTACCTTTCAAAAGTCCTGAAGATAGGACCCTCCTCTCTGTTTTTGAGAACTGAAATAGTTCAAGTGACAGTCTGCATCAGGTTGGAATGGTAACCTCCGCCTATTTACCTGTTACTGATAGATATAGTGATAAGATAGGAGTATATATATTCTAATTTTCAGCAGTTAGTCAATACATAAATTCGCTTTACTTGCTTAGTTTCTCTTTTAAATGAGTTAGCTATTTTCTTTCCTTCCCTTACTCCCTCCCTCCCTCTCTTCTCTTCCTTCCTTCCTTCCTCCCTCCCTCCCTTCCCTTCCTTCTTTCCTTCCTTCCTTCCCTCCTTCCTTCCTCCCTCTCTCTCTCCTTCCTTCCTTCCTTCCTCCCTCCTTCCTTCCTTCCTTGCTCCTCCTGCAATTCTTTTGCTCTATTACAAACTAAGCACTTGCATTTCACTCTGGGGACACTCATGACTATTTGTATTTATGATACCCTTCCTCTCTTTCCAAAGACAAAAGCCATAGTAAGTGGCAGGGCCATTATTGCAGTGACAGTGTAAGCCCACTGTGAATTTCCCTTTCTTGTGTTATTATTTAAACAGCACTTCATTAAAGGAAAGTAAGTGTCTACTTTAAGGACACGCTTAACATACTTTAAAGAGTTAAACTATTTCATGTAAAAAAAAAAAAAAAGATACCCTTGACAAACTGAACAAAGTCTGAAACTTTCCAATACCAATGATGTCGATGATGACAGTGGTGCCTACCTTGATGTCCATCCTGGCCAGGATGAGATTTAGATATGAATGGTCTCTGACTCTATGTGGGATGACTCATCCTTAGCAGGCTTGAGGCCCAGCCAAGTAAAAAAGATACTTTCTGAGAGACAGCCTGGGTCTGCCTAAAGGTCTTAGCAACAGCAGCTGAGACATGATCTGGAGATGACCTGGACCAATGAGAGGCCACCATGTCACACCAGCAGATGCATATTCATCAGACCTCCCCCCAGGGTGGGGTGGAGGGTATATAAGGCTTGCCTCTTCCTGAATAAACTGAGCTTGTTGTTTTGACATTCTCCCTGACTCTGCATCTACTTGACCCCCACCCCCAAAGGGAACAACAGCAAAGGACCCTGCTACAACTCTAGAACTAAATCATCAAGCCCCATCACACTCCACTAACAAGCATTCCCTTTTCAGATTCAGCCTCAAAAATCCCGCATGCAATCCTGGGATTAACTGGAATGTACACCCCTCCCGAAGGAAGAATCAACTTCTGGTATTTATATGTAACAAAGTCAATGTAGAGTCCTTTTATTAGCCACTCAGTAACATTTTACTCAGAGTAGAAACTGGGTTTTGAGGCTAGGAATCCAGGCTCACAGGGAGCTTCATTCTGATCAGCATGAATCAAAACGAGTACAAGTTTTAGAGAAGCAATACAGTACGACATTTGGAAGAACATTCCAGATAACTCACTCCCTTTGAGGGGCTAAAAAGAACAACCACCCCCACCCCACTGATATGTCGTGGTTGCAGACTGGACTGTAATGCAGGGTGATTAGGCAGCAGCACAGAAAGAGTAGGGCTGAGTCTGAAAGAACTGGATTTGAGTCTCAGCAACTTGCTTGTGACCTTGGCCAAATTTCAATATTTTTAGAGGGCGGGGTCACAGTAGCTCAGTAACAGAAAGAGACAAGGGAAGTACTGTATGCATAGAACATATCCCATATAAATACATACAATATAAGAAATTGCTTAAGAAACAGACAAGAGAAAGCAGAATGTCAGGAAACCTTGTTGGTGGTGCTGTTCTGGAACACAAAGCAAGCTCGCCTGGCAAAGTGTGCCCATTCGTATTAACATCGCCCACGCTGTAGCTCTGTGGGGGCATGCATTTAACAAGTGTCTCTATTTTATTTCGCCACCTTCCTGAAGCTGAGAATGTCTGAAAAATCCTCCAGCATGATGGGTGGCAGAGGTTATCAGCACAGCCATGAAAAGAGAGCTATGCACATGACCCAGCCTCTCAGATATTTGTAGTTGTTACTGTGAGCTAGCTATCAGGAGGGAATATGGGCATGTTCGGGACTGTTTTCACTTATTCCCCAATTCAAATCCTGTCTAGTTGCACAAACTAAACATTAGGAATCCTGAAAGTGGAGCCTCCCATCCCTGTTTAATTTTGTTAAATACAGATTCACATTCTGTAGTTGGTGGAATCCAGACCCACCCACCTTCAGCAGTCCTCTCTAGGCATGGAGTTATCAGGACCATGCTTCTGCCCTGATGTAACTAATATGCAATCTAGTTTACACTGCAGTTTGGTTGTCTGCTCTGACCCTCTGATTTATTGCCGTGAGCACTGGTACCCAGACTAGTCCTCCTTGATACCATTTTAATATGAGCTAACCCCTGAAGCCTTTTCTGCCTCAGTGCTTCCTTTTTCTTTAAAGTAATCAACTATTAACTGACAAACAGAACACTGCCTGATTCAAACAGTGCTTCATGCCCTCTTCTGTTTGCTGTGGGCACCAGGAATACAAGTGAGGTGCAGACATGCATGCAGGCAGAACACTCATTCATACACATAAAATAAAATTGAGAACCCCTGCTTCCCATGTGCTAGTCATGATTGGCCCATAGGGATCAGGTTTTCATACACATGCAGATTCGAATGTAACTTGGGAAGGCTACTTTACTTCTGGACACTCTCCTCATAAGAGCATAGTACCTCCTTTGTACTCACCCTTGAAAGGAATTTATTAAGTATTTCATTCATTAATATCCCTGTCACTGATGCTGGTTTTCAGGATCTGGATTAATCTAACACACTTCTGTGAACACTGGAGTGTGCTGTGCTGACCAAGTTTCTGGTCCTACCAGAGATTTAGAGGTTGACCCTCAAAATTTGACCTCTCCCGCTAGATTTCCTTTCCTTCACTCCAGCTATGAGGGTCTGAACCTGCTCAACCCAAGACAGCACCAAAAATGGTCTGTAACAAATCTAGGTGCTGCCTCCCTCAAATGGAAAGGGAATTGTCAGTGAGGGATGATGTCATTCTCTGCCCACAAAGATGCAGTTTCATAAACTAACAGCTGTTCTGGTTTTTCTGGACTTTGTGGATTGAGCTCACTGTTTTTTAAATTAAAATTGCTTTAATTAAAATGTAATTACATTAATTTCCCCCTTCCCTGTCCCCCATCCAACCCCTCCCATGTCTCCTCTCACTCCCTGTCAAATCAATAGCTCCTTTTTATTATTGTTGTGACATGTATATGTGTATAAATACCTAAATACAACCTGTCAATTCCCCCTCTCTCAGCAGTGATTAGATACTTGTAGTTCTTTTTATAGGCAGGGGAGACCCCATGATATTTCCCTCTCCTGTGTTAGAGTCTCTACTGATACTATCATTGTTCAGGTCTTGTTTAAGGAGCCATATTGTTATGACATCATTGGTATAGCTCCCCAGTTATTTGTAGGAGAGAGTAGACTTCCTGGTCCTCTGGCTCTTACAGTCTTTCTGATCCCTCTTTCATGATGTTGGATAGGAGCCTTAAGTGTCAGGGCTACATCGTAGCGTTCAGTGTTTTAAACACAATACAGGGGCCACAAAGTATAATTTCACAAGGCATTACCTCACCTTCTCTTTAACTGATAGCTTAAAAAAAAATCCCGTAAGTAATATCAAAACAACAAATAAAAATGAACCCCTGGTCTATAACATAAGCACTGCTCAAAAAATCCCATTTAAGATGAAGTAGGTGATGGAGAGAAAATTTTGCCTAGTATAAAAACATTGGGTTGTCCATCACAGAGCAGAGCCTGAATCCCTGAATCATAGCAAGCTAGAGGTTGTGCACACAAATCCTTGCCCAAACTACCAACCCCCCGTGGCACAGTTTTCTCATATAATAAATAGGTACCAGGCTCTTAAAAGCAGGGTTCTCAACCTGTGTGTTGTGGCCCCTTCATGGGTCAAATATCAAATGTCATGCATAACAAATATTTACATTATGATTCACAACAGTAGCAAAATTACAGTTATGATGCAGCAATGAAATCATTTTATGGTTGGAGGGGTCACCACAACATGAAGAACTGTATTAAGGAGTTAAAGCATTAGGGAGGTGGAGAACCACTGCTTTAAAGGAAACAGAATACTGAGTACCTGTGTGTGATAAATCAACAGATCTACAAGCTGCAGAACACCCACCCCCACCCAGAAGGCCAGGCTTTTCCAGGTTCGTGCTAACTAACCCTTTCCTCTCAGGAGAGACAGCTCTCTTTATACTGCCTTAAGATGTGTTTTTCTTTAATCCTCTCCGTACTTGTTGGCTTGTGTTCAGGGTCGAGCAACGAATTAGAACCACTGCATTCATCAGGGGATGAACTGCTGTGGAGAACTTCCAAACAACACATCCCTGTGACCTCCCAACACACAGTCTGTGTGGTGGCATCCGCAGAAGCACTAGCAAGGACAGATTTTTCCACCCACCCTGAATTAGCCCTTGTTTCCTCTCAGTTTTCCCTCCTCAACTTCTAATTGCTCTCCAGAGTGCAAGTCCTTTAGAGATAGAAGCATGCTTTCCACAGCTGTTCTTTCAAATAGATGATTACAACCCCTTCTACAGAAGCTCACATACTTCAAAGAGAATTCCTCTTTAGAGAGATGATTGACCCCCCCCCCCCCCAATTAGCAGGAGAAGGTTTACAGTGCTTTGAGAGCCCTCTGCTGGATCCCCCCTCCCTTTCTCTGCTCGGCTGTTCACACTCTTATCATGCACCATGACTGAGAAACTGGCCAACATAAACACATGATTATTGAGTATTTTTGCATCAATGTTTATGATGGGAGGCCCATGGAAGCCCATGAACTATGAACTGGTGGCTGTGGAGCCCCCATGGGACTGGACTAAGCCCTCTGGATATGGAAGATGGTTGTTTGGCTCTAACTGTTTGGGGGGCACCCAGGTAGGGGGATCGGGGTCTGTCCCTGGTCTATGGGCAGGCTTCTGGAACCCGGTTCCTGTGGTGTGACGCCTTGCACAGCCTTGGTGCAGTGGGAAGGGGCTTGGACCTGCCTAGGCTTAGTGTGCTGGGCTCTGCTGACTCCCCATGGGAGACCTCGATTTGGGGGATGTGGGGATGTGGGGTGGCTTGGGAAAAAGGGCTGGGGGTGGGTGGGAAGAGGGAGGAGGAGGGATCTGTGGACAGTATGTGGAGTGAGTAGAAAATTTCTTAGTAAAGAAAAAAAACATGATTAGCATTATTTCTTATGAAGAAACATCTCTAGCATTTCCCCGAGAATGAAACAGACAGTACTGAGCATGCTATCGGCAGAAAGACAAGGGAGGGTGAATGAGAGACTAGACATCTCTTGACTTCCAAGCCTATTTACTTTGTTAACTTCAAGTATTTTACTTTCGTTTCAAATTGGCATGCAAAGAAATGGGTTTCCATATCGGATTTTCATGCATATATCATTTGTTTGACCCTCCTCCCAACTTTTCCCTTTAAATATACGAATTTAGTCAGGCGGTGGTGGCTTACACCTTTAATCCTAGTACTTAGGAGGCAGAGGCAGGTGGATCTCTGTGAGTTCGAGGCCAGCCTGTTCTACAGAGTGAGTTCCAGGACAGTCAGGACTGCTTCACAGAGAAACCCTGTCCCAAACAATAAACAAACAAACAAACAAACAAACAAATTTAGGATCAAGAATTAACAAAAACAAGTTTTGAGATGTCTTTTAATATGTGTAAAGGTCTCTTTTCTATGTGTTGGTTTAGATGAGACAGGAAAGCATTCCCTGTTAGTTTACAGAAAGAAGGCTAGCTTTTATTAGATTTATCTCCATTCAGAGCTGCAGTGTTTAGCTCTCTATTGCTTTGATGAGTACAAAGCACTTAGATGCCCCTACAAGAAACCCTATTTAAAAAAAAGTTCTAATCATGAATATTCAAACAAGAAATCAGATTAGAAAAACTTTATAGTGTTGCCTGCTCTGGCAAAGCACGCTCCCTGAGGCAACATTCAAAGTAATGCCATACATTTTATAAAACCAGGTGAACATTTTGCATTTTTGAAACAGCTCTAAGTGTTTTTAAGGAAAACTACCATGGGGCTGATTTGTAAATTCTCTGATAGTTAGCTAGACTTTCAAATAAGCAAAATCAAGACATTCACATTGGTCTTTAAAATGAGCTGATGATACATGGGTATCCCTGTCTTCTCTCTTCTCCCATACAGGCTTTTATTACTTGTAACTGGGACAGAATTATCTATAATCTTTTTATCTATAATCTATTTAGCTATAATCTTAACAAGGTTTAGGGTCAGAATCAAGATGTGGGTAGGGTGAACAGTACTGTCTGAAAGCGGTAGTTACTTTTAAGAGGAGCTTAACTAAAAGATAAACCTCACTAACTTTGTTCATATAAATTTATCTTTTCTCTCCCTGTCTTTGAGAACTGAAAATTACTACCACTAATATTATGGAAAGCAAATGTGATAAAGTATATTGATATTTTAAATCCATTGAAGGTTTCAGGAAACAGTGGCTAGTATTTACTGAGGGTTAGAACTATACAAAATCCAGTCCCACAGTTACTTTGAGTCAGGCATCATTATTTTTATTCCTACTTATTAGAAACAGAAACAGGTTCTGGTGGGAAGAGGCAGGCAGGCCTACTGTTTGAAACATGCGGTTAAGTTGAGACTCATGGCCATAATTATGCACTGCTGCAAGCCTCAGCAACCCTCTCTTAACTCTGCTGAAATATTCAAATTATGTCCCAGAATTTATTCACATAGTATCTTTCTAATGCCACTCTCTCCCACTCCTTCTATCATGACAGGAAGAAAATTAGCAGTTTATGCTTCTGATCTCAGTATTTCATCCTCCAAGTAACATTAGAATAAAAGTCCAGGAACAGTGATTTCTGGTAGAGAGCAAAAAAAAAATTTTACACTTTAATATTTTTTAACTTTTATTGCCTTTAAGAATATACAGATTTCAATATCAAGTATCTATAAAACAAACTTTCTGGGAGTTTTAATGTGAACAAAGATAACATACAGTCTGAAGTACATTTCACCCCGAAATACTGGAGAAATACCAAATAGAGTATTTCTCTCTTCCTTCAACCACAGGTGATATTGGTAAGGAACACGGTCTCTGACATTTAACTTTTCATGCTCTGGCTGCATTATAAATTGTACTTCATGAAGCATCAGTAGTCAGTCAGTACATAATCAGGTTTTATATTGCTCTGAGATTTTAAAAAGCATGCTTAAATCTCCTTGGCCCATTTTTTTTTTTAACTATCCTAGAAACCCTGCATACAACCCTGCTACATCTTCTTTTTATCTTCTTCTGTATTTCCTTTTCTTTAATTATTTTGGTGATGGTATAAGACATAGAGAGTAAAGGTGGATACAGGAGTTTATAATTCAGCCAACAGTAAGCTCACTGGGTTTAGAATCTGATCATAGCCTGGAGTGTTGGTTTATTTTACTGCTTTTAGTGTCACCCTGTGAATAAAAGGCCAGGCCACATGGGCTAACTGTAGAAGAAATTCTTCTGATGTGTGCAGAAAAGGCTTTAGACCAGGGTAGAAGGTCCTGCAAAGGGCAGCCAAGTGTTGTTGTGAGGTTTGCGCTCCACGCTACCCTCAAAGGCTGTCTTCAGTGCAAATCCCCAACCCTTCAATGGACCTAGAGGAAGAGTGGGAGGAAGATGCAGGGTCCTACAAGCCTTCTTTTTTCAATGCCTCTCAAGAAAGGCTTTTGCAGAGACCTGGAACTGACTAAAAGGACAGATGATCGGTGCTGGGGGAAGGAGACTCACTTATCTTCGGGGATGTGACTACCAGTAGGCTGTCTATGTGCTAGTGATGACCCCCACATACATACAGCACTAACTGCACTTCTGAGGTTATTATATTTCTTTTTAAAAAAGAAGAGGGCATGATGTAGGGAGGCGACATGTTGAGCAGGGGATGCGGGGGAGGTTTTCAGGGGGAGGGGGAGGCTGTAATTAGATATAATCTTATTTCATTGTATACATGTATGGAATTCTCAAGGAATAAATTAAATAAAAATAAATTTTAAAAGACAGTGACCTATTTAATTAGTAAATTTGCAAAACTAAAAGAAGGGACACTCTTCAGTAAGGGTTAGAATTTGGCAAACATTCATGCACAGATGTTAGGAGTACGAACCAGGACATGTTTCTAGCAATGTAATTAATACAGAATGAATGGTAAGAACATATTCCATGTGATCCTGCAGTGTCTTCTCTATGCAGTGAACTTAAAGGTGTTCTTGTTGAAGTGTAGTCAGTGCTGTTCACCACAGTTTTATATTCATTTAATTGAAGTAACTGTCCTTGGTAGTTTTATGTCAACTTGACAGAAGCTAGAGTCATTTGAGAGGAGAGAACCTCAAATGATAAAGTGCCTCCATCATACCAGGCTATAGGCAGGCTTGTAGGACATTTTCTTAGTGATTGATAAGGGAGGTCCCAGCCCATGGTGGGTGGTGCCATCGCTGGGCTGCTGATTCTGAGTTCTATAAGAAAGCAGGCTGAGCAAGCCATGAAGAGCAAGCCAGTAAGCACCACCCCTCTCTAGCCTCTGTAACTGCTCCTGCCTCCAGGTTAAGGTCTCTACCCAATTTCCTTTGGGAACTCTGTCCCCTACAAGTTGCTTTTGGTCATGGTGTTTTGTCACAGCAATAGAAACCCCAGCTAAGACAAAACGCAATGGCATGTGCAGCTTGTGTTTCTGTGAAGGTCTGAAATAAAAGTGCCATCAAAATATTCAGAAGTGGAGCCCAGAATGATGGCTTAGTGGGTAAATGTGCCTGCTGCTAAGCCTAAGAACTTGAATTCCTTCCCTGGAGTCCACAGTGGGAAAGGAAAGGACCAATTCTTGCAAAGTGTCCTCTGAGTTCATCCACCCAGGCTCTGTGTGTGACATGCATACTCTGCCCCAGTACACATGCTAAAATTAGTTATATATGCATACCTATTATATGTACATACATATGTATATAGAACAATCAGTTGCTTCTGTGGTCATGGAAACAAACTACACACAAAGAAATGCTGTGCAAGTTTTAGAAGATGACTTACCCTCCTTTAATATAGTCTAGGAAGGAGACTTCTGTTTCCACCAAGAAAGACAGTAAGGTTACCTAGAGAGAGAGAGAGAGAGAGAGAGAGAGAGAGAGAGAGAGAGAGAGAGAGAGAGAGAGAGAATATTACTCATCAGTATTGATTGTAGTCCCAACATGGATTGGACATGGACAGTTTTCTACTAAACAGAATATAATATTCCCTAACATTTAAAAAGTAACTAAAGACATTATTATTTATTAAAATCTGTTGGGACACGCATTTGAGGTGATCAGAAGGAAAGGGATGAAAGGCAGCGTTAATTATCTAATTCCTCTCTCTGACTGAAGAATAGCAGGGAAATCACCTGCGGAGACACAATGCCGTTACAGCTACATGTGGACTCACCAAGCTGAGCTGTGCAAGTAATGGCCATTCCTGCTACTGTGCTCTAATAAGGCCGTCTAGTATTTGAATCGTTATGATTAATACAAAACTTTAAAAGAAAATGAAGACAATTTAAGGCTTTGTTTCTTCTAAGTAAAGTTAATTTTAGAAAAAAAAAATACTTAGTTTTTGTTGTTTTTTTTTTTTATATCTGAAAATTGGGTGCTGTTTGTTTTTTTCCGTTTTCTGACTGCCTTTGCCCCGCCACCCAGTCCTGACCTCCCCCAGCATCCCCAGAACTGATATTTGAGATTCTATCAGTGAGAGCATTGATCTCCAAGGTCAAGCTTAGGAGTCACTGAGTATTGCAGTCATTCTGAGCTAGGCCTTTGCTAGATTCACAGCACTGAATCCCGCTGGATAGAGAGGTCAGAACAGCCCCTCAGCCTCCCTTGACAGAAGCCAGCAGGGAGCCCAGCCACTGCCTCCATCATCTCTTCTCCAGGACCACCCTCCCTAGGAAGATGATGCTCCCACCGCATGCCTTTGTTTTTTTTTTGTTTTTTGTTTTTTTTTTTTGTTTTTTCAAGACAGGGTTTCTCTGTGTAGCTTTGCGCCTTTCCTGGAACTCACTTGGTAGCCCAGGCTGGCCTCGAACTCACAGAGATTCACCTGGCTCTGCCTCCCGAGTGCTGGGATTAAAGGCATGCACCACCACCGCCCGGCATGCCTTTGTTTTGATATGCTAAGTGAAGTAAATCTCTTTCTGAGATCATTTCAGTATGCTCCAAACTGTTAAGTCCTTTCTGATTCGTGACTTTAACCAATATCATTAAATGTGACTTACTGTTCCTGAATTGGTGTATTTTTTCTTTTTTCCTTTCTTTTTGGGATTCACCACCTTGAAAAGCAAATAAAGCAATTAAGATGTTAGATTCCCCCACATTAAAAACACATGCGTTTCAGCTTGCCACGTTCACTTCTTGCACACTCCCAGGACAGTACCTTTACAGTAACTCTCGGGTAGTCATTTGGCTAACTTCTCCACTAAAATCTCTAGTGGCCATCTTTAAAATAAGTCTTTTGTTCCTAATAGATTTCATTCTCTTTGTTTTGATTACCTAGGATCATGTATATATTTTTATAAGTATCTATTTTGTGTATTTATTTATGTGTATGTATGTGTTTATGTATGTGAGAGTGATTGTATGAGTATGTATTTGTGTGTGTGTGTGTGTGTGTGTGTGTGTGTGTGTGTGTGAGAGAGAGAGAGAGAGAGAGAGAGAGAGAGAGAGAGAGAGAGAGAGAGAGAGGCTGTCTGCTACATGCACGGGGGTGCTGTGGACAAAGTTCCCAGAAAAAAAAAGCTGTACCTTCAAGATGAACCTCCTGCATGGCTGATCAGAATTTCACTGATAGTGGAGAGGTGGTGTAACAAGGCAAGACAGTACAGAGGTTCCTCATCTTGTATTCTTGCTGAGGCCATTTCAGGTTTAACTGAAATATAATCTCCTTGATGGAGAATCTGTGGAAAATTACACCTGTATTCTAAGACCCAAGCCAAGATGCCCCAGTTAACTTGGCTTCTGTTAAACAGCTTGCTTCTTTAAAGAACTCTATTGCTGCTGAGTAAGACCCTAGGCATTTGTAGGCAAGATGCAGTTCTTGCCTTCAGAGACCATTTTCTCTGGACACTTGAGGCTATACCTGGGTCCCTGAATATCTAAGTATAGTCCCAGCTGGCCGGAATAAAGACTTTCAATTGACTATAGACTGTGTCTGAATGGTCATCTCTGGTGGGCTCCCCATAACAGTCGGAATGTTGCAAGGCCAGAGCCAAAATGCCTTGAGCAATCGTTAGTCCTCTCAACAGATGTTTACCAGCTCCCACTGAACCTGACCTAACAGCTGCATGAACATTAGGTAAATCATTTGGTATGTATAAACAAAGCACTACTTATCCTTTGGAATGTGTTAACTCTTCAGACCTCTACCTTCTAGCAACCACAAAACTAAGTGTTCTATCAACAGTGCCTGAGGTTTACAACAAAGATGTCTTCCATTTGCCTGTACTCCACCTCTCCGATGCTTCTACCAACATATTTTCTTTCTACTGTATATTCAAACCTGATTTTTAGTAAGAGTTTTGTTGTTGTTGTTGTTGTTGTTGTTGTTGTTGTTTTTTAACAGAATTTACTACTCTTCAGTGAGTCAACTTGCAACACTGGGTTTTAGCACATTGTGGGAGGTCCAGTTCAGTGTAATTATGAAAAAAAACTTTATAGAAATATTATTTAACATTTACATTAATATCAAGTCTACCAACATATTCTTTTTTTTAAGTCTTTATTTATGACTTTCCCTGTTATAAAAACATCACGAAACATCTTCCACTTTAGAACATAGAATCTGGGGTTCCCAGGTCATAGCCACTTATATTTGGCTCCAGATAAATTATCTCTTTTCATTTTGAGGTGGGAAACGTGCTTTTGCAATGAGAGTGCTCGAAGAGACAGGAAGAGGGCATGGGATCCCGTGGAGCTGGAGTTACAGGTAGTTGTGGGTGCAGGGAATGAAACTCAGTTCCTTCGGAAGAGCCGCAAGTGCTCTTGACCACTGAGCCCTCTCTACAGTGTCAGACACATCCTCTGGATTTAAATGAGGCCTTTAAGATCAAAGTATTTGAATAATAATAAATTCCTTGAAAAGATACATAAACTGCAATGTAATGGTAGTAGCATATACCTGAGAAAGCTGAGATAGGAGGATTATGAAATTGAAACCAGTCTGGGTTACACAAAGTGGGAGCTATCCCTCCACAAAAAAAGGAAGAATTGAAGAAAGAAAGGAAAAGAAGGGAGAAAAGGAAGGAAAGTCATAGGTTGCTAAAAAAAAAAGTATAACTGAAAGATGTAACCTGCCCTTTATTAAAAGTAAACTGCAAATCACCTAATATATGAATATTCAGAGACTTAGGAACAAAGCTACTGTTTATAATGCTAATAATCCACTACACAGTAGCCGATAAGGATAGACTTATGCACATACTGTGGCATGAACGTTGGGTTGAAGACTGTAGCAAAATTACAATATAGAAGCAGAGAAAGAACCAAAGCCCTTTTCTACTGGGGCTTGATCTGAGGAACATATCATGTGTGAGACAAACCTCCAATGTACAAACAGAGGTAGAGGGAGCTAAGAAAAAAATAAATGTCCTATAAAGGGTCACTCTTGGTGGCAACCCTTTTGGGGCTTTTCTCTTCCTTCATTAGTCTAATCTAACAATATGTTTACTAAAAATTTCTGTTAATTTTCAAATGAAAAATTATATGAACATAATTTCAACAAGCAACAATGATTAAAATCTTAGTTTATTAAAGTATTCCATCCCAGTCAATTGTATATCTACATAAAGTCTACATGACTTTAAAATGTCCTCATACTTACTGAGCAAAGACTTTCAGTATGACTGCTTCTGGGCCATCCACAGTCCCATCAATAACCCCTTACCAACTCTCTGTAAGTAAGCCCAAGAAATTCCTTGGTTCTTCAGGGTAAACTTTGATGAAATTGAACTTTGATTTGTCATTAGGACCATATAAAGAGGGGATAGACATTGCTTACTCTAACCTCCCCCAGGGAGATAACTCTCACAGCAGATAGTAAGTTCATTTGTTAATGCTGGTATTAAAAAAGAAAAATATCAAATGATGTAAAGATGAAAGTTGTTTTAGTAAAGAAGGATTTATGTATGAAGATTAAGGTAGATGAATATTTACCAAGTGGAAAAAAATGAAAAGCTTTTGCAAGTTATTAAGGTCTGAGTAAGTTATTTAAGGTACGTGACAGATGAGACTTAGAGATGATATGTATGACATAAAGGTTTCTAAGGTCTATGATCAATAATACAAAAACTGGCTAAAATATGTCAAATCAAAGTTTGTTTACAACTATTTGGCTGTTCAAATATTATACAGTAGTGAAAAGTGCAAGTGTATTGATCTGTGTGTTTAATAACCATACTTGGAGGCTATTCTAATGTGGTCAGAGGGACTGAAAGGAAGAATATTTCTCCTTTGCCCTCTAAGGTTAATGAGGTCCCAGGGGACCGTGGTCATCTCTAGAAGTGTTATGAAACTATGAAGAGTCACCTGCTCACTTGTTCAGGGAGGCCAAGGAACTCCACTCAATGAATTCTAACCTAGCGTTCAGTCTACATAAAGACAGGTAATCACACAGGAGAAATGTCTTCAGTGCTTTCACAGGAAGCCACAGCCAGGCCAAGCTAAGCCTTTGCCCTATCCTCACATAGATGGACAACTGGTAAAAAGAAAGGCTGGAGGCATCTGAGATTCCTTATGAGCCCAAGTGACTCCCAAGGCTGGGACCCTTAATGGGCCTTATCAGTGTAAAAACAAAAATAAATTTTGGCTACCTATATATATGGTCTTAAACATCCAGCAGGAAAGTATAACCAAGATTAAAATGATCACTATGTTTTCCTAACAATTCAAAGGATGACAGTCCTCAGTCATTACACTTAACCACATGAAATGTTACTTGAACTAGTTCTCACTAATGGTCCTATTTCTGACAACACACACACACACACACACACACACACACACACACACACACACACACCAGATATAGGACAAGACCTTGGCTTACATCAGTAACTACAGGATCTATGCATACCTGAGAAAAACAGGCCTGCCTATCTTGTTAAATACCGAGGCCAACTCTAAAAGCTGTGTTCATCAACTGTAGAACACTATCTCTTTCTGTAAGAGCACTTATCACAATTACTCATAGAATATGTAATTATGCACCCTAACTGCACATTCCCTGATCCAAGAAAGTTGGTGGATACCCTGTTAGCAAACTCACAGGTTTAGGAAATGATTCAGGATATCTAAGTTGTATCCTTGGAACTTTTCTAGACAATCCTACAAAAATTCTATTTCTCTTACACTTTAACTAAGTTCTCTTACAAAGCTTCCAAATGCTTGCTCCTTATGCAAGAGTCTGATGTAACATAAGGATGATGGCAGTTGCCCTATCTATAGGGCCCTGGTATGTGGTCCAGGCAGCTGTCTGGTTATGTTTCACTGTACTAAACAAAATTCATGTTAATCATGATGTTAAAATCTTCATGTTCCCCACGAGGCTGTAATAGAGGAAACCCAATTGATGATCCTGAATTTATGCTGGCCATTGAAAAATATCTCAAGTTCTTCCACCAAACCAATGTCACAGTTTATAATGGACAGTGATGACAACAATCAACCATTTTGCCTGTAACATCTATGACAAAGATGGTTTTCTTCCCTGTTCTCCAATAAGGGCAAAACTGCCCAAGCTATTTTCTTAACTATACTCGTAGTGGGGTTATGGTAGTCCCAATAGTCTCAATTTTATATATTACAGTGCTAGCTCACTCATGTAACACAGTCCACGGATGCATACTGTCATCACATGGCTGTATTATATAACATGAATTGCTAAATGGTCTTATTAATAGAAAAACCTTGGAGCCAGATATTGAGGTGAAAGCTGAGATATCAGAGGAATAGAACAAGCCAAGCCACAAGTTCTTACTGCTAGGAAATCCTCAGCCCTAGAGAGAGCTACTTCCCATATACTCACACCTATATACTCTGTGCCCTGCCATCTTTACTTCCTCTCTCTGCACAGCTACATCACTTCCTCTTTCTGCACAGCTCTATCACTTCCCGTCTGTCTATACAGACCTCCAGACCTCTCTGGTTAACTAGTGCTGGGATTAAAGGCATGTGCCTCTCCATCTGGCTCTGTTCCCAGTGTG
Organism: Peromyscus eremicus; assembly: GCF_949786415.1. Classification (NCBI taxonomy): domain Eukaryota; kingdom Metazoa; phylum Chordata; class Mammalia; order Rodentia; family Cricetidae; genus Peromyscus; species Peromyscus eremicus. Next base: position 12,924,171 of record NC_081436.1, on the reverse strand, counting down.
GCCTTGAACTCACAGAGATCTGGATAAATCTCTGCCTCCTGAATGCTAGGATTAAAGATGTGTGCTACCACTGCCTGACCTCTGTGTTTAATATAGTGACTGGCTTTTCCCTCTGATTTCCAGGCAAGCTTTATTTGTTAGAGCATAAATAAAATATCACCACAGTATTATGGTCCGCATTTTTATCATCTGTTAAGTTTTGCCATGGCCCCTTAGGTGGACCTTCCTCTGAGGCTCTTTAACTGCTGCCCTTTCTAAACCTCCCCTTCTGTAAGCTTGAAGCACTCAAAAGAGACCTGTATCCCAGGTCCCTAAAAGAAGTTTGGGTGACCTCAGAAAAGATGGCTAATGGGCCATCCATCTCATCCCTCTTCCTGACACTCTGGGCATTCTTTTTCAGGACTCAGAACTAAAACAGATGAATTGAAAGCCTCTTTGTATCAATAACCACTCAGTCTCACAAGCTCTTGGGAAACCTTAGAGAAACCTCAGATCAACTTAACATCCTTTGGTACCAACTCGATTCTTTGGCTACTGCAATATTCTGAAGTGAAGGTGGACTAGACAGCCTGACTCCTGCTAAGGGTGGGACTTGGGCCCTCCTCCAAGAACAATGCTTCTTCCACACCAACTAATCCTATCTGGTTCAAGATTGGGCTCAAAGATGCAGAGACCAGACAAAAATTCAAAGACAAACCTTCCCCTATGAATGGCTTTTGGTTCCCTCCCACTTTGCCTCCCCTTCTGCCTCGAGCACCTGATCCTTATTATCTGCATACTTAGGGTTTTGCCCTATTTCTTAACTGCTTTACTTACTGGAACCACCTCCCCTAAAATAACCAGACTCCCCCATACATGAACAGGAATATTCCACATAAGCCTCCCTGTGGCTCACTCCCTACAACAGCTCTATTCCTTCCTGGTACATCTGCAAGATGACCTTTGGATGCCGTGGAGGAGGTCTGGCTGCAAGGAGCCTTCCACACCCAGACACAGTTCTTTACATCGGTCCTCTGTTCTCTCCCGGTCCTTCCCTTCAGCGCTCTGTATCCCCATGTCACTTCTGCTTGCTTACATTGGTGCAGCACTCCTGGCAGTGGGAGTACTCACTGTCATCTGAATGACTTCACTTGGAAGGAAAATTTTCTCCTAACCGCATTCTTTGACCTCACTTGTACTACAGTCCTTGGCTTCACGCACTGCCACTCTTACTTTATTTCTGTCAGGGTGCTGCTTCATCTTGAACTCAAAGTGAAATATTCTTTTCACTGGTCACAAACCCCATTGTGATCATTCCATGGACTCTACTCTTACCTTTCCCCTTAATCTCCATATAAGAGAGCTGGGTACCTATCTTAAACAGAACTCATCAGATCATCTAACTTCTGGGCCTGACTGTCCACTAAGGTCCAGCATTCCTTGCCTACCTCACCCCCTCATCACTGTGAATCCACAGCCCTCTCATGCTACATCCTTACACAATGACCCAACTCTTCCCAGATCCCATATTCCCATATCCATAACAGAGCTCCCAAGACAGCTTCACTTTTCCCAGGCTCTTATCATCACCTACTATTTCCAGAGTCCTAAGTGGTGAGCTATTGCTCTCCTCCAGCTTAACAACTCCATTAGCATCTTTCCCATTCTGATCCTACTCATCCCTGCCAAATGCCCTCAGCCCTTCGAGACACAATATGAATCCTTCCCTTATGCTATCTATGAACATCCACCTCCTCTCACCAGCTCCTCTCTGCCTCTCCCACCCTTACTCTTCTTGCTCCACCTTTGCCTTCCTGGGTAATGTCGGCTTCACTTTGTCATGAAATCATCCATTTCAGTTTCCTAACTTCTTAGAGGTTTCTCTAGGAATGCAGATGATGGCATTAACATGATTTAGTGCAGCTGATGAGTTAAAGTCCTCCTCCTGCAATATTAAGTCAACCCAACCTATCCACTTAGATGCTGGGGACAGATCCTATCTGCCCCTCATTGTAGTCTCCCTTCTGTAGGTTAATGAGTGGTTAATGAGAGGGTAAATTGCCCCTTCTTTTTATCTGTTCTTGGGTCTGGAATGAAGAATTAATTACTTCCCCACTTGCTGGTACCAACCCCTTCCAGAGTGCAGGGGAACTGACCTGCAGACAAACTCTTCTATCCCCCAAAGTTCCCATTTCTCTATCCTACAATATCCATGATGCCCCACCAAGTGCACACAGTCTCACTTCTCACTGCAATTAGCTGCTCTGGAATTCTTGCTTCTCATCTGCCTAGAAACATCAGATTCAGGAGTGTGGGAATCATTTCTTTTCCCAGGGCTCCATCATTGTCTTTCTATCATGACTCTGTCTATAGCATAGGATTTCAGGTGGGGGGGGAGTGAAATCACCAATCAGTATTCTATTTTAAAGTAACAAGACAAGAAACAAGAAACGCTGAATGAGTTGTTGCCAATGTAGGGGTTCACAATGAAACTCAGAACAGTCTGGATTTGGTAGAGATCATAAAATGAGAATTGGCTTATTTATTCATTTGATGTGTTTTTTTGTTTTATCACATATTTTATAAATCCCTTGGTTGATCAGGTTTTACATAAACAAGAATTCACTAATAAGGGCACAAGCCACCATTATGAACTCAACAGTTTTCAAGTCTGAGGAGGTCAGGTTTCATCTCAAGGCTTCAAGTATGCTGCAGTTCCTCAAAATTATTTAGAGCAAACAGGACTATGCAGTATATGGGAAACCAGAATAATGTGAAATCAAAAAATTGTTGAAATCAAACAAAAATAAATAATTTGAAACATTTTGAAAACTGGTACATCGGCACTGTTGTGTCTAAACCCATCCATCTAGCACTCAGCATTTAGGAGAAAAGCATTTCCCTAGATTTTGGGAAGCGTATTAGAAGCCTCAGTTAACCTTAGTGTTATTTCAGTCACCTCCATCTCTCTGGCTCCTAGGACATCATGATGAACTGCAGATATAGAGGGATTAGTTCAGGGGAGTAATGTGATTTAGGGATTAAGTTACTAGATTGGTCATGTAGCCACATATGGCAGGTTCAACAATCAAGAAAACACCTGGTATCATATATAAATATGATCACATTTATTACTTCAGACACTTAAATGGACCAGAAACTTATTTAAAATGTGGAACAAGAAGCTGGGGAAAAAATCAGAAACATTTTTTTTTTAAAGACTCTGGAAAAACTAAGACTTGGTCCAAAATTGAGGCTCATTCATTCATTCAAGAAAAAAAAAACCACAACAGTGAATCTCACTGCACAGCCCTACTAAAGCTCATCTTTCACAGCTCAGAAGCACAGAAACATCAGTCATGCAATCAGAACAGAAGGAAAAAACCGAAGTCTAAAAGCCACTGACAGAACAGACACTGGCTCCTGAAAAGATGTCACTTACAAAGAATTAGCATCAACTGACGTGTCTAGGAGCTCTCCACAAAAGCTTGGTTCAACACTGTTAGGCTCGTCTTCCTTTGACCTAATTCGAAGCGTGGGAGCTGGGAAAAGACTTATCTCCAGGACATTTACTGAAAACAGTCAGTGGTGGGACAGAGGGAGTGTGTGTTGCTGGGGGGGGGGACTGGGAAGAGAGGAGGGAGGGAAACCTGCAGCTGGGATATAAAATAAATAAACAAAAGTAAATAAAAAAAAGTAAGTAAATAAATAAACAAAAAACCAAAAAAAATTATAAAAAAGAAAGAACAGAGAATAGTCAGTAGTGACCGTTGGCACCTGGACCTCTGCCAAAGGTGAAAAGCAGAGCTGACATAGAAACCAAGGGGGAAGATCTGGGATATGAGATGGCATTAGAGCAGGCTTCTCAACTGCTGTTTTAGGTCAAGACTCCTTTGAGGGGTCAAATGGTCCTTTCACAGGAGTCGCCAAAGACCATCTGCATATCAGATATCTCCATTATGATTCACAACAGTAACAAAATTACAGTTATGAAGTAGCAGCAAAATAATTTTATGGTTGGGGGGTCACCACAAGATGAGGAACTGTATGACAGGGTTGCGGCATTAGGAAGGTTGAGAACCACTACTATAGAGGGATTTTTTTTTAAGTTGCAAAATTTATTAATTTCACTATGCATACTAATGTGTGTCTATGTGTATGCATGCACATGTGAGTGCTGGTACCTTTGGAGTTCGACCCTAGAGCTGGAGTTGAAAGCAGTCGTGAGCTGCATGATGTGGGTGCTGGTAACTGAAGGTAGATCCTCTGCAAAAACTGAGTATGCTCTGAACTGCCCAGTTATCTCTCTAGCCCCAGAAGGTTCTAAAAAGCTCAAGCTAGAGCAGACCAAGAAGCAGCCAGGCAGTACAGCTCTCTGACCCCCCCCCCCCTCTAGGCATCACATGCATCTCCCGCTGTGCCTGCCAGGATGCTGAAGAGGAAAGGCAGGGAAGGAGCCGCCCGAATAGGCCAAGGTGGAGGCAAGTGTGATAAGGCCATGGGAAAGGATAATCCATTAGACAGAAAAAGTGCAGGCAAAAGGGAGGAGGGGAGCAAAGGGTAAGTAAGCTGATGCAGCTGAACTACAGACCTGCCTGCGGAAGACAGAGAGATGGAGAACCAGAGTCCAGCCTCGGACGTAGAAGTGAAAGAAGACACACAGGACTAACCATGCATGGAGTCTGTCTCTCTTCTAGTATCCAGAGGAACATTTTTCTTTTTTTTATCAACTATTCAGTAAGTAGGAGTTTTTTAGTAACTTTAGAAACATTTTTAAATGGGGGCAGGTCCTACCTCATCCCACTTTTCTTTTAAGTGTAGATGATATTTTTAAAGAGGTGAAATCATTCACTGGTTGTTTATTTTGTGATACAACCAGAAAACAGGAGGATACTGAATTAGGAAAGGCTGTGGCTGTCTAGGGGTTTAGTGTAACAACCCATATAGGGGGCTAGTTTTATATCCTACAATATAGAGTATACTTAACTGTTGTTTGGAGTCTCAGGAGTGCATTGATGTCTGGAATATTTTCAGTTACATCCAGCCTCCTGTTTCTAGCAGAACAGTTCCCTACAAATCCGCTCCTTGGTTCTTGCCTTGTCAGGACTGTAATGTCTTTGGTCATAGTAGTCCATTTTCCTAACAATTATAATAATGTGCTGTGAAAGATGGGAAATCTGAGTATTGCTATATAGGGCATAAAATTTAGGAATCAGTGGAAAAGCATGAGGCTTTGATTCTGCTGAGTGAGGTCTTCTTAAGGAAAATCTGCTGCCAAGTTTGAGGCTAAACCATCACTGGGATAACTTCAAAATGTCACAATATGTGGCTCTTCAGGAGAGTTTTGGTACCTGAGCACAATGCATGACTTTAGAATTTTGGTACATGTGTTAAGAATGGTGTATGAACTGAAACATCTGTGTACCAATGTTCAACCAATAAAATCTCAGAGAGCTCAAGCTGGATGGGTTGGAACACTTACAATCCTAGCTGTTGGAAGGCTGAGGCAGGAGGATTGCCAAAATGCCAGGTCAGCCTAAGCAGGAGAGAGAGAGAGAGAGAGAGAGAGAGAGAGAGAGAGAGAGAGAGAGAGAGAGAGAGAGAGAGAGAGAGAGAGAGAGAAAGAGAGAGAGAGAGAAAGAGACAGAGACAGAGACAGAGAGAGATAGAGAGAACACAAACCCACCAACCTCCAAAGGAAAAATTATGCTATTATCAGGTATATGCTCAAGAGGGGTATATAGGTATTTACACGTACAGGAAAATCCAGAAAGAGCTGATAGAAGTCTCTACTCAGAAAGCAAGAGAAAGCTAAAGAAGTATTTTACACTGTTAGATCATGTAATGTATGTCCTGAGGTACACAAAACTATCTACTGATCGATAAGCCAGCAAAACCAAGATGTCCATAGCCCACACAAAGAATTCATGCTTTATAGATCTAATTCATCAGTCACTAAATAAGTAAAGACAAACTCTGGGATCACTTCCCCCCTCCCGTGTGTGTGTGTGTGTGTGTGTGTGTGTGTGTGTGTGTGTGTGTGTCTTGGAACTTGCTTTGTAGACCAGCCTGGCCTTGGACTCACAGAGCTCTACCTGCCTCTGCCTCCCAAGTGCTGGGATTATAGGTGTGTGCCATCACTACCACCTGGCAGAATTTAAAGTTTTTACATGCTAGGCCATCCTTTACCACTGAGGACATCTCACGATACAGCCTCACTATACAGCACACATTGGACTTGAACTTATGATTCTTCTCTGTCAGCCTTTTGAGTGTGGGGATTACAGCTATATGTCACCATGCCCAGATGTCCCCTGACATCTTAAAACTGTGTACAATACATTGTGTTTAACTTCCTCCAGCCTGTTTTCTATTGATAATGTTTATAAATAAGAAAATATTAACATTGAACTAATGGCACCAATATCCCTCCAGGACATTGAATAAGAAAAAACCCAATTCAGCTTCCTTGTCATATCATCAACTGTCACACCCAGGCTAAGCATTTATATGTGCACAGACTATCTGATGCTGTTTTCATTACCCATATAGTCTTAATATCCTTTCTTTGAAAGATTTAAGTAGAAAAGATTATTACTCCATCTTTGTCTACAGCTAGAATCTTTCTTGGGCTAAGTTTAGCCTCTCTATAATTTCATAGGTCAGTCAGCACACTGTCTGTCCAGAGCACATATGAATGAATGACCATTGCAAACACCCTGCCTGTCTTGCTATCACACACTGAAATTTTCATTCATCTCATCTCTGTGTGCCCAGAGAGATGCAGAGCCTAGTAAAGAACATGGGATGCAGAATAATGGAACTATTTTAATCAGCCAATGAATGAATGAATGAATGAACTAAGTAGGAGTGGGATACAATCCTATATAAATCCTCCACTCTCAAAAGAAGTCAGCTTTAGAGGTATCCTGGTGGAGAAGAGGTACCATCATCCACTATATACTGATATACACTCTTTTCATACTCACATATATGAATTTTTTTTAAAAAGTATAGAGAATGTTCACATGATAGCGATGGATGGAGGGCCAGCAGTGCTAATCCCAGATTAGGTGGTTGAGGGCAGATGCAATTTCAGTCTGTGTGGTAAATCTGGGCTTTTTCGTTGACTGCACAGTGCCCTGGCATTCCCTTCAGTCTCTACCTAAATGAAAGTGAAGGTGATCAGGAACACTATGCCGAACGTATTCACTTACATAATACTACGCCAATAGGAGAATAATGAATCATTTTCTTTCTCTGATTAGGAACTGGTTGATTAGTGGTGGGCAGGGGAGCAAAGCCTGGCCGCCGAAACACAGCAGGTTAGGATTTGTGTATAAAACAAGGAAACATTTCCCAAGACCTAAACAGGATGACACTAGCGGACATGCTGACACAAAGTGGAGAGAGCTCCCAAAGCCTCGGCCCTACGGAAAGAACTGCATGCAGTGTGGGAATGCAGAGAGCAGGAGAAATCGTCTTCCCCAGAGAAGAGGGCACCAATGGGTTCTGCAATACCACACAGTCAACCCCAAACATAGCTACATACAAGTAACAATATACAGATGATTGTGAAGATTGTGTTTATATATTTAGGAACACACACACACACACACACACACACACACACACACACCAAAAAGTAAAGAAAAAGAGGCCAGACATTACAAATTTGGGAGAGAGTAAGGGTGAGGGCATACGGTAGATATTAGAGTGAGGAAGCGGATGATGTTAATTATATTTTAACTTCAAAAGAGAAAAGGAAAAATGTTTCCTATGGACGGCTTAGTGGTTAAGAGCATTGCTGCTCTTCCAGAGGATCCAGGTTCTGTTCCAAGCGCTCACATCAGGCAGCTCCCAACCACCTGTAGTCCCAGTTCCCGGGAATCTGACAGCCCTTTCTGGCCTCTGCAGGCACATGCACACACACACACACACACACACACACACACACACACACACACACACACCCCACACACACATGCACACACAGACAGAGGCAAATGCTTACATAGAAATTCAAAATAAGTAAAATCTTAAAAGCTCAAAATAAATAGACCATGTGACTTAAGAGCAAGAATAAAACAAAACCAATTGTCTGCAGCACTACAGGGCTTTGGGGATTAACCTAACTGGAACAGCGAAGGAAGGAAGGACAGACACACAGACAGGCATACAGAAGGGTGGGATGAGGTGGGTTGTGCTTGCTCTGATAGAGGACACCAACTGCAGCAGTAACCCAAAAGCTTCAGCACGTTTGTTTTACACATGAGAATCGAGGAGACAGGTTCATGGTATGAACTGAACAAGGAGGCAGCTGTAGCTGATCTTGGGAGAAGGTCTCTGGAGGGAGCTGTCCCTGGCTGCAGTCATCTTGGAGAAGGAAGCTGTGGTTGAAAGTTTCTACACACACTGTCAACATTTGCACTAGGCCAAGAGGAAGGCTTTGCCACCCCTCCACAATACATATTCACTCAGGGCTGAATCTGCTCTCCACAAATACTTTCATTTAATATGATAGGTCATCTAAAACAATCATTTAATTAAAGAAATAAGTCAAATGATATTAATTAAGGGAACAAGTTGACTCAATGAATTTAAAGATTATAAATGAACGTTTGTATATGCTTTCTCACATACACATGCACTTGCACATTCTCATTTAATCTTTGGTGATTATCTTTTGAAAGCAGTGTAAAGTAAAAACCACTTACCACAGGAGGTCAGTAGTAAAGACAAATGCTTCTTACCTCATAGACGTTGAACTGTGACTGTCCTCTAGAAAGTTCTCGATAGCTTGTTGTAAATTCCCCAATGAAATCATGACTGAAATTGAGAGGTGAAAAAAGTACATGGCATTAGCCTTGCTCAATTCTCATTCATATTTCAAAACATTTTACATAGGAATTATTTATTGGTTATGAAAAGTGTTAAATATCTTTATGAACACAACTTTACAATTCAGACAATTTTTTGAGAAACTGATAACTTTTTGTCCCTTAATCTAAAATTCATAATCAACAATCATATTTCATTAATATTCAAATATTTAACCTATCCACCAAAATTAGTACTTGAAACAGGAATAATAGTTTTAATGATATTCATATCTTTAGCAAATGACAATCCTGTGTTATCTAAATGATTAATTATTTTACTAAGTATAAAATATACTGCTGAGAAATTAGTTACTGACATTTGGTCCTCAGGCAACTGTAATTTACCAAAGGAAGAACACGTACATTAGAGGAACTGGAGAGTGTGGTCAACTTGATGGAATTTAGAAACACCTGAAGACAGCCCTCTGAGCACACCTAAGGAGGATTATCTTGATTGTGCAGATTGCAGTGGGAAGACTCATCCACTGTGGGGGGAACCATTCCCTAGGCATGTCCTGGAGTTGTAAGTAGGGAGAGGGAGCTGTGCAGCAGCATGCATTCACTGCTCAATACTTCTGACTGATGAGGTCATGTAACCAGCTGCTTCCAACCCCTGACACCTTGACTTCCCAGCCATGATGGACTATACCTTAAACTATGAGCTAATGTAGCATGAATCTTAAAGAGTCTTATTAACGAAAACAAACTCAGGAGCCAGATATTAGGGTGAACGCTGAAAGATCAGAGAAGCAGAACAAGCCACAGCCACCTCACCTTGCCAATTCCTCAGCTGATCCTGTTTCCTCAGAAGCCTCTGACTCCTCATCCAGAATGAATCTCAGCTGAACTGTGCTGCTCAAAATCTTTAAAGTTTAACCAGCTCTAGTTCCTAGTCCTCATGCCTTAAATACCTTTCTGCTTTCTGCCATCACTTCCTGGGATTGAAGGTGTGAATCACCATGCCTGGTTGTTTCCAGTGTGGCTTTGAACTCACAGAGATCCAAATGGATCTCTGCCTCTGGAATGCTAGGATTAAAGGCGTGTGTGCCACCATTGTCTGGCCTCTATGTCTATCTAGTGGCTGTTCTGTCCTCTGACCCCAGATAAGTTTATAAGGATGCACAATATATTGGGGAACACAATATCACCACAAGCTAAAATCAGCCCCTTCTCCCTTAAGTGGCTTCCATCAGAGTATTTTATCATGGTAACAGGAAAGGAATCTAAGACAGGAGCTAAAATACAAACAAAAAGTAGTTTTTGGTTTTCTGTCACAGAACTCCCAAGCTGTTCATTGTCATAAATGGATGTCCCATAAACCCTATCCGAGTTTAATGTTTAGCTGTGAATCTCTTAAAAAGTCACGAACCTTCCCTGGTGACCAGTAATAAGCAATGTATAAGCTGTGTTTAACAAACCAAAAATTTAATTTTAGAATGTAAAATTTCTGAATAAAAAACAATTAACTACTATCAATTACATAACATTTTTATCACAGGAAAATGTTTCCTTTGCAATTATTTGAGGTGTAACTCATTCTGATATCCAGTGTCCCAGTTCCCCTTATCTGAAAGGTCCTTCCTGCACAAACAACCCAATGTTTTATATGGTATCTCCTTTTTAGAGACTCCAATCTTCACTTCTGTGATGAATGTTCAGATTTGGATGTACAGACATGCAGATGTCAAAGGGGAATGTTGGAGTTAGTCGTATGTTATCATTATGATGCCAGGTCCCTAGAACTCAGTCTTTCCAGTTACACTTGAAAAAGTACACAAGAGTGTTATTTGGATAAATGCAACAATTCTTTTGACCACGAGAACTGCAGTCTCATTTTCACAATGTCTTTTTCAAAAACCTTGCAGTTCTCCTGAGACCTAGTGTTTCTGTTGAGAACCCAGCCTCTTCCTCATGCAACTTTCAGGCATCTTAAACAGTAACCATGGAGATGCCCCGAAGCACCTCCAATGCTGTCATACTGATAAGTGCAATCCCACCTGTAATACTGAGCTCTCCCTGATGTGGTGGGAATGGAGAATAGAGACCTAAGGCCGACCGTGTGGGTCTATCTGCATTTGGTCAAATGCTTAAAATTCAGTATTCAGATCTTGATTTCTGCCATCCAACATTTATCACACACTTGACAGGGAGAAGCAATGTCTACTAGTTGCAAGCAAATGAAAGATGAAGTGTGAACCTAATTAGTCTTATTAATAAAAACCAGGAGTCAAATATTGGCATAATAACCTGAAAGATCAGAGAAGCAGAAGAGCAGCCACCCGTGACTCTTACCTCTCTGGATCCTCAGACCGAAAGGGGCTGAGATCCTGTCTCTGCTCCACCTTATCACTTCCCATTTCAGCTTCCTGAGTGCTGGGATTAAAGGCATGAGCCACCACCACCCAGCCTCTATGGTTAATTAATTGCTAGCTCTGCCCTCCGATCTCCAGACAAGCTTTATTTGTCAGAACACAAACACAATATCACACAACATAAATTAGGTAATCCAGAATCAAATTCAGGAGCATCTACCTGCATAGAGTCATTCTGACAGAGTGGGACATTTGGATCCAACCACAGGGTCCGGTTATCTGAGCTCACTCTGATACAACTATACTGAACTCACTGTAGAACTTCCTAACAAGGGTGTTTCTAATACTTGGGTGTTTTGAGCTACACATATTTGTTACTCTTTACTATAGTGGGTAGCCATTCCAGCTTTGGTCTGGAAGTTTCAACCCCCATTGAGGCTTCGGTAACTGTCACACCTACAAGGCGGGGCCAAGAGAGGGCCCTGAAGACCCAAGATCCAGATGCGCCACCTTCACTTGGTTTCCGGACCCTGGACGCTAGAGGTAGACCGAACAGAGTTCTCCAGAGAACACCGCCGGACTGCACTACGTCTTCCCCAGACCCTGTAGCCTATCCCTTCATTTGTGAGTTACCCCACAAAATAAACCTCCCTTTTAACTACGTGGAGTGGCCTTAATAATTTCACCAATACTTTACAAAACTGAGGAGTGTTACAATGGGGGGTACCCCGTTTGTTCTTAGTGATGGAAATGTATCTTTGAAGCTGCTGAACTGGGTGACCTGTTCTGAATGATGCCCATACATTCTGAAATGAAGAGAAAATTTTCTCCTTTGCATTACTTACTAGAGAAGGTAGAGCCAAATTCGTGGTTTATTTCTAGCAAAATGAAGCCTATGCTGTCCTCTACAGAATCCTGTTGCCTACTCCTCCTGCTTGACTCCAGTGTCCTGACTCAATCTGTTGTTTTATATGCACCTCTCTAGGATGCCTCATATTTGTTCAGAACAAAATAGACCATAAGGAAATGAAATAATGAATAAAATATTGTTCCCCATCTCAACATGATTCAAGATAGTTACTTTAGAAATACCAAATTCATGTGTAACTGAAATATCCTTTTATTATAGTAGATAACACACATTTAAGCAGAAATTTCATGGCAGCCCCCAAGACAATGTATCTACATGATAGAGACAACACATCATTTTACTCCAGAGAAATGACTGAATAAGAATAGAAGACTTGTCACACTTCATAAAAAAAAATAGCTGTAAAATTGCCAAACCTAGATACAAGCACAGCTTGTCTCAAGACTAATCCTGAAGAATATACCAGAATATTCTTAGTTTAAATGCATAGATAGGTTTTTCTCACTCCCAGCTTTTACATACTGTCCTATTTCAAACTGCATGTTAAACTACAAACACTTTAAAAATATTTAAATTGTTTTAAATTTACTTTTGAAATGTTGGTGTGTATGTGTGTCTGTATGCACATGTGCCTGGGTGCACATGCCTGTGTGCTCGTAGAGGCCATACAAGGGTGTGGGGTGTCCATCATATCACTCTCTGCCTAGTCCTTTGAGATGATGCCTCTCTTTGGGCCCAAGGCTTCTGTTTCCTGCATTAGACTGAAAGGCTAACGCCCTCTTCACCCATCCCCAGTCTCTACTCATCAAGGCTGGGATTCCAGGGATTCCAGGAAAGCCTGGACTGTGACCTAGACACTGGCATCCAAAGTCTGCTCCTCGTGATTATGCATGCCCTTGTAACTGCTGAGCCGTCTGCTCGCCTCCCATGTGCATATATTTAGTGTTCTCTACCTTTTTTCTATCTACTATCACTGAACTCTATCAGAGTAAAAGAAAATGAAACTTGCTTTAATAATTTATCTGTTCATTGTGCTCAATATAATATTGAAAAAAAACATTGTTACATATAGGAATATGGTGGAAGGTATTTGAAATTAAATCACAAGCAACAATTTCCTTGTGATTTTAACAATAATGTTTTCAATACTTTCTATTCATTTAAATGTAACTAAATATTTTGTTCTCTGAATGCATTTTCTAAGTATAGTTCGGCGCCTTTTGTATGAGTTATATCTCTCTACATGCTGATTGTTCACATTTTTATAATACACAGGGGAAGTTTGAGGTCAATAAAGTAAGAGATATTTAGAACAAATTGATGACTTACGTTCACTTTCAGTTTCACTGTAGAAACTAGTTTTGAGTCAAGTGTGGAAGGGAATTCACACATCACAAACATATCTATGTTCCATTTCCAGCAGATAGCGCCATGCTGCACATGTGATTTATGTTTACACATGTCCATGAATACAGACATCACCTCCCTACATGTACTTTAGAATGTTCTCCTTGGCATCACGTATTGACATCACGTATTGTTTCCTCCAAGAAGTCTTTCTTGCTTCATACTCTCACACTTAGCTCTCAGAAACAAAAGGAAGGCTCAAGGAACCCAGTGTGACCCTGTCATTACATTCCCCAACACAGAGTACACATGTGTGTTTATATGCTTCCTCTCTGAGCCTGAATTAGTCTAGAAAACAAGAAGGTTAAAATCCCACCTCGGTAGTCCCATACATCTACATCAGTGCCCAGCACACAGTGGATACCATGAATGGCACAGGGTACTCAGATTACATCTCTGTCAGTGCCTGGCACACAGTGGGTACCATGAGTAGCTCAGGGTTCAGTGTTCAAATATGTCAGTGTTCAAATTACTGACACAGCTGATCTGTGATATTACTTTGCAAGATTATTAGTGTTTTCTGCCTCATAGGGATTATATTGAGTTCAGCATAACAGCAAAAGTGTCAATTGTGTTAATCTTCAAAGCCCTACAATTTAAACATATCTCTGACTGTTACTGCCCCACATGTTATGTGCCTATGTGATCATACTGAAGTACTGCCTTCTGCTGGCAGTTTGGGTGTTTTTCATGCTTAGTTTCATAATTGTTACTTAAGAACTTTGTACAGATATAACAGCTGGTAGATATACCCCAAACCACCCCATTCATTTCTTTACCATGCTGTGGTCCTGAGTCACTGTCAACATCAGGATTCGTGTGTGTGTGTGTGTGTGTTTTCACCTAAATGTTGAAAGCAATGCCTATTTCTTATTTCCAAATTAAATTCAGATAACGAGATTCTTTCTATCAAAGGTATTTATTTTTAAAATACTTTAATACATTGCATTCTACTTTTTAGCAATGTAGTTCAAAACACCTATTCATGTAGCCAGGAAAAAGGTTTAATCAAAATCATTTATAGAGACATCTTAAGCTTACGAATTTGAAGTACTATATAATACAGCATGACATTTTGAAGTTATATATACAAATGAAGTCTGCATCAATTCCAGGATACTTACTTCGGGAGTCCTTCTCTTTGGGGTATGTCACACTATGATGGCTTCAGGTGTGTGTGGAAGGGAATCTGCAAACATTCCCTTTAGGGTGTAGCAAAGTGTGTTGGCTTCAGGTGTGTATGGAAGGGAATTTCAAATGAAGGCTTGTATGTGAATTTCATATAAAGAAAATAACATGTCTACATGTTGAATTCAGCAAAAAAAAAAAACAAAACCTGTTACAACTTGTTACAGTTTGAATATAAAATGCCCCCCACACACACACACACTCATGTTTGCTTATTTCCATCCTGGGGTTCCTATTTGGGATACTGTGGGACTTTTAGGAGGTGAACTGTGGCCTGGCTGGCAGAGATAAATCACAATTCAGTCCCCAGTTCCAGCAGCCTTGTGAGCTGGCCCCCTGTGACATGAAGAATTGTGTTCCCACATCCTCTTGTGAGCAGGGAGCTGTCCCTTTGTGCCCTCCCTGACTAGTGGATGGAAATTCTCTAAAACCCTGAGCCCAAATAAATGCTTCCTTCCTTGTTTTTGTTTGGTATTTCGGTCACTAAGTCATCTTTCCTAGGAGGGTAGCCTCTGTCTAACGTTCTTCTTCCTCCATTTATATTTCCCATGGTTTTCTGTCTCATTTAATTTCTACCAGTGCCAGCAAGCACTGTATAGACTTTGAAAACAACAAGGGCTTGAAAAGTGAGCAGCCACAGCAACGGTGGACATTTCCCACTCAAGTAGGGAAGTAGATCCACAGCTGCAGACAGTCCTCCTCCCAGATAAACCCATATTTATTGGATGGCAGTTGTCTTTATTCCCAGGTGAATAAAACCGTACAACCAGTTCCACGATGGCAAGTCACATGCACACTGGACTCTTGCTTGGCAATGACTGTAGCAAAGACCTGTCTTAGTAAGTTCAGACAATAATCTTTCCTAGCTTGTTCCCCATTCTGCTGATTTTGTTTTTCTTATAATCATAATTTATTAACTTGAACACTCCTTTGAGTGTTTAAGAATGTTTGTAAATGAGATAACTCCCACTTTCACTGACTGTGGTAATGTAAGTAGGCTTCAGTGCTTGAAGGCTTCAGTGCTTGAATACTTGGTCTCCAATTGCTGGTGCTTTTTGGGTACGTTTAGAAGGGGTGGTCTTGATGGAGGAAGTCTGTCACTAGGGGAAGGCTTTGATAGTTCAAAGCCTTATGGCATTTTCAGTGCATTCTTTGCTTTATGCTTTAGACTCAAGATGTGAGCTCTCAGCTTGTTGTTCCAGCTGCTATGCTCATGCTCCACCATCATGAACTCCCACCATTTGGAACCATAGGCCACACTGTAGCTAGAGTTTTCCTGCCTGGCCCACAGTCAGGACAAATCTTTATCACCAGCCAGTCCCACAGCCACTCAGACCCAACCAAGTAAACACAGAGACTTATATTGGTTACAAACTGTATGGCTGTGGCAGGCTGCTTGCTAACTTTTCTTACAGCTTAAATTAATCCATTTCTATAAATCTATACCTTGCCACGTGGCTCGTGGCTTACCGGCATCTTCACATGCTGTTTGTCATCGTGGTGGCTGGCAGTGTCTCTGCCTCAGCCTTCCACTTCCCAGCTTTATTCTCCTCCTTGTCCCGCCTATACTTCCTGTCTGGCCACTGGCCAATCAGTGATTTATTTATTGACCAATCAGCAACACACTTGACATACAGACCATCCCACAGCACCACACCACATAAACTGTTTGTTCTATAAGTTGACTTGGTCATGGTGTTTTATCACAGCAATAGAAACACTGACTTTTTTTTTTTAAAGTTCTATTTAAAATCTAATGTTTTTGTTTGTTTGATTGTTTTTTGCAACTTTATGAAAGTCTGGTAAAGACTCTCTAACCCCCCCGCCAAAAAAAAAGTTCCACTGTGGCTTTTGAGCACTCCCAGGCTATATGGTGCTCTGTGTTGTAATCTGCTAAGTAAGCATGATTATTTTTCTTGGAGATGTCAGAGATCAAACCCAAATCTGTGTACTTGTCAAGCACTCTGCCACAGAGCCCCAACCTTAGCCCACAATGCAGTTCTTAGATTATAAGCATATTCTGACAGAAGTAAAATTTTCTTCACAAGCTATATTTTACCTAGTAATATATAATTACTATGTATGTATATAGTATATATAGTATATATGTACATACAGCATATGTGCATATATAATGTGTATGTGTATAAATAATGTATATACATATATTTAGGATATAAGCAACCTTGGGCAAACACTAAGTGATTCTAGCATACCTCTTGTCTTTGTTCCTCTGTGAATTACCTTTAATTCTTCGCCAATGGTCTCTATCTAAAATCATTAAATCAAGCAAAAACATCCCACATCAAAAATTCCTTCCTCAATAACAATCCTATTATATTTTAAGATTAAAAAATAAAACCTTTGATAAATAGACTTCACCCAGTCTATCGCTTTTCTGATTGCTATTGACAAAATACCTAAAAGAAGAACAAGAGAAGCATTTGTTTTGGACTCCTCACTTACATGGTTAGTCTACTAAGGCGAGGAAGACATGGCAGCCGAGGGCTATGGTGGGAGCATTTCCTCACCTCACATCGCAGAGGAGTAGGAAGAAGAGGACGCTGTCAACCCTCAGCTTTCTCCTTTTCCCCATTTTATACAGACTAAGTACCTAGTCAATGGATTCTGTCAGTGGTGTCCTCGTTGAAACCTCTGAAGATGCCCTCCCGGACTTACAGAGATGGCATCCAGTCAAGGTGATAATGACATAGACCTAGCAATAGCCTCCATCAGAAGGTAGAACAGAGAGGGTTTGTTTTGTGTTCATCCCGCCCGGGACTCTGGATATTTATCTTGGATTACGTGGATTGGAAACTTATGGAGCTCATATCTGAACTTAAAATCTTCACCAATTTCAAGGACATTAAAATATTAATACTGTGTGTTTCACCTACTTTTTTTTTTGCTATAAAGTAATTGAATTCAGGATTTAAGCTTGAGCATTAGTACACAGAAAGGTAAATTTCTATGATTCGGTACATGGTTACAAAAGTTGAAAATATCAGCCAGTAGTAATTACTATTTTATAAAGCATAAAACAAAATGCTACCAGTAGCTTTATTATAAAATGTCAACTTTGATGCTAACCAAAGGACTGAAAAAAAATAAGGAAACCAAAAACAAACGAAGCCAACTGTGGAGCCCCTGCTCCAGAGTTTTTTCCTTTCTGTCCATCACTAGTGCATAGCTGTAGGAATTCAACTCTAGGACGTCAGTTCCTTTCTCAGATATTTGCAAGTAATATATTTGTTCAAGAATAAATAAACTTTCTTTCATCATAAAAGGATAAATATGATTCAACACTTAGTCGTTTTCACCTTAGCTCTGCCTTGTGCATTTTATGCACCAGAATAATTCTGAGCTACTGTGGAATACAAATTCACACATCTTTACTTTTTATTTTGTGTGATCAAATTTGTGCGACTTTATAAAGTTATATGTAGTAATCTATATGAATGTTACATTATATTTCTAGTTTTATCTTTTTTGTCAAAATTCACTACCAGTATGCCATTAAAAGATAATAATATTGTTTGAGTTTATTTTTTTCATAGTGATTAAATGTAGAATCAAGTAGTCCATAACTTTTAGAACCAATGTTTATATTTTGATAAGAAAATAAAAGAGAAAGGATGAAAATGTACCAAGAATAAAACATACCGTCTTCAATCCCCATTCCAAACTTACACAACACATCATTCGTATCCTGAAGGAAGAAAGGAACTGGACCATTTAAACAAAGAATATGAAAAGAAATTAAAAACATACAAAACAAATATGCAGGAAATTTGTAACACTATTAAGTCATCAAATCAATGAATTCTAGCTATAGAAGAATAATCCCAGGTCAGTGTCATAGACCAGATCCTTAATGGTATCATGGAAGAAAACTTCTTGTACTAAGAAAAACACACCGATAGAGATATAAGAAGCACAATGAACACCAACTAAAAACAGAAAAGTAATTCCCAGTAGCATATTACAGTGAAAATACTCACTATTGAGAACAAAAAACAGAGAATAATAATGTAAGCTGCAAGAAAAAATACACAAGCCATATACAAAGGATATGAAGCTATCAGAATAATAACTGATTTCTTGATCAAAACTTTAAAAGCCCTAAGAAACTGGAATAAAGTACTACAAGTTCTAGAAGACTGTGGAGGCAAACCCAGACTACCATACCCAGCTAAACCACTTGCCGTAGAAGAAGGAGGAATAAACTCTCTCTATGATATAAACAAGCTGAAAGAATTCATGTCCACTAAATCACCGTTCTTGAGATTACTGGGAGCAATAAATGGAGTGAGAGAGGAATGGGCACAGCCAAGAGAGAAGGAAGGAAACTAAATCAAACTGTAAATCCCGAAACACAAAATAGGACTAAGAACACAAACAACAAAAAAATCAAAGACAATAACAATGACACCAATCTGTGCACACCTTTCCACGATGACTTTAAATATTAGTGGCCTCAGTCACCCATCAAAAGACATGGGTTGCTTAAATGATTTAAGAAAAATAAAACCAATCATTTTATTGTCTACAGGATGCTCATATTATCTTCCAGGACAAGGACGCATCTTAAAGTGAAGGGGTGGAGAAAAGCATCCCAAGAAAGGAGAATAGTCAACAAGCAGGTGCACCATCATATTATCTGACTTTAAACCTAAATTAATCAGAAGAGATAAAGGACACTCTGTTCCAATCAAGAGAGCAGTTAACCAAGAAGATACTACAATCTGAAATAGATATGCACCAAAATCTTGAACACGCAGTTTTATAAAAAGCATATTTCTGGACTTCAAGACACAGATGGACACAGCTCATAATAGGCAAGTTCAATTCCACCCTTTTTCCAACAGACAGATCATTAGGAAAAAAATAGAGAAACAACCAGATTAAATGACATCACATTTCTAATGAATGTTCAGGTATCTATAGAGCATTCCACCCCAGCACCAGAGAATGTACATTCTACTCCAAAGCCCACAGAAGATTCTCTAAAACAGACTACACACTAAGTACTAATAAATCTCAACAAGTACAGAAGAACTGAAATACTTCCATGGATGCTGTCTGACCACAGTGAAACAAAGCTGGATGTCAGTGGCAAAAGAATCTCTAGAAGTCACATAAACTCAGGGAGATTAAACAATGCACGACACAGAATAATGAATGGGTCCAAGAAGAAATCAAGAAAGAAATGCTTACAAAATTCCTGAATGGGGATGTGACAGCCAAGTTAATCATGGCTGAAGCTTCTCCAGAGCTAAAACTTCAACCTGTTAAAGTTATATGAGATAATTTCACACTTGGAAGTGAAGAGGAGAATGAGGGGATGCACAAACATCCAGGAAGTTTGAGCATTCATCAGGAAGGGTCTCAGCTGATACAGATGTTCCTTGCAGGTGTGAAATTGACACAACCACTAGGTGTAAGCATGCTGAGGCAGTTGACTGTAAAGACCTGTGTGAGCAGTGAGATAAAAAAGTTCCCTGAACCCAGTGAGCTTGCAGTTAGCATGCAAGACCCAGCAGAAGGAATTCACTAAATGTGCTAATAAACAGAGAAACAAGTGACTCTAGATGTCCAAGGGAAGCTTTCCTGTGGTTAATGACATTTCAGCCGGGCCAGATGGAAAACCTATGCATGAGCTGAGCAAGCCTTTCCTGATGGGGAAGACACTAGGAAAGATGGCAGCGAGGCACAGCAAATCAGGGCACCATGTAGTGGAAAATGGCCGAGGAATCTGCTAACACATCTTAGCAGAACACCAGTGTGATGTGTTTATGTACTTTTCTGAAAAAAATTCATTAAAATCTACAGACTCCAAAGTCTTTCGAGGTAGACAGAAAGATTGAAAAGCAAATTAAGTATAATTAAAACATTCTACATAAAGATTAAAGTCTTCAGTTAAGTCACTATGCCAGGTCAATGTAAGTACTCAATGGCAATTTATTCCAAGATTAATTGAACAGATTTTTTTATTGACTCATCTAAATATGTGGAGATGTTCGAGAGTTAAAAATTGATTAAGAATCTAATGCACTCCTAATTAAAATGACTCATCTTGAGCATGATAATTACAAATTAAAAGGTCGGGGGACAGGAAGTCACATGCTACATTTGAAAGGAAAAAAAAGACCTAAGTAGATAGAATTAAAAAATAGATATGCCTGAGTAACATTCAGTTTATGAAATTCGATTTACCAACATTAAAAAAAAAAAAGACCTCGAAGCTTGTGGCCTGCATACACAGGATAGTAGGATTAACCACAAGCAAATAATGGGCTAATTTTAGGGGAAGATTAGCGACAGTGAGTGAGGAAATTGAAAATAAATGAGGAAAACATGAAAGGCTTATAAAATGATCTCCTAAATGAAGTCTCACATCTCATGTTAAGCACAAGTAAATTCTTAAGCCCTGGGCTTAAGTTGACACAGAATCCCAGAACTGCAACCTTCAGCAGGCTTAACAAAACTCCCTAAAGGGAACAGACTAGAAGACCTGGCATTTCTCTAGCATTTCACAGATAAAGTTTGTACTTGTCGTGATGTGACATGAGGGCGTTTGATAGAATGCGGTGGCCACAATGGCACTCAACACCCCCTATTTAACAGTCTGAAGCTGGGATGTGATGATTGGCAGATCACTGGCTCGGTCTTTTCATCAAACCATCACACTGAGGTAGCAACTGCCTACTTAGTCACCTATGGCAATCAGTCCCGCACTACAGCCCCGCGGAGTTTATGCAGAACTATTCCATTAGTGGGTCCCGATTCTGAGTCAAACTAAATTCAGCTGAAGTAATTTCTAGAAAAGTGAGGCTTTTCAAGGACATCGCCACTGGTGGTTTTATGAGCCAGACAAGCCTGTTCTTAGCATTTTAACTTTCACTTTTCAAAATGAAGTTTAAATATTCTTCCACATCCCTGAAAGGCATGACATTTAGGAGACTGAAAGAAGCACTACATTGAGGTGATTTAACTTGTTGAAAATTGAGTACATCTGAACTGATTCCTCATAATGAGGTGACATAATACTCTTGCCCTCTCAGGTCACTGGGTTTAAATAAAAATACTCACGTACATACATTTCTCCTATTCTAGTCTGGTCCAGGACAGCAGATTCAATGTGAAGTAGTTAACTGTTAAACAGCATTACAATATTCTTTCATACGCTTCATACCCACAAGGCATTTCTCACAGAAGGAAATCCCAGGTCACAGGATTACTTGAAGTTCCCATTCTGGGGACATTATTATAGCATCAGTCACCTGTAGCTCCCTTGAAACATGTGATTGTGAGCAACCAATTGATCAAGCGTCCTCCATGAAAGCCTTTAATCGAAGTATTCCTTCTAGACTATATGCACTAGGCTTAAATGGTTAAATGTCCACACAAACTAATACAGACAGAGAGTTCCCAGATATCCTTGTTTGTACTGGGGATTAGACTCAGGGTCTTAAGACTAGGCTATTGCTCTATTTCTAAGCGAATCCCAAGCACATTATTTATTTTTATTTTTTATTCTGAGACAGGATCTCTTTAATTGCCCAAAGCTGGCTTTGAAAATAACTGTATAGCCCAGACAGGCATCTAACTTGGCATCTTCCTGTCTCAGCCTCCTGAGTAGTTGGGATTATAGAAACGGATGCCATGCCCAAGTGGTATAATATTTCTTACAATTCACATCCTATAGATGACCTCGCAGCCAAAACAATGCTGTGCAATGAGGCGGCCCCAGTATGTGGATCTGTAAGGCACTTGAAACACAATGAGTCTGAACTGAGCTGCACTGCAAGCATGTCAGACTTTAAAGAAGGTGTTCAAAAGTGCACTTTCCCATCATGACCCTGAACCCCCTTGCTCCTATAATCCCTCCTCCTTCTCTGCAACTGAACTCCAGGAGCTTGGCCAAGTGCTTGGCTGTGGGTCTCTGCATCTGCTGCCACCAGTCACTGGATGTAAGTTCTATGGTGACAATTAGGGTCGACACCAATCTGAGTACAGTTGGGAACGCATGGACTCTGGACTGACAGCTGGGGAGTCTGCATGGGACCCCACCAGGCCCTCTGAATGTGAGTGACAGTTGTGTGGCTTGATGTGTTTGTGGGTTCCCTGGCAACGAGACAAGGACGTATCTGAGGTATGTGAACTGGCTTTTTAGAGCCCATTCCTTATGGCGCAATGCCTTACTCAGCTGTGATACAGGGGGACGGGTCCTGCCCCAACTTGGTATGCCAGTCTGTGTTGGCTACCCAAGGGAGGCTTTACCCACTATGACGAGGGGATGAGAGTGGAATAGGGGGATGTGGCAGGGAATGGAAGAAGGGAAGGGAGGGGGAACAGGGGTTGGTATGTAAAATGAAAAAAATTCAAATAAATAAATAAATAAAAGGTGCACTTCCTATTTTAACCATTGTTATAGTAACTGTATTAAAAGGTAGCATTTTATGTACCTAAGATTGAATCATTATCACATAGATGTTGCTGGTTTATATTTACTTACTAGTGTTGACAAAAGAAAATTTAAAATTATCCATGTGACTTGGTATGGCGGTTTGAATAGGTATGGCCCCCCTAGACTCATGTGTTTGAATGCTTGGCCCATAGGAAGTGGCCCTATTAGGAGGTGTGCAGCCTTGTTGGAGGAGGTGTGTCACTGTGGAGGTGAACTTTGAGGTATTATATGCTCAAGCTATGCTCAGGAGACTGGCATACAGTCTCCTCTGCTGCATGCTGATCAAGATGTAGAAATCCCAGCTAACTCTCCAGCACCATGTCTGCCTGCAAACCACCATGCCCTGCTTGACAATAAAGGACTAAACCTCTGAAACTGTAAACCAGCCCCAATTAAATGTTTCCTTTATGAGAGTTGCTGTGGTCATGGTGTCTCTTCATAGCGAATGAAACCCAGACTAAGACCCTTGAATTATTTTCTTTGAACAGTGCTAGTACAGACTGTTCAAAGTAAAAGATGGTCCACTGGGCTGAGCAAGGTGACACAAACCTTTAATCTTAGTACTCAGGAGGCAGAGGCAAGGAGAGTTCTGTGAGTTTGGGGCCAGAGAAGCCTACATAGCAAGTTCCAGATCAGCCAGAACTATATACTGTCTCAAAAACAAAGAAAAATAACAACAACAAAACCACTTATTATCATCCTTTTGTAAAAAGAAGCATCAAAATTTCTGGCATTGCAGGAAGTACAAAATGAGAGAGGCACAGAATTTCACACATCAAAGATGGCAGAGAGGAAACACAACAGTCTCTTTTTGATCATTAATTATACTGTGTTCTAAGGAGTACATGTCATATTTGGAATCTGTGGGATAAATAAACACACATGTAGTACCAATGTTATCACTGCACACAGAACACAGGCTATTGACTGGCATAATGGCCTGTATGGTGATTATTATTAAATTATAAAATTAACATCTGAGTTATATTATCTGTATTATTTTCTGCTCAAACCTAAATGCTTTTCAAATCTCATTAGTTATTTAATTGAGAGTATTACTGAGAATTTTATTAAGCCTTTTGAAATTCATCCACAAATTGAATATTCAGTTAAAATTTAAGCAGTTGCTTCTGGGTACATATATGATATAGAAATATGCATTAACATTTTATTTCAAAATATTGAACTGTATTTTAAATGAAGGTAAAGACGCTTTGTCCTAGAACTGAAAGGGAATCCTCAAAAGATTGCAATATTTTTTACCAGTCTGTTCACATAATTCATTTCCAAGGAATATTTAAAATTTTCCCTAAAGATCTTTTCTTCTTCTAACCTCAGTGCTTTTATTTCCAGTCTTCTTGGGATCAAATATTTTCTTTGATTTTAAATCTGATCTTCAAAAGTCAGTAGTTACTGAGGATGTAGTTCAACAGTGCTCGTCATGTGTAAGGGTCTGGTCTTACTGCCGCCATCATAAAAAGAATAGTGTGGTTTTTTTAAACTATTTTTTTAGATTGTGTGTGTGTGTGTGTGTGTGTGTGTGTGTGTGTGTGTGTTTGCACTCCCTTGAGTAGCATGTCAAAAGGTTTATAGCATCCTTCACAGAAACTCCAAGCTGGAGCAATGGAAATCTCTCCTCTACAACCATGAAAAATAGATGCCTGTATGTTGAACACATTATCAAAGCATCAAAGCCAATCATGAAGTTTTTACTGTAAATGAAGAAACACTTCATTGTAATCTCAAAGTTGAAGAATATATACTTCTTTTAAAATCACATATAAACCTATCAGTAACGTATTTTTAAAGCAGAAAAACATGAAACTAGAGAAAACATCATAGTCATTTCCACGCAGTCTGCTTAGGTTGCATTGAGTCTGAATAGCAGGATCAATACAAACACAAACCTTACCTCCCATCTCGGTCCCAGTCATACACTTCTACCTTGATGGTTCTGCCAGGGGAAAAACACACACATGAAAATGGTTTAAATAATATGATCCAATAATATAATATTAAAATAATATGATCTGAATTTATAAAACAAAATTCAGTCAGTTGTTCTTAGAGAACATAGGCTTATAAGTTTCACAAAGTAAATTGAAGTTGATTTAGCTAATTTCATTACTACAATTAAATTTACATCTTAAAGTCAGCTTCAAGAATCTATATTAATTCTTCAGTATGTGGAGAAAGTATGTGGACAACGTATCTCCTCAGTAGATGATAGACCCACATCTCCCCTCTTGGAGACCAGTGTCTTGGCACATGTTTCTCAAATTTACATCTATTAGAGTCACCTTAAGCTATCACAATGTAGCTTATTAGACCACTTCCACAGAGCTTCTGGTTCAACAGATCTGAGTTGGGGTTTGGGAACCTTAATTTTAGGAGGTGACCAGGTAGTGTTAACATTGCTAATCAGAAAACATACAAGAACTGCTTTCTTAGGGTAAGAATGAACCCATTAAATAAAGTAGCCCCATCCACCAAATAATATCATACGTTTAAAAGTAAACATGATGGCACACTACTTCCAGTTCTTAGCATGAGATTGGTTAATAGAATAAACCACCCTGGAATGCAGTGGTGTACTTGATGCTGAGTCATTGGAATCAGGCAGTCATGGTCAGCCTGAGCTACACAGCAAGGCCCTGTCTCAACACGCCCTAAAAGACAATGTTCTGTTTGTTTGCTAATACACAAGTAGTAAGACTTGTAAAATAACAAACAGACTGAAATTTTATTTTTATTTATATACTTTTAGTTTGGATTCTGTAGAGGTTTTTACACAATAGTCTACCATAAGCTTCCAATAAAGGAAAACTTCAGTCTTATGAACTTTCAAGTAAGCTGAAGGATCAGCATCATTGGGTGGACCTTGTTAAAATGCCTTCTCTGTAGCTTTAGGACCTTTATGAGCCCATGAGCACAGTTACACCCAATTTCAAGGAGTGACAGCACTCTAGCCAATGTCCTGTTCATGGTGGGCACCTAAGTGCAGCACCTAAGTGCTGAGGCAATGGCAGCTTAGGGCAATGAGAATTTAGGAACTGCATTTAAATAGTACATTAAAAGCTAACTAACATTCAATGTATTTTTAGCACTTGACACATGTTTATCTTGGGTAAAAAAAACAGTCCAATTAATCAAGCTTTAACTAGCTAAAATTATATCTATTTTCCAAAGCATTGTATTAAAGCCAAGTTGCTTGATATTTTGTTGAATAATTCATCCATGCTTTTGTAGAAAATATAGATGTTTACTAAGGTGAAGAAGCCACCTTCATAAAAACACAATGTGGACTAGATCCCAGTTCCATGGACCATGAATGTTCTGCATCCTCAGTTTGAAAGTCTGACCTGTCTTACCTGTCATAATCCCCATTGCACAATGCTCTGACTGAGATCTTGAAGGCTTGCCACACAGGATTCAGAGTGTTTTTGACAACTTCTGTCTTGTGACAAATTGTAAAACTGTGAAAAGAGTTTTCAATTATGAAGTGATAGATAGATAGATAGATAGATAGATAGATAGATAGATATAATGACATAAAATTATATCAATGATCCACTTGTGATGCATTATTTTATCAGCCATTCCTCTCCAAGGGCAGAGTTAGTGGTGTGCATCCCTGGCTGCTACCACCGCCTGAGTTTATATACAAACATAGATTTGTAAACTTGTGAGATCTGCCCCTTAGAATATAAAAAAATGAGATATGGCAATAGTTACCCCAAATAATTTTCTGCAAAGTCAATAAACCTTAATGCTATTTTATAAAAACCTGAGGTACTCAATAGTCATTGGGTTTGTCAAATTTGTTTAAGGTAAAGTCAAAATTTATGTTACAATCTTGGAGTCACCAGATGTGGAATTAAACAGTTTCACATTAGGAATTTTTCCTCCTAAGGAAGTGACTCCTCTGCTCAAGGAGACGTTCATAAGCCAGGAATTGTTTTTTCCCTTTATTAGTCATTCTCGTGTCTAGCACACTATGTGAAGTTGTAGACATAAAACTCTCACTAGTAAGAATCCCACTGCTAGGGTGACCAGTAGAAGTTTGGACTGGATTCTGATGCAACTTCCCTACTAGTCTGGAGTCTTGGTGTGTAAATATAGGGCTGTGTATATGTGTATACTACTGACAGAGTCACACAAAAACATTCTTAATAAGTAACCTTTATGTGAAGCTCCTTACCAAACACGCTACTTGTAAAGGAAAAATTATTACCTAGTTATGAAATGGAGTGTGATAAAATCAATAGGAAATCCAGAAAATTGGAATTTATATTTAGAATTTTAAATTTAGAATATTAATCACTGTTTCCAGCACAGATTGTTTTAATCTGTTAGCTGAAAGGCAAATTTAGAAGTAGCTTCATATTTAAATAATGTTAAAAACAAAGGAAAAGATCTTGCACTGAAAAAATACATGTAAAAATGAGCAGTATTAAAATTACTTTTCACTCAAATTTCATAAAAAACAAAAATCATATATAAATGCTTTAATATATATTCACTAATATATGTTTTGATACAGATGGTAAACTAGTTTTCTATAAATGTGAAAATATGTCTGAAATAAGATGTATCAATTTTAAGAACTCAGTTTCAATGATTTGGAAATTTGGAATAGTTTCACTTTTAAAAAAAATAGATTTCATTTGATTAAAAAATATGACTTAATAAGCATAATATATTTTCATAACAAAAACTTCATTAAATGTGTGATAAGCTGAAATCATATGAGTATAACATTTTTAGGAAAATAAGTAAGAGAACTCAAGGAACACACAATTCAATCAGGACACAGAACACTAAGACTGAAGAAATTCTGTCTGCCTGCTAACTTCTTCCTAGGTGGGGAAGAGCTAGCCTTAAACTCCATTTCCTCCACTTTCATCTTCTAAGCAACATTTTCTCTTTAGATAATATTTCATTATGCATTGTTAAGACAAACAAAAATGTATAAACAATATTAATAATAGATAATGGTTGTACTATGATGTGTTGGAGACTTTGACGTGACTTTGTATAGTAACTGATTAATCCTTACTTCTGTGAGGTAGGTCAACCCACTTATAGAACAGAAAACTCTAAGTACATGTTACCAGAGTCATTAAGTATCAGACATGAGTTGCTTCTTGGCAACAGACTCTCAGTCATACTTTTAGCTACTAACTTTTTCATAAGTATGAACAGCATGATATGAACCACAGGAATGAATAATCGGAGGTAGAGCCAGGCACAGTGAACTCGGTACACACTCACCTAGTCAAGACTGGTAAACACTACACCACACTGAAACACTTCACTGAACTTTATATTCTAAGATTTCTAGGAAAATCACTGTAGCACAGAATAATACATGCCCCCCCCCCCTCCACAACAAATGGTTTCCATCCAATTCTATGGAAAACACATTTGCTAATTCAGGTTTCTACAAAAAGCATCATTCTACATTGCTAAAAGAAAGCAAACTTTATAAAAAAGAAACTACTTTATGTGTTAAACATAAATGCTTATGAAACTAGTAATGGAAATGGAAATGATCACATCATCTTTAGAATATCTTATATTTTATTCCATTTACTAACTTGATGTCTGAAAGAAAAAATAACACAAACATCAGCATTACCATAGTCCTGAGCAGAGTAGAAGACATACCCACCTTCCATCCTCATTACTTCTATAAAATACAAGGAAAGGATCTGACTTTCCGAAGAAATCCTTCTTATCCAATTTATTTGCACAAAACTGCATCAAGACAGCATCCTGAAAACAAAATTAATAATACAGCTCAAAATCTGGAACAGGAATAACTAGAAACTACAGATCACAAACAAGATTTGACAAGAAAAACACGTTTGTTATTTTGATGCCACAGGCCAAGTGTTGGGAGCTGCAGACAAAAGGCCATTACTTATTGGAGGATTATGAGGCTTTAAAATGTCCTGGAAATTTTCATTCAAATGCCAGACGACTAGTATTCAAAAAGCTGTACCTGCTCTTATCCCCCAAATGATAATGAGCCAGATGACTCTGGATTTTTAATGTCACACAACAGTATCTTCAGTCACATACATTATTACAATTTCTGATTATTTGGGGTATATTTAATGATCATCTATTACACAGGATTTTTTTTTGGTAAGGCTTTATTACAATCTAGTTGGGAGAAGTCTGTTATTATTAAGAAGTGGAGAACAATGTCTGAAAACTAAATCATTTCTTTGGTGCTTGGGTTCCTTTGTGTGTGCAACATAATTATACATCTATAACTATTCCAGACTAATCATTGCAATTGATTTGTTTACCTAGGCACTTACACTCTGAGTAATTTCAAGGTGCTACCTGGCTATCATACCAAGGAAGTTATTAAATTGAGTAGACTAAGTATGTTTAATGGCAGAAAATGCATAGTTATTTAAAATTCAAATCAATACTTTGGGAATTTATGGTGTGTGAACTTCATACATGAGCAGTGAATCTACATAACTCCTGTTCCTCTTCCAACCTCTCCTGTGTCCCACCTCCCCCTCCCAAATTTATGATCTCTTCTTTAATTATTGTTACAAGTGTATACACATGCATATATGTATAAATATATATGTATATGTGTATATATATATATATATGCTCATGTGTATGTATAACTTACTGAATCTATTTAGCATATGCACATATGTCCAGGGCTGACCACTTGAGAATAGACAAACTATGTGGGAGCTCATCCTGAGGAGAAAATGATTCTCCTTCTCTCAGCAGTCATTGACCATCTGTACCTCTTCTTCTAGCAGTGGGACCATGTGGAATTTCCACTGTCCATGTGGCATGTCAACTGATGTTATCAGTATGCCAGTCTTGCTCAGGCTACCATATTGTTGAAATTTTATGTTAGCATTTTTCCTGTCACATCTAAGGAAGACTATTTAGTGTCAGGTGACCAGACCCTCTACCTCTTACAATATTTCCACCCACTCTGCTTCAATTTTCCTTGAGCTTAATTAAGTCTAGGGGTTGTGTTTCTGATGTATCACTTGGGGCTGAGCACCACACAGCCACTGGTTCTCTGCATTTGATGAGGTGTCTGTCTCTTTAATAGTCTCTGTCTGCTGTAAAAGGAAGCTTCTTTGATGAGATTTAAGAATTACACTTATCCAAAGGCATAAAGATACATATTTAGAATACAGCTAGAAGTCATATTGGTTGTATCATTAAATAAGTCAGTAAATCTTTTTTGAAGTGACTTTTTTTTTAAGATTTATTATGTATACAGCATGTATGACTGCAGGCTAGAAGAGTGCACCAGCTCTCGTTACAGATGGTTGTTACCATGTGGTTGCTGGGAATTGAACTCAGGACCTCTGGAAGAGCAGACAGTGCTCTTAACTTCTGAGCCATCTCTCCAGCCCCCGTAAATCTTTTTTATAGGCTTTTAGAGCTGCAAATTTCTGTCTAATGATTGCATTCAATGTGTCCCATGTGTGTTTGTGTGTGTGTGTGTGTGTGTGTGTGTGTGTGTGAGAGAGAGAGAGAGACAGAGACAGAGAGAGAGAGAGAGAGAGAGAGAGAGAGAGAGAGAGAGAGAGGAGGGGGAGGGGTGTTTTGTTTTCATTTTTGTTCAGTTTCAGGATATTTTTTTCTTTCTCAATTTCTTTTTTTGTTTTTGTTTTTGGTTTTTTTTTTGTTTTTTTTGTTTGTTTGTTTTGTTTTTTTCGAGACAGGGTTCCTCTGTGTAGCTTTGCGCCTTTTCCTGGGACTCACTTGGTAGCCCAGGCTGGCCTCGAACTCACAGAGATCCGCCTGCCTCTGCCTCCAGAGTGCTGGGATTAAAGGCGTGCGCCGCCGCTGCCGCCGCCGCCGCCGCCGCCGCCGCCGCCGCCGCCACCACCACCACCACCACCTGGCTCAATTTCTTTATTGATCTACTCACCTTTCAGAAATGTGTTGCTTATCTCCATGAGTTCACGTAATTACTAAAGATACTTTTGCTTTTGATTTAAGCTTTATAGCATTATGGTCAGAGAGAATGCATGGAATTATTTTAAATTATTTTTTATTTGTTGAGATTTGTTTCACATTTCAGTCTGTGTTTATTTTTGAGAAACACCCTGACTGGTGAGTAGAATGTATATTCTTTGGTGTTTGGATAGAATAGTCTGTAGATTTCCGTTAGGAACATTTGATAAATGATGCCACGTAATGCCAACATTTCTGGGTTTTTTGTTTTGTTTTGTTTTGTTTTCTAGAAGGCCTGTCTGGGGTATTGAAATCATCAACTAATACTGAATTGGGATTAATATATGTTTTGTCATTATTGGTATGCTTTTTATGAACTTGAACATGCATAATTTTGGTTCATATATGTTCGAGATTGTAATTTTTTCTTGGTTAACTGGGCCCTGATCACAGTGAAATGCCTGTCTTAATCACATCTGGTTAATTTTTTTTTTGAAATCCATTATGTCTGACATTAAGATGGTAACACCTGCTTGTTTCCTGGTCCCGTTTGCTTGAATTACTTCTTCACTGTTCTGTTCACACTAAGCTTGTGTCTATCCTTAGAGGGAAGGTGGACATCTTGGAGATAATAAAATGATAGATTGTTTTAAGCACTTGGAGTATAAATTACTATAAGTTCTTCTAGCTGTTAAAGTTTCCATTAAGAAGTCATCTGTTAGTCTGCTAATTTTTTCAATGTATGTGACTTATATCTCTTATAACTTTCAGTCTTTACTGTTTGTTCTGTATATTTGGCATTTTAACTACAATATGACATGGGGAGTTTCTTTTCTGGTAGTGTTTGATGTATATTCTGAATGTTTCTTGCATCCTTCCTTAATTTGGGGAAGTTTGCTTCTACGATCCTATTGAAGATTTGGTCTATTCCGTTGGTGCATAACTAATTTCTTTTAGCTATACATGTAATTCATAGATCTGGTATTTTCGTGGTGTCCCAAAGTTCTTGAATATTCTTTTATGTAATTTTTTATTTTGTTTGCCTGAGTGGTCTAAATCCTCTTTTTTATCTTCAAGTCTTGATTTAAAAAAAAGGGCGGGGGGAGACTATTTCTAAAACCAGTTTGTTTCACTAGACCATAGCAAGTGAGTCAAGTATATTGGAAAATCTACTGAAAGATGTTTGGAGAGCAGAGCCATTTTGTCAAATTTTATACTTTTGTGTAAACAGAGGTCTGATGCTGCAAAAATGACTAATTTTGCTATTTTTATTAGAGTGTTGATGGTGAATATGATGTCTCTGAAGAAATGACTTTTTTAGTATTGTTAGAAGACACAACTAAATCAAAAGATTTACATAAAGTAGTAAAATCATGGTAAAGCTATTTATTTTTTCATTGTTAACATATCTGGTGTAGTTTCTGATGCTGCTTCAGTGATGGCAGGTAAAAGAAAGGGGCTTGTAAAACTGATAGAAGATGATTCAATTGCTGTACAAAACTCAAGCTTAATGGAGCATCCTTGCATAGTATATAAAAAACCTTTATGCAGAAACGTCTTAAAAATGTACAGGAGTATGTAAATCATCAACACTGAATTCCATAAGAACCATCAGATTAAACCCTCACCAATTCCAGAAATTCTTTAAAAGTGTTGATGCTAACAATGATAATGTCATACATTTGGGGGCTGAAAAATGCCTAGGTGGGGATCACATGTGAAAAATAATTAAGATTTGTGACAAGTTAACAAATCATTTGAGGTTCCAAAACCAAAATTTATTTTATTGCCAGAACTTGACGATGAAAACCAGTTTACAGTGGCTTACATCTTCAGTAGAGCAACCACTTATTTAGATGAATTAAACATGAGTCTTTTCAAGGTGAAAATCAGCTAGTTGAAGAAAAGCTTCACATCTATAACAGGGTACTGATGAGAATGAAATTATGAGACGTTCAAATTAAGGCAAGCAATTTTAGGCATTTCAGTAGTTTGACTAAACACAGTCTCATGAACAGCAGAAAAAAAATGTTGCATTGACTGATCCTCTTAGCTTCCCCTTGCAGGCTATTTCCTTCCCTTTGTATCAGCTGCTAATCCCCAGGCACACCTTCTACCTGGTTGCCCAGTGGTCATACTGGACTGGGACACAGGTAGGTAATACTCCCCATCCTTCCTGCCACTCATTACTATTTCTCCAGTCTCACCTTAAGTCTTGCAGAAGTCTATACTTGCTTTCAGTTGTCCCTCCTCACACCATACCTCCATTCCCCAGAGATTCCACCTCTTGGTGCAGATACAGCTTAGCTCTGTCCTGCTGACCCTCTCAGCCCTCCCTTCTAGCCCATCCTCATTCTGTTATCTCAACCACCAATACCCAGAAACACATTCTACCAAGGACTCACAGAGGTCACACTGGGCTGGGACTTGTGTGGGTGATTCTAACCATTCTTCAGTTTCTGCATTACACTCTGACCAGACTTACTCTTGGTCCTACAGCAGCCTGATTTCAGGAGCCCCTCCTCCTACCCCAACTGAATTCCCTAGAGCCTCTGGCTCTTGCTGGAGACCTAGAGTGAGTCTCCATGGTCCTTTCTTTCCTGTCTCACCAAACTTACTCCTTGTCCTACAGCACCTTGCATGTAGGAGTCCCTCCTCCCATCACACCTCTAATCCCTGGGGAACTGACCACTTAGTATATGGACCCATTATCTCTATCTCATTCCCATAGCCCATCTCACCTTTTCCGCCTAACCCATCTCCATTCTTCTATGCCATCTACAGACCTGTGAAAGTACTCTCTATAGAAACCCAAAATCTTTGCACTTGCCTAGGATCCAGAAAGGGCATCAAGAACCAAAGAATGGAATACCCAACCAATAAGACAAGACCAAATATCAACAACTAGAAACACCTCAATAACAAAAGCTCCAGAAACCTAGACCCCCACACCAAAACATGCACATGAACAGGCATGACAATATGCCTGACAAGAACCCAGACACCTCATCACAGTACACCCTGAGAAATGCAATATAAGTGAAGCCCGAGACAAGAACTTCAAAATAGCAATTAATATATGCCCAAAGACCTTAACAAGGATATGAACCAACCCCTTAATGAGGACCACAAAAGCACAAAGAAATAGCTGAAGGAAATAATGAATGTCGTTCAAGACATAAAAGTAGAATTTAACAAAGAAACAGAATCACTAAAGAAAACTCAAACTGAAATAAAACCTGAAATAAAAGTTATGAAGTAGCTGGGCAGTGGTGGTGCCTTTAATTCTAGCACTCGGGAGGCAGAGGCAGGTGGATCTCTGTGAGTTCGAGGCCCCCCTGGGCTACAAAGTGAGTTCCAGAAAAGTTGCAAAGCTGCACAGAGAAACCCTATCTTGAAAAACCAAAAATAAATAAATAAATAAATAAGTAAAAATTTTTTAAAAAGTTATGAAGTCACACAAACACCCCAGAAGTAAGCCTTGCCAACATACTACAGTAGGCACAGAGGTCGTAATCTGAGGTGTTGAAGACAGGGTAGATAAAATGGATATTTCAGTTAGAAGAGTATTAAATCTAAAAATATGCAGGCACAAACAATGTAGTAAATCTGGAGCACTAAGTAAAGACCAAATCTATGAATCATAAGAGAAATGAGAAGAAATCCAGGTCAAAGGCACAAAAATATTTTCAATAAAATCATAAGAATAAAATTTTCCCAATCCAAATATAGAGGTAGCTGTCAAGGAACAATAAGCAGACAGAACACCAAATACACAGGACTAGAAAGAAATTCCCCACGACACATACTAATCAAAACACTAACTGTATGGAACCAAGAAAAGATGTGAAAAACTGTAAGGGGAAAAGACCAAGTAATATATAAAGGCAGGTCAATTGAGATAACAGTTGATATCTCAGTGGAGACTCTGAAAGCCAGAAGGACCTGAATGGATAGTCTACAAACACTGAGAGACCAAAAATGTCAGCCCAGACTACTAAATCCACCAAAACTACCCATCAAAATAGACCAAAAAAGATAAACTTTCAAAGATAAAACCAGAGCAATGTCTAACTACCTGTACAGCTCTACTGAAGCCTCTAGGAACAAAACTTCACTATGAAGACATTAATCACACCCAAGAAGATACAAGGAATAAATAATCCCAGAACAGTAAAACAAAAGAGGGGGTGAAACACCATAAAAACAAAATAACAGGAATCAATAAACACCGCTCATTGACAACTCCTAATATTAATGGTTTCAATTCCTCAATAAAAAACTCAATCTAACAGATTGGATTAAGAAACAGAATCTATTTTTCTGCTGCATCCAAGAAACACAGCTTACCATCAAGGATAGACATCAGCTCAGGGTAAAAGAATGGAAAAGGGTATTCCAAGCTAATTGACCCAAGAAACAAGCAGGTGTCGCCATTTTAATATTTGACAAAGTAGACTTAAAACCAAAACAAGTCAAAAAAAGATAGAGAAGGACACAACATCTCATCAAACTAAAATTCACAAAGAGGATATTACAATTATAAATATATATGCACCAAACACAAGGGCACCAAGTTCATAAAAGAAACACCACTACAGCTAAAATTACATATGAAACCTCACACAATGGTAGTAGGTGACTTCAACATCCTACTCTTGCCAATAGATGGGTCATCCAGACAGAAACTACATAGAGAAATGCTGAAACTATATGATGTCATAAATCAAATGGATTTAGCAGATATTTATAGAACATTTCACTGAAACACAAAAAGAATTTATCTTCTTAGCACCTCATGGAACTTTCTCCAGAATTCACCACATATTGGGAAAGAAAGCAAGTCTCAAGAGATTCATTAAAATTGAAATAATACCCTGCATCCTATCTGACCACCATACATTATGTCTGGATATCAACAACAACAGAAACAACAAAATTTTACAAATTCAGGGAAACTGAATAACTCATTACTGACTGAAGAATGGACCAAAGCAAAACTCATGTAGAAAATTTAAAGCATTTTAGAATTGAAAACACAGTATACCCGAACCTATGGGACACGGTTAAGGCAGTTCAAAGAAGCGAGTTCTTAGCACTGAATGTCTATGTCAAAGAAAAAATTGGGAGATGTCATATTAGTAATTTAGTAGTCCACCAGAAAGCTCTAGAAAGATGAGAAGAAATAACAACCCAAAGAAGTAGATGGCAAACTAGGGGCTGAAATCAATAAAATAGAAACAAAACAAGCAAGCAAACAAACAACAAAAATCAATGAAGAGTTGGTTCTTTGTGAAAATCAACAATACTGACAAATCCTTAGTCAAAAGAACTAAAAGTCACAGAGAGAAGATTTAAATTAGAAAAATTAGAGATGACAAGTGAAATGTCATAATAGACATTGAAGAAATCCGGAGAATCATGAGAACATTTTTAAAACTCTGTACTCAACCTAATTGGAAAATCAAAGAGAAATAGCTGAATTTCTTGATATGTACAACTTGTCATAGTCAGTCAAGATCATATAAGCAATTTAAACACACCCATAACTGCTAGTGAAATAGAAGCAGTTATTGGAAGTTTCCAACAAAGCCCAAGATCAGATGGATTCAGTGAGAATTCTAGCAGATCTTCAAAGAAGAATTCACACCAATACTGCTCAAATCATTCCACAAAATATAAACTGAAGGAACATTTCCTAATTCTTTTTATGAGGCCACTATTAACCTGATACTTAAACTATGCAAAGACCCATCAAAAAGGAAATAAAAAAGAAAGAAAGAAAGAATATTATAGATCTATATCCATAGTGAACATAAATGGAAAAAAATCTCAATAAATACTGGTAAACAAAAATCCAAGAATGCATCGAAAAGATTATTCACAAGGATGAAGTTGGCTAAATCTCAGAGATGCAGGGATTATTCAACATACGTAATCACTAGATGCAGTTTGCCACATAAACGGACTGAAAGACAAAAACAAAAAAGACATTAAATGTACAGAACAAAAAGAAGCTTTTGAAAAAAATCTAACATACCTTCATGATAAAAGTCCTGGAAAGACTAGGAATACAGGGGACAGGCCTCAACCTAATAAAGACAACTTATAGCAAACCTACAGCTAACATCAACCTGAAACAAAAGAAACTAGAAGCATTTCACCAAATCAGGAACAAGATAAGAATTCCACTCTCTCCATACATATTCAACATAGTACTTGAAGTCTTAGCTAGAGCATAAGGACAACTGAAGGAAGAGATCAAAGAGATTCAAACAGCAGAGGAAGAAGTCAAAGTATCATTATTTGATGATATGATAGTACACATAAGTGACCCTAAAATTCCACCAGGAAACTTCTACAGCTGATACAAACTTGCAACAAAAAAGCAGTACCTTTCACAATTGTCTCAAAAAGAAAAAAAATATATTTTGGGATAATTCTAACCCAGCAAGTAAATGACTCATATTAAAAACAAACACACAAACAAACAAACAAACACTTTGAGATATTAAAAAATATTGAAGGAGCCATCAGAATATGAAAACATACCCATGCTCAAGGATCAGTAGGATTAATACTGTGGAAATGGCTGTCCTAGCAAAAGCAAATACAGGTTCAATGCAATCTCCATCAAAATTCCAACACAATTATCCACAGAAGTTGAAAGGATGCTTTTCAGATTCATAAGGAAATATATACATTAAAAAATACATATTACAGGACAGCTAACACAATTCTGAATGATACAAGGATTCCTGGAGGTATCACCAACCCAGATTTCAAGATTACTACAAAGATATAGCAATAAAAACAACATGCTGTTGGCATAAAAACAGACATGTTGATCAATGGAATTGAACTAAGACCCAGACATGAGTCCACAAACCTACAAACACCTGATTTTTTTTTTATAAAGAAGCCAGAAATACACACTGGATAAAAAGGGCATAATTAACAAATGCTGGTGTAACTGGATGACTGAATGTAGAAGAAAGCCAATAGATTCATACCTACCACCCTGCACATAATTCAACTCCAAATCAATCAAAGGCCAGATATACTGAATCTGATAGAAGAGAACATGGGATGTAGCCTTGAACTCATTTACACAGGAGAAAATTTTCTGAACAGGACAATGATAGCCCAGGCACTAACAGTTAATAAATGGACTTCATGAAATTGAAAAAACTTGCTGTAGGCAAAGAACACTATCATTCAAGCAAAGCAGCAGGCTAGGAAATAGAAAAAGATCTTTACAAATTTTATGTCTGATAGAGGCTTAGTATCTAAAATGTATAAAAATAAATCTAGATACTTGCTCATAAATGTTCACTGTTGCTCTATTCATAATAGCCAGAAATCGGAAACAGTCTAGATGTCCATCAACTGATACATGGATAATGAAAACATACTACATTTATACAATGGAATTAAAACTTAAAAGTGAAATTATGAAATTGACAGGTAAATGGATGGAGCCAAAAAAAAAAATGTCATCCTGAGTAAAGTAACACAAGCTCAAAGAGAAAAATATGGTCTGTTTTCTCTCATATGTAGATGTTAGCTTCTAAGCCATCAATATTTGTGCTACAATCCATGAGGTTAGGTGCATATTAGGGGACTAGGAAGGAGGAGATCTCCTCTGGAAGGAGAAACAGAATATATTGTTATGAATGGACAGGCAAGTAACTGGAGTGGGAAGATTTAGAAGGGGATAGAAGAGAGGAATAAGGGAGAGAATATGGGGAGAAACAACTAACAGTTAAGGCTATTTGAGGGGCCATATAAAATCTGAGACTGAAGAAGCTTCCTAACATACATATGTATGTGAAAGAAATGTAAATGGAATCACCAAATAATGGGAGAGAGAGAATGCCCAAACTCAACATCTTATGCCACCAAGTAAAATCTCCAGTGCCAGGAATGGATTACATCTAATTGAGTTGTTGGCCAAAGGGCCCTGTGGAAACTCCCCAAAATCACAGACTACTGCCAAGGTTATTGGTTGCCATCTAGAAACTAATGACAAGGCCCTACTACTGAAAATAACATTTGAACATGGAGAAATTGAGCTGGTACCTAACTAAAGGCTTCACCCCCTACTGACTGGCATTCATGGTACTGGAATGTACTCTTCAAGCTACCAGATAACAAAGGTAACCATCAACCCAGCTACAAATGCTGTGATGTACAATGGTGACCTGCCTGTGAGATATGCTGGGGCCAAGAGTGCCATAAATGTTATGGGAGTAACCAACCATTCTCTGATTAGATTTAAGGCCCATTCATATAGAACCCATCCCTGATACTGTTAGCATACACAAGAACCTGAGACATGTTGGGCCATAACCCTCGGAGGAAAACAAATACTATTTTTCTGCTAAAGGAGCACAGCAACAATATGACTCCTAGTGATGTTCTTCTATACCCATAGTTCAGTGCCTTGCTCAGCCATCAACAGAGATGCCCCCTCCTGCAGTAGATGGGAACTAACAGAGACCCACAACTGGACAATGTGGTCTCTGCTGGGTATACTAACTACACGTAAGGCCAGACCCCATGCGCAGCAGTAGATGGTCAATACAAAATGAACCCAATGGCATTTGTGTGGACTTTTTGTCTCTATTTCTTTGTTTGGGGCATTTTTTGTCTTTTGGTCATTGTTTGTGCATTTGGTTTCCAATTT
Organism: Peromyscus eremicus; assembly: GCF_949786415.1. Taxonomy (NCBI): domain Eukaryota; kingdom Metazoa; phylum Chordata; class Mammalia; order Rodentia; family Cricetidae; genus Peromyscus; species Peromyscus eremicus. Next base: position 12,884,408 of record NC_081436.1, on the reverse strand, counting down.
TGTGTTTTTGTGGTTTTGGGAGTATGTGTGTGTATGTGTGTGTGTGTGTGTGTGTGTGTGTGTGTGTGTGTGTTTGGGTTTCTTGGTTTTGTTTGCTTGTTTTTGTTTTTAAAGAGAAGAGAGAAAGAAAGGGCATGGAGTTTTCTATTTATAATAATCCAGAAATTGAAACACTCTAAATGACCATCAACTATTGAATAGATATGAGAATGTAGTATACTTACAACATGAAATATTATTCAGGTGTTAGGGAAAATGAAACCATTAAATCTGCAGGCAAATGAATGGAATTAGAAATGGTCATTCTGAATGAGGTAACAGAGGCCCAGGAAGACAGATGTCATGTGCTTTCTCTCATCTGAGGATGTTAACACTGAATCTTCAGATATGTGTGTTTTATCTGGAATACTCATCTAGGTCAGGGAATTACTAAGAGGCCATGAGGAGGAGCTTTCAAGGGATGAGAGACAGAATGTGTTGTATAAAGGGGTAGCAGGGAAAATGGCACAGGAAGGGTTAAATGGGGTGAAGGTAGAGAAGGGAACGTGGGAAAAGACAATCAACACTAAAGTCCTCTTATAACAGTCATACTTAAACTTTCTTAAAATGTACACATACACATGCATAAAAAACTTCAAATGAGATTATCACACTAGACACAACAGGATAACAAATAAAAAGCCCATCACCAAAACTAAATAAATAAATATAAAAAATAAAGAAAAGGGTTGCCTCTTTTGGAGTGCTTATCTAGTGAGGTCCCATAGACCCATGTACATTGCAAGGTATTGCTAGGGCTTTTGGTTATGCCCCGGAACTTGACAGTAACACCCTACTGCAAAAATGCCACCCACTAAAGTTATACATGGAGTAACGAAGCTGGTGCTCTCCTGGAGACTTCATCCCTATTGGCTAGCTTTCATAGTGATGGAAGGTACTATGGATGTAATCATCAGCCTTACCTAGCTATGAACTCTAAAGCTACAATAATGATCAGCCTATCAAGACATGTCCTCCAGTGCAATAGTAGTAAGAATATCGTGGGAAAAACCAACCACTATATGTCTGGCTTTAAGGCCTGCTCCACAAGGAGAAACCCATTCCTGGCACTGTTACTGGGGCCCAAAACCCATAGCTAGACAGGTATAGGCCTTGGGGGTGACAGAACCACTATGATTCTGCTATATAATCATAGTATTTAACTTCTAACAACTTATTATTAGAACCATAGATTACTTCATCTCTCAAATCTCATGAAAAGTTCCCTTCTGAAGGATATGGAGACTAATATAGAAACTACACATGATCAAGGTAGAGAGAATGAGAGATTATAGAGTTCTCAGCCCTAAATGGAACATCTGCATCATAACCTCTCCTCCCCGAGGCTCAGGGATCACCATGGAAGATAGGACAAAAAATTATAAGAGCCAGAGGTGATAGAAGACTACAAGGAAACTATTTTCTGGACAAAACAGGCTAGTTTCACCTATGAACTCACAGTAGTGTGGCAGCATGCACAAGGCTTGCTCAAGCTCAAGCCAGACAAAATCCCAGCTTAAACATGGAAAACTGGCACAAAGTCTCAACTCTTCGTTGAGGAGCTAGAGCAATTGATAGCTCCTGAGACACCAACAATCTTATTTTTTTAAATGATGCGACTGTTGGTATGTCCACCACCCTCCAGTGGGTGGCCACGGAACTGAAAGTATAAGGGCAGCACCAATCAGACTGGATGCTTTTTTGGTTTGATTTTTGTTTTTTTCTTTTTAAAGTGGACATAGAATTGGGTGTGTAAAGAATAGGATGTGGATCAGTAAGGGAGTGAATATGATCAAAATACATTGCATGGAATTCTCAAAAACTAGTAAGATATTTTTAAATAAAAAAAATATTTACTTACCCTGCAGCAATTTAGCTCCTCTGCTGTTAGTATGATTGTGCCACATTTCCTGCCTGGAATTCCTCTACAACAAAAAAATCACAGTTAGCCCATTTAGATTTATAGTAAGGAATTATATAAATTACTATATCTTTATTTCATATAATCGCATAAAGAGCCCACTATTATTGAGTTCTTCCCTACAGAATGCAGTCCTAGCCTCACCGTTTAGTTTGTCCTCAGATCCACACTTCCCCTAATGTCATAGGTAATAGGTCAGGCGTCTGTCTCAGAATCTTCACGTCCCTCTTGTTGTCTAACATACAAGTAACATAATGTAATACAACAAAGCTTTCTCTTGCAAAGTCTATGCTTCCATCCATCAGAAAGCCTGATTCCCAGCATTTTCCCCTCCGTTCATCAAATGGTTATTCATTTGTCCTTGTCTCCTCTGCCTGCCCATTCCCAGTTCAACAGATTACAGCTTGTCTGTTGTGACTCTTTTGCTTCGAACTGCCTACACCTTTCAGTGAAGTTCCATTTATTACATTTATTGCAAGGTCAGAGTTACTGCTGTGTACTATTAAAGTCTGAACCATGTGGATTAGCATATAATCATCCTTAAATTATTTTTAAAAACAATTTTTATGCTTTTTCTTTCAAACTGCTAGGTTCTATAAAAGCAAAACTTGACACAAAGTTTTGGTCAACCCACAGTTTAAGAGCTATATGTACCAGGCATTCAATATACATAATCAAGGATAAAATGCATAGGCTCAATTCAGCAAAATAAAATCTCTACTCAAACTGTCTCTCTACAGTTCTCCATTTTATTTATGTTCATATACTTTTAAAGGACACCAAGAGCAATGCCAACTAGGAATATATGGGATGTATACGTGGCTCCTGCTATGCTTTGGAGAAATGTTCCCCTGAATTCCAATTGTTATAGGCTTGATCCATACACTACTGGGAGGAGTTTTTAGAGCTGGGATGTGGAGAGAGTAAAGGTCATAGAGAGTTCATTCTCAAAAAGGATAGTGGGACCAAAATCCCTCCAGTTCCTTGCCTCCTAGCTGGTGAGATATAGGTTGGAAGTAGAGGCTTCCTTGACAAGACAACCCACCTTCATTGTCTCCTGTTGCCAAAAAGCCCAGTACCAAGGTCTTAGATTGGAATCTCCAGAGCTGCATGCCAAAAGAAACTTTGTCTTTTTACAAAGTAATTGCATCAGCTATTTTGAGATGCAGCTGAACTACACAGTTCTCTGCCTGCAAGGAAAAAGAGAGGAATCCTTGCCAATCCTCCAGAAAGCCATCCTGGTGCTCTAAACATGTATCCTATGACAAACCATACAGTCAAGATCCTTCTGTGCATCCTAAGGACGACACAGGTAGACTCAGCCCAAGGATGGTTTATGCCCTAGAAAGAACAAATCATTCTCGATAATCTGGTATATGTGCAACCAATTGGAGTCTTACTATCTTCATGGGGGGAAAATGTGAGGAAATGGGCAGTTAAAATCTTAGGAGTTGTGCAAATATCAATATAAGTTATATTTGCTCTGAAACTGTGCCTTCTTTCTATTAGGAAAAATTTTACGGATAGACTACTCCAGCTTCTTCCAACAAAGGCGTCTGAGTGCACCTGCATCTCACCAGCAGGACTTAGAAGCCTACCAGTCTCTCATTGTAGGCAATGTCTTTCCTTCTCACCAGTGGTGTTTCAATTTGCTGAAAACCTTGGTGGCTATCCTGCTATGTTGCAGGCATAAGGCTCCTACCCAGATCCTTCCTGGATGAGTCACATTTATATTTTGGCTCCAGCTGAGATAAGTGAGTGACCTAACAGTCACAGACTGTTTTCCAGGAGGCTTTTGTGTGGTGAGAAGTGAGGAAGATGCACAATGAAAGAATATTTACAGCAGAATGGTAAAATGTGCTCAGGATAGTCACAGCCCTGGAACCAGACACCAGGCATCAATGATGGCCTTGAAATGTATTTTGTGATATCTGGATCACATGCTGAGGATTATCGAGAGGTACATGGCAAGTCTTCTTCTTGCCCACACTTGCCTGACACCGAGCCTTTTCTCAGTATTTCCTATGATTGAGCAGAATGAATTTCTCAACTCACCAAATCTGTTCAAAACAGTCTACATTGTTTTTTTGTTTATTTGTTTTTAAACAAGCTCCTTAAAATCCCTCTATTCTTCAAGCAATCCTAGAGTTAAAAGCTACTTTCAGACAACTAACTTATTATACTAACACCCACTTTTAGCTAGTTATAATATGCTTTAGTTTCCTCATGCTTTTATAATGAATTCTCATCAACATAAATAGTTAAAATAACATTCACTGTTGATTAACTCTGCAGATCCAATTCTCAGCAGGGTTGGGTAGGCACTCTGCCTACAGTTCCTCATAGCTGAACTGGAACATCAAGCCAGCAGGCTGGGCATGACCCTCAAGCCTGGAATAGCCGACCTCCATGACTGTGTATCACTGATTTCATCTTCTGCCTTTCTCTCCTGCTTTCAAGGGTCCATGCGATGACATTCAATGTCGTCAATTTATAACCTACCCTCAGCAGTATATTGTGATGTTGACTCGGTATGAAAATGCCCCTTTTGCCATATGTAAAGTAGCATCACTATGGATGTGATACCATACCACAAAGTCACAGGAGACAAAATCCTCTATTCCATATGCTACATATACTACACACATGTTAAACACATAAATGTGGGCTATACACATGTTACATGCATAGTACACGCATTCTATACAGTTATTACACTCATGCTACACCCATACTACATAGTATATAGTATACACAAAGCTCTGGACATAACGCCACACTACAAAAGTCACAGACAAAATTCTCCATCCCATACTGAACATGCTCTATGACTCCATAATTTCATTCACATGCATTGTATTATTGTTATTTAAGCAATTCAGTTTAAATCAACTGACTGCTACCTTAAGCAAGCTACCTAATCACTTTGAAACTTAGTGTTTCTTCACTTGACAACTCAAAGTAATGATATAATTTTAAAAATCATATGTATATTAGTAATGGTGCAGAATAGGCTGTACAGCTCAATGGTAAGTGCTTGCCTATCATGTGCAAGGGCCTGAGTTCAAACCTTTGTCAGTACTGTCAAGCAATGAAAGCCAAACCAAATCAAACAAAGCACGGGCCAAATGTTCAATACATAATAGTTGTATTGTGTGTTCACATATGTTGTTTAAAATTGTCTGTTAATTCCAACTGTAGGATTGAAGTGGGAAATGTTAACTCCAAATAATGGAAAGCTGAAGTGCGAAATTCACTTCTTTTTAATTTAGGTCATGACACTGAGTTATCTATGGGCTCACTCATGTCATCCAGTGAAAATCTGCGTTGTGAGGAAGATATACACACTCAATGTACATTACATATTTGTAATAAACTATCTTTCTGCAACAAAATACTATGCATGGTAAATACATACAATGAATTTTTAAAGTGATTATTAGATACAGAAGTCTGCACTGTGCTAGATTGAAGGAAGCAACGTTGGGTGATTCAAAGCATGAAAAGCTCTTAGCACAGTGTGGCAGTGCTAAGCAATAAGTATCAGCAGGAGCTAGTGTTTATTACAGAGTTATTTTCTCTGAAGCTAGGAATGAGTGAGAAGTGGAAAAGATATGCAGTGAAAGAATATTTATGACAGAAGGGTCAAATACGCTCATGATAGTCACAGCCCTGGGGTTGGACACCAAGGGTCAATGGTAGCCTTGAAACTGAAGGATTCTACAAGGGCCATAAACTGATTAGAACTTAGTGATTAAGAAGCCTTGGACTATTTCAGGCCTGGAGCCAAATTATCTCCAGCTCATCAGGTCCCTTTATAGCCATTCCATTCCTTACCCACCTCAGAGTCTTACCTATCATCCTGTGATTATCAGATAAATCCTTCTGAAATGAACTTCCACCTACCCTAAGGCTGAGAATTCTGTCAGATAACATTGGAGGCCTCTAACAGATCTTCCTGTCTAGCTGTAACCTGCCTATCTGATGCTCCCACCGAAGGATTTTAAAAGTGCCTTGATGTTATAGCTCTGTTCTGTTACTATAAAAACTGAATGAAACTCTTAACCATGTTGGAACATGGAATTTGGGGTCTTGGGGTGACACAAATCTATATTCTTGGGGCACAGCTATTCATACTTGGATCCAGAATAAACTAGCTTATTCTTTTTTGAGGTAAGGATGTAATTTGATGTAGGCAAAACCTGATTGGATTTGCCCCAGGGATACACTGTGTCCAGACCACATGCTGTTGTAGGAATAGAGATGGTAACTGGATGAGGCTCATGGTGCCCCATGGATGGTGTAGTTAGGGGTAAAAGAAAAACAAAATGGGTTTCTAACTAGATTGAAGGTAAAAAAGGCAGGGCAGAGTGAGTCATAGGTATGGTAAACCTCATGTTGTCACTTTGACCCTCTGTTGAAGCCCTGGTAGGAGTTTCAACATTCTAGACAGGTACTTCAGCCCTTTCCTGCCATGTGACTGTGATTCCGTGGCTGTCACATTACCAAACCAGGGACAGTAAAACCAAGAATCCCATATGATTAAAACTTTCCAGGCTGGAGAGATGGTTCATCAGGAAAGAGTACTTTCAGGGCAAGCCTGAGCCTGAGTTCAAATGTCAGCACCCAGGTAAAAACCAGAGTTTGGCCTCTTGTACCTGCTATGGAGACGGGAGAATTGCCCTTTGCCAACCTAACTCAAGTTCCAGTGAGAGACCCTTTCTCAAGTGAATAAGGCAAAGATGGAATAAAATACTGACCTTCTGTGGTCTCCAAATGTGCACACAGACACGTGCATCTGCAGACACATGCACATACATCACGCACACACACATGCAAGGATGACCACGTATGTTCAGGCACACATACAACATTGGTTTGTTCTTAAAAATAAAACTTCCTCCAGGAGCCCCAGGCTTGGAGAAGGGACTAAAAGTCCCCAGTATCAGGGCACCAGCCAGAAGAGTGGCCTGCCTCATATAAAAAGCCTTTCCACAGTTCCTAGAGCTTATGACTGATCACCTACCCTGGTACATTCCCTGTCTCTTGTCTTCTCTCTTCTAGAAAATTATAGCACTCTACAAGCAAAATGGAGGTGGGGGAGTGGGGGGAGACCCAGTTTGGAAAAACTGTAACAAATCCAATTTCTATTTCCTACTTTCTTTTAGGCTACATGGAAACTAAGTGGCCTCCAACTTGATACCAGTGTGCCTAAAGAGATTAATACATGCAAACGCAAATTTGTTACAATTCCTGGTAAAACCAGATTGCCTCCTTTGAGCTCAGTGTGACTGTGCCGAGGTTTATAAAGGACACTGGATAAGAAATGCTGCTGCATAGCTGGGTGGTGGTGGTGCATGCCTTTAATCCCAGCACTCAGGAGGCCGAGGCAGAGGCAGGCAGATCTCTGTGAGTTCGAGGCCAGCCTAGGCTACAGAGTGAGTTCCAGGACAGGTGCCAAAGCTACACAGAGAAACCCTGTCTTGAAACACTAAAAAAAAAAAAAAAAAAAAAAGATGCTGCTATGCTCGGTGCACCTGCACTTTAGGCCAGAACACAGAGGATCCAAAATATATACTGCTCACGACAAGTCCTTACTTATGAGATATGCCAGACTGACCAGCAGCACAGCTTCTTGTGGTCCAGAGACCTCTGACACCTTTCTAAACCAACACAAAAGCACATTCAGATAAAAGTCTAACAGATGAAAACACTTGCGTGAAAAGAAACTTACTTATTATGTATTGCTGTATTCTTCATAAGTATAATTATAGAGCGAGGCACATCATTTCTAAATAAAAGAGCCATACAAGTAAGTACAGCATTTTAAAACTAGTGATGGATTGAATTTGTGATGTGTTTATCTTTCCCTGTGATATGCTGTATTACTAACAAAATTTCATTTCCAAAATTGTGGTAAATTGGTTATCAGAATGAAAATTTTTCTCTCTTAAAATATATCATATGCCAGACAACTGAAACTAAAACATTTGTTTAAAATTTACACTACTGTCTTCATCAAGAAATTCATTTGTCACCCTGCAAATTTAACATTGGAACTAAATGTGATGTTTTATAGACACAGTGTCACTGAAAAGAGAAGTGGGCAGCCAGCGCAGTAGCACAAAACGGCAATCCTTAAACACCTCCTATGTCAAAAGTACTTAAGACGTTATTTTATGTGGCTTTGGTGAGCTAGACTACCTACTTATTTATAGAAATATTAAGCAAATACTACTGGAACCTACTCCCTGTTTTAGTATTGTAGTGATTCCATTTATAGCAAGGGTTTTATGACCTACAAATTGCATCCCAACCCCTGAGAAACAAAGGTAAGGCTTTTACATGCAGAAGAGACATTGGAGGTGTGGTTCACTGGTACTGAATTTTCCCAGCAGGCACAAGGTCCTGAGTTTGATCCCCTGTCGTTGTTGGTATTTTACTCTTTTGGGGGTCCACCACCCAGCTCTCAAATAAATCACACACAGAGGCTTATTCTTACTTAAATGCCCAGCCTTAGCTTAGTATTTCCTTAACTTTAAATTAGTCCCATCTATCTTTTGCCCCAGGCTTTTCTCATTCTCTTACTTCTGTAAATCTTACTCTTCTTCCATGGCTTGCTGTGAAGCTGGGTGGCTGACTCATGGAGTCCTCTTCCTTCTCTGGTTACTTCTTTCTTTTCTTTTAATGCCATCTCTTTTTTTTCTCCTCCTCCCAGATTTCTCCTTCTATTTAATCTCTCTGCCTGTCAGCCCCACCTATCTCTCTCTCCTGCCTTGCTATTGGCTGTTCAGTTCTTTATTCCACCAATCAGGTGTTTTAGACAGGCACATTAATACAGGTTCACGGAGTTAAACAAATGCAACATAAACCAAAGTAACACACCTTAAAATAATAGTCCACAACAATCCCCACCACCAGAAAATGTAAAATTCGTAACAAGAAATGCATATAAATATGACTTTCACTCCACATTATTTATTTTAATAAATATATATTGAACTATTATTCTTCATAAGACACAACAGGTCTGTGTAATAACAGGGGTGTGATTTTTCTCCTTTAAAGGCTTTTGGCAATTATTATTTGGGGATGGGATAGGAAGGAGTTCAGCCTCTAGCCTGTGCTAAAAGGATGCTCTCATTTTGCCCCAGTGGTCTATGTGTGTCCTCCTTTACAAAAGAATGAAGAATATTGAGAACCATAACCATTTCTCTGTTGTCCTATTTTATTCAACATTTGGGTTTTTGTGCTTAAAAAAAGACAATAGAGAATTTAAAAACAAGCAAACAAACAATCAAAGATGGTGTATGAGGCAGGGAGCAGACTTTAATATGATGCTTGGAAAAGCTGATGCTGTCACAGTACAAACTGCATGCTTATTTTTTTAACCACAACTGAATACGTTTACTCAAAGGACTGGAAGCATACATGGGAAGGGACTTTCTTTGGAAACACCAGTTGATGAGCAGTTATCTGTGTTTGGAATCCTGCCTTGGACTGACTCTGTCTGAATTAAGATCCAATCGCTCTGCTTTTGTGATTACAGAGCGTGGGATCGACACCACTCTCAAAGCAGACAGTGGGTTTTCTGGAACACTGAAGGTTTTCATTTACCGCAGCATATTCTGGGAGACTGACATCCCTTGACTCTACCTAGTCCTAGAATGACACTGTGCCCCAGTGAAGGCTAAATCCACAAAGGCCACTAAAGAAATGAACAAAAACTAACACCATATCTGAGTCTCCTCCTCCAAGGACTATATGAGCCATGTAGTGGAAACTTTGACCAAAGCTTCCGAAGGATGAGATTGAGATCAGGCATTCCTTACTAGAAGTTACTCAATACTGTATTAAATGGTGGATTTTCAGGTTTTGCCTTGTCTAAGGAAACTCCACTTTATAAGCAGTTTGACTACATTTTCGGCAGGAGGATGACTGCAGCCCCTATGTGAACCCACAAGCTACAAATGACTTATTTGGGGGAATAGAAAGGAAGTCACCCTATCAGCTTATTGGGGTGAACTGAGACTGTAGGGGCACACGGGCATGTTAAGATCAAATCAGGGAAACCAAGCCCCAAAATTTATCAGACACACAGACCCAGGAAAGGGTACAACTCTCCTGCGTGGACCTCTTGAAGTACACATGTCTACCACTGTGGTGTCGTGGCTCCACACCAAACTGTCCTCTGATACCTGGCGTGGGCATCAAGTACTAATAAGCAGAAGAGTCCCTGGCTGTTGTGGTGGTATTGTGTTCCCCAAAATATTGTGCACCCTGATAAACTTATCTGGGGTCAGAGAACAGAACAGCCACTAAATATAGAGGCCAGAAAATGGTGGCACACACGCCTTTAATCCTAGCATTCCAGAGGCAGATATCTGCCTGGATCTCTGTGTGTTCAAGGATACAGCCAAGCATGGTGACTCATGCCTTTAATCCCAGGAAGTAATGGCAGGAAGCAGAAAGGTATGTAAGGCGTGAGGACCAGGAACTAGGGCTGGTTAAACTTTCAAGCTTTCGAGAAGCAGTTCAGCTGAGACCCATTTGGATGAGAACACAGAGGCTTCCAGTCTGAGGAAACAGGATCAGCTGAGGAATTGGCAAGGCGAGGTAGCTGTGGCTTGTTCTGTTTCTCTGATCTTCCAGCGTTCACCCCAATACCTGGCTCCAGGTTTGATTTTATTAATAAGACCTTTAAAGATTCATCTACAGGCTGTCCTTAAAGCTTCAGCTCTGCTCAGTCCCTAGCCGTTGATGCAGCCTGTTCGACAGACAGCCCGTGTATATTTTCACCTGTCTGGACTTGAACCCACTGTTTCCTGTTCTCAGACACCAGTTCAACCTTCCACCCTGGGGCTGGACTCTAGAGATTTGCTGTCTAATGTCACCTCAGTAGCTCCAGCAATGGCTCCTCCAGGCACTGGGCTGGTTCCTTCTTATCCATAAGGCTCTGTCTCAGCCCAGCTCGGAAGCCTTTTAAATTCTGAAGCAGCCCTCTCTAATTTGTTTTCATTCTGTAAAAGGCATATAGATGCATGGAGGTGCACAGACATATTTACAGTGTGCTGTGAGTTAATATTAGTTATTAACATTAGAGTTAATATTAATAATTAAGATTGGGATAAAAGAACCTGCATTTGCCTCAGCCAGGATATTGGAATAGGTGGAATTATCTAACAAACTGCTTCCACTGAAACCACTGAACTTTGTGAATTATTGTTGTTCAATATATTTTGACACTGAGGAAAGCCATAAATTTCACCTTATTTCAGGCATAGAGGGATCACAAAAGAAAGACAAAAACAAAAAGTTGAAGTAAGGACCCCCACAGTACCAGAATGATAAAGTGTCACCTTTTGTGGCATCACACTGAAAATTGAAGTGATAATTTTCTAACAGGAAGATCCTGACTCCTCGTCTGATTCATTCCCAAACTGGAAGGATTTTTTTTTTCCCTAGGTTTTGTCTTCCATATGCTGCGGTGGCTCCGTGTACCACAGGTGAGCCCTGTTCACCTTAAGGAAAGATGGGGCAATGGACTGGGCTTGAAGAAGAGAGAGCAGAGATATGGGAGGGGAGTGAGGCTCATCCTTGGGAGTTAGAATCGGGGTTCCTTGAAAGCTCTTCTTACACAGCAGAAGCCCTTGGTTTTCTAATGAAATTTTTTATTATCACCAAAATAAAATGGGGCTTTATAACTTCTTTCAAAGCTGTAAACAAACACGGTTTGTTGGAGACGGTAGAGTGTCATGGTTAAGTGCATGAGCTCGGAAGCCAAAGGCATCCATTTACATTTCGGTCCTTTAGAATCCCCCTCTTGGCTGCTTCCTGATACACAGAATGATGACAGTTGTTACCTGGCCCATGGGGTGTTGGCAGTTAAAGATGCTCCTAAGTGTGAGGGAGGTAAAGGCAACAGCAGACATTGTAAGAACTCCCTTCACTCAACAACTGAGGTAGAAATACTCATGGCTCCCTTTCACTCCATCTGCTGACTGTATCAGAGCGAGAGAGGTGATCTCTGCTGCCTGTTGCAAACATTCCCTTCTTCAGGTACCTCTGGCTCAGACTGTGGCTGTAGGAATCCCTGCTGGAGATCACTCTACGAGAATCTCCTGCCTCTTTCTTCTAAAACAACGGACTCCAAATAATTATAAATTGCCCCCAGGCATTCCACACTGGGAGACCGGGAAGGCAGAAAGTTCGATGCTAGGGACAGATTTCACACAATTCTGACAAATTAACATGTGTATTTCCTGGTGTCAAGTCCAAATTCTGGCAGTTAGACAAAAGCTAGCATCCCTTGGGAGCTTGTGAAACCCTGTTGCCCTCTTCCGAAGGAGCCATTTCCGTATGGCTGGCAGAAAGGACAAATGGGTGTCTGTGGTGACTATCAACATACCAAAGCACATGCTGGCCTCCAGGCTCTCTCAGCATCGCAAGTGCCCTTTACACATTTCAGAGTCCATGCTTGCATGTGGGCTCTGCTCACACCATGCTCCTTGCCCTAAACTCCTTCCAGACCATGGGCTTCCCTACCCCCAGCTTCTCATTGTCCTTCTGACCCTGCTATTTTGGTTATGCCCTCCCTTGGTCTCCTTTGCCCACACTCTCTTTGTCTTTCTCTCTCGCTCTCTTCCTCTCTCCTCTGGTGACCTGGTCCAGATGGCTGGCCAGGTTCAGTCTACTCCTTTCCCTCCCTGCTCCGGAATCTTCCAGATGCCTCCGGCTGTCCTCTCCCTCATCTCTGCGATAAAAACCTTCCCTTCCACCAGACCTTCGAGCAGTGATACTGTCAGTTTATACACCTGGCATCTCTCTCCCCCCTGTAAAATTGTGCCACTGCTACCGAACAGGGCCTGGGAGTTCTTCTGGCAGGTCCAGTTTGCTCTACCGACTTGCTTCCTAACATACTAAGGAGTGACAGGTTTCTTTGTCTGTGTCCCCTACTACAGGACAGAGTGGCTTAGGTTCCAAGGTTGCCCCATAAAGACCTTTCCTCACTGCCGAGCCGTGGTGGTGCACACCTTTAATTACAGCACTCAGGAGGCAGAGGCAGGCGGATTTCTGTGAGTTCGAGGCCAGCCTAGTCTATAGAGTGAGTTCCAGGACAGCCAGGGCTACACAGAAAAACCCTGTCTCGAAAACCAAAACCAAAACCAAACCAAACCAAAACATAAAAACTTCCTCACCTACTAGTTTGCTTAACCACAGAACTAAGATGGTTCTACCTGTATATTGAATTTAAAAATCTTCAAGTTCCGTCACACATACAAGGGCAGGGCTGAGGGAAGAAGCTGTGGGTGCCTACAGGAAGGAAACTATAGTCTAGGAAATGTTTTTCCGCTTAGATTGCCAAACACTGGTAAAACAGTAGCCTTTAAGACAGTCATGATATTAAAGCCAGTTGATACCTCCAACCTTTTTTTTTTTTTTTTTTTTTTTTTTGGTTTTTTTTTTTTTTGGTTTTTCTCTGTGTAGCTTTGTGCCTTTCCTGGAACTCACTTGGTAGTCCAGGCTGGCCTCGAACTCACAGAGATCCGCCTGGCTCTGCCTCCCGAGTGCTGGGATTAAAGGCATGCACCACCACCGCCCAGCCGATACCTCTGATCTTTATTCAGTACACAAAGATTAACTCATAATTTGTCTTCCAATGTTACAGATCATGTCTTATTTGTTGTCTTCAGCCACAACATTGGCAGCAAGACTTCAAAAGTAAGGAGGTTAGGAGAACACACAAATTTCTACCTGCTTCCACAGCTTGCTGAACAGTATGGCAAGCCCAAGGGGATACCTTCCTCTTATCCAAACTACCTTCATTTATGTTGGCTTTATCCAGTTATTCACACAAGAAATTTGAAGGTCATTTTCAAAGTCATCTTCGACTCCCATTATCAATCTGCCAACCTCAGGAACACAATGTTAAATATTCCTTTTCATTTCTATGGTTTGTACTATGCTTCTGTTAACAACCTGTAATCAGTTTCCAAACCAAAGTGAATGAATCTCTTTGGGGGAAAAAAAATTCCTGAATTCTCTTCCACATTCATGATAAACTTCATTATAATAAAACTGGCCTAACAGTCTCAGCTAATCTAATCCCCATTCATATAAATAGAGAATTGTAGCTGTTCATTTAAAGGGTAAATGGGGAACTTAGCAAGATCAGAAACAACTATGCATTTTCACCTTTAATACATGACTCTAACACTTTCTTGACCATAATCAATTTCCAATAAATATTTTTTCAGGTAAACTAGTATTTAATAAAAAAATCCCCGAGACATCTATTAAACCCATATTTTATCTGATAGAGAAATAAGAACTCTCACCAGTGTATTATTTGCTCAGGACAGTGAAGATTACTTCATTTTTCTCATATTAGAATGTTTACAGGACTTACACGTAAGCCTCATATGAATTAGGAAATGTCAGCTCTCTGCAGAATGACAGGCTCACCATTCTGGGATTTGTGTCTGTTGGCAGCATTCAAAGATATTTTGATGAAAATAAATTCATTTAGTCCAATTTTTGCATGACTCGCCTTGTCTCTTCTACACCCTTCCATCCAGAAGAACTCATCTACATGACACTAGCTGTAGCTGCTAGAATTTCTGAACAGCACAGAGTCAAATGCTGCTGTGAATAGCCTGCTGTAAAGACCTTCCCTTTTGGAAATAAACAATTATATTTCTGGAGCTCTTTCCAGAGTTTATGCACAAAAACGAGCAGAAGAAACTGCTTCAGCTAAGTATTCAATTCTGTCATTCACGAAGTTCACAAGCTTGTGGCAGACACATACAGGATTAGCAGTAGAATTTACTACCCTTGGCCTTTACAGGATGTGCAGGTTTGGGGATACTGCCCCCCAGCCCATGGAAGGAGACAAATTTTCTGTTTATTCTATGTTATTCAAATACTTGATGTCCCTCTGAAATGCATTAATTTTTGATATATTGAATAGCATTGTGTTAGTTACTTCCGTTGCCTCTATAAATATACCAACCAAAGCAACTGAAGGCAGGAAGTGTCTGTTTGGCTCACGGATAAGATTACAGTCTACCATTTTGCAGAAGTCAAAGCAGCAGGCACTTGAAGCCACTAATCACATTACACTAAAAGAATAATGAATTAATGCATGCCTGTGAGCATTCCTCATTCCCCTCTCTACACTTATACAACCCAAGACCTCAAGCACAAAGTACAGTGCTGTCCAGAGTGTACAGGCCCTTCCACATCAAGTACTATGATAGAGATAACTTCTCGGTCATTCTTAGAGGCCCTCCTCCCAGGTGACCCTAGACTGTGTCACACACGAATGTCACTAATATGTATATGCATCCACGGGCTCTTTACAAACACCAGGGTTCTCAATTGACACTGAACTTGAGATTGGTTGCCTTGCAATTATGTAAGAACATACATACATCTGACGTACAGAAATTTAGGACACTTAACAGTAACCACATTGTCATATAAAACACACGTCATAAAAAGTGGAACTCCTCTCCTTACTCCAATCTGGTATTCAGGTACATACACATATGTACAGATGAAATAATTTTAATACCTAGCATATGCCTTTAATCCCAGCACTCGAGAGGCAGAGGCAGGCCGATCTCTGTGAGTTCGAGGCCAGCCTAGTCTCCAAAGTGAGTTCTGGGAAAGGCGCAAAGCTACACAGAGAAACCCCATCTCGAAAAACCAAAAAAAAAAAAAAAAAACCAAAACAAACAAACCAAAAAAACAGCAACAACAACAACTTATATTTAGATAACAATTTACATATTAAAATCAAGTTTGGTTTCTGGCTGTCCTTTTCCTAAGTTTGCTGAGTATATCTACCTTAACACACAGAAAGAGACAAAACCAAGGAAGAGAAGAAAGTAAGGAGGGAGGGAGGCAGAGAGAGGAGATTAAGTGATTGACTTCAGAAGTTTCTCCTAAAAGTTACGGATACTTTTAACAATGGTATTAACAATAGCCACTATTCTAGTGTTTATTGAACACAGTGTTCTTCAAGACAAATTTGTCATACAAAGCATTGCTATTTCTTAAAACTCTGTTAAAAGTGTATTATTAGAGTGTTCCTAAAAAAGGACTGGAGCTGAAGAATTTAAAGCAGTTTGCTCCAATACACAAACCTGGCAAATGGAGAAACCAAGTTCTGATTATCTCCAAAGCTTAAGCATATCCTCTCTATTACAATAGCTGTATTTTTTCCTCTACAGCAAATTAATTGCTCCTGCCACTAATATAACCCACAGCTGTAAAAATATAATATGTTACAGTTGAGCTCTCGTCTGCGCAAAGTCCACTAATTGAAAAGGCTTGGTTTCTAGGGAACACTATTTAGAAAGTGGGACCAACTAAGGGTCTTTAGGTTATTATTGTGTGCCCTCAGGAGGACAGTAGAGTCTTGGAACCTTCCTCTTTTTCTTTCATTTGTCAGCTCTACAGTGAAGGGCTCTGTGTTACTGCCATGACCTTCTGCCTTCACACAAACCAAAGCAATTCAGCCAATCCATCACAGAATGGAACTTTGGCAGAGGAGCCCCGTGTTTCCTCGGCTGCTTGCTGTGGCGATGCAAAGCTAATGGTAGTGATGTAATGTGGTGGTATTGTGTTCCCCAAAATATTGTGCATGCTAATAAACTTATCTGGGGTCAGAGAAGAGAACAACCACAATATTAAACATAGAGGATAGGCAGTGGTAGCACATGCCTTTAATCCTAGCATTCCAGAGGCATAAATCCCTCTGGATCTCTGTGAGTTCAAGGCCACATTGGAAACAGCCAGGCATGGTGACTCATGCCTTTAATCCAGAAAGTGAGCCTTTAATCCCAGGGAGTGAGGCAGAAAACAGAAAGATATATAAGGCGTGAGGACCAGAAACTAGAAGCATTTGGCCGGTTAAGCTTTTAGGCTTTGAGCAGCACAGTTCAGCTGAGATTCATTCTGGATGAGGACTGAGAGGCTTCCAGTCTGAGGAAATGGGATCAGCTGAGGAACTTGTGAAGTGAGGTAGCTATGGCTTGTTCTGCTTCTCTGATCTTCCAGCATTCACCCCAATACCTGGCTTCAGGTTTGTTTTTATTAATAAGACCTCTAAGATTCATGCTACATCATAAAGACACCATGTGACACATCACGTTAGGAGCAGAGCTGAGACAAAACAGCTCTGATTCTAGTATATGCCACTAGTACATGTAGTCAAACGTGATTCTAGAATACATATCACTGGAGTAAATTATAGAATCTAAAACATTGAATGAAATTGTTTTTCATAGTCAGTGTCTTGTTTACTTTAGTGCTCTTATAAGACACCCATGACCAAGGTAATTTATAAAGGGAAGTCTTTAATTTGCATCTCATGGTTCCAGAGGGTAGTAGAGTTTATGACCATCATGGCAGCTGACAGGCAGGCATGGAGTTGGAGCAGTAGCTGAGAGCTTAAATCTTATCCAAAAGTGTAAAAGGCAGAGAAAGAGGGACACAGAGAGAGGGGTGGGAAGAGAGAGAGAGAGAGACTGGGGATACACTGGAGATATCATAGAATTTTGAAACTCAAACCCCACCCCCAGTGACATACCTACTCCTACAAGGCCACACCTCCTAATCCTTCCCAAACAGTTCCATCAACTGTGGACCAAGCATTCAAATACATGAGTCTATAGTGCCCATTCTCATTCAAACCACTACCATCAGATAATATAGTCCCAGACATTTTTGAGATAATTTTACAGCCCAAACTATGTTGAAGCTAGCTATATTTTAATCTGCAGAAAACTGCACAGTACAAGTGTGGTCTTTAGGAGAAATCCTAAATTTCTCATATTTTTTACCTTCTAGACAAGCTCTTCTTGTTTGAGCCACCCCGCCTCCTTCCACAGTGATAGGTGCTCTCCATAGGCATTCACAAACAACACATGGATGAGTCATCAATACGCCAACACTGACAAGCTGAACTACAAGTGCCATCAGACCCTCTTTGTCTTGGTTTTCTCATCCCTCGGCTTCCCTTCAGCTCTGTCCTTCTCCCCATATTCCTGCTGGTGAACCTCAGCACCCATGTGCCACTCGCTGCCTTGAGTCCTATGTATGATACAACTAGGAGTGCTGTGTCCAACTGACACCCTAGTCCGGTCTTCAAGTATTGCTCACCTCTGTGTCTACATCCCTGTGCCCTCCACAGCCCACTAGCCGTTCTCAGAACCTCCCTTTATCCCCCACCCCAAATCAACTGCCGACATCATGAGCTACTGCTTTCCATGACCTTTCCCCTCCCTTTCCTTCAGCTAAACAGCAGTTGGTACATTACCATAAGGGCTCCTGCTCCTCTCTAGATTGAGGACCTGTTTTCTAGTCACTGACCCCTGCATTCCGGCCCCAAGTTCTTATACAGATGTCCTTGTGTTTGGCTGAAAGGGACAAAACCAGAAAGCCTATTGCTTGAGGAACATAATCCTAATTTCCCCTATGGAAGACCACGGCAGTCTTTCTGAAACTGGACCTGAATCTCATATCCTTGAGACTCTGCTGAATCCAAGAGTGAACTCTTTTAAAGGTAGATGAAGGAAGGCTCTGAACGTATGACAAAAAACTGCATCGCATCTCACAGTATGAGAAAACAGGGCTGAGTGGGAGCCATGCTAAAGAATGATGGGACCTCTAAAGAGAGGGGCCAGGAGTCGCAGGGATCCAGCTGAAGCTACCAACAAAGCAAGCAGCGTAACACCAAAAAAATGCATGGTGATAAATATTTGGTAAATAGATCATATCCAACAAAATGGACTTGCAGGAAACTGCAAAAATGTTGAAATGCTGATAAAATGAAAAACCAAGTTTTGGATACCACTTCAAATTGCTTCACTTTAGTTCCTGTAGACCATTTTTTAAATAATCGCTTTTATAAGAAAATAGAAACCTAAGTCTTTAAATAACAGCTATCCTTGAAACCCAGACATACACTAGTTACGTTTAAATTCAAATTATGGTTATTTAATAGACATGGCTACAGACGAGAAGCCTTTTTTTTTTTTTTTTTTTTTGTGACAGACCTGGTATAGTTGTCCAAGGTTTGATTAATGAATAATTTAGGATGCTGCTACTTTGTTTTCTCTAAATCCCCAAATTTTACAACCATTACTCATTTAAAAGCTTATGCAGATGAGATATGATAACTCAGCTGCAATTAGGAAGCCGGGAAAGAGGCCTCTGAACATCTTACCAGAATATGAACCAGGCCATTTAGAGGGAAGGGAACAAGGGGTTACTTTGAATAACTTAGAATGTAAGAGGGAAACTAATTAGAAAATAAGTCTCTGATCTAAATGAATTAGTAAATAAATGTTAAATCAGTCAGGAATGCCATTTAAGATAAATAACATATGGGACACAGGAAGGATTTTAAAATTCAAGATGAATCAATTTTGTTTACTGTGGGTGTGTTTCCTACCCCAGGAGGTACCTCAGGCTGCATTTCAGAAGTGCATGCTCAGCAGGCTGGGGGAAGATTGCCAGAGTCCTTAACACCATTGCAAGGGTACTGCCTGCAAGCAGGAGAACGTGCAGCTCCCATCTCCATCCCTAGCCTTGGGGAACAGCCTGCAAGATTTTCCATGAGTGGATGCCTGGTCCGCTTGTGGGAAGGTGGGCCAAGAGAGAGGGCACTGTGGAGAACAGATACACACTTCAAGTCTCAGGAGTCTCTGTGCGTCACTGAACTTCCCATCAGGGAAGCAGCTTTCTGATTCTGCATTACTAAGATTTTCTTGCCTTCATCCTTTCATCCACAGCCATTCTCTCTTCTACTGAAAGGAGCATGTCTACATGCCCCACCCTTTTTCTTCTCCCCACTGCTTTCCTGTTAGATGGACTCTTGGGAAATGATAAAATATGTGGAAATGATGTCAGGGGATCAGCAGGGCTGGGTCTGAAGCTGGGAGACTCTATGGAAAGGCCAGCTCCTTTGGAGAACTGCCTTGACAAGGCAGGCACCCCAAGAGAGCGTTTCGGGAAAGTGTTTCCCTGGCTTTCTCAACACAACCGCACTTTTTCAAACAAGAAACATTTTCATTTGAGGCTGAGGTAATGGAGTAAATTGCTGTCTGCCTAGAAATTGCATCATCACCTGAACTTCACTCTTAGCCTGTGGGCCTTATTTTTCAGTCCATTTGTGTCCTCCAGGCACATGCTTCTCTCAAAGATGGAGTTTTTCATGAAAGACAGCCTGCGTTTGAGCAGGAGGACTGATGACTACTTGGGATTGTTTCAATCCCCTACACTGGAGTTGAAGCAATTACTGAGCTCACAGAATGTGGGTGTGGTACTTGGTACTTCTCTAACAAAACCAAAGTATCTTTCCACTAGCAAGCTAATCACATTTGGCTTTACTCTCTTAACCATGACTTCCCTTGCCTTTCTTCTGTTCCGTTTGTCTCAAGCACTTAACATTTTCACCTCAGACACTACCTTCCTGCAATCTCTGTAGGTGATGTCTTCTTTCTTTCGTGACTAGTCTCTGTGATATTCCAATTCTGCATTTCATTACCCACTTCCGCTGGGCCTTGTCGCCTAGCACGCTTTCCTAAGGTGCTCTCAAAAATCTCACTCTCAAAGAAGAAGCAGCCTACGGGGTTACATTTTCTTAGTGTTTATTTGCCTGAGAAAACTCTTCAGTAACGACACACGCATACTTAGACATCTGAGTGAAGTGTATCGTTTTCTATGACATACATACATACAATATCAAAACCACAAAGTCGTCTAGATTTTCAAAACACCCTATAGATAAAACACAATACTTGGAATCCATACTTATCATGTCAATGGTTTTTAAGGCTCTGTCTCATTAGCTGCCTAGCCTCAGCACCACTGGATAAACCCAAAGGACAGTTGTGCAAAACCAGTCCAACTCAGTAACTACTAAATTCTCCTAATGTAGGTATAGTCTTCCCATCATTACCCTAGATACTGTTACCTCTTAGCATGAGCTGACATTTTTTTTTTTGCCTTTTCCAAGGAAATTCTGAATCAGCTGAGTCAAGGGCACAGTCTTATCTTATGCTATAGTTATCACACCCACCCCAATGAATATAATAATCTCCACTTTTAAAAGATGCCTAAAAATTAATAAAAGCAGAATTCTTTTACTAGAGGAAACTTTTTGCAATTAAAAGGTTTTCTAAAATTAGAATTATGAATGCTTTTTATGGAGGAAATTAGAGCAGTTACAATTTTCAAAGTGGTGCAGCTGTTTCAGGCTCACTGACAATCTGTAAGTAACCCCTAGCCATGATTCTATACATTCAATAAACTCCTTGGTTCACCATAGTGCATGTAGATGCGACCACTCCTTTGGTTAGTCATTGATCCTCTACTGGATCCCTCCATACTTGTTTGCATCTCCCCCACCCTGGGAAAGTAATGCAGCAATTAGCTATTACAATTTCAATAAACGAAAGTACATTTATTGACCAAAGGACTTGAAAGTAGTGCTACACCTATGTCCTGATTTGAAGTAAATTTATTTTCTATAAACTATTAAACCTAACAACATAAACAAAAAGAATACAATACATTTCCTTTCAAAGCTGATCAATTTGTCTTTTGAACATTTTTTTTTGCATAGCATAAGACAGCTGAAATAGATTCTATTAAACTGTCAAAACTAGCTACTGGAAGAGAAAATCCCAGTAAAAATTTTAAAACTCATTTTTGTTCTACAAGCATATATTCACACGTTTCAAAGTGCTAACATAGAAACACCAGAGTTGACGTGTCACTGTCTGAATGAAAAAGTACTTACACTATTGGCTTTTCCAGACGACTTCCCTGTGAACCAACAATCTCCCCCAATGTACAAAACACTTGTCCCAGAAAGTCCTAAAATAGATAAAAGGATTAAAGCTCATAAGTTCCCATACTACTGTGCAGTAGATATCTTATGCATCACTTTTGCAATTTTTCATTCCCAAAATACAGAATTCCCAATTCCAAAAATAAGCCCAATGTGAATCAATTTTACCACGCTGCTTTCCTCCAAGTTCACATGTACTTTCACACTTTAGTCACAGAACCAGTTTGTTATTTTGAACTTCCAGACACTGCAATGTCCCAAGACCATAAAACAAGAGCTCTGCCACCATCTGGATACATGCCCTGAGAAAGCAGAATGGTTATCAGGAAGAAGCCCTGTGCTCCAGGATAGCCCAGATGCTTCAGAAGTCTGTGTTATCCTAAAAGCTCTGCAGGGAGGAGCTCCGTGCATTGAATAGCCCAAGGGAAGCCCAGTGAATGATGTACAGACATCAAACATGATGCTTCATTTTTATGAAAAGAAGAGTCAATAAATCTACTTGTTAAATGTACAAGGTGCGTTACCGAGTTCACTAGAGTTTCAGAAAAATGACTTCTCAAATAAAAAAAAAGCCAACTCATGCTTGGGAGCTACTTACTATTGGCCCCACTTTATAGATAAGAGGACTGAGGCTTGAAGAAAGCAACTTGCTCAGAACCATAATGAAAACCCGGAAGATGAATCCAAGGCTCACTGAGGTACTAGGTCCAGCCATGCTGCCTCTACTTCTAGCCAGTGAGAGGAGCTGGACTCAGATACACACGAGGCCAGCTAGCCAAGAAATAAAATCCCTCATTATTCAACACAGGGAAAGTGAGGTGGATAGTGCCCTAAGCGCAAACAGGAGAAAAAGCCCTATGTAGACTAGGAAGTAAGCCTTGAGAGGTAGCTGGGAACAGACTGAACTGCTAGTTCTAGAGAAAATATCAGACTATCAGGAAGCAGGAAGTGAGCAAAGAAAGTCAAGTAAAGGGAGGAAGTGTAGATGAAGAGCCAGGACCTTGAGGAACTCTCTTGGCTCAACAACTGGAAGCAACCAGACAGCTTTGGTCATCCATGGGCACAATCAGAGAGGAGCATCTGCTCCAGTACCAGCTTGCCTCAACGAGCTCGTGACAGGAAAGAATTTGCATTCAGGAGACGACAGTGGCTAAGATTAAGCAAAGTGTGAAGACCCAAGGCAAGGTTGCAGTGTGCGGTGGGAAACAGAGCTGGTGAACTGTTGCTGTGTATGGTAGGTGGAGCTGGTGGCAGCGGGGAGCCGCCCAGATACTCCAAAGCTCACTCTATATCTAGAACTTGGTAACTGACAGAGGGCTGTACTCTTTTTAAAATGCGGGTCCTTTGGAATTGATTTCTAAGCATGCAAAACAACTTAAATCCTTATTGCAATTATTGAGTTAAATCCATATTTAAATTGTAAGTCATTAGCATATATATTTAAAATATGGGACTTAAACAAACCCCAAACTACCTAGAGCTTAATACTTGGCCTTCCAAATGCTTGGTATTTGGAAAAATCATTGCTCTACTGAATAGCTGCAGAAAAACCTTTATGCAGCATTCTAGAACTGTTTACTAAAAATATGCCAGTGAGCTGCTGCAAAAACATGTTAAATGGATTTTGTCAATGGAATACTTAGGTTCAGTAAAAGCTGTATACCATTGCACAAAAGAACAGAATATAACTGTGTACCATCCTACACATCTACTAGCAAACACAGAGGCACCATTATTGCTTCACAGAAAGTTAAAATAGTCAAATCAGTAAAATGTGCGCTACAACATGAATCTATCAGAATCCTCCCTGTTTCCTTATCTTGCCCCGTATTCACAGCATCCCTGGGTTTGCTCTGCATTTCTGGGTATGTACAGTTTGTACCAAGCAACACATTCACTACTCACAGCACAAAATCAGTGCATGGTATTTACTAAGCAGTCACGAGGTGGGAAAGTTCTATTCAGTTTGTGTTTTAGCTGACTTAATGGCTCACGTCTGCTATGCATTTTACAGTACACTCATGTGTAAATAATTAGTGTCTTTCAGTGGGTATTTTTAGGTATTGGGGGCTGTATGTAGAGATAGGAATACAAACAAACTACGCCATAAACTTCCTCACTGCTTTTTGTGCTGGTGCTGTGACCCAGTTGTGGAATCATTATAATTAGGTTGTGATGATATTTCTAGGAATAAATGCAGTCCCTCTACCACTCTGCCCCCCTACAGACCAAATCCAGCCTAGAGAATCTCAGGCAGCTGAGAAACGCTTTAATATCTAATATAATAATGGCTACTGCTTTCTCCCCCAAATGGCCATGAAAACAGTCAATGTCTGTTAAATTCTTCTTTATAGTTTAAATCACAGTCTCATAATGTAGGAAAACCATTCTGTTCATACCTAGGATTCATTGAAACTTAAAGTGTATCCAGCTATTACACTCAATGTGGCTGGTGCCAAAGCTAAAAGAGCGATAAAAAGAGAAGCAGGGGGGAGAGAGCAGGAGGGATTAAATACCAATAAGAATAAAAAGTAGCAGATAGCCCGTGGGCATGCTCAGATTATTCCCACAGCAATTTGCATCTAGATTTGTTACACCGAAAAGATCCCAAGTCCCTGCAACCAAGGTCCTGCTGATTATACACAAACATATTGGTTTCTCTCTTCTTTCTAAGGTCTAGACACAGCATAACATTCTTATTTCTTTAGATTTATTATTTTAATTATTTCTGAAGTATGAATATTGGCTGATCTGTTCGCCTAAATTTTATTTTGTATTATACCTTCATACTTGTCTACATTCTACATTTATTACATTACTGCCCTGAGCTTTAGGAATTCTACAAATAGGAGAAAGAAGCTTGGGAGACAATGAAATGGCTCAGAGGATGGTTGTTGCCAATAAATCCCTGAGACTCACGTAGTAGTAAGAGGGAAATGACTCTTGTCAGCTCTCCTCCAAGCTCGACGTGCACTCTATGGCACGCATGCACACAATAAATAAATAAATACATAAATTTTTAAATGTTAAAGAGAAACTCACTTGGCAGTAAAAGAGCTGATTTTTGTCTTTTCAGGTACAAATACTAATGGTTCCTATGCGTGATTTATTTGAATCCCCTCTCTCTCTCTCTCTCTCTCTCTCTCTCTCGTTGTGGGATATTTGTACACTGTGTGACAATATATCGCTGTGAATAGTGTAATAAAAAGCTGAACGGCCAATAGCTAGACAGAAGGTATACGTGGGACTTCTGGGCAGAGAGAAAGCAAGAGAGAAAACAGAAGATGAATCCAGGTCCCTGTCAGATGCCAATGAGACATGGAGGGAGTTGGACATACAGAATGAAAGAAAGGTAAAAAGCCACGAGACAAAACATAGATTAATATAAATGGGTTAATTTAAGTTATAAGAGCTAGTGAGACAAGCCTAATCTAAGGCTCAGCTTTCAAAATTAAAAAGAAGTCTTCATGTTGTTATTTGTGAGCTGGTAACCAACAACAAAGCTTGTTACACTTTCTCTGTCTCTCTCCCCCCCCCTCTCTCTCTCTCTCTCACACACACACACACACACACACACACACACACACACACAATGAGTTTATAATGGATAACATACTACTATCAAATAGAATCATGAAGGTCTTTGTTGTCTGCACTCATATTGCAACTGAACCATGTTTCTATACCTCAGTAGTTCAATCTACAAAATGGACATAATAATTCCTACTTCATGGATTCCTAGGAGGATTATTTAAGAAAATATCTGTAGATAATATATGCAAAGCACTTGGAATAGCTGTCTGAAACATAACTTTCTTATCCCTGGGAATAAAACATTATTATATACTCATAATGTATTACTTGCCACAAGAATCCAACACTAGGCTACTATAACTATCTAAATAAAATAGTTTCACTTCCAGTTCCACTCTGCAGACATGGAAGGTCACAGTAAGTGCTATGATGCAATGCAGATGTGTCTTACACACCAACTCACCCCATAGTGTACATATAGGCAGGAATGAGAGGAAGGACATTTTGAGCACAGTAGGACAATGAACACAGAAGTACTACCTGAAAGAAAAGTTTCTGATTTTTACACTACTAACACACATAACATATCACGAACCTAATAATAAGCAACTTCATAAGCATCTCACAGAATGACATCTTTCTCTCAAAAGTTCTACTAAAGATAACTTGGAAATGGTTTTCCTACTTTACCAATGATTGATGCATATCTGAATACATAATTTCCCTAATTAATAGGTAATTTAGTTTAAAAGACATTCAATTGTGTTGATAATCCACTTTAATTCAACCAAATAACTGGGACTAGTCATCCGTTCATGACTTAACCATTAGATTTCTTCACATGAGTCATGATTTGCTTTTATCCATTTCTGAGCTCATTTAGCTAATTTTTAACACATCTCTACAAATAGTCAAAGAAAGAAAAAAATGAATGATAGAAAGGTCTTGAATTTGTAGTATTTTAACTTAATGTGGTAAAATTGAGGAAATGAAAACTCCTGTCCATAAAGATTATATCACTGTCATTCCCTGATAACATCTATTGCTGCAATGTCTCCCTAATAGTTCAGACTTTGTTTCTATTTATTTAACTTTTAGAAATCACATCAATTACTATGAAGAATGATGTGTTAGTTATATCATACACTGCATTCAGCATGGCAAACAACTTTTAATAACCAAACCAAGTATTCCATCATTTCAGTTAGTGCCTCTTAATTTTTAAATGATTATTGGCACAGTCATATCATTTTGGAAATGAGAAAACTCAACACTGAACACATAGAGTCAATATTTCAGTAGAAATAATTGGTCACAGTTTAACGATAGAGCAAGATAGCTTTTTTTTTTTTCTTCAACCACTTGGTTTTTACAAATAGTAGAAGAACATTGATGAACCACAGAAGTTAATCTTCTTTCCAATGCTCTAATAAAACCTTCTAAACTAACAAAGAAAAGTTTGAAAAATTTCCTCAACTAACTTTATCTATTTTCTTTTAGGGCTACTGATGATTTCAACATATTTTTGTCATTCTAAGAGTGCAAATTAAGGCAATTAATTAAGTCACTGAATGAAAATTAAGGTTTCAACAAATTGGCAATAACTGATTAAAGCCAAATCATTTCTAAAATCATCAGACATATATAATACCAATTTTAAAAACAACACAATTCACAAATAGAAGAAACTTCATGTGTAAAATGATAACTCCTAGAAACATATTATCTTCAGTAAAACACTAGTTCTCAACAAGGCTGTTGGAAATATAACATGTAGACAGTTGACATGCAAATAACTAGAAGAATAAGAATACTATGAAATACTAATAAAGGTTAAGTATGAAAACTTTAGTGCTACTAAGTAATAATATTAATTATGTAATATTATCAGAACCTCTATTGATACTAAGTCCTGAATAAGAGCCAATTTTCCACATAAACCATCCCATCTCATGCACATTAATAAGTAATCAAGTAACAATCATGAAGCTGAGATCAGGTAGAAGGTAATTCTATGTATGATTCAAGAGTCTAGGGCAGGTTCTAGATATGGGGATAGGAAACCTAACCCACAAATCAACAGCAAATACTTGAAGTATGTTTATAAGGCTAGATCTCATCATCTAACATGAATCAGAAAGTTTTTATCCTGCAGGCATCAGAGGATAACACAGGGGACAGTTAGACAAGGACTCTTAACGGTGACCATAAAGAAAGTATCCGAGAGCTACACTCATCTGTGGGTGTAAGGTAAGAAACTAAAATGGAGTTAGGTGTTATGCTGGTTTAGGAAAGTGGCAGTTATGTGTTTGCTCCCGAAGCTCATCACGGAAGTTTCCTCCCCACCCACCCCCAGCAGATGGAGACCATGACAGAAAGCCACAACTGGTCAAAATGCAGGGGCCAACTGATCCTGGGGTGCCCCACCCCAAGTGCATCTCCCAACTCCTACAGCTAAGGCTCAGGGAACATTGCAGAAGACGGGAGAGAGATTGTGAGAGCCAACAGAGCAGGAAGTCTGCTGTGAGACTGTGTCTTCTGTAGACGACGGGGAAGCCACGCCTATGAAATCTCAACAGTACAGCTACCTCTCCAATTGCAAACCCGAAAAATGACAACATGGGATGACGTGCCAACTTGAATTGGGGAAATCTGACCATGTCTCACACATAGATCAAGAACTTGGTATGCCAGACTTAGCTGACTCCCCAAGGGAGGCCTTATCCTCTCTGAGGAGTGGATGGGGAGTGGGATTGGGGGAAATGTGGGGGTGGGAGGAGGGGAGGGAGGGGGAACCGGGATTGGTATGTAAAAAAAAACAAGAGCAACATCATTGTTCCTAAGACAACGATGTATATGAGACTCAATGTATATGGTTACTCAAGGGAAGGAAAGCAGGGATGCTGGGGGTTGGAGCGAGCAAACAAGGAAGTGGATTGATCTCCAGCCTGAGGGCAGGGTAAAGCGTTGGCTGGGCTGCAGCTAGCAGTGGCATGTAGTAACAGGCTTTGAAAATGGTGATTCTGGCTAAGCTCCCTCTGCAGAGTCTCTAAAGGCCTCACGTTCCTCAAGAACCTGTTATCTTTTTTCTCCACTTACATTCTCTTTAAAGTACCCAAAGTCCTAAGTCTCTTGGTTGGTGTTTTCCAGACCCCTGCCTCTAGTCTTTGAGCAGCACCTAGCCAGTATCTGCATGTGGAAGCCTACTGGGTGCTCTCAACTCAAAATCTCTACCACGTGTCTGTCCTTCATTCCTCAGCCTTAGCCTCAGCCACTTCTGCAGCTGACTTCACTGTGTACCCAGGCACTCTCATCAATACCCAAGAGAGCTACACAATGTCTCTTATTTCACATCTAATAGGGAATCCATCTGTAATCAAACAGCCATAATACATCCCAGATGGGATGGCTTTTACCACTTCAGTGGCTTTAATTGTCAAATGTGACTCATGCAGTCAAATTACAACAGATTCATAACTGTTATCCTTAATTCCAATCTTGCTTCTCTGACCTCATTCTTCACTTCAGCAGGCACACATCATCTAAATGCATAAATCAAATCACATCACCCTCCGGGAGCAGACAACAACAAAAACCCGAAACCTTCAGAAGCATGGCCTATGAATCTCTGCATCCCATATCCAGATGCCCCCTTCAGATGGAATCTTCAGGCTGTCATCAACATTTACAGACGGCCACAGCACTATACTACAACCCTTCCTGCCTCAGTGACTTTGTATTGCTGCTTCCTTTTTGAACTAGAATGCTGTCTTGCTGAAATTTTCAGTAGCTCCTTTCCTCTTTCTCATAAACTATACACTCAGCAAGTACATAGTCATGAGAATGATAGCATAGCCATACTGCCTGGTAGAGGGCAATCTCAGATTGCTGCTTCTCTCTCTCTCTCTCTCTCTCTCTCTCTCTGTGTGTGTGTGTGTGTGTGTTTGTTATGCCACCACTATCCATCAGTATATGTGCTATAAGGAAACGAACTCATGTTAATTGTTTGTTTGCATCTGTGTTCACTGGATCAATCTGCCCACTCTTCCTCCACCGTGACAGTGTCAGCTGTTGGGGATGGGCTATCTTTGCACTCTTCAGAGCTCTCTCTGCTCTCACAAATGTGTTGACTCAAACACATTTACTGCTGAAATGACTTATGGGTGCACACATTAAATTCAGTTAAGTTGTATGTAGATTAGTTTAGTGTTGTGGTTTTAATGCTCCCCAAGGTCTCACATGTCTGAACACTGGTCCCCACATAGTGGCTCTGATTTGCAAGGTTATGGAACCTTTGAGGGGGTGGTGGGAGGTCCCTGAAGTTTTCCTGGGAATGAGCTTTGGAGAGTTATATCCTGTTCCTGTTTCTCTTCAGGCTGTCTGAATCCAGGTCAGTTGTCAAGATGTAACTAACTGCTACTGCTTCCTACCAAACATGAGCCCCTAACAACTCTGCTCCTTATGTTACTTTCTTCTGGTATTTGTTTACTTTTGGAAGATATTTAGTCTCAGAGTTGAGAAAAGTAACCACTGCACTTAGCCTCACATTCTACCAAAAGAACCTTATCCCCTCTATGAACTCACTCCTAAGAGAAAGGACATTTCATGGCCCAAGCACTTATTTTCAAATAAAATTATGAAATAAAATTAACCTACAGGAAGAAGTTTATATGCATAGTAGTTAGGGAATGCAATAAAGACCACAGATGACTACAATGAAGGTTAGTGATGGACAGCCAAAGGAGACCAGTGAACTGTCACCACATCTGAAACAAGAAATTCAATGGTCCCTTCGAAGTCCAGGAAGAGAACAAATCATTTTGGCTTGCCCCTTTGTTATGCAATGCTCCACACTGTATAGTTTTAGTGTCATATGGTCAGGAACACCAACAGGAATCCTAGACACACCAACTATGGGCCTATTCTTAACCCTTTTGTGGATGGCCGAGCTGCTGAAATTAAATTATGCAAATGAAAGTGTGGGATGTAGCTCTGCAAACGACATTAAGATGACTCGGCTTGTAGTGCCTCAGAGGATGTTATGTTTTATTCTCATTACCTAACACCTGTGGAAGAAAATACTTTAGCAAAGGTATTTATCCAGAGAACCATAATGAGAATCAATCACATGATGAAATGAGACCCTGGATTTCATCACCCTTCACCTGGAACCAGTTATTTCCACTGAAAGCTTTTCAACTGCCAGAGAGACTCATTAAGATTCTGCTGGTGTTTTATGTAACAATATTCCAAAGCTACAGGTCTACTTTCTATCTCCATTTTCCCTGATATTATTATGACTTTATTGTTTTTAGGGTCAGTATCTCACTGGTTGGGGGGGCTGGATAGCCTGGAACTTGCTATGTAAAACAAACTGGCTTTAAATTCAGATAGACCCACCTAATTCTACTTCTTGAGGGCTAGAATTAAAGGCATGTGCCACCACAACATGCTAAAAAAGACTTACAACCTAAGATCCTTAACTATCAGATGCTAAACAAAATCATCCTAAGGAGGTTCTTCCAAAATTATCAAAAATTAAAACTGAAAAACCAAAGACTTTAAAATCTGTTTTCAAGAAATGATTTGCTATCAAATCTCTTTTGCAAAAACCAATAAGTGAATTCACTCCACTTAGGGATTTGTGCACTTAGACATGTTTTCTAAATGACTCTGGTTTTATTTACTCTGCGCAGTTGGCAGGGAGACAGTTCTGCTATTAAGGGATCATCTCCCTGGGGATAGACCTAGCTTGCTGATTGGCTCCTCTGATCTTCGAAATGCATCATAAATTGCTTGGGGTTCAACGAACTATGTGCTTTTTACCTGTAATCTGTACTTCAGTGCTTTCAAATAGGAAAGAGTTTTTGTTTTTGTTTTTTTGTTTTTCTAAGAAACCCAAAGTAATCATCTACAGCAATTCTTATAATAATTCAAACCCACATATCTTTCTGCTTTGGACATGCTTTACACACTGGGAAGCTCAGGCATTTATCTTTATTAACTCATTTGTGTTATCTATGGAATATACAGTTTTTAAATTTTTTATTGGACTTATTGTGTGTGTGTGTGTGTGTGTGTGTGTGTGTGTGTGTGTGTGAGAGAGAGAGAGAGAGAGAGAGAGAGAGAGAGAGAGAGAGAGAGGTGCGCACATGTGTATGTGCTTGGATGTGCATGTGTGGAGGTCATGGGTTGGAGGTTCAAGGACAATCTACGGGAGTTGGTTCTTTCCTTCACAATGTGGGTCCTAGGAACCAAACTCAGGGTATCAGGCCAATAGCAAGCACCTTTACCTACTGAGCCATCAGCTGGCTCCAGAATATATTTTAAATATATTATTAAAAAAATGAAGAGTATTTAGATAATATGAACTGTGGGGAATACAAGAAGCTATATAATACTAAAGGAGAAATGTAAAGAGAACCAGAAAAAAAAGCAAGAAGACAGAAGAATTTCTTCTAGCATGACCAAGACTGACCATCTACCAAACACGTATGAGTTGGAAAGTGCTCAACAGTGCATTAAATATTGTAAGGAAATTGAGGAGGAATTAGGTTCCAGGAACAGCGACAACACTAGAAAGATAATGAACCCTAGGAATTTAATTGTAGGTTTCAGCAGGATATCTACCGGAAAATATTTAACAAGCCATTGAAAATTGAGTTTGTTTGGGAGTTCAAAATCAGACACTCCAAAAATCTCATAAGTCATAGAAATGTGAGAGCTATCCTGAAGAAACTTTTACACAGTGAGCTGAGATAAAAATTAAAAAGAAAACTAATGAAAGACATTAACATTAAGACCTGGGAGGCAGAAGAGAAACTTAAGGTTATGGTGAGTCTAGAGAGGAAGGTTCCCGTGCAATTTAGGGAAAATAAACATTTACAGTATATAAGGATTAGTTCTGTCCAACAGGATGAGGATGTGTATGATGACAACTGAGGCGTGGTCACTATCTTGATCACATCAGAGTAGTTTTACAAATAAAAACTAGAATCCAGTTAGTTGAAAAGAGCGGAAATAAAGAAAGAAATCCGGATGGAGTCCAGGATAGCCAGTAAAGATAAATAATGAGAAGCAGAGGGTAGAAGAGGAACTATAAGGGTAAAGAAGTATCAAATTGAAAATGTGAATTTTAGGGATTATTTTTAATTACATGTGTATGTATGTATGTATGTGTGCATGCATGTATCTGTGTGGAGGTAT
Source organism: Peromyscus eremicus (assembly GCF_949786415.1). Classification (NCBI taxonomy): domain Eukaryota; kingdom Metazoa; phylum Chordata; class Mammalia; order Rodentia; family Cricetidae; genus Peromyscus; species Peromyscus eremicus. Next base: position 12,851,841 of record NC_081436.1, on the reverse strand, counting down.
GTGTGTATGAGTACAGGTGCCACAGAGAACAGAGGATCTTGATCACCAAGGAGCTGGACTTACAATGGGTTGTGAGCCACTTAATGTGGGTGCTGGGAACAGAACTCAGGTCCTCTGCAAGAGCAGTGTACACTCTTAACTGCTGATTGAAAAGTCATCTTTTCAATCCCACAAAGCATTTTAGGATGAGAGAAGCATGAAACTATTTTGTGAAGAGGAAAAAAAAAACCTTTTATACAAAGAAACATTTGAAAAAAATATATTCAATCACACGTTTCAGAAGGCATATATTTTATATCATAAAGTCTAACAATCCCTTTTGATTGAAGAAAGATATATTGTCATGTCTGAAGCACATATACTTTCTTCTTTGAATGCAAGGCAACTACCATGATAGGGACTACATTTTAGCATCTTTGAACACATCGTTGAACATTCATCACCATGGAAATGTCTCTAACTTTGAACATTCATCTCCATGGAAATGTCTCTAACTACTCAGGTATTACACTCTCTGAAGAGCAGTTTCAACTAAAACAAACAAACAATCAAGAAACACAGAAATTATTTCCCAAGTAAAAGGTAACTCATTCTTATGCCCAATAAAAGGGAGGGAGGCCTCTTTCCCAGGTATATGATACTAGGTAAACGCAGACATGGTCTTTGGAGAATAGACGCATAGAAAAGGTGCTGAATAGAGCAATCACATGTCCTTAGATAGACAAGGAAGAAGAGAGAAAACAGCTCTTGTCCCATCCCACTCTCCAGTTCCCACCTTCTAGCCAGATATCCAAGTCTTGCCTCATATCTTTGAGATTCTCCTCGTCCCTGTGAATGAGTAGATTCTACTCTTTCTTTCTAACACAACAATCATGCCTAGAAGCCATGTTTCTTTTCCTGGTTCTTCCAAGAACATTTAGAAAATTTCCAATAGCAAGCTATACAAACATATTCACAATGCCCAGTCACAATGCTATGAGCCTCTTGCAGAAAAGAAACATTCTCAGTGTCCAGTCTTAATGCTATGAACCCATCATAGAGAGCAACGCATTCTCAATATCCAGTCATGATGCTGTGAACCTATCATAGACCAAAAACATTCACAGTGTCCAGGCACAATGCTATAAACGTTAATAGAGAACAACACATTCTCAATACAAAGGTACAACACAACGAATTTATCACCAAGAGCAACACATCTTCAATGCCCAGTCACAATGCTACACACCCATCAGAAAGAGCCGATGGTATAGCCACCACACTGACTTCCACTAATGGGGGAGCAAACAGCATATTAGAGCATTTTTTTTCTAATTTATAGAAAAGTTACCACTTGGATGGTTCTTTTTGTATTTCTTCACATGATTTTACCCTGTTCTTTATTACATAATTAAATGTTATACTTCTTTTAGTGAACTAGAGAAAAAGTGATTTTTTAACTACCCAAATCCATCGCCTAGATTGTGATTAGCTCTGAAGTTTCTCTCTCCTTTCAATCACAACAGCACTCTCTCTAAGCTACAATGGTTGTTATATGCCCAACTACTCTATTTACAGCACTCAACAAAGGATGCTCTAGCTGCCCTCCCAATGCCTAATTCTACAGCTGTGCACTCAGATTTCCCTTTGAGCCCCGCTGAACCCTTTCCAGAATGTTGCTGTACCCCATCCTCACTTTGCCCTCATATTATGGTTTGAATGTTAAATGCCCCTCATATGCTCATATATTTGAACAATCGGTCCCCAGTTGGTGGCTTTGCTTGGGAAGGGTGATGGAATCTTTAGGGAAGTGGAGCCTTGTTGAAGAGTATGTCACTGGGGCCATCTTCCCAGGGTTTCACAGCTTGGTCCTATTTCCTGTGTATCTTCCGACTCCCCCCCCCCCCGCCCCCAACTCCCTTTCGTGTATTGTGGGTGAAATGTCATCAATCACTCTGCTTTCTGGCTGCTCAGCCTGCTTCAGGCTCCTGTTACCATGACTTCTCTGCCATTCCCTATTGTAAGTCAAAACAAGACCCTTTAGACTCTAAGCTGCTGTTTGTCAAGGCATTCTATTTACCACAGCAGCAGAAACACACAGCCAACAGACCTTGCTACAACATAGCCAACAGACCTTGTTACTTGGTTTGATTTAATTTCAGTCTCTTATGTCAGTAACAAGCAGATAAATTAGTATTTTGCCCAAGTACCTCACTCTCCTCTTCTCTGTTTATCCTGCTGGACATGCCAAGCTCTGGCTCTCTACAGCTCCCAGACCGCATGCCACGATGGAGGTAACAGTTATGGTCTGGAGAATGGAGACTGAAGAAATGGGCATGGCTTGACCTGAGAACAAGTATGTCTCACACTCTGAAGAAACTGGCATGTGAGGAAATTCTGGTGAACAGCTGCACTCCAGGGAAGCAGGGCATGGCTCTGCCTGGAACCCATGTACTTCCCAATGTCTCTGAAGTGGAGCCTATTAAGACAATCTGGTTCACTGTCTCAGTCTGTTCAACCAGATATACAGTACATAACAAAATGGAAATACTGATCCATTCTATCTATTGAAGGTACTTTCTTTCAACAAGCTCCTTCTAAATGGGATTCTGGCATTCCTTAAAAGTATTACTTTTCTATGAAAATCACATCCAAAGTCATGGACATTATAACTTTTAAATTGTCAAAGGAGCATAAACATAGTAACAAATAATCATAAAACATATGTAATAATAAAAATATGAACTTACATGTTTGGACAAATTGGGACTCTTTGAATCAACATCATATCTGAAAAATTAAAGTGTAAAATTCAAATTATTTCTATAAAATATAGCTGAAAATAATGTTTCCTAGAACACACAAACATAGAAATTAATTTGAACAATAACCAGTGAGACATTAAAAGTAACACATTTTTAATTTATACATAATCCAATGATAGAATTGACACTTTTGGGTCACTTGAAAGCTACATAACCCAAGTATGAACTCCACTGTTTCAGAAGATGCAAATTTATCTTTTCTTTGAATCAATGGTATCTAAGTGCCACTCAAGTGACTTCAAAAATCTCTTTAAAATGGAAAATTCTTCACTAAATATCAAAAATAAGCAGGTCTTGTTAACAAGCTATGCACATTATACACATTACAATTCTTACCTAATAGCTTAAATGCTATTGTTAAAGGTTGGAAACTCACTGGAGTAACAGAAACCAGCTTTTCCCAATCACAGAACTTAGGGAAACTGTGTTTTATGTAAACAAAAATGGATTTTGTACACAGGAATTTACATGGGAATATGATAAACTTTGGTTTTAACCAGTTGCTACTGGACAAAGATGATCTCCAAGAGAGAATCCAGGATGACTCCACAGCCTGGAGTTTATGGACATGGCCAAAACAACCTCAGTGTGCCAGGCTCTTGAATAAGTTAATACTGACACTAGTCTTTCTTGAAACCAAACCCTTTCACACTCATGCATAAAACTCCTTAACCAAGCTCAAGGCCACCTTTTAAGGTTAAAGTTTTCTCTCTAATCTTAATAGAATCTTTTCACAAAACAAAACATCTCAGTTAATGATAGGAATAAACAAGAAAAAGGATAAGAAAACCAGAGTTCATTGAGTGTAGCAATGTGCCTTGAGTGCTCAGTGTACCCAGTAGAGCCAATATAGAGTCCAATATACCCAGTGTGTCCAGTGTACTTACTAATCCCAGAATACCCATGAGAGTCATGAACTTTCAGGCATCCAGGGCATACTGGGCACACTGGGTACATTGGGCATGCAGGGTATACTGGGCACACTGGGCATATTGGGCATAATGCTTATACTGGGCACACCAGGTGTACAAGGCACGTTAGTGAAATGAACTAATTTCCCTTTTCTTTTTTCTCTTTTTTCCTATCATTGATTGTGATGCTTTTTTGTGTAAAAAGATTTTACTTAGGTGAGAGAGAAAACTTTAACTGACAGTCTCTCATTTGAGTGAATCTTAAAAGTTATATTTCTAACAAAGAGGAACAGATGTTGGCTATAGTTATTTCTATATTTGTAGAACTACAACTATCATCCAAAGTGAAATCTTATTCTAAGTATTCCAGGATGCACAGCTCAAGAGCTACCAATGGCCTTGGAGACAAACCAGTACACAGTCCAATGACCAGTCTAGTACCCAGTGACCAGTCCAGTATTCCTAAAGGGACAGGCCATTCCCTCCTGTGCAGGGTTGAAGGGGAGTTTCCTTCTACTCTCCAAGATCATGGGATGGAGTTGGCTTCAGAATCTGGGCTACCGGTGACAAGTGGAAGTCAAATCTTGCCTAGCTAGAGATAGCATACCCACCCTTAGGGCACCAGTGAAGGAGAACAAGGAAAGTTCTAGGAAATATTTTCTGTGAGCTGAGGCAGTTTCATTCTGGGTCACTCACTAGGGGAAGAGCAAGAGGCTTTCAGTGTCCCTAGGCTGATGCTTAGGTAAACTCAGGATTTTTTGGAGGATTAAAGGCCACATCTCTACCTACCAACACCCTCTCTCTTCCTGTATTTCCTTCTACCCTGGAAATTCTGAAACAAGTCAGAGGAGAGAAAACAAAGAATGTTTCAAAGGCAATGGTCCCTGACAAATGAGCAAGATGGTTTACTAAACAAAAGGAGTTGAAGGTCCATGAAATTAGAACATCACTTTGTCATTACCCAAGGGAGAAGGTTGGAATGAACACAGTGGAACAATTGTAACAAATAAAATAATTGATTTGCCCCACAAAAATGTTGAGATCCTTCAAAGTAAGGGTGTGTTAATGTTTCACATTTCATGATTAGATTATCACCATCTGACAGATCAAGAAATATTTTACTGGGTCAGTCAAATCTGGATTCATGCATCTCTCTCGGGGGTTCAGGATCCATGGAAAGGAAAGGATAGAAAGGATCCTATCTCCTCTTTCCTGCACTCTGGCATATCTCACACAGTGACTAGACACTTGCATGCCTTGCTCAGAGTCACTGTGATGCATGCAGCCTCATGCTCATCAATATTATTCTATTGATAATAAAAGTTTTCAACCACACTAGTAGGGTATTTATGAGTCAACTATTACTAGAGTGCTGGGAATAATAAAAGGAAACATCAAAGCTTTACACACTAAATCCATGAGACAAGGGGATTCTATGATGCAAAATGATAAATATTAAGCGCATACAAAAGGTCAGTCACAATCAGAACAGCAAAAGGTACATGGTATAGTCAGAATGGCAACAATATTGGTCAGTGGCATCAGGAATTCAGGAACTATCTATCTGTCTATCTACCTATCTATCTATCATTTATCTATCTCTATGTTTATCCATCCCTCCTTCCCTTCTTCCCAAAATTTTCTCTGTGAACTGAAAAATGGAACCATCTTTCATAACATTCAGTTGCTACGATAATACGCTTTCTTTTGAGGTGCTGGACACTGAACCCAGAAACTCCATCACACAAGCAGGAGTTCTGCCATAGAGCCCTAGAGAACAGATGCTCAGGGCTGTGTTTTACTTATGTTTCTCTGATTCTGCACAGTCAGCTGTGTTGGTTAATCTTCATTCTCAACTTGCAATCACCTAGGAGACACATCTCTGCTTGCACTTCTAAGAGTGTCTAACCAGGCTTAACTGAGGAGGGAAGAAGACCCTTTCTGAATGTGGGTGGCCTGATTCCATGGCATGGGGCCCTGAACTAGATGTAAGAGTAAAAGAGAAACTACAGACAATCACTTCCTCACTCTGCTTCCTAGTCATTATTGCAGACTGAGTTGCCTGTGCCAACATGCCATCCACACCGAGACAGACAGCATTCCTCTGAAAGGTGAGCCAAAAACAACCATTCCTCCCATAGTTGCCTTCTAAGATATTTTGTCACAGCAATAAGGATACATCAGTAGAAATCCTCTAAATCCAAAACCATTCAGAAAGTCATATGCAGCTATTAGCTGGTTACTTAACACTGGTGTGCTATGGATGGATGATGGCTGGCCACTTTACACTGGTGTGCTGTGGAGGGAGGATCCTTGCAACCATTTTCTGGCCACCACACACTAGTTTGCCCAGAATGGGCATCCTTCAAATAGTTATCAGTATCATTGCATTGGATGCAATATTCTCAGCTCTCTGGGTGATGGAGTTGGGGATCACACTTGATTTTTCATTGGACACTTTAGTCTATTCATTATTTTCTAATTGTCTAAAATTAGCATACATTTTTACAAGCAATATATAGATATGAGAAATTTTAAAAGCCAATCACATGTATTATATGTAACTAATTTGAAGTAATGAAGTCTTCCCTTACTTATTTTACTTGAAAAAGACCACAGTATAAAAAAAAAAAGCCTGCTATCAAATTGAAAGTATTATATGAGACATTTCAATAAAATGAATCAACAGAATTAAATGTCATCAGAGATCCACAGGAACAGAGAGAAGGTGTGTGTTGCTTTCCTTGAGATCTGCAGTTAACCCTTTCCAGCCCTACTTGTTTTAGTTATTCAAATATATAAAATTGAGATGTTATTTCAATTAAAATTCTGAGCTTTTAATGAAGTGCTATTAATTCAATCTTGTAGAACACCTTCATGGTTCAAGGATTATTTGGTTTCTGTAAGACCTGTAATCTCCAGGAAGTTGAAGTGACAGTGAATCAGTCAGCCGGCCTTAGTTACTTCCTATTTCCTGTCACACTGCTGTAACTGTTTTCTGAAAGAGCAGAGCAATGGGTACCAGGTAAGGTTCATGAACAGGACATGAACCCAAATGCCAGCAAAGGGGACAAAGGGTGACAGTGGAGAAGAAAATGTGTAAGCTGTCACCTGCAAGAGTGATGGGTGCCTGTCAATTGATGGCAACCAAAATCCCAGGGAAATAACTCAAACAATCAGATCTAAAAAATGAGATTTCACAGAAATAACAACGACTGGACATCTCCAGGGTAGTGTCAACAAGTCAGAACACATAATAGTTGGTCTTGAGTGCTTCCTTTCATCCTGAAATTTGACCCTCAAAACTGCAAATTAGAGTAATAATAAATCCCACCACTTTGCAAACAGAGATACTGCTCCAGGTTACCTACAGCAGAAGAGTATAGTTGGTGGAAATGAGCATCAATAAACAGTAAAATACATTTTCTTCTTGCAATAAAAATCATGTAGCCCTAAAAAGAAATGAAGTATACAGCTACTCTGTGCCATAGAAAAATTAGGGAAACCTTAAAGAAATAGGAAAATACATTGACTTCAATTCCCACATGCTTATCAATGTTTAAAGAAGCTCTGATGATTGACAGAGTGAACCACTTTGTGGTGGTATTGTGTTCCCCAAAATATTGTGCACCCTTATAAACTTAACTGGGGTCAGAGACAGAACAGCCACTAGATACAAAGGCTAGAAAATGGTGGCACTCACATCTTTAATCCTAGCACTCCAGAGGTAGAAATCCCTCTGGATCTCTGTGAGTTCAAGGCCACATTGGAAACAGCCAGGCATGGTGACACACGCCTTTAATCCCAGAAAGTGAGCCTTTAATCCCAGGGAGTGATGGTAAAAAGCAGAAAGGTATATAAGGCGTGAGGACCAGAAACTAGAAGCATTTGGCCTGGTTAAGCATTTGGCTGGTTAAGCTTTCAGGCTTCTAAGCAGCAGTTCAGCTGAGACCCATTCTGGATGAGGACTCAGAGGCCTCCAGTCTGAGGAAATAAGACCAGCTGAGGATCCGGCGAGGTGAAGTAGCTGTGGCTTGTTCTGGTTCTCTGATTTTCTAGTGTTCACCCCAATACCTGCCTGGGTTTGATTTTATTAATAAGACCTTCTAAGATTCCCTCTACACCACTTATAGATTTTTTAAATTGGAATAATGAAATTCTTATTTTTCAAAGAGTTATATCATTTTACATTTATAATAAATACTTAGTATGTTTAAATAAAAGAAAGTAATGCATATAGATGTGGAAAGGACAAAGAAAAGGGAAACAGAACAAAGAATCATGAAATGGTGACTGGTTTTAGGACAAAATCAAAGTGGAAAAGTTAGGGGGTTGCCATGATGCTGTGGGAGAAGCAACATGTCAAAAGCAGTTGCTGTGAGCTCTGAGCAAGTGGGGCAGGGAGCCACGTTCATGGGTCTTCACTAGATGTTAGGTAACGGCACTGCAGCCTCCATGGTCAAGGGTGAGCAGAAGCCATTGTTACACTCCACTTTCATCTCTCATTACCTGCATTTGATTATTTGGAAAGAAGTCTTGTGGAAATAAAAGCCTAAGGTGAACATCATAAATTTTGTCTGCTAAATCCGATGAATATTTGATACCTTTTAAAGAAAGCATTACAGATTCTTTGATTACATATATATTTAGAGTAAAATAAAATACAATTGCTAATGGAACTTATTTTGTATTAGGAAGGAAATTAGGACTCTTTCAAACAAGATGTCATCTTTAGTTATTAAAATTATTCCTAAGTACTGATAGGCTGGCATAATGTTTTCAATGATTTAAACAAAGCATTAACCTTTTAAAATGCTTTTGATGTTCATAAGTATTCATTATTTTGATACACAAGGCAAAGGCTCTATTATATTACACAGAGCATCTTAAATATAAGTACACATTTTTTCCTGCCCCCAGGGTTTCTTTTTACCCATGTCTAGACCCTCCAAGTCCCCAAAGACCACCTTTGTGGAACAATGGCTCATTTATAACTGACAACAAGTAAGTAAAAAACTGCTTCCATGTTTTCTGTGGACACGAGGTTGAATTTGGTAATGTTCTCTACTGTAATATGGTTGATCCAGTGTCAAAATAGAAAAATATGCAATATATATAAATATATATATAAGCTAGCTCCAGCACCCTGGGCCTTAAAAACATGAAGCATCAGGCTGGATGGTTCAGTGGTTGCAAGTACTGGATGTTCTTCCAGAGGACCAGGGTTCAATTCCCAGCACCCACATGGCAGCTCACGACTGTCTGTGGTTCCAGTTCCAGGGTACCTGACACCGTCATTCAGGTGAAACAGCAATGCACATAAATTAAAAGAAAAAAGTTATAGTTTTATATAGAGAGAGAGATATATAACATGCATATATGTTTATATATATAAACATGAAGCATCAAGTGATAAAGGAAAGCCATCATGAGACAGAGATATACACAGTGCTAGGCTAGCATGCCATGGGGGGAAGTGAGCCATCTGCCATTAGTCATTAAGCTGGACATGTTCTTAGAATACTCTGACCTTGAAGGAACCCACTGGGGTAGGTTTGAGAGAAAGCCCACCTGTACTTCCCAGCATGACGAAGCTGCCCACTCACTTAAACAAATCACATTTCAAAACAGTTCGGTACTTTGCTGTGCTTCACCCTCTGGATGAAGAGAAAAGCTGCCTTCCAAAGGAAGAGCCAGGTACTCAGGACAATCTACTCAGTCCAGACTATACTACTCAAGAGCTGTCTCTAAAAATCACATGTATAATGTCATGTTTTAGTTGAACTTACAAGTCAAAGCGGAGATTCTCTCTTTCTTCAAAGAAATAGTCCAGAATAAATTTTCTTACGAAATCAGGATTCAAAGTATTATCAATCACTTCAGTTCTTCCAAACTATAGATAAAAACAGAGAAGTCACAGAGGTTAAAACCAAACTTTACATGGTGATTTATTTCAAAGTATAGTACTCAGTTCCTTTTTAAAAAAATGAGCAATAAATACCCAGTTGACTTGATCAGCTACCGCCCCAGAGAGAAGTACCTAAAGGTCAAGCCACCACTCCAACGAAATAAGCATGAACTTGAGTTCCTTCCAAACTCAGCTACCCTGCATTAGACAAGTCATAGTACATCACCCTCCCTTCTACTAAGTGGAAAACCAAATTCCTTCCTAATCTAAAGAAGCCATGTATACACTAAATTTACTTTTTAAAATAAAATACTTTCAGAAAGTCAGACAGATAACGTGTATTCTTAGAGAAGCCAAATATTCATAGTTCGAAGCCTCACCTTTTATAGGAAACAATCCTTTCACACAGCAAGGCCTATTAGCCCTGTTTTAGGAAGAAGTTTCTGGTAATCTATTCTACACTTCACAGCACAAACATTACTTAATCCCATTCAGATCAACAAGTTAGAATGACATCTACCAATCTTGTATGCTTCTAAAAATTGGGTAATACTTCTTCAGCTTAGAAAAATACGTTTCCCCATTTTGAGTAAGTAGAAATCAGGAAACAAAAGTTCACTCTAGGCCTGTCTCCTTTACATCTGAAAGCAAGCCACTAGACAGTACTCCTAAAGACAGCACAAACACACACATCACAATTGCTTTTACCCTCCGCTAAGAGTCTTTACCTCCAGCTGTCATTTTAATGAGGGGATTTTAACCTTAGCTGTGAATCTATTATGCAATCAAGCAGGCAGGCTGTCTTGCTAGAGAACTTATTTTTATTAAAGTTCCAGGAAGTGTTATCTTTTTAATAGGAAAATGAAGAATCAAGCTCACCCATTTAATATGAAAGGCCAGGGGCTTTCTTTCAACTGTGTGTTAAAATGATTATATAAAATACTTATGCCAACTAAACACTCCCTCACAAAGAAATAATTTGCCCCTGGACAATATTTTATATCATGGACCAATATCACATGGACAAACTGTAATCCAACCATTATTGCTTGTATATGAAGTGTGACCCTGCAAAAGGCTTATATGGTTACAGGTTCTCCAGCTCGTGGGACCATTTTAAAGGTTCTAGAAAATTCAGGAGGTGAATCAATTGGACAAATCAAGTCACTGGAGACAAGACCTTGGGGATAGTTTATTCCCGGTCCCTTCCTTCCTTCCTTCCTTCCTTCCTTCCTTCCTTCCTTCCTTCCTTCCTTCCTTCCTTCCTTTCTTCCTCATCCCTTCTTTCCTTCCTTTCTCCCTCCCTCCCTCCCTCCCTTCCTTTCTCCCTCCCTCCCTTCCTTCTTTCCTCCCTTCCTTTCTCCCTCCCTCCCTCCCTCCCTCCCTTCCTCCCTCCCTCCCTCCCTTCCTTCTTTCCTCCCTTCCTTCCTTCCTTCCTGTGTCCTTTTTATCTGCTGACTGGCTGCCATGATGTGAACTACCTGCTCTGCATGTCTTCCGACCACAATGAACAGCTACCCTAGGAAAAAAATTCTGCCTTAGGCCGATTACGTAAGGAATTTTGGTCACAGTGACCAGAGAATGGGGCTCTTGCTGTAACTAAGCCTGATACAGGGTGCATAGACCTTTAGAACCAGTTTGTGGGGAGAACACGGAAGAGTTTGGAGACATATACAAGAAGAGAAGCTTTTGAGTATTGTAAACAAAGCTTAGTAGGTAGTCCTGGTGGGAACTCAGAAGACCAGAACACTGACAGAAATGTGGACAGTAGAAGTTCTTGTGAGATTTACATTGGAAATTGGACCTGAGGTCATTCCTGCTACATTCTAGAAAAGGATTAATCTATAATTTGCCCATGCCATAAATGAAACTGAATTTCAAAATAGTGAGCTAATTGATTGGGTGGCTAAAATCCCAAGACATTGTGCATTTGTGCTATAGCATGGTCTTTGATGGCTATTTGGGAGCCAAGGGTGGGAAAAAAGTAGAGCAAAGAGATTTGGTATTTGGATTTCTCTTATGAGAAAAGAGGTGAGCTGGAAGCTCAGATCGGGCAGAATATGGTTGCTAAAGAGAGGAGCATCATTCAAAAGAAGCTGAGTACTCAGGTGTGGTGGAACACCCAGGAGGCAGAGAGACCGACGATCTCTGCGAGTTCCATGCCAGCCAGAACGACAGAGTGAGACCCTGTTTCAAAACAAAAGCAAAAACAAAATAAACCAAACAAAATGGCAAGCCATTCACTTTGTGTGAGCACAATTGAAATGATGCCCTGAGTGCATCTCAGAAGCTGCTTGCTGTAGGCTCCATGATGCATAATTGTAAATTAACTTGAAACCTGTTTCCTTGAGAAGAGAGAGTCCCCGGGGTGGGTGCACTGTCCTTACAGGGCCATCTGAACAGGTTCCTCCTGTGTTCAGACACCCACAGGCTCAGAAACAGCTGTAACCATGGTCCAAGGGAATCTGGACCCACACAGTTTCCCACTTAGGGAGACAAAACAGTTTCCAAACTAAAGTGGAAAGTCTTGAGCTAGAAAAACTATGACATTCCAACAGAACTCCACCATTAACCATGTTCCCCAATGCCCATCCCTCATTTGGACTTCAACCCAAATCTATACTGAGAAGGAAACTGGAAGATAAGACTGAAATTTCCAAGCAGAGTTTCCACTGAATTGGCAGCCCACAATCCCTCAACTCAGCAGCCACTAACACCCTTCCAGGTCTGGTTTTTGTGAGGAGCAGTGGAGGCTGGGTATAGTCTGCTTGCTCTACTGAAGATTAATGTGTAGATCTTAAAATCCTGGTTTCAGCTAATCATCTATAAATCATTACTATATCTATCTCAATACATGTTCGGACATATGGCCCTGAAAATTGCTTTGGGGAGATGTCAGCCACAGCCTTCATGTGGCTAGACTCAGTGCCCATTGGGGCCCTCACCTCACTAGGCCTCTCAGCCTATCTGGAATAGCTGATCACTCCATCCTTCCTGAAGCATGCTTTCCCAGCTTTTTGCCTCCATACTTGACTACATTTTCCTTGCACTTACATCCTTAGGCATTCAATCCCTTCTTCACAGAGCATACTTCTAGGTTCTCATCTCCCTAAAGGGAGATAGATGGTGCCATTTGTCCTTGTTGTATTCAAATGTGTTCTCTCTAAAAGTCAAGTGTTGTCTTGTGATGGTATAAGGGTCATGAAGTCTCCTCCCCCTGAAAATGGGACTAAGGCCCGTCACTTGCCTACTTCCACCTTAGCTATGAGAAAATACACCAAGAAGGCCCTCATTAAAAGGTATTTTGACCTTGGATTTCCCAGCCTCCAGTGAGAAAATAAATTTCAGTATTTTATACATTATACTATCACTGGTACTCCTTTGTAGCATCACAAAACAGACTGACTGTACATTGGGCTTTACAACCTGCCTACTTAATGGTAACTTCTAAATCTATGTGACCAGCTCATAGTCACCTTAATGCAGACAGCTGTTCTCTTGAGTTACACATCTGATAGTCTTACAGGCTCTTCAGAATTATCACCCAATAGTAAACATTACCCTGTGCCCTCTCTAATCTTGGCACTTTGACCTACCTCCTGCCAATAAGTAATTTTATACTCCACTATGATCCAACCATAAAGGAAAGTAATCTATAACAACTTCCTTTTTAAACTACAATGCCTCTTTTATCACTGCTTCCTAAATTATCAATTTTAACTCCAAAACATATTCCTACAATTGCAGGGAACCATGGAGTTGGCCTAGCCTAGCTGCCTTGAGAGCCACGTGTCATAGGTTTTCTCAGGTTAGAGTCCATGGCTCCTGGGTCACAATGTACCTTCCAGTTCCTGAGAGACTGATGCACTCCCTCAGGCAGTAAAGTGTTCAGATTGTTTTGTGTTTCTCTGTTTGACCCCTTAGTAGTCAAGGAAGTAAGGAAACTTGATAGGACCATTGGTCTTAGACATTAATCTTGTGTACCTTGTATGACTTGCAAACTTCACTGTATCCTGGCCACTACAATTGTATTAATCCTGGCAATTGCCATTTTATTCTGTTTCTGATAAAGGTATAAAATGTCTGATTGCTCTCAATAAAACTGTCACAGCTCCAGTTGTGCTGTGGCCCCTCTAACCAGCCTGATTTAATTCTTTGCAGCCATATCAGGGGACCTCGGCCTGGCAAGTAAACATGGACGCTTACACACAATGGTCTACTGCTCTCCATATTTCCTACTTTCAATTTAAATTCAGGTTTTATCATGGACTATCTCAACGGTTTTGAATTCCCATCTCTACCTTTACTTCTGTTTTCACTGGAAATTATCCCCATCCAACCAGAGCTGTCAAATAAAATAAATACTATGTCATTATGCCAGCAGACTAAGATAGCCGAGGGGTTCACAGAGCACACAAGATAAACTCTTTTTGGTCTATAGGACTTGGCTCCTCTCAGTGATAATTAGTACATTTTTAGATGTATTTTATTTAATTTATTTGTCTATCTGGCCCTCATCACCTCACTCAGTGTGATTTTATTCAGTTCTCTCTATTTTTCTGAAATATTCATTAATAAGTATAGTGATCTCATTTTCATTATCCAGTCATCAACTGATGGGATATCTGAACTAGTTTCATTTCCCGGCAATTGTAATAGAGCATTAACGAACATTGATGGGCAAGTATCTATATACGAGGACACAGAGCCCTCTGAGTATGTTACCAGGAGTGATATAGATGGCTCCCACAGCAGATCAATTTTTACGTTTCTGAGAAACTTCCATGTTGATTTCCAGAAGTGCTGTGTCAGTTTATACTCCCACCAATAAGAATAAGAGCTCCCTTTCCCCATATCCTTGCCAGCATAATTTGGGTTCTGATGATAGCCATTTCTGACTGATGTGAGACACAGCTTCAAAGTTGTTTTCATCTGAACTTCCCCGTATAATTGAGGATGTCGAAAGCTTTTAAGATATTTACTAGCCATTTGTATTTTTTCTTTCAAGAGCTCATTGTTTAGTTTCACGGTGCATTTATTGACTAGATTGTTTGGTTTCTTGATGTTCAGTATTTTTATCTCATTGTCTATTCTACATGTTAACCCTCAGTCAGATGGACATTTGGCAAGGATTTTTCTTCCATCCTAAGGGCTGTCTCTTCACGAGATAATTTCTTTTGATGATAGAAACTTTATATTTTCATGAAGTTTCATTTGTTTCTTTGTCTTTTTCAGAAAGCCCTTTTCAATGGCTATATCTTGAAGGATCTACCTAATTTTCCTCAAGAAGTTTCAGGGTTTTGGTTCTTACACTGATGCCACTGATCCTTCTGGAGTTGATGTTGTACATGGTTAGAGGTAATAATCTAGTTTTATTCCAGTGTTTAGATATTCAGTTTTTCCAGCACCATTTGTTGATAGTGCTGTATTGTCTTCAATTTATTTTGGGCATCTTTCTCAAAATCAGGTGGCTATAGTTGCGTGGACTCATGTTTGGCTTCTTTCTTCTATCCAACAGATCCACACTTCTGTTTTTATGCCAGTCTCATGCTGTTTTTATTAGTATGACTAATAATTCAAGGATGGTGGTGGTAGCACTGTCTGGACTCAGAATTGCTTTGACTATCTGAGGTCTTC
Organism: Peromyscus eremicus; assembly: GCF_949786415.1. Lineage (NCBI taxonomy): Eukaryota > Metazoa > Chordata > Mammalia > Rodentia > Cricetidae > Peromyscus > Peromyscus eremicus. The sequence goes on along the minus strand of NC_081436.1, from coordinate 12,836,581 downwards.
TGTGCTTCCATACTAATTTTAAAATTGTTTTTCTCTATGTCTGTGAAGAATGTCATTCCAACTTTGATTGTATTGAATCTGTAGGTTGCTTTTAGTGGGATGGCCGTATTCACAATATTAATCCCACCAAACCAAGATCATCTTTACATCTTCTAATGTCTCCTTCAATTTCTTTCTTTTGTATTTTAAAGTTTTCATTGTAGAGTTAGTTAACTTCCTTGGTTGTGCTTACTTATCTATACATGAATATATACATGCATACACACACACATTTTAGAATATTGTGAATGGGATTGTTTCGCTGATTTCTTTCTCCATATATTAGTCATGTAGTGTAAAGTAGGGTACTGATTTTTGCACATTAATTGTGTGTCTAACCACTCTGTGGACCATTCATTACCTCTAGTCTTATGGTAGAATCTTTATGGTCTTTTATGTACAGAACCATATCTTACGCAAATGGGGATACTTTGACATCTTTCCCTTAATTATATCAATTTAATTGTGTTCTCATGTCATATTTTTCTAGCTAAGACTTCTAGCACTAGAAGTAGGAGTAAATACTTTAGATTTGCCCATGATATTATTGGGAGTGTTTTATGTTTTTCACCATTTAGTATTATGTTCGTTATGGATTTATTACCTATGCTGAGATATTTCCTTTCTAATTCTCATATCTACAAGGCCTTTATAATCAAGAGATGGTAGATATTACCAAAAGTCTTTATTTCATCTATTGAGATGATCTTTTGGTTTCTATCTTTGAGTAACACTTATGCAACGAGTTACATTTATAACTCTACATATCATGAACCATCCCTGCATCTCCAGAATACAGCCATCTTAATTCCTTACAATGAGTATGCTTTACTTTAAAATGCAGAAATAACTTTAAATTGGTGTTCTGTTTTCCATCCAACATATTACAAGAACTGAAAGCCAACAACAATACGAATTCACAAATATATTATGACTACTTCAGCACATCTGAAATTTGCTACTTTTTGGATAGAATATACCAGCTGGCCACCAAGTTATTAATAGTTTTGACTTAGAGAAAAATTTAGAGCTTAGTTAATGTAATATTACTAAATAAAAAGTTTTAAATCTCTGGAAACTACATAATTGCCTATCTATGCAGATAAGAGGTATTTAAATTTTTGAGGAAAGGTAAGTATTAATAAGTTCTGATACAACATTTGAAAGACTTATAATATGTGACCTAAAAAGGATGGAAAAAGGATCAGTGCATTTCTCAACCCTCATCACAGAGGCTTCTTCTTGTAGGAGATGGTGATCATAACAGGGACTGACAGCTGGATGTGCAGAGAGTGAAAGACTTTGGGGCACACAGCCCAAACCCCTCCCCTCAAAGCTCAGATATTGACATAGAAGAGCTGGCAGAAAGATTGTAAGAGCCAGAGGTGATGGATGACTTGAAGGAAACAGTGTCTTCCAGACACAACAGGGTAGATCCACATATGAATTCCCACAGAAGTAACAACATGCACAGCACCTGCGCAGGTTCAAACAAAACAAAAGCCCGGCACTGAGAAGAGGAAGTGGACACAAAGCTCCCCCCTTCCCAAGAAGCCATTGATACCTGCTAGGAATGGGAAAAACAGTTTTCTCCAATGCAGCGTCACAGGGTACATGCAGGGAAGGCCCTGCCCAGGAGTAAGTAGTTGGCCAACACAAAACAGACTTCATAGGTTTTTTTTGGTGCTTTTTGTTTTGCTTTGGTATTTTTTGTCTTATTCTTTTTGTTTATTTGGAATATATATATATATATATATATAGGCTATATATAATATATATTATATATACTTATATATATAATATATATATAGGCTTTCAGAGAGAGAGAAAATGAGGGGATAGAAAGATGGAGGAGTGTTGGAGAAAAAAAATCTTATTCTGAACATCAGCTATTCTACATTATCCAAAGATGTATACACCTGCTCATAATGATCTATGGAACAATAAAACATGCATACAAGTGACATCATATGGACTCAAAGATTATATTTGAGAATATATATGTATATGCAATGCATATATGCATGTAATGATAATTCATGAAAAAGGAGCCAATGAGTTTGAAGGAGAGTGGGAAGGGGTATATGGGAGGGTTTGAAGAGAGGAAAGGGAACAGTGAAACATTGTAATTAAAATACAATTTTAAAAATAGGGTGTATATGGCTGCTTAAAATAATCTAAGGCAGAATAAATATGTACAGGTGTGTCTTGTTCAGCCTTTGCCATAATAATACAGTATTAAATTTTCATTATATAACCACTAGGAAACTGTCTTTTATTTATCAACTGCAAATTCTGTCAGTTATTTAAATGAAATTTTTAAAAAAATTATTGAAATAAAACACCATTCTTCTAAAACTTAAAGCAAAAAGTGAAAGACAATTCATAATCAAGTTTTGAAAGTTTTCCTTTCTTTGACAATTATACTATCGAATAAAGACCTACTTTTTCTATTTAGAAATAAGTGCTGCAGGAACCGGAGGAAAGAAAATACTCCCTCTTGACTTCTAAAATGACTAATCATTAAAGTGCTTCAGAGGAGAAGAATTGGAAGTAATATTCAGTAGCTCCCTTTCTTGACATCAGGCAGATCTGCTCTGTTCTGAGAGAAATGTTGTCAAGGTGCAGCCTGGGTCAGGTGAGTAACAGTGACACATAGAAAATTCACCAGAACTCATATGCATCTCATACCAACTACTACGTGATAGGAAACTTTTATTCTTAGTGATCTTCAGAGGACAGCCTATCTGACAATAAACTCTGTAGGACAGAATGACTTAGGACAGACTAGTCAGATGCATTCAGTCAGAAAATTCCATTTAAGACTATAAGCTTTCAGGCAATGTAGAAAATGTTGATTACACACAAACACATATACACACATGCTTATACAGACACACATGCACAAGCATTCACACAAACACACACACATGCACATGCATTCTCTCTCTCTCTCTCTCTCTCTCTCTCTCTCTCTCGCTCTCGCTCTCGCTCTCTCTCGCTCTCACTCTCGCTCTTGCTCTCTCTCTCTCAGCTTACACCCTCATACTCTTGCTCTGGAAAGTCAAACTCTGGCCTCATCAGAGAATGCATGGCCCTCTTCCTCTGAGGGAAAGAGATAAAGTGGGTCCTGTGGCTCATTACCCAATGCATTTATTTTTCCACAAATCAACAACCTCAAGTTCATTTACTTCTGAAATGACAAATGGAAGATCTGAGCCTTTGCTCAGAACTTACATTATTATTGATCAGTGAGGTGTGGATACAGAGATGCAAAAGGAGAAGCCATGTGGCTTCCTTGTAATACTATTGCTAAAATCAGTGTTTTACATATGGGACAGTCTTTGGGTTTTTTAGGACATTTTATTTTTAGGAATTAAAACATTAGCCATCAAAAAATTCAACCTTCATCATCTCTCTTTAAGTTTCATACATAAAATACAGAAAAGACGAAACCCCATCAATTTTCAGGTTCCATTATTTTAAAAGTTTACCTAAAACAATGTTTTTAAAGTGAAACATATTCTTAAGAATAATAATATTTCCTAAGATTGCTTTTCACATGTCATTTCTAGCTATCAATATTAGGATTAGTGTTATAATTTAGCACCTAGGGGAAAATAATTGACTAGATTTGCACAGGAGCTTTTATTGGAGAATACAAGTTACATTTATGAAGGATCAGTTAAATCTTAATTTATATGTGATGCATGTTTTTCAGTGAATTGTGAGTTCTGAGGTTCACACGACTGGACCATCCAACCAACAGAATCGCCAATCAAATAAAGCTGCCTTTTTTCCTGAAATGCAGTGTTTGGGGAAATGTTATTATGGCAAAACAAAATGTGCAGAAATGAGCTCATGATATTAAAATATATTATTGGAAAGAGGTTATTATCTAAATTGAGTTGATGATAAATTTGAAAAACATGAAATATGGAGAGGCAAAGCAAAATGATGGCTAAGGTCCTGCTGTATTTACCCCCTACAAACACACAAGTTTAAATGGCTGTTCACTTACCAAACTACCTTCCCAAGAGCTAATGACACCAGATGAGGAACTACATACAGTGAATGGCTTTAGTGTAAGGAAAAGAAAAGACTCAGAAAACATGGAGGAAGTAAGAAGGAAAGAACTGGCCACTGTGTCTCCTTCCATAATTCCAAATAGTAAAAGGCAAGATGCTTCTGACTTGGAGGAGGAAGAATGACTTACACACAGTCCATAAAATTAAAATCCAGCATCAGACCCACCACTCTGACGTCTACAGCTATGCAGAGCCCCATCTCTCTCTTCCTCTACCAATGATTATGGACTGAGTAAGGAAACCTCATTATCTAATAACTGGCTTCCTTGACTCCCATCCTCACCCCCAGTCCTAGGCAGCAAGAAGAGTAGCAAGAATTCAGTGGCAGGATCACCACAGGGAGAACCAACACTAGGCTCCATGTCCAGGACAGAGCTGGCAGATGGAGCCTCCAGACCTGCTGCAGCGTCCATGAGAGACCTGTGTGCTGGTGGGGCAGACTCCAGTTCCAGCTCACATCATTGCCAGTTCTAGAGTGGGCTTGTGACACACTTTCCTGTCTAAACTGCAGGACTTGATGCTGTGAGATTCAGATGTGACCAAGTTTTATATCTATCTTACCCTTCTTCAACCTCAGGTTATTACAGCTATCCTCAAGTGTGTTCACAACGAAGTTGTACATTTGCCACACCAGGCTGATACTTAAATGTTCTAGTAAGACACACTTACATTTTGTCCCATATTACATCCAGCTGTAGCTTGGGCACTACACAGATCCTTGTAACAGTGGAATTAGGATATGACCCAGTTGGGTGTGTCCTCCGGCAGGTAAGAGCCAAGCTTCTCCACACCACCTCAAACTTGCAAGGCAGGGTAAGAGCAAGGAAGGCTACTCACTCACCGTAGGGCAGGGTAGCAGCATCGGCTTTTGCCTAGGAACCTATGATGGGCCACAGAAACCTAAAACTGAGTAGACCCATTCACAGGCCAGTGTCCACAGTTGGAACCTTTGGGAGAGGACCAACATCACTAGGAGATGGCACTCCAGGCCATCAGACTCCTCTTCTAGTCACACTTTGTGGCTACAGTGATTGTGGGTCATAAATCTATGTCAGCATTAGACATCCAATAGTAGAATGGGCCTTGGCCAAACCTGGTGCTGTATAGTCCTCAGTGGGCTATATTGCAGGCTGTGGTAAATTTGTGGCTGTAAGTGTGGCATAGAATTCTGCAGCTGATCTCACCACTATCTGGATATTTAAAGTTATTACAGCAGAATTGAAACTTTATAAGGCATGAGGGCCTACCCTGGGCCCAAGGAGAAGCTCCTAAGGTCTACTCATTTTAGGTTCTACCCTAGTAACCCAATGCATAGTGAACAAGAGCCAACCACATATCTGGGACAAGTCTGAGCTTAGGTCACTCTGCAATGCTAAAACAACCATCACATGGACTTTCAGAAAAGCTGACATTTGAAGGGTCTCAGAAAAATATCAGATGAGAGTGGAATGCTTACATTCATGGAAAAATAGGCACAGATAACCAGACTACAATGACCAGAATAAACCCCTAATTCTTGAATGTGCAGAAAATGCACCCCACTACAATATTCAGGAACTTTCAGAGAATCACATCAGTTAAAACAAGGCGAAAGAAAGAACCAAACAATAGCTGTATGGGCAAAATCTAAAAGAGTTTAATCAGCCATTTTAAGGAAACACCACATGGTCCAAGGCAAAACAAAGGAATGACTCAATGCACCAACCAAGAAACTTAGAGAGGTGGAAGTAATTAAAAGAAAAAAAGCTACCAAATTACTGAGCTGAAAAGTAGATGGAGTGAAAGTAAACTCTAATAGAAGATATTGCTAGCACAGATTAAATAGAGAGAAAATTAGTGAATTCAAAGGCAGGCTATATGAAAATACACAGAGGAATAAAGAGAAAAGAGGAGAAAGAATTTACAAAAATATGGGAACATGGTGAAAGCATCAGAAAGTAGAAGATATTCCGGTAGTTGGGGGTTCCAGAGGGATGGAAGCATGGGAGAGAGAAGGAAGATTTTCCAAAGAGATGTTAACAGAAATCTTTCCAAAACAAGAGAAGGATGCAAATATCCAGGTTACAGAATGTTAAAGGTCATCACATTTTAACTCGATCAAGTCTTCCCCAAAACATATTATAATCAAGCATTCAAATGTAAAAGAAATATCCTCCGGGCAATAAAGACAGAACAGGTAAGCCTGCCCCAACTCATGACAGCAGACTTCTTTCTCAGTAGGAAGCTTTCAAAGCATAAGAGAGAAACATGAAAATAATGAAAGGAAAATTAACTGCCAGCTGAGAATCCTAGCAGTCCTATCCTTTAGAAATACAGGACAGAAAACAAAAGCAGAGATCACATGCCTCCATAAGGCCGGTCCAAAAGAAACTTTGAAGGAAATCATTAAAACTGAAATACATGCTAGCAAGTGAGGAGACTTGAGTAACTACAAATTCAGAAAGTTCTACTGCTGTGAACAGGGCGGGAAAGCTGCATATCAGTACATAGAGACAAAAAAGAGCAGTCTTCAAGGTCCATATGCTGAAGGTATGCAGCCTGTGGCACTGTTGGGGACCTTATAGAAGGAAGCTAAGTCTTTGGGAGCATGCCCATGAAGGGATTATTGGGCCCATGCCCCTACTGTTTCTCTTTCTTGCCACCATGAGGTGAGCATGCTTACTGTGCCACACATTCCCATCCAACATACATGATCCAAAGAAATAAAGCCAGATGACCATAGAGTGAAACCTCAGAAACTATGAGCTGAAGCACATATATTTCACTTCTGATGTATTTTTCATGTTAACAAAAAGCCAACACACAATTTAAAATACCTCAGTCAGTATTCAAGACAGCAGAAGAGAAAGATATCAAGTGTGGCATATACAATTATAAATTCTTCCAGAATTTGGAGTCCATCTTTCCAGGCCCTTCTGGCTTTAAAGGTTTCTGTGGGGAAATCAGGTGCTATCTCATAAAGCTGCCTTCATAAGTGATATGACCTTTCTCCCTTGCAGCTTTTAATACTCTTTTTTTAGTTTATGTTTTTAATGTTTTAACTAGTATGTCATTGATGATTTCTTTTCTGGTCTAGTCTATTTTATTTGATCTGTTAACCTCGTGTACTGGATAGGCATCTCGCTTTCCAGGTGATTTTACTGATGATAAAGGTTAATGATATCCAAGAAGTTTCTCATGTTCTGTTCATGCAGTGTGTGTGTGTGTTTTAATTTTTTGTTGACATTTCCTGGGTAATGTAACTTCTTTGCTTTGTCTTTAATCCCTGACTCTATTTTTGGCATGGTCCATTCTGTTGAAAAAGCTTGCCACTGAAGTTTTTCATTGACTTGTTGAGTTTCTTATTTCTGGCATTATTTCAGTTTGGGTTGTCACAAAAAAAAATTAAGCTTTATGTCTTGGATTAACTTCCTTATACCATTTATCTTTGCCTTTGTCTTCTTTGAGTTGTTGACCATAGTTAGAATCTTTCTCCGTTGGTTTCTATACATTCTCTCAGGTCACTTTCATTAGGGGCCATTATTGTGGGATTTGGACTCTCTGGAAGAGACGTGCTATTTTGTTTGTTTCACATTGTTTTTATTTCTGCATTTGATCTCTGCATCTGGAATTAGTATGTTGGTTGAGATTTTTTTTTTCATTCTTTAGTTTCTCTTTTTGTTGTTGAAGTTGCCTTTCTTCTTTCAGTGGAGTATTTACAATGTTCAGGATGGGGCTAATTTGTAGCAGTTGGGATCTTGACTTGCTCTGTTTTTCTAGTTTGGGGGATGCATCCTCTATTCAGGTCTTTCTCTGCCATAGTCTGGTGCTTTCAACAGTTTGGTCAAGAAGCCTGGAACAAGTTTCCCTTGCAATTGGAACATCCCAGTCAGGCAGCTGGCAGGGCTCTTGGACCCTGAGTCATATGTGATGGTTGGAGGACCTGGTAAGGATCCAGCAGGGATCTGCAGAGTCACCAAAGGAGGAAGACAAGCCAAGAGTAGGAAGCTGCTCCTGGAAAGCCCCTATGAGACTTGATTACATGCAATAGAAGGGCAGTGTCTACCATGTGAGTAACTTACCTGGGTCTGTTCCACATGTGGTGGCCACAGGGTCTGGGATCATGACACAGGAGCGAGAACTTATTCACTTTTGGCTAGCTTGGTCTTCCCTCCTGTCATTGGGGTAATTTCCCTCAATGCCGCTGCTCCTGATTCCTTGGCTAACATTAGAACCAGCTTTCCTAGGATTCCAGTGTGGACTGAGGAGCAGTATCTCTCCAGGAACACTCCAGGCCTGCTGTGCTAGATTGAGTCTGCTAAGGTACCAACTTTCCTGGACTAAGCAACTATTGGGGTCTGGGCCTCTCTGGTGTGAGCAGCCATTGTCGTACTACTCCAATTCCTGTGATACTCAGCCATAAGGACCAAGTGACTACCAGATGCTCAGCCTTTCAGATGTGTGACAGCTGTTGTTGTACTCTCTGGATATTATTTCCTAAGCTGTTTTATGTGTGTGTGTACGGGTGTCTATAAATGAATATATCTGTAGTATGTATATATGTTTTTATGGGTTCTGTTTCTCTAGAGAACCCTGACTAATACAAGTACCAATAAAATAAAAGTCTGATATTTATTGTATGAAGTGAAAAGTAACAAGGCTCATAACAAAATTACAGGATTTCAAAGGTTTGTGTTGGAAATTCTCCTTACAAGATAAACAGCATTTGTTTCATGGCAGACAGCCTATTTGTGAGGTTGAGAAAGCTGAGCTTCGAAGAATCTCCCAGTGCTTTCCGAGTGGGTATTGCTCAGTGAGGGGGATGAGTAAAAGTTGAACCACCAAGCGTGGGTGAAAGGAAGCCTGCCAGAGACAATGGCAACGATGCCAATCATTTCAAGCAACAATATTTCAAATTTATAAGCAACTTCAGCTGCTTCCTCTCCTCACACTGAAACTTAAGGAATCCAGACTCAACCCTGCAATTTATATGTTTAAGAGTAATTTAAAAAAATGGATTCATTCTGGAGCACTAAATTCTAACTCACAGATGTCAACAGCATTTTCCAACTCTCTATTGATATGCAGCTCCTTGGGAGATTCCTTCACTCTGTCCATTATACTGTTTTTGAACTTCCATTAAATATGACAATTTATATCATTTATAGCTCTGAAATTATCAAAAGATCCATTATTTCAAGAGTTTTTCATAACTCATGGTCATTAGAAAAAATATTGAAGAAAAGATAACTAGGATATTGTCAGACACAATTTAAAATTGGGGTTTCAACTATGGATTGTTTTAAGAAAACCTTGTATTTATCGGAACTATTTTGCTTCTGATTTAAGCATTTTGCCAGTTATTACTTGATAACTAAATGTAATAAATCTCAGAACATAAATCACAGTGAGCTAAAGCTTTTGATAAATCACCTTAATTGAAATAAAAGTACAACCACTATACCAGTGGGGTGAAGCTGATATCTAAGCCAGGAAACTTGGTTATTTATACAAACAAGCCAAAGTTGCTGAGAAAACTAACTGTCCCAAACAGTTCTTGAGGTAAAAATACTCTGTTTTTAAATTTGACCTCCATTCCAGCTACACAACCAGTATTCGCTAAATGCTGGTGAGATTAATAAATGATTAAGTATTTGTGGAGTTATTAAGAATATACCTACATTTTCTTAGTCCAGTCTGAAATAGATAGGTAGCTGTGTCTCATCCTGATAAAATAATAGTTGATACCTACTACGCATTTGGAAGAACTGATAAAATTACTAAAAGTTTGGTTTTGAACTCCCTAGCAATGTGAAACCACAAACTTGCAAGAATAGTAGCACTGAGAATAAGCTCTCGCTAGTGAGTCAGCATAGCCCTGATTGGATGTTTCCCATTACAGACATACAAGAGGCCTCTGCACAGTCCCCAGAAACTCAATCCCGTGTGACAATCTCTACTGCTTCAAAGCTCTCCCTTAGAGTGGGCTACTCTACTGGTACCCACTTCTAAATGAAAATATTTGAAGAATCCGAGGACAGTCATGACAATCCAGGCGCTGCACTGTCTTCAGAACAAACCTTCCTTTATTCACATGGCACACGGAGGCTGGCTCTCACTTCAAGACAGACGCCCTCCTCACACACATACTTGCTCTTCTGTATACTAAAGCATATAAATCAAAAGGCAACATTTCAAAATTGCTCCCAGAGGAGTAAAGAGCAATAGCACTAAGCCGAGTCACCTGAAATTACCTACCCACAATCATCTTTTACTTATTAAAAGGACAATTTTATGGGGTCCAATAGAAATGCATCATTTTTCTTCATGTAAGCATTGCACATGCATCCGTGTGACCTCGGATTGCATAGACTTTTGGTGGCTGTGCGGCACCACACTTTCAGATTGGGTTTGAGGCCAAGGTAACTCCATATGCCATTTCCCATCAATTGCTGAGCAAGCACCAAGGACAGGATTTTTTAGTGTAGGAAGTTATTACTTGATACTTCGTGCGTTTTTGTTTTGTTTTGTTTACGAAAGTTGCTTTCCCTCTTAGAATCCCAGGGTTTCCCTAATTGTACAGTACTTGTTGTATGCCAGATACTTAAACTAGCAACTAATATTTCATTACTGGAATAATTGTAGGAGCTGGAATCCTTCCTCATGTCACACATGCGTAGAGTCACCAGGAAACCAGGCACCTGCCTTAAAGCACCTCATTACACTGGAAAATGTAAAGGATACATTTATCTTCCTCTCAAGCTAAGGAAACCGTCTTCCATAAGAATTGCTAGGGGGATTAAGTATCAAATAGGGTTTATTCTGTCGTTTTGGTTTTTTTGTTTTTTGTTTTTTCCACCCAGCAAGTCCCTTCCGTTGCTAAGTGCTCCAGCATACTTAGTTCCTCCATCTGCACTTCCTCCCTACTCTTCCATGTCACCCTCTCATCTGTTAGCACGGTCAACTCTTTTGAGATTGACTTGAAAGTACCTTCTCAGGCCTGTCTATAGTGGAGTGGACTTCACGTGTTGGACACCTCATCCCCATATAGTAGTGCGGAGTGAGGGTTTTGAACAGGTTACTGTGTGCTGCTCTCCTAATGAAGTCATGGCACTTCCAGGGGAGCAGGATCCTGATGGAGGAAATGGGTCGCTGGGATAAGGATGCTTTTGTGAGTTCAGCCCAGCCCCAGCCTGGCACAGGGCTCACCTTCCCTTCAGCGTTCCACCGCTGAATGAGATAACAAGGCTTCACAAGACATGGGCCCCTCAGTGTCAGTACTAAACTTCACAGCCTCCAAAATAGGGAGAGACAGATACTCTCCTCATAATTTATCTAAACTTTGGTGTTCTTTTGTGGAAAGACAAGCAAGCTAAGACAACCAGTGTACCCCCAGTCTTCATCTATGGCTTCTACCCCTTCAGGACAGCTCTGGGTCCTGCCTTTCAATACCTTCTCAATTTCGTCATGGTTTTCACATTGCCTTTGAATGTGGTCTTTATAACCACCATTTTCTATTCTCTGAAAAACAAACAATAGAATAGCAGAATATTCTATTATGTCTCAGCATTTTATCTTAATAATATGCCACCTTTCCTAAATAGTAAGACTTGGTTTCCTATATGATTTTCGGTTTTTGTTGTTTTTTGTTTATTTAGAATCACACTTAAAAAATAATTACAACCCACCCCCAATGACATGAAAATTTCTTTATCTTTATAAAATCAGAACATAATAGCTAGAAGTGGATAAGAATTGTGCCCACAAAAGTAATCTAATACCAACAATTCCATACAGCCAGGATTCAAAACACCACTCTAGATTAATAACCAAGTGCCACTGGTCAAGTTTCTTATCCATTTGTTCTTCTGTTTCCTATTACAATGATTATAATAGCCCATACCTCTTGTTTGTTGTAAAAATCAAATTAGCCAATAAGTGGGAATGGCTTAATATAGTCATGATCCATTGTTATGGTAAAAGAGCTAGCAAATTATATAAAAATATTTCACTTCACTAATTAGGCAATTAAAAAATCATGAGATTGTTTTTAACCAAGGGAAACTTTGAATTTAGCTTATTAATATCCAACAAGAACACTCTGGTACCGTTCTGAGCATTTTACAACGTCATTCCTCAAATTCCCCTTATCTAATGAATTCTGACTGTGTCATCGTTACGAACTTGCACTGGTTAAGTGTCTGGTTCTGCATTTACCATGCTTTATTGGTTACTGAAGCACAGCACTCTTCAGCCCTATGGAGCCCGGCACCTATGTTCTGTTAAGAGTTCTATGCTTCATTGAGCTGGACATGGAAAGGGGAACTGAGAGCAAATGATTGGGGACTGCATGGATTTCTCAGAAAGATCAAATGCATAACCAAATAAAAGAATGTGAGACAGTAGAGCCAGACTTGAGAGAACATTGCAACAAGGAAAACAAAAGACAACTTGTCAGGTTGGGGAGATGGTTTTCTGGGTAAAAGAACTTGTGCAAGCATAAAGAGCCTAGCGCCAGTCCCCAGAAAACACAGAAAAAAAGCAGGTGTGCCCACATGCCCCTAACCCCAGAACTACGAGCAAAGAGGTAGGTCCCAGGGGCTCACTAGTCTAGACAAAGTAGCAAGCTTCTGGATCAGTCAGAACAATAAAGAAATACACCTGATGGCCACTTGTGGCCTCCTCATGCATAGGCATATATGCCTGCACACACACACACACACACACACACACACACACACACACACACACACGATTAGAATTAAAAAAGTAGTGAAGCGATAAGTAAGTCATTGCTCTGCTTTACTTTGTGAAAGAGAATTCACACCTCTGGGTGACTGATTAGATGATGCGATTCTAGGGAAGAAATCAGGACAATTGAAAAAAAATGTTATTAGGCATATTACAGAAACTATAAAGCAGGCATGGAAAAATGTTAATAACTTGACATCTAGATATGAGTAATTTTGAGGTAAATATGAAAGACCATATGAGCCTATGGGGGGTCATCTCATTCAAGCCATCACCAGGAAAGCTCTGCATTACTACACACTTCTGCCAATGGATACTGCTTCAGCCAAGGAAGTAATGTTAAGCAGTGATGAACTCAAATCTCCCCAACTGTCAGATGAAACTTTTGTATTGCTATGATGATTATCTCAAACATGTATTTTTCCTAGTAGGATGTTGGTAATATAGAATGTTGGCACCAGGAAGTGGAGTGATCTTTGCTGCTGTTGTATGCTAACAACCTGGCCAAGCCTATGGAACTCACAGGAGCCATTCAGAGGGCCTGAAGGAACAAGTTAGAAAAAGCCTGAAATTCTATAAGCAGAGCTGTTACGGTTGGTGCTGGGTTTGAGTGCAGCCAGGAACATGGACAGTAACATTTTTCTGGTGACGTTTCACGTGGAAAGTAGAATCCCGCCAGGAAATGGACCAAAGGCCTTCCCTCTTACACCATACCAACCAACCAATTTGAGGCTTTTTGCCCATGTTATAAGACATCATGGTGCTTTGAACTTGAAGGTAATAGATTTGTTTGTCTGGCAGAGTCAATTTCAAGAAAACAAAGCACGCAGTTCTCAGTGTATCACTGGCTGCTTTTAGTCAAATTTCAGGAAAGAATCTGGATCAAAGAAAAGGAAGCAGCAAGACTGGGAAATTTTGCAGCGTGCCTAGAAAAAGAGCTACACGCACAGTCCAGGTAAGTGAGATCAGCAGAAGCAGGAAGGAAGCAAATTCCCTTCACACAGAAGAGAAGAGACATGCTGTGAGCACCTCAGCTCCCACCAATCACAGCTCCGGAGGGCTGAGCGTAAGTTTGGTTTGAACACTTATGTCAGAAAAGAGAGAGAGCTCTTGGATGCTTCATTCACCCAGGATGTATTAGAGAATCATTTCCCCAAGTTTAGCCATTCATGAAGAGCTCATTGCACTGTTTGAATGGGACCAGGTAGCTTAGGCTGTAAGTAAAAGTCAGTGTCCTCTATATGATCCTATTCTTACAGGTAGGCAAAATATAAGCCCTGAAAGTGGGTCATAAATGTCCCCATGCAGATTTCAAAGGAATACCTGGCAAGCAGCCCCTGACAGGTGAATGCGTGGAGCTGAAGTTTCCATGGAGATTCTAGAAGGCAGAAATGCAGGGTTCCTTGGGAATACCGCAGGCAAGAAGGAAAGGTGGTGCACGGGACTGGTCATATGGACTGCAACCAAGGAGACCACAGAGTGGGGGGTTGCACAAGCCCTTAAGGCCACATCTGGTGACAGTGTGCTACAAGGTGTCACACCAGGATGTTACGGATTCTTCCCTGCTGACTTTCATCCTTGCTTTGCTCTAATTTCTTTCTATGGCCTGAATTCTCCCCATGTCTGTTGGCCACTATGTCTGGGATGTGTGCTGACTCTTGTCTTTACAGGGCTCACACTTCAGTTTGCCTGTGTCACAGACTCTTTCAAGCAACACTGCAATAATTAAGGTTCTATGACTCTCATGTGTGGAGTAAATGGGTTGTACATTCTGAGACAGCTGTGAAATTTGGGAGTAGGGGGAGTCAGGGGCTGAATCCTATAAGTTTAATATTACCCAAAAACCATGCATTAAACAGTTGATTTCTAAAGTGTCACTATTGGGAAGATGTGCAGCCTGGAGGTCCTGAAGTCTCTGGAGGTGTAACATTCAATGGCACCAGTCCCTCTCCACTCTCCTTACTTCCTGGTAATGGGGAAATTTGATCTCCTACTGTGTGTTACCTCAACCAAAGCAGGAGCGCTAACCAAGCATGGACTGAACTTCTAAAACCACAACTCATAATAAACTGTTTTTCTTTATAGGTAAGTTGTGTTGGGTAATTATTATAATAATGAAAAGCTTATTAAAACACACATTAAAAAAAAAAAACGCTGTTCAGCATCATACTAACAATCCATCATTACCAATAGTTATAACATTTGAGTTGCTTATCCCCCTGTTGAGCATAAACTACAATGATCTATTCTTAACTGGCTACCTGACCATTGAGACAATTGATCAGGAAACTAATGCAAATCAGTCTGTGATGACAAGTAGGAAAACTGCTTTAGGGAACTCTAGTCATATACTGTGACCCCATTAAAACGATCTGCTGCCTTTCTAAAAAAACAAACAAACAAACAAACAAACAAACAAAAACCAGCAAAGACCAGGAAAGTGAAAGGCCCCACCTCTGCTCATCTTCTCTCTAAATGTGGAGACGCTCTAGAAAATAAGATCATTGAAATCTTTCACCCTCTTTGCTTTTGTTCATTGAACAAAGCCTATTTGTGTGAGGAAATTGGGTTTCTATTTTATTTCCAAACAGCAAGTTACCTACTTATAAAAAAAAAAAAGGCAGATGATATTTGATAATAAGTAACCCACTTAAGATCCTTTTGTGTGGCACTTCATGAAAATTTAACCATTGACTTCTGAAAGTGAGATTAACTCTACAAACATCATGTACAGAAGGGATCAAGTCAACTGGGCAAGTCTCAGCTCTGGAATACTTCATGAGCTGTAGCTAGAGTTTTCCTGCCTGGCCCACAATCAGGACAAATCTCTCTCACCCGCCAGTCCCACAGCCACTCAGACCCAACCAAATAAACACAGAGACTTATATTGCTTACAAACTGTATGGCCATGGCAGGCTTCTTGCTAACTGTTCTTACATCTTAAATTAATCCATTTCTATAAATCTATACCTTGCCACATGGCTCATGGCTTACCGGGATCTTCACATGTGGCTTGTCATGGTGGCGGCTGGCAATGTCTCCCTCGCCCAGCTTCCTGTTCTCTCAATTCTCCTCTCTGTTAGTCCCGCCTATACTTCCTGCCTGGCCACTGGCCAATCACTGATTTATTTATTGACCAATCAGCAACACATTTGACATACAGACCATCCCACAGCAATGAGCAACTCATGAGTGAAAATTCAATGAAATCAAACAATGAGAAATTCAGTCTTTAGGTTAAGAAAGACTTAAACTCACTGAAAACAGGTCAGCTTCTCTAAGATAAAAATGCTGTGGCCTCTGCACAGTGATTTTGAAAACATTTTTCTCTTACCTCTCTCCATTCTTTATTTCCAACTGCTTGTGTATATAAGACACAAACTACAAAAGATGAAAAAAACACACACATAGGTAAATGTCTGGTATGAATGTACATGATTTCTATTTCAACTGTCCACAGGTTACATCAAAACAACATACTTAATTCCCTGTTCTATCCTTGCAAGGAAATCACCAAAAAATCATTCAAGGTTAAAATTTATTTCAAAGAATTAGAAAACAAATTATGTCAACCTTCTAATTTTATTATGAACATATTTTAGCATACAGAGAATATTACCATTGTTTGATAATGCCTTTAAATTACACTATAGATGTAGACAAAATTTAAAACCATACTTTGATAATTTCAAATATCAGGGTTTAAAAAATTATCAGGTTTTGAAGATACTTAAATTGCTCAGAGCAACCTCGGAAGTGACAACTTGAGACAAACATATTTTGCATTTATATCTACAACCCATTGTCACTGTTTATAAACAGGTAAAGTATTCTATTAATTGATAAAGAAAGTCTAAAAAAATAAAGACTAAGAAATTTACATTAATAATTATGGATTAAGAAGAATCTTAACACTTATCAAATGAGGCACAAGGATTTTTTGTCCATAAATGCCCATGTCTTTCTTCATTTAAAAAGCAAGCATACAAATAGAAATAGTAAATTTCACATAATTTTTGCAAAATTGAGTAAAATAAACAATATTTCACTTACTTGGATCAGACTTAGAAAACGTGTCTCTATCAAGAAGATTCCTGTTAAATAAAACAGAGAATACTAATTACAAAACCAATCCTTAGATTCATATAACTTCACAAAACATAAATATGCAAACATATACACAGAACTAAATGTGAACTTTGTAAAGTCTTGTTTCTTTCATTCGATTGGCTATCAGCAGACTAGAAATGAGGTGATTCATGTCCTAGTCCTGTATGACCGTTGACATGACTCTCCATGTTGTGGAACTGGAATGTCTATGCATTTGTCACCAGGTCACCTTTTAACTCATCCTGCAGGTGCTTGGACACTTCCCAAAATGAAATGTGAGACAGTTGCTAAGACAAACTTTGGGATTCAGAACTTGTGACCACGTGGGTGCATATAACAGCATCCAGTAGGAAGCCCTTTCTAGTGACACTTCTCAGCCCTGAAGGGTTGTTGCAAACAACCTTTTAGTCTAGGAATTTCTGATGAACACATAAACCTTGTGTAAGCATTCTTTCTAGTAGGGGGAAATATCAGACAACTAGACAAAGTTGATACAACTACTGATTTAATTTTTGCATGTATTTGCATATCTATAACAGAATAATGTGAAACCAGAAAATGGGCAATGAAGTATCCTGTTATCTTCAACAGCTATAATATTATCATATACATTATTCTCTAAAAATAATACTGGATTTCATTAAAAAATTAAGTACAGGTGCAGTAAGTGCTTCCTGTACAAACCTAAGGACCTGAGATCAGAGCCCCATCATCACACATGTCAAAAGCCAGGTAGTGCACCATGTGCCTATGTGCCGAGCCCAGAAGCAGAGACAGGTGGGTGGGTCCCTGAAGCTCCAGGACCAGGGAGTTTTGCTGAATCAACAAGTTCCTAGTTCTGTGAGAGACCCTGTCTCCAAGAGTAAAGTGAAGAACAACGGAGGAGTACATCAGTGTTGACCTGTGGCTTACACACACACTCACAAGCAGGCATGTGCACCTACACACACACACACACACACACACACACACACACACACACACCAAAACACACACCAACACACAAGAGTTGAGTTCAATCTTCTCTGATTAATAAGGTAGGCAAGTACTAGGAAAATTACATCTCGAACTAGTCTCAAAGTGATCATTTTAATCTGTAGCTCTTTATGAAAACCAAGATATCAATGGTGATAATCTGAAAGTTCCAAAGCTCAAATTTTTACTTTAGATCCGGCTTCCATTTTTTGGTAAGCATTTGAAATCACTAACATATCTGTTTATCACTTAAGTGAAAACTCCGTGTTCAAGCTGTTTCACTCTTCTATTGGACACCAACTGTGTTGTCATCAGCATTACAATTATACTTGGAATCTATTTCACAGTCCCTCAAGCCTCAGAGTACTTTGAAACCTCCTTTTCCATTTCGGATGGGATCTATATCCAAGCAATCCTTTTGTCCACACTAGTCTGATATATCCTCTTATTTCAGTTCCCAAAAGCTATCATTTCCATGCTCATCATGGACTGAACCATGTAGCACAGGCGGCAACCTGAAGCCACACAGTGAAGTAGCCCTAGAAACAAAGCAGCAGACATACTTGGATTCGGAAGTAAGTCAGATTTTAAAAGGTCTATGTTACACAGAAATCAAATGAAAAACAATCCTTTCTGTCCCTTATCCAGACTCCCAGACTCCAGCAGTGGTTGGCAAATTGTAATTCAAAACATTTCCATTTGAGGAGGTACTGTGCTATTACATTTGCGAAGGTAGTTTTCCACTTAGAAATAATTCTCTGGGCTTCCAGTGGCTCCAATTTCTGCTCATTAAGATTCTAAAATAATGTTAATTAAGCTCTTTTTTTCAGAGTTCATGGAAACAAGAGAGTCCAAAGCACCAGTGTGGTTGAGACTCAAGAGTATGCTAGATATTTATCTTGAAGACGATAAAGCAGTTCCAGTGCCTTGCTCATATAAGACTAACTACAATCTTAAATTTAAAATATAAAATAAAGATTTTCACCAGCAAGATTAATGTGGTCAATCAGTGACTACTCAACACTGTGTCTTCCAGCCATTCTAATCCTAAAACATAATGCTAAGGTTAAAAATACATCAAGAACCACAACTACCAGCATGGCACAACTACCTTAAGAGTGCATTAGTGGCATTAGCATGCATACCTTGGGGGTAAACAAGAGCTCTATAATTAGATATAAGACCAACAGGTGGGAAATCATTCCTGGTACTAGAAACCTGCCTAGGTTATCAGGGCTAGCGAAGTCATGGGTCTTGGAGGACAACATACAGCCTCCATCTTACTAAACCAGTGAAATTTCTAACCACATCCTAAATATTTATCCTTATTCCCACAGTAAGTATAGTCCTCACCTCTCATGAAGGAAATTTCTCTTTGCAACAGATGAACACCGTGACCAAAAAAAACCAAACAAAACAACAACAACAACAACAACCACAACCAACTGATACATCTATGACACAAATTCTGCAAATGAATCATTTTGTAGAAAGATTATAAAAGCAAGAGAAATGGGAAGTTTTGCTATGAGACTGTGTCTCTTAGGAATGTCAGAAGCTACACTCATAAAGCCTCTCACCAACATGACTGCCTAACACATGAGCTAAACAATGATGACACCAATAGGCATGCTGACACAGGTGGGAAAGGTCCAGGAGGCCTAAACTCTAGACAAAGAACTAAGTATAGGTAACTAAGGAATTCTGAGAGCAAGAGAAATAGTCCTTCCCATGCTGTGGAACAATCTTTGTACACTGTAAATATGGATGACTGTCATTGGTTAATAAACAGATTACTGGTCTATAGCTAGGCATGAAGAGATTGGGCAAGAAAGCCAGACTAGGAGGAAGTCTAGGAAGAACCCAGACACCAGGAAGAAGAAGGGGGAGTCTCGTGAGGCACCAGCCAGATGCAGAGTAAGCAGAGTGTGTACAAAATGAAGTATTAAGCCATGAACCATGTGACAGCAAGTAAAAGAATAGAAGTGGGGTTAATTTAAAATGTAAGAGCTAGTTAGTAACAAGCCTAAGCTATCAGCCGAGCATTTATAATTAATAATAAGTCTCTGTGTAGAAATTTGGGAGCTGGTGATCCCAAGAAAAAAACTCCACCTACATCCCCAGGGAAGAGCACACCAATTGATTATCCAAAACCGAATTGTCAGGCCTGAAAAAAATACATATAAGTAACATTACGTAGACCACGCAGGTTGTATTTATGGAAGTATGTGTACGTGTTTGTATCTGTGTGTGTATGTGTGTGTGTGTAATAATGAAAGAAAAAAGAAAAGAGGGCATGAGTTTGAAAGAAAACAAAGGGCTGGTATACATATGAAGATCTAGAAGGAGGAAAGGAAAGGAGGAAATGATGTAATTATAATACAATCTAAAAAATATATTTTAAAAAAGAACACAGCAGCCAGGCGGTGGTGGCACACACCTTTAATCCCAGCACTCGGGAGGCAGAGGCAGGCAGATCTCTGTGAGTTCGAGGCCAGCCTGGGCTACCAAGTGAGTTCCAGGAAAGGCGCAAAGCTACACAGAGAAACCCTGTCTTGAAAAAAACAAAAAAAAAAAAAAAGAAAGAACACAGCAAACTAAAAGTTTTTACATGATGAAGAATAAAACTCCAGAACTTCTTCAATATGGTCTTGACAACTAAAATTTAATTTTCCAATTCTTTCTAAAAATAAATTCTTCTCTATTGTGGTCATATGAATAGAATACAAAAGAGAACATCTGACTTTGAGTTCCTGGAAGGCTATTATGCTCACACATTTTGAAAGTTTAGAAAAGTCAAATCCTTTTAATTATATATAGAGAGCAAATGATCAACAATTGTCAAACTGTACCCGCCCACAGCCTACTCGAGATAGGTACAAAATATTTTACTATACAAATATTTTATTAAAATGAAAGTATACTCGTGTTAATATGTGGGACTAGAAAAGATCAAATTAAGTGTGGTAACCCAGACTGCATTCTTTTACATTGAAGGTTCCTGACTCCAAAACTTCAGATGTGAGTACATATCCAAGAGGAACTGCAGAAACCAGGAAAGTAAATTGGGACCATCGCCTGGGTGGTCAGTAGGGGGGAAGGGAAGGGAAATAGCAGGGTACAAGGGACTTGACTGGGGAAATGGAAAACAGGGGTCTCTAATTAGAGAGGGGGGGATGGAGATAAATACAGAAGATAGAGAAAGGACAAAGCAACAGTAAAGGATGTCTGAAAAAGTCATTAGGAATCATATTATTAATTATCTACCTGAAAGGAAAATATGTAATACACAGAAGTCTGTGTATAAATAGACATATATAGTTTAAATGAAATTATCTCATCTGAGATGATAATGCTCCCACCTAGAACCAAAGACCATCTAGCAAAAAATAAAAGTAAAAACAAAAACAAAAATAAAACAGCTATGAGAAGCCCTCTTTTGAGTTATTGGTCAGGATTGTTGAAGAGACTCCCAAACATTACAGATTATTGCTATTGTCCTTGGTCCCACCCTCAGAGGTAGAAGGAAAGCCCCTAGTATTGAAAACACTATACACTTCCGAAACAGGGCCCAGAGACCACTGAGCTGTAACTGATTTGAATGCTGCTTCCCAGATTTAATAGTACCAGAAGGCACCATGAAAACTTCCAAGCAAAGGGAAGCAACCGGTAGCCCTATCTGGCTATGATGCCTATGAACCACAACAATGAGAAGAATAGAACAATAACCCAAAAGGTACAGTTGTAACACACATACCTTGGTGATCACCAACAGTTCTCTAGTTAGACTTAAGACCTGTTCAACAAGAGGGAAATCATGCCTGGTACTGGAAACCTAGCCAACTACCTAGACTTGGTGAAGTCAGGGAACTTGGAGAAGAACATATAACCACCAGTTTATTAAAACAGCATAATCTCTAACTACATCTAAATATTTGTCCTTATATCCACAGGTAAGTGTGGACCTCACCCACCCCTCATCAAAAAGTTTCTTTGCAACAAGCTGAGACCATTACAAAAAAGCATAACCAATTCTAAGCAGAGTTGTGGAACCTAGCTAGTCTCAATGGCTACAGCTATAGAACAACTCTTGCCCCTAAGGCTCAGGGGACACTGAGGAGAGACTAAAAGACTGTAAGAGCCAGAGAATCAGGAAGTCTCCTGTGAGACTGTGTCTCCGACTAATGTCAGAGGCTACAGGCTTATTAAAGTCTCGCCAGCATCACTGTCAAAACATGAGTTGAACCAGGACAACAATGGACAGGTCAAATTGGAAGTTGGGAAGCCCATGAGGCATCAACCCTACACAAAGAACTGCAGACCACTGAGAAACACCAAGAGTAGAGGAAATAGTCTTCCACATCAGGGAAGAGCATACCAGTTGGTTATTCAATACCAAAAGATCAGCCCTGAAAACATACATACATACAAGTAACATTAGACAGACTGAGCAAGTTATACTTATTATATGTATAAGATATTATATAATATATATAAATACTTTATATATGCATATATATATATATATATATATATATGTAACAACAATTAATGAAGAAAAGGCCATGGATTTGAAAGAGAGCATGAAGGGATGTGATGCAGGTTTTGGAGGGAGGAAAAGGAACATGGGAAATGGTTGAATTATAATCCAAAAATAAAAGAAATTATTTTTAAAATTCATTTTATAAATAAGGA
Source organism: Peromyscus eremicus (assembly GCF_949786415.1). NCBI lineage: Eukaryota > Metazoa > Chordata > Mammalia > Rodentia > Cricetidae > Peromyscus > Peromyscus eremicus. Next base: position 12,813,944 of record NC_081436.1, on the reverse strand, counting down.
AACTCAGCAGAGGCCCAGAAAAAAAGTAAGTTAATAAACAAGACACAGTTCCAATAACAAACAGCCTTGTGGTGCCAACTCTTCCCACTCCAGTCCTCTTTCTTTATGGAATAAAACACTGGAGAATTTCAGAAGAAATGCCTTATTATTTTAGAAGTGTTAGGAATGTGCAACTTGAGCCAAATAGTGTAAAACAAAATAAGCTCCTGTCAATAGGGACATTGGAAGGGCCCTGTTTGCAGAATGAGAGAACAGAGCAAGAGGCCAAAGAAGACTGCATTCGTCACACAAAAGCACCTTTGTTTCCTATGCAAGGTACTTCTTGAACACAAAGACCCATACACACATGCACACACAAACACACACATGCACAGACACACATACACTCATACATACATACACACACATATACACACATACATATGCACGCACCACACAAACACACACATGCATGCATACACATATATGCACACACACATGCACATGTACCCTTCTGGATTTGAGGTGGGAAGGCTACTCTCTCCCATGGCATGTCATTAGCTTGAACTAGAGTAACAAAAACTCATGCCAATAGTTTTATGATGTTGAACTGCAGCATTAGTCTAAAACTGCTGAATGTTCTGTCTCCATTTTGGAAACTTAGATACAACCAAAACAAGGAAGAAGGCAAATTCTTGAAGAGCGGTCGAGGAAAAAAGGTGCACTGTAGAAATATTGTCTGAAGGACTATGATATAGTTCAGTTGTAGAGAACTTCCCTAGCACAAGTAAGGCTCTGGGTTTCACCCCCAGCACTGCAAATATTTACATTATACAGTCAAGCAATACTCATGCATACATTGATATTACATGAAGAACATTGATGCTTTATGTTTATATATGTGCACTTATATGTGTGTGTGTTTGAGCCTGAAGAAATACCTTGTGTAAACTGTACAAAGAAGTACCCAAGTTATTCTAATGATCTCTCTTCTTTAAGTTTCAATTAAAATACTGGTCTCTAAACTTGAAAGAAGGTGACTAATAATAGCACAGCTAAGCCTAGGGTCAGCCTAAAAGTTACAGCCCTTATGAGATCGGACTGGATTCACAGAGGAGGTGTGTTTTACATACTTAAAACAGGACAGTAGCAGTCCATCACCTTAACCACTTGGCTACCTCATCCCACAGATCTAAGCAGAGAATTCTCAACAGAAAAATCTTAAATGGCTGAAAGACATTTAAGGAATTGCTCAACATCCTTAGTCATCAGGGAAATGCAAATTAAAACAACTCTGAGATACCATCTTACACCTGTCAGAATGACTAAGATCAAAAACACTGATGACAGTTTATGTTGGAGAGGATGTGGAGCAAGGGGAACACTCCTCCACTGTTGATGGGAGTGCAAACTGGTACAGCCACATTTGAAATCAGTATGGTGGTTTCTCAGAAAATTGGGCATCAGTCTACCTCAAGATCCAATGATACCACTCTTGGGCATATATCCAAGACATGCTCAATCATACCACAAGGACACTGTTCAACTGTGTTCATAGCAGTATTATTCATAATAGCCAGAACCTGGAAACAACCTAGATGCCCCTCAACCAAAGAATGGATAAAAAAAAAATATGGTGCATATACACAATGGAGTATAACTAGAAAATATCATCCTGAGTGAGGCAACCCAGACTCAAAAAGACAAACATGGTATGTACTCACTCATAAGTAGATGCTAGATGTAAAAAGCAAAGGATAACCAGACTGTAACCCACAGCTCCAGAGAAGCTAGCTAACAAGAAGAACTCTAAGAGGGATGCATGGACACCCTGGGAAGGAGAAATAGATGAGATCTCCAGAGTAAACTGGGTATGAGGTGGGGCAATAGAGGGGAGGAGATGGGGGATGAGAACATGAGGGAACAGGATGGTCAAGCTAGGGGAGGAATGGAGTAGGAGAGCAATAAAAGAGATACCTTGATAGAGGGAAACATTATGGGGTTAAGGAGAAACCTGGTATGAGGGAAATTTCCAGAAATCCACAAGGATGACCCCAGCTTAGACTACTAGCAATAGTGGAGAAGGTGCCTGAATTGGTTTACCCCAGTAATCAGAACAGTGAATACCCTGTCATCATAGAACCTTCATCCAGTAGCTGATGGAAGAAGATGTTGAGATCCACAGTCAAGCACCAGGCTGAGCTCCGGGAGTCCAGTCGAAGAGAGAAGAGGGACTTTATGAGCAAGGGGGGTCAAGATCATGACGGGGAACTTTACAGAGACAACTGAACCAAGCCCATAGGAATTCACAAACTTTAGAGTGACAGCTGTGGGGCCTGCATGGGACTGGACCAGGCCCTCTGCATATGGGAAACAGTTCTGTAGCTTGGTCTGTTTGAGAGTCCCCTGGCAGTGGGATCAGGATCCATCCCTGGTGCATGAGCTGGCTTTTTGGAGCCCATTTACCTGTGGTGGGACGCCTTGCTCAGCCTTAATGCAGGGGGGGAGGGTCTTGGTCCTGCCTGAACTAAATGTACCAAGTTTTGCTGACTCCCCATGGGAGGCCTTACCCTTTGGAGGAGAGGATGGATGAGAGGAGCATCTGTGGTTGGTATGTAAAATGAATTTAAAAAAAAAACTTCTTAAATAAAAAGGAAAGAAAGAAATGAACAAGCCTGAACTTCCAGAGCACAGGAATCCCACTAAAACCTGAAAACATGTGTGGGTGGAATCACACGGCACCGTGCCTAGCACGGGTCAGCACTCAGTAAATGTTCTCTCATTCCAAAACAAAACAAAACAGGACAGTAGATAATAAGGAAGTCGCCAACACCTCCCTAACATGGGGCAGAGGTCACCGTGGGGCCTTCACTACCCAGTCCTTGTGAGTAGAGGCATAGGCTCTAACGAAGACAACAAACAGACATCTAAGAGCCTCTCCCTGCCTGCTCTGACTTCATGCTCAAAAGCACTTGGTGACTGTAGCACACCTTCCAGAGTTATTAGCCAGAAAGATGTGCTGAAAGGCAACGTGGACAGCAGCTTTCACGCCTCCTGCATTTTTCACTGTCCACGGCCATCCCGAGACCCGGCCTCTGGAAACCACAGCTGAGGTCGTTTTTTTCCAAATGAAAAATTAGCAAATTTCTTTAAACTTTGGTGCAATTCTGCAAGCAGCTTCCAAGCAGATAAGGAACATCAGCTCCTACTTGTGCACCAGCAACTGTGCAGCAAACAGGACAGACGTGTTCTGAAACGCATGAACCTCGAGTACTGCCGGGAATGCACAAGACAATTAACCAGCCGTATACAGTGTTATGTAAAGTAACGGTATAATAGATTATAACCAAAAGAGCCACACTCATTCAGATATTAAAAATCCAACTAATTCTCAGCTCGGATTCCAGCTATTTTAAGAAATGTACGAGGAAAAAAAATACAATGGAGAAGTATACATACGTAAGTAAAATAACACACACACACACACACACACACACACACACACACACACACACACATCATAACAAGAGGTTTCCGTAGAGACAGAGATGACTTAGCAAGCAAAAGTGTTTGACATACAAGCCTGGCGGCCTGAGTTCTAGGCCTAGAACCCTCATAAAGGTGAAAGGAGTGAACAAACTCCATGTGCACACCCACACTCACACACACATCATACACACAGTAATTAAAAGTTAAGAGAATAACTTCCATTGCTCATTCTTTCTTCCTCAACTACTGATACCACACTAATAAGGATTTTTTTTTTTTTTTTTTTTTTTTTTTTTTTTTTTTTTTTTTTTGGTTTTTCCAGACAGGGTTTCTCTGTGTAGCTTTGCTCCTTTCCTGGATCTCACTCTGTAGACCAGGCTGGCCTCAACTAATAAGGATTTTTTAAAAGGAAACAAATTTCATTATCTATCCTATCACAGATGCAACTTGGAAAAAAAAGACTACTATGCATTTATATGAATTTCAAAGTTGATAGTTTCAAAGACTTAGCACTTTGAGTTCTTGTAAGTTCTGAAAGTGCTAATTTAATACAGCATATGACATGCTTGTTTTAGGGAATACATCATGGAACACATGGGGTGGACTGGAAGATGCATTATTACTAAGCGTCCCCGGGAGACTCTCTCCAATAATAAAGCCTCTACTGCTGCACGAGTGGATCAGTTCTGTTAGCTTTCAATAGAAATGGCTAAAACAATAGAACGGATCTATGTAAATACATAATTTCCCTTGGGGACAATGGTAAAGGAAGAGCTGGACACTGTCTCACAGCATAAACGTTCCACATGTGATAGAATCTCTGCTTCACAGGGCCTTGCCCCAAAACCGTCCTGCTTCTGCCAGAGAAGAGGTCCTGTCTTAATTCACTGGTTGTTGAGTCTTATATTTGCCTGTCGTTCACCTTGGGTTCTGGAGCACTGGTGGCCTGCCAGGCTGCTACAAACACTGGGCAGACAGCTCCAGGAGCTGGCTCAAGCTCGTACAAAGCAGGGCAGACAAACACGGACTCACACAAGTGCTTTATTGTTTAATCTGAGGCGTTGACTGCCCTCCTGTTAGCTGTGGTTAGCTGCTTCACCACAGGCAGCGGAACAGAGGCAGGGGGATGTGAGGTGACAGAGATTCACTGGGCCAGGTCTGGGCCTTTGGGTTTGCCATCACAGTATCCCACAGAGCAGAATCAGGGAGTCGTTTTTACATACACATTTTCTTAAATCTAAAAACATGCTTTTTTTTTTTTCAGGATTCTTTTTTATAAAGGCAAGGGGAAAAAAACTTACTCACCATTGGAAGTGATCTGATTGTAATATTTGATTCACTTATTCTTTCACTGGTTGGAAAATATCTCTGGAAATTTTACATGCACATTTAAGGAAAATCTATTTTTTCTCCAAACTATAACTGTTATAGCAAACAGAGACAGATTGGAGACAGGCAAAAGGGTAGGTTCAAAAAGGAAAAAGTAAATATGTAAATAAAAAAAATATTCTGAGGTTGAAATTACAAAAAAAAAGTCGAAGTCAGCTTGAATCTAAATCAACAAGGAATTCTGAAAAGCAGGCTCCCTGGGCAGCCCTCCCCAAGACTGCCTGACTTTCAACACAGGAAAAGCAGGCTCTTGGGGAACCTCACCACTATAAACCTCATGCACCTCACAACAATCAATGAAACACACAGAAAAGACTTTATCTTTTCAGTTGATGCTGAATTTGGGCTATTCCAAGTATTTATTTATTAGGATCCTCGAGAGGAAAAGGCCAGTGATGTATAGTTTCAGCTCTGCATGGGAGATTTGCTTCAGATTCCCAAAGATATTTAAGAAGAGAACTAGTAATGAAAATATTCAAAATATTTTAATATTTCTTCTAAAGCACTATACTACAAATGACACTCTTGGAAATAACAAAGAAATGTACGTGTCACAAAGAAATTTACATGTCACAAAGAAATTTACATATCCAAAGTCTGGTAAACTTGAGATAATAAGAACCACTACAGATCTGAAGAAGCAAAGGGTTAATTCAGAGGCATGCAACGTGTCAGGAGAAATGGTGGAGGACATAAGTCTGATTTCAGGTACAGAAGAGAAACATAACCAGTCTTTAAGGTGAATATAAGAAAAAAAGAAACAATAATAATACAGCAGATTGACACAAGAATGTGTGGGCTCTAGTCTGGTTTCTGTTGCTGGGCTAAAGCCATGATGACCAAAAGCAACTTGGGAAGAAGCGTTTATTTCAACCTACAGGCCACTACTGAGGGGAATCAAGGAAGGAAGCTAGAGTTAGAAACTGAAGCAGAGGCCATGGAAGAATGTTGCTTACCGGTTTGCTCCTCATGGCTTGCTCAGTCTGCTCGTTATACAACTCTGGACCACCTATCCAGAGATGGCCCCACTCACAGTGGGCTGGACATTCTCACATCAATCATTAATCAAAAAAAGAAAAAAAATACCCCCAGACACGCATGCCCCCAGGCCCATTTGATGGAAGCAATTCCTCAACCAAAGTTCCCTCTTCCCAGGTGACTTTAGTTTGTGTGAAATTGACGAAAAAAATCACCAATTAATGGGTCTCCTTAAAACCCTAAATCTCGGGGTTACAATAATCAACTAGGGATTCATTATCCTTCTGAAATTACATAGTTTCTGTCTTCCCATCTCAGCGAAAGACAACTGTAAGAACTCTCCTGAAGATGTCTGGTTCTTGTTCCTGGAACCCATGAATTTAGCCTTATCTGAGAGGAGAGAGGCACTCTTTACAGATGTGACTAAGCCATGCACTGGATTGCCGAGATTATTCTGGGTTCTTAGGTGGGATAGAAATACTATCACATGTATCCTCCTAAGAGGAAGGAACAGGAAGTATGGACACTGGCAGGGAGTTCAAAAGGCCATATGACCTCTATGTAGACAGGTTTGTAAATCCTGGTCTTGAACATTAGATGGGCCACAAGTTAAGCTTGGTAAAATGGCTTGCTGAGACAGTAGAAGCCCAAGAACAGAAACTATGAGAGAGTCTGCAGGAGGAGGGTGACATTCCTCACAGAAGAACTTCATCCCAGCCATATTGATTTGAGGCTCTTGGGTTCCAGAACTGCCAAAAAAAATAAAGTCTGTTCCTCGAATGCAACAAATGTGTGAAAATTTCTTATTACTGACACAGAAAAGCTGCCCAGCCTGTGTTTTTTCCCCCAGCCCTGGAGCATCCACCACCTTGGCCATAGCTCAGCTACTTTCCCAATGTTGCATCTTTTCATTGAATTTACTGCCTCCCATCTCACAAATGCAGTCACCAAGATGCCTCCAGGAGGAACCCAATTACCTACAGAAATCTACAGCATTTGTCCTAGCACTCATCACCCACCACATTCTGTCTTCACATCTCTGTCCATCTCGCTCAGCAGTTCTCAACCTGTGAGTTGCAACTCCTGTTGGGATTGAAAGAATCTTTCACAGGGGTCACACATCCTGAAGGTCAGGTATTTACATGATGATTCATAACAGTAGCAACATTACAGTTATGAAGCAGCGATGAAAATAATTTTATGGCCACCACAACATGAGGAAGTGTACTGAAGGGTCACAGCATTGGGAAGGTTGAGAACCATGGGTTTGATTCCAAACTACTCCTATCTCATGCTCTGTGTTCACATTGTCCCACAACACTCTGTTTTTCTGGAACTTTCTCTCCTACCTGCTGCTGTTCTCAACACTGCCCACTCCCTCCTATGTGGCCAGCACAGATCAGGAATCCAAAGCACAAATTCCACTCCTACTCTATTCCCCAAGCCTGGCGCTGTGCTCAGCACTTACATAAGCCGTTTCCTTAACCCTCAACATGATCCCAACAAGTAGAAATTATTAGCAAGACTCATTCTCCAGATGAAATCACAAAACTCAGAGATGTTCTATGAAGTAGCCACAGCCTCTGGAAGTACAGTTAGGTACCACATAATACATCACATCAACTATGGGATATATATGCAACCATTGTCCTATGAAGTTTAACAGAGCTGAAACTCTCCTATCTTCTAGTGACACCACTGTCATCCTCACATTGCAAAGGCACAAGCTACTCAATTGTTTGTGGCAATGTGGTGGTGCAGCCAGCTGTATAAACATGTCTAATAGTTGATAATAAAGAACTCTTACTGGTTTGGATACTCACTACACTTCTTGCCCTGAGCTGTAGAGTCTACTTATATTAAAAACAGGGTGCTGCACTTAGGGTAACAGCAGACTCATGAATGCCATGTTTGTGCCCTCTCTAGGTCTGCATTATTTTCTCTTGAACTTGAATCAATTTTATGCTGTCTTGTTCATCATAACCCTGGGAGCAATAGGCTACATCACATACATACATACACCATTATAGCCCAGGCTAGTCCATCTAAGCTCATGTAAGTAAATTCTGCATATGGTATTCATACAATGGTGATTTTTCCTGAGGGTGCATCTCTCAGAACATCTCCATGACTCCCTTTAATACTCTACACCTATCCTTTTTGGTCGACGCTATATTCAGATATAATTCATGGAGCATGAACTCTGCCTTCTAACACTGACATTTATTTTACAGTTTATCCACAGAACTGTGTGACAAACATCACCACGATCTAATTTTAGAACATGTCTTTCCTACCAAAATGTCCCTATCCTTTAACAGTCCGTCCTACCCTACTCTTTCCAGCCCTTGGTAACATCAGTCTTTCTATTTTCATCTGTTTTGCTGGTCTAGATATTGCGTGTAAATGGAATCATACAATGTGTGCCCATCACAGTTTGACTTTCACACATTTTGCGGTATCAATCAGGACTTCATTCCTCTCTACTGCCATACACTATCCTGCCATACAGATGCTCCACATACCAGTAGTTGATGGATACTTCGGCTGTTCTGGGTGCAATGCGTGAGTTTCTTTTTATATGAACACGTGTTTTAGGTAGACATATGGCTGCATTTCTAGTGGACACATAGCTAGCAGTAGAACTGATGAGTCCTATGAACCCATCCAACCATTTTCTTAAGTGGCTGCACTATTTTACGTTTCTATCATCCGTGTAGGAGGGTACCCATTTATCCTAATCCTGTCTTTTTGTACGATAACCAGGTAATAGTGAAAAATGGTCAATCCACTAATGTACCTGATTGTCATACATTTTACCAGTAAGAAGGAAGGCAGTCATTTATAACATTTAATAAGATCAATTCCTCTGATGCTGACTAACTATAGATGATATAGATTATCACCACCCCAGAATGTGGACATCTGGTTACACATGATAAGCCCTGTCACCACACTCAAAGCAGAGAGTCCTGTCCCAGAAAATTATAGAATAATCAAATTTAAAATATAAAAGTTGTTATATATATATGTAACATGTAAAATATATCTGACTATAAAAATGTAAAAATATAAAGATTGATCTGCATTAATGAAAATATATAAAAGTATCCCAAAGAAAACATAGGCTAACGATTTTTTCTTTCTTTTGGAACAGCATTTCACTATGAAGCCCTAGTTGCCCTGGAACTCACTCTATAGACCAGGCTAGCCTCAAACTCATAGAGATCTTCCTGCTTCTAAGCTAAAGGATCTATTAAGCATTTTATTTTTTAAAAAAAGAAAAAGAAATATTTTATAAAAGAAGAAATATCAACATCTCCATGTGTATAGTAAATAAAGTTCACCATCAATAATGGTCACTGAGATTCAAATGAGGTACATAATGAGCTGCTGTTCTCCTGTAAAATGGTCAAATATTAGCTACCCTTGAATAAATAACATATTAAATGTTTCTCTTGTTGTCACAGAAAACAAAGAAGGGCACGATGAAATGCAGGGGTGCCTTATGGATTCCAGACTCGGGCAGTCGGCAGACTCTGACTAAAGCAAGGACAGAAATGACAAGACAGCCATCGGTGGCAGCTTGTGCAAGCAATGCCAGCCCTCGGGAGGCTGAAAGAGAAGTAATAAGTGCACTGAAGACCAGCCTCGGCTACAAGGCCAAGGCTGCCTCAAAGAAACAAAGACCAGCAATGCTGCCCATAGCTCAGCTACCAGCTCCGATCATAAGCTACCTCTCCATGTTGGCTGTGCTTTGCACATGGTGGGAAGCAACTGCCTGGAGTCCTTCAGCACTGTACTTTATAATCCTGGCACCTATGACTCTCTGCCACTCTTTCCAGCCTCTGAATTTTCATAGCCGAATGTCATTAAGCTAAAGTCTTGTAATCAAGGGAGAAGGTTACATTCATTCTTCCTTTCAACCTGTACTTATTGAACATGTGTTAAGTGCCAGCCAGTGTCTGGGCACTATACAGAAGTATACTGTAAGAGTAGTATACAGAAACAGAGAAGTCCTTATTTCAAGGAGTTGATTTTACAGAGGAAGGGAGGGATGCCATCTGCAAACAGATGGAGGTATACCTTTCAGGTAGCATTAAGGAGAGAGGACAGGGCTGTGGAGGACACATAGCTCAACAGTAGAGTGATTGTTCACGATATGCAAGTCCCTGGGGTCTATCCTCAGCACCACAGGAAGGAAGGGAGGAGATAAAGAAGAGAAACAGGAGGAGGAAGGAGGAGGGGGCAGAGTGAAACTATCAAATTGAGCATGGGAACGTGCTTGCAGATGTGGTTCAGAGAAAGGCTGTCTGAGAAGGAACCGTTTGAACGGAGAATTGAGGAAAAGGAGGCAAGTATGGAGAGGCCCAGCTACACAGTGTCGGAGGCAGAAAATGCAAGAAGCACAAACGCCCTGAGCCCGGAGCGGACAGTGAAAGTTACATGAAATCAAGTGGTGAGGGAGAGTGCTCACTCTTGTGGCCATGGTAACACAATTTCATGGTGAAATCTTGTTAGCGTTATGAAAAAAAAAATAATGTCTGGGAGAGGGAGGCTTGTGTATTTTCAAAGAAAATAGTGTGAGGAAACTGATATGGTTTACAAAACAAATGGAGACAGACCAGAGTATCTCTTCCAGAGTTGAAAATGTGATGTCATTTCTAAACATGGCAGATCTTTTAGTCTTCACTATCTTCACACTGGGAGCCACTGTTCTACCTCAGTTGAATTGTGATACAAAAATGAGTTGTGTGCCAAGGCGAAGGAGCTTTCAAAGCCTTTCATTGGCATTACATCACACAGTTGAAAAAAAATGTGCATTCCTTTTGATATTCCAACCTATACCTAAACTAGAAATACAGTCTATAATGCAAAACAGAATTTAAAAAATGTGCACACATTAGCATCCTTCTCAATTATATAACTATATATTATGTACAATGCCGATTACAACATAATCATAACTGTTGCTTATAATTAAGAGCACTTGGTGGAAACTAAAGAATCATCAAGCGACTGATTAAAGAGATGAGATTCCAATCAAATTAATGAATGATTTTAAGTGAAATTTTAGCATCAAAGAAACCGCCTAGTACTCTCATGGTGTCACAGACTTGGGAAGCACCAGCGTGGGCATTTCCTGGCTGTTCATCCTAAATCCTCTGTGTTTCACCCATCCTCTGTTAGAAAACAAAAGGGATGTGTTAGAAAACATAGGATAGTGCTCGAATGTTCCACACAGGGAATTCTTGGAGTAAACACCAAGTATCTAGACCATCACCCAGCACATAGTAGAACATAAAAGCACTGGGAAGAGACAGTCACTATGAGGTAGAGTTCCCATGCTCAGCACACTGCCCTCCCAATTCCTGTGTGCCCATGTTAAATTTTAAAAGCCCAGGAAGCTTCCTGGAAACATCACAAGGAAAGCTCATAGGTTCTCTGTGAGATGCCATAATTGGCCCGCAGGTAGAACATGAGAGAAACTGAAGTGGAACCTTCCCCTAGAAAGTGGAGCTCATTCTGGAAAGCCAGGCTCCAAGACAAGTCCTGACCCGACCCACACAACCTGAACCTGCAGCCTGGAACTGTGCAAGGTGAGCAGACAACTAAAACCTGTGAACATATGGATGGAAAGATCTTGATAAAAGGAGCTGCTGAGTTGAAAATGACCCCCATGGGGCCCAGAGAACCACGGGATCTGGGAAATGAAGAGCCATGCACCACAATGTCTGGAGTCACTGTGGGAGCCCAGGCAACACAGCCACATGTGTCAGACTCCACACAACAGGGCATCACTGCTCCTTCTCAGTGGCAGCATCCACAGAAACATGGCAACAGCAGTGGTAAAGGACTCCCCAAGGACCCCCTTCCTGGAAGTAGGTTTGCTTAGATCACAGCTATGACTCCCCAGGTGAAGGATCACAAACCTGCTAAGAGGAGTGGAATTAACGCAGCAACAAAAGCGAAGTTCATCTTATCTAAGCCATCAGAACATGAATTTGAATGAAAACACACCGTGCGTGCGTGCGTGCGTGCGTGCGTGTTCCATTCTTTTCAACACAATTTGGTTTGGGTTTTCTATGTATTTTTTACAGCGATTATGTAGAACTTTTCTAAAAAAATGGCTGATCTTTGAGTCTTCACTATCTTTATGTTGTGAGTCACTGTTCTCCTACCTCGGTTGAATGGTAACACAAATGAGTTCTGAGCTAAGTAGCAGGTGCTTTCACAACATTTCATTGATATTACATCACACAGTCCAAATAGTGACTATATGAGAAAGACTTTCTGCCCCATTTACACGCAAAAGCAGAGTTCAGAAAGCTTACTGAATTCTCTGAGTTGAATTCGTGAGCTGTAATCAAAGCCATGCCTGTCCAGCTCTGAACTCTTTCTCTGCTTCTTACATGTTTCCCTTATTATGGTACAACACTGGGATGTCATGTGATCAAGCTCTCTTCGTGCCTACTTTAAATGCAGTCACCATATTGGAGCTCACCAACAGCTAAGTGGCAATGAGCTGCTGTGCATTTTACATAATTTGTTAAATTGGTAGTCTGTGAGATGACTGCCCCTCCCAGAGCCAAGGCATGGAGCATGTCTGTTCCAAGAACTGAACGCTGATGACCGTGGCTGGTCCCCAAACCACCGTACACGAGAAAACTGAAGGCAAACACTGCTTGCCCCAGCATCACTTCCACTGACTCCGCCTTCCAGACACTCTAAAGACGTGTTAAGTGCGTGACTGCACTTCCCAGCTTTTTGTTTCTTTCTCCATTAGCTGTTGGGAAATCTGTTGCCATTTCAACCACTGCAAGCTCAGTATCTTCACATTACAAAAGAGGACCTGTATATGTGGGTCATTTTGCTTAGATTATCTTCAAGTTTCCTTAGCCAGCATACATCCTTTACCAATAAAAGCAAGCCTGCCAGGTGGCAGTGGCACACAACTTTAATGCCAGCACTTGGGAGGCAGAGCCAAGCGGATCTCTGTGAGTTCGAGGCCAGCCTGATCTACAGAGCAAGATCCAGGACAGGCACCAAAACTACACAGAGAAACCCTGTCTCAAAACCCAAAAAACAACAACAAAAAGCCTAGAAAGGCAGAGCTATAATATCAGGTTATGCTTTTTCTTTCATCTTTTTAAATTTAGTTTTTGAGATTATAACGTAATTACATTATTTCCCCCTTTTCTTTCTTCCCTCAAAGCCCTCCCATATAGTCCTCCCTGCTCTCTTTCAAATTCATGGTTCCCTCCAGGTTCTAAACTATTTTCAGAAATCTGCTTAAATCAATGAATAATTCAAATTGTACTTCACAGCAATCTGAGCTTTGCAGACTCTCCAAGAGAGTTTAAACAGCAGACAGAATCAAAGTTTGAGCATTGGCACACGTGACCAGCCAACACAGAGACTGAAGATGACTTCCTAAGGTGACATCATCTCCATCATGGGTGGCCAGAGTAAAAATGCACTCCTGAATCACAGGGACTCACCTCGTTAAAACAAGCAGATAAACTCAGTCCCAGCATCTACAAACCCATTGTGAATCTAGTTCTACAAATCCTAAAACATAAATGGGTTTACTCATCCAAGGCCTTTACCCAGCCCTGCCTCCTCCATCTTGTCTTTATATAACTGACTTTTTAAAAACTCAGCTAAGACTGTATTTGTTCCTGCCTTCTGTCTTCCAGTCACAGTTCCCAATAATATGAAATGCACTCCTTTCTTCAATGACCTTGTGTAAGCAATCATTAAGCACTTCCTATGCAAGATATTAGACTATCAGATAGATGTGGCACAATGGTAGATAAGATTCAGTTGGTGTTTGATGAGAACTTACAATTTCTTGGTTATCTGATAGTCTTACAAATGTTTCTTCAATAAGCACTAAGTCATTGGGAGCCAGAAAAAGGATGTAGTGTAAGAGACTATATATATATATATATATATATAAACCCCTATGTTCCTGCCTCTAGATAATTTGTTTTTGATTAAAGGAAGAGATTTGTAAGCAGTCCAGTGAAATGTGGAACCCGTACAACAAACTCATTATAGATTTGAGAATGAAAGTTTCAATCAATTCTATTTGAAATTCTCCACAGTGACAGGGAGGTGTCAACTGTCAACACACTCCCAACAGGAGGGACGGACGCTATGAGGAACTTCTCCCAGTTTGCTCCTGATTGAGCTGATCTGAAGTGGCTTGGAACTAGGGAGACTTGGGATAAGGGCAGTGCAGAGGAGGGAAGAAGAAGACAGGAAACTCACCAGTTAGGTCAAGACCCCAACACTTGAGATGTGAAGGCAAGAGAATCAGGGTTTCAAGGTCATCCTGGGCTACACAGTGAATTAACAAGCAATCTGTGCTAAATGAAAACAACCAAAACCGGAACCAATAATCAGAATATTTAAAGATTCTTAATGCACTGGCAGTTGAGGAGTTGTATACAAATATGTAATAGTATAAGTGTCTGCCCTTTCGTGCCCCCACCCCAGGAGGAGATTTCACAGAACTCAGATGAGTCAATGATGGGCAGAAAGAACCACATTTTGAAGAGGACTACTCAGTTACATATCTCTTGCTCTGTATTTGAACCTGAACCTCATCAGGACCCCAAAGATAGGTCTAGGGTGGGAGTGTGTGTGTGTGTGTGTGTGTGTGTGTGTGTGTGTGTGTGTGGCTAGGGGGGACGATGTCACTGGAGTCTTTATGTGTTCCCTCACCAACTTAACACATCACTTTTCTCTGCTTCACAGTATTGCTTGTCTCTTTAAACTGGCGTGTTGAGTGGGTAGCTGAGCCTGGTTGGTTAGGATTGCCAGCACCAGTCTCAAGGCTTAAAACCTCCAGAAACACTTGTACCCTGGTCAGACTGGCCTGGAGCTAATCAGCATCAAAGTCAGCCATGTCAAAGGGTAGCTCTGGAATCAGAAGCAGCAGGAGGTGAGGCTTAAATATCAGATGACAGAAATTTTACTAATGTACTGAGGATATATTAAAATAAAATTTAAAAAAAGGAAAGGACTTAGTCCCCTATGAAGATGTAAATTAGCGTTTTCTAGTGGGCTTGTATGCTGTCTAAAAAATCTCTAAGGAGATGCTGCTGACAATTCTGTTGAAAACAGCAGGTTTGGCCATTTTCTCCAAATGAGAAGTAAATGACATGAGCAGGCAATAATTCCCTTGCAAAATCATAGCATTCCTTCTGCCCTGGGAGCTGCTGGGCACGCCGTCAAGCACGAAACTAGACACTTGTGTACTGCCCTCATTGAAGAAAAGTGACGTTAAGTTTTTGTTTCTCTGAACTTTACAGTTACAACCATTCATGAGGTCTGTGTCTTTGGAAAGACCTCAGACAATCAAGCATGGCAGGAGTTTGCGTTAAATAAAATCAATGGAGCGTTCGCTCACTTCTACTGTGTCAGGGACACTTTGGGCATTTCTCAGACAACTCAGCCAAGTGTCTTAGCCAGTCAAATGGAAGAAGGGCCATAATGTACAGACAGTGGCTTCACAAGGAAGTCGGCTTATTTTAACATAGCTGTCATACATAAATATCATCAAGAGCCTACGTAAAGATCAGCCCTGCTTTCCTCTTTCATCTCTAGACATTGTTTCCTTCTATTGTTCTATTCTTGAGGCTTTATGTTGTGACTTTTGACTTTTCAAAAAGTTTTCTTTGCATTTTTGTGGCACAAAATTAAAATTGAACAACTATTGAAACATTGATTAACAAAATTTAAAATCAATTGAACAAAAAAAATTGAACAAAGTCTGTAAGAAAGTGCGTTAGCCAATTGTTCTCTCAAGAGACTGGCCATATTCCTTTGAAACACCATGAGTCTCTCACTTGATTGGTTCACCAAATAAATTAGTAGAAATATTTTCCTTCAATACAAAATCCATCTTGAGTCAAAGATTAAGTCATATTCATCTGTTTTCCTATTTAGATACATTATGTAGGATATCACACATACAAGTTCATTGGTGTGTGTGTGTGTGTGTGTGTGTGTGTGTATGTTCGTGTATGTATGTGTGTTCGTGTGTGCGAGTGTGTGTGTGTGTGTGTGTGTGTGTGTGTAGAAGCCAGAGGTCCACATCAGGAATATTTCTCAGTCATTTTCTACCTTGTGTTCTGAGACGGAGACTCTCACTGAACCTGAAGCTTGGCTACTCAGTAGACTGCCCAGCCAGGGGGCTCGAGGAACTCTCTTGTCAGCTTTCCCAATAGGCACACCACTGCATTTAACCTTTTACCAAAGGAGCTGTCTGCCCAGTTCCCCATGCAAGTTCTATTGATTGCCTATTTTTGCTCAAGATTCCCAATTAAAGAAGCAAATTATCTGTCAGTATATAGAAATAGTGTCCACTTCTAAAACTAATTGTGTTGTTCTTAGAGACAATGTAACCAAAATTATCTGTTTCTTGACCCTTCACATAAAAAAAATACTTGTAGAATGTTGTATTAACTAGATAAAAAATTATTCTTTCATTAATTATACTGGTAAAATGGGTTTGTTTTCATGTTTTTATTGTTTATATTAACATTTTAAGATTATAAAAGTACTTAAATTCACGGACATGTAGGTTCATTTCTCCAACCTGTCCATCAAGCAACAAACATCGACTGTATTGAAAATGTTGATACACAAAGCACAAAGTCAGACTTTACAATAATCAATGGTAACCAAGTGCTTTTAGAATTGGTTATAGAGAAATACATGCAAAAATCCAAATTACCATAAGTCATAAAAAATAAAATGTGAAGTAATATGAGAACTCAAAGAAAGGCGCAATTAATCACCACCCTCTGTGAACCTACCTAAACATCATGGACAACTATATGTAAAGTTAGCCTTTACAGCCAGCCACGGGGCAAGGTTTTCAGGCACTCAGAAAGCTGGAGTCTCTAAATCCAAATGAGATCGGAGAGCGATGGCTGGGTGGAATGAGGAAGAACCCTGGTCATCATTCAACAAACAGAACTAGTCATCCTTCCCAGGCTTAGCCACCAACTCGTCACCCTACCATGCCCAATGCTGAGAGCAAATGACTATTTCCTGAGCCAGAGTAACAGAAGTAGAAATAGAAAGGCGATAACAGGCCCTGGAGTCCTGGTGCATGGTAAGCTAATTTAAATATAATGTGCCCAAACTGTTTGTAAAGCTTATGAAACACAGCATGTCAAGGACCCCAAGATAGACAAGCGACAGCGTGCACACCAGATAGTGTTGATTCACTTCATTTCTAAAGCCAACTGTTTTCCACAAAGCCTTCTGGTCCCCCCTTTCCGACACTCCCTTCCCAGCACTCAGTAACACGTGAGCAGAGTTAGCACACGAGATTGAATCCATTTGCCATCTCCACTGGAAGCTCTATTTACCAGAAATATTACAAGCAAATTCAGAAGTAAACTGCAGGAAAAAGCACAGTTATTTATTAATATAGAACATTGTTCATTTCGAAGATGAACAAAACCAGCTAGATTCCTGTTGAGAGGAAAATCTAGATCAGCCACAGCAGAATTTCACATTGTTTGGGGAGAAGATTGAGTAAAATAAGGACTTGGAAATAGCAAGGGCTTGGTTCTAGAAATAACCTACCATAAAATTCTTCTAAAAAATTCTCAGACAGGGATAGGAAGAAAGCTTAGCAGGTAAAAGCACTTGCCACACAAGCTATACAACCCAAGTTCGAGTCTCAGAACCCACCATGAAATGAGAAACCCTACATTCACGCATTGTCCTCTGACTTCCACACATGTGCCATGGAATGCTCATGCCTCTCATGCCTAATAATAATAATAATAATAATAATAATAATAAATTTTTAAATCTCAGACTCTAGAATTAGGTCAGACCATCTAGACGGCAATGTGTGTTGTATCAACAAAGTTGCACTGAGCAGGAAGATATAACAGTTTATAAACATATTATAATACTGTACTTTACCCCATTATTTCTTCTTCATTGTTATTGAAAAAAAATCCAGGTCAGGCCTGGTGCTTCATGTCTATAATCCCAGCATTCAGAGCTGAGGCAGGAGGATCACAAGTTTCAGGCCCGCCTCAACTAGATAGTCACATAGGGAGATCCTATCTAAAATAAAATTAGAAACAAAAATCTCTTCAAGATAAATCAAATAATACCATATCTCATTGTTTCCACACATGTGTTAGATTAAATTATTAAAAATTATATAATATCATTGTTTTATACCAGTATAATTGCCTACTTAAAACTATTCTTTATTTTATGAAACATAAATTGTGACTTAGTAACTTTGCAAATGCCAATCGTGAGATTTCCTCCTATTTCACTTCAGTATATTACAAGGTCTCATCAAAAGTCACAGAAATAATGTCAGAGAAAGATGAGAAGCTGAGGACTGGGGATGCCATGCACAAGGAAGCAATAAACCTCCCAAGTGACATGCCCACAGCAAAATGCTATATATGAAGCAAAGAAATTGAACCCACTCAACTATAAGACTCATCTTGACTTGAAAACCAATCATCTTTTAAGTAATGCACTTCAAATTTCTCTCAAAACTTTTCAATTCTCTAAGATAACTTTCTAATTTAAAAGACAAACTCACTAAGACTTAAACTGATTACATATACCTCCATTTCCCAAAGGCTATAGAGACTTTGGATAGAAATTCCAGCATAAAAATCAGTTGCAATCAACATGCTAGACTCTCGAGTCATTTGATCTTCAAGCCTGCAGGTTTAGTAGAGTACATAACCAGCATACGGGAACTTGTGGAGGCACGGAATCCAGCAGCACATTCCCAGAGATTTTGTCTCAGGAGATCTGCTCTGGAGCCCAGAAGTCTGTAACAGGAACCCTCTCTACTTCACAAACACCAGATGATTTCATTTAGCACTGCATGTTTACTGGCCACTCAGAATACATCTTCATGAAAGTCACAATGGTCCTTACATTGTGTCCAAGAATTACATTATACCTGCTTGGTAGTAGTGTGCACCAGCTGTTTGAGGAGTCAAGAAAACCCCAGTTTAAAGAAGAGGTCATGAAAGAAGATGACAGTTGACCTAAGTCTTGAAAACAGATAAAAAAAAAAAAAAATCTAATCAAGAAGAGGGAGTACAGAAAGGGAGGGAGCCTGAAAACAGAGCAGCATGGCACAGCCTCCCTGGCCCAGACCAGGATGATCACCCCATGTGCTTTGGAACTCTACCTCTGGATCATATTTGGTCGCCATATTTATTTGCCAAGTGTCTTGATGGATGGTAAGCACGTGTTTGTCACGCTACATTCAGACAGCTCATGGGAGAATTGGTGCGAGACAAGACGAGGAAACCACATCAGGTCCAGCTTTTGGAATGTTTACCAGGATGTGCACACTCAAACCATTTCCACTTCCTTCCACATTCCAGGAGTAATTGAACGGATCGGCCCTTGAGAGCTAGCATGGGAAGGCCAGAAGTACTCCATGCTCTGACTGTTAACTAACCCCTCAGTCAGGGAAAATGACAAAAATCACTCAAATAGTGAAACCAAAGGCTCTGGAGAAAACGATTAGTTACTGCAAATTATTTTTTTTATTAGCTTTAGTATCAGTTTATTTTGCTGTGTTTTCAGAATGAAATTGAAAGCTTAGCTAAAGCTGCATCATTTCGGCTGTAGAGAGAAGTTCAGTTAATTGGGGAACTTAAGTTTTTAAAAAATCTACAAATGACTTTTAAGAAAGAACCATGAATGCATAAATAATAAGGTAGTGAGTGGAAGAGAAACCAGGGATTGCGAATCTGCCTTTAGGTAATCGTAACCAGAGTGTGGTTTTCTTCACTAACACTACAAGTTCACAGCCACTAGAACTGATGCTGGCATCTCTCCAGTCCATGCACACCTGCCTTGATTAGTCACGCCCCATCTCCCTGTCATGCATGCTGAGTCCTCAGCTCCACAGTGTCCTAGCCCTGATCATGCAAAAGCCTCTTGCTAGGCCTTATCCCAGGTTGCTAGCTCCTATAATGTTTATCTACCAGTCACGTTTCATGTTTTCAGACAGCTTATTTGCACTGCTCACAGAGCACAGTTTAATTCCTGGATATATAAAACACACACACACACACACACACACACACACACACACACACACACACACACACACATACAGATACTTGATCAGTAAAAAGAGCTATCTTCAGCTTCTGGCTTCAATTGTTATTTTTCTCTCCTTCCCAAAGTGACAAGGAGTCGTTTGATTATGGGGGGCAAAAGAAAGAGGTTATCAAAAGGGCTTCCATTGTAAGCTGCTTTTGAAGCAACAGCGATTAGAGCTCTCTCAGACAATGCAGCAATAGGAAGGCTGACTTGTACCTTCTTGCTAAGTGAACTCCCCACAAGCATCCTGGGACAGCTGTGCTCTGGGAACAGCTATGTCTGTTTTCACGGCCTTGCTTACTAAAGTCCAAATAGAGAGTAGTTACAGAACCCCGTTAGCAGGGCTCTAAGTGCCATTTTCTGCATGTGCTGGCTAATCTTATGTCAATTTGACACAAGTTAGAGTAATCTAAAAGAAGGGAGCCTCAACTGAGAAAATTCCTCCATACGATCTGGCTGTAGGCAGGCCTGTAGGACATTTTCTTAATTAGTGAATCACGGGGAGGGCCCAGCCCACTGTGGGTGGTGCCATCCCTGGTCGGCTGGTCCTGGGCTGTATAAGAAAGCAGGCTGAGCAAGTCATGGAGAGCAAGACAGTAAGCAGCACTCCTCCATGGCCTCTGCATCAGCTCCTGCCTTCAGGTTCCTGCCTTGCTTGAGCCAAAGAAACACTTTCCACCCCAAGTTGATTTGGTGGTGGTGTTTTATCATAGCAATAGCAGCCCTAACTAAGATGCTGTATCCCAATAATAGCTCACAGTGTGTATTCCATAGAGAACAGTGCCATGAATTGTACAAGCCCATTCCCCAGATCCTTCCATAAAACCCTCGTAATGCTTGAAAGAAAATGCCACAATATGCTTCGTTATCAGATATGAACAAGCTTAGACAAACTAAATAAGAACCAACTCTTAGGTAATAAAAGTCACAGGGCCAGTATTTGCACCCAGGACTCTGGTGTTGAAGTTCAAACCATACCACCTCCCAAGGTGGCAAGACAAAGTTCTCAACCCCACAAAAAATGAAATGGAGCTGCCTTAAGCTACGGACTTGCCAAGTACACTTGCCCAAAAGTAGTTTCTATGTCGTTTAGCAAGAAGTAAACGATTGATTCTAGACAACTCGAATAATAAGTAGGCCTGAACAGCCGTAGAAGAAATATTGGACATTAAGCACTTACTTCTCTTTTAGAATTTTTTTTTCTTATTTGAAACTTCTTTTAAGTACTAAAACATAACCCAGTGGAGAAGAAAGTCTCCAGGACCTGGAGCAGGAACCTGAAACAGAAACCTGAAACAAACCTGCATGAGCCAGTGCGCTTCAGGATCCCCAGCGTCCCTACAGCAAATAAGCATGTGGATGCTTGGCACCTGAGGCCAGTGCTATTCCACATCACCCTGAGGAACTACAGGGCTTTCACGATTAGTGTGCAGTGTTCTTGTCTGTTTAGTGCCCCCCCCCCAAGCCTGCAGGAGGGTGAACAGAGGAGGGAACACTAGAAAATGCTGATAAGGGAGAATTCCTGACCACCCACTGGGTTACTGTGTGAGGTAGCAGTAACCACCTAAGTCCCAAGGCCAGCTCCAGGGAGAACAAAAGCACCTAGGAATTGCAGCAAGAGTCTGCCAGGCAGCTGTTAACTGAAAGGAGCCTAGGGGAGCACTACAGGCGGATGACCCTAATAAGCCAAGGGTCTGTGTCAGCTGTGGCGAACACCATTACCGTTTTCACAGTCTGAGGTCAGTCATCCTCGAGACTAATCAAATCATCTTATGTAGTCTCAGGGCTATCCCTTACCCAAAGAACGTGGCTACGGGGGGGGGGGGGGGGAGGGGGGGGAGCGGCGTGGGGGAAGGGTTAGAGTGCTGAAATGTGAATTTCCAAGATCCTTTAGTTTAGGAGCAGCAGTTCTCAACATGTGGGTCGCGACCCCTTTGAGGAGTCGAACAATCCTTTCACAGGGCTCGCTTAAGGCCATCGGAAAACACAAATATTTAAATTATGATTCATAACAGTAGCAAAATAACAGTTATGACGTAGTAACGAAAATAATTTTATGGTTGGGGGTCACCACAACATGTGGAACTGTATTAAAGGGTCGCAGCGTTAGGAAGGTTGAGAATCACTGTTTCAGAGGCTGAAGGTGTTCAAACTTCAGGGTTTGTTTACAACAAAAATCTCCCATGCTTATTAGAGACATTTAAGACAAGCTTCCCTACAGAAAAACTGAGAACGTTTGAGGGTATTTAAAAATACCGGGGAAGAGAGGGATATGTGTGGAGTTTTCCTCCGTGAAAGGTGGAAGTATTCAAACGAGGAGTGGGCACCCGGGTATATGCAGTAACTCCAGAATCCTTAATTCTGCAAAACTGGGGCAGCGCGGCTACTCTATTTGACTTACGGGAGGATCTGGTCCACTGAGCATCACTGGCAGTCCCAGAGTTAAGAGTTGCTGCAAGCATTCACATGTTTATCTACTGGCGGGCAGAAAATCAGTCGTGACTTCTCAATTCTTAGGGAAGCCTCGGCCAGGAAGACTGAGCCTGGAACCGCTACAGGCTTAGGGCAAACGTCCCGGAAGGGTGTAGGGTGAGGAAGTTGGATGGTTCCAGGAAGTAGGTGGAGAGGAAGAAGCCGCAGAACTGGAGCTGATCCCACCGGGAGGGTGGCGGGCGGGAGTCCCAGGCCAATGTGCGCAGCAGTCACGCGCGCTTTTGGCAGTACTGACCCTTGGGTTCCCGTCATCACTGAACTACTGGCCCTGATTTCGGTTGTTTAAAAAATAAATAAATAAAGGTTGTAAAGTGGGCGGCGGCTGGGGTTCCCGTAGCTGAGTCACAGCTCTGCCAACTTTCAATGCATTTCCCAGAAAGAAACCAACAAGACTCCGTCCCAAAGCCCACCACTCTAGTCCCCCCAACTCTATGTCACTTGACCTGGGCGGGAGGCGGGGAGCGTCAGTCTCACAACTGGGGTGTCTGTCCCCGCTCATCAAGCAACTTCTCATCCCGGCGCCAAGCCTCGTGGTACCGGGAGCGCTAGCCAAGTGCCACCAAGCCCCGGATGAAAGGAAGGGAAAGGAGCCGCGTCCTCACCTGCAGGACACTGACACCTCCACGCGCGTGGCGGGGATGGCCGCACTCAGCTGGTTCAAGTCCCCGATGCCCGCGGCGCTGGTGTAGCGGCTGTCCATCTCGAGCGGAGGCGCGGAGCACTTGTCCCGAGCCCACAACCAAGCTGCGGCCAGCTGAGCGCTGCTCGGGAGCCGAGCTCCGCACCGACGGGAAGGGGTGAGGGTGGAGGCAGAGGAAGGAGGCGGAGGCGGCGGCGCGGGAAGGGGAGGGAGGAGGCGGACCTCCTCGCGAATCCGGGGACCGTGCCAGTCCTGGCAAAGCCGCTACTGTGTCTCGCAAGTGGCTCTCTGGGGGCTGCATGCAGCCCCGGGGCAGCCGCCGGGCGGGGACTGGGTCTGCTCCCCCAACCCACCCACCGGAGCAGGAGCTGAGGGTTGAGCGCAGAGACGGTGGGTGACCCGGACGGACACCGCGCCGTCTAGTGGGAGAGCCCCAGGTGCAGCCTCCGCACACCCATACTCTCCAGGGCCGTGGCTGTCTGTACCCCTGCCAGTCACTCCGTTTCCTCTAGGATGGAAGTCAGAGGTGTGGGCTAGAGGCCACCCCACTGAACGGCATCCTGTGACCCGGGCACATGCGCCCGCCCCCAGCTGATGGCTTCCCTACTTGGGGCTACTGGACTGATGGGGTGGTGGGACCAGGGATGGCCTCCAGCCTTTGACAGCGGGTGCAGAGGGGCGTGTCGATATATTGGAGCAAGCTGGGGCAGAGTGGACGCTGTTGGGACAATCGCTGCGTTATAAGGGAGGAGGCTGCACTGCGTCTGCCGTCCCCTGTAACTTGAGGGTTGGGTCCCTATAGGTGAGGGTCCCTTAAGGGAGGTCAGTTCTTCCTTTCCAAACGATGGTTTCTGCCCTAGGGCCCGGGAATGGGGGTAAGGGGACGTCGTAACCTTGTAATCTAGCTCCCTCTCCCCAAGTCTGGTCCTTCAAACCTGGAAGCAAGGTAGTGTAAACTAGGTGCGCAGCCCGGGTGACCGGGGCGTTTGGCAAATAGATTCTGGGCGGCACGACTGGGGATGGGCAGGACGCGGAAGCTGCAGCAGCTTGCTCGGCACCCCCACTTTACTGCGCACACCTGACCCCAGGCGTCACTGCGGGTTCTCTGGTGATGGCCACAAGGGGGCGATGGAGAGCAAACCACCTCGCCTGGGGAGGGAGGGTGGCTGGTGCTAGGGGGCAGTGCCAGCCTCCCTGGGCTCACCTGGAGAAGCGAGGGCTTACATTGAGCCTCCCTTGTGGCATTTTAACCCACTGGGAGCCACATGGCTAAAGAATTCGTGTCGTTGCAGGAGATGGGATGTGGGTGCTTACTGCTCCTTCCTGCCTCAAGAGCTTGCGGCACTTTTTAGTCTTGTTTTCTTTCTCTGGCTGACCCCACCTTCTTCTCGTAACCCCTTAAGCCCAGAAGTTCTGGTTTTCTTTCTGTTTCCCCTATCACAAACTGAAGTGCGCTTTATGACTAAACCTTTCCCTCAAATTCTTTTATTGCTGCCCGAAATTGATTGGGTGAAGGAGGTCTAGATGCTTTTTTAAGCGGACCAGAATTTTATTTTGTAGGTGCCTGTTGAAGAAATAAGAGGTAAGAGTTTTAGTGCTCAACCCATAGGCCTCTTCCTAATTTCCCACCTTATCGGGTCCGTGTGTGTGTCCATACATATGTGTGTGTGTGTTAATGCATTTATTTATATGTACAATAACATGCAGGTACTTAAAGTGTGCCCTGTGATGGATTTTGATCAGTGTTGACCTCTGACGCTGTCACCGTATCAAAATAATAAGCCATTCCCGCACTTCAAAAAAAAGTTTCTTATGTCTCTTTTGTAATCAATCCCTCCTCCCAACATTAAAAACAACACTCCATTTTTAATTTAAAACCACAAAACACGGCATGCTCCATTTTTAATCTGATCCCTTTCACTCTGTAAAATTCTTTCCAGGTCTATCCACAATGCTGTGTGCATCAATAGGGAGTAATCTTCCACTTTTAAAGACAAAGTGGTGAGCCATCCACCTTGACGGACAATGTGCTTGTTCCTACGTTTGGGCTATTATGTATAAAATTGCCAGGAACAGTAGTATGTAATTCTTCTGTGGATGTAAGCTTTCATTACTTTGGACAAATAGAAATAGAATAGCTGAATAAAAATGAAAGAGTATGCTTAATTTCTTGAGAAATTACAGAATTGTTTTACAAAATAGTTTTACTGTTTCTTATCCCAGCTCATAATGACTAATGACTGTGTTTCCAGGAACTTACTCATCTGTATATGTACTTTGGTGAGGTGTCCATTTATATTGGAGTGTCAATTTTATTATTTCTGAGTTTGAAAGATTCTACATCCAGCATATAAGACTTTTATCATATATGATTTACAATGTGTTTTCTTTCAGTTTGAAAAATCTCCATTTTCATTTTCTTATCTATCAAAGAGCGTTTTCTGGTTTGATCTTTAACGGTTTTACAAACCCACGTCAATGCTAGGTAATCAGCCTAAATTGATGTCACCAAAAATATATTTTATGTTTTCTTCTAGCAATTTTAGTTTCAGGCTTTATATTTAGGTCTATGATTTCTTTTAAATAATTTCTTAAAATTAAACTCCTATACATCAGCATCAAAATTTTCCAGCACCATTTGCTATGAAGAACAATCGAGCTTAATTGGAACATCCTTATAATCTCTGTCAAAAATCAACATGACAAATAAGTTCACTTTTGAGTACTGCCTTGTTCTGTTGCCCTGTTTGTCTTTGTTTAAACCCAAATCAGACAGTCCTGACTACTATAGCTACAGAGTTGTTTTAAATCTGATACTGATCAAAAATGATTCTAGGATCTCCTTTCAAGAGTTTCACCACTTTAAAATCTTTGCATTTTCTCACAGAATTTCGATTCACCTTGGCAATACCTACAAAACTCTTAAGATTTTAATTGAGTTTGTATTTATCCCAGAGAGAGAGATGAGAGAGAGAGAGTCCCTAATAGAGAGGAACCGACATCAGAATTCATACTCTGACCTGAAACACTGTACATTTTGCGGTGATTTTAGGTCTTCCTCAATGTGTGTCGGTCCTGAACTGTTGTTCCCAGGGGAAGAGATTGGGAGAAACACAGGCAGGCAGAGACTGAGGCATCACTGCACAAGTCCAGGAACTCAGGCAAATGGCAACCTCCAGCAGAGGCAAGAGTTTTCACTTGACACTTCGGAGGGAGTGTGGCTCATGACTTTCAATTCTATGGGAGTACAAGCTCTGTTGTTTGAAGCCTGTGGGTTCGTGGCCCTATTGCCTTAGCCTCAGGAATGCTAACACTTGGTGGTAACGTGACATCCCTGTCAATTGTTTAAGGTCAACACTAAGGAGCGTAGCATACTGAAGTCAGCTTCAAATGATGAAGCATGTAATGTTCTACTCGTATAGCTAGCTCGGTACACACAGACTTACAATCATTAAAAATAAATCTATCTGCGTGATCTTTACCTTTTCTACCTATGCTTTTATTTAGAGAGTGTATGAACAGCATGTGCTAAAACCCACTCAGGTGAACAGTATGTGACCTTGTGATGTGCTAAAAGCAAAGATAA